>NC_083350.1:21311428-22667857 GCF_030254825.1 Meriones unguiculatus | reverse complement strand
CGTGGGATCTAGAGAACAAATTCGGGCCTTCAGGCGTGCCTGTGCTGAGGAACTTATACCCACTAAGCAATCTTGCCAGATCCTCTGGCAACTTTTTGCCTGAAACTTACAGATAATTTCACCTAGGTATTTCTACTGAATAAATAGGACTAATGTCCTTTCCCACCCATGTCTCCCCTCTGGGGCCCCACATAGAGGAAAAGAAAAAAATGTTCAAGTGACTGAACTCGAGCAATTTATATTCTCTTGGCTCTAGGAAGCAAGAAGAGGGATCTGGTGGAGAGAAGATGAGGGTTCTTTTATATTGAAATGGTTGCTCCAAGGGTGCAATTTTATCAGCCTCGTATGGACAAAGATTTCATTCTCCATATGGAACAAAGGATGGGCTTTCAGGAAGGAGTGATGGCGGATGAATGGCCCTGATAGGTCAAGTCTCTTAAAGACAGTGCAGTTCATTGTCACCCAGTAAAAGCATGTTCTTCTGATATTTAGCACTAATTGCATTGTCAAGAAATGGCACTTTTCTTACTGTACTAAGAAGATGTATCTGACTGTCTGGTTCCTCTTTGATTTAGGGTCTTCTATCTCAGACTCCTCATTAAAGTTCTCTGCTTCTAATCCTTTGATGTTCTCACAGGGAGTGAGGACAGGGAACAGCAGGGTGGCGGTGACTGGCTTTGGCCTCAGTGTACGATAATGTCCTCCTTAGAAAAGGAATTGTTCTTGTTAATGGTCTTTTTCACCTCTATGGGAGTTGTTTATTCATTTCTCAACCATCTCAAGGGTTTTCTGTCTGGTGAGCTGAAGTATTACTGTAACCAGAACAGGGGCTATATAGTGAATGTATTTTTTTCTGCTTTTGTTTTATGTAGTGTTTTCATATTATGTAATTTTGCAGGGCATTGCCTGTGTTGCAACATTTGCTTCATATCATGTCATTCTTTTAACTGGCAAGGTGAGGTCTCCAGTTACTGTCACCTCTTTAGACAAATGAAGAAATTATGGCTAAATGAGGTTGAATAGTTGATTTAAATGTGAATAGTTAAACATAGGCATGCCTTTTCATCCATACATAAATGACTTTCTTTTCCATCATCATGGAAGTAGAAGATGAGAACAGTGAAAAACTACATATGTGCAGAGCTGAGGCGGATGAAATGGAAAGAATATGGTACTTGAAATATACACATATCTAGTAATGGGAGCAGGGACTGTCTCTGACCTGAACTCAGTGGCTGGCTCTTTGATCACCTCCCACTGAGGGTGGGAGCACCCTTGTCAGGTCACAGTGGAAGACAATGCAGCCAGTCCTGATGAGACCTGATAGGCTAGGGTCAGAGGGAAGGGGAGGAGGACCTGCTCTATCTCTCTATCTGTGGACTTGGGGAGGGGCATGGGAGGAGATGAGGAAGGGAGGGTGGAATTGAGAGGGAATGAGGGAGGAGGCTACAGCTGAGATACAAAGTGAATAAACTGTAATTAATATAAAAAATAAAAATTATAAAAAGAAATATACACATATCTAAGCTGAATTAAGGAAGTAAAATAATTTTTTTCTTTATTAATTTAATTACACTTTATTCACTTTGTATCCCCCCCGTGGTTCCCTCCCTCCTCCCTTCCCAATCCCTCCCTTCCTCCACCCTCTGCATGCAAGCACCTCCCCAAGTCCAGTGAAATCAATTCTAATAGAGGAAGAAAATTAGAGTTGGCAAGGTTCAGTGGCCAAGGGAAATTAGAACTATTCATGATTTTATTAAAGATATATCAAAATTTCATAGCTCTTTTCCAAGTTGCATAGCCAAAATTAAAAAAAATCAATTCACAATTTTGTGGCATCCCAGATAAAAACAATGGCATAATGCCATTTTAAATAAAGATTTCTCTTCACTTCAAAGCTTCTGTTGATTTACGCAATAGATTTAATACTGACTTTTTAAAAATTTAATTTTATTTATATATATTTATTACAATTTATTCACTTTGTATCCCCTCTGCAGCCCCCTCCCTCATCTTCTCCTAGTCCCACCCAGCCTCCTCTTCTCCCCCAAAGCCCTTTCCCTAGTGATAGGGGAGGTCCTCCTCCCCTTCGATCTGACCCTAACTTATCGTCTCATCAAGGCTGGCTGCATCATCTTCCTCTGTGGCCTGGCAAGGCTGCACCCCCAGGGGGAAGTGATCAAAGAGCCAGCCACCGAGTTCATGTCAGAGACAGTCCCTGAACCCCTTACTAGGGAACCCACTTGGAGACTGAGCAGCCTATGGGCTTCCTCTAGGTCCTCTCCATGCATGGTCCTTAGTTGGAGTATCAGTCTCTGCAGGACCCCTGGGCCCAGGTTTTTTGGCTCTGGTGGTCTCCTTATGGAGTTGCCAGTTAATGACACGGTATAAAGCAAATGTTGTAACACAGGCAATGCCCTGCAAAATTACATAATACGAAAACACTACATAAAACAAAAGCAGAACCAAACGCATTCATTAGATAGCCTATGTTCTGGTTACAGTAATACATCCCAAGTCATGGTTGTTGGAAACTTGCTGTGTTCCAGAGAGAGCTGATATTAACTACTTGTTAGAGCATCAGACCTTACTGGTTGGCAAGTAACCACTGTCCTTTACCAACATGCTACCCTGCTCCCTTCCTACAATGCCAGCCTTCCTTTCTAGTCTGCGAACGAAAAGGTAATGCTTGGGTATGATCAGGATTCTCTTAGGTTTATTTTATTTATTTATTTATTTATTTATTTATTTATTTATTTATTTATTTTTTATTCCTGTGATAAAATAACCAAAAGCAACTTAGGGAGGAAAGGGCTTATTTCTGTTTACAATTAATTCTCAAGTCATGTCACACTCTGTTACTGAGGGAAGTCAGGGCGGAACCCTGGGGGCAGAGATCATGAAAGAAAATTGCTTACTGATGTGTTCCTCATAACACATCAGCCAGCTTTTTTATACCATGCGGGACCTCCGGCCCAGGTACGGCACTGCCTAAAGTGTGATGAGCTTCCCCACTGCAATCATTAATCAAAAAGAAAAAAAAAGTCCTATAGGCTTGCCTATAATAATCTGACAGAGTCATTTTCTCAGCTGAGGTTCCCTTCGCAGAAAACTTTAACTGTATCCCACTGACAAGCCACCAGGAAACCCTCCGCTGTAGTGTCGTGGTCTCATTGGTTAGGACTGAAAAAGTCAGTCTTCACAAATGTTCTGCATTTTAGCCAACGGTGTCTGCACTCCCACTCCTGTCTCTTAGAGAGCTAGCCACATCTTTCATATACATCAGTCTTGTCTCTGGGGACGCCCAAGGAAGCAGAACATCCCCGGGCCATGACAGATATCTCGAGGCAGGCCTGAGGATGGGACTTGTAGCTCTCTCTCACTGTTCACTGAAATTTTAGCTCTATGGAATGCTAGGCATCTCTAAAAAATCATAGAATGCCTGTTTATCATGATTCAATTTCTTATTTAAAAACCTTACTTATTTCATGTGTAGCAATGTTTTGCCTGCATGTATGTATGTGCACCATGTGTGTTCCTGGTGTTCAGAAGAGGGTGTTGATATCCTGTTGCAGATGGTTGTGAGCCACCACGTGGGTGCTGGGAGTCAAACCCATGTCTGTAGAAGAGCAACAAATTCTCTGTGCTGCTGAATCATCTCTCCACCCCCTAAGTTTCTTAGTTACTATTAAATGGATAATTCCCATAAACATTTAGATGTCATGTGCAAAGGCACTGCCTACTCTTTTATGTGGATGTAAGAGTTTGGGAAGGAAACTGCAGCATGCCAGTTACTGTCTGGGCTCTCCAGCATCTCCAGCATAATTGCGTGAGTCATGCCCTGGATTTCTTCCCTGGCCACAGTTCACTCTCTACAGAGGGAAAACGAATTTCAGAACATGGCTTCGGCACGCTACTAAAGCTGTTATCACTGTCTTTGAAAAATGTGCTTTCACGACACAATAACACACCCAATTAGTGAAGCATCCCAGTGTTTCTGATGCCACTGATTACAACTGAGTGCAACGCAAAAACAGTGATCACAGCACCTGCCTCCCCACTCCAAAAAGATCATCAGCCCTAAGCCCTCTGTAGCTAACACTGTGATGATCAGGTCGCATTGTCATGGTAACTGGGAAGTCAAATAATAGTGAATTTCCTGCTTAAGACAGTCCCTGATAGTGTATCTGGCGGACAATGCATGCGACAGGCTGTTCGTTTTGACACAGACCCATGACTCATCAGTTCAGAAGGAACTTTCAAGGATGAAGCCAATGTCTTCTCCAAAGAAATGCACCCCAATTTAAAACCTTTAGTTTGTACTGAAGAGTTATTCACTGAGCAGGTAAACAAGGTCGTTGTGACTTCTCTGACAGAGAGCTGCTATCATCCCACTGAACTAAATGCCACCAAACTGTCTTTAAAGTTACATGTTATATAAGTTTCAGTGTGACTCTGCCAATGGAAGCTGTAGTCACATAGGCGCTGTAATATTTTTATTTGGCCTTCTCACACTAGTTATGAAAACATGGATGCCTAACGTGCAATGAGTTCGTATCTATTGTATTCTCTTTCTATTCTAACCTATCTCTCATTCCAGATTACCTTAGAAAAACTTACCCTCTAAAATATAACACTCATAAAAATATTGCATATACTGACGCCTGCTTCCTTTCTTGTGTGTTTTTGGTGTTTGAGACAGGGTCTTACTTTGGGCTACCCGGGCCTAGGATTTATGGTAATCTTGCCTCACCTTCCCTTTCTTTTCCCCCTCCTCCCCTTTTCCTTTTCTCCCCCCCCCCCCACTGCTTCCCCATGTGTGTGCACTGATCTAAGCCTGTGCATATGGAGGTCTGGGGTTGGTGTTGGATATCTCCTCCTACTGCTCTTTATCTTATTTTTTGAGACAAGATTTTTCACTGAATCTGAAGCTTACCCTTTCAGCTAGACTGGCTGGCCACAGAGCCTCCAGGATCTGCCTGTCCCCCTCCCCCTTACTGCTGGGGTTATAACTCCTTGCCATCATGAACAGGCCTTTAAGGTCTACGCTGAAGATCCAAACTCGGTCCTCACTTTACCCACTGATCAGTATCCCCAGGCCCTTGCCCTTTCTTAGTGAAGCCAAGCTTCAAATGGCTGAATATCTGTACATAAAATAGTACATCTAGATTCTTACCTCATAGTATATGCAATCAACTTAAAATGGATCAAAGAGCAAAGTATGAATGCTGAAACAATCAGGTTCTTAGGAGAAAATCAGTAAGAATCAATTTTCATGACCTCAGATTGGATGGTAGGTTGAGTGATGTCATCACATCATCATAATAAAAAAGAATAGAGAGACCAGACTTCATCAAAATTAAAATTTACTGTGTATGAAAGGACAGCATCTGAAAGCAGGAGCTAAGCTTGTTGAATGCCTGCCTATAATCTCAGGAGGCAGGGGATGAGGGAAAGAGGACTGGAAGCTCAAGGTCAGCCTAAGCTATGTGAAAAAATATTTCAAGAAAACAAAACAGAAGAAAATAAAACAACAAAACCCAAAGCCATAAAGCAAGCAAGCAAACAAAAACAAAGTCACTTAGAATTGAAGAAAATGTTTATAAGTAATTCATCCACTAACACTAAGGTATTCAGTGTAAACTTCAACAATGAAAAAAAAAACAAGGCAACCTAGTCAAAAAGTGGAGTAAAGGCTCAGATAGACATTTTCCCAAAGAACATGTGCCAACATCTAAGAGTGTGTGAGTGCAAAATCTCCACTGTCACAGAGGAAATGCAAATCCAGGCTACACTAGTGTGGTCGTATGGCTACTCATCATAGATTTGGAGTCATGTAGGAGACATACTTCTGGACTTGCCTGTGAGTTTATTTCCAGAGAGACTTAACTGAGGAAGAAGACCCACATTAAGCATGCATGGCACCTTCCCATGGTGTGGTGTGTAATATTGACTACAAAGAAGTAAGCTCAGCATGAGCATTCTCTTTTTGGTGGTTCCTGATTGGACTCAGTGTAGCTAGCTACCTCATTCTTGCACTGCTCTGCCTTTCCATCTATCTTGTCTGTGGCCTTTTTAAAACTGTGAGTCAAAAATAAAACCTAGTTGGGGTAAGGAAATGAAGAAAGCACAAAGCAGACAAAAGCACAAAGAAGCTGGGACCAGGTGGGAATCTGCTGCTGCCAGCCCTGCAACCTGGAATCTTAGCATGTTTATTAGGTGCAGCGCAGAGGGTGGGATTTCCTAGTCTCAGAAGACCAGCAGTGTCAGGCTGTAACATCTGGGAGGAGGGAGCCACAGTTGCTATTCTTCACAGCTGGACTCCCAAGGAAAGCTTTGCCACCCCTCTTCAAGCTGGACCATATGGAGAATGGTTTTGCCAATTTCTCATGGGACCTAAGCTTTTGGAAGTTCTCAACATGGCTGTGGTCATGTCAGAATACACGTGCACACGGGACTTCACTCAATCAGCACTTCCTCTTCTACCTGCAAGGAGTTCTGTCACAGTGCCTAGGAAAGTAACTAATGCTCTACACCATTTAAACTGGTGAAATAATGACACAAAAGGGATGGGTGGGATGAGGACGATCCTTGAAGATTGCCACTGGGAAAGTAATAGGATGGGAATGTGGAAGACTATTGGTTTCTCAAAGTTCTGAATATGGAATTGCTACATGATTCAGCCATCCTCCTTTGGTATATGTTGATATTAAAAACTGGTACGCCATCCAAAATTTATTCATGAATGTTTATAGCAGTCCTATTCACAACAGCCAAAAGGCGGAAAGAATACAGAAGTTCACTATGCTAGACATGAATTAAACAAGAGGTAATGCTGCAGGCAGCAGGGATGAGAAAGCTGGGAAATAGGGAGGAGGCTCTGAAAGGCTGTCTTCCGGGCACCACATAACCCCAGTGCTCCTAGACTCACAGCAGCTGTCACTGCCTGCTAGAGCTTGAGTTTGCAGACATTCATTTGCAGATAGGGGAGTTAAGGCACTGAAGGGCTTCTGGGGAGAGGAAGTCATTCTGTTTAGTGAGGGGGGGGTTTACTAGGGCTCCAGTGAGGAGCGGCATACCCGTGCCCATGTGAGTACCGTGGTTAAAGCTAGTGAGTCACAAAGCAGAAGTAAAAACCACAAAAAGATATAAAAGTGTAATGGGGACTTTGTGAGAGAGTTATTGAGGGTAGGAGGAGAAAAGAAGGTGGAGACGTGAGTGTGACTAGAAGGTTGTATACGTATATGAAACTGTTAAAGAATAAATTGTGTGCCTGTGTGTGTGTGTGCATGTGAGTGTGTGTGCATGTGAGTGTGTGTGTATGAGTGTTCGTGTTTCACTTCAGAAGAATTTTCCAAATTCTAGGAGAGGAAGCTGAACGAACTTTGTCATAATGTTTGCAAATAAGGGCTGAAAAGAATGCAGCCATTTTCCATGTTTGATTTCTCAGGACTATCGTGTTTCTCTGCATGTAATTTAAAAATTATTTCGCTCTATCAAACCTATGAACGGGTTATGTGATTCACTATAAAATAACAGAGTCAATAGAGGATGTCCCACAGAAGGCTTTCCTTCCACCTGGACTCATTCATCCTTAATTCTTTCCTGAGAATTCTCAACACCAACCCAGAGATTTCAAACAATCCAAGCAACTAAATGAACATTGTGTAAATAATCTTTATTTTACACTCTTCTAAGCTATTTTACTCAACATACATTTTTATAGGTTGATACTTGCTTAGTTTTAGGAGTTGGCACTGCTAAAAAATGATAAGGAAATAATTCATTACCTCAGACTATTTCTTTAAATCTCAACACATTTGAAGCCATTCATTAAAAAAAATGTCTAATTTAGTATTCATGGATGCATATAATGTGTTTTGATTAAATCTCTTCTCCTCTGGCTTTTCCTTATTCCTCTACCACTTTCTCTTCCAACTTTATGTCTTTATGTGCTTTTGTGATCTCTCTCTCTCTCTTTCAGCCATCGAGACCATGTAGTGCTGTCTATAGGTCTTTTTTTTCTCACTATATAGACCAGACTAGCTTTGAATTCATAGCAGACCACTCACCTTTGTCTCTTGAATTCTGGGATTTAAGGCATATGCCACCACCTCAATAAAGTTTTATTTTTTAAGTTAAATGTTTGAGTTTCCGAATTTAGTATAAAATTACAGTAGCGTTCTTTGTTTAACAGTTTATAGCTCTTGTGAAAAGCGTTATCATCCCAAGTGGCATAGCCCATCTTTATAATCTTTTCAACATCATTAAAATGTGGAAAAATCATTTAGTCTATAAAAAAATGGACCAGCCTTTTAATAACATGGTTAAGGTTTCCACTGGTTGTAGTTATTAGTGCCATGTGCAGTTTTACACATAAAAATATAAATAAGAAAGATACAAATAAGAAAAAGCTCTGTGTTACGTTGTTACAAAAAGCCACAGCTGGGTATATTAAATGAGTAACTTTAAGTCATGAAAAGTCATGAAAGTTAGTCCAGCAGCTATCAACAAGAGCTGTTCAGCTAAACATGAATCCATGAGCTCCTCCCCATCCATCCATGCTGGAATTCTGAGTGATTTCTTCTTGTGCTTTTAAATGAACCTACCACCTCTGTGAGTTCACGTGTGTGGTCTGGCTCGCCTTGACTATGAAAACACTGTTTCCCAGCAGTCTTCCAGTACCTCTGGCTCTTACAACCTTTATGCCCTTCTTCCATGATGATCCCTGAGTTTTGGGGAGGTGTGATAGAGATGTTATAAATCACCCCATTTTAAGCAATGCCCACACTGCATCTTAACTAATTACCTCTGCAATGATCTAGTTCCAAATAAGGTACATTCTGAATTGTCACTCTCAAGCTCCAGGCTCCCACAGCCTCATCTCCACTCACCAACACTTCAGGGACAGTCTAGTTCTGAAGCCTGTAAAAATTGTTCTCCATCTTGTTTTGCTTTTTCTGTGGTTAAGACATATTCCATGTTCTTCATAACATTCAAATGTGGATTTGCTACACTAAGGCCATGTGCTCACATGGGCACTGGATTTTCCAACCACAAGGACTTTAGGTCTGTGCTCGATCATGAACTACCACGTACCTGAAAGTTATCAGCAACTCATGGTGGGCCTTCTTTGCTTATGATCTTAGTAAAAACTGCTACTCTGTGTAAAAATATTCACATATATGAAGCTGCATGAACTCTCCATTCAGTATCACATCAAACTTGCGTTGTTCTTAAAGATACCTTTGCAAAGGGACAGGAGCAAACAGTACACATCTCCTTTTCCTTTACTTGATATGAAAGTGAGAGTCCAGATTGTACCCAGCCGTCAGATGGGTCACCGCGCGCCCTCTATCAAAAATGTCCCAAAGCTGCATGCATGTCAAAGACTGTCAGAGGGGCTAAAGAGATGGCTTAGTGGCCGGAGGACATAACTTTCTTCTCATCCAGACAATGGGAGCTCAATCCCAGCACCTATACCAGGTAGCTCACATCCACCTTCTCCAGCTATCGGGCATCAGAAACCCATGCCTGCCTCCTTGGGTACTGCACTCATATCCACATACACACAGAAATACACACACACAATGAAAAGTAAATTAAACCTAAAAAACCCATCAGATGCACAAAAAAATAAATATATCAGTTCCCCTAGTTATAGATATGTATATATTCATATATATATATATACATGGATGAAAATAAATGAATTTGAAGGAGAGCAAGGCAAGGCATATGGGAGGGTTTAGATTGAGGAAAGGGGAAAATGATATAATTACATTATAATCTCAATTTCTCTGATATATGTAATACACATATATACATATATACCTATATACAAATATGTATATATGTATACATATACATACACGCATATATGTATACATGTATACATATATGTACATGTATATACATATATGCATATATCATAGAGAGATTGAGATTATATTGTAATTACATAATTTCCCCCTCTTCCATCCAAATCATCTCATATATCTTTCCTTGTTTTCTTTCCAATTTCATGATGACTTTTTAAATTAACTGTTGTTTCATACATATTTGTGTATGTATACATATTTTCATAAATCTGTATACTATTACTTGTATGCTTTCAGGGCTGACCGTTTGGTATTGGATAATCAATTGGTGTGCCCTTCCCTGGAGAACACTATTCATCTCACTCTCAATATCCCTTAGTTGCTTGAATTCTTGTGTAATGTTGAGGTCTCAGGGGCCTTCCTCTGTCCCTGTCTACTTTGGTTTGACATGTCTGTTGGTGTCATCCTTGTTCAGTTCCTGTTTAGGCAGCCATGTAGGTAAGGAACCATAAATCCAGAAAACCCCTTACTCAACACCAGAAAAGTAGCTAATGTACAGTGATTCTCTTGGCAAGTAGAGGGCCAACACAACTGGCCTGCAAGCTTGGCATAACCAGAGTCAACAACAAGAGAGAGTGCCTCTAGCAAGGAGGAAAGGCAAGGACCTGTTTCCAAGGTTGTTCTCTGACCTGCATGGGGAGAGTGTGGCATGTGCTCCCTTCTTCACACTTATAAACAACAAGTGCCTATGCACACAACACACACATACACACACAACACACACACACACACAACACACGCACACACACATACACACACACAATTACTCACTTTCCCCCAATTTTTGAAGTAATTCATTTAGAATTTTAAACAACTCATAAGAAAGCAGTCTCCCATCTGGAAGTCACTTTATTCTAATTAGCTCACAGATAGAAACATCACACAGCTGGATTAAAGAAGCCATACAAACACTTATTATTTGTAATTAAGTTTAAAAATCTTACTGTCTTTTAAACGCATATTTATCTCAAGTTGCGAATTCCCACTTTTACTTCTACATACTGATTTTTTTTAAAAAAAAAGTTTTTATTTGTGTGTCTGTGTGTTTGTCACATGTATGCAGGTACTGGAGGAGGCAGAAAGAGGGAGGTGGATCCCTTGAGGCTGTAGGTAAGAACCAAAATTTGTGTCCTTTGGTAGAACAACAAAAGTTCTTAATAACCCTCACATAATGACTACTTTATTTTATTCTTTTTAAATTTTTATTTATTATGTATTACAATTTATTGTAATAAATTATATTTATTTATACTTTGTATTCTGGCTATAGCCCCCTCCCTCATCTCCTCCCAGTCCCACCCTCCCTCCCCTAGTCCACTGATAGGGGAGGATGTCCTCCCCTTCTATCTGACCCTAGCCTATCAGGTCTCATCAAGGCTGGCTGCATAGTCTTCCTCTGTGCCCTGGCAAGGTTGCACCCCTGAGGGGGAGGTGATCAGAGACCCAGCCACTGAGTTCATATCAGAGACAGCCCCTGCTCCCCTTACTAAGGAACCTACTTGGAGACTGAGCAGCCCATGGGCTACACCTGAGCAGGGGTTTAAGTCCTCTTTATGAATGGTCCTTGGTTGGAGTATCAGTCTTTGCAGGGCCCTCTGAGCTCAGATTTTTTGGCTCTGTTGGTCCCATTGTGGAGCTCCTGTCCCCTACAGGTCTTCCTATCTCCTCCTTCTTTCATAAGATTCCCTGCACTCTGCCCAAGGTTTGGATATGAGTCTCAGCATCTGCTTCGATACCCTGGTCAGAAGAGTCTCTCCTGTCCTGTTTCCTGTCTTCTCCAGCTGCTTCCAATGTCTATCCAGTTTGCCCTTCTGAATGAGAATTGAGCATCTTCCCTAGAGTCCTCCTTCTTGTTTAGCTTCTTTAGATTTTAGTATGCTTATCCTATATCATATGTCTAATATCCACTTATAAGTGAGTATATACCATGTAGCCCACTCTATCCTGGAGCTTGCTATGTGTACCCAGCTGGAATCACAAAGGTCCTCCTTGCTCTGGCTCCTGAGTGCTAGTGTTAGAGCTGTGTGCTACTAGGCATGACCCTGATTTTATATAATCGTGACAGAGCCTTTAATATATGGACTCGATCAGCTCATGATTTGCCAAAGTTTTTTTCCTGCTGCTGGGTTAATGTTGACATTCATATTTTCCTGTTTACCAACTTTTAGGTTTATTATTTATTTGAGTTGTTGGCCATCTTCCCTTAATGGCAGACTGTAAAATAATCCCTCCTTCCCACATGGTTATTTTTTTTAAATCAGGGGTTTTTTTTTTTAAATCACAGCCACAGAAAGGAAATTACAGCCGCCTTCCCCATGCAAATTTTTTAAGAATAATTTGTAAAAATTTTATGAAAATTAGCATAATTTAGAGTAATTGTCAGAGATACCTAACTAAGATATTTTATGTATGGGCCTCAAGAAACTTTCCTTTAAGGTCTAGAAAATTGTACGGAACACCATAGTTTCCTACTGTTCCCCCTCCCCCACCCCCAGGACAGCCAAGGCAGAGCGCAACAACTGTGCAAGCACAGCAGGAAAGAAGTGGCTGCAGAGCCTCAGGCTGATCAGGCTCAGTGATTCTTTGAATTTGGTTTTCAAACTTAAACATTTATTCAGTTTGCCTCTTACCATCAAAGTTATTTGTTTTTGAGAGTGACATTTACTGTATGATTTTCACAAAGAGCAAATTATTCTTTTTATCACTTCAGTGAATTTAGGCACGTGGACACCGTCATGTATCATTCCACAATCAGGACAGAAACTTCCCGGCAGCCCCACGGCTCTTTTCTGCTCTTTCAGATGATGCTTCACTGCAGTGCTGATGGGCTCTCTGCCTCTGTAGCTGTCCCTGTTTGTGACTGTCATAAATGAAATGATCTTCATTAGCATAAGCTCTTTTGGGATTTTCATTAAGACATATCAGGAATCCATTTAGTGATATTGCTCAGTAGCATTCTGTTACATGGTTCGTCAATTCTCTATTCACATTTTTAACTCTTAATTTCAGATGCTAAGAACAAAGGCACTGTGGGTTTCCTTTTGGTCTTTGAATATTCATTTTTATTTCTCTTTGTTAAATACTAGAGATGAGGTTGTGGTCAGCATAGAAATTGTGCTTTTAACCTTTCTAGGACACGTCAGCATGTTAAGTGACTGTGTGGTGGTTTTTCCTTCCTGAACAACATGTGAATTTCCAGCTACTCACCATCCTTGCCTGTCAGATTGGAATGTTTTCGCCATTCTAATAGGTATGCAGAATTTTCTATTTACAGTTTCCTTGTACATTTTCCCAATAACTAATGATATGGACTGTCTTTTCCTAGCACTTATGGACCCTTTATCTCTTCTTTATTTAAATATTTTGCCCATTTGAACAGCATTGTTCCTTATTACTGACTTGTATTTCTAGATTTTAGACAACTTTCAATATATCTAGTTGCTCATTATTCTATGATGAGGTTGCATTACAGCGAAATTTTCCTAAGTCAAAACCACATTTCATTAGTCTGACTACAACTGAGTCTAGCTTTTCTTAGACACACTTTGAACACTGGCATTGCTCTGAAGTTGGCAATGTCGTTTTGTACAAACTCTGAATGGTTTCTGTTAAATTCATGAACACAGTCCGTTGTAGAGTGTTGGTTACTTACAAAACTATCACTCATATGATTTGAACATTCTTTCCAGACTCTGGTATAAGTACGGTGACTTTAACATAACAATAGATTTGTTTCAAATAAATGAGAATGTCATTGTGGCAATTGCTCTCTGGTTTGAAAAAGAATACAGATGCAAGGATGTTTCATTTCTGTCACTTAGATACTTTTCATCATTAAATAAGATTTTTTTTTCTGCAAAGAAAAGAAAATGGGCCGCCTCATAAGATAATATTTATCAAGGAAAATATATTTATTCTTATTAGTCACTAATGTTTCTTTTATGAAAAGTTCATTCCAATTAAAAATAAATGTTTTTACTTGGTGTCTGTTTTTCAAGTGACCTTTCCACACTGATATTTATAAAGCTCCTCGGAGTGCACAAGGAGACACAAAGAGACCTGACGAGCGGAGGCCATCCTGCACCGGGAAGGAATGACCGGTATGCCCCCCGAGCTAGGTGTGAGTGGTCACTGTCAGCAGCCCCAATCCTATTCCAGTACACATGGTGCAGCACTCTTAGGAAAGAAGGAGCAAGCAGAGAAGGTCTCCATGGGCTCCTTTCACTCATTCTCATAAGAAAAGCAGCGTTTTCCCAAGCTGTACAACAAAGAAGATTAAAAAAAAAAACAAAACAAAAAACTGGGCGTAGTACTGTACTCCTATTACTTAAGAAGCTAAGGTAGGAAGACTGCTATGAGTCCAAGAAGAATTTGGGCTGTATAATGCCTCCTTAGGATGTGTAGCAAGGCTTACTTCAAAACAAACAAATTCACCAGGCCCCCACAATAAAATTAACCCCATTCCTACTTAAACTAAGGCTTTTGACTCCTCAAATACCGTCTTCACATTCCCCCTAACAAATGATGGTATTTCTTTTTCTTTTATTTCTTTTTTTTTCCCCAGGGGGAGGCTAAACAATATTATTATATATACTGTATTAGTTAGGGTTCTCTAGAGGAAAAGAGCCGATAGAATGAGCAGAATGGATAGATATAATGAATCCATATATATAAATATATATGTCCCTTATGTAGGCTGCCACCAGAAGGTGTGGCCTGGATTTAAGATGGATCTTCCCACCTCAAGAGATCCAGATTAAAGGTAGGTCTTTCCACTTCAAATAATTTACTTCAGAAGAAATCCCTCACAGGTATACCCAGCCGCTTGAGTTTTAGTTAATTTCAGATGCAGCCAAGTTGACAACCACGGGATAGCCATCACACGTGCAGTTTTCTTTTATTTAACGTTTAAACACTATAGTTAATTATTTATTGTGCATGTGCGTGCTCGCCCGTGCACATGTGGACGTCAAAGGACAACTTGCCGGAATCACTTTTCTCCTTCCACCATGTGTGTGCTGGGGTTCAAATACAGGCCACTCAATTTGGCAACAAATGTCTTTGCTGGTCAACCCTTTCTTCAGTGAATTCTCTTTCTCTTTCATCTGATGATTGACCTACAGTTTCATCAGTTGCTCACTGTGAATAGAACCGTGATGAATGCTAATGCTGAATCCTACGTATTTTGGTGTCACTGGGAGGGGAAATTGTTATACCCCTAGATCTGCGCATCTCTCAACCCTAATCAGAGAAGCTTCTTTTTACAGTAGATAGCAATTGGCATAGAAGCATGCAACTGGTCAGCACGCAGAGAATGAGAGAGTGTGGACTGCCCAGGTCTAACTGGGGTGTCTACAGCCTCTGAATTCTGAAGGCTCATCTGGGAAGACAGGATGGAAAGATCGTAGCAGCCAGAGCCAGGGAGGACCAGAGTGAGACTGTGTCATCTGGACATGACAGGACTGCTTCACTTGTGTGATCACTGAACCTGAGGCTGCTTGAAGGCAATCAAGCCAGTCAGCATTATAGTATGTAACAGGGAAGGGAGAGGGAGAGTCAGTGCTCTTTAAGGATATGGTTTCTGGTAGTTCAAGCACATTCCAGGGCATGGTCTCACACCTGTGAGCACAAATGGGATTATTTAAAGGGGGGGGGGCTTGAATGGGCATGGGTGTGGAGGTGGTATTGAATTTGGGGAGAGCCAGGGAGTAGATTAGGGAGTGAATATGATCCAAATGCATTGTATCAAATTCTCGGACAATTAATGGAATGTTCTACCACAAAGTCAGGCTTCAGCTACAGATGTAACTCTTTGAAAGGCTCTTTTCCATTCATTTGGTCAGAAAACCAACCTTTCAGCACTCTGCAGGACCCACACCTGCTTGAACACAGTTCCCATCTCCTGGCTTTGAAGTTTTTCAGGAAGAACCACAGACAAGCTAGAGGAGGCGGGTCCCCGAGGAAAGTGATCCGAGCTCTGGGGGTTCACATGCTGCTCTGTGATAACTTACTGACCAAAGCGAGGAATTCAGAGGACATTTATTGCTATGTCTATCAATAATGTACTCTGCCCATAGCAAGGCATCTATGGGAAAGAATGGTGTGAGGATTGAGAAAGGGGATGCTATTCTGAGATAAAATCAGACATAAAAAAATCAGCTCCAATTTCTAAAACCCTGGAAACTGCCAAGAAAAAAAAAAAGTTTAGTACAATCACAAATATTCCTGTTAGCCTTTTTTTCAGAGGCAGACTTGTTTTTTCCTTTAGGATCTAGTATTTCATTTAAGTTTAAAATGAAAGGTTAAGAGCACTGCTTGCTCTTCCAGAGGTCCTGAGTTCAATTCCCAGCAACCACATGGTGGCTCACAACCATCCATAATGTGATCTGGTGCCCTCTTCTGGCATTCAGGTATACATGCAGGCAGAACATGGTATACATAATAAAATAAATAAAATCTTAAAAAAAAAAAAAAAGAAGTTTAAAATGAAACTCAATGCTATTTAAAATTTTGGGAGTATAGTATTATGAGAAGAATTTCTATGTGTTTGCAAAATCCCTTAGTCGTGTCCTGGCCCTGAGGTTTTTCAACCTGGTGGTTGAATGCACGTGGAGAAACATCCACGTTCCTGCATCGGTTCTAGAGGAAGCAGTGGAGCACACTGACAATGCTGACATGCTAACCCCGCAGCTGACAATGGCTGACCTGCTGTCAGACTGTCCATGCTAATCACACAGTGATATCATCCTCCTAGGCGTGGTATGAAGGGATAAACTTGGAAGTCCAGCAGGCTGCTGTGTGTGTGCCACCGTCTAGCACTGTGATTCCTTTTGATCTTGAAGGTTGTTTATCATTTAGGGAAACTCTGTGGTTTAAAAGTACAGGTTGTGACTGGATACCCCACGGTGAGACATTTTCTGAATTTTACTGACTTGTGCCTTTATGGAATGGTCTCTTTCTTCTGTGAAAAGAAGTTTCTTTAATAATGGATAAGATCTACATTTATCTGCGGGTATAAGGATAAGTACTTAGAATGGCATTAGGAATCACATTGGTTTAGGACATTGGTAGCAGTAGGTTCTTTGCCTGGGTCTATGTCCTTTAAAGCCACGGGTAGGTAACTGGCATGGTGTACAATACCAGGCATGATTTCTTTCCTGTTAAGCATGCCTTAAGCCTGATTTGATAGATGCAGGTAGCCCCCAAGATTAAAAGGCTACCATTTCATCACTGTGAAATGTCTTGCTGGCTCAGTCATTATTGTGATTCATAGGTTTTATAGCTGGATAGGGTGACTGCTTGTCCTCCCCCTTGGTAACCTGATGCATCTCCAATAAAATTGGAGATGTTCCCAAAGCTCAGGGAACATTGTGGAAGAGGGGAAAGAATGATTGTAAGAGCCAGACAAGGCTACCAGAAGACAAGGTAGTCTTCTGTGAAATTGTGCCTTCTCGCTGTGACAGGGAAGCGACACCCATGAAACCTCAATAACATGGCTGCCTAAAGAGGACCGGAGCAGTCACAACCCCTTCATGTTGATGTCCCAGCACAAATGTGGGAAATGTCACGAGTCCCATCCCTGCATGAAGAGTTACAATCAATGATGACATGCCAAGTAAGAACAAGTTTTCCCCAGAGAAGAGACCCATTTGTTCTCCAGTACCAAGTGGTCTGCTCTAGAATCATGTACACGCAGACAACACTGGAAGAACTCAGAAATTAGTATTTGTATATCTATTCTTGATGTATATAATGTATATGATTGACAGATATGATGTAAACGTATATGAACAACAATGCTTAACAATGAGAAGTCATTAGAACAAAACAACAGCCTACAGACAGGGAAAGGATCTTCACCAACCCTGTATTTGATAGAGGGCTGACATCCAGTATATACAAGGAACTCAAGAAGTTAAAAAGCAACAAATCAAGTAATCCAATTAAAAAAAATGGGGTACTTAGCTAAACAGAGAATTCTCTGTAGAGGAATGTCAAATGGCAGAAAAACACTTAAAGAAATGCTCAATGTCCTTAGTCATCAGGGAAATCAAAACAACCCTGAGATTTCACCTTACACCCATCAGAATGGCTAAGATCAAAAACTCAAATGATAACACATACTGGAGAGGATGTGGAGAAAGAGGAACCTTCTTCCATTGCTGGTGGGAATGTAAACTTGTACAACCACTTGGAAATCAATCTGGCACTTTCTCAGACAATTAGAAATAGTGCTTCCTCAAGATCCAGCTATACCACTTCTAGGCATATATCCAAAATACGTTCAAGTATACAATAAGGACATTTGCTTAACCATGTTTGTAGCAGATTTATTTGTTATAGCCAGAATCTGGAAACAACCTAGATGTCCTTCAACTGAGGAATGGATACAGAAATTGTGGTCCATTTACACAATGGAATACCACTCAGCAATTCAAAGGATAAAGGAAATAATGAAATTTGCAAGCAAATGGTGGGAACTAAAAAAGATCATCCTGAATGAGGTGTCCCAGAAGCAGAAAGACACACATGGTATATACTCACTTATAAGTGGATATTAGACATATAAGATAGGATAAACATACTAAAATCTGTATACCTAAAAAAGCTAATCAAGAAGGAGGACCCTGGGTAAAATGCTCAATTTTCACTCAGAAAGGCAAATGGAAGAGGGAGAAAACAGGAAACAGGACAGGGACAGGAGCCTACCACAGAGGGCCTCTGAAAGACTCTACGCAGCAAGGTATTGAAGCAGATGCTGAGATTCATAGCCAACTTTAGGCAGAGTACAGGGACTCTTATGAAAGAAGAGGGAGATAGAAAGACCTGAAGGGGACAGGAGCTCCACAAGGAGAGCAACAGAACCAAAAATTCTGGGCAAAGGGGTCTTTTCTGAGACTGATACTCCAACCAAGGACCATGCATGGAGATAACTTAGAACCCCTGCTCAGATGTAGCCCATGGCAGTTCAGTGTCCAAGTGGGTTCCCTAGTAATGGGAACAGGGGCTGTATCTGACATGAACTCAAGGGCCTGCACTTTGATTACCTCTCCCTGAGGGGTGGGGGTGCAGCCTTACCAAGCCACAGAGGAAGACAATGAAGCCAGTCCTGATGAGACCTGATAGGCTAAGGTCAGATAGAAGGGGAGGAAGACTTCCCCTACCAGTGGACTTGGGGAAGGGTATGGGAAGAGATGAGGGAGGAAGGGTGAGATTGGGAAGGAATGAGGGAGTTTGCTACAGCTAGGATACAAAGTGAATAAACTGTAATTAATAAAATAAATAAATAAATTTTTAGAAAACGAGAAGGCCATGATTTTAAGAGGGTTGTAAGGTGAGTGAGAGGGGTAGGAAGGAGGAAGGGAAAATGATGTAATTATATTTTAATTAAAATAAAATATCAATTAAAAAAAGGGAACATCTGTAAAGGAGAAGCTTGAGCAGATGAACTTTTGCAGTGACAGCGAAGAGATGAAAGGCTGCTGACCAGGATGGGAACAGCATCAGTTAGGATACAGCAAAAAAAAGTCTCTGACCAAATTGGAGCATTTCCTTGCAAGGTACTGGGAAGGCTCGGTGCTGTCTGGATGGGTTAATGTGAGGAGCAATGATGTGGGCGGACATTTGAATCCCATGCACCATGAGCTCAAAATGAGACTGTATGCTTTCAAGCAGAGAAAAGACATAAAAATGATTGGTTCTGGAAGGTTAATAGCTTTTAAGTTGGCTCAAGGAAAAGCTGGAGGATGAGATTAGAATCTAATAAGTCAGTTTCAACACGTCCTTCAACACACTTGGGCAAATATTTTACTTTTCCAATAATTTTAGGGAAAACCCCTGGAAGCAGCAATTATACATGCTCTGTTCACGCCATGACCCTCACCTCCTACCCTTGAATTCCTACCTTACCTTTTTATATTGTGAATATAACAATTTATAATTATTAACCCTCATTTTTACTACTTTGATTGCAACATATTTTCCCCCTTGTGGACAGGAGGGAATACCTCTTTTACCTTGTTCCTCCTCCATTTCTCTCTCTTTCTCTTCCAGTATCAAAATGCATTGGGGGGTAGGGGGGTCAGTGACATGACTCAGTAGGAAAAGACACTGGCCACCAAGCCTTCCAACATGAGCTCAACCCTAGATTCCATGCGGTGGAAGGAAAGAACTGTTTTCCAGTGCTTGTCCTCCGTCTTCCATCTCCACAGGCTACACTATGCGTGTGCCCCTTCCTCCCCTCCACACCCACATAAAACAAATACACAAACCCTTAAAATGCATTTTTTTCGGAGGGACACTGCTTTTGTCTCCTGCCACTTCTCTGAGCCAGTACCTTAGCCCTCACGGGCTTGTAAGTGCGGCCTCTAGGGTGTCCACACGTATGCTGGTATCAGTTGCAAATAATGATGATGTTGCCTTCTCCTTCTTGACTCCCTTTCTTTTTCTTGCCCGACAGCCCCGGAGATTTCTGTGACATTTGTGTCATGAGTGCAACAGTGTATCTTTCAGGCAGGCTGCTGTTGTAGGTCTCAGGGTTTGTAGCTGCATGATTTCGGTGATTACTTTTACCCTCTGGTAGTATGCAAAGTACCATGTAGCACCGTGAACGAAAGCCTGGTATCTAGACACAAACTACTGTTAAAATCAAGTTGTAATGATATCCCAGTCTCGGTAACAGTTTTCCCCTCAAATTTAAAATTTTGTAGACATGCATGCAGTGCCCCCAGAGGCCAGGCCAGGGCATCCAATCCCCTGGGACTGGAGTTTGCAGATGGTTGTGAGCTGCCATGTGTGTGCTCAACGAATAGTGTTCTTAACTGCTAAGTCAACCCTCCCATGTAGCCAATATATACACCTCGTCTTATTTAAGAGAGTAATTTTAAGGAATTGGCTTGTGACATTATAATAGTTGGTATGTCCAAAATACAGACAGGTGTGGTGTGCTAAAAGCTGCATCTTGGGCTCATATTTCAGTTTTGAGACAGATTGTCTTACTTCACAGGAGAGCTAAGTTTTAGTTACAAGGTCTTCCACTTGATTGGATGAGGATAACCTACATTTTTGTAAGAATGCTTACTTAAACTTAAGCCATTTTGGATAATGGCCACTAATAGGTCATTCCTTTACACCAATGTACATTCCTGTGTAGCCAAGCTAATAAACACATAAACGGGGCATCACAAACATTTCTCAGGTGTCAACTTCCTATTTAGCACTGAGTGTTCCAAGGGAGCACTCTTGCTCTCTACACTTAGTCCAGTTATGGGTCTCTGTGTTAATTCTTATCTACCCTAAAAAAGAGCTTTTCTGGCCATGTCTGAGAGAGTCATTTTTCTATGGGTATGGCAGAATGTCTTTAGGAAACTTTTTATTGCTATATTCTTTTAGTATTTGGTTTGCTTCTAGGCTCGTGGCCTATCTAGTTTCGATTTCTTGGCTACTTAGGTGTCAGGCATGGGCTCCACTTCATAAGTAGACCTTAAATCCAGTCATAGAGTGGTTGGTTAATCCCACAGTATTTGTGCCACTATTGCACCATCATGTCATGCAAGCAGGTTACCTTCGTAGATCACAGGATTTGGAGCTGGGTTGGTGGTTACCTTTTTCCTCTGGTGGCATACAGACAACCTTGCGGTACTATAAATACTAGTCAGTATAGGTGAAGGCTCTAGTTGGGCACCAGCTTGACTTCTCCATCTTTAATGAGATATGTAAGTGTTGTGTTCAGCTATGGGGCCTTACCATTTTTGTGGAACGCAACCAAAAGCATTGATAATAGCTTAAGATGTTTAGGGTTTCCATGGGGCCCCTTTTGGCAATGATTAAAACTAGATGTAACCTGTTCTTGGCACTGGAGGTTTTATTTAATGGAGCATTCTCTCTCTCATTATTTGGTGACTTTATCCAGATTGCATTCATATTATGTATATTTTTAGGAAAGTTCTACAATAGCAGGCTTCCATATGAGTTCCCAAATAGCCATTAGCATTATCAAAATTTATTTTTTATGTCCAGCTGAGATTCATTTGCAAATAAACTTGTATGTACATAGGCACAAACATATTTACTTGTTTAACTTCATATTTGTACTTACACAATTTATTCACTTTAAATGGACATATGATTAGTATTCATAAGGTTATTATCAAAACAAAGAATGAACCAAGTTAAGAGAAAATCCACATTTTCATCAACACGTTACTGTGAAAGATTGTTTCCAGCTCTCAAAGATCTGTCAGTGCCTCACAAACCACCCCCAAACCTACACGAATAAGTTAATTTTTGAACAAGTGAGTGAATATGTCATTTTTGTCTGGAGACTTTTTCTCAATTTCTATCAGACCATGAGTCACTCTGTGCTACCATTTCCTATGTCCTGACATCAGTGTCACACCACACAAAGGAGCCAATTCTCTGGGAGGGAAGAAGGAAAGCTCAGCAGGGCTATTGTGGGCTGCAAAGGTAATTTGCTTGTTTAACTGTTGTTAAGTGTTGGAGGAAAAGCCACACCAAAATTGTCTGTTTTTGCATAGCAACTGGACAATTAGAGCCTGGACCTGCCATCACAGTTTGAAAGGTGGGGAAGAAATAAAACAATATCTAGAAAATGAAAAGCTGAAATTGAGTATTGTCATTTAGACAATTGTCAGGATAGAATAGCTACTGCAAAACATCATTCATTTAATTGGGTTTCCTTAAAAAAGACTCTGTTGTGATATAATATTTCCCTCCATTCAACATCTTTCTATCTAGCAATATGGAATGTCTCCGCAAAGGAGAAATTGTATAACAAAGAAATCCTTACATGACAAGCTGCAGGCTCCAGGTGCTGGTTTTAAGGCAACCTCCTTTTTCCTTTCTTCCGGTGTTGCTCTTAGGAGCCACTCACGTTCTTAAAGACAGGGTTCCCCCCTGGAGATTAGGACACTCGAATTGGACTAGAATGCTGGCCAGTGAGGCCCAGGGATCTGCTTGTCTCTGACATACCAATCTGGGGTTACAACACCACCACACTCAGCATTTTATCCGGGTATCAAACTCAGAGATTCATGCTTGCAGGCAAAGCATTTTGTTGACTGAGCCATGTCTCTGATTTTCAATTTCTCTTTCTATTAGGATTTGCTGAGCCCATTAATTTGATGTCTAGAAATACCATATCATGAATTCTTGCAAAAGACAGTGGAAAATCACTAGTGTGAAGCACATTTATAAGTTATATGGTTAGCAAGCATTTATGTCTTTATTTATTATTTCTATATCCTGTTAGATAACCCAAATATTAATTTCTTCTTCAAGGTATTACAGTAAATTCTTAACAATGAATGATCCTGGCAATACGTATCTTTTCTAAGTGCTGTCCACTTAGAAGCTCTGAATTGTGGGGTGTTGCTTGAATTGTGTGACCTTAGCTGTGGTACAGTATCCCACAGCTTATGTCTGTCCTGAACCAAGCAGCCATGCTCGCATTTCCTTATTTCTTTTTAAATTCATCAGATATATTTATTTATTTGCACATTTTATCACAACTATTTTTTATTTTATTTTTGCAATCACTTAAAATTTTTTTAAACTAAATTTTAATCATATCTCTTTTTCCCTTCCCTTTCTTCTCTCCAGCTCCTTCCCTATATCCCTTACCCACTCTAAAGTTTATGACTCCTTTATCTTTGATTATTATTGTTACATACATACATACATACATACATATATACATGGACATATAATACATGTAAACCTAATTACAACCCACTGAGTCTGTCTGGTGTTACTTGTGTAGCACAATCATTTCATTCATATTTTGTTGGCATAGGGAACAGCCAGCCTCATTTTAGCATTTCACACATTCATTTTCATATTGTACTTCACTCATATTCTCTTTCCTTCCGTTCAAACAGTGCAAACATCCGTCAAAAAGAAATGCTATATAAAAAAAAAAAAAACAAAAAACAAAAACAAAAAAAAACAAACTAGTGCCTGGAGGAAGAAAGGGATGTTCTGAGTCCCAGGGAGGGCATGGCTTCATGGAAGGGGTGGTTTCAGGAAGGGGTCTTGGGGTGCCACATGTTATTGATAACAGCCTCTGCTCACTGGCTTGAGTTTTTGTGGCACTGTCTATTTCGGAACATGCTGTCATCTTTGGCATATTGTCTTAGTCTGTCTTTTTCTGAAATGATACTGAAGTAAGGAAAGTTATCCCCTTAGTGCATGAAGCACGTGTGTCAGTTCCATTTGAGAACTGAGGGAATGTGGGCACTTAGACTCAAATAAGTAAATGTTCTCCTGACACAGAAGGCAAGGGGTTTAACTGACAAGCTTTAGCTGATAAGGATTGAGAAATCTGTGAACCATTTACTCAGGGGAAAAGATGAAGTGTTATAAACCTCCCGAAGCCAAGCGACAGGACTGTGACAAATACTAAATGTGACAGCCCAGCACAGGGAAGACTTTAGGCTTCCAGACTGTACTCAAATATTTAGTTTTATGGCTTGAAACATTCATGATTTTGTATTTTATTAATTCAAACACATGTATCTGTGAAGTTTTCAATGTTAGGTAGGTACTGTACATTTTTCTTATGTTCTCTTTTTTTTATTTTAAGAGGAGCACGGCAAGAACATTTAGTGAATGTTTGCTTGATATTGGGCTTTTGTTATGAATTTCTCATAAGTTATCCTGGGCTTGTCAGAAGGCTCCGAAGTTAATAAAGGTTCTTGCTGCCAAGCCTGACAATTTGAGTTTGATCTCTGGAACGCACATGCTGGAATGAAAGAACAGACTCCTGCAGTCTTTTCTCTGGCCTCCATATGTGCCCCATAGTAGGTGTGCAAGATAAATAAATGTAAAAAGAAATTCAAGAAAATGCATTATTAATCTTGTGATTTTTAACATGACATGAAATTTTAATAAAAAGCTTGTTAGTTTGAAATGGCATACAACATCCCTCCTCTCCTTCCATAGCTCCCCTCTTTCCAATCATGTTTGGATCAATTATGGAGTGAGGAAAGCCTGCATTAGGAAGTCTCTGCTGGGGACTGATAATGTACTTTAGCTGGTTTCCTTTGTCAGCCTCATCTGGCCACTCATGGCTATACCATGAACAAGCCATCTCCCATGACATATGAAGAAACAAAGATTAGATCACATTTAGATTGTTTTTTTTTTTTTAAATAATAAAAAGTATTGTTATTGTTGTTGTTCTGGATGCTTGAGGTATCTAGGTCAAGATGTCAGCATGCTTGCTGTCAGGTAAAAATATTCTACTTGCTTCCTGAGTGGCCCTTTGTTGCTGTGTTTGGAGTGGTGGAAGACAAGGACCTCTACCCTCTCTGATAAGCACCTAATCTCACTCAGGACAAAGCCCTCTTCATTTAATCACTTCTTAAAAGGTTTACTTGCTAATATTACCATTCTGAGGGTTAGGTTTCAACAGAAAATTTGAAAAGACACAAGCACACCACAGTCAATGAGAATGAGAATCAGAATACTGGTTTTTCACTCCTGAAGATCTATGATCTCTCTTCTCTACAAGAGAAAATGAAAGCACCCATTTTGAAGCTGCCTGGGTAAGAATTTTGACGTCTGTTTCTTTCAGTGTGGCTCTGCTAAATATTTACTTTCTTGGCATTTCACATTGAAGAGCATGCTAGTGTTTAAACCCATATTAAATAACGTGATTGTGCAAAGATTGTACATCCTTACTTTAAATGTATTGGATTCTTCTCTCATAGGAACAAGACAGAGAGCTTCAAAGTTGAGCATCTTCAGTATCATCTTGAGTAAAACCAGTGATCCTGAACTTGGGGTGTTTTTATTCAGCCATCACCATTCACAGTGGTGCAAAAGAAAGGCATGCTTAAGGAAAAGTGGGGAACATTGTTGCGAGGTTGGTAGAGAGGGAGCTGCTTCCGAGTTTGCTGTGTATTCCGTAAAAGTCAGGACTGAGACTGAGATGGCTAATATGATCCACTAACGAAATTGGTAGAAAGATGTCTTATGTGGCTCAGGGGCAGAAGGCACCCCCAGTGAGTCTTACATACTTCGCTTTAATAATTTAACCTAAATGTAAACTGGTAATTTTTAAAGATAATCATAACAGATTTTAGTATGTTTATCCTATATTATATGTCTAATATCCACTTATAAGTGAGTATATACCGTGTGTGTCTTTCTGCTTCTGGGATACCTCACTCAGGATGATCCTTTCTAGTTCCCAACATTTGCCTGCAAATTTCATGATTTCCCTGTTTTTAATTGTTGAGTAGTAGTCCATTGTGTAAATGTACCACAATTTCTGCATCCACTCCTCAGTTGAGGGACATCTAGGTTGTTTCCAGCTTCTAGCTATTACAAATAAAGCTGTTATCATCATAGTTGGGCAAATGTCCCTGTTGTAAATGTACTAAAATCTGTACACTTAAAGAAGCTAATCAAGAAAGACTCTAGGTAAGATGCTCAATCCTCATTCAGAAAGGCAAAGAGGATGGACATCAGAAGAGGGAGAAAACAGGGAACAGGACAGGAGCCTATCACAAAGGGCCTCTGAAAGACTCTACCCTGCAGGGTATCAAAGCAGATGCTGAGATTCATAGCCAAACCTTGGGCAGAGTACAGGGAATCTATGAAAGAACAGGGAGATAGAAAGACCTGGAAAGGACAGGAGCTCCTCAAGAAGAGCAACAGAACCAAAAAATCTGGGCACAGGGGTGTTTTCTGAGATTGCTACTCTAACCAAGGACCATTCATGGATATAACCTAGAACCTCTGCACAGATGTGGCCCATGGCAGTTCAGTGTCCAAGTGGGTTTGCTAGTAATGGGAACAGGGGCTGTATCTGACATGAACTGATTGGCCTGCTCTTTGATCACCTCCCCCTGAGGGGCGAGCAGCCTTATCAGACCACAGAGGAAGACAATGCAGCCAGTCCTAATGAGACCTGATAGGCTAGGATCAGATGGAAGGGAGGAGGACCTCCCCTCTCAGTGGACTTGGGCAGGGGCATGGGTAGAGAAGAGGGAGGGAGGGTAGGTTTGGGAGGGGAAGAGGGAGGAAGCTATAGGTGGGATACAAGCTGTAGCTAATGAACTGTAATTAGTAAAAATAAAATATTATATACAAAATAAAAAGGATAGTCAGAACAGCTCTTTTTTATTTTTTTCCTGTTCTGTTGACCAGGTTGGCCTT
This sequence comes from Meriones unguiculatus, assembly GCF_030254825.1. Lineage (NCBI taxonomy): Eukaryota > Metazoa > Chordata > Mammalia > Rodentia > Muridae > Meriones > Meriones unguiculatus. The sequence continues at coordinate 22,640,792 of NC_083350.1, read as the reverse complement.
GAACTCAGAGATCAGCTGGCTTCTACTTCCCAATGGCTGGGATTAAAAGGAGGTGCTACCAACGCTAAGGTGCAAGTATAGATTTTAATATAAAGAAAAAAAACAAGCAAATGTTATTTATTTACTTATCTATCTATCTATTTATTTATTTAAAAGCAGGGTTCTTTGTAGTGCTGGCTGTCCTGGAACTCAGTATGACTAGCTTTGAACTCTGAATAGAGATTCACCTGCTTCTGCCTCCTGAAAGCTGGGATTAAAGGTATGTGCCACTGTTTCTAGCACAACTGTAATTCTTAGAATAAAAATTAGAATTCTTAGAAAAAATACATGAAAATTTCATTTTGAAATCTGATTATTTAAGAAATGGTATGAATTAAGTTATCTAAGAAATGACAAGGTAAAAATGAGTTTTATTTTTTATTTTACTGTTGTTCAAAAATGTTGACAACTATTGTTTCCAAGCTTGACCTGTTGTCAGCCACGGTGGCTCATGCTTTTACTTGTAGCGCTCTGGAGGCAGAGGCAGATGGATTTCTGAGTTTGAGGCCAGCCTGGTCTAGATAGTGACTTGTAGAACAATCAGAGCTACACAGAGAAACCCTACCTCAAAAACCAAAAAACCAAAAAAAAAAAAAAAAAAAAGGCAGGGTGAGGTGGCGCACATCTATGATTCTATCATCAGCAGAGGCAGAGGCAGAGGCAGAGGCAGAGGCAGAGGCAGAGGCAGAGGCAGAGGCAGAGGCAGCCAATTCTGGGAGTTGGCTGCAGTCTGATCTACAGAGCGAGTCCAGGATAGCCAAGGCTACACAGAGAAACCCTGTCTTGAAAAAACAAAATAAATAAACAAATAAATAACTAAATAACTACATGAAATTCCAAGTTTGATCTAATTTTATCTATCTAAACATAAAAAAATGAATAGACCATGGCACATAAAAATACAATGGTATCTTCACTTTATTGGTATCAGGTGTTGTGTTTCTGTTTTTTGTTTTTTCAATTCTCTAATCATATGTATAAACACAGCCTATTTGAGTCAGTTGGGAAGTATTACAGAGAAATATCATCACGTGGCTTCATGGTTTATGTATTTTTAATCTCTGTAATTTAGTACTATAATGAATATAGACAAGTCATAGCTTTGGCTTAGAGATGTCCGCCTGATAGAAATAGTCATTGGGACTGTTTCTGCATAAATTAGTCTCAGCCTTGCGAGACTTAACTGATAGAAATATAACCATTGGAGGTTCAGAATACAAATCATCTGGTTTGCTTTTTAAATATTTGCAAATGTAGATGACTGTCTAAGTGGCTGTAAACAACATGTTTTATGTTTTATGTCAAAGGTAAGCTTGTAAAAAAAAAAAACCAAAAAACTTAAAAAACCCCACAGCTATGCAGACCGCAAGCTTTCTTTCCTTGGCCTCTGTGAAGACACTTCATGGTGGCGATAGAATGGTGTTGCTAGCTAGCTCTTTGTACCTCAGGGTGAAATAAATTATACAGTGCTTTCCTGAAAGAAGTTTTTATTAATGAAAAAATCTATCTGCCCATGGGAATGCCAGAGAAAAGACATATATTGTAAAATTTTGCTTTATATAGAAAATGCAATACTAATCTTTTTTAGGGGGAATATTTTGCTTGTTGCAAACTTCCAGATGAATCTGAAACCTGAATGATAGCTTTCTTCTGTTTCAGAGACTTGATAGCTTAAAAAATTGATTACAGTGATTACATCACCAGACCTGTGGTAGGGGTATAAATGTTTTCTAAATAGTTCCAATGAACAAACTAGCTAGCTAGCTAGCTAGCTAGCTAACTAGCTAAGTAATGAATAAATAAAAAGTATAACATGAAAAGTGAATACCATTCTACTTTTAGAAATAAGAAAGGAGTTGTATCTCTCAGAATAAGAAAGATATTACATGGAGGTGCTGCTGGAATTATGAGGCTCCAGGACCAAACAGCCTCAGTTCACATGTGATGAGAAAATTAGCTTCACACAGTTTAAAAAGGGAGAAGCCAGGGAGGAAGGAAATCAGGCATATGCACAGGCAACTGAAAAATACTGCTCTGCTGCCACTGGGGGTGGGGTGTCTCTTCTTGGCTTAAAATCTCCTCAAATAAGCCAGTCTCATTTTTGAGTCCAATTTAAGTGGGTGGTAAGGATCTTTTCTTGATTCATCCACTAAATCCACATTTGCTAATGTTTACTGTATCTCAGCATATAGCGTACAGTTTAAACAGAGCTGGGGTTGACATAAATTTAGGCATATTTGCTAAGACTTAGTTTAAGTCCCTGTATCATTTTTCTGACACGTCACTAGAACACTATTTAGATGGGAGAAGATACAACATTGTTATGTTTATAAGTTTTATCATTATGATCAGGGCATGGAGCTATTATCTATCTATTTACCAATCATCTTCCTATCATCTATTTATCTAGGTACCTATCTATCTAATTATTTGTTGTGTGTGTGTGCATGTGTGATGCTCTGTACAGACAGAGATCAGGGGACAACTTAAGGGAGTTGGTTCTCTTCTTTGCCACATGAATCTTCAAGTTAAACTCAGGTTGTAAGTCTTGTCAAGATGCATGCTGAGCCATCCTTCCCCAATGAGCACTTAAAAAACTTTTTTTTTCCAGTGCTGGAGATTAAACCTAGACCCTCATGCATACTGGGTAAATGTCCACACTGAGCTGTATCTCCAGCCACTGGAGATACTTTGGTGCAATCATGTTAATTCATCTGACTAAGCTCAGATAGCTACCACATGGCAGAGCCAGGACCAAACTGAGCCTCAACAGAGCCCCATAGTTCATAGGGACCAGTGGAAGGAAAATGATGATTAGGGGTGTGAAATTCCAAACACAGTGTTACCATAATCTATTATTATCATTATTACTATTATTAATTATTATTATTATTGTCTCTAGGAAATATCATGATGAATTCTAAATCCAAATGTATGTTTAAGGAGATGAAAATGCCTTTTCAGTCACATTCCCTCTTGAAGGAGTGTACTGTACTGGAACCATCTGTTCAGCCACAGTCCCTAGTGCCGGGGCACACACCTTGCTGCTTCTCCCATTGCCTTGATGACGGAGAGCACTGCATTGGTGGTGGTCAACATATAACAAACACTAATTCAAATAAGAAGCTAAAAACAAATAAAAATCAATCTGTTTGTTTCTTGAAAACTTTGGGTTTACCACATCAAAGTATTTTAATTAAGTCTGTGTCCTCACTTCAGCCAGGTTAATAATTCTGTCTAAATTGACTGACTCCAGCTAATAAGGTACGGCCTCAGTTAGACACTGCGATTTGGAATTACTTTTTAGAATTTGAATGATGTCTTGCCAAGATTTGTATCCCTACTCTTTAATTGGTTTTTTACTGCTATCAGACTTCCCTCCTCCAGCAGATAATGGCGATCTTAAAAATAAACTGCCCGAAGTTTGCTTTTTTTTGCCTAGAAATACGAATGAGATTCATAAAACTTTTTTAAATTTTTCTTGTCAAGTGATAGACTGTAGCCTAATGAACCATCCACAGAGTCTCAACATGTCATACAACAACAATAAAAGAGGCCTCTAATGAAAGTGAATATTTGAGAATAAAAGGAGGGAGAAAATAAAGCTGGCTTCTGAGACAGGCCAAGCAGCTTTTTTGGTTGATCTACGTATATCACCTGCATCTAGAGCGGAGAAACACTGTGGGTCAGAACATCATGTTACGCAAAGGCATGGCTACGGCCACTCACTCTGTGGCTGGACCACCTGAAGCTGATATCATAGTTTCCTGCACTGCCTGAATCTTCCTCAGGCTTATTTGGGTTTTCACAGATGGCAACTGTGCCTAAACAGAGCAGGAGGAAAGAAACAAAATGACACACCAGAAAGATACACGTGATGGCACACATTTAAGACCAGAACTAGTAAATTCTCAAAAGAGACAGGGCTGGCCTGGACCAGGATGTCCCCTTTCTGTCTATCTTCATTATAGCATTTACTTCTATTATGCAAGTTTTTCTAGATAGTATCTGACCAGCAGCAGATGTCCTAGCTTCCAGCTGGGGTTCAGAGAGGAAAGGCACTCTGTCCCCTTTGCCTATGTTAAAAAAAGAGCCTGGGAGGACACTCTGCTGTCCCTGGGTACATATGCTTCCAGTATGGAGGTATTTCAAAAGGTTGTGGCTACAAGCAGACACTTTGGAGCTACAGTACTTGCTGATTACTTCTGTGAGCTGATCTGGGGTTGTTACTGAACCAACCTGGACCTCTGTCTCCTTATCCATAAAGTGGTAAGAGTCATGATATGGTTTATAGATTTGAGCAAGACAGGTTTACAGCCTGGGAGTCACACTGAAGAGAGATGTTATAGGCTAGACTGAGTGCCCTCAAATTTATATTTGGATATCCTAAGGCCTTGTACTTTAGAAAGTATACATAGTCTGTGTTAGAGGTTGGGCTTCTCAAGAGGTAGTTAAATCAAGACAAGGCTTTCAGCATGAACCATAATCCAACATGACTGGTCTCTTTAAAAGAACGGGAAGTGTGTTGTCACAGAGAGATACTGGGCCACAGAGGAAAGAAGATGTGTAATAAAAGAGTGAAAATATGTGCTCTACAGGGCAGAGCCTGCAGAAAGAAATCAACCTCTCCAACCCTTAAGACTCAACTCTCCAGCAATATGAGAAAAATGTCTTAACTTACCACCTCTGTGGAACTGGGCCAGGCAAATTTTAGCAAATTAGTAGTAAGAGCATTACCTATGCTAAAATCGGAACACTTTCACTGTTTCCTTTTCTTTTCAGTCTTATGCAAAAGTTCTTTTGAAATATCAATAACAATGGGATAACTCCAAGTTATGGACTTGGTCTGGACTCTGAATTCAGAGCAAGGGCACTTGTTTTACTTTGCATGTCCTCAGGAGGGTGCTTAGGCAGAGCAGCCTCCACAAGATCCATGTGGCTTCCTTCTCTTTTTTAATGAGGTTTCTGTGGCTGTGGCTGAGAGTTTCCTGTAGGAAACTCCTGTAGATCCTAAACAGGTTAGAGAGTGGGCCTGGATAAATTAATGCATGTTTAAACAATTCTTGGTTCAAAGTCATTCTGGAGGAGTTATTGTTGCTTTTTTTTTTTTTTTTTTGCATTGTATTGAAAATTGTTTTTTTCTCTCAATAATATATCCAGATTATAATTTTTCACTCCTTCTACTTTTCCCAGTTCCTCTCCATCTTTAACTTCATCTGGATTTACCCCCTTTATGTCTCTCACTGGAAAACAAACAGGCTTCTAAGGGATAATAATAAAATAAATTATAATAATAAAAAAAATCTAACACAACAGAATAGGACAAAACAGACAAGCAGAAGGAAAGAGCCCAAGAGAAGGCACTAGATCAGAGACCCACTCATTCACACACTCAGGAATCCCGTAAGAACACTAAACTCAAGCACACAATATATATACAGAGGACCTACTGTAGAGTAACAAGAGAAAAGAAAAAATATGAAAGAATATACAAGTAAAATAAAATAAAAAGCAAAAAAGAAAAAGAAAGGGAAAAACTAGCAAAACGCTGACACGGCATTATGAGACAAGGAACCTCCAACGATGTCGCTGAGTTTGTTTTCTGTTGGCCGTTACTGCTGGGCCTGCGGTCTACCCTTCAGAGCAGTTTGTTTCCCCAGTGAGACTCTCCTGGAGAAAACTAAATTTTCATTTCCTATTGTTTAACAGTCAGCGATAGCCTGTGGGTTAGGGATAGGTTCGCTTCAGCTTTCAGCTCTAGGGCCCCACTTGGGGCAGACCCTTGCAGGCCCTGTACATGCTGCTCCGTGAGTTCGTATGTGCTTTGATCCTGTTGACTTAGAGAGTTCTGTTTTCTTGGTGTCCTTCATTCCCTCTGGCTCTTACACTATTTCTGTTTCCTCTTCCGAGGAGGGGGTTATGTTCCTTGAGGCCCGGGGTGAGGGAGGGATTTGATGGAGACAGTTTTCTTCAGGGGTGAATTTCAAGGTCTCTCACTGGCTGCGTGCTGTCTGGCTGTGGGTCTCTGTGTTAGTTCCCATCTGCTGCAGGGAGAAGCTTCTCTGATGATGGCTGAGTAAAACACTGACCTATGAGTGTTGCAGAATGTTGTTAGGGGTCATTTTATTGCTAGTTTCTTGTTTTGTTTTTGCTTTTAGAATAGTAGCATTTGGTTTTCACCCAGGTCCCTGGGCTACCTAGTCTCCGGTTCTTGTTCATCCAAGCAGTGCTGGTTCCATCTTATAGAGTAGGCCTTCAGTCAAATCAGATACTGGTGGGTTATTCCTACACATTTTGTGCCACCATTGCCTTAGCATAATTTGCAGGTGGGACAGCATTGCCAATCAAAGGGTTTGTGACTGGGTGGATGTTTATGTTTCATTTTTGGTAGCCTACAAAGTACCTTCCTGTAACAAAAATGCTAGAATGTAGGAATAAAGGCTTTATGTAGGCACCAGCTAGACTTTGACTTCTCCATCATCAGTAAGTTTTGTAGGTGTTGTCTTCAGCAATGGGCCTCACTATCAGTTTGTGGAAAGCAATTTATAGTCTTGGCAACAGCCTGAATAGTTTGGGGGTTCCCATAGGACTCCTTTGTCATGATGGTGGGAAGCATTGCTGCCTGCAGGTAGACATAGTTCTGGAGAAGTAGCTGAGATTTCTACAAATGGATCCACAGGCCACAGGAAGAGACACTGGGTATGCCTTGGGTTTTTTGAAACCTCAAAGTCTACCCCCAGTGACACACTTCCTCCAACAAAGCTACACCTTCTATTTCCCTCTATGTAGTACCACTCTCTGATGAGTAAGCATTAAAATACATAAACCTATTCAAACAACTACATTCCACTCCTTGGCCCTCACAGGCTTATAGCCATATCATAATGGAAAAATATATGTCCTGTCCAACTTTAAAAGTTACCGTAGTTTACAAAATTCTCATCATTGTTTAAAAGTCCGAAGTTCAAAGTGTCTTTGGAGACTCAAGGCAGTTTCTTAACTGTAACCCCCATAAAACCAAAATCAAAAGCAGATCACAGACTGTCAGCATACAGTGGCACAGAATATACATTGCCATTCCGAAACAGAGGAAAGGGGAAATAGTGAGCAAATACTGGACCAAAGTGAGACTGAAAACCAGCCGGGGAAGCTTCAAATTCTACATCTCCATATTTGAGATCAAAGGTCTCTTCAGATCTCTAGCTCTGTTCAGCTCTTGGTTTTTGTTTTTTTTTTTTTTTTTCACTGCAGCAGACTTCTCTCCCATGGGCTGGATCCACACTCTGTTAGCAGCTCTCCTTTGCAGTTACTCCATGACTCTGGCAGCTCCAACATCTTGGGGTCTCCAAGGAATCCAGGCTTCCCTTTCACAGCTTCATCCAATGGCCTCTCTAGGTGTTCAAGCAGTGACATCCCTGATACATCCTGATACATGCCTGACCTCAGTAGTGTTTTTTTTTAAACAATGCAGGGAGATGCCATAACCCCTTTCTCGTATCTTTGACTCTAAAGCTAGAATCACATGGCTGAAGCTGCCAAGCTCTTTTGCTTAATGGGGCTGCAATATGGCCCCCTTGTTCAAATACATTTTCACTAGCTTTCTGTATTTGACAGTTTTCTTCACTGTTTTAGCTTTTCTTTAATTTCTTTTTGCAAGTTGGAAGCTTAGCTGGATGCAGTCTTCCCTTATTTCCGTTAGCATCAGGATTTTCTTTAAATTAAAAAAAAATCTCCTTGAGCATTGAACTTAGCTCCATCATAGTTTCTGGTGCTGCTTTTCTCCTCCAACTGCACATTTTGTGTATCTTTTTTCTTGCTCAGCTTGCTCCTTTTCATTATAGTGCACAAGGGTGGCACTAATAACCAACTAACACAGTTAATGCCAGGCTGTCTTGAACTCTCCTTTGTCAATGCCATTATTCCAAAATGCTTCAGTTTAGCCTCAGGTAACTTTTTTTGAGAAAGGGCAGAAATTACCCACATTCTTCACCAAAATGTCACAAGAACTATCTCTAAGCTACTAACATTCCTCTATGCGACATGAGCTGGGCCATCTTAATCTACATTGCTCTTAGCACCATTGACTTCTATGCTCCTACTGGTTTGACCAATTAACTCCCACTTAAAGTGTCCAGATGTTTTCCTAATCCAAATTCCCAAAGTCAAAACTCTGCCAATAAGCAGCATGGTCAGACCTGCTACAGCAATACTGTACTCCCTGGTACCAACTTCTGTCTTACTGTTCTATTGCAGGGAAGAAACACCATGACCATGGCAACTCTTATAAAAAAAGCATTTAATTGGAGGCTAGCTTATAGTTTCAGAGGTTTACTCCATTATCCTCACAGCGGGAAGCATGGTGGCACATAGGCAGAATGATAGTTGAGAGTTCTATATCTGGATCCATACCAGCAGGATGAGAGAGGCACTGGGCTCTCTTCAATGATGCCTGGAAGTGGTTTTGTATTTATTTTATCATCATTTTGTATGGAATGCTCAATAACAAGCACTCTAAAATAATGTTCACATCAAAATCCAGTTTACATTAACGATGTCACACATACAATCAATTAAGACCTTTGGAAGAATGAGGTAGGTGTCTAATTTATTTTAACCCTACCTTTCCATTTCTTATTAACACTCCCTTTTAAATGGAGACACCGGTTCCACGGTCTACATTAAAGTCACAGAAGTTGTATACCACTTTCAGCTGCTGGGGCAAGAAAACTGAAAAGCCAATAACTTTATAGGAGAGAGAGGAACTGATATTTTTTAAATGAAATAATAGAAACAGAAAATGAGTATTCATGTCATTAATACTTATCTGTGTCATTAGATTGTGTTATTATATTTAAAACATGCATAACTCCAGCCAAATCACAGTGTGAATGCGTGGGGGGCCGGCACTTACATTTATTCTGTCCTAATGTAAGCTTGAAAAAATTGATAACAAATTGAAGATTGGACTTTATAACTCACAAGGAGCATTTTATTCCATGCCTAATAGGTATTTCCTCTTACTAACTAATATGTCAAAATTGCCCTAAAGATATATTTTATATTTCAACCCATTTTTTCAAAAGCATCTTTTCTGAAACCAGCACCCTTGAATTTATAAACTTCTAGTGTTCAGTCCCATTGTAAACTGACAGTATCCAGTGCTCTGTATAGACTGGCACATCTCAGCCCTGTATAGTCTGGTAGTAGTCAGCCCCTCCCCGGAGGGAGTGGCAATGCTCAGGTCTCTGTTTAGAGCTACAATAGTCCAGCCTCTGTATAGAATGGCAGTGCTTAGTCCCTCATACAGACTAGTGACACTGGGTCCTCTATATCAATTGGCAGTGTTCAGTCTCTGTATAGTCTGGCAATTTAACTCAGTTCAGTTCTACCCACAGTGTGACATACCATCTTTTATTTTAATCATACTAATAAGGGATGAGAAGAGACTCAAGAAGTGAAGACTTTAAGAATATAATTAAAAGTTGATTATTTCCATTAAAATCATAGCTCTATCAATTATAGCATTTATGTAATTTTTAGAAATGTATTTTTAGGTGTCAATTTAGTGTGGCTTACAGGGAGAAACCAAAGAGAATATCAACAGTGATGTTATAATTTAAATTTTCTATTGTATTATATTTTAATGATAGTGTTAAAGATGTGAAAGTTCTTGTATTCGAAATCCTTATTGTGGCTTCCCTATCTGTGCTTTCTTCATGTTGACAGCCTCATGAAAGCTGTGTCAAATTTAAGATGCTACTATGACACAGTTCAGAGAAAAGGTTCAAACCATTATATGTGCCAAGATTTGGGAACTGGCTGGAGATAGGTGGCCTCAGAAGGGCCCCCCAACTCTTGGTACTGAAGCTAAGATCTGATGGAGAAAAAAGTAACTAGTCAAAAGGAACATTTAATCATCTCAAGAAGAACATGGGGTCAGAGGAAGACAGAAATGACAAAATAGATTGTTGTTATCTCAGGTTTCATAATTCATTTTGGAATAATGTTAGAGTGATGGAGTGTGTGTGGGGGGAGACAAAAGGCTTTAGACAGAGTCAGGAAACCTCTACACATGCTGCAACCTGTAATGGTAACTGAGTCCTGCAACAAGACGGGTAATACATGCTGTGGATTTCTTTCGTTCGTTCCTTTCTTCCTTTCCTTCCTTCCCTTTTTAAATCAACAATCAACTACTTCAATTTTCCTATAATATCTATCTATCTATCTGTCTGTCTGTCTGTCTGTCTGTCTATCATTGGCAGCACTTGAGGTTGAACCTGAGGCTTTCCATATGCTTGGCAAGAGCTTGACCACTGAGCTCTATACTTCTTTACAGATTTTGGGTTGAGTCTGGGTCTGAGCTGCCCTTGGACTCAATCTATAGCCTATCACGGCCTTAAATTTTCCACCTTTCTGTATCAGCCTCCTGATACATTTATCCATTGTGTTGTAGGCATGCACTCCCCAGCCTGGAAGCTTTCCTTCATTTTCTAAGTGGTGAGCAGCTGGGAATATGATAAGCTACCTTGATGCAAGCGCGCAACGTAAACTACACTAAATCATCTGGTTTCGTTATCCCCATGTTTTAAAAGCGCCGCCTCTCTCATGAACGTGTGGTAGCGGATGTTTGCACAGATGTCTTCTAAATCTAGGTGACCCACTGAGCCAAAATCTAAGCACTGGTGCACAGTGTTCTTTGAAAGCTTTAGAAGGTTGGAGGCAAAGGCACTACGAGGATGATTTAGAAGCTCACCCTTCCGTTAGAGAAGCCAAGGAACGTTTCAAATGACTTATACCAATTTTTAGAGCCAATAGATAAGTACACATTTTTAATTTTTATTCTGCATTTTTTTATTCATTTGTGCAGGTTGGCTTTCACTGTCAACTTGACATATCCTGAAGAGGACAGCCTCAGTTACAGAATTGCCTAGATCAGACTGGCCTGTCGGTATGCCCACTACGATTGCCTTTATTGCTAATTGATGTAAGAGAACCCCACCCGCTGGGAGTAGTGCTATCTGTAGGTAGGTGGTTCTGAACTGTGTAAGAAGGCTGGAGGAGTATGGGCCAGGCTTTGATCCAGCCAGCCAGGAGCATTTCATCATTCTTGCTGTACTACTTTGGCTATGAAATGATGGCCTTGGTGGGAGATGCAGCTGCATGGATTAACAAGCAGGCCTACCTTCACACCATGACCAAGACAACTTAAGAAAAAAAAGTGGGGGGGCAGAGCCAAGATGGCGACTAGCACACACAGTTTCTGAGCGGTGGGATACCTGATCTTCTGAGTTGGAGAATGGAAGGACCCCCAACCCAGGAAAACCACAGCAAGGCTTTCTGAAAACCAGAGAACATCGCAGGAGGTGAAAACTTTGGCCTCTGGTCACCCGGAGACTTGCTTGGGGAAGGAGAGAAACGATCCTTTGTTCTTGCGGCACTCCCTTCCCCCAGACCTCCTTCCTCCTCGGCACAGCGGCACAGCTGACTCATCTTTCTCAACTTCATATGGAATAAGAAGAAACCCAGAATTGTTAAAACAATCCTCTATGATAAAAGATCTTCTGGAGGTATCTCCATCCTTGATCTTAAGCTGTACTATAGAGCAACAGTAATAAAAACTGCATGTTACTGGTATAGAAACAGAATGATGGATCAATGGAATGGAACAGAGGACCCAGAAATAAACCCACACACTTATGGACACCTGATTTTTGACAAAGATGCCAAAACCATACAATGGAAGAAAGATAGCTTCTTCAACAAATGGTGCTGGTCTAACTGGATGTCTATATGGAGAAAAATGCAAATAGATCCATACTTATCACCCTGTACAAAACTAAAGCCCAAGTGGATCAAAGACCTCAACATAAAACCCAACACATTAAATCAGTTAGAAGAAAAGTGGGGAAGATCCTTGAACTCATTGGTACAGGAACATGAGAAAGATGTTTGCATGTAGGTTAACTGAATGCATATGCAAATGCAGAAAAGGCAAAAATGACCTTTTAGAAGAATTGGGTTGAAGCATCCTCCAGATGTCTATTGACTGAGAGGATTAATTTTCTACATCACACTCCATGAGAATTGCCTGCCCACTGTGATGAGTGACAAGAGAGAAGTTCTGGCTGTTTTCTTTTAAAGCTGGTTTTAAGAGATTTTCATTTGTACAAGGGATTAGCAAACTAGAGCCAAATTCTCTGGTCTTTTCGGATCTCTATATGCCACCACAGAATGCAGTGTTATAAATACTTCAACAGCTGGTTATCAATTCCATTACCAGATCCAGATGTGTTGAACTTTTCCTACATATGATCTTTTTTTTTTGGAAACAAATACAAGGGGACAAGTAGAAATTTTTCAGGGAACAGTAAATCATTTAAAATACAGGCTACCCTCCTATATACCAAAGACAAAAAGGCTGAGAAAGAAATTAGGGAAACAACACCCTTCACAATAGCCACTAATAACATAAAGTACCTTGGTGTGACTCTAACCAAGCAAGTGAAAGACCTGTTTGAGAAAAACTTCAAGTCTCTGAAGAAAGAAATCGAAGAAGATCTCAGAAGATGGAAAGATCTCCCATGCTCATGGATTGGTAGGATTAACATTGTGAAAATGGCCATCCTGCCAAAAGCAATCTACAGATTCAATGCAATTCCCATCAAAATACCAACTCAATTCTTTACAGACCTCGAAAAAAAGATTCTCAGCTTCATATGGAGAAACAAAAAACCCAGAATCTCCAAAACGATCCTGTACAACAACAGATCATCTGGAGGTATCTCCATTCCTGATCTCAAGCTGTACTACAGGGCAACAGTAATAAAAACTGCAAGGTATTGGCATAGAAACAGAAAGGAGGATCAATGGAACCGCATAGAAGACCCAGAAATAAATCCACACACCTATGAATACTCGATATTTGACAAAGAAGCCAAATCCAGTCAATGGAAAAAAGACAGCATCTTCAACAAATGGTGCTGGACCAACTGGATGTCTACATGCAGAAAAATGAAAATAGATCCATATTTATCACCCTGCACAAAACTAAAGTCCAAGTGGATCAAGGACCTCAACATAAAACCAGATACCCTAAATCAATTGGAAAAAAAAGTGGGGAACAGCCTAGAACTCATTGGCACAGGAGACAACTTCCTGAACAGAACACCAACAGCACAGGCTCTAAGAGCAACAATCAATAAATGGGACCTCATGAAACTGAACAGTTTCTGTAAAGGAAAGGATACCGTCATCAAAACAAAACGACTGCCTACAGATTGGGAAAGAATCTTCACTAACCCTTTATCTGACAGAGGACTAATATCCAGTATATACAAAGAACTAAAGAAGCTGAAAAGCAGCAATCCAAGTAATCCAATTAAAAAATGAGGAACAGAGCTAAACAGAAAATCCTCGACAGAGGAATATCGAATGGCAGAAAAACACTTAAAGAAATGCTCATCCTCATTAGCCATCAGGGAAATGCAAATCAAAACGACCCTGAGATATCACCTTACACCCATCAGAATGGCCAAGATGAAAAACTCAAGCGATAACACATGCTGGAGAGGTTGTGGAGAAAGGGGAACCCTCCTCCACTGCTGGTGGGAATGTAAACTGGTACAACCACTCTGGAAAGCTATCTGGCGCTTTCTAAGACAAATAGGAATAGTGCTTCCTCCAGACCCAGCTATACCACTGCTAGGTATATACCCAAAGTTTGTTCAAGTACACAAAAAGGACACTTGCTCAACCATGTTTATAGCAGCTCTATTTGTAATAGCCAGAACCTGGAAACAACCCAGATGTCCATCAACGGTGGAATGGGACAAGACAAGGCTGCCCACTCTCTCCATATCTATTCAACATAGTGCTGGAAGTCCTTGCTAGAGCAATAAGACAGTTGAAGGAGATCAACGGGATACAAATTGGAAAGGAAGAAGTCAAATTATCACTATTTGCAGATGATATGATAGTATACGTGAGTGACTCCAAAAACTCTACCAGGGAACTCCTACAGCTGATAAACACCTTCAGCAAAGTGGCTGGATACAAAATTAACTCAAAAAAATCAGTAGCTCTCCTGTATACAAAAGACAAAAGGGCTGAGAAAGAAATTAGGGAAACAACACCCTTCACAATAGCCACAAATGACATAAGGTACCTCGGAGTAACCCTAACCAAGGAAGTCAAAGACTTGTATGAAAAAAATTTCAAATGTCTGAAGAAAGAATTAGAAGAAGATATGAGAAGATGGAAATATCTCCCATGCTCATGGCTTGGCAAGATTAACATAGTAAAAATGGCCATCTTACCAAAAGCAATCTACAGATTCAATGCAATTCCCATCAAATTACCAACACAATTCTTTACAGACCTGGAAAGAAAAATTCTCAATTTCATATGGAATAACAAGAAACCCAGAATTGCTAAAACAATCCTCTACAATAAAAGATCTTCTGGAGGTATCTCCATCCCTGATCTTAAGTTGTACTATAGAGCAACAGTTTTAAAAACTGCATGGTACTGGCATAGAAACAGAATGGTGGATCAATGGAACCGAACAGAGGACCCAGAAATAAACCCACACATTTATGGACACCTGATCTTTGACAAAGACGCCAAAACCATTCAATGGAAAAAAGATAGCATCTTCAACAAATGGTGCTGATCCAACTGGATGTCTACATGTAGAAAAATGAAAATAGATCCATACTTATCACCCTGCACAAAACTGAAGTCCAAGTGGATCAAAGACCTCAACATAAAACCAGACACATTAAATTGGCTTGAAATTTTAGATTTTTTTTTATAACTGTTTACTTTAGTACTTTACCTTAGTTAAATCATTTTTGGGTACCTATACCTAAACACTTGTAGTCTGAGTTAGAGAACCTTCCTTTTCCATCTGCTTTCTTTGCTTCTTAAAATGTACTGTTTTTATTATTTTGATATTAAACATAACAGTTCAATGCTCCATCTATTTTAAAATATCAGTGAGCCCTACTTGCATTGTTAACTTCAACCATCTTGGACTAGATGCCTCCCCCTTAACAAAACACAAACACACAGTTAATTTACTAACGTGTGCAGAAAGCATTTATATCTATTTTAAATTGATAATAACACATAATTACCTCATTTCCCTCTCTCCTCTCATACCTCTACCTTGATCCCTTTCAAATTCATCCATCTTTTCCTTTGTCACTGTTAAACACACACACACACACACACACACACACACACACACACACACACAGCTGAGTCCATTAGTGTTGCTTGAATGTATAAGAATTCAGACCTGACTAGTACATAACCAATTAGGGGGCTAATCCTGTGGAAGACAAATTCTCCCAAATACAAATAGTATTTGTATGTATTTATCTTTCTCAATATGACATAAGACCTTTGAGGACAGAAATTGCCTTGTATATTTCTTTCCTCACAGTATCAATTAATTGATTTAGTTTCAAAGAAATGTATGATCCTCAATCTAAGGTTTACCTAAAAACAAGTTTACAGAACACAGCTTTCATTTTAGTGTATGTGCGTGTGTGTGTGTGTGTGTGTGTGTGTGTGTGTGTGTGTGTGTACATGTATGTATACTCAAGTGTCACTCAAAAGACAGCCAATCTGGTTTCTGTAAAATTATAAATATATAAATACAAATGTATGTGTGTATATTATTTTTTTTACAGAGACAGGACACTATTCCCACTGTCATATACATTAATGTGTGTGTGCGTGTGTGTGTGTGTGTGTATACATGTATGTATATTCAAGTGTCACTCAAAAGACAGCCAATCTGGTTTCTGTAAAATTATAAATATATAAATACAAATGTATGTGTGTATATTATTTTTTTACAGAGACAGGACACTATTCCCACTGTCATATACATTAATGCTGTCATATACATTAATGTAAACAGTCATAAAGTTTTTACTGTCATAAACATTAATATATTTCTAATTAATATACATTAGAAAAGAAAGACATTCAGTTAGTAGTTGGTTATTTCTTCTACTCAAAATATTATTTCAAAATTCTCTTATTTTATTCTTCATGTTCTTAATTTTCCCTAGACTGCTTTAGAAAACACATTTCCCATTTAATCTGTATGTAACTGAAATGGTTAGACTGAAGAGTGTTGGAAAAAGTTTAGTTCAGAGTTGGAATGAACAGCGTGCAGATGGCGGATGTAATAGTTGTCTGGATTCTCCTGAGTCTGCTTGTAAATTAATGCCCTCAACATTTTCATTATAGCCAAGAGCCCTGTTCTGGAGCCAAATGGTTTGGAATCTAACCCTGGTCCTGCTCTACTTAGTGTAGTCATAGGGACATTATTGGACCTCCCTGGGCCACTGTTTTACCCTTGTTATTCTGAAATAGACTAAAGAAAAAAAGTGTTCAGAAGAGGTCCTGGCTCCTACCAAGCAGAGGATGAAAGTTGTCTGTGCTTTTGCTTTTTGGAGTCTGTAGAATTGACACCATTGCGATTAAGTTTGACATAAATATATTTCATGATATTTGAGGTATTTTTTTTCTTCCAATTTTCTAATAATGAACAAGGAAGTTATTTTTGGCCAAGCGTCTGATACATCCCTCAGTAATGAAAATCAGTAAGAAGAGTGACAGGTGAAATTTCCTATAAATGACTTCACTTAATTCTCATTTGTGTCTTAGTCTTTGTTATATTTTATTTCAACCTTTAAGAATCATGCATTTGAGGAATGGGGTGGTAAGTGGATATGATAGAAACATTGCATAAATGGATGGATATCTCAAAAAAAAACAGATAAATATATATTTTTTAAGATTGTAATACTCTGGTTAAAAAGCATACAGCTTATGGCTCTTAAAGACTAAGCCTTGCATTTAGCTTCAGAGTGGCTGAACAAGGGGTTCAGTATCTCTCTTAACTACTTGGTTTATACCCCTTGCAATGACAAGTGCTCACTTCCGCTAACCCACTGTTAGTATATGCATTTACACGTCCACAAATATTTGTCACAGGCTGCTGCTAATGCTGTGTGTGAGGAGTGCTACATGAGCCAAGATGAAGATGTAATTTCCAGTCAATTGTTATCTTGCCAGGCATATTTACCAATACTCTAGCTTGTAAGTACTCAGATACTAAATTATTTACAAAGTAAACAGAAAACAGTTAAATCTAAATCAGAAATAATTCATTTCAACGGTCTCCTCTCACTGGTAGGGTAGCCAGTTCCCCAAGGGAGCTAGGTGATTTGTGGGTTACACTGAAAAGGTGTGAGATTAGTTGTTAGAATGTACTGCGTGATAACTGTATTTCTACACCACTGTTGTTTATTATTGCCAGCACTCTCAGCTGTATGTACAACTCACATGTGATTTACACTGACATTGTCTTCTTAGGAGTTAGAGATGTCATTATCAGCTGTCATGACTGGTAAGCAGGTGATGCTCCTTGAGAATATAGTTACAGTATTGTTTGAGTATGTCCCTAAGGTGAAGAGGAGATTTAGTTAGTGCCAATAATGCAATTTGTCAAAAAGCTTAATGTACGTTTTTGTTTTTCCTGACAAAGACTTTATAGCTATTTTGATAAACTGCTAAACTGATGTAATTCTGTTACACAGAATTTGGAAATGAAATATTTATAATATATGCCATCAACTCTTTTCAATTATTTTTAATTGTGTAGTCCTAACAGTAATGGTTTGTGTTATTGCTTAATTAACATTGTTTGACCCCTTGAATGATATTAATGTGCTTCAGATTGCTAGAAAAATATAAAATTTTCTATTCAATATTCATCTCAGATCACCAATAGTATTTATGTTGTAAAATGATTCTCTGTTTATCTGGAGTTAAAAAACCAGGAGTGTAGCTGAGTGGTAAAAAACTGTCCTAGCACGTAGAAGGCCCTGGTTTTGATTCCTAGTCACACACACACACACACACACACACACACACACCTCTAAAAAACAGTCCCATGTGTTTGCTTGCAATGCAAGGCAATCCTATAATGGATCAAATCTAAATGGAAACCCTTGAAAGTTTTACCCTCAAAGATGAACATGTATTCAGCCTGGGCCAGTCATTGCTTTTGGGATGGATTCTTTGTATCATTAGGGGGAATCAGGAATCTCTTGAGCTTCCGAGTAACTGAAATGGGCCTATTAGACTTTACAACTTTCTCCCATGTGCTGTCCTGCAAAGAAGCAAGCTTCACATTACTTTTGAAGTCACTAGACTCTAGCTTTGTTTCCACCGAAAAAATAGAACCTCATATGCCTGCAAATGAGAGGTGGTGTTATTGCTAACCCCTCTTTGAAGTCTAGAGGGACCTCAAATTATCTCTAGACATCCAACTTGACATGCCCCAAAGTTAATTTGTCATCTTTCCACACCACAGAGCATAATTTGAATCCTCTATTCTTTATCTTGGCTCATGTGACCCACCATCTACAAACATGGAAATTGTGCCAGATTTTTTCCTTCCATATTTGTGCTTTTCTTTTCTGGTTTGTAAACAAAGTCGTAAAGTTTTTACTGCAACATTCTTGTATCAAGATCTCATTTCCAATCCCCCTTTGGAATAAAAGAAAAGCATGGCACCCCTGAAGACAAAGTAGAACTGGAATTCAGAAATGATAAATAACATGAGCATTTTTTGATTCAGTATCTGCATATCTGGTGCTAAAATTAGGCAAAACCAACCAAACAACCCCCCCCCCAAAAATCCTCACATTTTTGATGTTTGAATTTAAAAATTAGTCCATTAAAATACACAGTAGTATAGATTTTTGCTAAATTTTATGGTTTGTTTAAACCAAAACAGCTGGCTGTGCAATACAGCACTGAGCTAACAACGAGTGAGTATGTGAGTTTAGGATGTGTATTATAAATGCTGGCTTTTAATCAATTGGATGTATCATAAGAACATTAGATTACATTTATACATTTTCTGAAAAAGCTGTGCTGGATTCAGCGCTGTGTGCTTATCAGAGACTAGTAAAGCTTCCATGAGCAGACTAGCAATTAACTTCATGAGCTGAATTAATCAATTTTTTTAATGCTAAACTAATCTTTGCAAATTAGAATTCTATGTATCAAAAGCTCTGTGAAGTAGAAATGCTGCTTTACTTCATCAGACTGGAGAGAGAAAATGCTGCAGAGACTATAAAGCTCCAACATAACTATTTTTCAGCTAATGAAGCTTCTGTAATATTTGCATTTCTGTGATTTTGGAGAAGGCTAAGAATCTGTTTCATTTTTTTCTTTGTTAAAGTGCTATGTCACGATTTGTATATGAAAATCGGATTGGGACTATGATATGATGGAAGTCTTCGCTCATACCACACAGTTCAGGAGTCAGGGTATCCAATTAATGAAGACCCGAGTCTTTATCACATCCTACCCCCATTTCACTATCTGAAACTTGAAGTTGATCATGCTGTGGTTTCCTTCTGAAAAATGCAATTTCACGATCTAATTTTTTATTCTTAAGTGCCATATGCTGTCTTGAATCAAATTGTTAAAGCTTTATATAAACAGTCCGTGTTAGATCATACGTGCTCTGACCTAAGCAATGGGTTAATTCAATGATAGAATTCCAATTTGTTGCCCTTTTTGAGAAGGGGCAGGAGCGGGTCTTGGTTGGAGGACATACGGTCACTGGCAGCAGGCTTTTGAAATGCGTTGCGTCCTTGCTCTCTTCTTGCCTTGCTGTCTGCTTCCCAGTTGCCATAAGTTGAGCAATATCCTTTCACCTACTCTATCCTTTCACCATGGTGGTCGGCTTCACCATAGGCTCCAAAATGATGGGGCCCTCTGACTATGGGCTGTAACCTCTGAAATCATATGAGTCACATGAAATCTTCCTTCCCCTAAATTGATTTTCTCAGATATATTTGTCATAGCAAAAGTTGCATTAACATGGTTGTTAACACAGCAACCACGTCAAAACAAAGCCCATCACAGGGGGCTCTGATCCAAGATGACTTATGACATTATTATTAGAAGAGATATTTGGATACAAAGACACACGGGATTAGCAAAATTAGAGGAAAGACTATAAAGACACAGCAGGGGAGGTTTCAGAAACAATAGAACCTGCTAGGTTTTCATCTTGGTCCTTTACCCTCCAGAACAATGAGAAATACTTTATTTTTTTCCCCATTTAAGCTGCTTAGTCTATAGTATCATAACACATCTAGTGATAGGAACCACTAAGCCACTTCTATCTTCAGAAATATTATTGTAAAATAGAAATTGTATTGTAGGAGCCACGCTGGAAAACTGACAGTTGAAAATGGCTTGTTGAGCAAGGGAAACTGAAAGATTGGCTCCATCATTTTGTCCCTCTGACATCCTTGGGTATCTCATTTTAAATACTCTGTGAACACCCATGTCTTCCTGCTAACACTCACTTTTTACTTTGGTGAGTCATTAAAGTGACTTCTTCTCTTGTAAAACTGTTGAAGATTTCTGTACTAAGGTAGCTTTCATTTGGAGGAATTCGAACACTTTGAAACACTAAGAAAGCAGCTGGACACTTGAAGTGGGGCGTAATGCACTAGTATATTAGGAGCATAAAAAATGGTGGCGCTGAAGGCAATTTGAACTATGAAGTTTAGAGGGAAAGAATATTAGTATGAGGCCTAGAGACAATTTTTGTGATATTTTAGCAAAGAATGTAGCTGCTCTTTCCCCTTATGCAAAAAAGCTACCTGAGACTAAGTTAAAGAGTTTTTGATTGATGGCATTGGTAGAAATTACCTCAAAACAGTCTAGTATTGACTGTGTTGTGTGGTTGTTACTGGCCAGTCTGTTTTTTAATTAATTATTTTTTTTGTTAATTACAGTTTATTCGCTTTGTATTCCAGCTGTAGTCCCTCCCTCGTCCCCTCCCAACCCCACCCCTCCTCCCTCATCTCCTCCTAAGTCCCTCCCCAAGTCCATTGATAGGGGAGGTCCTCTTCCCTTTCCCTCTGACCCTAGAATATCAGATCTCATCAGGACTGGCTGCACTGTTGTTTTCTATGGCCTGCCTGCAAGGCTGCTCCCCACTTAGAGGGAGGTAATCAAAGAGCCAGCCACTGAGTGCATCTTAGAGATAGTCCCTGCTCCCATCAACAGGGAACCTACCTGGAGACCAAGCTGTACTGGCCAGTATTATGCAGATCTATAATGAAAAGAAATAAGCCAAACAAGGAAATACATAAAATGTACAAAATTGAGGAGAAAAGGGTCAGCAGGAAATGTACCAGGGCAAAGACCTGTGCTCAAGGAGATAAAAGGTTCAAAGAAAAGCCTGATGATAAATGGAATCAAGAGAGTGGTGACCTCAGGGCAAGACCCAGACAATCTTTCAATGTGTGGAAAGGAATTAAAGAAAAGCTAAGGCCTTCTGGGGTGATCCATGCAAAGCTTTAATCCTAGCATTTGGAGGCAGAAGCAAGCAGATCTCTGAGTCTGAGGTCAGTCTGGTCTACAGAGCGAGTTCCAGGTCAGCCAAGCTTAGGCAGTGAAAGACATCATTAAAAACAGAAAGCTGGTAAAAATCTATTTGATTCCATACATATTGCCCAACAGTTGGGGCATGTGTGAAGAAGGGGGTGGAAGGGTGGGATCAGGAGGGGAGGAGGAAGGGGCTTATGGTGGGATACAAAGTGTAATTAATAAAAAAAAAAGAAATATAATGACACCAAAAAAAGGAAGGATGTAATTAAATCTTTATGCACCACCACCACCACCACCACCAACAACAACAACAACAAAAATCTATTTGAAGGAGGACGTCCCATCAAGCAGCAGAACTTGACAGCTTCAGTCATTTGGTTCTGGCTTTAGAGTCATGGAAACAAGAAAGGGATTGTAGAATCCCCCTCTATGACTAAGGACAGCTGCTGAGGCCAGGCGTCTGTCAGGGATGTCACTGCGTGGAGGCCTAGACAGGCCATTGTGTGAAGCTGTGAAAGTGAAGTCCAGATTTTACTGGAGACTCCAAGATGTTGGAAATGCCAGGGATGTGGGATAACTGCCAAGGAGAGGTAGTAACAGGATGTGGAACCAGCCCAAGGGAGAAAAGTATGTTGCAGTCGAAAAAGCAGAAATGAGCTGGAGATCTGAAGAACACTTTGACATCAGATGCAGAGCCTGGAGTTTGCTTGCTTGCTGGGTTTTCAGTCTTGCTTCTGTCCAGTATTTCCTCACTGTGCTCTCTTTCCCCCTTTTTGTAATGGTAATGTGTATTCTGTGCCCTTGTATGTTGGAAGTATGTGATCTGCTTTTCGGTTTTGATTTAACCAGTGATTGTAGTTCAGAGATTGACTTGAGTCTCAGAAGAGACTTTGAACTTTGGGCCTTTAAACAGTGTTGAAAATGTGATAGATTATGGGGACTTTTGAAGTTGAACTAAATACATTTTTTTTCCCATTATGATATGGCTATAAGCCTATGGGGGTCAGGGAGCGGAATGTGGTGGCTTGAATAAGAACAGCCTTCATAGGCTCATAGATGTGAATGCTTGGTCACCAGAGAGTGGCATTATTAGGAGGTGTGTCCTTGTTGGATGAAGTGTGTCACTGGGGAGGGACACTCTGAGGTTTCAAATGCCCTGTGGCTTCCTCTTTCTTTGCCTGCTGCCTGAGGATCTGGATGTAGAACTCTCAGCTACTCAGCCTGCATGCTGACATGCTTCTCACCATGATGACAATGAACTAAACCTCTGACTTTTAAGCAAGCTCCAATTATATGCTTTCCTTTATAAGTGTTTCCATGGTCATGGCATCTGTTCACAGTAATAGAGAACTGACTAAGTCACAAGGGTCAGATCCCACTATAATAAAGATGATTTATAGAAAGCCCATATCCAACATCAACCCAAATGGATAGAAATTCAAAGCATTTCCTCTAAGAACAGTGGCAAGACAAGGATGTCCACTCTCTTCATCCTCATTCGATATTGTGCTTAAAGTCTTAGCTAGAGCAAAAAACAATTAGAGGACATCAATGAGATTATAAATTAGAAAGAAAGGAGTCAAAGTAACTTTATTTGCACTTTTTAAGTGACCTTAAAAGCTCCACCAATAACTTTCTACAGCTGATAAACACTTTCAGTAAAGTAGCATGTTAAAAAATCAACACACTAAAGTCAGTAGCCTGCCTATATATAATGAAAAATGGACTGAGAAAGAAATAAAGGAAACATTTCCTTTCTCAACAGCCTCAAAAAGTAAAATATCATGGAGTAACTTTTTCCAAGCAAGTGAAAAACTTAAACAGTAAAAACTTAAGAACACTGAAGAAAGAAATTGAAAAACTACTAGTAGATGGAAAGATCTCCCACACTCATGGATTGGTAGGATCAATATTGTGAAAATGGCTATCCTACCAAAAACAATCCACAGATTTGATGCAATCACCATCAAAATTCCAACACAACTTTTCAAAGATCTTGAAAGGACACACATACACACACACACACACACACACACACACACACCCCTACCTACATGATACACTGGTATACTAGTGATGTTGTAGGAGCAATGCTATCTGATAAGATTTAAGACCCATTCCATGAAATGGAACCAGTGCTTGACACTGTTCAGGCAGCCAAGAACTAGAGACTAGATGAACTGTCTCCTGGATGACATTCTGCAAGTCTGTAGATCAGTAACTAGCTCATCCATCATCAGAGAAGCCTCCTCCTGCAGCAGATGGAAACAAATACAGAGACTCAAGTAGTCAATGTGCAGAGTGAGAGACCTCAGAACTTTGAGTCTCAAATGGCAGGGAGTCTCAATCACACTTAGGGTAGGCCTCCAGCAGTTGGTGGCCAATATAAAATGAACTCAATAATGTTTTTGGAGATTTTTTTTGGTTTGTTTCATATGGTTGTTTTGGACATTGTTTCACCTTGCTTATAAACTATGGTGTATGATTTTGTGTTTTTATGCATTTTTGTGTGTTCTGCATGTGTATGCGTTTCTTGTGGTTTTTCTTTATGTTTTAGTTTTATTTTAATTTGTTTGGTTTTTTTTTTCAATTGCCTTTTTATGAGATAAAGTAGGCATGGAGTTAGAAGGCTGTTGAAGTGGGGAGGATCTGGGAGGAGTTAAGAGAGGAGAAACAGCGATCAGAATATACCGCATGAAAAATGTTTTTAAAAAACAAAGCAAATCAACTATGACAAATTTAGGAATAATAAAAAAAATACTATGCCCCGCAGTATTATATTTCAGCCAACATTTAAATCTTTGTGTAAAAACAATCTGACCCATATCATTATAAAATTCATTTTTTATCTTTAATAAATAGTAAAGTTGTAAGTATACAAAATAAGTTTATGATTCATTATCAGTAAAATTTTAAAAAGTGACTAAAGTGGATAAAGTACTCTAAATAGGACATTAAATGAACAGAGACCAGTTGCTAAGAAGACAACTAGGCAAGGAGTACTCAACCATCAAATGGAAATAGGTCTGTGGTTGGGAACAACAGCTTAATTCAGTTTAAAATATAACCAGATCCTTTATCATCTATTCCTTATGCCCAACATCATCTCTAAAAATGGAGGCAGCATTTACTTCCTATGACACAGGGGCCCTAATTAGTATAGGTCACATTGCTTAGAACATGAATATTGGTGAGAAAATTGATCAATTTCCTTTCCAATTTTTCATTTTCATTAATAATTATATCCACTGCCTATTGATAATTAATTTGTACCTATATTTGTCTACTAAAACCTTTAGGCAACCTAATAATTTTTTTATTTTTATTTTATTTTTATGAATTACAGTTTATTCACTTTGTATCCCAGCTGTAGCCTCCTACCTATCCCCTCCCACTTTCACTCTCCCTCCCTCTTCTTCTCTTATGCTTCTGCCCCAGTCCAATGATAGGAGAGCTCCTCCTCCTCTTCCATCTAACCCTAGTCTATCAGGTCTCATTAGGACTGGGCTGCATTGTCTTCCTCTATGGTCTGGTAAGGCTACTCCCCCTTCAGGGGGAGGTGATCAAAGAGCCAGTCACAGAGTTTATGTTAGAGACAATCCCTGTTCCGCTTACTAGGGAACCCACTTGGACACTGAGCTGCCATGGGCTACATCTGTGTAGGGGTTCTAGGTTATCGCCATGCATGGTCCTTGGTTGGAGTATCCATCTCACAAAAGACCCCTGTGTCCAGATTTTTTGGTTCTGTTGCTCTCCTTGTGGAGCTCCTGTCCCCTCCAGGTCTATCTATCTCCCCCTTCTTTCATGAGATTCCCTGCACTCTGTCCAAAGTTTGCTATGAGTCTCAGCATCTGCTTGGTAGAGTCTTTCAGAGGCCCTTTGTGATAGGCTCCTGCTTCTGTCCTGTTCCCTGTTTCCTCCGTCCGATGACCATCCTGTTTGCCTTTCTGAATGAAGATTGAGCATCTTACCCAGCATCCTCCTTCTTGATTAGCTTCCTTGGGTGTACAGATTTTAGTATGATTATCCTATACTATATGTCTAATATCCACTCATAAGTGAGTATATACCATGTGTGTCTTTCTGCTTCTCAGATACCTCACAGAGGATGATCTTTTCTAGATCCTACCATTTGTCTGCTAATTTCATGATTTTCTTGTTTTTAATTGCTGAATAATATTCCAGTGTGTAAATGTACCACAAGTTTTGTATCCATTCCTCAACTGAGGGACATCTGGGTTGTTTCCAGCTTCTGGCTATCACAAATAAAGCTGCTAGGAACATGGTTGAGCAAATGTCTTTGTTGTATACTTGAGCATCTTTTGAATATATGCCTAGGAGTGGTGTAGCTGTATCTTGAGGTAGCACTCTTCCTAAATGTCTGAGAAAGCATCAGATGTAACCTAATAATTTAATGTAGTGATTTATTAATTTGTAAATAGGCTACAATTCACCACAGCACCATACATATCGGCATTCATGACTGTCTGTTTGAGGTGCTAAGTGACTGACGTTTTTAAAGAAAACCTTAAATGGGAAAGAAAACAATGGGACATGCTGTTAGGGACACAGTTTCATTTATTTTAGTTCCTCGGAAGCCCCTAAACTCCAGAGTTTTTATTATAAATCTTATTTGGTCAAGATATTCTTTATCAAATCCTCATCCACTCATTCAGAGCTATTTACTGACAACTTCGTGCCAGCCTCTTAGCCAGATGAACCTGGGCCTGTCCCAGAGCAGAAGGCAGTCTGTTTCCTCTTTGATACTGAAGGTAGACGTCATTCTGCTTTGACAGAGACCATTACATCTACAGAAGGACAAATACTTAGGCGTTTACCTCATCCCTTCAACATCATTTCCCTGTAAAACTATCCTCAACTGCAATGTCTATTTAAAAAATACCTAACGTAAAATGCCTTAAAGATGGAGCTGGCTTCCGCCTTCCACCTTCCCGATGGTGAGTGCTCTCTGTCACGAACAATTCCACATTTGGCTAAGGCTGAGGATCTGGCTTGCTTCCATGTATGTGGACCTATCTGCATTGCCCACGTGGCACGCCTGGGTTGGCTACCCAGAGGCTATTTAAGCTGTGGGCTGGCTTTCCCCAGGGTCCGAGGATTGTTCAAGGTTCCTGAATAAACTGCATTGAAAAAAAAAAACAACCCGTATCATCGGATTTCCCAGTCAGTGTTTAGAAGCCCATATGTTCAGAACTACAGCTTGATGTCACGCTTACTAAGCCAGGGCTTGTGACACTGCCAGCACCTAAGCTGGCAGCGTGAGAATGCTGTGGTCTGTGCACTCTCAGTTTCACTCAGTGTGTCCTACTGGTGTATACTTCCACAAGCACAGCTCTGCTTTTCTCAGAGATCTGGGGAAATGACATTTCTATACCAAAAAAGTGAGCAATGTTGAACAATGTATTTTTGAGTATATAATGTATACTGTATATAATGTCTATTCTTATTCTAGGCAGGGAATTCCGGCTTCCTCGCTGCCCTCGCTGCTTCTCACCCCACTGCTGAAAGGAAAAGGGAATCAGCCTAACTGCATTTCCCTGAAGAGCCACATTAGGTAAACTGCACACTATGCTCTGCAGTACTTTTAGTCTACACCACTCAAACTCAGGGTGGAGATGCTAAGTCACTAATAGTAAGATGAAATTTCTACCTTAAAAGACCAATGTAAATCACACCAAGTTGTGGAAGTGTAAAAGTGAGCCAAAGTGGTGAACCAATGTAAATCACACCAAGTTGTGGAAGTGTAAAAGTGAGCCAAAATAATGAACAACAGGCCACTACATTTTGAGGCTAAAATATGTAACTTGACAATACCAAGAATTTTGATGTAGAAGGATCATTTCTGCTGGCTGTGCATTCAGGCCAATTTGCATGGTAATTGGAACGCCCAGCTCTGTGCTGACACACAGAGAATGGAGGAAATGAAGAAAACACGGGGTTAGATTGGTTGCCAGTGTTGGCTGATGAAAAACGGCGTGTTCCTAACTCGTTTTTCCCACAAGTGCAACCACTGCTTTCATTTCTCTGCAAGATGCTGGCTAGGACAGACCTCACAGTGATGAGACCTTTGTAAGCTTAACTTGTTTTGCCTGTTGTTCCTGCTACTTCAGGACCAGCCTCAAGTTTTTCTTAAATAGGTATATCTTAAGTACTTTAAAAACAGAAAACTACCCTCATTATTTGCCTCTTAAGTCTTCTCTATTTTGGAGTTGTAAATAATTAAGTTACGTTTTTATTTTTTTTTTAAAAATATATTCCTTTCAAAAAAAATCAGCATTTTCAATGAAGGCTTTTTCTTTTTTCTTTTTTTTTTAATCGACAGAAACTGAACTGTAATGTAAAACAATATATTGCTTCAAAACCTCTTTTCCTAAGTATGGTTTGCCTTTCTATTCAGGTTTAGGCAAATACTTGCCTTACCTAACATTCCTTGAGAATCTGTTGATTTGAAGATAAAGCAATCCAGATGTGGTATGGACATGAGGACCATGCCACCCTATTAGTTTAATCTTTAATTGGATAGTCTGTATAAAACAATTCAAATGTAAATAAATGAGAATTGTCAACATATTTTATACTATAATTTTTTTTATCCTCATGAAAAAAAAATTAAAAAAAACATTGGTTTTTCTATTATAAATCGAAACTAGTTTTTCATATTTTGTTGTTACTGAGACTTACATTTACAATCAAATTTGTAACATTTAAAAACATTTCTAAGAGCACTTGCTGCTCTTCCAGAGGACCCAGGCTTGGTTTCCAGCACCCATGTTGGGTGACTTCCTTGTAACTCCATCTCCAGGGAATTGACCCTCTTCAGGACTCATGGGCACACGTCATAGATACATGCATACACATGTGGCATAGATACATGTATACATACATGTATGACATGGATACATGCACACATTCATACACACACTTAGTGGCATAGATACATGAACGCACACACACGTAAGAATAAAAACAAATCATCGTAAAAAGTCTGTCTTAACTCCTTCATGTTTTCACATGGTCTTTGCAGTTCTGTTTGGTCTTTATATGCATTTCCTTCCTATAAGCAGCATTATGACTTTGTTTTAGTGGCAGCATTTTCCTGATATGGAACTATGGCCTGATTATCATTGGTCATATTAGTTAGAACATGAAACACAAGGTGATGAGGATTTTTTTTGACAGATTTCCCAGTTTTGGATTTTTGTACAATTACAGTTACATTCATTTTGCTTGGCTAAAGCGAGTGCCTCAGAGGGCATAGCTTCCTCTGCTATAGGTAACTAACAAAGCGTGTCAAACGTTTTATGCAATTTATATCAAAAATTTGTTAAAGGGGCTCAGAAGATGGCACAGTTGGTAAAGTTCTTGTCTTTCAAGCATCATGACCTGAGTTTTATCCCAGAAACCACTTTAAATGCCAATGCTGATGTCACACATTTGTACTCCTAGCTCTGGTGGGGTCAAGACAGCCTGAGGACTTTCCCCAGGTCTGTGGGAGACCATATCTCAAAAAGAAAAAATAGATGGAAGAGAGAGGAAGAGGAAGAAGAAGGAAGGAAGGGAGGGAGGGAGGGAGGGAGGGAGGGAGGGAGGAAGGCCAAGGAATGACACCTGAGAATCTCTTTTTAGCTTTCACACCCAAGGGCACATGCTCACATACTGTCTCAGTACATTTACCTGCACACACATGAACATGCGCAAAAAAAATATACATGCACATATAAAACAAAGAAAACACAGAGATCCCAGTTCAGATAAGAATTTGTTAAATATTAATAGATTAATTTTTCTTGACTGTGAATATATCTGTTCTCCAGTCTCTAATTGTTTTTCAGGACCATCACATGATTTTATTGCTTGGTATTCGAACACTATCAAAAGCACATCTGATTTCTTTTTCCTTTTAATATGTCACATATGCACACAAAGTATTTTGATCATATTCATCCAGACTCTTCCAACTCCTCCAAAATCTTACAACCATATTCCATTCTCAATTTCATGCTCTCTTTTTAAAACATAACAATTGAGTTCCAATTAGTGTGACCCACGTTTGCACGGTGTGGAATCATCTACTTGAGCAAAATCAATCTACCAGAGACCATGCCTGTAAATGAACATCAGTACAAAGTCCCAATTTATTTCTATTATCAGAGCTCAGACCTCTACTCTTGCCTGATGCGTCTAAAACAAAAAGGGGGAACTGTAGAGAGCTGCGGAATGCTATGCCTTAAAGATGGAGCTGGTTTCTGCCTTCCACCTTCCCGATGGTGAGTGCTCTCTGTCACGAACAACTCCACATTTGGCTAAGGCTGAGAATCTGGCTTGCTTCCATGTATGTGGACCTATCTGCATTGCCCACGTGGCATGCTGGGGTTGGCTACCCAGAGGCTATTTAAGCTGTGGGCTGGCTTTCCCCAGGGTCAGATGATTGTTCAAGGTTCCTGAATAAACTGCATTGAAAAAAAAACAAAACAACAACAACAACAAAAAAACCAACCTAAAGGCCTTTGTCTCCCGGTGCCACTCTTTGCTGACCGGCAGGGGTGACCCCGTTGTACAATGGTTAATAAACCTCTTGCTTTTGCAACGAAAAAAAAAAAAAAAAAAGAAAACTGAATGTCCCATCCCTAGAAGCTATCAACTGTCAGTGGCATCTCAGTTAGGGGTAGGATCTCATGGGCCATCCCTGCCCATGCTGGAACATGAACTATCTTAGTCTTGTGCAGGTCTTGTGCACATGTGTGCATGAGTCCTTTAATGTGCAGAAGAGACTGTTTTGGCTTCGAGACATACCTCCATTCCAACCTCTGTCTCTTAACAGCTTTCCTCCTCCTCCACTATGATCCAGGAGCTTTGCTGAGAGGTGTGTGATAGAGATGTTTCATTTATGGATGAGCAATCCACAGACACTTGTTCTCTACACTTTGCCTAGTTGTGAGTCTCGAGTATTAGCAGCTGTTTACTGCACAAAGAAACTTCTCTGATGAGGACTGAGAGTTACACTAATTCGTGGATACAGAGATCCCTATTCAGAAGGAAACTTGTACTATATCTACTTAAAATAATAGCAGTAGGTTTACGTCTGGGGCCTATGAGCTTCCCAGCCATGGGTTCTTGGCCAGGTTTATAGTACCAGGCATGGTTTCCTCTTGTAGAGCAGGCTTTAAGTCCAATTACATAGCAGTTGATTACCAACATAACATTCATGCCTCCATCTCTTCTATATGTGTGTTTCGCCTGGCCGGTCATTATTATAGCTCACAGAGTTCACAGACAGATAAGATTATACGATGACTTCTTTCCTCCAGCAGTCTGTAAGAAACTTCCTGGTACTATGAAAGCTAGCCAACAAAATGGAAGCCCCCAGGTCAGTGCTCACTTGACCCAGTTATGTGGTGTCTTTAAGCAAGAGTATCTTATAACGAAGAACATTGGCAATAGCTTGCTTTGCACTGGGATATCTCAGATCTCCCAATTAACAACTCAAAGGGGTATCCCACACCTTTTATTTGGCAACCTTACATGGGTGTAATATTCCTCGTGGAAGGCATAGTATTTTCATACAGGTTCTCTTGTACTCCAAACTGTAGTATATGTGCAGCCAACTATGACTTTGAACTTCTGATTGTCCTGCCTCTCCATCTTGGTGGCTGGAATTAGAGGCATGCACTATTGTGCCCAATTTATATAGTGTTGGAGTTTGAACCTAGGGCTTTGTGTATGCTCTACCAACTGGACTATATTTCTTGTCTTGAGTTAAAAAGCGTAAATAAAACTTTAATTTCCAATTAATAATTAGTGACAGTTTGTTTCACTTTGGGGATGGTGTAAACCTAGAAAATATTATAGAGACAAGAGGCACTTCTGACACATTAACTCTTAATAGGAGGTCTGGGAATAAAAATAGGTACTTTTGTAGCTTTGAAATAACCTAGTGCTTAGTATTCTGGCTGGGAATTGTAGATATCTCTTGTCTAGACATTCATGTGAGAATTTTGAAAGACTGATAAACAACTTTGAGCACTGTTAAGAATATGTTTATACAAATATTTAAAAATATTAAATGCATATTTATGTGAATGTGAGATATTTGTTGTTTTTATACTGCATTTCCAACTCATTTATGCAAATCTTTTATTATTTTTAGGTTAATGAAAAGACAAGATTCTTTGTGATCATAATTTGATTAAACAAGTTACTTTCAGTTAAATATGTTAAAATACATTCTAGAATAAGACCATAAGTAATGATTGATGATGGGATTTTCTGGAATTAAAATAACTTTATAAAATTAAAATATGCCATTTTATTATCAATTGCAAATTAAGAGCCAAATGGACTCATATGCATATATTATGTTTCTTTCTGGCCATACATCTATGAATACCTAGTACATTGTGTTCTAATTTATACAGTAAGCCTTCAGCTTATAGATGGATTGTTTTCTATTATCAAAGCATATTTTTAAGTCTTTGGAACAGAGACAAGTGTTTTCTCCTTTTAATTAGAGGAAAAAGAAAACACTACGTGATCTGAGATTAGATCTCTTCTTTTTCACCTCTGTTCAAACTTTCTTTCCTGCGTAGAACAAGTTTGATTCCAGGTGCCCATTAAGGTCCTCTGGGTTCTTTGAGAGCTAAAGAACCTATCTCTTATCTCTTGGTAGGAGCTAAAGTGTCCCCACACTTAAGTGTTTTCCATCCCTCTGATGTCGTCTCTGCTTTTAATGTTCAAAAGCAGTAGCAAGACTTTTACCTGCCCAGTCAGCGAATTCAGGCATTTTACCAGTACTTAGAGTTTCCCTAGCACTATACATAAAAGTTTACTAACAAATTACAAGGTAAAAATTCTCACTGGTGTGGCCTGTGGAGAACCATGAGGCATTGTTTTTTCTACTTTTAGAAGCCAGCAGAAATAAACACCTGCCTGGCCATTGAAAACTACTAATTTTGTCTACTAAAACTACTAATTTTGTTCTTAGCAGTCAAGAATTCAAAATGCCGTCCTTCATTTCAGTTTTAACACGTATCCAGGTCACTCTAGGCACGGAATTCCTGTTTACTGATGATGAAATGAATGAATAAAACTGGTGTTTATTAAGTCTAAGCTAATTGCCCTTGTCTTTTTTTTTAATACTTCCCAAACCTAACCTTTATTGTAACTTTCTCCAAATGGGTTTCTAACTTGTTTCTTTCTTTTCTAACTTGCATTATGTTTTTGTGTCTATTTCACAGTCTTTACTGTGTATTGAGAAGAGTAAGCGCTTTCTTCATCACCAGATTTTCATGTGTTTGCTGCAACTCTTCACATATTCTGCAGTGTGCTTCAGTGAAGAAGTATCCATCCATCCATCCAACCGTCTCACTTCATTGACCATCCAGCCATTGATAATTGATAATTCAGAGTAGTATCATGAAATAAACTTAAACCATTCATTTCCAAGAACTATTAGCTGTTCAGAGGAGAGAACTGTTTATTCTAACAAGGTATACAGTGAAAAGCAAGCTGGAGCCAGATTCTTTTCTTTGATTAGGGACCCTGGTAAAGTAACTGCTAATATTGCTGCCTAAGCTCCTGCATGCATTCATGCACTCAATTCTAACACCTCTGAGGTGGGCATTATTTTACTGCGTGACAGTCCTCTGAACCCTTCTTGGCTCACATGTTTCAGAAAACCCTGTGATGGGTTAGATTTGAGTCACAGACTGAACATTGAGCCTCTGTGTTGCTCTACTTTGTTCTGCCTGACTTTGCTAACAACTGTAGCAAGGTATAATTTCACATGACTCAGCAGAGCATCCTAAATTTCATTTAATACTTGCCCCAAACTTACAGGGCCATTTTTATCTCCATCCTCTTCCATGACTCAGCACCACCCCCATGTAACATTAGATTATCCTTTGTAATTATAAAAACAATCCGAAGTTGTTAACACCTTTATGTTGTTTTTTTCCTAAGTTGTCATATCTGCCAAAGCATTCCTGTCTATAATTTGCTTAACTGGCAGACTTCCATAAGGCCCACATCAAGTGTCCTGTATTCCTTATCATTTTCTTTGCAACTCCACAGAATGAAATCTTCCTCATTTGTATTCAAGTGATACTTCATATACATATTTTCCACAGAGATTGCTACATTAATATTTGTTTCTTAAATCACTTTAGTCTTCTTGCAATGAGCTTCTGAGCACACAGATAAAATGCTCAATAAATGCTTCAGGAAAAAAGAAATGATTTATCCAAATTTTCCATTGTTGATAAGTCATTATTACTATCATTAATTTCCACTTTGTGTATGGACAAAACAACTTTTGTGTAATCATAACACAGGGCTCAAAGTGATACCGTAAATTTTCATTTAGAAAACCTTATTATAGTTAGTTCGGTCTCTAGATTTATTCTTCTTACTGCCTCTTTCTTGGAAAATAGTCATCTAGTTCAATCAGTCTTCTATACCTGCTGCTGATCTTACACAGAAAATGAGGCACCCTTTGACACTGAAATGTGACAGCCTCTTGGGCAATGTTCCAATTTCCCTATTAGCTTCTAGGAGACATTTTACATTTAACCATGGCATGTCATCATTTTCACTGATGTCCCTCTTCGAAGATTATCCCAATTGAAGGAGGCTGTATTACACAGAAGTAACAATTCCAGTTCTGTTATTCATGTGCATGTTACTCTGGACTAGAGGACAAAAAGATATGATGTGCAGAGGGTTATGAAGTCATGAATATTCTGAACTCTCCAGGGCTGGGATAACACTACTGTCTGGAAAATAACTAGACTCTGTCATATGGTGTCAAGAAGATCCCGGTGGTGCTGTGCTAGCTCCTCAATGTGCATGCTCCTGAAAATGAAAGCTCTTGGGGTAGTTTTTTTTTTTTTTTTCCTCCTTGTACCAGAATGATCTAACAAGCACATAAGGTGAATCTACAATCACTAATTGAGATTCTCCCAAAAGAAAAGGCCTCAGTCACTTTCCTCCACCGTTCTATATATTATCAACAGTTATTTGGGGGAACTCCTTTGTTCTTTGTTACAATTTGAATTTCTAGTGCATTTTACCGGATAAATATTTGAGAGTCAAAGTAAGAAAGCTTTTTGATCTCCTTGCTTTTGTGTGGTCCAATAGCTAACACTACTAGGTTATAACATTTTCAAGTGGGTTTTTCGATTAGCTTGGTATAAAATACTTGCAACAGTTATTTTTTTTGTTACTTGTTAAAACTGATATATTAATTTTCTTGTGTCTTTACAAGTGAAGTGTTCTTTTAAAAGTGTTCTTCAATGCTCCACATTCCTTCTTTAAGACAGAGTGTAACTTATTGAGGTTAGATTGCCTGAATTGCTAGGTCTGCTCCTTAACAGATACATGATTATGGGCAAGATTTTTAACCCCCAGCTTCACCTTATCCATTCATAAAATGGGATAATAATAGTATGTTACAAAGTTCCTTTAAAGATTAAAAGAACTAATCTAAGTGCTTAAAAACCCTATCTGGGGCTAAAGAGATGGCTCAGTAGTATAGAATTCTTGCAACTATTCCAGGGGACCTGGGTTTGATTCCCAGCACTCACATAGCCTCTCACAGCATTCTCTAACACCAAGCCCAGGGAATCCAATGCTCTCTCATGGCCTCCACAGGCACCTGGTATGAGCATGGTGCACAGACACACACGCAGGCAAAACACCCATATACATAAAAATAAATAAAATAAAACCACTATGTAACAAATAAGAAAGTATGGTAAGGGTTATCTATCAAGCATTTGTATCGTTATTAGTGGCTTATCGTTCTCATTTTAAGAAGCCTTCAGTGAGCTACTATATCATCCAACATGTGACCAGTATAACAGAGAACTATTCAAGAACATCTGAGGCTGTAGAAGTAAAGATCTGATATTCGTTTTGTCAACATTTTAAACTGGGATTTTCTTTAGTATGTGTCAAACCATACTATCTTAGAGATAATCACTCTGCATCATATTGTTTTGTTTGTTTTAATTTTTCTTATCTCAGAATTCATTCATTCTATTAGAATATTATTGTCAACCATGAGTTCTCTTTTTTGCATAAATATAGACCACCTTGAGTCATTATAAGTCATGAGAACAACTATCGTGAACATTCTGACTAAGCCAGGCTGACATAATCACCAACAAAAGCAGATCAAATTGGCACAATCAAGTCCAATCAGTTATTTGTCATGTAAGAGCAAAGAGTTTACAAAACGTTAAATTGGGAGCCTTTTCCTCATGACTTATTTCATTCCAGCCCCAAACCCCAAACTCTTTCTCTCCATCTGCTGTCCTGATGACATGATGTCAGCTGTTTTCTGAGTCCCAGGAGTCTGCAAGGCTCTCTTTTTTCACACAGCCCACTTATTTTGTCTCTACTGTTCAGAGCAGAAGATCTCTTCTCCTCCATGTTCATTGGCCCCTTCTTCTGTCCCGCCCCACCTTGTTCTACAGTTGGCCCTATCGCCTGAGCCTTTTGCTCCTTCACAATTATCCAAACTTCCTAATGTTTCTTTATATTCTCTGTTTCTTTGTCTATACTAGCTGTAAATTTGTTTCCAGTATGCTTGCACCTTCTCTCAAGGACTTTTAGACAATTGAATCAGAATGCTGTCAAACAATTCTAGCAACTCTGCCATCTCAGAGTTAACATGTATGGATTGTTATTTCATTTGTTCGAGTTCTGATTTTCCTACTTCACTTCTCTGGGCATCGTTCTAGCATAGGGAGGAAATGGTCTCCACCTTGTCACTGCAGGTGGGAGTGGAGGTCTCTGTCACCTTGAGGTTTGAGGTGGTCAGGAAAGAGTCTCTTTTCTTGCTGCTAGACAGTATGGAGGTTCTGGCTCTTTACAGATACAACACACAGGCTTGGTAGGCAAGGGTATTTTACTACTGGGGAGGGGTTAGGCAGAACTGGCTTCACTGATGCTAAGTGATGGAGAAAGTCTTGACTTTGTCCTAGGCCTCTTTTCATACCATGGCCGCACAGGGTAAAGGCTGGTTTGCCGTTAGATTGAGCCTACACCTTGAGGTAGGTTTCTTTTGTTTTGCTTACAGTAAAGCAGTTTTTTAAAAGTTTCTTTTTTTCAGTAGATGTCCCTTTTCTGGTTCTCTGGCTGCTCAGAGAGGACTATCGGTGGCATTTGTTTCCTGACTCTGCCCAAAGGTATTTCTGGGTTGCTAGCTTTTCCAGATCCAAATATGGAATATATGAGGCAAAAAGAAGCCCCAGAAAATCCATCATACGTTTAGCCTCGAACTACAGTTTTTCTAGCTAGCCTGCAACTTCTTATCTTCTAGTCTTTTAAACAAAAATTTCTTGTACATTTGCTTTTGTGTTTTCTGAGTGTGTCCATACATGGAGAGCTCAGAGGAGAATTTTTTTTTTCCCACCATGTGGCTTCTGGATATTAAATTTAGTGTGTCAGGTATGGCTGTAAGCCCCTTTACTTGATAAAAAATCTCACTGACCCTTAGTATTTCTTTTGTTTGTTATGCATATGTTCGAAATTTCTATTTGTACTTAGTGGGAAAGGTAGAAAAAATATCACTTATCCATCTTTTAGAAAGGAAACCAAGACTTATAGATAATATGAAAATGTATTTGAATAGTTGGTGTTTATGTACATACCCAGAAAAATAAAAACAGATTTCTGAAATAAAGCTATTAAAACATGTATTTTACTTAATAATTTGTGCTATAGGTCATTCTATGACAGAAAGAGAAGGGGAAAACACCACCCTAAATTTTTCATATGAAGTTGGCACCATGTTAGAATAATTTTTCATTATTACCTGATCATGTAAAAATCATGTTAGTGCTTTACATGTCAGCAGGTATAAAGCATATCTGAAATAGCCTAAATACAATGGGGTTGACTCAATTAAACACTGATGTTACTATAAGTGCCAGCACAGCCGGTAAGATGGCTTCTCAGGTTAATGCATTTGCTGCCAGGCCTGGCGACTTTAATTAATCCTTGGGAACCATTTGGTGGAAAGAGAGAACCAGCTGCTGAAGGTTGACCTCTGACCTCCACAAGCACAACATGGCAAACACTTGATCTCTCTGTCTCTGCCCCCATCTCTCTCTCCCTCACACACACCACACTAATAATAAAGGTTAAAAATATTAACTGTCCATATTTTTTGACTTGAGGAAACAACAGTAATGCAGGATAAACATAACCAGACTGATTCTCTTCTGCCCTCCAACCAAGACAAATTTTTCATAAGAAGAAATCAGTGAAGTTGAGAAATTTTCTTTCCAGGTTTGTAAAGAATTGTGTTGGTAATTTGACAGGAATTGCATTGAATTGCATAGATTGCTTTTGGTAAAATGGCCATTTTTACTATGTTAATCCTGCCAAGCCATGAGCATGGGAGATATTTCCATCATCTGATATCTTCTTCTATTTCTTTCTTCAGAGACTGAACGTTTTTTGTTTGTTTGTTTGTTTGTTTTTCATACAAGTCTTTGACTTGCTTGGTTAGAGTTAAACCAAGGTACTTTATGTCCTTTATGGCTATTGTGAAGGATGTTGTTTCCGTAATTTTTTTCTCAGCCCATTTGTCTTTTGTTTATAGGAAGGGATACTGATTTTTTTGAGTTAATTTTGTATTCAGCCACATGACTGAAGGTGTTTATCAGCTGTAGAAGTTCCCTGGTAGAATTTTTTGGGGTCACTCATGAATACTATCATAGCATCTGCAAATAGTGATACTTTGGTTTTTTTTAATTAAATTGTTATATTTTATATATTAATTACAGTTTATTCCCTTTGTATCCCAGCTGTCACCCAGTTAAACAGCAACAAATCAAGTAATCCAATTAAAAATGGGGTACAGAACTAAACAGAGAATTCTCAATAGAGGAACATTGAATGGCAGAGAAACTCTTAAGTAAATGCTCAACATCCTTAGTCATCAGGGAAATGCAAATCAAAACAACCCTGAGATTTCACCTTACACCCATCAGAATGGCTAAAATAAAA
The DNA here is from genome assembly GCF_030254825.1 of Meriones unguiculatus. Classification (NCBI taxonomy): domain Eukaryota; kingdom Metazoa; phylum Chordata; class Mammalia; order Rodentia; family Muridae; genus Meriones; species Meriones unguiculatus. The sequence goes on along the minus strand of NC_083350.1, from coordinate 22,602,266 downwards.
AACTCAAGTGACAACACATGCTGGAGAGGATGTGGAGAAAGGGGAACCCTCCTCCATTGCTGGTGGGAATGTAAACTTGTACAACCACTTTGGAAATCAATTTGGTGCTTTTTCAGACAATTAGGAGTAGTGCTTCCTCAAGGTCCAGCTATACCACTCCTAGGCATATAACCAAAAGATGCTCAGGTACACAACAAGGACATTTGCTCAACCATGTTTGTAGCAGCTTTATGTGTAATAGCCAGAACCTGGAAACAACCCAGATGTCCCTCAGTTGAGGAATGGATACAAAACTTATGGTCCATTTACACAATGGAATATTACTCAGCAATTAAAAACAAGGAAATCATGAAATTTGCAGGCAAATGGTGGGATCTAGAAAAGATCATCCTGAGTGAGGTATCCCAGAAGCAGAAAAACACACATGGTATATACTCACTTATAAGTGGATATTAGACATATAATATAGGATAATCATACTAAAATCTGTACACCTAAGGAAGCTAATCAAGAAGGATGACCCTGGGTATGATGCTCAATCTTCATTCAGAAAGGCAAACGGGATGGACATAGGAAGAGGGAGAGAACAGGGAACAGAGCAGGAGCCTATCAGAGAATGCCTCTGAAGACTCTACCCAGCAGATGCTGAGACTCATAGCAAACTTTGGGCAGAGTGCAGGGAATCTTATGAAAGAAGAGGGAGATAGGAAGACCTGGAGGGGACAGAAGTTCCACAATGGGACCAACAGAGCCAAAAAATCTGGGCACAGGGATCTTTTGTGAGATGGATACTCCAACCAAGGACCATGCATGGACATAACCTAGAACCTCTACACAGATGTGGCCCATGGCAGCTTACTGTCCAAGAGGGTTCCCCAGTAATGGAACAGGGGCTGTGTCTGACATGAACTCATGGGCTGGCTCTTTGATCACCTACCCCTGATGGGAGAGAGCCTTACCAGTCCACAGAGGAAGACAATGCAGCCAGTCCTGATGAGACCTGATAGACTAGGGTCAGATGGAAGGGGAGGAGGACCTCCTCTATCATTGGACTGAGGGAGGAGCATAGGAGAAGGGAGAGGGAGGGGATGGGGGAAGGAGCTACAGCTGGGATACAAAGTGAATAAACTGTAATTAATAAAAATAAAAATTAAAAAAGAAAAACAAATGGCTACCAAAAAAGAAATCAGTGAATCTAACACAAATTATTTACAAACAAGTCATGATATGTTAGGTTTTTTTTTTTTGCAGATTCCACATTTCAGTACTTTTTGTCTTAATGTGCACGGACACAGTTTTTCAGGCAAATGAAAGTTGTACAGCACCAGGGAAAGGTTCATTTTGTCTGGTTTGCTCAGGCCCTAGGACATTCTTTTAATGTGTCTGCAGCACACAGAGCTCAGGATGCTGTTTGTAACCCCCAAACAGGTTTTAGAATGCCAGCACTCAATGATCCATGAGGGAACTCATCTCCCATTTCGCTAGTGTCACTGTACCGCTGTGCAGCACTGAGGCACATTGGCTTCTATGTCGCATCTCAGAGAATCCCTCTAGTGCACCTTGAGGAGGCTTTGAGGACACGACCAGTTACATCCATTACTCATGGCCGCCATTGTTATGGACATTCTAGAACAAATGTTCCAAACTAATCCTGTAGCTCAGATTGGTGGCTCAAACTGATTTACTGCCAATGATCCCCAGATGGCAATATTGAAATAAGCAAGCAGACAAACAATAGAAAGAAAAGGAGAAAATATTCCTGGGTACATTCCCTAACAGCTGTTTGACAGGACAACGAAAAATATTTAAAACTCATTCCTAGTCAGCTTTCTAGCTGTGGTCTGAGTTTTGGGGGAACCTGTTTTTCGAGTCTTCTGCTAAAAACTAAAATAAAGCTGGTTCCCTCTGGCTACTGCTGGCTTCCACAGGGAGGCTATAAAAATGGTAGGAGTGCAGATGCAGTTTGAGGGCCCATGGACTTAAATCCTAAAGAGCAGTGGCAAAGGTTCATTTTATGAGGCTCTTGCTACACTGCGGGATCCCACAGATGCATAGCTCATGATATGAGCCACAGCTTGTGCCTGGATTTTGATTAATAGCAAATGTCCACCATGATATAAATACACAACTGGAAAATATGTCAAGAAAGTCAGTGTAGAACAATGGACCTTATTTATGGCTTCTCTTCTCAGTACTGTTCAGCACACAAGGATATGGGCCACATGGAAGAATCTATTGACGAAAGGAAGGGGGAACAGACATTCAGGAGTCTGTGCTGTTTTATAACTCATGGGTTATCTTTGGTTAAAATTATATTAATTCAAAAAAGTATTGCTTTGAGACAAACATATCATTAATAGTTTCCTATGAAAAGAATGTGTTAAAATTCAGCTCTAACAGAAGCAATCGGGATGTTTCCACATTTTAATTACTACAATAAATGCACATTAAAATGAAAATTCTCCTCTATAGCAAATCTTCAAGCTCTAAATTTGCTTTTAAGTTACTTACAATGAGTAGCTTTTTATTCTTAATTTCTTGTTTTTAGTTTTTAGATTACCATGCAAATCAACAGCTGTTTTGATAAGTTATACAAGTATATCATATACTTTGCTTATGTTTGCCTCCATTACTCTCTGATGGACTCTAGTTTATCCATTTCCCTGAAGATTATAAAACTTAGTTATTTCTGTCAGCCATGTACAACTCCATTGTGTGTGTGAGAGAAAGAGAGTGTGTATCTACATATACATGTTTTCCCCATTGACCTGTTGGCTCTAGGCTAGCACCATGTCTTGGATATTGTGAAGTGATGCAGACTAGGGCTGCCTCCAACTGATACCTCAAGCGGGATGCTTGAATCATGTGGTGCTTCTGTTTTTACTTTTCTGATGGAAGTTTCTACCGATGCCCACAGTGGGGCCACTGACTTTCATCCCACCGGCAGGGATAAGGGATCCTTCTTCAGCGTCCCTGCCACTGCTAGTTTTGTGGTACACTTTTTGAGATTAAATATGTATGATAGTTGAAGTTATGGCATAGTTTAATTATGAGAAGAATGTGGAAGACCATTGCAATTTTCGATTTCTGTATCGTAGTGAAGTTTTTCAGTTTTCTGCATGATGAAATTGAAGGACTGTTGACGATGAGCTAGGCACCAGCCATGTTACTGCACATATGTGGAATCTCTCTTAGAATGCCTGCGGCAACCACTGGCTTTTTGGTGTCGGGAAAATTATCCTCTCTATTCCAGATGGGATTGAGGTACTGCAAGGCACTAGATGGTGCCTGGTATGCTCCTCTGAAATATATTTTTTCTTTGCATGTTTTTAATTTTGCTGTCTCCAGTACTCAAAAAAGCAGAGTCTTTATTAAAAATATTTTGGAGCTATCATTGTAAAAGATAATTGTACCTGGAATGTACCAGATCTCTGACCTTTTCGAAATGTCTGTCTTCTGAGTAAGAATATTATCATTTACCTTTTAAATTACTCATTTTTTGGGGGGGGCAAAGAATTCTAGTCTCTGACATTTGATTTTTCATGTGATCAGCCTTTTAGTATCCTAAGCATGCTGCTTTATGCGTTTCTCAATTTTTTCACAGCAATTAAGGATGATTTTGTGTCATTGTGCAACAAAGAGCTTCATAATGTGCTTTAAATGTTACAGTAAATTTTGCATTTCCATATTTTTCATAAAGATTAAATAATTTGAAGCTGGACACGGTGACACAGCTGTTGGGGTTCTTAGTACTGCAGGGGCTGAGACAGGACGATCGTGAGTGCTAGCCAGCTCGAGCCACATGGGAAGACCCTTCTTTCTTTACTGTTTTAAAAGAGTCAATCATTTGATGAACACATATCATTTGCCAGAATAGAAACAAGAAAGTTAAAGAGTTCCTAACTCTAGAAGAGACAGGTCAGGAGCACTGTGAGTAAGTTTTACGTGATTTGAAGAAAACAGGAAGAGGCAGCTAAGCAGACTGCATTGTCAGGAGGGGAAATGACTCACCATCTGTTGGGAGTCAGAAATTATTAAAAGATAATGTCATTTAGCTCCAGCAGTGAGCAAAGGAGAAGAAGAGGCATTCTAAGACAAAGGTGTAACAGGTAGAAAGTGAAAGTTGTTTCTCGTGGCTTTGTGGACAGAAGAAAACCATACCATAACATGGCCAAGCTGTGGGGAGGTAGGGGGAGAGAGTGTGTACACATGTAAAGGGCACTAGAACAGGCCTAGGCTGTGAATGTTGGCGTGAAAGCAAACACTGAGAAATGCCATTTATATAATGTGGAGAGCTGAGATTCAGAAGCCATCTAATGGCGCTGACATCCGCCCTCAGAACTGTAAAGAACCTCTAGAGCGCATGTGCGAGTTGCGAAAGCGCGCCAAGCCACTGCCCGAGCCCGGCCGTCAGACGGGGTGATGAGTGAGCAGCCAATCAGGGTAAGACACGTCACTTCACGTCACTTAGGTGCGACCAGGGCTTATATAAACAGCACCACTTCGGGGCTAGGTCTCTCCTCCTTTCATCACTTGACTGTAATAAAGCCTGCTGCAGAAGGATCCTGTTGTCCGTGTGTGTTCTTGCTGGCGAGACGGTCACGTGGCTCGCAACAATATAAAATATATAAAATTTTATGTAAATGCCATTTATATAAAAAAATATGCACACAAGTTAAGTAATTGATAGAATGGCGACTGCATACACTAGGGACTCCCAACTCCTAACTACAACTACCCCATAATTTTCATTGAAAAAAAAAAAGCATGTTTGAAGTATGGTGTTTTCAGCGTTGTCAGCTTGAGAGAATCTGGAATCCTCATAGATGAGTCTGTGGACATCTGCAGGTGGGGGGTATCTTGATTACCTGATTGACCTGAGAAGATCCGCTTTAACTGTGAGGCGTTACCACTCCCAGGCCAGGGATCTGGGCTATGTAAATGGTGAGAGGGAGCTGAGCAACAGCGCGCGTCCATTGCTCCTGGCTTCTTGGCTGCAGTCGTAATGGGACCAGCTGCTTCAAGATCCTGCTGCTGCGGCTTTTCCATCATGAGGTCGTAACTTGGACTGTGAGTCAGAATAAACCCTGTCTCTCTTTAAGTTGTTTTCCCAGGGTATTTTCTCATAGCTGTGGAGAAAGAAACCAAGACATTTTGTAAGAATATACCAAAAGGAGTAGAACACCCTTGGAAGGTTATTTCACAGTTCTTAGAGTTTCATGACTGCACACTTATAGGCATTTGGATTGCTTCGGATTTAGACGAATGGCGCCAGCATGATCTCACGTACTTCTAGAAGTTCTGGAAACATCTAGCTGTGAAGTGGCCAGTGTAGGAAGACTATGTGTCTGACCAATTTTCCTAGGATATTTTCTCTTTTGTTGTTAAACCGATTTATACTACTTCCTGTTTCTAATGCAGGTGATTGTTGGAACTGACTTGGCTAAATATTTTGCTAAAGTTACGTAGCACAAAAATGTAATCTCTGATTTTAATTTATATTTCTCTGATTATCAGTGACATTGAATAGTTGCTGAAATCCTGGTCAGTTCTTTTTTTTATTACATACTGTGAGCTTTCTTTTTCTCTCGTTGATTTGTGTAATTTCTTCATGGTTTTCTTCTTTAGGTAACTTTTGTTAGGTGCTTCTGGTCAAACAATGAGAAAGATAACCAATACACTACCAATACAGGGACTGCCTGTGAGAATGGCCTAGAGAGTAGATGGAAATGGACAACAGAACAGAGGGAGACTGAGAACTGAGCAATCAGCTGATCAGGCAATGGCATTCAAGAGGCAAAACATAACTTAGTTTGAACAGAATCTTTTGAAAATGGAAACTATCAGCAGCTCTTTGGTGTGTGCAATGAGGAATAGTGTGTGCTTGGTAGTGGATGTCTTTCCTAACAGCTTTGACATCTGTTGATAAACGCAGACGTTACTCCAAGGAAAGGTCATTTTAAAATTAGAAGATATTCAGTCATCCTTACAGACTGTCTTAGCTAATATTGTATTGCTGTGAAGAGTGAACTTTTATAAAGGAAAACATTCAGCTGGGGATGGATTACGGTTTCAGAGGTTTAGTCCATCATTGTCATGATAGGAAGCATGGTGACACACACTTAGATATGGTGCTGGAGAAGTATCTGAGAGGTCTATATCTGGATTGGCAAGCAGAAGTGAGGGAAGGATGGAGGAAATGAGGGACAGAGAGAGACAGAGACAGAGAGAGACTAGGCTTGGCTTGAGCATTTGAAACCTGAATGATCACCCCCAGTGACAAATTTTTTCCAACAAGGCCACTCTACTCCAACAAGGCCACACCTCCTAATCCCTGTCAAGTAGCACCATTAACTAATGGCCAAGCATCTAAATCTATGAGCCTATGGAGGTCATTTCTATTTAAACCATAACACAGACTAACAGAGGAGGGTTTTTGTTTTGTTTTGTTTTGTTTGTTTTTTTTAAACATGGACTAGATTCTTCCTGCTTCCCCCAGGGAGCATGGCTCAGCTGACACTGGATGTCAAACAGCAAGCTTCTGTTATCTAAAATTGTTCCATTTATGGCACTTAGCCACAGCAAGCCTGAGGAAACAAACCCATGCCACAGTGCTAGGGCTCCTGACTCGCTGAATAGTTCTCTGGGCCCATTTGGAAGCATGGAGGAGATATAAAATCAGAAGTGAGAAGAATACTAACAGACTCTTCATCACACTCTGCTTAGATTAACAAACATTCCACAGATTGTAGCCATTTCAGAAAGTTCAGTATAGCATGGTTTTCACCTGCTTCTTTAAGATCATGGAGTGCTGGAGGTTTGCTCCAGAGGAGCTTTTGGTTTAGCAGATGTGGAAATTTACGTCTTACTGTAAGTTATCTAAATTTGTAAGCACTATCCGGCCAACCCATCAAGGATCAACAATTCAGGTATGAACTGAAATAGAGCTCGGCTGGCCAATTGACTCTGGTGGGATGGGGGCTGTGTTTCATATTTTGGGCTGCCATGACAACATACCACTGACTGAGGGGTCTTAAACAATGGGGTTGTGTTTTCTTACTGTAATGGAGACTGGGTGTTTTCTTCTGAGGCTCCTGTCCTGATTCGCAGAGGTCTTTCTTGTCTACAGGTTAGTTCACAGACTCTGTATATTGTTTCTTCTCCTCATAGGAACAGGGAACAGATACTTGAGAGCTCATTGTTATGAAGGTCTTCTTTTATCTTAATTCCTCCTTATAGACCCTGCCTGCAAATACAGCTGCTAAAGTACAGAAGATTCAAATTGCAGGTGAATTCTGAGGGGACATGTTTCAGCTTGTACCATTATTCCATGAAGGGTGCACCCTCAAGATAACTGGGTGGTATCTCTACCTTCTGTAACAGAGAATAGACACTTGAAGTAGAATAACATTATGGAATGAAAAATAGAGGAATAAAAATATGGCCGCTTACTGGCAATATCAAGTGAACATATTTGCTGGGTAGCAAAGTGTTCCTGCCTGACCCTCAAAAGTGAAAATTCTATCTTCAGATCACTCAAAGGTAGCCAGTTCTCTCATGCATTGTTTCCTGAATGAAACAACAGAACAGCAGCTGAAGATCTGAAACAAAATCAGTTTCCGATGTTTATACTTCAGAAAGAAATTAGTTTCTTTATGACATTTCCAAGCTTGCTTCCTTCTCTGATCTCCTGTTTTGTTCATCAGACAAATGTTCCTCTCTATCTGGAAAGATAACAGCATTGCACAGTCTGCACATAAAGAAGAAATATGGATGACACAGACAAAGAGCCAGCCTGAGGGATGTGAAACGTGGGTTGTCCTGTTTCCTTCTGTAAAACATGTGCTGTTCAACTTACCCACCCCGCCTTTCACCACTGCTGAGGAACTGAATGAGCACCTCTCTGGCACAAAGAGAAATGAGTTGCACTTCTGGCTGGTTGTTGACTTGCTTTTGTTTCTTATTGCTCTGATAAAATACTCTGACAAAAGCATCTGAAAGGAGAGAAGGTTCATTTGAGCTCAGAGTGCAGGGCACAGCCCAAGACAGCAGGGAAGTTAAGGCAGCAGGAGCTTGAAGTAGCTGGTTACATTGTGCTCACAATCAGTGGAGAGCAATGAATGCGTGCTACCATTCAGCTCACCCTCTTCACCACCCCAGTCCAGAATGCCCTGCCGAGGGGATGGTCTTACACACAATTAATTTTTTTTTTTTTGCCACATCAATTAAGCAACTGGTATAATTCCTCATATGCACACCCAAAGATCCATCTCCCAAGTGATTCTAGATGCTGTCAAGTTGGCAGTTTATACTAAGGATCACGCTTGACCTCCACATTAGGCCATAGCAGAATAAAATGTCACCTGAGGATGCCATATAATAGGAGTGATGTGAGCAGGGAAGATGAACAAGATCAGAACCCCATCTAAAAGGTGTAGGCACACCCTGTAGGTCTAGAAAGCAGAACCTTTTATGGAACAGGAATCCTAGCTCATGTGCCCTGAATGTGTCAAGCTTAACATGCTTTGAAGCAATGAATTTTTAAAGGTTTCTAATGATAGAGTAGGGATAAAATCAAGATGGTTTTTACATTCAGAATAAATGATGAGTGTGGTATCCGAATCCAGGCAGTGCAAATCCAGAGTTTACACCCAACCAACATGTCTACGCTCTCTCTTAAGTGAGAGATTAAATCTCATTTATCTCTGGACCATACAGTGGGAAACTGAAGTCCAAGACTGAAAGAAGACTCAGGAGGACTCAAGTTTAGAACAATCCAGTGAATTGAAAATTATGTAGTTTTGTCAGTACTCATTACCATCAAAGACGCTAATCACAAGTACAGGAAACCCATAGAAAAGAAAGCTGGCAGGACTGGTGAGATGGCTCAGTGAGTAAAAGCACTCACTGTCAAACTTGACCTGCGTGGTGGAAGAAGAGAACTGACTCCTGAAAACTGTCTTCTGACCTCTGTATGCACACCATAGAACCCCCACTTCCATTCTCAAATTAGTAAATGTTTCACATATATACATGTGTGTGTGTGTGTGTGTGTGTGTGTGTGTGTGTGTTTGAGACAGAGTTTCTTCATGTAACCTTAGCTGTCCTAGAACTATAGACCAGGCTGGCCTCAAACTCATACAGATCCACCTACCTCTGCTTCCTGAGTGCTGAGATTAAAGCTGCTTGCCACCACTACCCAACTCTGATATCTATATATTAATATGCAGATATATAATATATATCTATATATTAAAGAAAACAAAGAGATCTGTTTGCTAATTATTCAATGTCTCACCAATCAGAGAAAATATTGTCAGTACTAGAACTTGAATATGGTAGCAAATAAGGACCTGTTAGGTGTGAGAGTATCTGAAAGGAGACGAATGTTGAACACCCTGGTTAGTTAGCTATAGTCCTTGGGGATAGCTAGGTTCTGGATGGACAAACAAGATACTATATGTTGAGGACACCAGCCATTCAGAGGATTCTTATGGTTTTGGTTTTTCCTTCCGGCCCCAAGCTCCCAGAATAACAACTCATGAGACTCAAAATAATTTTACGAAAACCTTGACAATATAGCTAGGTTCTTCTTTCACTATCTCATAACATAAAATAACTTATTTATACTAATCTACATTTTGCCACTGAGCTTGTTACCTGTGCTCAGGTACCATGCATCTGTCCTCCTCACATCTTGCCAGGTGAACCTCCCACCCTTGGCTCTATCTCAGAATTCTTTTTACTTGCTGGATGTCCCATCATCTATTTTCTGCCTAAGCCATAGACCATTAGCTTTATATTGACAAGTGATGCTTCCATACAGACACAAGAGATTCCTTCTACAAATTCTTGCTATTTTCTATGTAGATAAACCCCAGATTACCAATAAGAAACATATGGAAGGTCCTGAGATCCAGCAGTCTCTTGTCCATTTAAAGTAACAGATGACCCTATTGATAACTATCCTAGAGCTGTCACTAAGCCATCTTTAATGGCAAAATCCTAGCCCCCATCTTTCTTGATTTTTCTTTTCCTATCACTAGCTCTGATATCCTCTGGTCAAGCAAATATCCCTGTTTTTGGTCTCTCTGTGGGTCTGGCCTCGACCTCCACTCATTGCTGACATAATAGCCCACAGTTATACTGTCAGTTTCTATTCAGAACAAGGCTATGTCTCTGTTACTTGAATGATTCACTCTGTACTTTATTAACTCTCCTGATGATGTGTCTGGCCTCACTGTCACACAACACAACAGTGAGTGGCTTCAAGTTTTGTTCTATAATAGATCTTTTGGAAGGTTTATAGTTAATTATCTCAGTTTAACAGCATACTCAGTGTAACAGAACTACAAAGAAGAATGAAAATGACCTCGTGGAGATTTAATCATGACATACTATGGCTATTTCTTTGTAATCAGCAATCCACCAAAGTGCAGTAAAAATAAGTGCAGAATCAAGAGTTCTCAAATAGTAAAGTGCATTTCTTTTCCAACTATAAATCTGTTTACTCTTACTCATTTTTAATCATAACAGTTGGCGTCTAACTTGAATGATTATATATTTTCTTATAAATACCTTCTCCTGAAAGTAGAGATGAATTCCCCACAATTTCAGTTTAGACTTTATAATTATTTTTATTGTTGAAATTTAAGCTAGAAGCATCTGTTCTTTTTTTTTTAGAAACAAAACTTCTTTTTTTTAAACTTTTATAGGAAAGTTTATTTTTTCTTTTTTTATGCATTTCTATGCTAAATCTTTTTTAAATTAATTATTTTTTTCTCTATCTTTTTTAAAATTATACTTTATTTACTTTGTATCCCCCCCTCTAGTTCCCTCCCTCCCCTCTGAACCCCTCCCTTCCTCCCCCTTCTCCACACACTCCCCTCCCCAAGTCCACTGGTAGGGGAGGGTTTCTTTTTCTTCCTTCTGATCCCGGTCTGTTAGGTCTCATCAGGAACGGCTGCATTGTCTTTCTCTTACCAGGCCTGGTAGGGCTGCTCCCCCCCTCTGGGGGAGGTGATCAAAGAGCAGGCCAATCAGTTCATGTCAGAAGCAGTCCCTCTTCCCATTACTATGGAACCCACTTGGACACTGAACTGCCATGGGCTACATCTGTGCAGGGGTTCTAAGTTATCTCCATGCATGGTCCTTGGTTGGAATATGAGTCTCAGCAAAGACCCCTGTGTTCAGAATTTTTGGTTCTGTTGCTCTTCTTGTAGAGCTCCTGTCCTCTCCTGAATGAGCTATCCCATAAGCAGAAAGACACACATGGTATATACTCACTCATATAGACATATAATATAGGATAAACCTACTACAATCTGTACACCTAAAGAAACTAATCAAGAGGGAGGCCTTTGGCTATAATGCTCAATCCCCATCCTGAAAGGCAAAGAGGATGGACATCAGAAGAAGAAGAAAACAGGAAACAAGTTAGGAGCCTGCCACAGAGGACCTCTGAAAGGCTCTGCCCTGGAGACTATTAAAGCAGATGCTGAGACTTATGGCCAATGGTTGGGCAGAGTGCATGGAATCTTATGAAAGAAGTGGGAAATAGTAAAACCTGGAGAGGCCATCCTTGTATTATGCCAACTATAGTGAAAGAATTTTGTGAGTTTGTGGATTTTCTCCATATCACAAGATCTTGCCTTTGGCCTTGTGATATATTGCCTTCATTACAACGAGATATATCTCATTTATCACTAGATTCTATAGGCCTTATGTAATAAAATGATATTGGATTTTTTTCAAAGGATTTTTCTGCATCTAATGAGATTATTTGGTTTCTTTATTATATTTTTATATTTATATATATTTATTTTATATTACATATTATATATATTTATATATTTATTATTTTTTTCTTTTTAAATTTTTATTAATTACAGTTTTTTTTTCACTTTGTATCCCCCCTGTACCTCCCTCTCTCCTCTGCTCCCAATCTCACCTTCACTCTCTCTTCCCCACCTGTTCCCCTCTTCCAGTCCACTGATAGGGGAGGTCCTCCTCCCCTTCCTTCTGATCCTAGTCTATCAGGTCTCATCAGGAGTGACTGCATTGTCTTCCTCTGTGGCCTGGTAAGGTTGTTCCCCCTCAGGGGGAGGTGTTCAAAGAGCAGGACAATCAGTTCCTGTCAGAGACAGTCCCTGTCCCCATTACTAAGGAACCCACTTGGACACTGAACTGCCATGGGCTACCTGTGTGCAGGGGTTCCAGGCCATCTCCATGAGTGGTCCTTGGCTGGAGTGTCAGGCTCAGAAAAGACCCCTGTGCCTAGAATTTTTGGATCTGTTGCTGTCCTTTGGAGCTCCTGTCCTCTCCAGGTCTTACTATCTCCCACTTCTTTCATAAGATTCCCTGCACTCTGCCCAAAGTTTGGCTATGAGTCTCAACATCTGCCTTGATACCCTGCAGAGTACAGCCTTTCAGAGGCCCTCTGTAGTAGGCTCCTGTCCTGTTCCCTGTTTTCTCCCTCCTCCAATGTCCATCCTCTTTGCCTTTCTGAATGGGAATTGACCCTTACCCTTGAGGATTCAATTTCTAGTATGATTCAGAGAAGAGAAAATGAACTGCTCTGACAGTAATAACATCAACACACACGGTGTGTTAACATCCACTACTGTATCACCAATGGAAATAATGCTGAAAATAGAAAGACTAATGCAGATATACTGCAAAGTTACAATTATTTAGGGCAAATGTAGATACAGAAAGGGAATGAGACAAAGGGAGTCAGGGAGAGGGAAGAACAAGAAAATGAGAGAAATAAGGACAAGAGAGGTGGGGAAAAATGCTGTCTGTGTGGGGGTGGATGGAGCAAGAGAAAAGATGAAAGAAGAAAACAAAGTTTCCTGATAATGACAAAGCTTGAAAACAAAACTTCATAAATGTAAGGAATGGGATAAAAATTCAAAGCCTAAGGATTTTTAAGTAAAAGGACCATAAGATAAAGTCACACTAGTAAAATTCTAGTTGAACGAACTAGTTCAACTAGTTGAAAACAGACCTGTATCTGTTTGCAGCAATCTCTGTTTCTGTCTCTGTCTCTCTCTCTCTCCCCCCACCCCAGTGGCAGATTGAGCATATTTTATTCAGCTGACTCCATGACAGTCAGCCTGTCTTTTCTGATTGTCGCCTACCCGCTTTCTGCAAGTGTTTCTGGTGTGAATGAAGTGGAGCTTGTTACATGAGGCTCTTTATTGCTTTTCCTATGAGTCTCTCTATGCATTCATCAGATCAATACGGACATGCCCGCATCCTCCTTTCTTCCTCAATCATTCCTTCTCTATGCACCATTTTCCAACTTCCAGATAGCATCTCATTAGGCAATGCTTTAGGAGAAAAATGTTCTCCATTACACTAGCCTGAAAACAACATTTGAGATTTCTTTAACTTTTTTTTTTATGTTTTGAGATTATACAATTATCTACAAACATTCCCATATAACATTTCCATGTTTTTTTCACATTCATGGCCTCTTATTTTATTAATTGTTGTTGTTGTTGTGGTGGTGGTGGTGGTGATGGTGTGTGTGTGTGTGTGTTCCTAAATACCAGTATCACTTGACAGTCTGACAGTCTGAAAATGTTAATTGTATGCATATATTTTCAGGGCTGACCATTTGGTATTGGATAACCAGTTTGTGTTCAGTTCCTGTCAGAAAATTATTTCTCCCATGCTCAGCCTTCCGTAGTTGCCTGTAGTTCTTTGTATGGGGTTGAGGCCTCCTGGGATCGCCCTCAGCCACACATCTATCGTTGTTACCTTTGTTCAGCTCCTGTTTCAGCATTCTTGTTGGTGAGACTTTGTGGGTGTAGTTCCTGACATTCCTCAGAGACACAATCTCACAGTAAACTCCTTGATCCTCATTCTGCTCCCTCTTCTGCAATCATCCCTGAGCCTTCGGTTGGGAGCCCAGAGATCTCTGAGCTGTAACTACCTGAAAACCTCCTATCTGAGGACTAGCTTTCCAGTACCCGAAGGCACCATGCAGGCCTTCAAAGGAGGGAAGCAAATGACCATTACAGAAAGCCGCAACCAATCGAAATGCCGAGTTGTGGACCCCAGCGGAGATTACTTCTTAGATCTCCTGAATAATATTTTTTAAGTTTTGTTTAATGTATTGTGTGCTCACGCCTGCCATAGTGGGCATGTGGGGGTCGCAGGACAATTAACTCTAGGGGAGTCTTCTGATCTAGGGGATCAGGCTACGATGATGATTAGACTTCAAGGAATTTCCTTTACAGGCTGAGTCCTCTCCCCAGCCCAGATTTTTACACTAGTTAGCGCTACCGGTTTACAATTTTGAATAAAAATGGCAGGTTATGTTCCAGAACGACCCGGAGATGAAAACGGCGGTGTCTACTTCCCTGTGCTCTGTTGTTATAGTTTATTGTACATCGTTTATTATATTTTAATAAACAGTGTGACTTGAGAACTAGATTACTCGTCTGCCACATCACCTCAAAAGTGCAAGACAAGGCGCCAGAAATAGTTAAAAACAATGGAGGTTCTGGGGAATCACGAAAAGAAGCCACTTAATAGGCTCTAAATCATTTGCAATTAGAGAGGATTCGCTGTTAATCATAGCAAACTGTGAAAGGAGTGCGGTGCTCTAATATAATTTATGCTCGACTAGATGTCTTAATGGAAAATGTCATTGGCAACACTAGTGGAATTTTTGGCAACAATAGCAAGCTTGGTGTGGTTGCTAATACGCCACATTAGGCAATGAGATAATACCGCTGCTATTGACATGTATTCATTTGTCTTTCTAATTACAAATAATTGGAAAAGCGAAAAAAAAAAAGATTTATTAGTGCACTTGCGGATTTTGGAAAGTAGCAAGCCAGCATATCCACTTCACTTAGTCGCATTGTGTAACTGGGTAATGCGGCAGCTTATACTGGATCTTATGCATTGTCGCAAAGAAATCTATCACAATTTGTTTTGGAAGCATCTCATATTTTCATGACAACTGGAGCGTATTCCAAATAAGTCTTAAGGTTTCAGGGACACTGAAGATAGAGTCGTGAGAACAAAAAGGTGAAAATTCAAAATATAAGGATTTTCATTTTCCATCACAAGTTTTAATACTTTTTGGTTCACGCAAGTCACTCAGGTGCTCAGGTAGTTCCAAGTCGTTTGAGACAGGATTAGACCTGAATCCACAAATACTCATAGACTGCCAGTCTACAAATCCCTAGCTGTTAGCCCAACCGAGCATGGTTTTCTCTGGGACACTCAGGGCATTAGCCACAGTTTTGAAACAAAAAAAACAAAACAACAACAACAACAACAAAAAACTAAGTAGGTACCAATTTAAATTGATCCTAGATTAAAGAATGATTTGATAAATTTTATTTTCATGTAAATATTTGTTTCTCCTAAAGAATAATTTATCTATTTAGACTTAGGAATAGGTGAGCTTTATAATTTTATAGGCTAAACATATATGCTCTCATTTTGATTAAGGCAATATATTTAATAACTTTTTCTAGCCAAATATTTTAATTTTGATTGACACATAGTAATGTTTTTTTATTTTCATTTTTTATTTTATTTTCTTTTTTATTTTCATTTTTATTAATTATATTTTATTCACTTTGTATCCCTCCCATAAACCCCTCCCTCCTCCCCTCCCAATCCCAACTTCCCCTCGCCTTCTCAACAAATGCCCCTCCCCAAGTCCACTGATAGGGGAGGTTTTCCTCTCCTTCCTTCTGATCCTAGTCTATCAGATCTCACAGGAGTGGCTGTATTGTCATCTTCTGTAGCCTGGTAAGGCTCCCCCTCAGGGGGAGGTGATCAAAGAGCAGGCCAATCAGTTCATGTCAGAGACGGTCCCTGTTCCCATTACTATGGAACCCACTTGGACACTGAACTGCCATGGGCTACATCTGTGCAGGGGTTTAGGTTATCTCCATGCATGGTACTTGGTTGGAGTATGAGTCTCAGCAGAGACCACTTTTCTCAGATTTTTCAGTTCTGTTGCTCTCCTTGTGGAGCGCCTCTCCTCTCCAGATCTTACTATTTCTGACTTCTTACATAAGATTCCATGCACTCTGCCCAACAGTTGGCCAGAAGTCTCAGCATCTGCTTTGATAGTCTGCAGGGCAGAGCTTTTCAGAGGCCTTCCGTGGAAGGCTCCTAATTTGTTTCCTGTTTTCTTCTTCTTCTGATGTCCATCCTCTTTACCTTTTGGGATGGGGATTGAGTACTTTAGCCAGAGTTCTCCTGATTGATTAGTTTCTTTAGATGTACAAATTTTAGTAGGTTTATCCTATATTATATGTCCATATGAGTGAGTATGTGCCATGTGTGTCTTTCTGTTTCTGGGATAGCTCACTCAGGATGATCTTTTCCAGTTCCCACCATTTACCTGCAAATTTCATGATTTTCTTGGGTTTTATTACTGAGTAATATTCCATTGTGTGGATGTACCACAATTTCTGTATCCATTCTTCAGATGAGGGGCATCTGGGTTGTTTCCAGCTTCTGGATATAACAAATGAAGCTGCTATGAACATGGCTGAGCAAATGTCCTTATTGTGTACTTGAGCCTCTTTTGGATATATGCCTAGGAGCAATATAGCTGGATCTTGAGGAAGCATTATTCCTAGTTGTCTGAGAAAGCGTCAGATTGATTTCCAGAGTGGTTGTACAAGTTTACATTCCCACCAGCAGTGGAGGAGGGTTCCCCTTTCTCCACATCCTCTCCAGCATGTGTTGTCACTTGAGTTTTTGATCTTGGCCATTCTGATGGGTGTAAGGTGAAATCTCAGGGTTTTGATTTGCATTTCCCTGATGGCTAATGAGGTTGAACATTTCTTTAAGTGTTTCTCTGACATTAGATAATCCTCTATCGAGAATTCTCTGTTTAGCTCTGTTCCCCATTTTTTTAATTGGATTACTTGATTTGTTGCTTTTCAACTTCTTTAGTTCTTTATATATACTGGATATTAGCCTTCTGTCAGATAGAGGGTTGGTGAAGATTCTTTCCCAATCTGTAGGCAGTGTTTTGTTTTGATGACGGTGTCTTTTGCTTTACAGAAGCTTTTCAGTTTCATGAGGTCCCATTTATTGATTGTTGCTCTTGGAGCCTGTGCTGTTGGTGTTCTCTTCAGGAAGTTGTGTCCTGTACCAATGAGTTCAAGGATCTTCCCCACTTTTCTTCTAACCGATTTAATGTGTTGGGTTTTATGTTGAGGTCTTTGATCCACTTGGGCTTTAGTTTTGTACAGGGTGATAAGTATGGATCTATTTGCATTTTTCTACATATAGACATCCAGTTAGACCAGCACCATTTGTTGAAGATGCTATCTTTTTTCCATTGTATGGTTTTGGCATCTTTGTCAAAAATCAGGTGTCCATAAGTGTGTGGGTTTATTTCTGGCTCCTCTGTTCCATTCCATTGATCCACCATTCTGTTTCTATGCCAGTAACATGCAGTTTTTATTACTGTTGCTCTATAGTACAGCTTAAGATCAGGGATGGAGATACCTCCAGAAGATCTTTTATCATAGAGGATTGTTTTAGCAATTCTGGGTTTCTTCTTATTCCATATGAAGTTGAGAATTTTTCTTTCCGTAAAGAATTCTCATTGGTCCCAGAAGCAAAAAGACACACATGGTATATACTCACTCATATAGACATACAACATAGGACAAACCCACTAAAACCTGTGCATCTAAAGAAACTAAGCAAGAGAGAGGACCCTAACTAAAATGTCCAATCCCCATCCGGAAAGGCAAAGAGGATGGACATCAGAAGAAGAAGAAAACAGGAAACAACCTAGGAACCTACCACAGAGGGCCTCTGAAAGCCTCTGCCCTACAGACTATCAAAGCAGATGCTGAGTCTGATGGGCAACTGTTGGGCAGAGTGAATGGAATTTTAGGTAAGAACTGGGAAATAGTAAGAGCTGGAGAGGACAGGGTCTCCACAAGGAGAGCAACAGAACAAGAAAATTTGAACACAGGGAACTTCCCAGAGACTCATACTCCAACCAAGGACTATTCATAGAGATAACCCAGAACCCCTGCACAGATGTAGCCCAGGGCAGTTCAGAGTCCAATTGGGTTACATAGTAATGTGAAGAGGGACTGCCTCTGACATGAACTGACTGGCCTGCTCTTTAGTCACCTCCTCCTGAGGGGGAGCAGCCTTACCAGGCCATAGTAGAGGACAATGCAGCCACTTTTGATGTGAACTGATGGACTAAGATCAGAAAGGAGAGGAGAACCTCCCCTATCAGTGGAATTGGGGAGTAGCATGTATGCAGAGAAAGGAGGAAGGGTGGGATTGGGAGGGGAGGAGGGAGGGGCTTATGGGGGGATGCAGAATGAATAAAGTGTAATTGATGAAAAATTAAAAAAAAGGGAAAAAATAATTTAAGAACCTTAAATGACTTTCAAAAGTGGAGGAAAACATGGAGTTAGTCAATTTACATGGAGCACGTCTCGCCCCTGGGGGCAATGGTCTACTGAACCTACTCAGACCTCGGACACCACCACTGCTAGTTCTAGAACTGATGCAGGATGTTCCAACGAGGGGGTTAAGGCTTCTCATAATATTTCCTATAAGCCCACACCTGTTTGTTTATATCCCCCATTTCTATTCATTATTAGCCAGATAGAGCCAAGTAATTGTGGTAATGATACTTGCTTTTTTTGCCCAATGCTGGAATGCTAGTAAATTTTCTAGTTGGTTACTCGCATGCCTCGCTGGGTGCCTGTGCCCATTGATGCCCCTCACGCTATGACTCTCTTCAGACAGAAAAGGGATCTTGGCATTACAGCCGCCATTGTTACTGCCATCTCATTGGTGGCTGTTGGAGCTACCACCGCGGCATTAGCCAGGAGTCATACTGTGCAGACTGCTCAGACCCTGAATAACCTTTTAGCCAATGTAGCTCATGCCTTAGATGTACAAAAAGGAATTAATGCTCAAGTAAAAGGAGGCTTGATGGTGTTCAATCAGAGGATTGACCTCGTGCAGGAGCAAATTGATACCCTATGGCAAATCGCTCAACTTGGCTGTCAATGAAAGTATGCTGGACTTTGAGTCACTAGCATACAACATGAGAATTTTCCCTGTGCTGCAAATCTGTCTAAACAATTGTCTAGCTATATTTTAGGTAATTGGACTGGAGAGTTCGATACTACGATGGAGCAGCTGAGAGTGGCCATTGTCACGTCAAATTCTACCAGAGTGGACGCAGGACTAGCCACAGGATTATCATCATGGATTGCTGCAGCCATGAATCATCTGAAGGAATGGGCAGGCATGGGAGCGTTAGCAGGCCTTCTGGTGTTGGTCTCCTTGGTTTGCCTGTGGTGTATATGCAAGATTAGAGTCTCACAACAGCGTAATGCAGCCATGAGCATTCAGGCCTTTACAGCCATTGAAGCAGGACAGTCTCCCCAAGCATGGTTGGCTACCATAAAAAGCTAAAATGTTACGCTCAGGATGCGAGGCTAAGCACTGCACTCAGGGTCAGCCGCTTTGGACCTAGAGAAGAGCATGTCTGATTGCATGCGGGTTGATGCCCCAGGTCCCGCCTCTGAGAAAAAGGTATTGGACGGGTCTGATGCTCTTTGGGTGGATGACACCTAAATGAACATCAGTACAAAGTCCCAATTTATTTCTAATATCAGAGATCAGACCTCTACTCTTGCCTGAAGCGTCTAAAACAAAAAGGGGGAACTGTAGAGAGCTGTGTAATGCCGCGCCTTAAAGATGGAGCTGGTTTCTGCCTTCTACCTTCCCGATGGTGAGTGCTCTCTGTCACAAACAACTCCACATTTGGCTAAGGCTGAGGATCTGGCTTGCTTCCATGTATGTGGACCTATCTGCATTGCCCACGTGGCATGCTGGGGTTGCCTACCCAGAGGCTATTTAAGCTGCGGGCTGGCTTTCCCCTTTCCCCAGGGTCAGATGATTGTTCAAGGTTCCTGAATAAACTGCATTGAAAAAAAAAAAAAAAGAATTCTCATTGAATTGCATTGAATCTGTAGATTGCTTTTGGTGAGATGGCTCTTTTTACTATGTTAATCCTGCCAAGCAATGAACATGGGAGATCTTTCCATCTTCTGATATCTTCTTTCAATTCTTTCTTCAGAGACTTGACATTTTTTTCATACAAGTCTTTGACTTGTTTGGTTGGGGTCACACCAAGGTATTTTATGTCAATTGTGGCTATTGTGAAGGGTGTTGTTTCCCTAATTTCTTCCTCAGTCCTTTTGTCTTTTGTATACAGGAGGGCTACTGATTTTTTTGAGTTAATTTTGTATTCGGCCACTTTGCTGAAAGTGCTTATCAGCTGTAGGAGTTCCCTGGTAGAATTTTTCGGGTCACTCAGGTATACTATGATATCATCTGCAAATAGTGATAATTTGACTCTTCTTCGATCTCCTTCAACTGTCTTATTGCTCTAGCAAGGACTTCCAAAACTATGTTGAAGAGATATGGAGAGAGTGAGCAGCCTTGCCTTGTTCCTGATTTCAGTGGGATTGCTTTAAGTTGCTCTTCATTTAGTTTGATGTTGGCTATAAGCCTTGCTGTATATTGCCTTTACTATGTTTGGATATGTGCCTTGTATCCCTGATCTCTCCAATACTTTAAACATGAATGGATGTTGGATTTTGTCATATGCTTTTTCAGCATCTGGGGAGATTATCATGTGTTTATTTTTCTTTCAGTTTGTTAATATGGTGATCACATTGATGGATTTCCATATATTGAACCACCCCTGCCCACCTGGGATGAAGCCTACTTGATCATAGTGGATGATATCTTTGCTGTGTTCTTGTATTCGATTTGCAAGTATTTTGTTGAGTATTTTTGCATCAATGTTCATAAGGGATATTGGCCTGAAATTCTCTTTGTTGGGCCTTCGTGGGGTTTAGGTCCCAAGGAGATTGTGACTTCATAGAATGAGTTTGGTAGTGTTCCTTCTCTTTCTATTTTGTGGAACAGTTTGAAGAGAACTGGAATTAGCTCTTCTTTGAAGGTCTGATAGAATTCTGCGCTGAAACCATCTGGTCCAGAGGTTTTTTTGTATGGTAGACTTTTGATGACTGCTTCTATTTCCTTTGGGGATATAGGACTATTTAATTGATTTACCTGGTCTTGATTCAGCTTTGGTAAGTGGAATCGACCAAGAAAATTGTCCATTTCATTTCGATTTTCAAATTTTGTGGCATATAGACTTTTGAAGTAAGTCCTAATGATTGTTTGGATTTCCTCAGTGTCTGTAGTTATGAAAGACATGCATTTCTGACATTACAGTGAATTTCAGTACTGAAAATTAGTATAGACTCAGGATGGTTTGTAGCTATGAATAAGCTAATAAATAAAACTCATACATTTCATGTAAATAGACAGAGAATGAACAATCTTATTCAAATCTTGGCATTTTCCTATCAGGCCTCAGCCTTATGAGACACGGGCTCGCTTTATTAATTAATTAATTAATTTATTTATTAAGAAATTGGTACTTTGTAATAAAAAGTATGTCTGTCACTTGCTAAATCTTTGTTAGTTATGACACTGAAATCTAACAGTATGAGAATTAAAGAACCAATCCTTGTCCTATAGCAGCGACAAGGGAAGGTTTAGACAGCAAGTGAGACTAACTATAATTTTTTGCTTTTCTGAATATTGGACGCACTCAGCTTTGAAGCACACTAGGAAAACGCTGAGCCTGTGTCCTACCCAATATGACCTACTGTGGGGACAGGTTTGGTTTTTTCTTTGTTACAGTTAATTTGCCAGAAGCTAAAGGCACATCTCATGCATTGAGCTGAATGACTAACTCTCTCTGCTAAAAACGTTCTTTCTACTTTCTCAACATGTGAGATAATTACAGCATTGTCATTTCAGAGGAAATGAGATACCAAGAATACTCTAAAAGTCTATTGTTTCATAATCCATGAAAGCTTTATAATTCGTTTTTAAGACTAATTTGACACACACACACTTATTGCAAAGTGATGTAATTACAAAAAAAAAAAAAGAAAAAAGCTGTTGGCCTCTGTGAAAGCCTTATTCTGAATTTTGTTTTCTTTATTTCAGAAGCCATTGGCAACTTTGGCAGTTTTTAGATTGGACACCTGTCTTAATTTATAATTTAAGCCATAACCCTGTTGGCTATGTAGGGACATTTACACATATAAATTTCATCTAGAAAGGCTAGAGAATTAAATTGTTTCACGTACTCAAACATTCAAAGTAAGGCAGCAGGGACCAAGATTCTGAAGACAGTTAAAGGAATAAGGTGCCCGCCCACTCTGCTTGTAAGTCAACAAAATTATGTTCTCTTCCTATTAGGAAATTAACTTGCATTTTCAGTTCCTGGACCCTATCCAGATCATTAGAATAGTATATCGACAAAATTATATGACTCCTTTCTCGCCAGAAGTGAAATTGCATCCTTAGTAACTACATTATACAAAACCCCAACATTTATTAATTGTTGACATACTTTTAAAATTTGCTTCTGTATGTTTCTGCTCATTTTGTGACAAAGCGTGCAGTACAGACAAAGAACATGTGTTCTTGATCATGTGCTATTACCACCAAGGTAAAATCTACCTGTCTTCTGAACAACTAGAGGTCTTGGTAAAATTATAGCTCTACAAAATTAAACTAGTTATATGAACTTCTCAAAGATAAATTAAAGTACAGTACTAAAAGATAAGACACTCAAAGTATGTTTTGAAAAGTCTTAGGAAAAGAGTTTGTTTAAGCAGTTCCTGCATTCATGGAACTGTCTTTGTGTAAGGTACAAATTATTATTTATTCATTCTCAGTAAGCTTTGAAGATCGCTTTAGAGCTACCCTGCTTGGAAGGAAAGGGAACACAAGTTGGTGAAGCATCTTTCTAACTTGCTGGTCCCGGGAGTAATTTAATGTACTTTGACAGAGAGGCTATTTTTATGTTCTTAGAATTCTTTCCATTACTTTTCCACGGAAACTCTGTCATAGTCCACAAGACTGATTCAGGTTAAGTTAGGATGTGTTGATGATTGTTATCAGGGCCTGGCTGAGAGCTTATTTTCCTTAATGAACAGTTACACTGGATTTACACCTTCTCAGAGCACTTTACAAGCACTGAGGCATTGGCTGCACACAGAAGTCCAAGGCATTAGTGTTTTACCTTCATTTTCACACTAGGAAACTTATGTGCAGGGAACACAGCTAGTAAATGGTACAAGTGGGACCTGGAGCATTCTGGCTCCAGTCTCTGTTTTTTCAGTTAAATAAATCAAAGCATATATTTTGTGTTTATTTTCATCAATAGATCAGTGTTATTTTTAGGATTTAGAATATATAAAAAATCCAGTCAGTTTTTAAATTTCATATACAGAACAATAAACAGCAAGGAGTAAAATATACCATCAAATTCCAATATTCATATCAAATGGACCTGATAAAATTCACAGCTGACAAAACAAGTCACTGAAGTATGAGGAGCAAATTAGCAATGAGTGTCTGGCAGAAGACGCTTCCTACAATCCAATTTGAAATTTTAAACGAGCATGGACAACAGAGAGAAAAATTTTTAGTTCAATACGTTTCTGATAATACTGAGGCACTTGTCAAATTAGTTATATTTATCATGACTAACACCAAAACAAGGGAAAGAGAGAGAGAGAGAGATTCTAGATGGATGCAGAATGCTGACATGCTCAGGGTTCTCCTGGGACTGAGTCAGCTGGGTGGTAAGTATGGACAGACCAGAAGAATCGTGGAGGAATCCATTCTAGTCTGGGATACTTTTCACTGGCTGAAACATCTGGATGTGTTCTTTATTTTACTTTATTCTTCCTTAACTCCAGAGAAATGCTCCATGTGAACTCAGTTCATGCAAACTGAGGTGGGAGATCAAAAACCTTGAAAGAGCAAGCCATGACCGCTACTTTTTGTTTTAATCTCAACAGATTTTTTTTTCCCTCTTCCAATAAACAAACAGAATCTGTAGTTAGTGGGCATGGTTAGTCTGTTCTCGGTGCAGAGTTGAAATGAAGTGCGTGGAAACACCTTCAGGAATCAATTGACTGCTTGTATTTTTATTGTGCATGAAGAATTTGAAATGTTCATATAAATATTTCACTTATGTTCTTATGGATAGCGGCTTCTTTTATATGAATGAATGTAATACTGATCAAAATGAGCCCATATTGTGAGTGAGAAGGTTTGGTTCTATGGATTGGTTCTGCAAACCATGATTTAAGGAAATTAGTATAAGCCCCATGAACTGAAGTTTCACCATTTGTGACAAAACAGAAACAATAGTTTTCCGCCTGTTTTATCAGGGTATTGATTTCTTTTCTTTTTTTTTTTTTTAAATGCCCTTAGTGGGAATAAATCTCTCAGAAAACCCTGTTTTATTTTTAACTCAGAAGTTATTTTTTTTCTCACTTCTATTGCAATGTCTTTTGCCTTAAGCTTATTTCTTATAATCTGTTTCCAAATACATATGGTCTCTTAGTTACTGCTCTATTGCTGTGTGTGAAGAGACACATGACCAAGGCAACTTTAAAAAGAAAGCATTTAACTGAGAGCTTGCTTAGAGTTTCAAAGAGGTAGTGTGTGATTATCATGGGCAAGGAGCATGGCAGCTAGCAGGCAGGCATGGCGCTAGAACAGTGACTGAAAACTTGCAGGCTCCACGAGTTGCAGGCAAAAACAGAGTGAGACTGGTCTGGAATTGGCTCTGGAAACCTCAGAGCCCACCTCCACTGACACACCTCCTGCAACCAGGCCACCCCTCTTCATCTTCCCAAATACTTCCACTAGCTGGGGACCAAGTATTCAAACATATGAGCCTATGGAGGCCTTTTTTATTCACATACGGTTTCATTATTACATTTTTCAACTTCAGAAGAATTTGCATGGACGTGTGCGTATGGGTACACACACGTGTGACATGTATGTGAGGAGGGCATGTGGTAGCCTGTTCCATCGCTCTCCACCCCAGTCCCTTAGGTACACAGTCTCTCACTGAAGCTGGAGCTCAAGTGGCGGTTGGCAAGCTTCAGTGGTCCTTCTGTTTTCACTCGCCATCCTCTCTGTGCACAATGCTAGGCTTATGTGCCCTTGCGGCCTTGCATGGCTCTTCGCATGAGTGCTGGCGATGGGAGCTAAGCTAAGTTCTTAACAACTGAGCTACCACCCAAACCCTTTTGTTTCTTTCTGTTGTTGGTTTTGGGCTCTACGGTTGTAATATTTCTTCCCTTTTTAACATTTATGTATTCGTTTTTTTGTTACAGAATCCTCCCATGTTTCCCGAACAGGCCTGTAACGTGTGATCCTCCTACCTCCGCTTCCTCAGCACGGGTGTGACAGGTATCACGTTCAGCTTGCAAAGCTTACTGTATTCCTTTGTTGCGTTAGTTCTGTGCTGCACGCTTCTGATCAACAAAATCTTTGGTTCAGGAATTAGATTTGAATCTTGTGAGTGAGTCTTGGCTCCCAGTGACTTGAGATATAAAATTAGTTACAAAAATATTTGTCACTCTTGCATCGAAATTAGTAACAACAGAAGGTTCTGGGAGAAAATAATAATTAAGGCCATTAGTGTAAGAACCAAAAGTGATTATTACTTTGAAGACAAAAGAAGTTAATAGTGAGTGGGTATTACGTCCTCAAAATGGCAACTGATACTGGGTGTGCTGTGAGCTATGTGTGGAACACGCAAGAAAATAAACAAAAACCAAAGGAAAGGGACAGCACAGGAGGCTTCTAGAGTTAAACACTGGAACTGTAAATCAGGAGAAACGGCTCCTGGGAACACATCTGATTGCTCTAGAAAGTAATTAGGATGCTGCCTCATTGCCTCTCTTGAAATACCCTAGAGGACAGATCCTAAATATATAATGTGGTTGGATAAACTTTAAAACTGGTGTGGTTTTACTGCATTCTGGAGTTCTTGGCAAAATGTCAGTTCCTTTACTAAAATGTGGCTATTAGAAATCTTCACTGTTTCAGTGTGGTAGCAAGACAGCATTATAACTTTATATGAAAGACCAAAAGTGATTGATAATAGTAAACCTTTAAATATTTGCATAGAAGTTCAAATTTTAAGATTTTTGTGTATTTGTGTGTTTATGTGTGTATATGTTGTGTGTACATATATGTGCACCTGGCTGCACATGGAGGCCAGACGATAGGTGTCTTCTGTCAGTCTGCATTTATTCCTTTGAGGCAGGATCTCTCTCTGAACATGGGGTCATGTTTCCTTGGAGAGGCTGGAAGTCCCCTTAAGCAATCCTCGATCTCTACACCATCCTAACTGGAATATAAGCTTGTACAAGATGCCCAGCTTGTGATGTGGGTGCTGGCATCCAAATTCTGGTCCTCGTGATTGCAAAGCAAGTGATCTTAACCATTAGGCCATCTCTCCAACTAGGTAGCAATTGTTGTCCCCGTAGAATTAGGTTAAGGTTTTGATGATCAACCCCTGTTTTCTTAACAGGCACTTACGGAGAGAGGAGATGTATTCCAGATACACTCATGGAGAAAAAACGTAGGGCTGGGGAGATGGCCCAGTCAGTGAAGAGTTTACTATGCACACATGAGGAACTGAGTCTAGATCTTTAGCACTTACATGAGAACCTGGGTGCAGCAGGTCACACTTAGGCCTCAATGCTGGGAGTCAGAGACAAGCAGAAGCTTGGAGCTAGTCTAGATAAACCAGAGAGCCTCCAATTGAGGGAGAGACCTTATCTCAGAATAGAAAATAGTGAGTACCAAGGAAGAAACTGACAGTAACTTCTGGCTTCAATTTACAGATAGGCACAAGCGTACTCACACACACATGAACATGTATATTCACATGCATATACCATTATAGGATCCCACACATTATACACACACATTATAGGCCCACAGTGTGGGCCTGTCTCTCCCACACTGGCAGAGACATACAAAGTAAATGGAGTAATCCGTCAGGGTCCTGTTTGTTCAACAAAATGCTGTTCAATGTAAGAGTGACTGTTTGCTCAGTGGATATTGACTCATTTAGCTTTCGTAGGTGAGACTGTAATGACATAAATACAGCCACCAAAATCACAGACACCAGCTATTAAGTGAAAACTCTGCATTTGCCCATATGTCTCGCTAAATTTTCAGGTGTAAAGAGTGAGCCAGGTTTTCCCCCTCTTCCGATGTCCATCTCATTTGCCTTTCTGGATGAAGATTGAGCATCTTACCCAGGGTCCTCCTTCTTGATTAGCTTCCTTAGGTGCACAGATTTTAGTATGATTATCCTACACTATATGTCCACTCATAAGTGAATATATACCTTGTGTGTTTTTCTGCTTCTCAGATACTTCACTCAGGATGATCTTTTCTAGATCCCACCATTTGCCTGCAAATTTCATGATTTCCTTGTTTTTAATTGCTGCATAGTATTCCACTGTGTAAATGTACCACATTTTCTGTATCCATTCCTCAATCTGGGTCGTTTCCAGGTTCTGGCTATTACAAATAAAGCTGCTACAAACATGGTTGAGCAAATGTCCTTGTTGCATCTTTTGGATATATGCCTAGCAGTTGTATAGCTGGATCTTGGGGTAGCACTTATTTCTAAGTGTCTGAGAAAGCACCAGATTGATTACCAAAGTGGTTGTACAAGTTTACATTCCCACCAGCAATGGAGTAAGATTCTTCTTTCTCCATATCCTCTCAAGAATGTGTTGTCACTTGAGTTTTTAATAGAAAACAGGGAACAGGACAGGAGCCTATCACAGAGGGTCTCTGAAAGACTCTACCCAGCAGGGTATCAAAACATATGCTGAGATTCTTAACCAAACTTTGGGCATAGATCAGGGAATCATATGAAAGAAGGGGGAGATAGAAAGACTTGGAGGGAACAGAAGCTCCACAAGGAGAGCAACAGAACCAAAAAAAAATCTGGGCACAGGGGTCTTTGGTGAGACTGATACTCCAATCAAGGACCATGCATGGAGATAACTTAGAACCCCTGCACAGAATTACCCAATGACAGCTCAGTGTCCAAGAGGTTTCCCTA
The DNA here is from genome assembly GCF_030254825.1 of Meriones unguiculatus. Classification (NCBI taxonomy): domain Eukaryota; kingdom Metazoa; phylum Chordata; class Mammalia; order Rodentia; family Muridae; genus Meriones; species Meriones unguiculatus. The sequence continues at coordinate 22,574,224 of NC_083350.1, read as the reverse complement.
ATAATAGGAACAGGGACCATCTCTGACATGAACTCAGGGGCTGGCTCTTTGATTACCTCCACCTGAGGGGGGAGCAGCCTTACCAGTCCACAGAGGAAGACAATGAAGCCAGTCCTGATGAGACCTGATAGACTAGGGTCAGATGGAAGGGGAGGAGGACCTCCCTATCAGTGGACTGGGGGAGGGGATTAGGAGAAGAGGGAGGGAGGGTTGGAGTGGGAGGGAATGAGGGAGGGGGCTATTGCTGGGATACAAAGTGAAGAAAGTGTAATTAAAAAAAATAAAATAAAAATTAAAAAAAAAAAGAGTGAGCCAGGAAGAGATCTCCTATCCTTACATAGAACTCATTATTCTTTTATTTCCAGTGACCTTTCTCCCTTCCTTTTCACCTTTCTTTCCAAAATTTCTCCCAGGCCTCAGTCCTTCTTCTTTATATTCATTCCTGAAGTTTTTATATCAGTCATTGACTATGAGGAGATATTGGTATAAAAATTAAATAAAGGAGAGTTATGAAATTGAAACACCCAGTTCTGTGATATTGCTTTCAACTCACCTCTGAGTATTGGTCCTTTTAAAAATTCCTGGGTTCAAATTTTAATTTAAGTAAAAATTTATATATGAATGTATTCTTGGAAAAAATCATGAGTGAACTTTCCACTAAGACAAAAACATGTTAGTCTTCAGGTTATAGTTGATTTTATTTAAGTTGTGACATGAATGTATGTTCTTTATTTCTGGAGTTTATCTTATTTCTCCCTTCCTCTGGCAGAGCATAGTCTAACGGGTCCTTCTTTAAAGATAACATCTAGACTCCAGAGTCGGTGTACTGTGAAAAAACTCTCCACTTCCATATCTGTTAGTCAAGGTTTTTGTGCAAATCAGCTCACTTTGAAAATGGATGATGAATGGGCTCGCAGACAACATAATAGAAAAATGATAACAGAACAAGTTTTTATTAAACAAAAGTGCATCTTGCAATTTGTTTTGTTACTTTTAAGAAGAATAATATTGGGATGATTAAAGGAACGAGCGACTGTGATGTACCACTTTCAAGCCAACTTGAGCGAGGGTTTTCTTCACAGGTGCAAGTTTGCCGACTCAGAAACATCAGCTGTGACTATACTGCATTACATCATCTGAACTGTCTCACTCTACCATTTCCATAAACAAACGAACCTGCCTTTATAACCCAAACCAAATAAACCTGTGATTATTGCCCAGAACAAAGTTGTCATTTTGAATTTGGGAACAGTAATACGGATACGGGGCAATCAGTGCCATTATTTTCAGTAATGCTATTTGGCCTAAGGAAGTAAAACTTTGTCAAAGATTTCTCTGGCTGCTAACTCTGAAGACATTGTCTTTTCTGGTTCCTCTGTGGTATGCTTGATGAGTTGTTGCCACTATTATCAGGTTGTGTTTGCATAATGTTCCTACCCATCAATACCCAATGAACTTCACGTACATTTATTAGAATGACAAGTGGCAGCATTAAGATTTGTGCTAATCTCTGTTCTTCAGAGGCATAAAAGAGATGGAGATTTCTGTGTATCTTATAAGGAAGCTCTGTCCGTGTGTCACTCTGGGGACTACATACTTAGAGCACTGTGATCAGTTCCTGAACCCAACTTGAAGGGCATAGGTTAATGGGAGCTATCTCCATTCTTTAGAGACTCGAAATAACAGTGAACAACTTCCTGTAAATTAAATGTGTCATATCACTTTATGAAGAGGAAAACGGGTTGTCAGTCCATTTCCCTCACTTCATATTTTCTAAAGGTGAAAAAGAAAATTAGCTATGATCCTGCAGCATTAGGAAAGTAGGTGTTGATCATTTCCCCCTGGTGGGGCGACCCAGCCAGCCACAGAAGAAGAGTATTCAGGCAGTCCTGATGGGACCTGATAGGCTAGGGTCTGACAGTAGGGGAGGAGGACTTCCCCTATCAGTGAACTAGGGGTGAGGGATAGGGGAGGAAGAGGGAAGGAGGGTGGGACTGGGAGGAGATGAGGGATGGGACAACAACTGGAATACAAAGTAAATAAATTATAAATAAGAAGTGGAAGAGAGGAAGAAGAAAAGAAAGAAAGAAAGAAAGAAAGAAAGAAAGAAAGAAAGAAAGAAAGAAAGAAAGAAAGAAAAGAGATGTGGCTACAGAGGTTTTGCAAAGCAACTGTGTTAGCAATTTTTATACAGAATTTCTTTATTGATAAATGGTACATGCACAGGTAAAGAGAGTATACGTTCAAAGGCAAAATAACAGTTATGGGAATCCATCTTTCTTAACAAGACCCACCCCTGTCAGCTTCTACGTCAAAGAACTCTCAAAACCACAATGTTGATTATTCATGCAGGGACTTACTTCCTGATATCTGTAAATACCTGTGCAGAATCTATAATTAGCCATAAGAGTATATACGGACAATGCTATGCTATATAACAGTTTCCTCTGAATTAAAACAATCCCTCCAGGAAGTAGAGAGAAGGCCCATGAACTCCAGAAGGAAACAAACTTTCCCTGTCTGGGAGAGTTGCAACTCCAAGATTCACAGGTCTCCTCCCCAACAGCTATAGAAGCAGCAAACAGATGCTGGCAGGAGGAGACCTGTGAGTCACCAAAGGATTTCTCTGACCCATCAAGAAACCTTCAAGTTGTGCAGAAAGCCCCAGCTTTTGTGAGCTGTCAGCAGTGTCATGGCAGTCCTCTTGGTGATGCAGTGGCTTTTGAGTCATTGCTGACTCTTTCAGTGACTCCCCACCCACGCTTTCTTAAGAAACCTAATAAAGTCACTAATTCATTCATTATTTTGGACTTTGACATAGTTGGGGCTTTGGTCTATCATGGGCTCCCATCTGGGTCAGCAGAGTTGAGGGTGTCATGTCTTTCTAGGAAAAGTCTTACCCGGCACACTAACAAGTGCTTTTTACCACATTTTCTTCACAAGTCATGATTCCATTCATAACAGTTGTTGTTAAACATCCTGAGAAATTTGACCAATATTGGGGCTGAAAAACATGTACTTAACTTTTTAGAAATCAACCATCTTTAGCTCAGTATCCAAGTGGGTACCCTAATAAGGGGAACAGGGACTGCTTCTGACATGAACTCGATGGAGGGCTCTTTGACCCTCCCCCCCCCACCCAACCCCCCAGGGAGGAGCAGCCCTGCTAGGCCACAGAGGACGACTTTGCAACCAGTCCTGAAGACACCTGATAAACCAGTATCAGATGGAAGGGAAGGAGGTCCTCCCCTATCAGTGGACTTGGAAAGGGGAAGGGAGGAGATGAGGGTGGGAGGGTGGGACTGGGAGGGAAAGAGGAAGCAGGATACAGCAGGGATACAAAGTTAACAAACTGTAACTAATATTAAAAAATAAAAATTAAAAAAGAAAGTAAATCAAAGATAATTGCACCTCATGTTGCACATGTAATAGTCCTCCTATTTTCGTTTTCTGCACACTTTGGTATTTTTATGGTTCACGAACATCTCTGTACATACAAAAAACAGAAGAACTAAGCAGTGAAGCTTTGATTTGAAACCATCAGGTTATGTTGCTCCAATAAAACAAACATAAATTAAAGAAAAAAAAAGAAATCAACCATCTTATTAAATAGGAATAATACACTCATTAGAAACAAATGAAACAATTACAAACATATAAAAGTGAAAAGAAAATGTAGTAAAAATAACAAAATAGTAAAAAATTAGTAAAACTATGAATTTTGTTAATGTTACTAATAATATGTTTATAGAAATACCGAGATGGAAATATGCAAACATTTGTACGGATTCTGTATGTTCACAGTTGTACCGCATGCATAATTCTAGATGCTGTGTTTTAATGCAGCGATGGCAATATAAAATTCTGAAAATTTTCAATAAATGTGGACATGCAATTCACCTTTCTATGTAACGTAGTATATGTTGTCAATTTAAAAAATAGTTGATTCTTGCCAGACACAGTGGCGCATGCCTGTAATCCAGCACTCAGGGAGGCAGAGGGGCTGATCTCTGTGAGTTCAAGACCCACCCTGTCTACAAAATGAGTCCAGAAAACAAGGTGACAAAAAGAAACCCTGTCTCAAACAAAAAATAAGTCCCGAGAGTCCTTAAAATACTGTAAGACTTCAGAGCTGTAGATAAGAGAGATCTGGAGGGGGTTTGGACAGGAAGATTAAGCTGTCGCTTCTGAACACAAATGACTGCATTTATTTTCTGCGGTCCTGTCCATGGTCTCACTTCGCTTAAATGTTCCAGGCCTGAGAAAAATGGTTCTGTCTTTCTTAGGGGCTTTTAGAAGAGTTGTCTGTAGGTAGCCTAGAAAGCTGGAGGAGAAGCAGGGAAGAGCAGTGTTTCTGGAACCCGAATGAGGAAAGATGTGAAGAGGGAGAAGTGATAAAGGGTAAATAGCCTCTTTGTAGAGAAGATGAACTCGGAGCCAAGTGTGTGTGTGTGTGTGTGTGTGTGTGTGTGTGTGTGTGTGTGTGTGTGTTATATGTATGTGCTATGTAAATGCAGGAATACAACTTGGTTACATGTGGAGTGTGTGTGTGTGTGTGTGTGTGTGTGTGTGTGTGTTGTCTGGTACATACATGTGTGTGCTATGTATGTGCAAGTATACATACTTGTCACATATGGAGGCCTTCAGGTGTCTTTCTCCATCACTCTTTACTTTTTCCTTTGTGACAGGCCTCAGGCTTTTGCTGCACTGGAGCTCACTTGTTTTGGCTAGGCAGGCAGCCAGCAAGCCAGAGAGAGCTTATCTTTGCTCACCAGAGTCATGATTACAGGTACCATGACCTCAGTGTCACGGTTACAGGCACATGTACGGCTACAGCAAGCTCACATTGGTCCTGCTGGGCCACCTCTCCAGCCCCAACCACTGCATTTCTTGTCTCTGGCCCACCTATCTGTTTCAGCCTTGGAACATTCTTAGCCTCTATGTTTCGTAAGACTGCTCCCTTTGGTTTCTTCTTCCATAAGGTTCCAGTTAAATGTGCATTAGGAGCTTTGTCATACAAAGAATGACAAGGAATCTGAAAGCCTGACTGCCCATAAGAGGAGCCAGAAGTGATATAATTGAGACTTTTCATCCTTAAGACTCAGTCGAAGAATGTACTCAAGTTTTCTGGGAGCCAGGTAAGTGGGGAGAATGGATAAGGACACCCATTCCTTTTGTGTCAAGGGAAAAATATGTGAGTATATTAAAATGGATAATAATTGTATGGTTCTTTACAGATTACATGCAATCAACATAGCTTATTCAACATTTTTTAACTAAAATTAAAATGCATATTGGCTTTTAAGTGACAAACCTTGTAATAATAATATAATGTGTTCTTTGTTACTGTGATTCCATTTATACTACAGAATTATAAATCATTCATTAAAAGGGCTTTATAACAGTATCCACAGTGACATTAATGCCAGCCTTTGTAAGGATCTACCACAGCATGGTGCTTTTGTTTGCTGTGACATTTTCTTTCAAGTCTCCACTTCTTTTTTTTTTTCAATGCAGTTTATTTGGGAACCTTGAACAATCATCAGACCCTGGGGAAAGCCAGCCTACAGTTTAAATAGCCTCTGGGTAGCCAACCCCAGCATGCCATGTGGGCAATGCAGATAGGTCCACATACATGGAAGCAAGCCAGATCCTCAGCCTTAGCCAAATGTGGAGTTGTTTGTGACAGAGAGCACTCACTATCGGGAAGGTGGAAGGCAGAAACCAGCTCCATCTTTAAGGCGCGGCATTACGCAGCTCTCTACAGTTCCCCCTTTTTGTTTTAGATGCATCAGGCAAGAGTAGAGGTCTGATCTCTGATATTAGAAATAAATTGAGAATTTGTACCAATGTTCATTTAGGTGTCATCCACCCAAAGAGCATCAGACCCGTCCAATACCTTTTTCTCAGAGGTGGGACCTGGGGCATCAACCCGCATGCAATCAGACATGCTCTTCTCTGGGTCCAAAGCGGCTGACCCTGAGTGCAGTGCTTAGCCTCGCATCCTGAGCATAACATTTTAGCTTTTTATGGTAGCCAACCATGCTTGGGGAGACTGTCCTGCTTCAATGGCTGTAAGGCCTGAATGCTCATGGCTGCATTACGCTGTTGTGAGACTCTAATCTTGCATATATGCCACAGGCAAACCAAGGAGACCAACACCAGAAGGCCTGCTAACGCTCCCATGCCTGCCCATTCCTTCAGATGATTCATGGCTGCAGCAATCCATGATGATAATCCTGTGGCTAGTCCTGCGTCCACTCTGGTAGAATTTACCGTGACAATGGCCACTCTCAGCTGTTCCATCGTAGTATAGAATTCTCCAGTCCAATTACCTAAAATATAGCTAGACAATTGTTTAGACAGATTTGCAGCACAGGGAAAATTCTCATGTTGTATGCTAGTGACTCAAAGTCCAGCATACTTTCATTGACAGCCAAGTTGAGTGACTTGCCATAGGGTATCAATTTGCTCCTGCACGAGGTCAATCCTCTGATTGAACTTCTTAATGTGCATCTGTAGTAGACTCTCCTCACAAGTGATTCTCGAAACATGAACTTTTTGACAATATTAACATTTTAACCTCAACTAATAGAGCCATCCATTTATTTTCAGGCATGTGGGCATCATGAAGCAGGGGTTGACATCTCAGCTAGTTAAAGCAGCCAGTCATGTCACAGCAACTCCACATCACCAGCAGGGGCAGCATCCCTTAATAACAGAAAGGATATGACAGAAAAACGAGGGCCCCCTCGAGATAAAATCTTTAGCACACTTTTATTGCCTGCATAATTCCGGATTAACTCAACACAGGGCATTTTCATTGTCAGGTTACAATGTTTCTCTACTGGTAAGGAAAAAAATGACAGGGTTTTCTGAACTTCACTTAATATATTTTTCATTAATATTTTCTTTAATTTAGGAATCAAACCAAGTCATTATGTAGTTTCATGCATATATTTTGAAGGCAAAATACCATTCACAAACTTGCTTTCCATCTCTATTAGCTCCTGTTCCTGTGTCATCCAGTTCTTGCCCGTTGCAAAGAGAATCGGTACTTACAGTTCACATTCTGTAAAAATAAGGACAAACGGATTCTTCCTGTAGAGTTCTTAAAATGTGCTGGCATTTGTATTCAGCTTTGTGAGCTGTTCTGCAGTTTAGATTTAATATATCCCCCTTTCTGCTTTAATCTTAGTCAATCAGTGAAGCCGCGCCAGCAATTACTTCTACGACGCCTGATTTAAATGTCTTCATCTTTTCACTTTAGGTCGTTATGTGTGACCGTCATACATATAGAATATAAGCATCATATAGAACGCCACAAAATGTAAGAATGTAGACCCCCTCCTTCAGACTTCACCACTCGGAAGCATTGTTTGCCTTCACAAGTCTTGCATATTTCTATCAATGCATACCCACACATAAATGCGCTGTCCTTTTCTGAACATGTATACAGATGAACATGCACAGGCATAGATAATTGGACAGAAGAAGATTTTACTAATAATAGTATCCTATTGAAAACATCATTAAATCATAAAATAAATGTATTCTTGCCAGAACTTAAGAATAAAACACGAGGTGGGTGGGAATGGGACTAGGAAGGATTGGGCTGAAGGATTAGGTTATGGAGAGAGTCCCTGTGGCGAGATGGCTGGAATTGTATGGCATTTGGTGGGATGGGGTGGAAACAGTGCAGCAGGAACTCTCAGGCTTCTACGAGGGTGATGCTAGGGAGGACTAAGTAATTTTTGCAAGATACAGAGCCTGAATCGGCCATGTTCTGTAACCAGGCAACTTTCAGTGCTGGCATTTAGAGGCCATCCCAGCAAAACTTTTGACCTGAAATCTGTCCTGCCTACAAGATGTGCAGGCGAGATGGTGGTGCAGAACTGGGGGAGTGGCCGACCAACAGTGATTCTAATAGAAGGCCCACACCAAGAGAGGGAGTCTGTGCCTGACTCTGCTTGGATGACCAGACACTGGAGGTTGGGTAGCCCAGAGACCTAGAATAGAAAAAAAAAAAAATACATTAAAATGATTCCTAATGATATTCTGCTATACTCATAGATCTGTGCCTAGCCCAACTGTAGGTCATCAGAGAGGCTTCCTCCAGTAGCTGATGGGAGCAGATGCAGCAACCCACAGTCAAACATTAGGTGTAGAGCCCAAATTGGAGATCTCCACCTGGTCACTCTCCTTGGAGCTCATGGAACCTTGTGGAAGACAAGGAGGAAGGATTGTAGTGGCCAGAGCTGATGAGGACATCTTGCAAACAGTTCACACAATCAACTAAGCAGGGCTCATAAGGACTCACAGAGACTGAAGCAACAATCACAGAGCCTGCATAGGGCTGCACTAGGTTCTCTGCAAATATGTTATGGTTGTTAGCTTGGTGTTCTTGTGGGACTCCTAACAGTGGGAGTAGGAGTGTCTCAGACTCTTTTGCCTGCTCTTAGGACCCATTTCCTCCTGCTTGGTTGCCTTGCCCAGCCCTGAGATGAGTAAGGATTTGTTCCTTGTATTATTGTATCTTGTTATGCCATGTTCAGTTGATACCCCTGAAATCTTGGCTCCTTTCTGAAGGGAAATGGAAGAGTGGTGGATCTGAGGAAAGGTGAGGTGTTGGGGGAGCTGGGAGGAGTGGAGGGGCCTAAAACTGCAATTAGGGTACATTGTATAAGAGAATAAAATGAATTATTAAATTTAATAAGAATTACCTAACATGAGTTTTGCTTTCTTCTGAAAATACCCCTCTACGGACGAGAAAAAAAATATGAGAAATATAAGAGATTGAAACCGGTTATTTCACATTTGTCTGAACTCCTTATCCTTTAAGCAGTGGATGTTCATATACTTCACATCTCCTTCTTTCTCATCTGTTGTTGTATAACAATTTCCTCTGAGATCACAACCTCCCATCTTGGAGCAAAGCTTTATTAAGACACAGGATTTTAGGTGTCATCCACCCAAAGAGCATCAGACCCGTCCAATACCTTTTTCTCAGAGGCGGGACCTGGGGCATTAACCCGCATGCAATCAGACATGCTCTTCTCTGGGTCCAAAGTGGCTGACCCTGAGTGCAGTGCTTAGCCTCGCATCCTGAGCGTAACATTTTAGCTTTTTATGGTAGCCAACCATGCTTGGAGAGACTGTCCTGCTTCAATGGCTGTAAAGGCCTGAATGCTCATGGCTGCATTACGCTGTTGTGAGACTCTAATCTTGCATATACACCACAGGCAAACCAAGGAGACCAACACCAGAAGGCCTGCTAATGCTCCCATGCCCGCCCATTCCTTCAGATGATTCATGGCTGCAGCAATCCATGATGATAATCCTGTGGCTAGTCCTGCGTCCACTCTGGTAGAATTTGACGTGACAATGGCCACTCTCAGCTGCTCCATCGTAGTATCGAATTCTCCAGTCCAATTACCTAAAATATAGCTAGACAATTGTTTAGACAGATTTTCAGCACAGGAAAAATTCTCATGTTATATGCTAGTGGCTCAAAGTCCAGCATATTTTCATTGACAGCCAAGTTGAGCGATTTGCCATAGGGTATCAATTTGCTCCTGCACGAGGTCAATCCTCTGATTGAACACCATCAAGCTTCCTTTTAGTTGAGCATTAATTCCTTTTTGTACATCTAAGGCATGAGCTACATTGGCTAAATGATTATTCAGGGTCTGAGCAGTCTGCCCATACAAAGTCCCAATTTATTTCTAATATCAGAGATCAGACCTCTACTCTTGCCTGATGCATCTAAAACAAAAAAGGGGGAACTGTAGAGAGCTGCGGAATGCTATGCCTTAAAGATGGAGCTGGTTTCTGCCTTCCACCTTCCCGATAGTGAGTGCTCTCTGTCACGAACAACTCCACATTTGGCTAAGGCTGAGGATCTGGCTTGCTTCCATGTATGTGGACCTATCTGCATTGCCCACGTAGCACGCTGGGATTGGCTACCCAGAGGCTATTTAAGCTGTGGGCTGGCTTTCCCCAGGGTCAGATGATTGTTCAAGGTTCCTGAATAAACTGCATTGAAAAAAAAAAAAAAAGACACAGGATTTTAAAATAGAGATGACATCTTCTTTCTAAATAGAAGCTCATTAGGTTCAGGAAGTGAATAACTTAATAGCTTCAGGAAGTCACTGAAACTGACTAGATTTTCTAAGTTCTTCATTCCCAAGGGCATATATAAAGTAAGATTGCTGAAGGCTGTTTTCATACCAGCCAAACAGCCTGAAAGGAGCAAGAGCTAGGAAAGGCTACCCTCTGACACTGAGCTGGAGCCTCTAGGCTGTGCAATGTCCCCCAGGTTTTAAGCTTTCATAAATAGACATTAATTCCCCAGGAATAATATTACATACTCCTCCTACCTTTTGGGAAGTTTCACCATTAGGTTCCTTGAAGAGGTATATTCTGTAATCCCAGTTTCTAGGTTAACAATATTGTTCATAAAGAAGCATTGCTCATTATTAATCCTTTGTCAAAGTTTCTCTAGTACTAAAATATTTTTATGTCTATATTTTGGATAGGTCTTTGAATGTCTTTAATGCTTGTTTATGAATTGAATCTGAACTTCATCTCTAAAAACTAAATTTAGCATAATGTAAATAAGTTAAATATTGACTCAGTGTTTGTCTCTCCGAATCAAAGAAGGAAATTCAAACTGTGAAATAAGGAAGTCAGGCTGGAAATAAAGGGCAAGGAAGAAATCAGTGTTAATGACTATCTTGTTATAAAACATGGTAAGACATGGGATAATTTCAAGGCAATCTCCCTCAAGGTCTACAAGCAGAAAAATCAATTTTCTAGGACGAATCTGTCAAAATGAGCTTTGATGTCTAAATTGAAGTAGTAAAAAATTGTTTTAGTTGCAAATTGCTGAAGATTCTCTAGAGTGATAGGAAAATGTCCATTAATTTTACATGTTCTATAAATTGAGAGTTAAAAAGCTAAATGGATGCAACTTTGTGTTTTGTTTTTTTTTTACATCATTAAAATCGATTATATTATTTGTGGCTATTATGAAGGGTGTTGCTTTCCTAATTTCTTTCTCAGTCCATTTGTCTTTTCCATACAGGAGGGCTACTGATTGTTTTGAGTTAATTTTATATCCAGCCACTTTGCTGAAGGTGTTTATAAGTTCTAGGCATTCCCTGGTAGAATTTTTGGGGTCACTCATGTATACTATCATATCTTCTGCGAATAGTGATATTTGACTTCTTCTTTTCTGATTTGTATTCTCTTTATCTCCTTTAGTTACCTTCTTGCTGTAGCTAGGACTTTCAGTAGTATATTGAAGAGACAGGGAGAGAGTGGGCAGCCTCGTCTTCTCCCTGATTTCAGTGGGATTACTTTGAGCTTCATTCCAAGTAGTTTGATGTTGGCTATAGGCTTGCTGTATATTGCCTTTACTATTTTTAGGTACATGCCTTATATCCCTTATCTTGCTAAGGCTTTAAACATGAACAGATGTTGGATTTTTTCAAATGCTGTTTCAGCCTCTAAGGAGATGATCATGTGGGGTTTTTTTGTTTGTTTGTTTCAGTTTGTTTATATGGTAGATTACATTGATGGATTTCCATATATTGAACCATCCCTGTAAACCTGGGATGAAGACTACTTGGTCATGGTGGATAATATCTTTGATGTGTTCTTGGTTTCAATTTGTGAGTATTTTATTGGCTTTATTATTTATTTATTTGTTATTTTATTTATTATTTTATGTATTTTATTTTATTGGGTTTGATTTTATATAAGGCAATGTTCCTTATTTTTATATTTTGTGAATTAGTTTGAAGAGTATTGGAATTAGCTCTTCTTTGAAGGTCTGGTAGAATTCTTTGCTGAAACCATCTGGCCCTGGGATGGGAGACTTTTAATGATTGCTTCTGTTTCCTTAGGGGATATGGAACTATTTAAATTTACTTACCTGATCTTGATTCAACTTTGGTAAGTGGAATCAATCAAGAAAATTGTTGGTTTCATTTAGATTTTCAAATTTTATTGTATGTAGACTTTTGAAGTAAGACCTAACGATTCTTTGGATTTCCTTAGTGTCTGTTGTTATGTCCCCCTTTTAATTTGATTTTGTTGATTTAGATGCAGTCCATAGACAGCTCAGTCTCCATGTGGGTCTTCTAGTAAGGGGAGAAGAGTAAGTCTTTGACATGAACTCAGTTGCCTGCTCCCTGATCACTTCTTCTGGTGGGGTGACCTAGCCAGCCCATAGGGGAAGAGGATCCAGGCAGCCCTGATGGGACCTGATAGGCTTAAGTCAAACAGTAGGGAAGGAGAACTTCCCTTATCAGTGGACTAGGGGAGAGAGGTACAGGAGGGAGAGGAAGCAAGGGTAGGAGTGGGAGGAGATGAGGGAAGGCCTACAATTGGGATACAAAGTGAATAAATTGTAAAATAATAATGATAATAATAGCAATAATAAACCTGTTACAGTTCTATACAATTTACCAAGTTTATTGTGTACTTATTAAAAACCTTTGAAGTATTTCCAAGGATAGACTCAGGTCTTCAGGCTTGGCAGCAATGCCTTTACCTGCTGGACCATCCATCATGATGCCCAGCAATTCATTTTCTCATACACATCAGAATGTCTCAGATATTTCAAGTTTTTAAACATTCGTATGTGTGCACTCTTCCTAACAAAGCACAATTACCATTCAAGAGCTTACGTGTATTTTGCAACCTGTGATATAAATTTTTAAAAATTTAATAATAGCATACCACTATGAGAAACATATTAGCTAAATGCTGGAAAATAATAACAGCACAGAAACACATTTCTCAAAGTGAAATCCTTTTCCAACTGTGATAAGGAAGCTAATATTGCTGTTTTATTTGACTCTGAAGGACGAAGTCATATTCCTTCATCGCACAGGTGGGAATTCTGACAGACGAATGGTGAGGTGCAGTGGGGGCTGTGGTGAGTACAATGAATTCCACCACTCAGTCATTCCTGATGGAGCACTGGGGACTTTATAATGTGGCTTTCTGTCCCCAGCATTTTCACAGCACACAATAAAATGAAGGTAAGGAACCGATGTTCACACCCAGTGGTTAATTTACTTTCTAGTTTGCTTGTTAAACACCTGTGCTAGGCTTCGTGGACTCCATGATCACTGTAGCATGGTCTGTGCTACTGTGGGGCTCACAGGAAGTTAGAGAGAGTGGAAACAAAGATAATTATGATAAACTTCCAGTGCTTAGGGTTTTTCAAGCACAGGGCAAAATGGATTTATTATGATCTGCACAGACATACATACCTTAATTCAATAGTTGGTCATCCATCAAACTTTCAGGAACAGTCTTGCTTTTGCTGGGTCCTAAGTATTTATAGTCCCCTTTATAAGACATGCCAGAATGGGAAAGAAGATCATAGACTATAAGAAAAAGTGGCCATAGCATCATATAACCTAAAACATTTTCATCCATCTTTAAAGCAAGATGTTTTAACAGCTTCCCCTGAGAATTGGCGGGTTCATATTCAGAAGCACTTTGGTATGTGACATGCAGATGTTTCACAGACAGGGAGTGCTGATTGGGTTTCCAGATGCTATGGCAATTTTGAAGAATTCTGCAGGTGGCAGGGTTTGGAGCAGAAGTAGGTATCACTGAAAAGGTAAGAAAACACCCTCCCCCCCAAAAAACAAAACAAAACACAAGGAAACCTGCTTACTGCTTTACAGTTAGCCAAAGTTCACATATCAACACATAAAGAAATAACAGCTGGTGTTGTGCTATTTGGGGAGGATGTTGTGTTATCACAGAAACGAAAAGCTTTTGAATCAGCTGCTGGGGGAGTATGACATCACAAATACACTCCAAAAAAGTACTTGTAGACATAGCTTTACCAATCAGTAAATAAAAGAAAGATAGCAAAGGGCATCTGTGGCTAGGAGCCATGATTGTGGTAGAAGAGAGTAATCCCAGCTGGGTGTGGTGGTGCACGCCTATAATCTCAGCACTCAGGGAGGCTGAAGCAGGTGGATCTCTGTCTGGTCTACAAAACTAAGACTACACCAAGAAACCCTGTCTTGAAAAAACAAAAACAGAACGAAACAAAAAGGAGGGAAGAAGAAAAAAAAGACAAAGAAGAAGAAGAACAAGAAGGACAAGAAGGTAGAAGGGTCCTTTCAGGCAGTCGACATTGTCTGGGCAGTGTGAACTAACCTTAGGAATCTGAATGAGCAGAAGCCTAGGTCTCGGATTTACGATGTTTAGGATTGAAACTGACTCACCAGCTGAGTGGACTGTGTGCATTAAATAAATCTTATAGTATTATTTAGCAAATAGTTGGAGATCTAATTTAATGCAACAAGATGCATTGTGGTTACATGATTTATTGAATGTTTATCATTATCTTAAATGTTATGAGAGTTTTAGCAGGGGAGTTGTGTGCTTCTATTTTAATTGTAGAGCGGACACAGAATGAGCAACACAGATTTAATTCTGGGGTTACAGTGAAAGACCTACAGAGCTTGAATCAGGCAGAGCAAAGAAGGTAGTTCTTACAGCTCGATCAAGGAGGTGCCAAAGTCAAAACTGCACTCAGAGAAGGATATGGATTGTGGATGGGGGTTAAGGAGGCTGATGCCATAAATTTAGAAATTAATTAATGGCACCACGTTCGTAATTGTCAATTTGCTGTGCACACAAAAACTTGTTTACAGTAGCCACAGAAACTAACACAGTCTTCACTATGGACCCAAGCCATCAATATCTAGGGAAACAGTTTCTTTCCAGGGCAGACTGAAGCCGTCATGAAGGCCATGTCTTCTGATTCATAAAAAAGTCTTCAAAATGGCATAGAAGGACTGTCAATCTAACTTGCCAGATGCAGACAAGGATGGAAAAATATTCATACTACCTGACCATTTGAAATCTAACAATGATCTAGAGAGAGGAACTCCAAGTGACAGGGGAAAAAAGAAAACTCTTCAGTATAACATGTACATAAATGAGAGGTAACATGGGAAGCCAGCTACTTGTACCTATAAAAATTTTTGTTAATATGGATGGTAATTTAACTATTTTTCTGGAGAAAGGGAAAAAATACAAGGAGAGGCAGAAATGAGACAGTAGATGGCTGATGATAAGTACTTGCTCTTGTGATTTTATGAGACCAAATTTGTTTATATTCTCACTTAATTATGTTTGCTTCTACGGGAAATCTGTAAAAACAAAAGCCATCATTTCAGAGTAATGATTTGTAAATCATGTTTATTTTTTCAAAATTCTATTTTTTTTCTGTAATGACGATTCTTTATGTACACGTAGCATCATTCCAGTAAAAGCTGTTATTAAGAGGTCTCCAGGGGAGAACAGGGTCTCCACAAGGAGAGCAACAGAACCAGAAAATTTGAACACAGGGAACTTCCCAGAGACTCATACTCCAACCAAGGACTATTCATAGTGATAACCTAGAACCCCTGCACAGATGTAGCCCAGGGCAGTTCAGAGTCCAATTGGGTTACATAGTAATGTGAAGAGGGACTGCCTCTGACATGAACTGACTGGCCTGCTCTTTAGTCACCTCCTCCTGAGGGGGAGCAGCCTTACCAGGCCATAGTAGAGGACAATGCAGCCACTTTTGATGTGAACTGATGGACTAAGATCAGAAAGGAGAGGAGAACCTCCCCTATCAGTGGAATTGGGGAGTGGCATGCAAGCAGAGGGAGGAGGAAGGGTGGGATTGGGAGGGGAGGAGGGAGGGGCTTATGGGGGGATGCAGAATGAATAAAGTGTAATTGGTGAAAAATTAAAAAAAAGGGAAAAAAATAATTTAAGAACCTTAAATGACTTTCGAAAGTGGAGGAAAACATGGAGTTAGTCAATTTACATGGAGCACGTCTCGCCCCTGGGGGCAATGGTCTCCTGAACCTACTCAGACCTCGGACACCACCACTGCTAGTTCTAGAACTGATGCAGGATGTTCCAACGAGGGGGTTAAGGCTTCTCATAATATTTCCTATAAGCCCACACCTGTTTGTTTATATCCCCCATTTCTATTCATTATTAGCCAGATAGAGCCAAGTAATTGTGGTAATGATACTTGCTTTTTTTGCCCAATGCTGGAATGCTAGTAAATTTTCTAGCTGGTTACTCGCATGCCTCGCTGGGTGCCTGTGCCCATTGATGCCCCTCACGCTATGACTCTCTTCAGACAGAAAAGGGATCTTGGCATTACAGCCGCCATTGTTACTGCCATCTCATTGGTGGCTGTTGGAGCTACCACCGCGGCATTAGCCAGGAGTCATACTGTGCAGACTGCTCAGACCCTGAATAACCTTTTAGCCAATGTAGCTCATGCCTTAGATGTACAAAAAGGAATTAATGCTCAAGTAAAAGGAGGCTTGATGGTGTTCAATCAGAGGATTGACCTCGTGCAGGAGCAAATTGATACCCTATGGCAAATCGCTCAACTTGGCTGTCAATGAAAGTATGCTGGACTTTGAGTCACTAGCATACAACATGAGAATTTTCCCTGTGCTGCAAATCTGTCTAAACAATTGTCTAGCTATATTTTAGATAATTGGACTGGAGAATTCGATACTATGATGGAGCAGCTGAGAGTGGCCATTGTCACGTCAAATTCTACCAGAGTGGACGCAGGACTAGCCACAGGATTATCATCATGGATTGCTGCAGCCATGAATCATCTGAAGGAATGGGCAGGCATGGGAGCGTTAGCAGGCCTTCTGGTGTTGGTCTCCTTGGTTTGCCTGTGGTATATATGCAAGATTAGAGTCTCACAACAGCGTAATGCAGCCATGATCATTCAGGCCTTATAGCCATTGAAGCAGGACAGTCTCCCCAAGCATGGTGGCTACCATAAAAAGCTAAAATGTTACGCTCAGGATGCGAGGCTAAGCACTGCACTCAGGGTCAGCTGCTTTGGACCCAGAGAAGAGCATGTCTGATTGCATGCGGGTTGATGCCCCAGGTCCTGCCTCTGAGAAAAAGGTATTGGACGGGTCTGATGCTCTTTGGGTGGATGACACCTAAATGAACATCAGTACAAAGTCCCAATTTATTCCTAATATCAGAGATCAGACCTCTACTCTTGCCTGATGCGTCTAAAACAAAAAGGGGGAACTGTAGAGAGCTGCGTAATGCCGTGCCTTAAAGATGGAGCTGGTTTCTGCCTTCCAACTTCCCGATGGTGAGTGCTCTCTGTCACGAACAACTCCACATTTGGCTAAGGCTGAGGATCTGGCTTGCTTCCATGTATGTGGACCTATCTGCATTGCCCACGTGGCATGCTGGGGTTGGCTACCCAGAGGCTATTTAAGCTGTGGGCTGGCTTTCCCCAGGGTCAGATGATTGTTCAAGGTTCCTGAATAAACTGCATTGAGAAAAAAAAAAATTAAAAAAAAAGAAAGAAAAAAAATATTGCATAGAATTCTTCTCTAGAACTAATGGCAACTCTATGCATACATAACGATTTTTACAAAAACATATTAGGAACGAATAAATAGTACACACACACACACAAAAGAGGTCTCCAGGGCTGTGCTGACTCTCTAAGTAAAGCCTGCCACGCTGAGAAGCCATCTGAGATTGCTTACCAGGCATTATCTTACATTTGACATTGACTTTAATGAACTATAAACTCAACCTCTTTCATGCACTTCCAAGAGAACCCATGTGGGTGGAGGTCTCCGCATGACCGCAGAAGGATGACAGGCTTGGGAAGTCTGCTTGGCTGCAGCTCACATCTACGTGCCTATAACTCTGCTCTTCAGCACCATTCTAGATCCATTTCTTTCATCTATCTTTTATTTAGAGCATGAGAAGCCAGCATTCCACGGCTTCTTCCAGGTGTTTATAAAACAGCCATGAGGCAAGGCTGGAGAGCAGAAACACATGTGGCTGAGCTGCGGGGACAGAGAAAAGCTCCCTGCTAGTTATTAGATTGGAAGAAAGCAAATAATCCACGGAAAGAGTTATGTTGGCCACTGCACAGCAACCCCGCCATGCTTGCTCTATTATCAGCTCCTTCCGTTTTCTCTAAAACTGCCTTCAAAACAATCTTTTCTATCGTCAGCTCTCCTTGCCTGCTGGTCAGGTGTGCTCGCAGCAGCTGACAAGCTGTCTTAATGGAGACTGGAGATTATAGAGTCAAGGAGAGTACCCTTCTCAGGTTTCCTTTTGGTCTTAAGATCTTGACTCCCACAAGGGTAGGAAGGTGACTGGGAGGAATGGGGTGTGGGTGTCATCTGGGCACATTGTTGGAAATTTCTAGATAATTAATAAAAATATTATGTTGGGGAGAAAAGAAAATAACTTGACTCTCACTTCTCATCCATTCTATTCCCACTCTCCTACCCCTCATTTCCTCCTGTTTCTCTCCCACACTTTT
The DNA here is from genome assembly GCF_030254825.1 of Meriones unguiculatus. NCBI lineage: Eukaryota > Metazoa > Chordata > Mammalia > Rodentia > Muridae > Meriones > Meriones unguiculatus. The sequence goes on along the minus strand of NC_083350.1, from coordinate 22,555,839 downwards.
TCTCTCTTTCATTCTTTTCATTTCAGAAGCACTATTTCCCACTTCGTACATAAGATTTCATGCACTCTGCTCAACAGTTGGCCATAAGTCTCAGTGTCTGCTTTGATAGTCTGCAGGGCAGAGCCTTTCAGAGGCCCCCTGTGGCAGGTTCCTAGCTTGTTTCCCGTTTTCTTCTTCTTCTTTTGTCCATCTTTTTTTGCCTTTCGGGATGGGGATTGAGCATCTTAGTCAGGGTCCTCTCTCTTGATTAGTTTCTTTAGATGTACAGATTTTAGTAGGTTTATCCTATGTTATATGTCTATAAGAGTAAGTATATACCGTGTGTGTTTTTCTGCTTCTGGGACAGTTCACTCAGGATGATCCTTTCCAGGTTCCACCATTTACCTGAAAATTTCGTGATTTCCTTATTTTTCATTGGTGAGTAATATTTCATTGTGTAGATGTACCACAATTTCTGCATCCATTCTTCAGTTGAGGGGCATCTGGTCTGTTTCTAGCTTCTGGCTATTACAAATAAAGCTGCTGCAAACATGGTTGAGCAAATGTCCTTATTGTGTACTTGAGCCTCTTTTGGACATATGCCTAGGAGTGGTATGGCTGGATCTTGAGGAAGCACTATTCCTAGCTGAGAAAGTGCCAGATTGATTTCGAAAGTGGTTGTACAAGTTTACAGCAGTGGAGGAGGGTTCCCCTTTCTCCACAACCTCTCCAGCATGTGTTGTCACTTGAGTTTTTCATCTTGGCCATTCTGATGGGTGTAAGGTGAAATCTCAGGGTCCTTTTGATTTGCATTTCCCTAATGGCTAATGATGATGAGCATTTCTTAAAGTGTTTCTCTGCCATTCGATATTCCTTCTTATCTACTCCAAGTGAAATGCTTAATGCTTCCCCCATCCTGCCTGTTGGAGATATTTTGATTAATCTCTGTTATCACCAACATCAAAGCTCTATGATTGTCATTGCTTCCCGTGATTCTCTGTCTCATTCTCCCCTGCCCCCCTCCCTCTTTAATTTCACATTGTATTTCTTTAGAAGTTCCCACAATAGGTGTCCTCACTATACCCTGATGTCTGCCCTTTTCTTTCTTGTCAACGCTGTATCTTTTCAATGTAGACATTATTACTTTTGTCCCTGTCATTCAAATGTCCCTTCCTGAGTGTTCTCTAAACTCACAGCTCTAATGAATACTTACATGTTAGTGATAAACGGATTTGTGCAATGGTTAGGTTTTATTGTCAATCTGACAATACAGAATCACTTGGGAAACAAGTGATTACCTAGAGTTACCTAGATCAGGTTGGCCTGTGGGCGTGTCCGTGAAGGATGTTCTGGATTGCATTATTGAGATGGGAAGACCCACTCATAGGAGGAGTGACCTCTCCCTGAGTTTGAGTCTTAAATTGTGTAAGATTAAAGGAAGTAAGGTTACAATTAAGCATGTGCATGTGTGTGCATTGTTTCTCTCTGCTCTTGACTGTAGTTGCTTCAAGTTCTTGCTACTTTGATGCATATATGGTGGATTACATTTATTTATTTTTATTTATTTACATATGTTGATCCATCCCTTCATTTGTTGTAAGAAACTGAGTTGATCAGGATGAATAATCTTTTCATGTGTTCTTGAATTTGATTTGCAAGTATTTTATTGAGAATTTCTGCATCTAAAGAGATTGGCCAATGGTTTTCTATTGTTGTTGCATCTGGCTTCATACAGTGATTGTAAAAGTGTGTAAGGGTTTTTTGGGTTTTTTTTTTCATTTTAAAGTTTACAAGATAACTTGAGAAGTATTACTGTTAGTTGCTCTTTAAAGATATGGTAGAACTCTGTGTGGTATCTCCTGGTCCTGTAATTTTTTAGTTGTGAGATTTTAAATTACTGCTTCTCTCTCTGCTGTAATGGGTCTATTTAAATTATTTACTGCATCTTGATTTAATTTTAGTAGATCATATGTATTTAGAAATTTATCTATTTATTTTGAATTTTCCACTTCAATGGAGCAGAGATTTTCCAAGTATGTGCTTATGAGTCCTCTCAGTATCTGTTGCAATGTTTTTGTTTTGTTTTGTTTTGTTTCTTCTCTAATTAATTTTGGCATTATCTCTATTTCTTTTGGTGAATCTGGCTAAAGGTCTGTCAGTCTTGTTCATCTTTTCAAAGTACTAACCTTTTGTTTCACTGATTCTTCGTATTATTTTGTTGTTTGTTTCAGCCATGACTTTTATTATCTCTTTGAATTGACTCTATTGTTGGTTCTTGCTCTTCAAAGTCTCCTTGCAAAGCATTAAGTTATCTATATTCAGTCTCTCCAGTTTTCCTCATGTAGACACTTAGTGCTGTAAACCTTCCTCTGAGGCCTGCCTTCATTGTGTTCCTTCAGGTTTGTATATATTAAGCTTTCATTTTCTTTCAATTCTAGCAGTGTCTTAAAATATTGTTTTTGCTCACTTTCTTGATCCAGTTCTGCTACAGAACAGATGCAACTCCCCAGTCTAAGAGTGTGTTGCTTTCCTTCTATGGGTTTCTGTGTTTTTGTCACTTCTGTTCTTGATAGTATCTAGTTTTATTCTTTTGTGATCAAACAACAAACAGAATGCTCTCTGAATTTTCCTAAATAAGTTGAAGTTTTTTTTGTGTTCTAATATGTGGTTGATTTTTAATATGTGCTGATTTTCTCAGCACCATTGGGTGCTGAGAAGAAAATATATTTGTCATTGTTTGTGTGGATTGGTCGGTAAGTGTCGTGTTCTTTCTGTTCTTGTAACTGGATCTAGGCAACCGAAACCTGGTTTGGATATCTGTTTTGGCCTTTGTTGAATAGTTGTTTAGAGCCTTGTTTGCTATTAACCCCTAATTCCATGCTATGGGACAGCTAAATATTGTTTGATGTTTGGTCTTAGAGTCACTCTGTGTTGGTGTATGAATGGGGTATCTGAAATGGTCTCAGAGCATCTACAGATAGGTGCAACTTCTGTTTTATAAAAAATGTCTTTTCAACCTCCAAAAGAACTTTTTGGCAAAGACCAGAGCAAAGTTAATAATACCCCACTGAGATCTTTAAGATTATGTATTTAGCCTTCTCTCCTATTGTGCACTCAGCCTGTTTACATTTAACCTACACTTAAGAAAACAATGTTGCCAACTTTACAGTGTCTTGGATTCCACATGTAATCAGCTTTTACAAACCTAAAATAATGCATAACTTTAATCTTAAATGATGTGCTCTTCCATTGCCTTAACCCAGAAGTGTCTGTCTGTCTGTCTGTCTGTCTCTGTGTGTGTGTGTGTGTGTGTGTGTGTGTGTATGTGTGTTGTGGTAACTATTTCTTGAAAACAGCCAACAGGTTGGAAGCAACCTCAAAAAACATACCCACCTTAAACATTGGGAGAAATGTGTGGATTTAGGTTGATGATGTCTGTGTAGTTTTGTTCTCTTCTGGGTCATAACCTCTTCCCTTGTACAAGTTAGTTAAAAGACTCTGTAAAAAACATTCCTCATCCATATCTTCTGTGCTGTTCAATAAACATAGCACAACAGAAAGACTAAAGACACATACAAAGGAACAGATGCAGTCATAAACCCAGACACGAGAACATTAAGAGACCACACACACACACACACACACACACACACACACACAAACACAAACACACACGACAGACTACAGACCAGTAGCCACAAACTACATATACATGGAAAACACAGAAAAAGAAGAAGAGAATTGAAATTTGAGTTCACCCTTGGTCAAATTAATCCAAGAGGAAGTGACTTTGTTCTCATTCCTTAAAGCCACACTGAAGCATTTTAGTGTTCTCCTGGGATATTATTAAAGCATTAACTGATGTAAACAGTGTAGAGCCAAACATAAAAACAGCTGAAGGCTTGGACCATTTCACATTCAAACCACAGCACTTTGCCTCTTGCATAACTTGCTTTGGGATAGGCCAGCTGCCACATCCTTATGACAGCATCCTTATGAACAGGCTCATGCAACATGGAGCAGAGGGTTCCTGTCACGGTGAGGGCAATGAGTGACCTTGCACATGAATGCCCTTTTCCTTTGTCTTAATAAAATTCTAGTCCTGGTTCACATATCAACTGCAGCCTCAGGAGACTCCAAACCATAGCCATCCTGATTGATCAACTCCGATTTCCTAATTGCCAGAAAATCACATTGCTAAATTTTGAAAGAATTTATAACCTAGTCAATCCAAGCACACAAAAAACTCAATAGTGATATTTAAAATGCTCCTTTTCTTCTTCTTTCCTTTTTTTCAGTTTAGATGCCTCAACTGAAAATAGAACGTGAAACTCTAATATGTACAATGGAGTAGGCTGAGAACATACTTGGTTTACTTGTGTCATGAAGAAAAAGCCCCTCAAGCTCACAGCTCTTTCCTTCCCACTCTCTCTGAGGGAATTACTGTTAAACTCCCTGTCCCAGTCCTTAAACATCAAAGAGATGCCATACATCAGGAACTGGATCTTAGCCACTTATATTTGAGAATTTGAGCAAGAAATGAAGCATGTGTGAACATTTAAAATTTCAGGATGCCATCTTTTTTTCTGGCGTTACTAGGAAAAAAAATCATCTATTAAGCTATTTCCAGAGAGGACACTTTTACTAATATATTTCAAAAAGAGAAAAGTGGAGCCTAGGGCAGCTCTGTTTCAGTTGAGTTTGCTAATGACTCAGCTGCACTGACATAAATTCATAGACAAAAAGAAATAGGAAGGAACATTCTCTACTATAACTGAGGTGCCATGTGTATGAGGAAACTGGTAACGGGCAGGAATCCATGTTAAATCAAATCAAAACCATCTTCCACGACAGATAAAAATCCGAAGGCATTTAAAAACATTTATTTGTGAGAGACCAAAAGATTTAAAAATCAGCCTGTTATTATTAAAGTTTAAGGCCTGAACTAGCTGGGTGAGGTCCAATAATGCCCTGAGGGGAAGAACCTGCCATCCTGCATTCTTTTCCCACTCCTAGAGATACAGTTGCTAGGAAACTGGCCCATCCCCCTAAGGAGGGACACCAGATCATTAAAGGTCTGGGGACCTTCCTATAGCCAATCAATTCAAAATATAGCATTTTGACCAACAGATGCTTGCCAGGCAGGAGTTGCCCTTGCCTTGGGCATGCTGGGATGGACCAGAATCTTTAAATCACCCAACTAACCTGAGCACGGGGCTCTCGGCTCTCACCGCTTCTGAGGTAGGGGGTGTGAGCCCGAGCTGCAGCTTGTAATTTGTAATAAAAAGATCCTCGCATGGTTTGCAACGGACTCGGCTCCTGGGGGTGGTTTTTTGGGGTATCACAATTCGGCACAACATAATTTGGGGCCTCTCTGGGATCCCCAAGACCTCACAAGACTCCTGAGCCGGAGGATCGGAAGCCTGGGTAAGCGCGTTTGTCTTGGCCAAGTTCTGTGTCTCTGTTCTGTCATTCTGTACCATTGTTCAGTCAAATTCTATTTCTTTTCTTTTTATATTTTTCTCTATACACTTTAGTGATAAAAGCAAAGCAACATTAGCTTCGTTTCTATGAGGGAAAATACATCGAAATAATTTATTTTTCATTTCAAAAGTTCTTAAGTAAGAGCTAGGTATGATGGCAAACGCTTGTAACCTCACACTTGGGATGCTGAGGCAGGAGGATCATTTGTTCAATGCCAGCCCAGGCTATGGAGTAAGACCTGGTCACTCTGAGAGAGAAAGAGAGAAAGAGAGAAACTCATATCAAATTTTACCAACGTGTGCCATGGTAAAACCAATTAGATTGGTGTGTCCATGAAGGAAAAAGTACTATACTAGTAGCGATGTTAAAATTAAATTTGTCAAGCTTTTATTAATGTCTATGCATAACAGCCTTTATTGAAAATTTCACCTATGGTAAGAAGTAAAGTTTTATCATCATTTGCATTTAATTCTTTCCTTAACAACAGAATCTCCTTCCTCCTCCCCACAAAAGTGGATGGAGGAGGAAGCAGTAACCTGGTGGACACAGTGATGCTTCCTCTGGGGAGTCTGTGTCTAGCAGAGGATGCTGCGTGCAGTGAGCATTTCTCTGCAGGACGGCGCCATTGTATACACCACAGTAATTTTACTGGGATCTTTGACCCTAAAAGGTTGAAAACTTCTGGTTATCGTTTTATTTCTTCGCTGGGGAGTACTTGGTCGGTTCATCTCCACTTTGCTTGAAAACATATTCATGGATTAATTGCTGGATTTTGTTTTCCTGTTAGAGCTTTCTTTGCAATGCAGGGCTAGGAGATAGTTTAGCTGGTAATGTGCATGCCCTGAAAGCACAAGTACCTGGGTTTGATTCCCTGAACGCACAAAAAGTAATTCTGGATGTAATGGCTTATGACTGTGACTCGTATGCTGAGGAGACAGACATAGGCCATCCCCTGGGGTTCACTGGTGTGGGTTTGATAAGGAATGGACCTCATGTGTTTGAGTGCTTGGCCATAGGGAGTGGCATTGTTAGGAGGTGTGGCCTTGCTGGAGAAAGTTTGCCCCTCGGGGTGGGCTTTGAATTCTCATATGTTCAAGCTAGGCCTAGTGTGGCAGTCTCCTGCTGCCTGCAAATCAAGATGTAGAACCCTCAGCTCCTTTTCCAGCACCAAGTCTTCCTGCCTGCCTCCACGCTTCTTGCCTTGAAACCTCTGAAACTATAAGCCAGCCCCAATAAAATGTTTTCCTTTATAAGAGTTGCTGTGGTCGCGGTGTCTCATCACAGCAATGGTCAGCCAGCCTTGTCTACTTGACAAGTTACAGTTGCCTCAGACAGCAAGGCCCTGGGATGCCCGAGGAGCTGTGCTGAGGTTATTCTCTGAGGCGTCCACGTTCACCTGTACCATATGCTCCTGCACACATTAAAAAGGAAATGTTTACAATGAAGACAAAGCCTGTTTGGTCTAAGGTAGCCTCGATGACGAAACCATTCGTTTTTTTCTTCTGAACCTCCAAACCGTGATATTGAATCTGTCCTTAAATTTTGCAAATCAAATGCATCATGTTCTTTAGACAAATTCTAGTTGTTTTCATTTTGGAAATGAAAGATGAAGCCCATGTAGTTCTGTTAGAAATGTAACAATGTACCACATCTCCCCACAAGGGACTGAGGAAGCATGAACTATAATTTATTACCTTCCCTTCTACAGGTTATCCTCAGGAAGCTCACACAGTAAAGTACTTAGAAGAAGTAGAATGCATAAAAATTTCATAAATCTCATTATATTTATGTATTAAATTAATAACAAGGCCCAGAAGAGGTCATTCACAATATTTTAACAGCACACTCATTGTAGGCAAACGTGGGTCATTTTTATTAATGCCAATTAAAATTAGAGAGGGGACAGCATCTGAGTATTTTTCTTTGTTACAGGAAACAGTTGGAGAAGATACCTGAAAACAAATCTTGGTGTTGCTCAAGGAGGGGGTGGGTCCTGGCAATTTAACAGCCATCAGGGTCCCTCCCCGCTTGCAAATTGGATGCTGAATAGTTTCTTTGCAAGATATCTGGCATTTTCTTGAAATCCTAGGCTGCAAGGAAACATGCCTATTTTAATCTAAAATGTACATCCAACAGTGCACCATAACAGTTACAGTCATAAAAAAACAGTTACAGTCATAAAGATTTGGACTTTGACATGGACACTGATAGTTCACAGATCACTTTTTACTACTACTTAATGGGGTAGCACTATAAATAATGTTTCAAACAGCACTTTACTTTGAAATGATTACAGTAACTTTTATCTCAAAATCTTACATAAAAGGTCTGACCCACACAATATTTAATGAGTCAATTTTCCTTTTCCCTATCTCAATTTAGTGATTCAGACAATAGCCTTCCTATCAAATTATTAAGGGTAGACCCCTGGCAAATGTGTGCCAGCAAGCTGTAAGACACTCAGTGTGACATATGTGGAGCCACTGGTACTCCTGATCACTTGGATAAACAGTCATTGAAATTTAATGTAGCTGATCTAGTAACCTATGTCTTGCACAGCACACCTACATGTGTAGACTTGTCCAGAAAACAGAAGACAGTCATATAAACAGGATGTCTGTCCACAACAAAGGTGCAAGAAGGAAGTACAGCTCTCTCACTCTTATAGATTTACCAGGAGAATGGCTGTGAACAAATTGTCTTGATAGGAAAACAAAAGATCCTTCATGGAGAAAGAATTATTCTGTTATCACTCAGCACTTCTGCTGTGAAGTCTAGATGCATTGCCCTGGGGAAGGAACAGCATGAACTACTTAGAACATGGAAATAATTGCTCAGTTTGAGTTGAAAAGCAGAGTCTTAAAGTCTACAATGTTAGTTCAGGGAAGAGAGTTAAAAAATATTTTTTTTCCCTAGACATCTATGTTTCATGTCAACCCCAAGCCTAGAAGAATGAACATTAAAAAAATTCCTATGGAGAAAATAAAATAATTTTATAAGTTTTTACTTCCAGGACATGAAAAGCTTATCTGGCTCTGAAACAAAGCCATTGGAGCAGGTCAAATGAGGATCTCCTAATTTCTGTCCCAAAGTATTTCTCTACAAGAAATACACAATTACCTAGATCAGTTGTAAAAACAGGAAAGGCCACTGTCTCAGTCACTAATCTTGTTGTGAAGAGACTAGTGGGGGTTGGTATGATGCTTGTACTTTGATGCTTGTTACTGGTCCTCAAAATCTGGTTACTGCCTGGATATACCATGCTTGTGTTAACCTGCTTAAGACATTATTCCTGACTGGTTGATTAAAAGTCCTAAAACCTGGGAAGGGCAGAATGGGGTAGGCATAGTTAAGGTTCCCAGGCTTTGTGTTCAAGAGAATCACAGAGACAGACAGGAAGAGAGGAGGAAAGAGGATACCATGATGGGTTAGTGTGGAGAAGGAACCACATGGGGTGGGAAAAAGACCCTGAGGATGGTGTGAATGGAGAAAACACCAACATGAAAAATAGAAGCAAGTACTTACAAGATTATGGATAGAAGGTAGCCCATATAGGAATGGTTAAGGCAGATGGCATGGGATTTGGGCAGGGAGGTTAGTGAGACAGCCTAGGTAGAAATATCTGACTGGCCCGAGGTAAATAAGGCAATTGTAAAATCTAACTGGTGTCTGTGTTTTATTTGATTGTGATAGTGGGTTAAATAATACCGTCATAATAATTATAGAGCTAATAATAAACAATATTTAGCCCAACACAATTTTTAATTACAGCCAGAGACACCATGACCAAAGCAACTTTTATAAAAGAAAGCATTTAACTGGGAGCTGGCTTACAGTTTCAGAGGGTCAGTCCATTACCATCATTCAGGGACCATGGTGGCATACAGATAGGTACTGGAGCAGTAGCTGAGAGATATATCATGATCTGCAGGCAGAGAGAGGGGCACAGGAGCAAGAGAGAAAGAGAGAGAGAGAAAAAAGTGAAAGAGAGAGACTCTGATCTCCAGATGGGCTTTTGAGACCTCCAAGCCCACTCCCAGTGACACACTTCCTCCCACAAGGCCACACCTCCTTCAGCAAGGACACACCTCCTAATCCTTTTAATCTGTTCCAATAATGCCACTCCTTGGTGTCTCAGCATTCAAATTGATGAGACTGTGGGGGGGGGGGCATTCTTATTCAAACCCGCACAGCAGGCATTCCTAATCTCAGGGTGTGGCCTCTTACAGCAGCTTCAAGAGTTAGATGATCCCAGGTTAAGGACAGCATCCAGTGTGGCTTTTGAGACGAGCTAGAGTTTTGGAGTGGTAGGCCTGAACATAATTTCCTGCCCCTCACTGGGACTCACTTGGGAAGGAATCGATGAATGTTTAGGCTCCATATGAAAGCATAAACTATGGAGGAAACAGTAATGAGAGAGAGAACAGCATGTAGATTGGGGCAAACCACAGGTTCTCCAACAAAAGATGTATGTTTAGAGATGTGTAAGAAGCCTCATTTTACTTGCAGTTTGCACTGTTTCCTGTGCGTGGTTGAGGATATAACTCTCAGCTTCCTGTTCCTGCCATAATGCCTGCCACTTGCTGCTGTAATGAACTCTTATTCCTTTTGAAAGTAAACCAAAATAAACTTTTTTATAAGCTCCCATTGGTCAGAGCATTTTATCGAAGCTCCACTCCTCCCCATCTGTGCCAGGGTTACGACCACATTTTTACATGAATGTTGGGGATCTGAACTTCTACCTTGGCTTGTATAGCACAGCAAACATTGTTTACCCACAGGAAACATTCTTGTTATTCTCCTTAAGTCTTAATCAGGAATTATAACATGTTTTTACTTACATGACATTTGTCTTCAAATAATACTTTTCCTTTCATGTACAGTGCATGTAACTTGGAAAATCCTCACTAGCTCCTCCTATTTCCTATGCCATTTCCATCATTTCACTTATGTGTTCGGTATAACCACTCATTACCAGATGCATTTTAACAACATTATTTAATTTTTATGTATTTATATGTAAGTTTTTGGTGCTAGAGATTGAACCCAGAGTCTTTTACATGCTGGGTTGGAACTCTGTCACAGAGGTACGTCATCCACTCTAGTAGTATTTTCAATGAATAGTTAGCTTTTAGAACAATTAAAAATAAATGAAAAGTATATTAGTTCCGCTTTATTTTTTCTCCTTTTCTATGATGGATGTCTGAACTACTTTATGGTCATATTACACTGGTCGTAGGCAATGTGTTTTGTTGTGGCTTTCCTACCCGCACACAAGGATATGATCATTTTAACCCACTCATATTCTACCGTGTTATTTCTCTTTCTCTGATCCCTCTGTTCCTCCTCAATACTCTCCTCTCTGTTTTTCATGCTATCTTTTTGTCTTCTGCATTCCACCTACAAAAGAAAACATGCAGTATTTGTCTTTCTGAGTCTGGCTTATTTTGCTAAACATAATGATCTCCAATTCCATCCACTTTCCTGCAAATGACATAATTTTTCTTCTTTATGACTGACTATCCCATTTTCTTTATTCATTCAATTATGGCAGCCAGATTGATTGTATAACTCGGCTGCTGTGCAGTGTGGTATGCAGCCCTCTCTATTGTGAGCCACGTCAGTACCTTCAGGTGCATAAAGAGAAGTTGTATAGCTGGAGCACGGGGAAGTTCTTTGCTCAGTGTTTTGAGAAAACCATACTGATTTCCGTAGCGGCTGCACTAATTTACATTCTTCCCAACAGTATAAAAGGGCCCCTTTCCCCTTACATTCTCACCAGCATCTGTGCGGTCTGCTTAGCCATTCTGACTAAGGTGAGATGGAGTCTAAACTTGGTTTTGATTTATCTTCCTGGTGCTTAAGAATGGAGAGGGTGTTAATTATTTGTTGGTGATTTGTACTTCTTTTGAGAGCTGTCTGTTCAATTTATTTGACCATTTGTTGATTGGAGTTTGTTTTTTTTTTTTTTTGTATTCGATGTTAAAAACTTGTGGCCTCTAGGCATAGGCCCCCTGTAAGGTGTAGAGTATAGTTATGATTATAGATTTTCTCCCATTGTGTGGCAGGTCGTCTCTTCATTCTGCTGCCTTTTCTCTTCACTGATCTTCCCTTGCTGCAGTTCCTTCTCATTTCACTGCTTTTCTGCTGGTGCAATAAAATACTGGGACCAATTTCAGCTTCAGAAAGGCTTTATTTTGTTTTATAGTTCCAGAGATAGAGATTCTGTCCTGGTGGGGATAGAATTGCATGATAGCAGGAACAGGAAGCCAACTGATCACATTTTGTCTTCACATAGAGGAGAGAGAGAGGGGTGATACACACAGGTAGTGGAATGAGGCCATAAATGCTCAAAGCCTGCCCCACCCCCACCCCCAGTGACACACTTCCTCCAGTAAGGCTTCATTCTCCAAAGGATCCATAACATCTCCAATCAATGCCTCCAACAGGGGACCAAGTATTCACTTACGTTAGCCTATGGGGGACATTTCTCATTCAAACCAATACACCTTCTGTATCTGTATGTCCATTAAATTGCCTTTTCTTATGCTATACTCTCACCTTTATTTTATTAAGGTGTTTATTCTTTAACTCTTTGAGTAAAATCATATTTTTTTGGTCAAATTTGCTCTTCAATATCCTTAGACTCGACTCTGTTACCAAAAGTGTTAGTTTTTTGAAGGAATCATTTTGGCTTGGTTCCATTTCTATATTTTTTTGGTTTTGAGATTTGCACATCTGTTGGATGAAACATATTTAGATTTTATGTGGTTTTTTGAAGGATTTTTTTCTTGGTATGATATCCTGAGACACAGGAATATTGTACAGTACTAAGTTTAATTTCAACTTGACTTCATTGTATAGTTTTCCCATGTTCAGGTTAAACTGGCAGGGTTTTATAGAATGCTATATCAAAGCATTATTCCCGTGGATCTTGCAAGAGTGATGCCCTTCTGTGAATTAAGACAGGTGTGTGGTAAACAACCTTGTTTATGAGATCTACACTCTGTGGTTATTGATCTAGATTTTTCAGCACTGTGATGTCTGAACTTCTGGGGTCTTATTATTTTTTTTTCCTTGCCGAAGGAAAACATTTATGGTTTCTTATGGTGAGACATGGATTTTGTTTTCTATGTACCTTCTGTTGAGGACGAACTCAGTTTTTGTTAAGAACATCTTGCCCAGCTTGTTTGCCGCTGCATTCCCAGTGGCTAGAATAATGATTTGTACATATATCTCTAATAGAAGATTTATTAAAAAGAGATAAGAAATATACATACATGCATATATGTAATGCGTCTGATATAGAAGATATGTGTTGCGTACATGACATGGGGAGAGGGAAGAAGGGAGGGACTAATTCAATAAAAGTAATTGTTAGATTTTTTTTTTAATGTAATAGTTGATAGGAACCCTTGGTTGAAACACCAAGTAGAGTGTGCCAATTCAGTAGGGACAATAGATAAAGTTCAGGACCCTGGAGACCACAAGCGTGCACGGACCTTTAAGGTCAACTTCAGAGGCTAAAGTCATGGAACATCATGTACAGTTGTATCAGACTCATAGGGTAAGAATGACTTATGCCCCAAGGCTCTGGTGCCCAAGAATGGAGATAAGGCCATGAGGTTCAGTGATGGCTCCAGTGGAAGGAAGCCTGGATCCATCGTGTGGTCTGCTTTCTTGAGCATAGCCATTCTACTTAGGTGAGATGGAGTCTAAATATAGTTTTGATTTATTTTCCTGCTTTTCTCAAAACACAGAGCAAAGAACTACCCCGTGCTCCAACTATACAACTTCTCTTTATGCACCTGAAGGTAACAAGTCAGCTCACAATAGAGACGGCTGCATACAGCATTGCACAACAGCTGAGAGACTTTGTTTCACTTTTTACTTTTCTATAATGATTAAGTTAGTATAATGAAACGCTTCTGTGTGGGAATGTTGTTGGAAGAACAATAGTCCATATGAGACAGCCATCCCAAACTCCTAGTGTAGCATTTTGTTCTTTGCTAAGTGATGAACATGCACTGACTATCATATGTATTTATCGTTATTATACATAATTATGATGCAAAGCTGTGTTATGTTTGAAATTTTTGTGCAAGTCAAGATAGCATGAAAAATACTTGTTATTGGTAACAGTTTTGATATCCAGAGGCAAAATGTGTAAAGTTTAGTCCTCCATAATTATCACATCCCACACTATTTTCTTCTGTAATCAATACTCACTAAATGTTGGATGAAGCAGTAAGGTTAGGTTGGCATTTAACAGACCTTGGCTGTGCATGCATTTTGTTTATGGGAAGGTTGCCAAATACCTTTGAGGGCATCAAAAGATGGAAATAGTCTTCCCATAGAGATGAAAGAATTGGTTTAGATTCACTTGTTTTTCTGCCTCCTCTGCTTCGTGAACCATGACATCTGTGATTATTTTGTAGAATCCTTATGTAAGGTTAACAAGCCATTAGATGATAGGAAGCTCATTTCATGTGTAGGCAATAAGGAAAATGAGTTATAAATTCTCACACATCTTTTCCCCCTGGAAGTAGATTCTCATATAAGTGATTCACTGCATGTGACAATGCAACCCACAATGAATTATTGGTTCCTGTCATGATTGATTCATGAGTTGGTTAGGTGGCTGAAATAAATGTTCTCCCTAGAATCTCATTTGGTGTTATCTAGCTTTCTTTGTCTTTTGCTTTGGTTGTTTCTTTCTCACTAAAAGACTTTTCAAAATAAAGATTATTTCTTTTTAATAGCTAAAAAATAAAGCCCACAATAACTACCATGATCTCTTCTTTCTTGAGAAAAATGTAAGTGCGGACCACATTATCAGATGTCAGTAATGTGTCAGTTACAAACAAAGCTGATGTTTCTACATTCTCCTACGCTAAACCTTTATAAACATCAACCTGTTTCTTCCCCAGCCTGGATGCTATTTTACATTTGCTTCTGAGCTTTATCATCTTAGATGGTTAATATCAGTGGACTCATGCAGTATTTGTGGGTGCTTTGTTTCCCTGAACACAGTCCTCAAGGTTCACTGATCTTATAGTATATAGCAAGCTTGCATTATGTTTTCAGCATGAATACAAATTCATTATATGTGTGTGTCACATTTTGTTTATTCATTAGTCTGACACTGAACATTAAAGTTCTCTTTCTTGACTGTTGTAAATAATGTAATACCCATGAGAGTGTAGATATCTCGTTGAGATCCTGATTTCAATTCTTTTCTCAAAACACTCAAATGTAAGACCCCTTGGTCGTGTGTCAGTGCTGCCTTTTCTTTTTGAAAGGCTTTCATAATGCCTTGTCTGTGATTGCACCATCACGTTACTTCCAATCGCACACGAAGGTCCAATTTCTTTAATGCTTTACTAATATATTTGTTTACTTTCTAACTTTCTAAAGATTTATTTTATTACTATGTGTATGTGAGTGTCTGTGTGTGTGAGTGTGTGCACACGCATGTGTGTCTTTGAAGTCCAGAAGAGTGTGTAGAATCCCCTAGAGCTGTAGTTACAGGTGATTCTGAGCTCTCCAATATAAGTCTTGGGATGGAAATCAGATTCTCTGCAAGAGCAGAAGGGCTCTTAACCTCTGAGTAAACCCTCCAGTCCCAATTTCTTTCTTTTTACAGTGACCGTGCTGACAAGTGTGAAGCACCACTTCCTTGGAACATTATTTTGTATCTCCCTGATATTAGTGGTGTTGAGAATCTTTAATATGCTTCTTAGACATTTGTACATGCTTGGATAAAGGTCATCTTGAGTCTTTTGATAACGTTCAGTATTTTACTGGCTTTCTGATTCTCTTATATGCCTTGTGATTTTAGCACGTATGTGGCTTGGAGATATTTTCTCCTGTTTGAGAGGGAACCTTTTCACTGCCATGTCTTTCTCATCTTGTACAGATGTTTTATAGTTTGAGATAACACAGGTCTCATTTTCTTTTGTCAGCTGTGACTTTTTGGGTCCCAGCTAGAAAGCAGTCACCAAGACAAAGGTCATAAACATTTCCAATCTTTCTTTTAAGACAGTTATAGATTCTCACTTCACCTTTGAGCCTTTGATCCATTCAAGTTGATTTTCATGTGTGCTGTGAGACAAGAGCATGATCTTGTATTTTTTCATGTGGCTATCAGTGTTTGCAGCACCATTTAGTGCTGAGTCAATTCTTTCCTCCTGTTACTTCAGGGTTTCTTTTTAAAAAATTGTTTATTAATTCTTTGAGAATTTCATATAACGTATTTTGATTATATTCATCCCTATTTCCCACCTAATATTTCTCAGATCTACACCACTTCCATAATCCCTCCTCATGTTCATTTCTTTTAAGTTTAGAAACATAAGCAAATTTAATGCAAGGAAATTATCAGTAATAAAAGACATTGTATGGTGGTAAAGGAATCTCTCCAAAAAGTTGAAACAACTCTAAACATGTCTGCAACTAGCATCTGAACTTCCACGTATATAAGACCCAGTGATGACTGAGCTGAAATAAGAAGTAGGCACATACATTCTTATCATGACATCTCATACAGTAATTTATATATCAAACAAACAGAAAGTTGGTAGGAATGTGGAAGGGCGGCACTATTAATCAAGTTGAATTAAGTGAGAGCTCTGTTGAAAACCCACGACAATGGCCATGGCCATACAATTGTCATGTTGCTATATATAGCATTCTGTGTCAGAATGTTATAATAGCTTCATTTCTAATTATCAAACCTTGAAGACAATCAAAGTGTTCTTCAGTGGTAACTTAAGAAACGGGTACATCTCTACAGAGAATGCTGCTCAGTGATATCAAAGAATGACCCAGCAAGCCACCTAGAGAACCCAGATCAACTTACAATGAATATTGTTAAATGAAAGAATCCATTCTAAAATGCTTTAAGTATGATAGCCTTCCATTCATCTGAGATTTCATAGAAGACAAAGTAAGATGACAACACAGCAGTGGCTCCAGTGACTTTGATGGGAGGAAAGCAGGGTGATGAGGCACATGGGGGGGCGGTGATTCTTTAGGATGATGACATCATTTTGCAGAGTGCTGTGCTGTTGCATATATGACAATGATTGTCATTCTTTAAGATGATGTGATTATTCCGCAGAGGTACTATGCTATTGCATATATGGCAATATTTCCTAAGACATTTGTACCACCAAAGCCACTCAACCTTGTTAAAGACACCCCAAAGCAGAGAATTTAATGCAGAATGTGAAAAGATAGTCATTTTTTAATTCAAACTCCATGAACATGATTCAACAATTTGTATTCATTGAAAGAAATCAGGGCAGGAACTGAAGTAGAAATGGTAGAGGAATGAAGTGGAAACTTCTGGTTTCCTTGAAGACTTAGTTTTGTCATGTTTTGCTGCAAGCTGGGCTCATGATGTTTTGCCCAGATTGGCTAGTGAGGGGCATATCATGTTTTGCTGTCAGCTCTCATGTGTAAAGGGCATGACTTTGACCAGCTGAGAATATCCGTGGGTGGTCTCTGAGGCGAGGACATATATAGAGGCCTACATACAGTGACACATGCTGTTTGGATTAACATTACTGAGCAGATCTTCATGCTTCAGCATTTGACTTTGCAGAGAGAAACGTTTCAGAGAACTTCTCCAGACAATCCAATTAACTCTTGTGGCCTTCACTGACTTTGTGTTGCTGCTTGGTGTTGGCCTTTGGACTCGAGTGCTGGTAATCCCTTAAAGATATATAGACCGTCATCAGCAGGAAGTAGGTAAAAGAGGACTACCATCCCTTTCCCTACTAATCTCGGACCAAAGGTTGCAGGGGGTTGAAAGGGAGGTAAATGTGCTTAAGAAACCTAAATAAAATAGGTAAAATAAATAAATAAATAAATAAAATCTAAGCCTACAAAGGAAGGCTGCCTGACTGCTCACTCTCTGGCTAAGTCAGGCTCAGCCCATGCTCAGCTAGCGTTCTTATACAGCCAGGCCCATCCTGCATTACTTAATAATCAAGAACATCTCCCACAGATATGCAGACCTGCCCCAAGGCTAAGCTGACCCAGGTAATTTCTCCTTCCAGGCTTTCCTTTCAGATGACTCTAGGACACAAGCTGACACTTAAAGGTAATTAGGATAGCTGGTGATATAGCTCAGTTGCAGAGCGCTTGCTTACCATGTGAAAAGTCACAAGAACACACACACACACACACACAAACACACACAGCAAATCTCAAATAGATTCAGTATTTGATAGAAAGGAAAGAACTCGTTTCTTCAACAATATGAAAAATGTATCTTTTTAATTTGTGTTTTCCTTCAAGCATTTGTAGCTCAGTGAAATAACTGTTATACCAGAGGCAAAGGCAGCATTTTACAGTAGACCAGAGGGTGTCCAATCCAGTCTGGCTATAGGTAAGATTTAAGTTCCTGTGTGTATTCTCTTTAAATGAACATTTGCAGAGCTAAGGGAATCAACTACAGCAAGAATGCTAACAGTGTAGCTACAAAAAAAAAAAAAAAAAAAAAAAAAGAAAAAGGCTCAAGGAGAAAAGATACTTTGAACATTAGTAGAAAGAGCTTACTATGTTAGAAAAGAAACTTGTGGGAGAAAAATGAGAGCTATGCCTTTGAAAGGGACAGGCTGTTTCTGTCTTGACAAGATGGTATCCTATACAGTGCGGCTCCATTAGTTAGTTTTAAGCAAGGGAGAAATCTAGTCTGATTGACTTTTTTCTTTATGTTGCTTTATGTTGTGTTTTGGAGACATTCAGCCTTAGCTGAATCTGAGCTTGAACTCTTGAGGCCCCTGCCTCAGCTATCCTGAATGCAGGGACTAAAGATATGCAATACTGTGCCTGGCTCAGCCGCAGCTCAGTCAGAAACAAATAGTGTACTAAAAATGTGAGTTTAATGCTCTGGCAGGAATGTAAGTAAGTTAGGAAGCTATCGCAAGTAAAACAAAGGATGCATGTAAAAGGATCCAATTGAAAAAGAGGCAATAGGGAGGAAATTCTTTCTAAAAAGTAGGTAACACTCTGGTAGATATATGATGAACAGGAGAATTTTTGTTTGAATTGTTGGTGTGTTTCGCCGGGTGGTGCAGGGTCCTCAGGCATTAGCTGAGTCCCTGGCCAGCTCTTCCTATTTAAGTTTCATCTACAGATATACATGTCCTCCTGACTCCTGTTGCCGTTCATCTTTCCACCTCTTGTTCCGTGTCTCTGGATCTCTCAGTGTGTGACTGCCCAGTTTCTTAGAGTCTTCAATCTCTTACACATTTCACAACAACTAAATTTGACTGTTCTCTGACGTCATGGCTCCCAAGTCAGATATAAAGCAGGTGACTTAGTTCCTTTGGAAATAAAAACCTGGATGATGTTCTCTTTGTCTCCTTAAGTCTCTGCCCAGCCGACATTGTCACAATCAAGCCATTGCTATTTAGCCTTATTTCAGATGTCCTTGTCTATACTCCCAGAAGTCACGCTCCCCAGGGATATTACCATGCTAACCTTTAACAGCTGTCCTCTCCCAGCTCTCTGGATATCACTCTTGAAGTCCTCAGATGAGGGTTCTTTGTCTCCGCCCCTCACCCATCTCCTGTCCACATCCAGCTTGATGCCCTTTCTGAATTCTGTTCTTCCAGTTCCTTAACCTCAGCTTACAATTTTTCTTCCTGTCTTTTGTCTCCCATCTATTCGCACAGGGACACGTTCGACTTGTTTTTTTAATAAATGTGTTTCTATCTCCCAAACAACAAATTTAGATTCTTTTTTCTGTCCAACCCCAGAGGCCCACCCCTTCCGCTTGACTTGCTCAGATAAAAAACTACTAGTGCGTCAAGTCCATCTTGACCTGATTCCACGTCATTCTTTTACCACAGGTACATTAATCTTGTCACTCTGTCCCTAGCACACTGATTGATAGCTATATTCTTACTCTTTCAGGTCACTCTCTTAGCCCACTGCCTGGTGGATAAATTATCCTTGTAAACTTCAACTCTAGATGAACTTGACTCCCTGGCTTCTTTGTATCTGCCTACTTGTGTGGACAAGCACAGTGAGAAAGAAAGTAAGGCATTGATACAGAGGGACTTGCTGCCTTAATTTTAAATTTCAGATATGATTTTATCGGGTAGGCTCTGTATCAGCAACCTCTCCCATCGCTGAGACCAAGCATCTGGCAAGAAACAAGTTAAAGAAGAACAGACTTCTCTTTGTTCTCTTTGGTTGGCTCACAGTTTGATGGGGAAGGCATGGGGCACATGGCAGGGGCAGCAAGTCACTGAGAATCCTCACGTCACAGTATATGAGGAAGCAGCAGTCCTCAGCTGGCTTTCTATGACCCTTTATGTTTGATCAGGGATAAAGCGCATTGGACAATGCTACCCATTCAGGGAAGGCCCCTCCCCTTCAGTCTTATCAGGAAGCTACATATCCTAACTTGGGACCCACTATACCCTAGGTATTCCTTGATCCATTCAAATTTGCTATCAAAACTAACCCACCTCAGGCTTTAATACCACCAGGTAATCCAACATTCTTTCTCCTATGTTATTTTTCTTCTTTAGAAGCCAAATATTGCAAACATTACCATCTGTTCTTACCACCTTGGCTTTTTTCCTACCTATTTTGCTTCTCTGAAGCTGTGATAAAACATTAATCAAAACCAGCTTGGGAGGAAAGGGTTTATTTAATTATACTGATTACAGTCTGTCTCCAAGGAAAGACAAAGACAGGAACTGAAGAAAAACCATAGAGGAATACAGATCACTGGATTATTTTCTAAGGCTTGCTCAGCCTGATTTTTTAAACAACCCAGAACCACCTGACCAGGACTCGTACAACCCAAGGTTGTCTGGGCCCTCCTACATCAGGGAAATGCAAATCAAAATGACCCTGAGATTTCACCTTACACCCATCAGAATGGCCAAGATCAAAAACTCAAGTGACAACACATGCTGGACAGGATGTGGAGAAAAGGAAACCCTCTTCCACTGCTGTTGGAAATGTAAATTTGTACAACTTCTTTGGAAATCAATCTGGCACTTTCTCAGAAATTAGGAATAGTGCTTCCTCAAGATCCAGCTATAGTATTCCTAGGCATATATCCAAAAGATGCTCAAGTATACACCAAGGACATTTGCTAAACCATGTTCGTAGCAGCTTTGTTTGTAATAGCCATAACCTGGAAACAACCCAGATGTCCCTCAACATAGCAATGTATACAGAAATTGTGGCTGCTTTGCTTTGACTCTGTTACTCAACTAGAGTTTGTAACACAACGTATAGTCCACAATGTATAGTTCTTAATGTATAGTTCTGAATTCCACTCTCCCTGACCCTAGCTACTTCACTGACTTTGGGAATAACCACCTCTGAATTTAATAGGTAATGGACAGTACTTGCTGATGATGAAAAATAGTGACTGAAAGGCTAAGTGTAGCCAATGCTAGTTTTCTTGGTACATGCTCATGTCCTGCCCCACTTGGAAGAAATTCTAATAATGCTAGGTCCTTTGTCTCTGGTGATGTGCTGCGATTGCTCACTCCTCATTCTTTGTGTATTAAATGAAAAGCTGAGTACGGAAAGGTCAGATTCAGCACACTGTTTTCATCTGAGAGGAGACAATGAACAGGTAGATTATCTCAGCTGGCTGGGAAGTTTTACAAGCACACAGAGGAAAAACAATTGCTTTCTTTTAACTTCAGATTTCAAAAGGAGTGAAGACCTGCACTGGATTACCAACTATAAACACATATTTCTTCCCATAACAGTGGAAGACTCAGCTGTCACATATGTCCTTGCACTGACTTAGGAAGAGGAGGGACTTGCCTGCCCCTCTAGTACAAGCTCACCCAAGCTTTTCCTCTGTTGTGTCTCTCTCTTGCTAGCCTTCTATTGTTCACTCGTCCACACAGTCTTATCTTCTAGAATGCTCTCTTTACCCTCTTGGTCCTGTCTGTCTTCCTTTTTTAATGGATCTAAACCTAAAGAGTACAAGTAATTTATTTTTACTAAGAATTGGAGGATTTTCACTCTCCTAGATGACTGATTCAAGAAAGCCCCTCAAACTGAGTTTGAAGAAAATGAAGAGTATAAGGAGAGCAATTCTCTGGGCCTTAGAAATTTTGCTTCCAGCAAAAAGATTGCTCCTGGGACTCTTTTCTATAGCTTTCCATCAATTGCTTCTTAACATTCATAACTCATCTCAAAGCAAAAGAAAATACCAAGCCTGAGAGTGGACCTTGAAAGAATATTTTTCACTGATTTTAAAGGAACAAACACCTATTAAAATCGGAAAGATATGGGCGCCTTAGACACAGAGTGCAGTGGTCTCCGGTCCCAGGCTGTGGGCTCCTGATCTCAGAGTATATACTTAGATTTCTCCTTTGTTCTCATCTGAAAGCAAGATGATGTGCAAGAGGAGATGGGTAACTGGTGAAGCAGGAGGCTCCCATCAGGAAGTGGAAAATAACACTGTATGGGATGTTCACAGAATGAAGACAAAAATGATCTTCACAACTGATGCAGAAAAAGCATTTGACAAAATCCAACGACTCACGTGGTAGAAATCACTCAACACAACTAGAAATAGAAAAGAAATTTCTCAGCTAGAAAGAGGGCACTTATAACCCTCACAGATAACATTCCACATAGCGGCAAAGAACTGATCTCTTTCACTGATGATCTGGAAAAAGAGAAGGATGCTGGCTGTTATCCCTTTTATTTAGCATTGTGTTGTGACACTCTGCCATAGTAATTAGGAAGCAAAACAGAAGCAGAAAGGAAGAAGTAAAATCCTCTCTACTCTTAGAACACCTGATCCTACAGATGAAAATATCCCAAATAACCTAAAATTCCACTGACAAATT
Organism: Meriones unguiculatus; assembly: GCF_030254825.1. NCBI lineage: Eukaryota > Metazoa > Chordata > Mammalia > Rodentia > Muridae > Meriones > Meriones unguiculatus. The sequence continues at coordinate 22,533,520 of NC_083350.1, read as the reverse complement.
TGACATTTTTCTTTTTTTCCTTAGAGCCCAATTTGTGGGAAAGAGTTGAGATTTAGGGGCAGTGCCTTTGAATTTATCAAAGTATTGAGATAGAAGATAGGCATGTAAAAATCAGTAAGATTCTTATGCATTTGCTCTGTCCAATTCTGATCATAAATTGTATATAGAAAACTCTTCTTGCTCCGCCTGTGTATCCTCACTGATATCCCTGCCTTCTTATGAAAGCAAATAATGACAGCAAGGCTGGCAACTAACCGTGATTCAAAATTATGCCACTTAGGAAATTTTAAGTGAATTAGGAGCTGGAGACCTTTAAATACAGGATGGGCAAATGTGGCCTCATGAAGGGTAAACTTGAATTCCTTCAGAACCTGCCACCTCAAGCACACTGCTGTTGGGTGTTGATCATTGGAGCTGAAGGCACTTGAAACCCAGCAGACGAGGAAGGGTTCTCTGAATGTTCTGGGTAGACTTACAGGCAGGTCATTAAATTTGCAATCAGAAATATGTGCTGCCGGAAACAGGAAAAGAAGACCATTTGTAGCACCGTGAAGGGAACCTTGACAGGAACTGTACAAATAAATCTATAAAATAACACTTATCTCTCAGTAGTCCTTTCTGAATTCTTTCTGGAAACCACTCCACAGTGCCTTTTCCAATCTTCAGAATTTATCAAAACAAACAAATAAACAACCAAATAAAAAGAAAGGCAAACAACCTAATGAATGGATGGAATAAAGAAATGAACAAATATTTCTCAAAAGATGAAGCACAAATGGCCAATAAACAGAAAAAAAATATTCAGTGTCACTTGTTATTTTCTTCTTTTAAAAAAGATTTATTTACTTATCTTTTTAAAAATATTTTTTAAAGATTTATATACTTATTTATGTGTATGAGTGCTCTATCTGTATGTACACCTGCATGACAGAAGAGGGCACTAGATCAGATTATACATGATTGTGAGCCACCGAGTGGTTGCTGGAAATTAAACGTGGGACCTCTGGAAGAGCAGCCAGGGCTTTTAACCTCCGAGCCATCTCTCCATCATGTCACTTGTTATTTTCATCAACTGAAAATTGAGAGTACATTGATGGGCTGGGAAGAAGAGTGCTTGCTACAAAAACATGAGGGCCTGACTCAGAGCCCTCACATCCATGTTAAAAGCTGGTCGTGGTGGCACAAGCCTCTAATCTTAGCTCTGGGTAGATAGAGAGAGAGAGCTCTAGAGCCAGGGCTAGCTGGTACTGACATCGGTGAACTCCAAGTTCAGTGACAGAGTGTGCCTAGAGAAAATCAGTGACAAGAGACAGGGTAAGACACTCAGCATCAACTTCTGGCCTTCACATGGGAAACATGCCTGTGTGCAATGCTGTTTTATTTAACTTTTCCTCTTATTTTATTTTTTAAATTTCAGTTTATTTACTTTACATCCCAAGAGTGTTTCCTTCCTCCTCTCTTCCCAGTAACCCCCTTCTCTTCCTTTTCCCCTTCCCCCTGCTGTTTTGTTTAATGATAAAATGTACAAAATTATGTAGTTTGCTGAAAAATCCTTGCAACTAAAGATCATTATCTTAAATTAAATAGAACAGACTCAGAAGTCAAATATCACAAAATCATGTTTTTTTGTGGATATAAGATTGCATACAGATACACACAACATACATAATATACATTATATATGAAAAAGGATGGGAGGCTGGGGAAGAAAGGAGACTCATGGGACAGGAAGGGGTGCTATGGTAGGAATGCTAAGGGATAAACTTGAATATGGTCAAAATATATAATGTGCTTGATAGATATATATAATATATGTGTATGTATGTATATATGTATCCAAACAACGGAATTCTATTCAGCCTGTAATAAGAAATGAATTCATGAAATTTTCAAGTAAATGGATAGAACTAGAAAAAATACTGCAGACTCAGAAAGACAAATACCACATGTTCTATCTTTTATTTGTAGACCCTAGCTTCAAATCTTTAGCCTGTAGTAATCATAGAAACTCGGAAATTAAAAAGGAAAATGTGGATGGGGTTGGGGGAAGGAAGCATTATGGAGACAAGCATAGTAGGACACAAGAGCTATGAAGATGGAAAGGGGAAAATGGGGGGTTATCTAGGAAGGGGAAGTTAAGGAAATATAAAGGAAGAGGAAAGGAGGAGAGCTAAATAACACTAAAAATGTTTGGGAAAGGCATAGGGAGACATATTGTTTTATAATCTACTTAAATGTGTGTGTATATGTGTGTCCATATATATATATATATATATATATGTGTGTGTGTGTGTGTGTGTGTTATAGTTTAAATGTAGTTATACTATATAGCGTGATAATAATCTCTTCCAAGAGACACAGACTGTCTAACAGAAACCCCAGTGCCAGGTATGGGAAAGCTCCCTTCCAATTGTTGGTCAGGAAGTCTAAGAGTCTCCCAAAACAATATAAGCTATTACTATTGTCTTGGTTGCCTTGTAGTGCCCAAACGTAAGCCTTATGGCTGAAGACAACATATACTTTGGACACAGAACTTGGAGCAATCAAACTGACCTGGAAGCCTTCTCTTCTCTCTAATGACTAGCTCTCATAGTATTGGAAGGTGCTGGGCAAGTTGCAAAGAAGGAGGAGGAGGAGGAGGAACCAAGAAAGAAAGACATCAACATGACTACCCAGTTATAAAGCCTATGACATACAACAATGACCAGCTCAAGTAAGATAGCTCCAGTGGCGCAATAGTGCCACTATTATCATGGGGGTAACCAACAGCTTTCTAACTGGACTTAAGGCCTGATGCATGCAAGGGAATTCATGGATGCCGTTGAACACCCATTCGACTAGACCCTAAGGAAGATCCTATTTTTGCCATTTTTAAAACCAATATAATTTCTAACTGTATTCTAAATACTTACCCTTTCACCCACAGATTAGTATAATGGTACTTAGGTGAATTTAAAGAGAAACTCATTTACTGAGCCTTGGACGAGTCTCATTAAAGTTAGTCAGACCACTCCTGGGTTGTTTGTTTGAAGTCCCTTCTATTCTGCCAGGTAACTTTTAAAAAGCATCTCCCTGTGATGCTTTTCAGCACTGTAGTCTGGCTGTGTAGTAGTTTTCAAGAGTTGCCACACATACCGACACCTACTTCCCAACTGCTCTGGAGGCTGGAAGTCCAATCAGATGTTGTCAGGCGTGACTCTTCTGTGGTCTCTTCCCCTGCTGTCTAGATGGCTCCTTCTCCCCATGACTATAGTATCTATGTGCTTATGACTGTATGGAACATCATTCATATGAGGTTAAGGTTCATCCTAAAAACTGCATTTTGTCTTCATTATTTCTTTAAAGACCCTATCTCCAGATACTCCTGTTTGGGAGTACTGTGAATTAAGAGTTCAGGATGAATTTTGGTGGGTGCAATTCAAGACACATCAACCCATATTTCCTTACCCACCACATTTTTGCTATGGTTCTAATGTATAAGAAAACTGGGGTGGGGAGGAAAGAAACCACATTTCCCCACTTTCTGAGCAACCTTTTGCGGGTGTACCTGGAGAGGGAGCACCATGCGTCCTGAGATCTTCACTTGAATATTTTCTCTTTGTGTCTCTTACTCGTGTCAAATCCTTGCCCCACCTCCAGTTCACCACAACTCCTCATACAGAACTCCAAGGAGGTACCTCAGAGGCACTGGCCAAGCACACATTCCACCCTTTCCCATGGAACCACCATAAAGCACATGGAGGCACATCACACTGGTGGAAGAAATGAGGCTAACCCAAAGAGCTGTCCTATAGCAGATGAGAATGACTACAATGTGCTTTCTTATGAGCTACCATGAGTTCAGAACTTTCTTATTTGGAAACCCAGGTATGTTTCCTCGGTATGGCTCTGAGCTCTCGGGGCTCCAGCGGTGTTTCTAGCTCCTTCAACCTCCACAGGGGAGAAATGTTACCTGCAGCCCCAGGCCTGTGCCTTGGCAGACAGTTCTTATGGCTACCTGACTGCCCTTACCTTGGTGTTTGTCCTCTGCAGTATCCTTCACAAAGACTGTTCAAATATTAACTGTAGAAGTTGCATAATACAATTTCCCCTGGCCATTTAGAAGACAAATTTTAGCTAATCTTGCCTCAGAGACAGAGTTGATGGTATATCATTTTATAGGGAAAAAAATCAATATAAGCTGTAGAACCTTTTATATTAGCTTAATTATTATATTGTGATTATTATATAATGATAATATTTTTGTGGTAACTTAAATTATAAATTTTGCTGTTTCTTTTGTAGGTAGAGATAAACCATAATTCTGCCCAATGATACTGCTGATGTTTCTGAGCCCTTGTCCTTTTTTTATTTTAACTTTTGTAATCAGTGGAATTTAAGAAATCTGAAAAGAAAGTTATAACAACATCTTGAGCAGAATTTTACTTTGTTTTTGATTCTGTAACTTACACTGTTATAACATCTCAAGTCATTATTCTATTATGCTATATATTATTTTCCAAACACAGTGCTAAGTGCATTATAAATGTCACCTGATTTAATGGTCATATCAACCAATGATTGAAATTTACTAACCCATACTTTAGAGATATGGAATGAAGCTTTGGTAAATAAAATACCTTTTGCAGAGCCACAGAGCACGTAAGTAAATGAATTGTGAGCTGAGCAGGACAAACCAGACTGGTTAGAATTCTGCAGGATATGATGATACCCACTGCACTTGTGTCATCCAGAAGGCTGAGCCAACCAACCAATAGGCAGACCAGCTAATAGATGTAGTTAAACAGGCAGAAAACACTGTGAAAAGGAAAAAAAAAAAACTAACTCACAGAGCCTCGGTGTGCAGACATCACTATAGAGCAGGTGAGCCATGGAAACCATCCAGGTGGAGTGATTTTCTAACCTTCATCCATGAGTATGAGCATAGGATGTGCTTGCTGCTGGGTACTGATTATTAGGTAGAAAATGCCAGGATGGCTCATCAGCAGGTAATAGGTAGTAAGACTGGGCAGCAGCTAGCTGGACTATAGTCACTCTGAATCCAAAAGACCTGGAGCACATGGCAGATTCAAAATGAGGGAGCAAACCAGAGCCCCAGTTAGCAATGCTTCGAGCTAGAATGCAAAGAAAACAGGTCACCCTTGGAGTGATTTGCTAGGGTCATCAGAAATGCCTTTGACAGCTCCCATGCCTGAGGTAGGTTTGTCATCTAACCCAGGATGAAGGGGTGAAGGTGGGAGGACCTCAGAAGCAGAATGCTTCTAAAACGTGAGCAAAAATAAATTCAAGACTGAATAAAAATGCTTTTTTTAAAAAGTTTGATATACCAGATTGATTTCCAGAGTGGTTGTACAAGTTTACATTTCCACCAGCAGTGGAGGAGGGTTCCCCTTTCTCCACAATCTCTCCAGCATGTGTTGTCACTTGAGTTTTTGATCTTGGCCATTCTGATGGGTGTAAGGTGATATCTCAGGGTCGTTTTGATTTGCATTTCCCTGATGGCTAATGAGGTTGAGCATTTCTTTAAGTGCTTCTCTGCCATTTGGTATTCCTCTACAGAGAATTCTCTGTTTAGCTCTGTTCCCCATTTTTTAATTGGATTACTTGATTTGTTGCTTTTTAACTTCTTTAGTTCTTTATATATTCTAGATATTAGCCCTCTGTCACTAGGAGTTGGTGAAGATCCTTTCCCAATCTGTAAGCAGTCATTTTGTTCTGATGACCATGTCATTTGCTTTACAGAAGCTTTTCAGTTTCATGAGGTCCCATTTATTGATTGTTGCTCTTAGAGCCTATATTGTTAGTGTTCTGTTCACTCTGGAAATCAATCTGGCACTTTCTCAGACAACTAGGAATAGTGCTTCCTTAAGATCCAGCTATACCAACCCTAGACATAGATCCAAAAGAGGCTCAAGTACACAATAAGGACATTTGCTCAACCATGTTTGTAATAGCTTTATTTGTAATAGCCAGAAGCTGGAAACAACCCAGATTCCCCTCATCTGAGGAATGGATACAGAAATTGTGGTACATCTACACAATGGAATATTACTCAGCAATAAAAAACAAGGAAATCGAGCTACCACGAGCTTTGTCCGAGTAAAGGTTCTATGTTATATCCATACATGGTCCTTTATTGGAGAAACAGTTTCAGAAAAAAAACTTGTGCCCAGATATTTCCCATTGTAAGGGGAACAAGGACTATCTCTGACAGGAACTCAATGGCAGGCTCTTTGACTCCCCACCCCCCAAGGGAGGAGCAGTTCTCCTAGGCCACAGAGGAGGACTTCATAGCCAGCCCTGAAGATACCTGATAAAACAGGGCCAGACGAAAGGGGAGGAGATCCTCCCCAATCCGTGGACTTGGAAAGGGGCAGGGAGAAGCTGAGGGAGGGAGGGTGGGATTGGGAGGGAATGAGGGAGCGGGATACAACTGGGATACAGAGTTAATAAAATGTAACTAATAATAATAAACAATAAAAAATAATAAAAAATAAAACAAGGAAATTATGAAATTTGCAGGTAAATGGTGGGAACTGGAAAAGAGCATCCTGAGTGAGCTATCCCAGAAGCAGAAAAACACACATGGTATATACTCACTCATATAGACATATAATAAACCTACTAAAATCTGTACACCTAAAGAAACTAGTCAAGAGGGAGGACTCTTGCCAAAATGCTCAATCCCCATCCCCAAAAGCAAAGAGGATGGATATCAGAAGAAGGAGAAAACAGGGAATGTACACAGGAGCCTGCCACAGAGGGCCTCTGAAAGGCTCTGCCCTGCAGACTATCAAAGCAGATGCTGTGACTTATGGCCAAACTTTAGGCAGAGTGCAGGGAATTTTATGAAAGAAGTGGGAAATAGTAAGATCTGGAGAGGACTGGAGCTCCACAAGGAGAGCAACAGAACCAAAAAATCTGAACACAGGGGTCTTTGTTGAGACTGATACTCTAACCGAGGACCATACATGGAGATAACCTAGAACCCCTGCACAGATGTAGCCCATGGCAGTTCAGTGTTCATGTGGGTTACATAGTAATGGGAGCAAGGAATGTCTCTGACAGGAGCTGACTTGCCTGCTCTTTGATCACCTCCCCCTGAGGGGGAAGCAGCCTTACCAGGCCATAGAGGAAGACAATGCAGCTACTCCTGATGAGACCTGATAGACTAGGGTCAGAAGGAAGGAAAAGAAGACCTCCCCTACCGTAAGTGGACTTGGGGAGGGGCATACGTGGAGAAGGGAGATGAAGGGAGGGATTGGGAGGGGAGGAAGGAGGGAGCTACGGGGGATACAAAGTGAATAAAGTGTAAATAAAAAAATTTAAAAAATTGATACTCAACAAATAATCTTTTGAAAACATGACAGGTTGCTAGTAATAAAAATGATCAGAGTTCATGCCCTTTAGAGAAAATTTAGTGTCTGCCCTGGGGATTTGTGTTTGAGTTTGAGAGAATCAAGAAAAAAGCAGAAGTGAGGTTTTTTGTTTTTTTTTTCTTCTTCTTCTTTTTCTGTTCCAAGGACATTGTGACAAGGTGCCTAGCTTGGTTTGTGAATGTATTTGGAATTTAAATCTAATCACACGCAGACCTGATGATGGGTTTTCTAAACATTCAGAATGGGGTCGATTAAAAAAGCCCTTAGGTGATTAAATCTGTATAAAAAAAGAGAACAACAAAGGCGACACAGGCTGTGGGTCTCTGCACCTGTTAGCAATTCATGATGAGCTCTAAGGGGGCAGAGATGGAAACCACACGCTAAGATCACAGCTCGACAGAAGTTCGATAGCCTGAGCAGCGCAGAAGCCATTTAGGCCATGCACAGATGTTGAAAGCATCTCTAATAAATTACAAAACATGCTACTTCCATCTCTTCACACCAAATTGAGTCATCACTTCCAGGTTTTCTGCTGAGAGTGTGGTCAATATGGTCAATAACTAATGAATTATCTCTGTTATTTCCACGTTCAGATGCACTAAAGAAGGCATTCTGCATTATTCATATGCGCGTGCTTGTTTTCCAAAGCGCAGCCACACATGCTTCTGAAGAATTTTGCACTGCACAATCACAAAAAACCTTCGAATGCTATTTAATTTTAATGTAAACATCACATAGTTAGGATTGTGGTTGCATTTACACGGAAGAGAAAATTGGTAAATCTATTTATAATGCCTGCCAAAAGGGGCTTTGTAACTCTTAAAAGATTCACACTTATACATCTTGACTAAGACATACTCTTTCCTGGAAGGCAAATGTGTTAGTGTGAGGACAGTCTATGCTGGCTTTTGGAAAGAAATGTAAAATCAATTTTACTGCCAGTTGATTGGCTTTCTGGAGGCTATGCTGAAAACTCATAAGCTGTAAGTGGATAGAGGAAATAATTCAGGATTTATAGAACCATATGTGTTTAGGTGAGATATTTCAGAAGCACACTATGTTGGTGGGTTTTATCTTCCTTTGCGTAGTGAACTGAGACTGGCCCAGACTCACTCTATAAAATGTCCATGCCTCTTTACAGTTTTACAAGAAAAAAGTATTTGTCTCAAGGACGAGGTAAGCCTTAGACAAGGGGCATAGGAAAGAAGACTTGGCAGAGCTTGGACACCTCCATGGCCATTACAATTCTTCATCACATATGTATGTTCGAAAAATATTATGGAGATATTGCAGGAGAAAAGCACAGGTACAGAACATGACAGCCCTCTGCAGTCTAGAGCCAATCTCTTTCTTGCTGGGACTCTCCATGTAGACAAAGTCTCCGAATCTGATGTGCACATTGTCACATTCCTGCCCATCCTCTTCTGTCCCTACTTTATCTTTCCCACTAAGTTGTCTGTCAAGCTACCTGGTCTACTCTTTTCTCATATTTTCAGGATTTAAAAATTTTGACTTTGACATTTCTTTGGAATGTAGGCTTTTATGGGCTTTTTTTTTTTCAAAAACTAAAGAAAAATTTTTAATTGAACTACTTTTAAAATATGGGTGTTAGAAATAACATCCAAGGGTTCATGTTCAAAGGTACCTCGAGCCATCTACAAATGAGCCTGAAGTACCACAGCCCTGCTAATGCCTGCTAGTGTCGTTACCTACTCCCCAAATTCTACTATGCTTCTCCTCACCCAAAGTAGAAGTTTATAGCCAAATTTGCTTGTGAGTTCATGTGTCTGATAAGATTTAAAATAAAGAAGATATAAAATGTAGAGATGAACCTACATACAGTTGTGAACAAGAAATGAAAGCAACAGAGGGAAAGACAAGACTCAGGAGACACATAAGATTGTGCCCTCCTGATTATTAAAAAAAGGGCGGGGGAGGAAAACTCATGAAGGATTATAAAGATTGTTTGTGGATCAGGGTTGTGAAAAGCATTCTCTGTTTCAATCAGCCTGTCATTCTAGGCTGATTCCAAGCCTTGTAAGGTTGTACAATAAACAGCCTCAGTGTTACTCACTGTCTGAGTCTTCAGTCTCCTTATTATGAAATGAGAATATTCTTGTTATGAAACGAGGATCATTCTTTATCACAGGGGGGCCAAAACTACTACTATCAAACCACAGACTCTGTTGTTAATGTGATGCTAAAAACAATTACAACTTTTCTTTTATCCCTTGGTAATTCTGGACGTGAATACACTGTGTTTAGACCACATTCTACCTACGTACCTCACCCCAAAACTTTTAGAAAGTAATGGAAAAATAAATTGTTAAAAGAAAGAAAGAAAAAAGGACAAACCATACTGCTGCTGCGAGACGCTGGCGTTCCACTGCTCTGTAATGACTATTACTTCCAGGTTTGTTGTTTTATCAGCTACTGGGAAGTAGCAGTAAATCATGTCTGAAATGTTGTTAGTTGGTTGGCAGTGAACTTGACTTCCACGTGAATCAGGTGTGAGTAGTACAGTCATAGGTAGCATTGAAACACTGGGAACAAATGCTCAGGCTCTTCTGCTCGTCTCTTAAAGCTAGCTCTTATTGACTACTACAAAGCCAACGCAAAATGTGGAAATAACTTAGAGCACATTTTGAAGCTGAAATGTCCACTTAATAAAAGATGGGGGTAATTTAACAACACCTTTCAGGGACTAGACAAGTTTGAGCAATTGTTTCTTTTAAGTGAATGAAAAATAATAACCAGAGTGCGTGCGCGAGCAGCCTTGAGCAATAGCCAAGAAGCTTTGGATCCTAGCTGCTTCTTGGAAGGCCTAAAGTACCAGCATATAGGGCTTCTCTAATCTGCTTTCCTATATGTGCTGGGTAGTAGGAGTGGAGAAATCACTTCTAAAAGGTCTCTAGAACTCTTAAGTGGTAAGAACACCTTCTAAGAATGTGAAACATATCTGTGTTAGAACTCTTGTCACTATGACAAATACCTGAAAGGAATGTTTTAAAAGAAGAAAGGATTTATTTTTCTCATGATTTCAGCAGTTTTTGGTCCATGATAGGCTAGTTCCATTGTTTGAGAGTAATGTCAAGGTAACATCCTGGCTGAGAGGACATGGAGATGGCATTTGGGAAGCAAGAAGTAGAACGGGAAGTAGCCAGAGTCAAGGTTTCTTTTCTGGGCATGCCCCTATCCATCCACTTCTCCATTTAGTCCACATCTCTTACTTTCCACCTCCTCTCAATAAGGCATCAAATTATTTGTCAAGCAATGGATTAATCCATGCATCATGTTGTAGCTCTCATGATCCAATCACCTGTCAGTGACCGGATGCATCAGCTTGGGAAGAAAGCCAACCTTCATGAAGCTTCAAGAGGCCTCTCAGTGTGACTGGTATTATGATTTCTTGAATGGAGCTATAGACATCAGTGACCCTTCTCAAAAGAATGCAGGTGAAACCCCAACAAATCCCTTCAGCACTTGTGTATGTAGATTACGATATATTCAACAGACAATATAAAAGCCAAATGAAGTCAATGTCAAGCCAGAAATAATTTAAGAAGAGACATAAAATTTCAATTCTAGTTAGTGGAGGAGGTTGGAGCAAGGCACTCTTAGATATATCCCATTTGTTCTGAAAATTAAGCTGAGAGTTTTATTTTGTAGATGAAAGAATTTGGGGAACATTTAGAGAGCTTTTGCTCGTTCATTTCTATTCCTTCTGAGAATTAATTTTTAGCTGGCTTAGCAACTAAAAAAATTGTTCTGAGCATGGAATTCCTTGATATTCACTTTCATCTCATCACTATGTTTTCAAGAATTCTACTTAACATCCTGTCTGGTTACCCAGTGCTTCCTGTGAAATAGAAATTAGACAAAAAAGGAGCTTAACATTTAGGATTCGGAATTGTCCTAGGAAACGTTACCACTCACCACAGATACTACTTATTTGGCTGACCAATGTATTAGATCTTTGCAGCTCCACTTCCAAGATCACATTTCATGTTCTAAAACTTTCAGCATTTTCCCTTTCAGTTCTTTTCATTGCTGTGCTATTGAGGCATGATAAAGGTACTGTTAAAACATTTTTACTGCTTGGCCTTGGAAATGGATGGTTGATCTTCATTTTCAGCTTGACTAAAACTGTCTAAGGATGATCCTGTCAGCACTGAGATGTTCTAGAGGAGTCAGTTGAGGAGGCCAGACCCACCGTGATGTGCGGGTGATGTCATCTCCTGTGCTGGAGTTACGGAGAGATCAAAAAAGGGAGAGTACACAGAGCACTGGCACCCATCTCTCTGTTTCATGCTGGCTGTGGCAGGAGGACCCACAGAAGCTAGAATGATTCTTTTGACCAGGCCTTTCCTGGCATGATGGACCATGTCTTTACATTAAGGCAAAGTAAATTCTTCCTTTCTTAAGCTGACCTTATAGGGCACTTTGTCATGGTAACAAAAGCTTTCAACACACGCTCATCAGGTTTTCTTCTTATGGAAAGCTCTTACTACAACTCAGAACATAATCAATTGCCAGTCCACGTCCGTGCAAGTGCTGGATCATGCTGTATTCAGTGCAGACGGGCGGTGAGACTGCAGTGTCAGCACTAACTTCTCCTTTGATTTCCTAGTGCCTAGCTTCTCGGCTCTCCCTCTGTTAATTCTGAGGGTGTTAGAACGTGATGAAAAAGAAGAAAGGAGATAATCACCTGTCACACAATTTGAATCTTAAAAAAAAAAAAAAACAAAAAAAACTCAAGGCATTCAAATTCAGATGTTTCGTATGAATGCATTTTCTTATTTATAAATAACATGAAAAGTAAAATAAAAACAGGAAATAAAGCAATTATGCCTTATAGACCAGTAGCACCGTTCTCTGTCATTTGCTTTAATAATGAAAATGCAATGTATAGTTTCCAAATAAGACTTCAGAGATGCTCAAACCAAAATGTGCCATAAAATATGTATATTTTCTAGCCACATTGTCTCCAAGAATGGGGCCTTCATTTAACTCTTGATTAGATACACCTGTGGTAGATTGTCTAAGTCTGCAGGGACAGGGTAGGGACCTGATTTGACTCTCAGTGTGGCCATAGGCCTGCAGAGAGTAGCAGAGCTCACAGTGAAAGCTGCACAGCCAGAAGGAAACCCCGCTGACAACAGGTCAACAGCTGACCTCGGAGAAAGACCTGAGATAGCTCCTCTGCTCCTAAACTCCAGTCTCATAGAGAGAAAGGAGCCCACAACTTTGTTAGGATGTTGTCCTCTACTGAACCACACAAGCACCACCAACTAAAAGTTTAAAAGGGGACTTGAATTTTAGAAATAAAAAATATCAAAGAAAAACTTGACCCAGTGAACTAACTCCATATACAGAAGACCCAATGCAGAAAGGAAACAGCATAAAAAAGATATGTGTATTCCCAAATCACTAACCTCTAAATAATTGTATCTTATGAAAATTACTGGGAAGACATTCCAGACAAAGATTTAAAAGATGATTATGAGTTTATTCAAACAATTCAAAGACTAGAAGAATCTACTTCAAAAGAACAAAATCAAATGAATGAAATAAGCAAGTCAACAAAATAAGTGTAAATAGGCTTAGAATTGTTGAACAAAGCCCAAACTAAAATGATACTGGAAATGAAAAGCTCAATGATCCAAGTAAAAACCTGAGTGCAGAACCTCACCAACAGACTGGATCAGGCAAGAAATGAAGAATCAGGAATGCAAGGCAGGGAAGAGGAACTGGATCACTCAGTAAAAGTAAATAACAAATAAAAAGAAGAACTATGAACAGAAAGGGAAAGAGTCTGAACAACCATGATAAGACCTGACCTTCATATTATGGACACAGAAGAAGGAAAACACTATAGCAAAGGAATAGAGAATATTTTCAAGATAAGCACAGAAGGAAATCCTTCAAGTCTACAGAAAGAGATGCCTACCCACGTGAAAAGGGCCCACAAAACTCCTAATAGACAGGACTAGAAAAACAAACTCCCACCACGTATTATAATTAAACATTTAAAACAGTAAGAAAAATATTTAAAACCACAAGAGAGAAGGTTCAACAGAAACTTTTTAAAGCAAAGGGATCTGGGAAGTTGTATTCCAAGTTCAGAAGAACCACAATTGTTAACCCTGACTCTCTACCCAGTAACTATTTATTAAAATTGAAGAAGAATTAAAAAAAAAACATTAAGGAGAAGTTATATCTTCTATGATAAAACTGACTAAAGGGCTTTATGGCCATGAAGCCTGTTCTACAGAGAATACTGGAAGAAATACTTTGATTGAAGACAGGATAAACATTTGCAAGTGGCCACAGGAAATACATAATTACAGATGCTGATCAAAAGAAGCATAAGAAAATGCCGTAGGAACAACAAAGTGATGGACCTCTGCATTGATTTCTATAGCAGTTGCATCTTTGCACTCCCTCAAGCAATAAGTAAGCATTCCCCCATCTTCACATCCTCACCAGCATCTGCTTGCTGTCATTTGTTTTTTTCTTAACATCTGAATAATATTCCATCATGTAAATGTACTTCATCTGTATTATACCTTCATCAGTTGATAGACATCTAGGCTGTTTCCTTCCCTGGCTATTGTAAATATAGCAACAGCGAGCATAGATGAGCAAATCTCTGTAAGAAGGTATAAAATCTCGGGCTGGAAAGATAGCTCAGCAGTTATGAGCACAAGTTCTGCAGAGGACTCCCCTTTTCTTGCCAGCATCTGCTGTCATTTGTTTTTTTGATCTTGGCCATTCTGCCTAGGGTGAGATGAAACAAAGTATTTTTAATTTTTATTTCCCTGATGACTAGGGATGTTGCACATTTTTAAAGAGTTTCTGGGCCACTTGTATTTCATCATTTGAGAACCCTCTGTTTAGCCTATTTTTAGGTTGAGCTATTTGTTTTCTTGATGTTTAGCATTTTCATTTGCATATTCTAAAGTGTAGCCCTGTATCAGATGTATCGTTGGTGAATGTTTCTTTCCAATTCTGTAGCCTGCCTCTTCACTTGAATGACAACATCTTTTGCTTTACAGATAGTGTTTAAGAGGTTCCTGTGGTCCCATTTGCCAATTGTTGGGGCTTAGTGCCTGTTCTACTGGCTATATATTCGACCCCCATTTTTTCTTCTATCAGATTCAGGGTGTCATGTGTTAAGGCAAGGTCCTTTATCTTGATTTCTAACAAAGGTCCTGGTTCCAGTTCTGTGTGTTTCTGAGGCCCAGCATTGGGTGGGTAGCTAACAGTCAGCCACAAGGGTGGAGTGGCTCTGGGAGTTTCTACCTGGAGTATTAGATTATGAGGTCCTGCGCTGAGCTCTGTTCAGTCCTGGGGTCCAGCTGGGTAGGATGGCTGCTGAGCATAGACATGTGGCCTCTTCATATAACTCTAATGGCAAGCTCCTAGTGAATGTGCACTTGCACACTTGCCCTAGTGGGCTGACTAAGCTCATGAGCTCTTCCCTCAGCTGAGATCACAGAGAAGGCTGGCATCTTTAGTCCATTCATTTTGATACTTTGATAATTATTTCTGCATTTCACATGACAAAAAAAAATAGTTCAATTCAGGAAGACTAAAGTAGAGTTAAAGAGAATATTAACTGTTCAACAAGAGAAATACTTCTACCTAAAAGGCTCAAAGACAGACAGCACCTAGTCCTTTGTAATGTCACCATACCCAAATGACAAAGTGTCTCTGTTGCAGAGTCTTTGATTCCATTATGAACCCCGAGATTATGAACTGTAAAAATCTGTTTCTAGTTGTGAAGTGGCTCAGCTGCAGCACAGAACTTTAATCCAAAAACTTTCTGTTTATTGTAAACAGGTGGTTGTGTGTGGCCCAGCCCTAGCACACACCTTTAATCTTGTACATAGGATTAAATGAAGTTGAACCCTACTTCAAGAGGTGGAGCAAGTAACCAGCTGACAGGGATTAAATAGAAAGGAGGAACACTGAGAGAGAGGTATTTAAGACATGGTGAAGAAGGGGCTTTTAGCTTTGAGCTTTTGGCTTTTTCCTCTGGGACGTGAGTTGAGTAGGAAGGTCAGCTGGGTGCTTTCTCTGCCTCTCTGAGCTAGCAGGTTTTCACCCCAGCATTTGGCTTCTGAGTCTTCTTTGGTAAAATTAATGGCTGGGATTTTCTTTATTTATAACAACATATCTCATCTTCATTTATGAAATGAAAAAGTCATATATAGTACTAGAGTGCTGCTATCAGTATTAAAAAAAAAAGCCACCTGTCCACAAGACTCTGAGCTTGCACAGAGATGAGCACCAGGACTGAACAAAGCCAGACTCAGAATCCCATGGAGTCTGGTAGTGCAGGGAGAAACTCCCAGAGCCACTTCACCCTCAGGCTTGATTATAAGCCACCCCACCCAATGTGGGACCACAGAAACACAAGGAGCTCAACATGGGTCACCTGTGAGAGATCAACTTCAAGGACCTCAACCTAAAACATGACATCTCAAATCTGGTAGAAAGAAAGTAGGGGGACAGACTTGAATGTATGGCCAGTAGCGTAGGGTCTAGGAGCCAACAATTGACAAACTGAACCACAGGAACTTCCTAAACAGTGTCTGCTGAGTTGCTTGGCTCCTTTTTGGCAAGAGGTCAGTGCTGGCAGCTGCACTTCACCTCCTGGGGTTTTGGTGAGAGTCTGATTCTTCGGCAGAGCACTTCACAGAGCGACTTTGTATAGCTGAGAGAAAATTAACTCAATCAAAAAAGTAACCACTTACTGAAAATTAGAGGGAAATGATTTAGTTCTGCGACTGAGTGCAGTAAATATTCTCATATTTTCAGGCTTTCAGCCTGTATTGTTTTTTTGCCTCTGCATATGATCATCTCTAAAGCTAGCTCATTTTGAGGAAATGATCCCATTACTCTGAGCTTCTGTTGATTTTGTGCAGCTTGTTAATGTGAGAGTCTGAATTCTAGAGAACTGAATTCTTCAGTCACCATTTCACTTTTATGTTCCAATATGAGAGCCAAGGAATCTGAATCACTTCCAGCAGTTTACTGGAAATTAGCTCTTCTTTTAAGGGTTCCTTTTTTTTTTATCTTTTAACCAAAATTCTCAGTCATCTTTACAATTCTAGTCTCAAATAAAATACATTAGCTCTCTGGTTGGAAAATTGGTTGAATTTTGTTCATGCCTTTTGCTGAAATGATTGACATTTTATTCTTTAACACTCACTTTTTATTTGGCTTTAGTCATGACACCACCTTCTCCACCTTCTTTTTTTTTTTTTTTATTTTATTTGAGACAGTGTCACCTGTCTCGGGGTATCTTCAAACTCTATGTAGCCAATGATGGCTTTGAACTCCTGATCTTCCCCCTTCCATTTCCCAGTACTGGGATTATTTGCTGCTACAAGTGTTGCACCGGTTCTACGAATTCTATGCTCATTACTTCATGACCCCCGTCATTATTCATTAAGCCTTAAATTGTATTCCTTTTTGTTACATTTGTTTGTTTGTTTATCTACTTACTGTGTGCGAGAGGGAGCGCATACAGCATAGTGTGCATGTGGAGGTCAGATGACAGCTCTCAGGAGTTGATTCTCTCCTTGTACCACATGGCTCATGGGAAGTGAACTCACCATCAGGCATGGCTGCAAAGTGCTACTTCTCCACCTCACCAGACTTCAAAATATGTTTCAAGTATGTCATTCCACCCGGTTTCCTTGCTTTTGATTTTATATTTTCCACTTGCATGCACTTAGCAAGTTTCTATTAAGCTCTTCCATAACCAATTTCCATTCTAGGTTCTTTAAATTCATCACCGAAGAAAATAAAGTACTTTGAACCCCCACAATATTGGATATACATAAATGA
The DNA here is from genome assembly GCF_030254825.1 of Meriones unguiculatus. Classification (NCBI taxonomy): domain Eukaryota; kingdom Metazoa; phylum Chordata; class Mammalia; order Rodentia; family Muridae; genus Meriones; species Meriones unguiculatus. The sequence goes on along the minus strand of NC_083350.1, from coordinate 22,516,280 downwards.
AGAAAAACAATAAACATGATACTTTAGTGGTCAGTGTAATTTGTTGAGTATTGTGGGAAAAAAATAGTTGAGAAAGTTAATGAGCAAAAAAAATGTCGGATTATGGTAGCGGGCTTGTGATTTAAAAAAAAAAAAAAAAGTGCCCCAAGTAACCTTCAGTAGGGATCTATCTTAGCAAAACTTGAAGGACAGGGAAGTCAGATGTGTGCCTGTTTAGGGCATAGTTTTCCTGATATGATAGATAGCTAGAAGAGCCATGCAGAATTCTTAAAGTAGGAGTGGCCTGGTCTGTCTAATGCAGTCAGGCAGACCTCCAGACCTCCAGCTGTTCCTTGGAGTACAAAGAGTACAAAGCTGTGGGGATTCATGCAGAAGAGATGTGATGAGATCTGATTAATGGTTCAAAAGAACCCTTTGAGGCTGTTCTGTTGAAAGTAAGCCATCAATTATCAGGCTTAGAAATAAGGATATTTCTTACAGTTGAGGTCCTGTAATTGCGTATAGTAGCAAGGAAGTAACAAAAAGAGGCACCCATTTTGAAATGCAGTTATAAAATGGAAGAGTCAGTGGTGCCCAAACGATTAACTGAGGAGACCCAGGTGCTGTTGCTCATTGCTTGATATGGGGAAAGCTCAAAGGGAGAGAGTATCAGAGAAGAAAGTGGTTCAAAGAAGATTTGTGATTTTAGGATTTCTTTGGGAAATCCAAGTGTAGAAGTTCAGAACAGAAGTGGACATGCAAGTCCGTTGTTAGGGAAAGCTGTCAAAAGTGAGAGCTCTTAACACCGCAGTGGTGTTCAGGGCTTCGAGACCTATGAGAGTATCAGCTGAGTGAGCACAGCTGGAATACAGTGTTGAGCTGTGGAAGAGCCCCTGAGTGATCAGGGGAGCACTCTAAAGAGAAGGATGTTTGAAGCAGGATTCAGAGCAAGGGAAAAGGAAGCACAAACACACACACAGTTTGGAACATGATCAATGCAGCTCCTAGTTGTGTTCATAGCAGAAAGAGCAGTAGTGGGATCTACATTTCACAGAATCTCACTAGGAGATAATAGGCAAAGGACCACAGGCTGCAGGATACCCTGAGGGCTCATTCAAGTGATGATCTCCTGTTGTATTTATATACACACAGTCTCTCTCTCTCTCTCTCTCTCTCTCTCTCTCTCTCTCTCTCTCTCTCTGTGTGTGTGTGTGTGTGTGTGTGTGTGTTCCAGAAAGGTATATGATGTTAAACAGTTTCTCAAAAAGTCTCCTAAACCAAAGAAGCCAATCCCACCCTTGTCTTCCTATATTTCTGGAGTATTATGATCTCATAGAAACTGGACTTCTTCTCTGCCTCCCCAAAATGCATTTCAAAAAATTACAGACTGATGTGCCAGGCTTCATGTACCTAACCTCTATTCAGAAATCACACTGATTTAATTCAAAATTTGAGTAAAAGTTATGAATCACTGAAGTCTGGAGTTTTTGTTCCAGGAAGAAGAGTAGAATAGACAATGAACAGGGAGGGCAGAAAGAAAACAGAGGGAGCAGATTCTTATGTCTTTAAATTTTTATAATTATTGATGAAAATCAAACATAGATAACTGATTTCACTGTAATATATTGGTACATAAATGTGTCATGCTAATTCCATTAGAATTAGTCTGAGAAATGGGAAAAAAAGGATTGATTTCAAACCCTTTCCTCAATGGTATTACCATCTTCTGAAGCCAGCTAAAGGCACAATAGAATAAGGAAACTAGGGACTCTTGCCCTGATAAACACAAACAAGAAAGTCCTCAAGCAAATGAAAGCAGATAGAATTAACCATACAAGAAAAAGATCAGACCCTATTATTAAGTTATGTTTTTGAAATGATCAAAAAAACCGGTGAACATTTCAAAACCCTTGAAGTACAGGTTACAGAAGCAGAAACACAGAGTGGTCTATCCATATAGAAAGCTTCTACAACACAGCAAAGGGAGTGATCAACTGCCCAAAGACACTGCCTAGAAGACAAGAGGAAAATTTGTCACCAACATCTGACTATAGTCAAATATACACACACACACACACACACACACACAGGCTATATATAAAAAAAAAAAAACTAAAAATCTTTGACAATAAACACCCAAATAATACAACTTAAAATGAACAGTCATCTTAATAGGTATGTCTCAAAAAAAAAAAAAAAAAATCAACCCAAGTGGCCAATACATGTGTGAAAAATATTCCGTGTCTCTTAGTCATCATGAGGATGCAAATTAAAACTAGAGCATCATCCCACCCAAATCAGATGGCTATTGTCAAAAAACACAACAAAACCAAAACAAATGCTGGCAAGGACACTGAGAAAAGGAAACTTGTTTTCACAGTCACAAGGAATGCAAATTAGTGTGGCCATTGTAAAGGCAAATATAAAGGCTTCCCAAATACCAAAAACACTATGAACATTTTAAAAGTATAGCTTTCCCCACCCTAAACATATTTCTAAAAGAAATGAAATAGCATATTAAAGAAGTATCGTCATTGCCATGATTATTGTGACCTTATTCCAGATAACCAAGATATACAATCAGCCGGGGTGGGTTTTTTGTTTGTTGTTTTGTTTTGTTGTTGTTTTTGTTTTTGTTTTTGACTGATGAATGAAGAAGATACAGAATTTATGCTCAACAGAGTATTGTTCATCCACAGAAAGAAAGAAAAATACCACCGTTTGGAGAAAAATAGATTAGAGTTAGTGGCTGACATATTAAGTAAAAAGAGCATGAAGAGAAAGACAAATATGGGACCTTCTCACTCAGATATGGAAGCTGCAATGGTAACTTAATTGAAGGAAGAGGAATGGTAATTCCTGGAGGCTGGGAAGAGAAATGGATAAGGGAAGGCATAGGTAACCGATATGACATATAGCTGGGGAAGGGGAGTAAGAGTCAGTGCTCTGTGGCAAAGTGGGGTGCAGTAGGGAAAAATTGACATCAAGAAGTTTTACTTTACTGTGGTTTTTGAAGAGATGGTGTCGAAGATGGAGAGGCTGATTATCCTGATTTGATCATTATGCATAGTACGTATATACTGAATATTAAACAGTACTCCATGAATATGCACAATTGCGATACCATCATACTAGTTATAAATAATATTAAAAATAGGTGTGATTTTGATTTTATGAAGTCTACAGGATAGTGCGGTATTTACAGAAAATCGGAATGTGTTGCTTGTAGTGATACTTTATTTGGTGTGTGTGTGTGTGTGTGTGTGTGTGTGTGTGTGTGTGGTCTGCATTTACTAGTCTAAGCACACATGCACTTGCACGCGAGTGCAGATGAGCATACAGGCCTAAGGTCAGCGTTGCGTGTCATTCCTCACCCTTATTTGTTGAAATACGGTCTCTCTTTGGACCTGAAGTTCACGGATTGGACAGTACTGGTTAGCCAATGAGTTTTAGGACTCTGTCTGTCTCTGCTCCTTCCATGCTGGGGATCCGAGGGCCCACCACCACCCCTGCTTTTTTCGTGGCTTCTAGGGCTCTGATGGACTCACATCATTGTGCTTGTGCTCTGGGCACTTTACTAACTAAGCCAATTCCCACCTCAGAAATTACTATTAATTTTGAAAATTCAGCATACAAAATAGGTACACTTAAATTCATAGCAAACAAAAGTTTAAGGTTTTTTTTTTTTTCTCTAGTGCAATTATAACCAAAACTATTCTTACGTTTTCACTTTTGGGTTATGGTCCATGGTGATGTGCGTCTCACAGTGAGGTGGCTCCCACTGCAGTGTTAGGTTTAGTATCAAGCTATGACTTGCATCTACAGTGGAGGCCCTGGCCAGACCTCACTGCAGAGATGATGAGCTAAGCTGCTGAATTTTCCACTTGGCTTAATATTTGAGGATCCTCTCGGTGTCTCTTGACAGTGAAAACATTAGGTAATTATAAACAGTGATTATTAATTTCACTAACCAGGGCCAAATGTGACAATTTCTGTCTTAGAACAAAGCTCATCTCTTGTCTCAGCAGCAGCAGCACTAAATGGGCTTCAGGAATTCTTTATTTGTTACATCAAATACAGTCTTGGGGGGGGTGGGGCTGGAGAGATGGCTCAGTGGTTAAGAGCACTGTCTGCTCTTCCAGAGGACCCAGGTTCAATTCCCAGCACCCACGTGGCAGCTCAGTCTGTAACTCCTGTTCCAAGAGAGCCAACACCATCACACAGATACACATGCAAGTAAAAACACTAATGTACATTAAAACAAAAACCACTGGTAAAGTGCTGAAGAGATGGTTCACACTCAAGAGCACATAAGCAAAATACAGTCTTGGTTTCCTGCTGGCTGAAAACATTAACAAAAACCAAATGCGTTGTATTCCTTCATCACTGCATGTGTGAAAGAATATATATATGCCACACCGACGGAGGGGTGGGGCATAGCGTCAAAGCACACGCTAAATCCCCCAGTTAACATCAGACAAGCAAGGCGCTAACACACCTGGCTCCCTACCAGATTCCACGCGTGTCTCAACTGGATGCTTTTGGAGTGTTCACATTTCTGCATGTTTAAAACAATTTGTTAAAAGTGAAAGGGCTGCTTTCATTTTTACCCCACCTCTTGGAAGCAAGGGAGATGGTGAGAACAGATGTGAGTGACCACTCACTGTTTTTCCGTGCTGGGTGGTCAGGACGTCCACGTTCTACCACTGTTTCAGCCCTTGTAGGACCAGCAGTCAGAAACTCCATTGAGTACGCTTTGATTAGTCCCGGTAATACAGCTGCTTGTAGAAAGCAGCCCTGCACTAGATCAATACTAGACAGACATCTGTATTTCCTAATGTCTGTGACAACATGTATGATGATAGAACTGTTAGGATCCTCATTTCCAAGGTTGGGAAAGTGAAGCCCAGAGCTGGTAAGCAGCATATCTGGGATTGGAACCAATAATCAAGTCCGGAGAGATTCTCTTTCTCTCTTCTCATACACAGCTTTGGTGTAACTTAGCAATGTCCATTGAGATAATAACATTCTATATTAATACTTAAAATCCACGGCATAAAGGTTAATGAGTACCGGTTCTAAAATTAGGCTAATCGATCATTCTGTTTTTTTGGTGCACTATCGTTCTAATTAGCCTTCTGCAATATTGGTTTTGATACTGCAAATTTCAGACCAAGTTATATTATTGATGATAAGGAGTTGCCTGGTGCTAGTTCATGTGTACCCCTGTATCTATTATATCTAAGTGAACTCATTCAGAATAAAGTCAAATCCAAATTAAGTCATCATATGTACTCAATCAAGATCTCAGCATGTTGACCACTGTGTACAACTCACAGTATGACTTCTTACTTATATTTAATTATTGTGGTAATTTTTAGTGGCTGTAGATATTGGCCACTGTTTTGTTGACCCTCTACATCCTTAATCTTATTTAATTGCCTTTTATTCCTTTAAGATACAAATCAGGCAAGCGTTTTGGTGCGCAGTTAATGATGTGGAAACTAGCAGCAAAATCTTACAGTGAAAAGAGAAGTGAGCACATTTCAATGCTAAGTGCCTGTGAATGGGGGAACGAGGGTTTATTTGCAGAGAGGGGTCGGAGCCAAGAGCTGCTCCTGCTGCTTCTGAGGAGAGAGATGACAGCGGGCAGTTTCTACATCTACTTAGACACTGTAACAGTAATATTTAAGATCCGCTCTCAGGCTTGGGAGTATAGCTTGGTGTTAGCCCCACCCCTAGCATGTGCAAGGCCCTAAGCTCAATTCCCAGTACAGGAAACACAAGCTGATCTGGTCTAAAGTAATTTCACTAATGTTTACTCTTTTCCCACAAACTAACAGTGATACAGTAAATTTTTATGAAATTTAAGAAGGATGTGTGTGTTAGATACCAGAAAATTGTTGTGAGCTATTTCCCTACTTCCTGTCTATCAGAAATATTACAGTGGGCTAGTAATGAAATGTTGCATAAACATTCGGGCTTGGGGGCTTAAATGGGATGTTGCACGGTGGCCTTTAGATTGATGTTTCCAGAAGGTGTGGGGTTTGCAACATCTTAACCCGACAGTGTCACTTCTACAATAAATTGTAATGACAAGAATCAAAAGGCAGACATTTTAGTTTATGATACATATTCCACACACCGTTTGGAAGCAACTGATCAATTGACATTTGAAGGTCAGAGGACCCAGGACTGGTTGTCCTACCACTTTGTTGACAAATGTGAACCTTTTTCATTTATCTCTAGAAACTCTTACCAACTTGATAGACTGATGCTTTCAGTGACCATTTCCTCAGTGTTCCCTATAAAGCTATAATTAAATTCTTAGTGATTATTTTAGAGGAAACCTTTATTTTTCTTTTTCTGGGAATACTCCAGGAACACACATGTGTTTGTACTTTCAACTGACTGACTTGTGTGAATTTTCTTTATTCCTTTATTATCTGCTAGCATAATAGGGACCTGTGATGAACGTGTGCTTCTGAGGCCTTGATAATTGTGCCACATTGTTTTTGCAGCAAGTGTATCATTCTTCCACTTTCCTTTGATTTCAGTAGATATGTAGATATGTATTCTGCCCAGGAAGATGCTGTGATGACAGGCAATCTGTGCTATGTGCAGCAGGCTATGTTCCTATCTCAAGTCCTTGAAGCAAAATACTGGGCTAAGTCTGTGGCCTAATGAGACTATCTACATTTATTTTTGGTTTACATCTTTTGTTGTTTTGTATTACTGTGTCACAACAGGAGAAACTGAGTAGAAAAAAATATGAAAGACGTAATAAGCACAAACCCAGCTAAGAGGCACTAATTAAGACTCTATAACATTGGTAAAATATCATTTTAGACTAGTAGGAAAAATTTTGAAGGACAAAATAGCCTACAGATTTTAAACAGGTTTTAGAATAATGCTCAGTTAGTGGACTGGTAATAAGCAGGAAGGGTTCTCTTCACCCTGTTCCTTTTTCAGCAAACAGAAGAGACCCTTACATGATGGAGTCAGCCTAATGCCCACGTTCACTAATCGCACCAATGCAATGACTTTCCCTCCAGGAACATGTCAAGAAGACAGACACGATGCAAGTGAGAGGCGACAGTTATTCAAAAAGGGTTTAGGATGGTCCCCTGCGACTCATCTGAAACACATGGTCTCTTCAGTCTCCACGCAGAGAAATTCTGGAGCACCAGTCAGGGTAGGTGGATCTCTAGTTAAAGTCTCTGTTTAGGCATAGCTGTTTTATGGATTTATTTACTTATTTTTCAAGCCACCTAGTTATTTTTTGACAGTCAGGCTAACATAACTGATCCACAGTCTGGCAAGCAGTCTTCCATTCTTTTGCTCTTCTCCATACATTTTCATTTTCTTCTCCACCAGGATGCTCATGTCCTCATCCTGTTTGCTAGATGGTCAGATGCTTTAAGCTCATACGGTAGACTGTATCCTATGGTTCACTTTTCTGAGAGGTGTTTTATTGGGGGAGGGGAGGGGATGATGCAGACAGAAAGTAATAAATACCTTGATTTCCGCTTACTAGAGGCCATAAGTGTTCTCTCTGTGATGGGGGAAGGGGCAGAGGCAAGGAAGCTTCTCATTTGTGTTAGGTTTAATTCATGCAGTGTGCTTAGAGACAAACAGCTCTATCTCCTAACTTTGTCACCATATGGACCAATATTGTAGTGAGCACTGTTAAAGATTACTTCCACCATGCCTGCTAATGGCCAGGACCGTCAGAGGTAGCAGAACTCAACCTGATGTCCCTGAGCTGTGATTTTATATCTCTAATTACTAATTATGTAATTTCTAAAGGATGGCTACGGGTTGCTATTACCACCTCCCTGTGACTCAGCCAAGCCTAACTGTAGGCACTAGTGTTTAAACTACTTTATTTGGGGGTTCCTTAAAGCTTCTACCTCCCTTCCAATCCTCCAACCCTCAGCAGGAGAGAGAGAAAGCTAGAAGGGAAAGGGGGTATAGAGCAAGCCTTTACTTCTTCCCTCTGAGTAGGTCATAGGGTTCTTTTGAGGGTAACAACAGTCTCGGTCGTCAGGGTCCAGCACTCCAGGAAACCGGCAAACCAGCAAATGCACCAAGCAGCCCTCCTTTTGTCTCCTCCAAGCCGCTGCACATTCTCCCTCTGGGCTCTCGTATTTATAGCCCTCAGAGTCCTCAGAATTCAACTAACTCTGTCTGGCAAAGACAACATCCCTGCATGAGGCAATTACCAGCTGTGGACAAACTAAAGGACAAACTAAAATCCCACGCTTGGGATTAAAACAAGAACATGTTTACATAAGTGAGTTTTTAAAGATAACAATACTTCTATAACACCTAACTCATTTCCTTCTCCAATCAAACTCAGTGGCTCCTTCCATCCTGCCTTGAAGACCATCCAGTAAGGGAAGGACATGCAGCTAAGCAGTCACACTATAAGAAGGTTCTGTCTCAACTATTGAATAGATGGGACAGAGAAGATTTCAAGCTGGGTCTCCCTGGGAACCATTTCTAGGAATCAAGCACATTTCTTATTTATGATTTGTATTAGATGTATTTTAGTCTAGCTTGCACATCAGACTCCATGTGGAGAAAATATGAGCATAAGATCCCTATTTCCAAAAGGGCTTAAGTAAAAATATGGGAAGCAGGGTATACAGAAACAGTCAGTAAACTGAGACTGAAGTACAGGCCTGTTCAGGGAATGGGAATCTATGTATAATCAAAGTATCATGGCGGGGTAACATTTTATGTCTTGTCCCAGTGTGTTCCCCTTAGAGGCAGGCCTGGGGGAACACAGCACAATCTACTTTCCCCATTTGTGAAGTTTTTCACCTAATTCTCTGGGGCATAATTATCTGTTCTTAATATATTTAAAGTTCTCTAATTGAAGCAAGCATTCCTCCACATCTGCTCTATCAGGCAGTGTACTGTGGTGTCTTCATTTTACTCAGGTCAAGTTTCCTAACCCCCAAATCTCCACCTCAGTTCTTTCTTTATATTTCCCCACTCCATTAGTACATATTGCTGAGCCTAGAATTTTAACTATAAGATCATCACAATGCCCCCCCAACAGTTCAGTTGGAGAACCTGGAACTCCAAGTATCACTATGGATATGAGATGGCCATCAAAGGTCACTTGGGTAAGAGCTGTTGCTCTGCAGAAGTCTAGATTTTTTTTTTTTTTAGCATAGCATTGGGAATATCTCCAGGGCAGGTCTGGAGTGCAGAACAAGTTAGGAAGAGATATTATCAGCATGGGAAGACACCAAAGCCCCACAGCGTGCTGTAAACAACTCGGGAGCCTTATGGCCCATAGCTGGTCCACAACCAATGGGACCACTACAGATTGGCCCAGAAAAAAAAAAGTGTGACATGAAGAATCAGGACTTCCCTATGAATGTCTGAGATACCATCTGAAAGGAAATAGAACAGTTGGAAAGACCAGAGCTACAGAGATAGAGTGTGCGCACGATGCTCTTTATATCCACAGTCTCTGGGTCTCTCTGGGATCGTTGTGTGAAATAAGGAATAATAATAGGGGAACAAAATCCACCTGGGAACAACTATTTTGGGGGACTCTATGTCTTACTCAGCTTATGATCACCATTAAAAAAAAAACTTGAGATAATTTATGAAATGAAAAGGGTTCAAGGGTCTAGTTTTGGAGGTTGTAGTACAAGATTGACTGATCCTGTACTGGCCCAGTGGTGAGGCAGATCATGATGGAGAAGTCATCTCCTGCTGGAGCCAAAACGTTCATATTGCCTCAGAGAGCGACAGAGAGAAAGAGCAATGAGCTAAAGTCCCACGACACCCCTCAAGAGTACAGTCTAATGACTGGAAATCTTCCAACTAGGTCCCATCTCCTAAAGACTCTGCCCCTTCTCAGTAGCGCCACCCTGGAGAGGAAACCTTTACTCCATGGACCTTTAGGATTTTAACTTCAGCAGGTTTGGTTGGTTGTAAAAAGCCCCACCATTCATTTTTGTTTTAAAATAGAAGCACAGTGATGTGGTTCAAGTCCAGCCTTAGAACCACGCTCCATTGGTTAATGGTGCTGCTGTAAAAATTACCTTCTTCTGCTGTGAACAAGGTCTACCCCTCCCATATAGGAATATGGGACCAACACAGACCCACATATGATTCCAGCACAGTTTACCCTGGGGACCCAATGAGTTTGGTAGGCTTACTTACAGAGCACGAGTGAGGGGTTACTGACAAGATTGTGTGGGTGACTATAGAGCAGTCACACTGGCAAGTCTTCACCCACCATGGCTGACAGCTTCCCCACAGATGGTGCCCTCCTCCCCTTTCCTTCTCAGCACACAAACTGCTGCCCCTAAGTTCTGTTAGAGCAAAGTTTCATACAAATGGCTGGGAAATGTGTGTGGATACACAGATGAGGACCCAACACTCCCTCCCCTCTTCCTTCTAGGAGGAATGTCAGCACACAAGCGGATGGGATGCTACCTGTGTGCAAGTTAACACAGCTGATCTTACAAATAGGTGGCAGGGTTGCTCAGAGGATGTCACCTTGAAACAGTTGTCTTTCCCATCATGCTTTGAGGCGTGTTTGCACATGAACGCCCTAAATGTTTCTCAGGCTTATAATTAATATGTGAAACACTTAGCTTTTGATTCAGATGTACTGCTATGTAGTATCTCTGCTTGTGAGTATTTGGAGATACTATCAGTTGAATCAAAGGAAAGTTTATTTCTAATCTTACATTTTATTTCTTTTTATTTTAAAATATACACAGGCTAGAAAGCACAGACTCAGTTGCTCAGTGGCCATACCTATGATATTATTTTGGAGAAAAACAAGTATTTTCATCCCTAAGATATGGCTAAGAACACCAGAGTATTTTATTGTATCTTCCAGGACCCCATATGTGTCTTCTTTTCGTCTTATAATGTGCCAACACCACAGAGTTCCACAGTTTAAATATTTACAAACACTGTCCCAAAATGTTTTGTGATGTGGATTTGGCTTGGGAAGTTAAAATGTTTGATCTTCAGCACTGATACACCAGCCCAAAAACCTAATCAGAAAGTTAACAGGAAGTCCCCTCCACATGAAATTTGTTGTCAACTCTATGAAATGCTGCACCTCTCAGGTGGCCTTTCTGGATGTTTCTGTAAGAACTGAATCCCTGGTTAATAGGCTGGAAAGATTCATTCTGTTTGGTCACTTATGGTTGGGGATCATCTGGCATAGGGAACTTCAGCATGGCATAGACAGTTTAGATTTGCCAGGACACTTTAATTTTAATAGTGGGCACTTCCCCTCCCCCCAACTGATTGCCTATCTGTACTGTGAGGCTGTTGGCTTTGGCAATGAGTCTCTCCATCCTGGAGAGTTGCATATGACTCAAATCTCACTTTTTCCTCGGTAGCTGCTTCTTTCTTTTATTTAAAGAGACGCATCAGTATATTTGAACAGAAAGGCTAGCAGGAAATCTGTTATTCAGTTGCTTGAAATTTCACTGATAGGGCTGACTTATTTAATGATCAAGCATCTGGTTTTTGAGCACTTCCCCATAAGCAGTGGAACCATGCTTCTGCAGTGCGGTGGGGTAATGCATGAAAACAGCCGAGAACGTATTTAATAAGGCTCCGATTTCTGCTACTACAAAAAGAACAAGTGTTGAATCTTGATAAATAACAGGAAAGAGACACTGTCAAACTTTTAATAAGGGTGTCTTTGCGTTTCATTTTTTGTAAATGCATAGTGCCCACAATATAGAACACAAAGAAGCACTGGCAAACAAACAAACAAACAAAAAGTAGCATGACATCAAAAATAACAAATTTAGACTTTTTTTTCATGTCAAAAGTCATAAGCTTAAATTTACACAGCAGATATTTTCAATCAAAGCACTACACAGAAAAGGCAGCTGTTGCAAAGTGCACTGGTCAGTTTGTGTCAGGGTGAGAACGACTGCAGATTTCTAGTTTGCACGCTTAATACCTGCTGGAAAAGTCACAGCTGCCTCCTAGGGGGTAGAAACAGATGATCTCTTTGAAGGTTTTCCTCAGTTCTTGACTCCGCAGAGCATAAATGAGAGGGTCAATGACAGCATTACACATGATGAGTATGAGATACAAGTTAAAATGAGACATGAAGCACACACAGTATGGATTCTGGGGACAGGAGATGTAGAACAGTAAGTGGAGGAAGAACGGGGCCCAGCAGACCACAAAGACCCCGATCAGGATGGTCAAGGTAATTGCCCCCTTCATGTTGGCACCCTGGCGGATGGGGCCAGTGCCCGGGAGGACAGCAATCCTCTTAATGTGAAGCCTCGCCATCAGGAACATGTGGACATAGAGAGAGGCCATGAGAACCAGCATGGTGAAGAACATGGTGATGAGGCAGATGATGACAGCGCTGCTGTCCGAGTAAATGATGAAGAGAATGCCCGACACAGTGCAAGCCGCCCAGATACAACTTATGATGATCCCGACCCGCTTAACCGTCATGATGTTATGGTACTGGAGCGCGTAAAAGATAGTGAAGTACCTGTCCACCGCAATGGAAAGCAGGCTGCAAATAGAGGCAAGCAAGGAACTACAGATCACAGAGTCAATGACATTATCAATATTCACGGTGAAGCTCTGCGCGTCCGTGTCTGTGCTGTTCAGCAGGGTGATGACGATGGTTTCCGACCCGTTCGAAACGCTCACCAACATATCTGCCACAGCCAGGCTGCAGATGAAGAAGTACATGGGTGAGTGGAGATTCTTGTTCTTGGCTATGGCCACGATCACGAGGATGTTCTCCAACAGGCTTATGACACCCAGAGTCACAAACACCTCGGGGGAGACGAAAAGTTGCTCATAGCATCCCCCGTCCGAATACCCCTTCCCCGGGGACTCGCTGGCGTTGCCGTGCAGCCCGTAGCTGCTGCGGTTCCAGAGGTGGAGGGAGGTAGAGGTGCCATGGTGGTGGGTGGTGTTCATCCTCCTGCAGCAGCTGGGTTGGAGTCCTCCTCAACCGATCCGACCTCCCGGCTCAGGGAAGCCCCGGGCGATTTCCTCCTGGTCTGTGTGTGTGCGTGTGTTTGGAGGTTGGGAGGCTGCAGTCGGCGCCTGCTGGGAGCAGGGGTCAGAAGCAGCAGAGCTTGCAAAGGAGTTGTTGGTCTCTTCTGGGTTCGGCTCTGCTCATCGTCTCTTCAGAAGCTGGCACTTCTGAATGCTCATTCTCAGTTCTCCAGTCCGCCGGTTTGCTTTCCTCGCCGCCGCTTTTGCGTTACCCTTATTCACTCGGAGTCTTGTCCTTTTCCCGAGGGGCTCCGAACCGCTGGGAGCCGCGTCTGCGCGCCCACACTCACACGGCAGCCTCTCCAAAGTTCAGCTTCCCGCGCATCCCTGTGAGCCAGAGCAGCCTGGGCTGCTGGTTTCTCACGCTTATACGGAGGGTGTGGGGGGGAACTGTTCTGAATGGCTCCTCCTCTGCTTCCCTCTGACCAATCCTTGCTCGGTGGTTCTGAGACAGCCAGCGACCCAGCCCAGATAGATTACAGGGCAGCACCAGCTCAGTGGCCAGAGCTGCTGGGGTGGGATAGAAGCAGCGCGAGACACTGGATCTTCCTTTCCAAGTTTGAAGAAAAATGACTGTGGCTTGTTAGAGCACAGTCTGTACACCACGGAAATCATCAGGAATTGGCCAGGCTCATTGCCTCTTGAGACGGGGCTGCTGCAGGTGTGCGCGAGGGTAAAATGAAACGAAAACCACGCTGTCAGGCGCTCCTAAAGCAGACGCCGCCCCTCTGCCCAGGATGCCCCTGAGTGAGTGAAGGTTCAGCTTGAGAGACTCGAAACACAGTATTTATCAAACTAGAGGGTATGCTGTAGATAATTACAGTCCAGCCAGGAATCAACAGCAGGCTTACTTCTTGTATGCAGGTAGCTGTGTTTCTCCACTTGGAGTTTGTGCTCTAACAGCTGGAAAAGTTTTCATTCACAGTATTTAACAAGTTCAAGTGGCATTAGTGAAAGCATATTGACTGTGGACTTAGACAAACCAACAATGTGACAATATTCTGCGTGGTTGTTTTTGTTTGGTTGGTTGTTTGATTGGTTGGATTTTGTTGTTTGTTTGGTTGGTTGGTTAAAGGTAGTGTTCTTTTTTTCTTTTTTTTCTTCCTTCCACAGTTGGAAACATAACAAACTAAAGCTATAAACACCCTAGGTGTGTGCTTCCTCAGGCCAGGGCTAGCGGCTCCACATAAACATATACTGCTTCAAAGAGATTGCAGAAAAGTCGTGTGCAATGAAACTCAAGGTCATGGCATTTTCTGTATCATTTTTTTTGTTATGATTATTTTGGGTTTTAGCTGTCCATAGTTTGTAGGAATTGACATTAGGCTATAAACCTAGAGAGAATTGTTCAGAGTACATCCTTAGTCCTCTGCTGCTTGGCTTTTACCCCTCCTCTCTGTCTCTGTGTGTGTGAGAGAGAGACAGAGAGTGATGGAGACAATGCTAAGCATCGCTTCAGAACAGTGTGCTAGATGAGTGTCACTATGCATCTCTGGAATTGAGCAGGACCTACTACTGACCTCTGGCTAACAGATGGCACAGAAGTCGGTACACGTTTGGGTCATCTCCCCCTTGATTCTGCTCTTCCTCCTATCTGGCAAATGACTGCAGTGTCTAGAAACCTGTGCTGTAGAAGCCCGCTTTTAAGTAACTGTGCAGAACAGAGCTTCCCTCTACATTCCTTCTAACTTGACCTGACCAACTACCGTGTGTGTGCTAGGAACAAGGGGCAGCTTTTAATACTGTCAACCCCCAAGTCCGCGCTTCAGCTGTCACAGCAGCTGGCAGTTTTCACCTCTCGACACTTTACTAGAGCCCTAAAGCAACAGCGTGCGTGATCTACATATTTATTTTCCTCCTCACACTTTCTTCAGCGGTGAATTCGCTACCCAATAAATACGCGATAGAGGAGAAATGCACTGAGTTGGTTAAGCACTGAGTAATCTTTCTGGGTGACTCTTGCCCTCACGTTCCTCCTCTCAGTTCCATGGAGTGCTTGTGGCCCTTCTACCCACCTCAGCAGTCCCCACAAATTTGTCAATTTGGGGTACATACTTTTTGTTGTTTATTCAGTGACTTGTGAGAGAAGACCGCACTGTCCATGGTCTGTCTCGTGCACCCAATAAGCTATCTGGTTTGTGATCTTACTAGTCGGTGAGTGATGGACTAAGGCGGCTACGAACAGCAAGTCTCCCAGTCTTGTGTGGTGAAGCAAGCCTACAGTGTGCCACCCTGGGATTGCAGCTCCGCTCCCCCAACTTTCTGTTTGCACAGAATAGAAATCAATCTGAGGTGAGGACTTAGGGCATTCTTGGATCGTTCATGACCTTATGCACAGCTCTACAAATAACACGGAGCTCGTTTTATCTGTCTCTATGGTGACCCTGTTCCCTCGCTTACCTTTAAAATTTTTTGAATTCTTTTCTCTAAGTTCTACCCAATATGTCAGGCAACCGCTAGATTAACAGTTGCTTCTGGTACCATTGGGGAAAAGTCTGTTCTTAGAGGGCACATTCTGGGCCAGGAAAAAGCCCTGGAGGTCTGGTTTTTTGGGGCCCGCCAGACAGGTAAGCTGAGATGCTTCTCCATAAAGGGCCTACGGACTTCCAAGTCAAGGACTTCTAAGGACTTCCAAGTCAAGCTGCCCCTGCACTTCCCGCTAAGAGACACTTTTCAGTATTTTTCTGGTGGTTGATTTTCAAGGATGCAAACCGAGCTGGTTAAATGACATAAAGTTCACTTCCTAAACTTGCTGTAATTTAGTGATGGACTTGAATAAATTCTCCCTGGATTACTTGGCACATTGGTTAATTTGCTTGATTATTATAATGGTGACGAGTGTTGCTAGTGGTGTGGATTTAATTACTAAGAGAGTTTTACTCGTCCTTATTTTAATATTTTTACTAAGATTATTTTCCAGTGGTTGCTTTCTATCTTTAAAATTTTAAATTAATCTCCATCAACCCTCTCCAGTAACAGATTTGCTGATGAATGGCTAAATCACTATTTTGTAGCTTTTCTATATCTCTAATAAAAGCTTTTCGTATGAGAAATAAAGTAATAAAAAGACTTGGTTGAATTTTTAAATAAGATAAAGTGAATTTTGAAACAGCAAAGTACACATTAGTAACACATCAGTATGCTTGCTCCCTTTTCTATCTTTTCATAAAAAAGGTTTTGATTTAGGACATTAGGATTAAGTAAAAACTTTCTAAGAGCAAATACCTATAAAATATCAAATTTACTTATTGAGTATAAATTTAGATTTGTGGCAAGTCATGTTGAAAAGATTGCTTACCTCAAAGTAGACATTTTATTCATCTTCTATTTTTTCTTTTTACTGTGAGCCAGAACAACACAGCCAGCAATGTCACAAACACTGAGAATATTTTGAAAACTTTATTGCAACTAAAAAAAATTATCAAAACAGGTTATAACTTATTTCTGTCCTAGGAAGACTATTTGCCTCATGTTTTATAACAACAAAAAATAAAACATTGTCTTAGAGAAATATTTATCCAACCATGGCACCCATCAACCCTATTTTTAGATGATGTTATAAGTTCTTCCTCTTCAAAATAGAGGTTTCCAAAGTTAACTAATTTCTAAACATGTTGTAGACTGGTCTCCCTCCTGAAGGTTAGAGCTTGCCTGAGCAGACGGCGTTTCTCAGCTCTCTATAGAAAGCTGCTTGACTCCACCCCTTCCTAGATGACTGGCACGTAGGGCGTGCCTTTCCTCACCATGTTCATCAGGTATGGACTGTCACACTGTGTTCTGCTATAGCCTTCGTTCCCGAATGTAAATCTATTCCAAACCTGAGGGGTGCCAGGGAACATTTGGAGCATGAGACAAATTTCGGGTTTGGTTTTGCAAAAGTTTGTGTAAATTGTACCCAGTTGAACTGAGGCATGAGAGCGCCCAAAGGGCAACACACAGAGCTCCGTGACGACCTCAGCTAGCACTGCCTGTTCAGTGAGCTTAGTCAAGCACGGACAGGCTGAGCCCCTATGTGAGGTCTCATGAAACTTCCACAGGCAACCCAGAGGCCTTTCTCTTCTTAAAGTGTGTTGTGGTAGACTGTGCATGTGCAAAATGCTATTACTGTTTTTCTTTATGTCTTTTAACTTATACGTGATGGTAGGGTTTTTGTTTCGTTTTGTTTTGTTTTGGTATTTTGTGCCTTATTCCATTCTGCCCATAAAATCCCTAATTTTTCAATTTTGTTTTAATATGGCTGTAGAACAAATGATTATTTTAGGAATACACATGTCATGTGACAGGCAAACTAAATGTATTGTGATTTGGTGTTTCTGTTTAGTGAATCACAGTTTGGGACATATTGGCTGATTAATTTTTTATATTTTTTTAAATAATTTATTCACTTTAATTTTTGACTGTAGCCCTCTCCCTTAGATGTGAGCCACAATGCTCATAATGTAAGTGTTTTTAAGTAAGCACAATTTACAATTAGAATTATTCGGCTAATTAAATTGGTTGCCCATTCTTTGGCCAAATAATTTTAACTATAACTGTGCTTATTTAAAAACACTTTGCTGAGCAGTTTGGCTCCCATCTATAATTCCCTTACTCAGGGTGCCAAGGCAGGGGGAAGTTCGTGAGTTCAGGGCTAGTCTGGGCTTCATAGTGACTTTCAGGCCAGCCTGAACTACATCTGTGAGACTTTGTTGAAAAAAATTAATTCAGCGAGATATCTTAGTAGTAAAGATGTTTGCTATCAAGCCTAACAACCGAGTTTGGTCACTAGAACTACATGGTAAAAGGAGAAAATCCACTCCCACAAGTTTTCCTTGACAGCTGCATGCACTTCGGAATACATAAGGAAGCACACACGCACATTTACACTAAATGTTTTGTAGATTAGAATAAACGTTTAAATGAATTATCCTAGCTAAAAGTAATTATTCTAAACTGACTCAGGCTTCTAGGTCTCATGTCTCTGTCTCGGGAGTTTTACCTTTAGAAGATCACTTCAGACAGGAGACAGGAGGTTTACAAAGGAGAAAGAAGGAAATGTACGATGTCCTTATGACCTCAACTGTCAGTGTAGAGTTTTTCTTTCCTTGATGATAGCAGAAAATCTCATTTTCAGAGTGTGCTACCCTTGACACTTTTTTAAGAGATACTTTTCATTAAAGATTTTCTTATGGGGTGTTTGGCTGGGAGCTAGGAGGCCAAGGTGCTTGATTCCAGGCTCTTCAGTGAACTTAACAGGCTGGGCAAGTCACTTAACTTCTCTGCACTTTAGTCTCTTTTGTTGTAAAGGGTGTAATGCATGCCTCTCAGGCTTGCTGTGGCATGAATAAGAGAGTGATGTCTATGAAGCATTTAAGGTTCTTGAAGAAGGTACTATATAACTATAAAACACATAATAAATAAATGAAATGGAAGTGTTTAACGAGCACCTTATATACCACAGCTGAAACCGTTCTTTATAAATGTCGTATGTGCTAATGATGGATCTGTGCAGCATCCCCAAGGCACAGCTGGTGGCTCCCGGCAGCCTGTGGAACATGAGTCTAGGAGCAATGTCACAGTACAACTGAGAAGCAGAGACCTGGGCATCATGGCAGCCAGCTGAATCTCTCCAGGCATATTTTATCACCACCGTGGAGCCTAGCCAGTGACCAGAGTGGTAGGAAAAACAAAAACAAACAAAAAACCCAAAACCCAAAAACAGATTCAGAGCTGTGGACGACAGAGAACAGTCAACAGGTCACACCATATGATCAGCAGAGTTCGCTCATAGATCAGAACAGAAGATTTCCTTACCTTGGGAAGAGGAGATCCTGTCAGCCATTATAACCATCTGTGAACTGGGGAAGGGGCAGAGGTGGAAAAGAGGGGACAAGGGGGGGTGTTACAGGTGGGATTCAAAGCGAATAAACTGTAATTAATAAAAATTAAAATTACCCCCCCTCAAAGATCAGGAACAGGAACATAAAAGGGAGGTTGTTAGTTGGTGATTCTGAATTGAAGGCTGAGAGAGAGTCAAGGAGTATGCACACATGAATATTTTCCCAAGAACTCACTGGAAAAGTAAAGAGACTGAACAAAGCGTTTGTTTATCAAAGGCTCCCTGTGGGAGCTGAGGATCTAGCTCAGTGTGTAGAGTGCTTGTCTAGCATGAAAACCTAAGTTCGATCCCAACCCTGAATAAATGTTGGATAATGACGCACTCCTATAATTTCAGCATTGGGGAGGTAGAGGCAGGGAGATCAAAAATTTTAGATTATCTTTGACTATGTAGCAAGGCCAAGGCCAGCCTGGGCCACACAGACCCTATTTCAAAAGGAAAAAAAGAAGAAGAAAATTTCCTACAGCTCATGCCTGGAATAATGTCATCATAATGGCTATGCCTGTCTGTACAGCCCAGCATCCGACAGCCTCTTAAACTGAAAGAGGCTGAAGGTTTTCTGGGCTCTCCTCCCAACTCTGCAGAGCAGCTGTGCTACGGTGGTTACTAATTTGTCAGTTGCTGCACATACATTTGTCTTGTTGGCAAGCATCTGAGTGTATTTATGGCAGGAAACAGTAGCCACACTTCAGGGTGCTTCCAGCAACGAGTACAAGTGGTCAAAATAGGAAGCCAGATTCTCCCTGATTGCCGACTTAATTAGGATTACACTTTTTTTTTTTATTCCCTTAGTGTGCTTTTGGAAGTTAGCTTAAAGTTTACATACGGTAAAACTCCCTTTACGGATTCCTTTCAGAGGTTCTACATGTGCAATTTTTTCTTCCACATAGATTTTGTTGTTGCTTTCTCTTTGAAGCTTGGCTAAAACCACTAGTGGGAGAAACTGGATTCAGGTTCCCATGTTAGGAAGCAGTTAGATATGAATACACTGTATTTAATGTGCATAGAACTACTGCCCACTTTGTTCCTTCTTGGCAATCACATTTTGATAGATTTTTGTCTTGCAAGGAATTGTTATGCTTTAATATTTTGCTAAAATCACTTTCATTGTGTCCAATAGAAATTATATTTTATGACAACTGATTGATATGTACAGAATTTTAATTTAGGTTGGAATTTAATTGTGTTTTTAGTCTAGGACATTATTTTACAAAAAAGTTTCAAAAGATTGTTCGCTGTTCAGGTACCCATGCCAAAGCTAGAGTTAGAGGCCAGTTGCTATGATCCCAGTCACATCTCTTCCCTTTGATGGCAATGAACCTGTTAGTTTAGAGATGGGAACTACTGACACCTGAAATCCCCCTGCTGCAGCAGCTGGGTCCTCCTCATTCCCAAGCTAGAATCCCAAACACAAACCTGCTTTTGATGGAGCAAAAGTGTAGTAAATTTACAACAACAACAACAAAAAATCTTTGAAGGAAGACCTTTGGAAGTGAAGACTTTTTCCCTTGGTTACTTTCTTGGTTCCTTTTTCTGCAATCAGTGTGGCTGCCTTTCTATTTAAATACCTGCTTTGTAGTCTCTTCATTGTTTAATACTTTGCTGCAGAAACATAGAAATACAATCCCCATTGGATAACTGTAATTCTCAGAAACCCTTAAACATGCCCAAAATAAAATAATATATTACTAGATATATATTCCATGATGATTTGGTATATGGGTAAAAACTTAATGTATGTCTCAATTTCCTCTCTCTAGGATTAGAATACCAACTGTCATCATGGTCAATACAAAGGATCACTGTGCAAATTAAGTGAGCTAATGTCTACAGGGCACTCTGACATATGCTTTATACAGAGTCGTATGGTTTTTCCTGCAGGAAGTTACTAAGGATTAGATGTCCTCTTCAAGATTCAACATTCTTTCCACACTTCAGTCATGGGAGCACATTTTTTGAAAGACATCTCTGATTATTAAAGTCTTTTTGTTGTTTGTTTGAGATCGGGTCTCGTTGGGTAGCCATGTCTTGTTTCATGAAGCCCTCACTAGTAAATATTCTAAAAGCATAATATAGTTTGAAAGTTATAAGTATCTGTGTATGGTGGACATTTTCTCAAAAACGTTTATATAAAGTGAATCTTCATTAAACTTAACTGGTTTTTGTTTTCTCTCATTTCCTGCTATAATATTTCTGTTTATCAGTATTCTATGCTTGGGTATTATTAGGAAAACCTCTACTAGCATGAAATCACAACAAACACATTTATTGTGAAACTTGGTAGTCCCCTTTTTATTGTATCATAAATTTGGAATTTCTTGAATCATTGGTCTCTGAATTTGATTTGTGCTTTTTTAATGCCTTTTTTTCTTTCTACTAAAATCAAGTTGATAGTTTCGTACAATGACACAGTAGACTCTTAACTGCTTCTAGCACTTTCAAAATAGAAAACTGATTAATTAAAAAAAACTCCTTTATTTGGCCTATATTGTAAGAGAGCAGCAATGCCATTGCATAATAATGTTAAAGAACACCCACCAATGCCCGTGGGATGCTTTGTAAAGTCAAATTCCACACCAGGTGTGGTAGCTAATCCTGGCTGTCAACTTGACACACTTGAAAAGATGGACCCTCAACTGAGAAGTTGCCTCCATCAGATTGGCCTGTGAGCATATTCGTGGGGCATTTTCTTGTTTGCTAATTGACTAAGAGAGCCCAGCCCACTTCTGGCAGTATCATCCCTAAACAGGTAGGTCTGGGTTGTATAAGAAGAGTTGTTGAGCAAGCCAAGGGAAGCAAGCCAATAAACAGCATCCCTCCGTGGTCTGTGCTTCATTTCCTGTCCCCGTTTCCCTGCATGATAGACTGTAACCTGTGGGCAAAATAAACCATTCCCCGCAAAATTGCTTTGGGTCATGGTGTTTGCTACAGCAGACACACCATGATACAAACAGGTCCTGCAAACCCAAAAGGCTATCTTGACGTTATGTGTAAAATCGCTTGTTCATAGGTTGATTTTGCTTTCATCTAGGCAACCTTCAGTGTCTAAATGTCTGCAATAACTTTGAGGATGTGTGTTAGCTTTCCATTGTGATGACAAATATCTGAGATCATAGACCTAAAAGGAGGAAAGATTTACTGACCTTGCAGTTTCATAGAGTTTAGTTCTTTGTCAGCTGACTCCGTTGTTGTGGAGCCTGAGACAAGGCAAAGCACCATGCCAGGAGCACATGCAAGGGGCAAACTACTCAACTCATGGTGGACAGGAAGCAAAAGAAGAAAGGGTTGGCATAGCTACATCTTCTTCAAAGGCATAGTCCCAATGCTAACCTCTACGATTAAGCCACACATCCTGAAGATTCCACTACCTGCCAAAGGCTAATGTTCCAGCTCTTAGCATTTGAACTTTGGGGGAACATTTAATTTCTAAATGCTGACATAGTAGATAATATACATACATTCTCTTATTTCAGATAAGCAACTGCACACTTTTCAAAGCAAGGAGGCATTGTCACTGACAAACCCATTTGTAGTGGTTTAAATAAAAATGATTTCCATGGGCTCATATATTTGAATGCTGGTCACCGGGGAATGGAACTGTTTGGGAAGGATTAGGAGGTGTAGCCCTGTTGGAGAAAGTGCGTCACTGGGAGTGGGTGTTGAGGTTTCAAAAACCACACCAGGCCCAGTTTCCCTCTCCATCTTTGCCTACTGCCTGATGCCTGTGGATCAGGTTAAAAGCTCTCAACTACTGCTCCAGTGCCATGCCTGGCTACTTCCCACCATGATGATAATGAACTAACCCTCTGAAACTGTAAGCAAACCCCCAATTAAATGCTTCCTTTTTTCTAAGAATTGCCTTGCTCATGGTGTCTCATCACAGCAATAAAACAGTAGCTAAGACAGCTTTCAAACAAACATTTGTCTGGGAGGAAGACAAAAAATGCTGGAATAAGTTTGGCTTTGTGTCCAAGTAAGAGATGTTTGACAATAATAGCATGAGGTTTCCCAAACCTTTACAGACAATTTAGAAGAAACTCCAGCCAAGAAAGGGGTTTAATTACGAGCCTGTATCAAGAACTATCTAAGGATAGCCATTGGCCTCTCCTGTGTTTCAAATGCTATCATGGTTTTCTTTTCTGCCAACTTAGTTTTGTTTTTAAATCTAAGTTCCTGATCCTCTAGCTCCCATATAGCCTGGCATTAGCTGTTTAGGACTCCACATGGCTGCAGAACTATCTTGCAGACTTTTGTGTCAGATACTTGTCCCCACTGTTCCCATATTACAGTTGGGCTTCTTGGCATGGCAGGCCATAGGTCAATAGCAGCAGCCAGCACTTTGACATGATCTTCCTGTGTCAGGTGTCATCTCCAGGCCATCTCATTGTAGTGGACACAGAGGCAGAGACACCAGAGTCAGAGGAGCAGGAGAGGTGGTGGCCTAGAGAGATTCAACACACAGGTTATTGTAGTGCAGTTACCGTGCTCAGAGCCCAGAACATACATCCTGGCCACAGCCTTTCCTGTGCCCTCTTCCAGCAGTTTTAACCAGCTGGTCAAAGAAGCAAGAAGATTTCCTCTAGGGATTACAGTTTTAACTGAGAAGTGGGCTAATTTTGGGGAGCTCTTTCTCCACTGATGATAGTAGCCCAAGTGCAAAGAAGCTCAGGAAAAGTTAAATCTCAGCAAGTCATTCTTTACAAGACCACTGGCCTCATCCTAGCTGGGCTCCCTATTTGCTAATGGGCTTGCTTCTCTACTGCCTTTAGCCCTGTGCATAGCAACAGAGCAGGCTGAAACCAAGATCTATATCTACCTCTGCACTCTCGGATTCTGTAAGAGAGCCAAAGTGTCACCGCACTTCTGCCTGTCAGCTCAGAGATGAAACAAGCTGGTCTGGCTCTGGATAGCTGCCGGGTCATAAATAAATCCTTATCAAACTAGACATCTTTAAATGAGAGTGTTGATATTAAAATATCCATTTTCACTTTTTGTTTCCAGAAGCAATCTACTTCTGTAATGATTATTTATAACTCCCAATATTGGTTACATTGTTAGGACAGTGTCTTCTAGCTTAGGATGAGCATTTCAAAAAGTTTTCCTGTAGATAACATTTTTCCCTACAGACTCAATTAGAGTATCTTTTATTGGCATGCTATTTGTTTGGAAAGACAGAAATTGTGCCAATAATTATCTGGCAAGGTGAAAAGGGGCTCAAGATGTATACAGATTGGATTCTGAGGGAATATGCTCAAAATTTCTTGAAATATTCCAGTCACGAAACAGATTGCCTTCAACTCACACCCAAGATGGCCACCTTGTCAACATTTTAAATAGATTCTTCACTCCATCCCCAGACATCATTCCATTTAATATTTGTATACTCCTAAAACTTTAGTTTCTGACAAAAAAAAAGTAATGGAGAGCTGAAGAGGCTGACATCTCAACACGGTCATACAGGTTACAACTAAGACCTCTCAAGTATAAATAAACAAATATTTGAAATATTACATAGCTTTCTTTTAAACCCACTAATTTTTGGCTAATTTTGGATAAAAACATTGGCTGTTTTACCATCTTAAAGCAAGGTACTCATGGGAAAAAATAGATGTCTCAGTGGTTAAGAGTGTTTGCTATTTAGTCAAAGGGCAAGGATTTAGCTCCTAGAACCCAACAGAGCAGCTTACAACTGCCTGTAACTTCAGCTTCAAGGTATTCGATAGCAACTCTAGACTCTGTACACCCCACACTCACTCATACTTACACATGCATGTACACACATGCATGCGTGAATGCACACACATTCACACAAAACACATTTTTAAAGAAATGATTAAACATTAAAAATTTTTAAATGAAATTGAAAGATAGTCTTTTCCTCTGAGAGTAAATAATTTCTTGGTCAATAGTATTTTCACTTATAAGTCATGAAGAGTCTATGTTTTCAGAAAAAAAAACCTAAAATTAAGAAATCATTTAAATAATCACTGAGCCTATTTGCCAGAACATTTTTGAGTTATCATTTCTACTACTAGTTCTTACCCTTATAAAAATTATAATATATACCTCAATATACTATTTCTGACTTTAAGTCTTTATTCTTTGTGTATTTTTACTGTAGTTTGATTAATATGATTTAGGTTTACATAATAATGGGGGCAGTGTGATATTTGGACATATCAGACGTCATGCATGAATCAGTCGGCTTCTCTTTCTCCACCCTTCACCCTTCCCACTCCCGTTCTCCGGCATCACTGCTGTGCATGGTTAGCATCGTTGGCTTTCATACATTATAGAGATACACAGTTCGTTTTTAATGAGGTCTGAAAAGACTCCAATGGGTGTGTTTAGAAAACAATCCATAAAACTTAGACAAAACAGTAAAACGTTAGTAGGTAATTAGAGAGAAAAATAAGATCTTGACAACAGCAGTTATCCATCTTCCTTAATGCTATTTACTCTTCCATTCATTCACTCACTTCTCTCTCAGATGTCTGTGATAGACCGATATTGTTCTGGTGGCTTAAGGAGAAGCCTAAGTAAGTAAGGCTCTCACTAAGTCAACAAGGCTGCTCTTTCATTAGTACAGGAGAAAGGAAAGGATCTAATGTGAATCTAGAGGGAGAGAGCCCTCTGCGGCTGCTGAGGCTGCTTGCCTTGTGACCCAGCTGAGGTGAGAGGGGAGTATGGTTCCAGGGCAGCAGCAGTTCTCAACTTGTGTCTCAACCACTTTCAAGGTCACATATCAGGCAGTCCGCGTATCAGATATTTAATTATGATTCATAACAGCAGCAAAAATACAGCTACAGAGCAGCAATGAAATAATTTTATGGGTGTAGTCACCACAACATGAGCAACTGTGTCATAAGGTCGGAGCATTAGGAAGGTTGAGAACCACAGCTCTGGGGAGTCAGCAGCAGCATGTCTTAAGCTGTAACTAGGAACGAGGATGTGAAAAAGAGAGGCATGGTGATCTCCTTCAAGATAAAAAGATCATGGGCTGTGTCTGGAACCACATGGGGATTGGAATACTAAGACAGGACTTCAGGAAAGAGAGGAGCCAGGTTGGCAGAAATCTGATCATGTAAGATCTTGCAGCTTGATGAGCATATTTGACACAATAAAGATAATACGTAAGGAGATATTGTTGTATGCTAAGTAACTAGAACTTGACATTGCCAATAGGACTGTAGATAAAAACAACATATGACTCAATATACTAAAAATTGCAGTGGGTTGACATGTTGACATGAACTGTAAAGAGAAGAAGTAATCAATATGAATCCAGGTTTCCAAATGTCAACCAGATGGATGATATTGACTAAGCTGATTTGGGAAAAGATGATAATTCACTTTTAGACATTCTAAATTTGATATTGTTTTGAGTCGTGTCCCAGGAGTAAAAAAAAAAAAAAAAATGAGAGAGCTAGTCAAGCTTGTCTTGAGATGAAGTCTGGGACACAGATTTAGGAGCTAATAAACCTATAGAGTATCTACGTTGAGAGAATTAGGTTGAAAATCATCGAAGCAGATGATCACATAAAATGTTGAGCCACAATAATGCTGTCTCGGATGAGGGATCTTGACAGGTGAATAAGAAGCTGCATGTGGTTTTGGAAACACTAGAATAAGCAACCAGTTCCCAGGTCACCACTATTATGGTGTTTTATGTACTGAAGTTCCGGAGGTTCAAAGTGTAACAACATACTTGCAGCATATATACTTGTTTGTGGTCTTCAGCTTGAAAACTTAAAGATGATATCAAATAATTAGTTTTCTATAAGCATTTTGTTTCCCTAGCTCTTAATCTAATGCAGTGGTTCTCAACCTCTAGATCATGACCTCTTCAGGGTTGTGTATTGTCGTTCCCTATTTGGTAGTGTGTGTGTGTGTCCGGGGAGGGGGGGTGCCTAGATTCTGGATGGAGTCCTGGAACTCGGCTTCCGGATGGAGGGGGGGCATTTCTCTCAGGGGCAGCTAGAGTGCTTTAGGGTGAGGCCCGAGTGGACTAAACCAGGGTGTGGAAAAGGTTTTCTGAAGTGTTAAACAGTTTGACTCTTTTAGCATGAGAGTGCCAGTGGCAGTGGAAGCTAGGACATTCCAGAGCCTAGACAGCAGAGTGTTACAGCTTTTGGTCGAGCTGCTATGCTAAGCACAGCAAAAGTGTGGACCAAGTTACATGCCTGTTTGGCTTGCAGCCAAGACACAGGCATGGTGAGGCCCAGGCCCGGCAAGGCCCAGGCCCAGTGGGCTGGAGGGCAGGCCTGGTGATGAAGCTCAGATGGTCTTGAAGTGAGAAAGCACAAACCTTTATTCATGTGAAAGCAAGGGTATATAAACCCTAGGCAGAGGGAGGGATTTTGAGGGTGAATGTGTTTGGTTCACTGGGGTCGGGGAGTCATGGAACTATCACAAAAAAATGAAAATACAGTACTTGAAAGTCACTTGCCAAACTAAGATCCTTAGCAGGATGGGGCATTTCTAGAAATTCCTAGATGCTTACTAGAGCAGTTTCCTTATCAGGGAAGGGTGTGGCCTGTAATCTGGCCTGAGGGGTATGAGATGCTCCTTATAAGACCTGAGATCACTCAAATCAAGGAAGACTTAAAACCCCAATGTAACTGACTAAGCACAAATAATTGACTTTCCAGAGATGATCGAGTTCAGCTTTATCCAGAGGGGTCCCACAGCATATCAGACATTTAGACTATGATTCTTAACAGTAACAAAATTACAGTTATGAAGTAGCAACAAAATAATTTGACAGTTGGGGGTCACCACAACATGAGGAACTGTATTAAAGGCTCACAGTATTATAAAGGCTGAGAAACACTAATCTAATGTATTAATTTTTTGTTATTCACGTGCTATGTCACTATGATACCTTGAAATTTCATTGGATGTTACATCATTTTACATGGTCACAGTATTCTCAAATGAAGAAAACCGAAATTATTTCTGAACAAGTCAATGGTGTGTGAAGTTATGTGTCTATACGTGCACACACATATATATGTGCATATGTATAATTTCAACCATTCAGTGTTCAACATCATACATAAGTATACTTTAATAACTGTTGAGACTCCTTCTTTCCTTCCTTTCTATCTTTTTTTCTTGGTTTCCCCAGTATCTGTATGTGTGTGCCACGGTGCACGTGGTGCAACAATTAGAGGACAATTTGTGAAAGTCAGTTCTGTCCTTTCATTAGGTGGGTCTTGGCCATTGACACATGCTTGGGTGGCAAGTGTCTTTAACCACAGAGTCATCTCTCCAACCCAGATACTTTGAGTCCTAAGTCAACAGTTAGAAAATGACTTTTTTTAAACTTAAAAGTTATGTGAAAGAAAACCTAACTATTTTCTTTTTCTTATTTGTATTATTCTCCTTTGGTTTATCAACATCCTTTTCCAGTATTGACCAAAAGATACAGTAAACTAAGTTTCCCTAGATTACTGTCTCAGATTTAAGTTTGTTTCGATTGTGATACATCCACCATCTCCCAGAGCAAGCACACAATTCTGTTTATGGATTCTCTGTCTGTATAGCCAGTAGAAATTGGTCTATGATGGTTCTAACAGTGCACACAGCTCCTTCTCACAAGATTAATAACAGGTTTCAAGTCTCTGACAATGAATAGTATCCTTTGGCCTCAGTTGCTCCCTATGACTTCTTCAGTAAACCATGCAGTGTGAATTCTGTAGCTTTAGGATATGACTCTCATTTGTCTTTATATTAAAGGAACTTTGAAAATGCATTACCCCACGAGTGGTTCAGTTGTTCATAGCTTTTATCTTGGAGAAATTTTCACTTGCTAGACTCTTAAATGAGTTTTGCCTCTTTTTAAATGAAGGGTATACTGAATGTTTATGTAATAAATTTTATCTGTGCACAGCCACTGGGTATAAAATTCCCAAATCATATTTCACACACCCCTTTATATATTCTCAGGCCATTTTTTAATTGCAGAAAAAATAGGCCTGGGTTTCTGTTTCTCCAACATTCCACAAAACCACTTATTTCTGTCTAATTAGAGAGACTAGTTGTTCTGTGAAAGTGAAACTTAGTGGCTACACACGTCATCATTTCTTACAGATCTATGATGCTGGCTGGCAATACGATTGTGCAAGTTATAACCTTCACTTCTATCTGGAATCTAGTCATTGTAAATGCAGGCATCGCCTCTGGATTGAGCAACCAAAATTAACAGGCTACATTCTGTTTATATGGCCATTAATGGTGATTGTGTCAGAATGACAGGGTCTGGCAGTTTCATAACTGTCCTCTTAGAACTAAAGGGATACAACAAATGCTTCGAATTTACCCTTAGAGACAAAAACCCAGTTCCATGCTTATAGCTTGAGTTTTGCTACATGAGTAAATTTAACATTTATCAAACAGCACATTTTTCTGTAATCCTTAGCAATTATTAATGTAGAAATATTAGTTTCTGTAGGGTTTCCATAACAAAATGGTATAAACAATAGAAATTTCTGGTCTTCCAGTTCTGGAAGTTCTCAGAGTTCAAAAGTTAGATTTTTCTGATGCCCTCATCTTTATCATGTCTCTTCCAAGAATCTTCACATGGGCTTAAAAACAGGTAAATTTCCTTTTCTCTTTAAGCACACCAGTCATATGCATTAATATTTTGTCCTAGGAAGATGTGACCACCTCTTGCTTTTTGGAAACTTCTCACTCTGTCATTGTTCCTAGTGGTAGGAGCTGCAGTTGATTAAGTTCAGAGTCAATATGAAATACTTGGTAAGGTGGTTAAGGAGGACAGTTTGATTTCTTTCTATTTGAACAACTGTAATTTGTCTGATTGAAACTTGACAGGACTTGAAAATGTAGCTGGAGCTTTGTTAAGGTTCCATTTAATTTAAATGCGTTTTTCTCTTACTGATGACAGATTTGAATTGTCTGGTAATGACTTAGAACCATCACCACAAAGACAGCATTGCTTGTGGGATTTGGGTCTGTTGCTAAATCCCTTACATATTCAGTATAAAGATACTGATGAAACACATGCACACTTCAAGTCAAAGCTGGAGCTTTCTGCACTTCCGTGGTGGATCAATTGTGACCTCCTGTCATGTGCTCTGATTGCATGATTGATGGTAAACTAGCAAGGCATCATGAGTCACTTCGTGAAATGAACTTGGTGTTCTTCTAGTGTTTCCTTTACGCCTGATGGTGATCTCTACTCATCTGTGGAGTCCTAGACACTGATTCTCTGTGTTTACCAGGTTGTGCTGTGCTCCAGCTTACTTAACCCTCATCTAGCCTGTGGCCTGTCAAAACCTGCTTGGGTACCTGGTCCCATGGCTTCCTCGTCAGCACTGATGCCTCAGGCTCAAGCCAGCAGTGAGTGAGAAGGCTGGGGGTCCCAGTGTGTTCCACACTGCACTGCATTCTCCTTTGCAGTTTCTCTGCTTCTCCATCTCACACAACCTTCTCATGAACATGCCTACCCTCGTTACGGCTGTTTACTTGCTTAACTGAGGGCATAAGGGTATTTTGATTCTTTCTTTCCTCAATCTAGTGATTCAATTTATCTTTCTCTCTGCTGGTTTTCTGTTCATATAGCTAAAGAAAAATGATAAGTGTTGGCTGAGTGATGGAAAGTAGTCAACCTGTTAAGTTTTAGAAGGAGACTTGGTATCTACTTGTTTAAAATTTTTTAATAAGCATAATATTGAACCCTTTTCTAACCCTAATATTTGGTCCAAGACCTAAAGAAGCAGAAAATGCTTTATAGTTTTAATAAATTGGACTATATTTAAAGCACATAGGATGATTTACTATAAGTCAATTTGTATAATCCCTCAAAAATTATATATTATTAAAAACACAGTTCTCTCTCTGACCTCCACATGCTAGCTGTCTTCTTACTCTCTCTCTCTTTGTGTTTTGTCATGCTGGGATTCAAACCCAGGGTCTTATATACATGATGCAGTTCTCTACCACTGAGACTCAATTCCCATGGTATATTTTCTACTTTTAGTTTAATTTTTTCTTTAAATTATCCTTATATTTTTTATTATATTCCTTCCCCTCCCCCAGCTCCTCTCAGATCCTCCCTACCTCTCTACCCACCCAACCTCATGTTCTTTCTTTCAAAAACTTCCCAAAAACCCCCAAAATGAAAATCACAACAAATATGTATATACATACATATGTGTGTGTGTGTATGTTTCAACATATTTCAAAACAAACAAAAGAAAAAGAAAAAATGTCCTGAGGCCTTCTTTGAAGTGTAGTTGACATACCCAGCAACACTCCATTGGAGATAACGATATTCCCTTTCCTAGCAGGTATTAATCGCTATTAGCTTTCAGGCTGTGGGACTTTGTGTCCTCTTCCCCTTCTCCATGCTGGAATTTTTTGTCTGGTTTGAGCCTCTTCTGGTCTTGTGTGTGCTGTCTCTGTCTCTGCGGGCTCATATGTGTTTCAGCCTATTGTTTCTGGAATACGCTGTTTCTTTGGAGTCCTCCACCCCTTTGGCTATTAAACTCTTTCTGTCTCCTCCTCCACATAGCTCCCTGAACCCTGAGGAGAGGGTTTTGATAAAGACACCCCATTTAGGACCGAATTATCCAAAGTCTCTCACTCTTTGCACATTGTCCAGTTGTGAGTCTCTGTGATGATTGCCATCTGCTGAGGAGCTTCTCTGAGGAGGGTTTCATGATGCTTGGTCCCAGTGAGGCTGAGCCTAGGTGGCTGTGGGTACTTGGCAGTGGGAGGTCCTGTGGGTGAGAAGAGTCACAAAGGAATGAAGATGAGCTAGAAGGAAAAGCTAACGGGCATGGCTGGGAAGAACTAAGAGAACCCTGTGTCTGCAGCAAGAGGCCGAGTTCCAAGGAGCCTACCCTACCAGAGTCTCTTAATAAAGGTGACTCTGGTTTGAAGTTCAAATTCTTGATCTAGTCTCATGCCTATGGTAGCATTTAAAAGAATATATTAACTCATAATCTAGTCCTCTCAGTATCTTTTACCAGAGAATGGATTTAGATGAACACTGGAAATGCTTGGCTGTCAAGTCACTGAAACATGAGCGCCTCTGCTAGATTTGCAAGACATTTTAAAATCACCACTCACATTTTAAGAACAGTTTTCTTTAACTGAAGAGACATTTATCTTGCCTTGGACAGTGAAGTAGACTTCCCTTTGATCAGAAAAAAAAAATGATATAGAAAAAGGTCTCCATGCCTTACTTTTCAGGTACCAGTTTCAAGTCAGTGAAATTACAACCTACAAACACTTGCCCTAGGAGTCTCACTTATCTTAATTTTAAAGGAATTGGAGTCCTCGGTGTGTTATGGGGATGGCAAAAACAATTTACCTGGAAAGACAGGGGTTAAGAATTGATGCAAATTGAAAGTAAATTTATTTTTCTGCCCATCTTGGAGATAGCTGGTAATGTGACCCGCTTAGCTTACCAGGCCCTGATTTACAGGAGCAACGACAATGAACCACCAAAATATTAATACTAAACATACCTTTTTTTGCCTTTTAATTCCCCCTCCCTTTGGAAGGGACAAAAAATGAAATATTATCCTACCTCCAATATGAACTATGACTACAAATGTGTAAGCCAATTAAAAGGTTTGTACATAAAAACCCACTTGAATTACTAACCATTCAATAAAATGACACAGTTAAATACACAATTTTTTTTGTGTGTGTTTTCCATGACAGTTCTTTGGAAAGCATGCAATTACAGTGATAAGAATTGACTCATTAGTACAATCTTTTTTCTTTTAATTATGATGATTAATTTGTATACTCTCTATATAATTAAGAACATTTTAAGAGCCTCATAATGTTTTTAACATATGTCTCTATTGGATTATGAGAGAAATGGCTTCTGGATGTATATTAGTGGCCAACCCTAACTGCAAGCTTAACCTTAACATTCTCACCTCACTGCCTCAATAGTTTAGCATACGATAATCAACATTTTAGGTGACTTCTACTAAGTAGCTATGAAAAATAAACAAGAATTATTATATTGCTCCTGGCATACTGCAACCCTGTTTTAATGAAATGTAATACTGCTGGATTATAAGAATTTTTTCATTGGCTAGAAAGATGCTCAGCAGTTAAGATTACACTGGCTGCTATTCCAGAGGAGCTGGGGTTTGATTTCCACGGCTCCCAAAGAAGCTCACAGCCACTTGTAGTTCTAGTTATAGGGCTCTGCACTCCCGTCTGCCTTCTGTGAACAGCAGGCACCTCAATGGTGAGCAGACATACATGCAGACAAAACATCCATACACATAAAATAAAATAGGAATGAATTTTAAAAGAAAGATGTGTTTTTCAGAATCTCTGCTGTTTGCAAGCTATGTGACCTCTGCTATGACAAAATTTTAAATAAATTAATGTGTAAGTTAGTGTGCGTGAAAGGTATTAAGGATGCAAGTCACATGAGAATGTTCTGTAGCTGTTAGCTTTGATTATTGTTACTGTCAGTTTGGGTAGGCAAACTCTTCTTCTGAACTTGAACTTGCCTTGAATAGGAACCTTTTCAACATTCTACTCACCAGCTTTCACAGGCTTTGTAGTTTGTCTTTGTTCTTACTGGAACACGTTGTCCTGGAACTTGACTGAAAAGATTTGATTCTGCAATGCAGGTAAGAATTGAGAATCGCCTAAGCACACACACATAAATCAAAATAATAAGCATTCATAGAAAAAAGAGTCACCTTTGTGACTTTTTCTGATTTCATTTGCTTTTCCTAAAAGAGAATTTACCATTGTAATAAAATAGAAATTGGTTTTTTTTTTGTTAGATATTGGATTTTTATACCAAACGTTATAATTCAATCATTGTATTTAAAATTGATGAAAAACATTATATTAGTCAGGGTTCTGTTATTCTAAACAGAACTTAGAGAAGCAATCACTATACAGAGAGAAAAAGGGAATTTATTAGAATCACTTACAGGCTACAGTCCAGCTAACCCAACAATGTCTGGCTGTGAATGGAAAATCTAAGCATCCAGTAGTTATTCAGCCCATGAGGTTGGATGTCTCAGCTGGTCCTCAGTATATGCTGTAATCCCAAAGAATTAGGCTCTAATGCCAGTGAAGGAAGTGATGTGTTAGTAAGATGAGAGCAAACACTAAAGAGCAAAAGCTTCCTTCTTCCAAGTCCTCATAGAGGCTTCCAGAAGAAGGGGTAGCACAGATTAAAGATAGGTTTTCCTGTCTCAAGATCCAGATCAAAGGCAAGTGTCTCCCATTTTTGGATTTTAGTTAAATCTAGATGTAGTCAACCTGATGACCAAGAACAGCGATCATAAACTCAGAATACCATTTAACTTAGTACTTGAGAAAATTCAATTATTTAATTAAAAGTGCTCATCAATCAATAAATATATGTTCTGTGTTTATTAATAATTCAATATATTAGTATTGAAATGTGTGGTTTTGAAGACTCATTACAATGCTAGCCCCATAAGAACCTAATTTTCTTGCTTTTTTAACTTTATATTTTTAGCACTTGTGTGTCTGGATATGAGAACTTCAGTAAGTAATTACTGAACCAGTAAATGCCCAATAATTTACTACCACTGTAAGTACTGTTGAATTTTCAATGACTCTGAAATGTTACAGGAATGTAAAGAATACATACACCATAAGACACAGCACAATGGGAAAGTTGAAAGTAAACAATTGCAATTTAAGGTAACATAACAGATGCATGGTCTGAGAACAGCCA
This sequence comes from Meriones unguiculatus, assembly GCF_030254825.1. Lineage (NCBI taxonomy): Eukaryota > Metazoa > Chordata > Mammalia > Rodentia > Muridae > Meriones > Meriones unguiculatus. The sequence goes on along the minus strand of NC_083350.1, from coordinate 22,481,655 downwards.
TATCCCAGTCAAAAGCATCACTGACTATACCTACAGTGAAAATGGAAGGCGAGAAAAGAATTCAAAGAAGTGATAGCTTTGTCGAGAATCAAACAATATGTGAAAATTCACCAAGGTTCAGAGGCATAGGAATGCAGTCAATGGAAAAATGTCTACTTTAAAAAGAACAACCACACACACACAAAAAAAAAAAAAACAGCAAACTTTAGGAGTGTTTCATGTACTGTTATAAAGGATTCGTACCTTATTTTATCAATAAGACCTTGAAAGAGTAGGGAAAGTTGTTTCAGGACAATCTCTCTCACTGTGTTAAAGACAGTAGGTTAGGGTACTTTAAACCCCAAGCTGTACAACTGCACAGAAATGTAATGGAATTTCCTCATTCCCAAAATCAACTAGATTCCAGGGATCCTGCGAAGATCCAAAGCTTGAATGAACAGGATTAAACAAGGAAGTTGACTATGAAGAGAATTATTGAATGGTTTCAGATTTCTATTATAGCCTGAGTAGCTGCAGCAACAACAGCTACAAACAAAAACTTGGCATAGAAATTAGACAGCATCCGACTTGGTCTAGTCTAGCGTGAGTGCTATTGGAGAATCCAGGACACCCTGTTGGGTTCAGTAGGGAGATCAAGCCTGAATATTAAAATGGCAGCTGTAGCTGGTGATGGCAGCTACAGCTGGTGATTTTAATTTATGCATGGTAATAGGGGGAGGGGGAGGATTGAGGGAGTGCCAAATGAAAACCAATACTTTTTTTTTTGAGTTGGTGAATGAGAAAAGTCTATGAAGTGAGGAACAGAAGGAATCGTAGAACATAAGAGGCAGAAGTTGACAAGGTTGAACACAGTGAGCAAATCTTGGGGGAGGAGGACTACAAAGTGCACTGTGTCATGGTGATTGCACGGAGGAGACTGCCAATGAGGTGGAAGCCAATTTCATGGTTGCAGATAGACCACACCTGGAATAGTCTGGTTGTGACTGAAGAGACAAGGAGAAACCTACGCCTGGATAATGAGCTCCGAGCCACTGAGACCAGCCATCCAAAAACATTATACCTCATTCTAGAAGATGTAGTTATAGAAACAAATGCATTCTTGATTTTTTTTTCTAAGATGATCATTTTTTAAAAAGAAATTGTTGAGAAGGTTAAGAAATTTCAGAGATAAAGAGAGAACAAATCGTGTATACAAATAAGAGTAGAGGCTTTGGGGGTAAGGAGGAGAAAGGTGGACTCTCCTGAAGATTCAGGATGTTTTTGAAATGTGGATCTTGAAAAGAAGAGAGGTACTCATCAAATTCTTGTGGGGTTAGCAAATGAGGCTTTTGGTGTCTGAGTTTGGCAGGAGGGGATGGTCATCTCCCCTTATGAGAAGTTTAAGTGATAAAATGTTTAGCTTCAGAAACACTGGTCTTGAGCTCATGGAACTTGCTTATCAGAGCATCAAGCAGACAGGTGGAAAGCTATGCTCAGGGCAGGTGGGATGTTATGCTTGGGTAGACAGTGATGGTGTTGAGAGAGGGTGAGGAAAAAGAATCAGCTCAGGAGAACTTCCCAGATAGCCATCAGCTTCATCACATCACATCTGAATACTGATGAGCAATGAATAATTTTTTTTTCCACATCAAGATGTCCTGCATAACATTTTGTAGCACCAAACAGGTAGAAAACGTAAATACAGGAGAAAAGTTTCTTACAGAGAAAGATGCTGAATGAAAGTTACAGAAGGATCAAGCAATTGTTCTCCAAGAGACAATTATGGAAGAAAAAAAACCACACACCGAGAAAATTGCTCTTTTCTATGTTTAGAGGAAATGGATTGTTTCGAGACTTTTTGAGAGAAGAAAAATGCTTCAGTAGCTTTCCTACATTTACAGAAGAAATTCTACTTTACAGAAGATTTGGGAAAAGTCAGGTCAATAATTTAATTTTGTGAAACCTTGCCTTCCTCTAAAACTCCTTGTCCTTTGTCTTTATCAAACACTGTGATCTTGTTTGAGCCATAAATCATACAGTGACGCAAATAAAGTAAATGATGTGCAGTTGCTCAGGGGCCTAAAACAGCCATGCTGACTGATTAGCTAACAAAGAAAGGAATCTAACTGTGAGCCCAAAGCTCATACTGCACATACACATAGAAGATTCTATAATTCCCATTCGCTTGGTGTAAGCAATAGTGCAGACACTCTACTTTGGATGTAAACTATTTTGTAAGTCAAATTTAACTTGTAAAGCATTTTGTTGTTCTTTTCTGTTTGCTTGTTTCAGAGCTGACTGTTTCGATTCTGAACAATGTTTTCAATTCTTCTGGAGTTTCTATTCAGTATCTTTCTCTGTAAGGAACTTTCCGGAGCTTGTAGAGAATGACCTTCAAATCTCAGGCCACCTAAAGGGCAGGATTCATTGTTAGCACAGATGATCAATGTTTCCTTCTGGTTTTTGCATTTTCTGTTTGGTGATGCATGGGACAAACCCAAGAGAATTCTTTACTGTTCATCTAATATTCAAAATTGACTGGTATTCTGAATGTTTATTTAGTGACATTTAATATACATGTTACAATGTATTTTTAAGGTCCTTGTGCATCATCAATGGCTGAACAGGGCAGGATTTGAATCTAGAGTGAAGAAGAAGCCATATTCCTTATGAAGAAATAAGGCTTTTTTTTTCCTCCTTCTGTGAGGTGGTTTCATTATTATAATGTTTATAAGGTAAGTTCACATTGATTCACATACATAAAATGGCACAATTGTAAATGTACTTACAAGACCCTATTTTTGATAATTGACCCTTAACCTTCAAGTCCTCTGCCCTTTTCATTGTTCCTGGCATCTGAGAAAACTGTTGAGAAAGCCCATCACGGACACTGGAGGAAACTTCAGATCAGGCAAATTTTGCTTGTTTTCCTAGGCTCTATCCTTTAACCACAGTGAAAAATTCATCAGATTTGAGCCATTGAAAAGTCTGTGATTTTTTTAACGTCAGTACTGGTGCTTCTCCGAATGATACACATTTAAGAGGCATGTGCAGTATGGAGATGGAGGTGGAAAGGGGCTGGCAGAAAGCAAGGGCAAACCTGTTTATAAAAAGTTTTACAGTTGTGTTTTACTATTTTAGGCAGTTCAGACACATCAAGGCTACAGGCACTGAGCCAAGAGGCTCCAGAGTCTCAGGATAGCCACATAGAAGATCATGTCTTTTTAAAAAGGAGCAATAATAACTCAAGGCTTGTGAAGACTTTCTATATTTGTTCATGGACAATTGCATGCTGCTTAAGTGAGTTTTATGCTTTGTGTTCTTTTGTTTTTGTTTGTTGTTTTTAATTTTTGGGTTTTGGTTTTTTGGCTTTGAAGTTTCTGAGAGCTGTCCATACATATGGCTTTTTTTTTTTTAAGTGATGCTTCAGCTAGACTAGCTTCCTGTAGTTAAGTCCCTTGGGGCTCTATGGATGTTTCACAGAGCATTGCCATGGCTACCAGGTGTCACAGTCTCTCTAGAGGCATTTCAGAGAAACCAACAGCAAAACTGAAACTATTTTCAAGTATCAATCTTTCTCTGTTAGTCTCTCAAATTTAACACCTTTAGACACAACCTCAAACATGTTTATTGTTTCAAAAATGCTATCTTTTTTTTTTTTTTTTTTTTTTTTTTTTTAGTGCACTGACAGTGTGCATCTTTCATTAAGAAATTAATTATCAGAGACAGCCCCTGTTCCCTTACTAGGGAACCCACTGGGACACTGAGCTGTCATGGGCTACATCTGTGCAGGGATTCTACGTTATCTTTATGCATGGTCCTTGGTGGGGTATCAGTCTCAGAAAAGACCCTTGTGCTCATATTTTTTTGGTTCTGTTGCTCTCTTTGTGGGGCTCCTGTCCCCTCCAGGTCTTTCTATCTCTCCCTTCTCTCATGAGATTCCCTGCACTCTGACCTATGAATCTCAGCATCTGCTTTGATAGTCTTTCAGAGGCCCTCTGTGGTAGGCTCCTGTCTTGTTCCCCATTTTCTCCCTCTTCCTATGTCTATCCCATTTGCCTTTCTGAATGAGGATTGAGCATCTTGCCCAGGGTCCTCCTTGCTTAGCTTCTTTAGGTGTTCAGATTTTTAATATGTTTATATTATCTTATATGTCTAATATCCACTTATAAGTGAGTGTATGGGGGGCAGCTTTAATAGGCCACAAAGGAAGACAATGGAGCCAGTCCTGATGAGACCTGATAGGCTAGGGTCAGAAGAAAGGGGAGGAGGACCTCCCCTATCAGTGGACTGGGGGAAGGGTAGAGGAAGAGAATAGGGAGGGCAGGATTGGGAGGGGAGGAGGGAGGAGGCTACAGCTGTGATACAGAGTAAATAAATTGTAATAAATTTTTAAAAATTAATAATATGCTGGGAAAAAATAAAAAATAAAAGTCTGTTATGCCTCCCCAAAGGAGGCAAGGTATCAAAAAAGCTTTCTACTGAAAAATATAATAAACTCTCTGATGAAAAAAAAGAAATTAATTGTGCCAGACAATTAATTGTGTTTTATCAAATTAAACTGGTCAATTTTTTTATGGTGTGATAACATTGGAACATGTCCAAAATGTAATCTTTTCTACTGTAATTAAAATGATTATGAAAAATTAACATTTTGCTAGGAGCCTTTTTAAGGAAAAATATTTTATTGTATCAGTTTTATTTCTCAAGTAATTAATATTTGTACTAATATCATTCATTATAGAGGATGCTTATAATTAAAATTTGGATATCTTAATATCATATTTTATTTTATTATTAATAATTTGAATAATTTTTAGTATTTTATACTGGTTATAATCTATATAATCATATCAGTAGCACACACATTCTAATTTTACCCATTTTCTAGAAAAATAACTAAGGTGAAATGATCTTTAACTTAACTACAGCTATGCAATTTTGACAAAAACGGTGTATGTGACCTGTGATCACCAAGATTCAGGTGGTATAGACTAGGATAAATGAGAGCCATTATTTACAAAAGATGTTATTTGTTAATAATTGTTGGGCGTGGCTAGGGTAGGGTTAGAAACTGTCACCTCCCGAAGGGAAGATGGAAAAAACCATTATGATGTCTATCAACAAAGACGACTGAAAAGAAGTTCTCATAGTACCAGAAGCCCCTGAGCAAGCTGCAAAAGGAGGAGAACAATTAATGGTTCTACCCAGCTGTGATGTCCATGAACCACAACAGTGAACAACACGGCAGAGTATCACTATAGATGCAAAACTGGCACTCACATCTTTAGCCTGCAGCTCTCTAATTGTATTTGAGGTCCTCTCAACAGGAAAGAAACCATGCCTGGCGCTAGAAACCTAAACAACTACTTAGGTCTAGTGGGGTCATGGATCTTAAAGACCCTAATGCCACCACTTCACAGGCCAACATAACTGTCAACTGCATTCTAACTGCTTTTCCTTACACTCAAAGAAAAGTGTAGCTCACAGCCCTCCTTGAAGAAGCATCTTTGCAGCAGATTGGGACTATCACAGAAAACCACAACTGGTCAAAACACAGAGAACGGCTGTTTACAACGTGCCCAGCCCTAACTGACGCATCTATAGCACAAGTCCTGAATGTCAGGCTCGGGGTACATCAAGGAAGGAGAGGGGCCAGAAAGACTGTGAAATCCAGAAGCCCTGGAAATCTGCTGTAAGGTTGCTTCTCTTAGAAATGGCAGGGAAGTTACACACAGTTTGGCTGATTCAACGAGACCCAAACAATGACAACACTGATAGTCATGCTAATGTGTAAGAGGGAAATAAAACTACAGCAACTGAAAACTGCTGAGAGGAAGAGTTAGTCTTCCCCAAAGATAAGCCCCCTAGTGGTCAGGCCTAAAACCATACACGTACATACAGCACATTAACCAAACTCAGCTGGCTGTAGTTACATATTTATATGAGTAATATGCAAACATGTGTGAAACAGTAACAAGGAAAAGGGGCCATGCATTTGAGAGGAAGTAAAAGGGAAGGCATGTGAGGGGTTGGAGAGAGAGAATAATGGAATTGTAGGAGGGAAGCAAAGGAAAAAAGGAAACAATGTAATTATATTTTAATTAAAATAAAAATATTAAAAAGCACTATTTACACTGGGAGAGCAGAGAAATTGGAGAGAAATGGGGAATCCAGATTTCTGACAAGTTGCTCTCCTGACATACTTGAAGGCAAGACAGGGGAAGAGAGTCCTAGTCAAACCACAATGGCACAGACCCACAGCCAGTAGAAAATTAGCATCCAAAAAGGATTAAGTAATGATTCATAGTAAATTAAATGTTTCAACTCAAGATTTTTTCTAAATCTCATATGCTAACCAGTGGCAGAATACAGAAATGAAATGGAAGAAAACAAATATATTTGTTTGTTTATATAAATATATATTGTTTGAAAGTTGTTTGCACCAACTTTCATTGGAAAAAAAAAAGCACTATTTAAAAACACTGCTGAAAATTCTGCAATTCCTTTGTGATAATCAGCGACCTTCAGCAAAGAGAATTCCATACCCAGAGCTCCTGGAAGTAATTTCACTGCTTTTAATTAATTTTGTTCACTGACAAGTTTATACGTGTACGTGACACATTCTGATTATGAGCCCTTCCTCCTCTAATCTCTCCCACCCTGTCAGCCGCTTAGTTATCTATGAATATTCCATATTTGTGACTTTCTGTTTTGTTTCATGACCCATTGAGCTTAACGATGCTCCTCTTCATGAACGTGGGATTCTAACTATCCAATGGAGCCTGGTAGATTCAACAAAAGTGTACACAACTGAAGATAATGATTTCTCCTCTCCCAGAATCTTTCCACAGCCGGTATACCAGTAAGTATGAGTCCCTCCAACATTCATGGAGGGATTGTCTGGCAGAGACAGTCTTAAGCATGTTCAGTGCTAGTGACCACAGCTCTTTGGGTCCATGATCACAATGATGTGTCCTGCTTAGAAGATGGAGTTTCACAGACTTCCCTTTCTCGGCCTTTTAAATTCTTTTGCGATGTTTCCTGTGGTTTTGATGGGTTGGTATTGAGGGATGGCCATTTTCACATTCATTTCTTCTGATCCATGAGCATGAGGGCTGGTCTTCCTACTTTCTAGCGTCTTCTTCAGTTTCTTCCTTTGTGCCTTAAAGTTTTTAGTGTAGATGTCTTTGTTTCTTTGGCTTATTCCCAGGTATTGTGTTTATTTGTTTGTTTACTTACTTTCTACTTATTTTTGGTAGCTATTGTGGATGGCATAATTTTCCTAATTGTTTTTTCATTATGCTTGTATTGGTATGTAAGGAGGCCACTGACATTTGTGTGTTGATTTTGTGACCTAGCCACCTTGCTGAACATATTTATCAGCTCCTAAGAGTCATTTAGTACAGCCTATGGGATCTCATGTTCAGAAGCATCTCCAATAGGCAAACAAGAACACTTCAGTTCTTCTTTTCTTGTTTTTATGCATTTTTCTTTTCTTGTCATTTTGTTCTAGCCAAGCCTTGAACCATAACATTGAATAGGAGTGGGCATAGGTGACCCCTGCCCCTGGGTTGTTCCTGATCTTACCGAGAAATGCTTTGAGGCTTTTTCACCCCATTTAGTGTGATATTGACTGCTGTTTTCTCATAGGTAGCTTTTATTAAGATATGTTCTCCCCACCCCTACCCTTTCTATGAATTCTGTCACTAGGAGATGTTTTTATCAAAGGCCTTTTCTGTACCTACTGAAATGCTCATGTGATTTCTCTCTTTATGTGACAAATTATCTGCATCTGAACCATCCCTGCATCTCTGGAGTGAAACCAACTTGAGCATGATAAATGATCTCTTTGCTGTGATTGTGAACTTAGCTTGAGAATTTTTTGCATCTATGTATATCAGGAAGTTGGTCAGGAGGAAAATGGCATTCTTACTGCCCTACCGAATATATCCCTGAATACTTTTATTTAGCTCATGTAGATCTCACAATGATGAAGTTGCCATGATGAGTGAGTTAGACCTAATACTTCCAAAGCCTTGCTTCGCTCTCTGTAATAGAGACAATAGATGGACTCTCTTCAGCAGTAAAGACTCCATTCTTTATGGAGTAATGGCTGGCATAAGATCAATCAGAATAGCTAAAAAAATATATATGGAGTGAAATTCAAAGAGATCCAGACTTCAGGCAGTGGCTCAGGAGGAGGAGGAGGAGGACATCATTGAGTGCAAAGCTGCTCCTGGTCTGAGCCTTCCCTGCAGCAGCTAGCTTGGAAGGATGGAAGTGTGGAACCACGGGATGGAGTGAGCATATTCCTACAGGAGACTTGGGTAAACAACGCCCTGGTTCAAGTTTAAGTTTATTTAATCAATAAAACTTTGGGAATCCAACACAGTATTATGTTCTAAGCACATAGTTAGCACTAGGTAGACACGGCTCCCATCCTGGAGCAGGTTAGAGTCTAGCTGAGTAAATAGAATTACAGTTAACCATAGTTGTGTGTGCAAAACCGAAGTTTGAGTGACTGTTTCTCCTGCAGTTCAAGGAGGAGGCAGAGAATAGAATGGCTTGTTCTCAGGTGGACACATCATTACAACCCAATCATATCTTTATTAGAGAGCTTACCACACCCCCTATTTTACTATGGTGATGTTTCTGCAGGTATGTTTTTGACTCTGTGTCAAAATCCAAGTATAGCTAGAACACCTCCTTATTTCTGTATTATCCATGATGAGGTGTCAGACTCACTGTAAAGTGTGTGTGTGTGTGTGTGTGTGTGTGTGTGTGTGTTTTAACTAATCCAGACAATGAGTGTAATGCCTTGTATGGGATAGTTTGAATTCAGTGCAAAGTGAGGTGTTTTTTTTTTAAATTAAACCAGATATTGAGTGTGATGCTGGATAGTTTGAATTCAGTGCAAAGTGAGTTTTTTTAAATTAATCCAATATTGAGTGTGATGCCTTCTATAGAATAGCTTGAAGAGTCTTTACATTTGAAGCAAGCTTTATTTTAGAGTCATAACTTGATCCCATAATACTTAATAAAAGATGAATACAATGGCCTTTAACTCTTGCCAGTGTTTCTGGGCTCAATTACACTTTGTATTTAAGGAACTGAGATACCTTATGAATAAGGCAAATAGTTTAGAATACTTGTAACACTCATTAATGATGTCTAGACTATGCTTTAGACTACCCCACTAATCTAATAGGAAAATGAGCTTTTTTTTTCTTTTTGAAAATGTTTGATTTGGAAAGATTTGGAAAAGCCATTACAGTAAGCACTGCAATTTAATAAACTATATAATAATTTAGGTTTTTTTTTAAGTTTATTTCTACCTCATAATTTCCTCTTTGGAAAAAAGTTAACTTACTCAGAAAACATTGTCACAGTTTTATCTTGCAATTTTTATTTGAAACGACCATTTTCCTAAAAATTTGGCCATTATTTCCTGAATGCATTGTCAAAAAAGTCTCCTATTTGAATTATTAGGGTTCTTTTGTGTTTAAATTGCCTTAATATTTCTTTTCCTCTAGACATTTTTAATGATGTCATACTAAAATTCAGTTTTTAAGCTCAAGTATTTCAGTTCAGAGTTTTGTTGTTACTATATGCTTGTCTATTAAAGAATAAATTAGCTTATCACAAGGTTTTAATCCTTTAAATGTGGACACCAAGCCAGCTACAAAACCTTTGACCTACAATCTGTCCCGTCTGCAAAATATGCTAGGGCAATGGTAGCACAGAATTTGTGAGAGTAGTCAACCAATATTTGATTTGACTTTAGGTCTACTAGGAACTCATAACTCAACATTGCTAGGGTAACTAAGAACCAGACACTAGATAGCCAAAGACCCACGGTAAAACCAAACACCATCAGCCAATGAAATTTATCAGTGAAATGACTCCTAATGATATTCTGATATACTCATAGATTGGTACCTTATCCAGTCATCATCAGAGAGGCTTCCTCCAGCAGATGAGAACAGGTCAGAGACTCACAGTTGGACATTATGTGGAGACAGAGAATCTGCATTGGAGATCTCCATCAAATCCCTCCCCTCTGAGCTCAGGGAATCTATCAGAAGACAGAAAAAAATAAGAATAAAAACATGAGTCAGAGGAGATAGAGGGCACCTGTAGAGCACAGCCCTCTTATGGAACGCACATATGAGCTCACAGGGACTGAAGCAACAAACACAAGACATATATGTATCTACACCAGGTCCTCTGCAGATATATTATAGCTATTAGTTTGGTATTTTCTGGGACTCATAACTATGAGAAAAAGTGGGTCTCTGACTCTTTGGCCTGGTCTTGGGAGTCTTTTTCTAGTGTTGGGTTGTTGTTTCCAAAATCAATGTGAAAATTTTTGCTTCATCTTATTGTATTTTATTTTGTCATATTTTTGTTTGGTAGGAATCTATTAGAAACCTCTTCTTTTCTAATTAGAGACACAAAAGGAGTGGATTCAAAAGAGAAGGGATTTGGGTTTGAACTGGGAAGACTGCAGGAAGGGAGAAATATAATGAAGATGGAGTGTATGAAAGAAGAATCTATTTTAAATTTAAAAACTACCCTGCCTTTTCATTAAATTAGATTTTTTTTTATTGTTAAGACTTTGAGACTAGAATATGTTGAGCAGGAAACAAGTTATATTCAATAATCTTCATGTTTTAATTTTTTGTTACTTTTGTGGAGTAATTTCTGTTCTATAAAACATAAATCTCTTTCACCCTTCTTAATTTTTTTTAAATTTAAATTTAGTTTTTATAATTTACTCACTTTATATCCTGATTGTAGCCCCCTCCCTCATCTCTTCCCAGTCCCACCTTCCATTCCTCGTCCCCCCTATTCTCCTCCCCAGTCATCAGAAAGGGAGAACCCTCCTCCTCTACCATCTGACCCTAGCCTATCAAGTCTCATTAGAACTGCCTGCATCCTCTTCTGTAGCCTGGCAAGCCCTCCCCCAACCCCACCAAGGGAAGTGATCAAAGAAAGGGCAACAGAATCCATGTCAGAGACAGCCCCTGATCCCCTTACTAGGAAACCCACATGGAGATTGAGCTGCCTGTTGGCTATCTGAGCAGGAGGTCTAGGTTCTCTTCATGCATGGTCCCTGCTTGGTACATCAGTCTCTGCAGCTCCCATGGTCCCAGATTTGTTGGCTTTGTACAACCACCTTGAAAATCAATCTGGCACTTTCTGGGACAATTGAGAATAGTGCTTCCTCAAGACCCAGCTATACCACTCCTGGGCATATGCCCGAAAGATGCTTCACCATAAAACAAGGACATTTGCTCATCTATGTTCATAGCTGCTTTATTCATAATAGCCAGAATCTGGAAACAACCTGGATGTCTTCTACTGAAGAATGGATACAGAAATTGTGGTCCATTTACAGAATGGAATACTACTCAGCTATTAAAAACAAGGAAATAATGAAATTTGCAGGCAAATGGATGGAACTAGGAAAGATCATCCTGAGTGAGGTAACGCAGAACCAGAAAGACACACACAGTGTATACTCACTTATAAGTGGATGTTAGCCATATAATACAGGATTGACCTACTACATTCCAGAGCCCTAAAGAAGCTAAAACACAAGGAGGACCCTAAGGAGGATGCTTAATTCTCATTCAGAAAGGCAATAGAATAAACACTAAAAATGGCTGAAGGAAGCTAAACAGGATGGAAGCCTACCACATATGTCTTCTGAAAGACTCCACTCACCTTCCTTAATTTTACAGATGAAGAATGTATTATTATTTTGATCCTCAGCTTTAGCTAATTAAAGACTTTTAATCCTCCATCAGGAATATAAATCAATACGAGGCTGGTTGCATTAACATGGTGGCTGTTGACTCACCAAACAAATAATCACTTTTAATCATAAGCACCTGAACCTGTATTCTACATAATTCAGTGATGTGTGGTCACCAGCTTAGAGCATTGTTGAATCTTTTAAACCATAGGCATTTTCCATCATGAGACAAATGCTCATAAAACACACAGAGTATGGCCCTCAGTCATGTTCAGACTAAGATAATGGGAGGCCTCACTCTCTTTTTTTAATTAAATTTTTATTTTTTTATATTAATTACAGTTTATTCACTTTGTAACCCAGCTGTATCCCCTCCCTCATTCCCTCCCAATCCCATTCCCCCCTCCATGAACTCCTCCTCCCATAGCCCTCTCCAAGTCCACTGATAGGGGAGGTCCTCCTTCCCTTCCATCTGACCCTAGCTTATCAGGTCTCATAAGGACTGGCTGCATTGTCCTCCTCTGTGGCCTTGTAAGGCTGCTCCCTCATCAAGGGGAAGTGGTCAAATAGTTAGCCACTGAGTTCATGTCAGAGACAGTGCCTGTTCCCCTTACTAGGGTACCAACCTGGATACTTAGCTGTCATGGGCTACATCTGTGCAGGGATTCTAGGTTATATCCACAAATAATCCTTGGTTGGAGTATCAGTCTCAGAAAAGACCCCTGTGCCCAGATTTTTTTGTTTTGTTGCTCTCCTTGTGGGGCTCCTGTCCTCTCCAGGGTTTACTATTTCCCCCTTTCATAAGATTCCCTGCACTCTGCCAGAAGTTTGGCTATGAATCTCAGCATCTGCGTTGATACACTGCTGGGTAGAGTCTTTCAGAGGCCTTCTGTGGTAAGCTCCTGTCATGTTCCCTGTTTTCTCTTTCCAGTGTCCATCCCATTTGTCTTTCTGAGTGAGGATTGATCATCTTACCCAGGGTCCTCCTTCTTGATTAGTTTCCTTAGGTGGACAGGTTTTAGTATGTTTATCCTATCTTATATGTCTAATATCCACTTATAAGTGAGTATATACCCTGTGTTCCTTTCTGCTTCTGGGATACCTCACTCAGGACGATCCTTTCTAGAACCCACCATTTGCTTACAAATTTCATGATTTCCTTGTTTTTAATTGCTGAGTAGTATCCCATTGTGAAATGTACCACAATTTCTGTATCCATTCCTCCGTTGAAGGACATCTGGGTTGTTTCCAGGTAATAGCTATTACGAATAGAACTGCTATGAATGTAGTTGAGCAAATGTCCTTGGTGTATACTTGAGCATCTTTTGGATATATGCCTAGGAGTGGTATAAATGGAGCTTGAGGAAGCACTATTCCTAATTGTCTGAGAAAGCACCAGATTGATTTCCAAAGTGGTTGTACAAGTTTACATTCCCACCAGCAATGGAAGAGGGTTCCACTTTCTGCACATCCTTTCCAGCATGTATTGTCACTTGAGATTTTTATCTTAGCCATTCTGATGGGTGTAAGGTGGAATCTCAGGGTCGTTTTGATTTGCACCTCCATGATAACTAAGAACTTCGGGCATTTCTTTAAGTGTTTCTCTGTCATTAGATATTCCTCTACAGAGAATTCTCTTTTTAGCTCTTTACCCCATTTTTTAATTGTATTACTTGATTTGTTGCTTTTTAACTTCTTAAGTTCTTTATATATTCTGGTTATTAGCCCTCTGTCAGATATAGGCTCAGTCTGTAGGCCTTCTATTTGTTCTGAGGACAGTGTCCTTTGCTTTATAGAAGCTTTTCAGTTTCATGAGGTCCCATTTATTGATTGTTGATCTTAAAGCCTGTGCTATTGGTGTTCTGTTAAGGAATTGCCTCCTGTGCCATTGAGTTCTAGACTCTTTCTCAATTTTTCTTCTAACCAATTTAGTGTGTCTGGTTTTATGTTGAAGTCTTTGATCCACTTGGACTTTGGATCCACTATGGATCTCTTTGCATATTTCTACATGTAGACATCCAGTTAGACCAGCACCATTTCTTGGAGATGCTGTCTTTTTTCCATTGTATGGTTTTGGCTTCTTTGTCAAAAATCAAGTATCCATAGGTGTGTGGGTTTATTTCTATTTATTTCTTCTATTCAATTTCATTAATCCACCATTCTGTTTCTATGCCAATACCATACAGTTTTTATTACTGTTGCTCTGTAGTAGAGCTTGGGATCAGGGATGGAGATACCTCCAGATGATCTGTTGCTGTACAGGATCGTTTTGGAAATTCTGGGTTTTTTTGTTTTTCCCTATCAAGTTGAGAATTTTTTTTCAAGTTTAAAGAATTGTGTTGATATCTTGGTGGAAATTGCATTGAATCTCTAGATTGCTTTTGGCAGGATGGTCATTTTCACTATGTTAATCCTACCAATCCATGAGCACGGGATCCAGGAGATCCTTCCATCTTCTGAAATCTTCTTCAATTTCTCTCTTCAGAGACTTGAAGTTTGTTTCAAACAGGTCTTTCACTTGCTTGGTTAGAGTCACACCAAGGTACTTTATGTTATTAGTGGCTATTGTGGAGGATGTTGTTTCCCTGATTTCTTTCTCAGCCCTTTTGTCTTTGGTTTACAGAAGGGCTTCTGATTTTTTTTTTTTTTTTTTAGTTAATTTTGTATCCAGCCACTTTGCTGAAGGCAGCTGAAGGAGTTCTCTGGTTGAATTTTTTGCAGTTGCTCATGTATACTACCACATCATCTGCAAATGATGATACTTAGACTTCTTCTTTTCTGATTTGTATCCCCTTGATCTCCTTTAGTTGTCTCGTTGCTCTAGCTAGAATTTTTTTTTTGTTGTTGTTTTTTCAATGCAGTTTATTCAGGAACCTTGAACAATCATCTGACCCTGGGGAAAGCCAGCCCACAGCTTAAATAGCCTCTGGGTAGCCAACCCCAGCATGCCATGTGGGCAATGCAGATAGGTCCACATACATGGAAGCAAGCCAGATCCTCAGCCTTAGCCAAATGTGGAGTTGTTCGTGACAGAGAGCACTCACCATCGGGAAGGTGGAAGGCAGAAACCAGCTCCATCTTTAAGGCGCGGCATTACGCAGCTCTCTACAGTTCCCCCTTTTTGTTTTAGACGCAAGGCAAGAGTAGAGGTCTGATCTCTGATATTAGAAATAAATTGGGACTTTGTATTGATGTTCATTTAGGTGTCATCCACCCAAAGAGCATCAGACCCGTCTGATACCTTTTTCTCAGAGGCGGGACCTGGGGCATCAACCCACATGCAATCAGACATGCTCTTCTCTGGGTCCAAAGTGGCTGACCCTGAGTGCAGTGCTTAGCCTCGCATCCTGAGCGTAACATTTTAGCTTTTTATGGTAGCCAACCATGCTTGGGGAGACTGTCCTGCTTCAATGGCTGTAAAGGCCTGAATGCTCATGGCTGCATTACGCTGTTGTGAGACTCTAATCTTGCATATATACCACAGGCAAAACAAGGAGACCAACACCAGAAGGCCTGCTAACGCTCCCATGCCCGCCCATTCCTTCAGATGATTCATGGCTGCAGAAATCCATGATGATAATTCTGTGGCTAGTCCTGCATCCACTCTGGTAGAATTTACTGTGACAATGGCCACTCTCAGCTGCTCCATCGTAGTATCGAATTCTCCAGTCCAATTACCTAAAATATATCTAGCTAGAACTTTAAATACTATGTTGAAGAGATATGGACACAATGAGCAGCCTTGCCTTGTCCCTGATTTCAGTGGGGTTGATTTAATTTTCTCTCTGTGTAGTTTGATGTTGGCTATAGGCTTGCTGTATATTGTCTCACTCTCTTAAAGCCAAACAACTCCCTCTTATCAATGATACTGTTTTCTTACATTCTATTTACTATATTGTTTCTTTTTTCTTTATTCAATTTCTTCCCACAGGGCACATTGTTTCTCATAATCCCAGTCTTAAGAGAGGAAACCCAACCCTGGGCACATTCTTTCTTAATCTTCTCTCTTTATAGCTTGTCTCTTTCTGTCCTTGAACAATGAGGATTTGGTTAGCATTTAAGAAAGGATTTAAAATGTTCTCTGAGAAGTAGAAAAAGGAAGATGCTGAAACTGTACCATACATATACACATTCATACAAAGAGATGGATAGACACAGGCACACATGTGTGCATATGTACCTGTGATTTAGGAATGCAATGTTATGTTTTACTTAACCATCATGATGAGCAAATAAAAATAGCTTGATATTTACTAGATCACTTTAAAGGTTTATAACTATTTTACCTTAAAACACAACTGTGCCCAAATAGCACAACAATGAATAAAAATATTCAATAAATGCAGTTTCTAAAAGA
The DNA here is from genome assembly GCF_030254825.1 of Meriones unguiculatus. NCBI lineage: Eukaryota > Metazoa > Chordata > Mammalia > Rodentia > Muridae > Meriones > Meriones unguiculatus. Next base: position 22,465,555 of record NC_083350.1, on the reverse strand, counting down.
GACAGAAAGTAACACAACATCATTTATTGCTTAATTTCTTGATCCTGGTTGTTGTGAATTACTTTATAAAACAGAAACGATGCTTTTTTTTTTTTGCATTATTCCAGTTTATGGGAATAAGAAAGCTTGCAACAAGGATACAAGGATGTTTGATTAGAAAATTATCTTAGAAATTGAGAATAAGAGATAGGAAAAGGAGAACTGAAAATAAACATTTAGTGAAAAGGCACATTCATTTCTGTGACCACTCAGCATTCACACTATCTGCACCCCCAGAACAGGCAAGGTAGTTCTTGGAAATTTTCACTTAAATTATGGGATGCAGATGCATTTATGCAGCGAAGCGTGCCTTCCTACCTCCACTCCCTCTCACCGTGGGTCAGAACATGCCCCATCGGAAAATTACCTTTTAGGAACCAAGCCAGGGCTAATGTCATCAAACAAGATTCAGAGAAGGAAAAGAAGCTCTACAGCTCCAGGCCTTGAAGTGGAAGATGCTTAGCAGTGAAAAAGGCATCTTCAGCAGCCGAAGTTAAGGGCGAGCACTTTTTAGTCACTCATTCTCTGCACATTAAGCAGCTGTGCGTTTCCGTGGGAACCACCAACCGCCGCATAAAGGAGTCTGTTATCAAGTATTCATTATCCAGTTCAGTAAAGAATACTGTGCCTCAGATGTAGCCATGGCAGCTCAGCGTCTGAGAGGCTTCTCCAGTAATAGAAACAGGACTGTCTCTGACATGAACTCATGGGCTGGCTTTTTGATCACCTCCCCCTGATGGGAGAGCAGACTTACCAGTCCACAGAAGAAGACAATGAAGCCAGTCCTCATGAGATCTGATAGACTAGGGTCAGATGGAAGGGGAGGAGGATCACCCCCATCATTGGACTGGGGGAGGGGCAAAAAAGAAGAGAGAGGAAAGGTGGGATTGGGAGGGGGTGGGGAAGGGGTCTACAGCTGGGCTACAAAGTGAATAAACTGTAATTAATAAAAATAAAATAAAAATTTTAAAAATTAAGAATACTGTGCCTTAAAATATGTAAGCACCCCATAAAATATCTATAAAGACACTTAATTTAGTTACTAACTAGCATTAAAATATTCTAGTTGTGAATTTATGGCCTTCCTCAGATATATTTTAACTCGTTTCAATGAATCTGATGTATCAATACAGTGATTGTACTGCATACCCCTTCCTTAGAAGGCATGCCGGGCTTTCCTGTCTATAAGAAACTTTCAGGGTCATGTATTCCAGCCTCAGAAATGGCAAGTGTGGCGATGAGGGGGGCAAATAAAATGCATTTGAATTCAGAGGTACAGCCATCTATTTCAGGTCATAAGGCTCAAAACAACTTTTAGAAATGAAAGAGCATTTATATCGGCCTCATAGATGTGTTTGATCAAACCTGCCACAGGGAATAGAGTCATGGGTCGCTTCAGGAAATAAGATGCTCACCATCCCCACAGGATCAACGCAACTTGCAGAATAACCAGCTCAGCCTGGGTTGGCTCGTCTGATGTTTTTCAAATGTGAGATGACCTTATGGTCTCTGCGACTCTGTTCACTTTTCCTCTTTTCCTATAATTTCTTTTCTGTAATGCATTTTCTTGCTGGGGTATTCTCTGCCTGTTATTATTTCCACAATTCTCCAACCTCACCAGAGTAAACATAACCTTTTTTTCCCCACTCAGGTAATACTCTTTTGAATCCTGTCTATAGTCTTATGCTTAAAGTATTTTTGACCTGTTAATGAGGTCAAGTATTCCTCTACCACTTGGCTGCAAGAATTGTGTTTTTACATTCTTGCATTTTCTCCTGTATTTTGCATGTTGAGCACACAGTGGATATACATTTATATTTACTCACTAAATGAAATGATGCTAGGATAGCTGTCATCCCAATTTCTGCTTTAAGCACATGATCAAATGACATGGATGACTGAGGACTACACAGAGCATTTTCTTTGTCCTAATTCCTCCCACTAATCTGCTTCTCTGTGTTAGAATAATCACTGTAGCTACTACCAAGCCTAAGCAAGCATAACAAACAGCTATTCTGTGCTTTAAGCTGCGTCAGGAAGCCGAATCTAATGTTGATACAACTCCAAGAAGTAGTATGCTCCTTTCCTGTATAGTACAGGGACCAAAGGAATTCCAGACCTGATGTTTAACTATTCCAACAATAAGAAATTCTTACTATGTGACAGTAGAGAAAGAGACAGTGTGGCTGAGAACTGAGCAAAGGAGTTGAAGAGCTATTTCTGCGTCAAAATTATAGAAATGGTCAGTAAGCATATGAAAACGTAGTTAACTTCGTTAGTGACCAAGGAAAGCAACAAACACGTTTCAAGGGAACTTTACTCCATGAGGATAGAAACTACCTCTTGGAGACAACCACGAACAACACATGGAGCCTATATTGTTCGAGAAATCTCTTGGACTCTGCTACTGACAACTCAAAAGATTTTTTTTTCATATCTGAAATTGGTGGTGGTTGTTGTTAGGAAATCTAGGGCTTTTAGGGCATTGTGAGCCTAGGCGGCATAAGACTTTTTATTATTATTTTATTTTATGTGTATGCTTTTTTTTGTGCTTTTTGTTTGTTTTGTTTTGCCTGCAAGTATACATATGCCCCATTTGCATTCTCCATGCTAGCAGAGACCAGAAGAGGGCACCACATTCCCTGGACTTGATTGTAAAGGCACCCAAGACTCTTAATGCCCAGCCTTCCTTCCTGCTCCTTTTAAGCCCTTTTCAAAGTCCTTATTATGTTGAGGTGCTACTCTTTCTACAACTTTTACCATGAAGGCCCTTTCTGCATGTATTGAAATGATGATATCTTTAAGCCCAATTTATGTGATTTATTAAATTCATTGACTTAAGGATATTTAGCCATCCCTGTATCTTGGTAAGAAAACCAACGTGATCCTGGTGAATCATCTTTTGGTACGTGGCTGTATTCAGTTTGCAAGTGTTTTATTGTAGATTTTTGTATCTATATTCATCAGGGATATTAGCCTATAGTTTTGTGTATATGTGTATCATCATTTGGTTTTGATATTAGAATAATACTTAAAATAAGGTTTTATTATTAATTTCTGTAGGTATAATATTGGAATATAATTTTAAGATGGATCAAGCAGATTTATTTATGGAAAAGATTTCCTTAAGCTTCTCAGAGAAATGGCACACCCTATTGTTTGGACCTGTTTGGGGGTTTATGGCATATGTTTAAGAATGTATAGCATATAGCAACTGGATAAATACATTGTGTTTTGGAAGGATGATTCACACATTAATTACTATGTGATCCTTATACCCTGGATTTAGTCATATTCTCTTGAGGTACAGGTATTACATGTAGGTAGTTACATTTATCAAGAGAATAATAAAGGTCATGATATTTTATTTGATAAGTTCACAAAGGAATAGGTAAATCTATGCTTAAAGAACACAATTTAACGGAAGGTTTTAAGAGTATAGTACAATCTTTGCACTTAAAGATGGATGTAGTTTTCATCTCTTCCAAACTAAAAGGAGAGTGTCTGATGGTACTGGATTGTTCTCATGTTTGAGGGTATCTCATATTGATGACTCTACCCTGATCTTCTGGCTTCATATCACCTCTTTTAAAAATTTATTTATATTTTTATAATTTACAGTTTATTCACCTTGCATCCCTGGCGTAGCCCCCTCCCTCATCCTCTCCCAATCCCACCCTCCCTCCCTCATCTCCTCTCATGCCCTCCCCCAGTCCACTGATAGGGGAGGTCTCCTCCCCTTCCCTCTAAGCCTAGTCTATCACATCTCATCAGGACTGGCTGCATTCATATAACCTCTTAAAAGATTTGTTGTTTCAACTGATTCACATAAGTTTCTTCCAAATTCAGTCATAAGATGCTCTGGCAGTTCCTATTAAAAATTAACCAAAATATTTCCCAGTACTTCTAACCATGTCCCCTACTCTTATACTATACCAAATAAATTGGATAGAGGTTATCAAAGTCTGGGCATCGCTGCACCTTTGAAGCCATAGTTGTAACTTCAGGGGAGTACATGTGCAGCTAAGATTATAATATGTCATGCCAAGATTTTAAGCTTCCATCCTGATTCTAGAAAGCTACTTACTCTGTCCTATCTTGGCTCTACCCAGAGCGTGTGTCCCAATATCCTCTCCCGGATAATTTGCTAGAACATTCAACACAGCTCCTCTTCCCCGCCCCCAGGGCCTGAGGTTAAACTGAGAGAAATTCCTGAAACATGGTGACTACCTGAGAATTCTTTCATCTCATTTCTAATTTAAAACGTTTTGATGAGCTGAGGTCATGGATTTAAGTGTATGAAAAATTCGTTTAAACCACAATGATGGGGGGCGGGAATGAAGTGTTGAATGACAAGATGCTAGGAAAACAGAAGCAAAAATAGTGGAGAGGGCTAGGGAGCTGCAGGAGAGGGTAAGCTCACAGCTCTTCAAGGGGGGTCTGAATTAACAGGTGTTTCACCTGTAACTCCAGATCCAGGGGATCCAGCACCTTCTCTGTGTTCTGCAGGTGCCCACACACATTTGGCGTGTGCACATACACACAAACACACACACAGAGGGAGGAACAGAGAGAGAGGGAGGGAGAGAGAAAGAGAGAAGGAAAGAGAGAGAGAGAGAAATAGCTTGTTAGACTGGGTCTGGAGTACCCATCAGATCTAGAAAGTATGCGCTAGTGCTAAAGACACCATACTCTTGAGCTGCGGGACATCAAGAAATCAGTCTAGAAATGGCCAAGAAACTGTCTCCCTACCGGCTGGCCTCTTCAGCGCTAGGAAGTGCTACTCGGCAGGCTGCTGAGGAAGAGAAGTCATCAATGTTCCCCGTGTTAGTACCTCATCAGTTTTGACACTAGTAAGAGCTAAGGTAGACTCATTGCTAGCATACGTGTGTTCACTAAGAGTAAGTTTTCTGTAATGTTCTGAATTCTAAACAATTATTAGGTAAAAAATAATGGAAATGAAAACATTCATACTTGGAAGATAATGAGAACAAAACAAATCAAAATATTAAAGTATACTGAAGTGGTACTTGGAAATTCATAACATTAAATATCGAAAAGCTAAAAATTAATGGAAAGGCTTCAGATTAAGATTTCAGCTACGTAATTTTAAAGCCATAGAAACGCGTAAGAATAGAATGAGAAAACAATAAGGGAGAGCATAATTAAGGAAACGAAAGAGATACTAAAAATACTAAAGGAACAGAAAGTTGGTTCTCTAAAGGAACTAGCATGTTTGATAAAATGTATTATTAAAACTGATTTTAGAGAAAGAGAATGTCAGAAAAAAGGACAAAAAGTGAAAAAATGAAAGATATGAAAAGTAAAGAAAATACAATTTAGCATAAATAACTATGGAAGATAAAAAATAGAAGCAGTGACATAATATAGAGTATTTTAAAATGTTTATATATAATTTTACCTAGAGAGAGAGAGCATTCAAGGTCTTATAGACCTTTCCAGAAAAAAAAGTGTTTTTGATAGAACATTCTCTAGTGTATTTTATGAATAGGTATAAGCATAATATAAAAAAGAATGAAATTATAAAAAAGAATGAAAGTTATATACTGTAGTTGTTTGTCAAAAATATTTTTAAAAGTTTTAAAATGTATACATATATATGATTCAGAGCATAATTTGAAATTCATTATATATGAGTTACTGAGACGTGACAACTCACTCCAAAACTTATTAGACTAAAACCATAAACATTTACATGGTTTCTGAGAGCTAGGTAACCAGCCTGGAGTCCCTGCTAAGCCACTGCTGGGGAAGAATCTCCAACATAGGTTTACATAGATGGTGGATAAACCCACATCCGTCAAATCAGACAGGCCAGCCTGACACCATGTCACTCACATCCTCATAGTCAAGACAGCCGGATGCCGGAAGCCACACTGTAGCAAGCAGAGGTTGGGTTCAGTCACAGGGTGAGCAACCCAGGCCTACGGAAGTCAGGTGTCATGTGGCCAAGAAGGTGGTGTGACCACCATAAGTTTCCATGGCCTTGAAGGGCAAAGTCCAGCACCGTAAGCTTAACAGGAACTGTCTCATGTGTGTCTTGTGTGCTAAGATATTTGGCCCACAGCATCCAAGAGAGGAGGAAAACTTTAGGGTAATTACTGTCAGATCTCCCTAGTTCACCAAAGGAAACAGGAGCTTAGTTCTTACACCTCATTCCTTCATGGAACATATTAATGCTGGATGAGAAGAGGAGACTGCAGCATCTGTTCGTAAGAGATCTCATCTGCCTACAGCTGTTCCTCGGTGAGATTCTCAAGTTCCAGCTGAGGTCAAGAAGTTTTGGCTCCTTTTAGCATTGGTTTCTCTATAAGGCTGCTCCAAAACTCTATATGGGAAATGGAAACCGTTACAGAAAACCATAACTGGACACAATGCAGAGATCTGCAGCCCCAGTGGAGACGTCTACAGCACAGCTCCTGCATCCGTGGCTCAGGAAACATTGCAGATCATGGGGCAGGAAAATTGTAAGACCCAAATTCCGGGAGATCTTCTGTGAGACTTTTTCTCCTAGAAATGACTAGACAAACAAGACTGGAACTATACCAATAGACATGCTAATACAGGAGACGCTCAACCTCTGGATAAAGAACTACTTACTGACGGCTGACAGGGGGAGACTTGACTTATCCAATGTAAACCCTTGAGCCATACACATTCAAACAACAAAGACGGACTCAGAAGATTATATCTATGTTTATGCATGTATGTGCAACAATAATAACCACAGGAAAAGAGGTTATCAATTGGGGGTGGGTAGGCATGGAAGGGTTGGCTAGAGGGGATATGAGAGGAAAGGCGCCTGGCTTTCTTCTAACTCTACACCAACAGACCCAACTCAAGGCACTGTCTTTTGCTCCACAATCTCATGGGTGAAATGTCACTTTGTCGTATTCAGCTGCTCAGTGGGAACAAGTGTGAGGTGATGAGGCTGACTAATCAAGATTGCTACTGGAGACGCAGGCTTTTACTGGGGCCATCTTCTGAGTCCAGTGGCTGATAGAAAAGCAGAGCTGTTTTCATTTGGGAAAAAAAATCTATTAACATAAAACATCACACTGAAAAACTTTAAAAACTGGATACCAAAAATTGCCCGAGTTAATAAATTGGTAAAAATTCAATGTATTGAAATAATGAAAAAAAATCTATATAAGGGAAGTTGAAAATTAATTAGAAGACCAGATGAGGAACTGTTTAAAATGTTAAAGAAATAATAGAAAAAATATGTCAAGACTAAATGGAAGGACAATAGAAGGAAGAGTAACATTAGTGAAGTAAAAAATTTTCTTAAAATTGTCCTAAAATGTCCACCCAATAAGCAGTGATTTGCTGAAAATGAATGTTCTGAACATAAAGAGAGAATCATGTGAGTATGAATACATTTTGACTTCTTTCTGGATTGAGTTTTTCTAAAGGGCCTAGTGTTTCCTTATTCTACAAAAACAGCTTTAGAGTTGGGAATTTTTCTTTACCATTTATCCTCCTTTTCTTTCATCTTTTTTCTTTTATTCCATGAAAGAACAAAATAAAATGTAGGCGTTTTCTCTTTACTTGAGTTGACAGTAGGAAAGTTATTTGTGAGTATGGAGTGACTGGCAGATTTTAGTATCTGAGAAACACTTCTGAATACTATTAACTGTAGCAGGGGACTGACTTTCTGGTTTGCCTTGGCCTGAAATGTCACTTTCAGATCACACTAAATCCCCAGATATAAATCTACTTGCTCTGATGTATTTTATCAACTGTGCATTTCTCCAATGGCCTTTCAAATCCCGCTGTGACTGTCCCAAGACATTTCTTATAAGTATTCCCATATTGGAAAGCAAAGAAATGCATAGTTTTATCTTTATTATGTAATATTGTAATTCTCAACTGCTCCCTTGAAATTCAGAGTAGCCATTCTAAAATGTCTGTCATTGTTTTTTTCCTATCGCTTTGATGTTTTAGTTCAATCGCATTCCATTGTTTTTTCTGAATATTTTTAACTTGTTTATTTTTTATTAATTACAGTTTATTTACTTTGTATCCCAACTGTAGGCCCCTCCCTCATTCCCTTCTAACTCCACTCTCCCTCCCTCTTCTCTACCCATGACTCTCCCCCAGTCCACTGATAGGGGAGGTCCTCCTCCCCTTCCATCTGACCCAGCCCATCAGGTTTCATCAGGACTGGCTGCATTATCTTCCTCTGTGGCCTGGCAAGGCTGCACAACCCCCCACCCCTGAGGGGGAGGTGATCAAAGAGCCAGCCACTGGGTTCATGTCAGAGACAGTCCCTGTTCCCATTACTAGGGTACCCACTTGGATACTGAGCTGCCATGGTTACATCTGTGCAGGGATTCAAGGTTATCTCCATGAATGGTCCTCGGTTGGAGTATCAGTCTCAGAAAAGATCCCTGTGCCCTAATTTTTTTCTCTCTCCTTGTGGAGCTCCTATCCCCACCAGGTCTTTCTATCTCCCCTTTCTTTCATAAAATTCCCTGTACTCTGCCCAAAGTGAGTCTCAGCCTCTGCTTTGATACCCTGCAGGGTAGAGTCTTTCATAGTCCCTCTGTGGTAGGCTCCTGTCCTGTTCCCTGTTTTCTCCCTCTTCCGATGTCCATACTTAGCAATTAAAAACAAGGAAATCATGAAATTTGCATGCAAATGGTGGAAACTAGAAAAGATCATCCTGAATGAGGTATCCCAGAAACAGAAAGACACACATGGTATATACTCATGTATAAGTGGATATTAGACATATAATATAAGATAATCGTACTAAAATCTATATACCTAAAGAAGCTAGTCAAGAAGGAGGACCCTGGGTAAGATGATCAATCCTCATTCAGAAAGGCATTCCATTGTTTTAAAATAATATTTTTACTTAGCTGTTGAGAATCTCATGTAATGAATCATTTTCATTCTGCTTCTCAAATTACTTCCAGATTTTTACCTACCTTCCTAGCCACCCAATCTCATATATTCTCCCTCCTCTCTCTCAAAACAAACACAAAAACACAAACACACACACACACCAAAACAAAACAAAAAAGAACAAACTACCACCACATTGAATCCAATTTGTATTGGCCAACTGCTCTTCAGTATGGGGCTTGCTGTAGAGTGTGGTCAATATAGCAAGTGCAACGCCATCAAAGAATAATGGACTTTACATCTCTCAGCAGCAATCAAATGTCAATAGTGCCTCAGCTAGGGTGAGATTGTGTCTACTTCCCCTTTTCCACACAGGAAGTTTGTCTGGCTTGAGCTTGTATAAATCTTGTGCATGCTGTCAGTGTCTGTGAACTCACACGTGCATCTACTCTGTGCCGTCTGGAAAACCGTTTCTTTGAAATCATCCACTTGTAGTCCTTACAATGATTCTGCTCCTTTTGTGCATAGCTCCCCGAGCCCTGATGAGGGGTGTGATATAGACACCCAATTTAGAGCTTAGCATTCTGAAGTCTCTCACCCTCTGTGTTGGTCAGCTAGTGTTTTCTGTGTTAATTCTTATCTGCAAAAAAAAAAAAAGTATGGATGTAGGCCGTCAGGATGCCTGTAGTCGCCTGTCTTTGACTCTTTCTCAGCAACATGGAAGATCTATAGCTGTAAATTTACTTTTAATATATGCTAAGAAGATAATAATTGAACAGCATGCTGGTTTTACTTGTGTTGAACCACAAAATCTTTTATGTTTAATGTCGGTGATCTTATTAATTTCCTAATAATGTATGTGCTTAATGATATCATAATTTAAAAGATTGACTAACTAGTATTGCTAAACTGGGTTAGAAATCACAAAGCCAAATGCTCTTGCTTTGCAAATTAAGAAATGGAGACATCCCTGTCAGGAAAAATTAAAAAGGCCCTGACAAAATATGAGATGAAGAATCAATGATTCCATGGACTAAAGTGCATTATTTTAAAATTTTAGTAAGATGTCTGTCAGTCAATAGAAGAGGTTAGGCACTATAGAAAAACAGGTGACAGATCTTGTTGTAGATAGAATCTTGTTGTAGGTGAATAATGTGTTAAAGAAAAATATTGTGTGTAGTAAGATAAGAGGAAGCATGCTTCAAACTCCTCTGTGAGGAAATAGAAAGTGAACTTCAAGAGAAACCTGCCGAGGCAAAGAATTCTGAAAGTGCAGTGTGAGAGTGTGAGTGGGGACCCAGAATTCATACCTTGTTTTTTAACTCCCACCATTTTTACGTTTCCTGGATTCTCTATGTAAGTTGTTTCTCATGTGCTTATAAGATCAGTGCTTTCCCATTGTGAAAAGTCTCAGTCCCAAAAGAAGGGATAATTCCAAAATAACTACGAACTATTACAAGGGGAGAAAAGGTGCTCAGTACAGGAACAGCAGCAACGCAGACAGTTCAGAACTGCGCATGTCAGCAACTGGCCCCTCTCCCCCGACTCGTGGGCTGGGAACCTGAGAGCAACGCTACTGTTAAATACACAATACCTGACAGGAAGAGAAAAGAAGCCAATTCATATTCCCTAGACGTGTAAGCGTACCTGACTGGAAGTGATCAGCGCTAAAATGTACGCCTAGCTATAAATGAAAGTTTGACATGCCAGGAAAATAACTTCTTTCTGATTTATAAAATTGATGTTACATCTCAGAAAAACAACTTCTTTGTTTAAAATCACTTCACCTGGCTTCTGTTCAAGCTGGCTGCTCCTATAAAATAGAGTTCTATAATCCTGAAATTAAAAACTATACTCACAATGAATCAAATAATTTCATCAAAAGGAATGTATAATTCTGAAATTTAAAACTGGTATTCACAAACAATGATTCAAATAATTTCATAAAAGGAAAATATAAAATAGGAGTGAGATGTTTTATGGTTAAGCAAAATTGGATTTTTCTTCCTCTAATATCAATAAAAATGGACAAATTGCTGATGTCTTGGCTTGCACAAGCCCCAGATAATAATGGTTATCTACTCACTCTCCCAGTTCCTTCCTCTGTTAGGAAAAGATGTCACTATTTATTTAAACTTATTCAGAAAAGGAAAGGTCATATGAGTTTGGCATCATATTATGCTAATGTTTCCACCGAAGATACAAGGCATGTATTAGCTTGTATGCTCATGAATCCATAACTTCAAGAGAAAAAAAAAAGTCATAGATTCTTAACATCATGTCAGCTTCAACACTTTTCAGTCCTATGAATTTTAAGTGACACAGGCCCCTTTGAGCCAGCTTTAGTGCTTGGTTCAGTAAATATTTGCTAATAAAAAGTTCACTAAACTACAAACGGCACTGTTGAATGTTAGACAGTAATTAAGAATAGACACGGGCACCGGTGACATGGTGGCGGCAAGCCTGGCAACTGAGTTAGATCCCCCCGGGGCAGGGGTCCATGTAAAGCTAAGAGAGAACCCACAGCACAAATTGTCCTCTGACCCCTCGCCTGCAGGATGTGCTGTGTGTTCACCCACACACAGAAGTATCCAAAATCAGGATGGAGAGAATTCCTTTGCTTCCCAGAGACCTGGGGGGTGGGGGAGAAAAGCTGCTTCCTGCCCACATAGCCACTGTGCCCTCTCAATCGACTATGTGACATGAAAATCCTAGGGCATCTGCTAATCGATGGGAGAAATACAGTCCCGGTTGAACTCGCCTATCGGACTGAGCTGAAGCAAGTGTCTGCCAAAAAAGCATCCAATTAAAGTCATTATGGAGATGATAGAGAAAAAAATTAATTCGAAGGAGACCTCTCTTACTGACTAACAACAATCTTTTGTCTCCTTCCATGAGCCTTACCCACTCAAGATTTTTACGTCAATGAAGAAATTATAGAATTCTCTATCATGTCACTGTGTTAGTATTTCTAAGTATTGTCATGTCAAAATGTAACAGTGTTAATATGTCTATAAATGTATTATAAATTACTTGTCCTAATAGATTACTAATTGGTTTTCTAAACTTTATATTTCTCTTTAAATCTTTTATAGCATCTATATATTTTCCAGTCTTCAGATGTTAGTCCACCACTGAATATTAGAGATTTAGAAATCCTTGCATGTCTTTCTTTTCTAAAATTTAAATTTTTATTTTTTATATTAATTATAGTTTATTCACTTTGTATCCCAGCTGTAGCCCCCTCCCCATCCCTTCCCAATCCCACGCTCCCTTCCTCTTCTCCACCCATGCCCCTCTCCAAGTCCACTGATGGGTGAGGTCCTCTTCCCATTCCATCTGACCTTAGCTTGTCAGGTCTCATCAGCAGTGGCTCCATTGTCTTCCTCTGTGGCCTGGTAAGGCTGCTCCCCCCTCAGGGGAAGGTGATCAAAGAGCAGGTCAATCAGTTCATGTCAGAGACAGTCTCTGCTCCCATTACTATGGAACCCACTTGGACACTGAACTGCCATGGGCTACATCTGTGCAGGGGTTCTAGGTTATCTCCATGCCTGGTATTTGGTTGGAGTATGAGTCTCTGGAAAGACCCCTGTGTTCAAATTTCCTGGTTCTGTTGCTCTCCTTGTGGAGCTCCTGTCCTCTGCAGATCTTACTATTTCCCACTTGTTTCATAAGATTCCATACAGTCTGCCCAACAGTTGGCCATAAGTCTCAGCATCCACTTTGTGAGGTAACTCAGCTGTGTCCTTTCACCCACCCCCCATCACTGACTACCTCAATGCTAAATTGTTGCTTTGCTGTAGGGTGAGTGCTCATGTTCTTCAGACACTAAATGGAATATATAGCACTGAATTTGCTTATTATAAGCAAGGCCCTACAGATGTCGAGTTCCTTGTAGCCCATGTGTTGGCTTTTTGCCAAGTGCAAGGAGCTTGGTAGCCTCAGCTGCTGAAAGTCATTTTCATTCTCCTCACTGTTCGAATCACAAGGCTGAACTCACATCAGCATCACAGTCCCAGACCTTCCAGTCCTCAAATTCTAGGCTGTACGGCCCTCAAGCTGTGGCTGAAGATAAGAAATGGTATTCCATGTGGTCTGTTTTGTTGAGTGTGCAAAATGATATTTCTCTTCCAATGGAAAGAAAGTGTATACAGGAAGGCTGCTTTAGCTGGACTTGAAAAACATGTTCTATGACAATTACTGGCAATTACTTCTTTTCTGTTTGAGAATATTGTGCAATTAAATAATTTCCCATGTTTTATAAGTGTATGTGTATGCATAGCTTTGTATATGTGTGTGTGTGTGTAGTTAAATATTCCATTGTATAGTGACTTTATATCTATATTCATTGTTACATTATTATCAAGGTCATCTTGAATACACAAATTTAAAAAATCATAAAAAGACACAATATCAGAACTAAAAGATAATCCAGTATCAGCTGTGATAATTTCATTATCTTTACAAAATGAGACAACAATCTAGTGTAGTCACAACACTGAGGTTGATACGTGATACAGCATGATAGAATGCATGCATCCTGCATATACACCTACAAGCAAAAGATACATAAATTCTGGGTAAAAAAAAATAGAAGCAGATATAGTACTGATAGAGAGGTTTTACAGAAGGTAAAACAGAGATAGAGAAAATCCTCCCACGACAAGAATAAAGAGTGAAACTCAGAATCTGAGTTGAATCTACACCTGCATGTGATAACAAGGAAGGACTCTGGAATTTTCTGTAGGGCTTTAGTGACTTGCTGAGGAGGAGACACAACATCTCCTACACAAGTGAGAAAAGATTAAGATTGGATTGTGTCTATTGAGGAAAGCTTGCTGCCACAGGAGCTGTCCTCTATGTGACAGGGAAGAAGTGGAAGACAAATAGTACTGGATACAGAACAACAAAAACATCAGAGAAGGTGAACAGAAGTCACACCAGTCCTGAAGTCACAGGCTGTACCATCTGAGTGGTGACAAAGCTATACAACAGTGAAAGGTTCAGTTCTGAACCTCCTATGTTTCAAAAGAAGAAAATGAAGACAAAATCTTTGGACATTTTATCTGTCCAAGTGTTTTGAGTTCTTCCAAGATTATTTTTTAAGTTCAGGATAAAATCATGAAATAGTTTTCCTTCTGCAGATGAATAATTAATGCCTATAGGGATATTAAACCAATGCTCTGAGACCTTGGACAATGGGCAGATGGATTATGATCATAGGAACATAGTGTCCTGCAGCAGCTTCCAGATGACTGGATGGAAAAACACTCCACAGAAACAGAGCTTGTTGGTTTTTACAAATCAAGGAAACAGAATCCAGAGTTCAAGGAGTTCGAGAGAGAGAGACAGACAGACACACACACACACACACACACACACACAGAGAGAGAGAGAGAGAGAGAGAGAGAGAGAACATGACAGCTTGAGCCTGTGGGTTGGAGGACCCATAAGAAAAAAGCCATGTAGGCAGAAAGCTTAAGTTTACTCTTAACAAAGATAACAATTTCCCAGGGTCACATGGGACAGGAGTCAAAGTAGAAAGAGATTGTATTACAGAAGAAAGTAGATACAATTCATGGATAGATCATACTATTACAGAGGGAGCAAAAATAAATAAATCCACAGTAAAAATCTACCACCACACCCACACATGAACATGCCTGATATGCAACTATGAAAACACTCCAGACTGCTGTCTTCACTGGAAAACACTCCAGGGCAGCTGTCTTCAGGACTTCTCTGGGTGAGAAGAGAACCCTCTTGACTAACAAAGACCACAGTTACCACTCAGGTCTGTACCATTCAGGTCTGAGGTGAGCTGTGGCAATTCCTGAAAAACACTGGCCATTCAGTGACCATACCCAAAAAGCTGAATAGGGGTCTTTCAGGAAAAATCATCTTCCTGCCAAGGGGATTCTCCCCACCACAGGATTCCAGGAAGCACCAGGAACTAATACCCAACACCTAAGATATCCCAATGGGTAGACGCCAGCATAAAAACTCAACCAACAAAAGACGCGCAATATGGCATCTCCAGAACCCAGTTATGCAGGGGCAAGTAGCCCTGGACACCCCAGCATAAATGAAATTCAAGAAGATGACCTTACATCTATGCTTATGAAGAGGATAATAGAGGAAACAAATAAAATGCGTAAAGAATTAGAAGAAGATAAAGTCAAACAGATTATGGCCATCCTTAAAGAAATACAGGAAGTTGTAGCCAAACAGTTTGTGGCCTTTAGAGAGAAAATACTTAAATCACTGAAAGAAGTAAAAGAAACAGAGGATTGTTCAAACCAACAGCTAAAGGAATTGATGGAAAAACATGAAAATACAGTCAGACAGGTGAAAGAAATCAACAAAACGACTCAAGATCTGAAGATAGATTTGGAAAAATTAAAGAAAACACAAATGGAGAAAATTGTGGAGAGAAAGAACTTATGGAAGAAAACAGGAACTACAGAGGTAAGCATAACCAATAGACTACAAAAGATGGAAGAAAGAATCTCAGGTGTGGAAGACACATGGAAGAAATCAATATATCCATCAAAGAAAATGTTAAATCTAAAAAATTTCTGACACAGACCATCTGAAAATCCAAGATAACATGAAAATACAAAACTTAAAAATAATAAGAGTAGAGGAAAAAGAAGATTCCCTCCTCGAAGGTCCAGAAAATATTTTCAACAAAATCATAGAAGAAAATTTTCCCACTTAAAGGGGAAGCCTATAAGAATACAAGAGGCCTATAGAACACCTAATAAATTAGACCAGAAAAGAAAATCCTCCCACCATATAATAATCAAAATAGTAAGTATACATAACAAAGAAAAACTACTAAGAGCTGCAAGGGAAAAAGGCCAAGTAACATATAATGGCAAACCCATCAGAATCACACCTGACTTCTCAACAGAGACTATGAAAGCCAGAAGGGCCTGGACAGATATCATGCAGACCCTAACACAGATGTCAGCCCAGGCTACCGTACCCATCAAACTCTCAGTCTTCATACACAGAGAAAACAAGATATTCAACGGCAAAAACAAATTTCAACAATACCTACACACGAATCCAGCATTACAGAAGATACTAGAAGGAAAAATACAACCCAAGAAAACTAACTACTTTCAAGAAAACACAGGAAATAATTAACCTCACTACAGCAAAACAGAAAGTAGCCAAGCACACAAGCTTACTACCATAGCCAACATCAAAATCAAAAGATCTAACAGCTACTGGTCATTAATCTCTCACAACATCAATGGACTCAACTCTCCAATAAAAAGACACAAACTAACAGAATGGATGCGTAAACAAGACCCAAAAGTCTATTGCATATAAGAAACACACCTAAGTCACAAAGATAAACATTACCTGAGGGTAAAGGGCTAGAAGACAGTTTTCCAAGCAAATGGACCCAAGAAAGAATCAGGAGTAGCCATTCTAATATCTGATAAAATAAACTTTCAACCAAAATTAATTAAATGAGATGGGGAAGGACACTTCATAGTTATCAAGGGAAACTTCCACCAGGAAGACATTACAATCCTGAACATCTATTCCCCAAATACAAAGGTACCCACATTTCTAAAAGAAACATTAATAAAACTTAAACCACATATTAATAGTGGGAGACTTCAACATCCCACTCTCAACAAAGGACAGGTCAACAAAACAGAAATGAAACAAAGAAACAATATCTCTAACAGAGGTCATGAATCAAATGGACCTAAAAGACATCTACAGAAGCTTACACCCAAACACAAAAGAATGTACCTTCTTCTCAGCACCTCATGGAACCTTCTCCAAAACAGACCATATGATTGGTCAACAAATACAAGAAGATTGAAATAATCCCTTGTATCCTATCTGATCACCAGGGACTAAAGCTGGACCTCAACAACAACAGAAATAGCAAAAAGCCTACAACAAAAATAGCAAAAAGCCTACACACATATGGAAAATGAACAACTCACTACTAAATGATAGCTGGGTCAGGGAAGAAATAAAGAAATTAAAGTATTTCAAGAATTCAATGAAAATGAAGACACACTATACCTTATGGGACACAATGAAAATGAAGACTTATGGGACACAATGAAAGCAGTGCTAAGAGGAAAGTTCATTGCACTAAGGGCCTTCAAGAAGAAATTAGAAACATCTTATTCAAGCAATTTATTGGCTCACCTAAAAGCCCTAGAAAAAAATGAAGCAGACACACCAAAAAGGAGTAGATGGCTGGAAATAATCAAACTCAGGGCTGAAATCAATAAATTAGAAACAATTAAAAGAATTCAAAGAATCAATGAAACCAAGCGCTGGTTATTTGAGAAAATCAACAAGATAGACATACCCTTAGACAAACTAACTAAAAGTCAGAGAGACACTATCCAAATTAACAAAATCGGAAATGAAAAGGGGGACATAACAACAAACACTGAGGAAATCCAAACAATCGTTAGGACTCACTTCAAAAGTCTATATGCCCCAAAATTTGAAAATCTAAATGAAATGGACAATTTTCTTGATAGATTCCATTTACCAAAATTAAATCAAGATCAGGTAAATCAATTAATTAGTCCTATATCCCCTAAGGAAATAGAAGTAGTCATCAAAAGTCACCCATCCAAAAAAGGCCCAGGGCCAGATGATTTTAGCGAAGAATTCTATCAGATCTTCAAAGAAGAGCTAACTCCAATTCTCTTCAAACTATTCCACAAAATAGAAACTGAAGGAACACCACCAAACTCATTCTAGAAAGCCACAGTCTCCTTGGTACCTAAACCTCACAAAGAGCCAACCAAAAAAGAGAACTTCAGGCCCATCTCCCTTATGAACATTGATGCAAAAATACTCAACAAAATACTTGCAAACCGAATCCAAGAACACATCAAAGATATCATCCACTACAACCAAGTAGGCTTCATCCCAGGCATGCAGAGGTGGTTCAATATATGGAAATCCATCAATATGATCCACCATATTAACAAACTAAAAGAAAAAAAAACACATGATAATATCCTTAGATGTTGAAAAAGCATTTGACAAAATCCAACATCCATTCATGTTTAAAGTATTGGAGAGATCAGGGATACAAGGCACATACCTAAACATAGTAAAGGCAATATACATCAAGCCTATAGCCAAAATCAAACTAAACGGAGAGAAACTTAAAGCAATCCCACTGAAATCAGGGACAAGGCAAGCTGCACACTCTCTCCATAGCTCTTCAACATAGTTCTTGGAGTCCTTGCTAGAGCAATAAGACAGTTGAAGGAGATCAAGGGGAAACAAATTGGAAAAGAAGAAGTCAAAGTATCACTATTTGCAGATGATGATAGTATACCTGAGTGACCCCAAAAATTCTACCAGGGAACTCCTATAGGTGATAAATACCTTCAGCAAAGTGGCTGGATACAAAATTAACTCAAAAAACAGTAGCCTTCCTGTATACAAAAATCAAAAGGGCTGAGAAAGAAATTAGGGAAACAACACCCTTCACAATAGCCACAAAGGACTTAAAGTACCTTGGTGTGACCCTAACCAAGCAAGTCAAAGACTTGAATGAAAAAATTTCGAGTCTCTGAAGAAGGAATTAGAAGAAGCGATCAGAAGACAGAAAGATCTCCTACGCTCATGGCTTGGCAGGATTAACATAGTAAAAATGGCCATCTTACCAAAAGCAATCGACAGATTCAATGCAATTCCCATCAAATTACCAACACAATTCTTTACAGAACTTGAAAGAAAAATTCTCAACTTCATATGGAATAACAAGAAACTCTGAATTGCTAAAACAATCCTCTACAATGAAAGATCTTCTGAAGGTATCTTCATCCCCGATCTTAAGGTGTACTATAAAGCAACAGTAATAAAAACTGTGTGGTACTGGAATAGAAACAGAATGGTGGATCAATGGAATTGAATAGAAGACCCAGAAATAAACCCACACACTTACGGACACCTGGTTTTTGACAAAGATGTCAAAACCATACGATGGAAAAAATATAGCATCTTCAACAAATGGTGCTGGTCTAACTGGATGTCTACATATATAAAAATGCAAATAGATCCATACTTATCACCCTGCAACAAACTAAAGTCCCAAGTGGATCAAAGACCTCAACAGAAAACCAGACACACTAAACTTGTTAGTGGAAAAAGTGGAGAATACCCTTGAATTCATTGGCACAGGAGACAACTTCCTGAACAGAGCATCAACAGCACAGGCGCTAAGAGCAACAATCAATAAATGGGACCTCATGAATCTGAAAAGCTTCTGTAAAACAAGGGACACTGTCATCAAAACAAAACGACTACCTACAGATTAAGAAAGGATCTTCAGCAACCCTATATCTGACAGAGGGCTAATATCCAGTATATATAAAGAACTCAAGAAGTTAAACAGCAACAAATCAAGTAATACAATTAAAACATGGGGAACAGAGCTAAACAGAGAATTCTCTGTAGAGGAATATTGAATGGCAGAGAAACACTTAAAGAAGTGTTCAACGTCTTTAGTCATCAGGGAAATGCAAGTCAAAACAACCCTGAGATTTCACCTTACACCCATCAGAATGGCCATAATGAATAGCTCAAGTGACAGCACATGCTGGAGAGTATGTGGAGAAAGGTGAACCCTCCTCCACTGCTGGTGAGAACGTAAACTTGTACAACCACTTTGGAAATCAATCCGGTGCTTTCTCAGACAATTAGTAATAGCGCTTCCTCAAGATCCAGCTATACCGCTCCTAGGCATATATCCAAAAGACGGTCAAGTATACAACAAGGACATTTGCTCAGCCATGTATGTAGCAGCTTTATTTATAATAGCCAGAAGCTGGAAATAGCCCAGATCCCCTCAATTGAGGAAAGGATGCAGAAATTGTGGTACATCTACACAATGAAATATTACTCAGCAATAAAAAACAAAGAAGTCATGAAATTTGCAGGTAAATGGTGGGAACTGGAAAAGATCATCCTGAGTGAAGTATCCCAGAAGCAGAATGACACACAGGGCATATATACTCATTCATAAGTGGAGATTAGACATATAATATAGGATAAACATACTAAAATCTGTACACCTAAGGAAACTAATCAGAAAGGAGGACTCTGGTTAAGATGCTCAATCCCCATTCAGAAAGACAAAAAGGATGCACATCGGAAAAGGGAGAAAACAGGGAACAGGAAAGGAGCCTACCACAGAGGGCTTCTGAAAGGCTCTACCCTGCAGGGTATTGAGGCAGATGCTTAGACTCATAGCCAAACTTTCAGAGTGCAGGGAATCATATGAAAGAAGTGGGAGACAGTAAGACCTGGAGAGGACAGGAGCTCCACAAGGACAGCAACAGATCCAAAAAGTCTGGGCACAGGGGTCTTTTCCGAGACTGATACTCCAGCCAAGGACCACTCATGGAGATGGCCTGGAACCCCTGCACAGAGGTAGCTTCTGGCAGCTCAGTGTCCAAGTGGCCTCCATAGTAATGGGAACAGGGACTGTCTCTGACAGGAACTGATTGGCCTGCTCTTTGATCACCTCCCCCTGAGGGAGGAGCAGCCTTACCAGGCCACAGAAGAAGACAGTGCAGCCACTACTGATGAGATCTGATAGACTAGGATCAGAAGGAAGGGGAGGAGGACCTCCCCTATCAGTGGACTGGGAGAGGGACACAGGTGGGAAGAGGAAGGGTGGGATTGGGAAGGGAGGAGGGAGAGAGGTACAGGGGGGATACAAAGTGAATAAACTGTAATTAAAAAAATAAAAATAATTAAATAAAAAATTGCATCTGTGCACGCATGCACACTTACATGCACACACATACACACAAACACAGCATGCACAAATGAAAGCATGTTTGTAAGCCTCTCTTTTTATAAAGCGTACAACAATTGTCCCTCATCTGAAAGTAGCACATCCTAGATACTTACAAGAAAGTATGCTTACCTGTTGACAATGACAATAATGTCTATATTTAAAATGTGTGTTTGTGTAAATGTCCCAGGGGGTTAATAAAAGCTAGTGGAAACTCAACTAAGGACTAAGAAACACCAGCTGAATTCTTTTGTGGGCTAGAGATAATTAAATTTTTAGTATTTAGGGACCATAACACACAAAACCGTAGTATGACATAGGTTTAAATCAAATACACATGTAATAATAACACCAAGAATTCTTTTTTTTAAATCTCCTCCCTGATTTGTTTCTACACAGTATAGAAACATAAGTGCACAGAAATGGTTCCAAGGCTTCATCAAAAGCCTGTTGATTTTAAGAGCACATGAAACTCCTGATTTCTCTTCTAAATGTGTGTTGCTGAAATTTCTTTCCCGGGAGAGAAGTAAATAATATTCACTCCTTCTTCTAAGGTTCCAACAACAGACCTAGGCATGACCACACCTAAGCTCACTCCAGGGAAGCAATGAATTTATGAGGCTTTGTTACAGAGCTTAGGTAAACGGCTCCTTTCAGGGGTGTGGGTGTTCTCCCCTCTAAGAGGCCTGAAAAGTCTTTATCCAACGTGGATAAGGACTTCCCTGTAGATGAAACACACACACACACACACACACACACACACACACACACATTCATTCTTCACCTGCCTGTGTACTCTAGTGCACCCCCCAGGCCATGTGAAATTAAGAAAGAGTTGCATAAAACAGGTGGTACAGAGTGGAGTGTCTGGGTACTCAGATGAGAATCTCAGAGCACTCCCCAACCCTGCGTGAGAGGTACAGTCATCAAGCCCCGCTGGGGTAATTCTTTTACAAGGAGGTGCACCTGAACTCCCCAAAATGGCAGTTGCATCGCTTGGTGGACAGTCACTTAAAACAGTGGGTATTTTTAAGCTCTGGAAAAAGTTTTTAGGTTATCATGCCAAATCTGTTCTAAAGACAAGATGCAATGAGTAAGGACACACAAAGACAGAACTATCTCTTGAAATGTTTTAAACCAAGATTTAAATTACTGAATTAACAAAAGAAGTCACTTTAAAAGAAAAAAAAAGTATATTATGCAAATGTATCAGTTGACACTAAAACTACCCTTTTCTTCCCTTCCTGCTGATATCTTCTGCCTTGTGTGTGTGTGAGGTATCTCATTTCAGACTTTCCATATCAAACTTTCCATAATTGTTACACACATTTGAATTTTTACCTAGAAATTATTTGTTTGTCTTGCAACTCACAAGTGTGATTTTATAAACAGCAAAACAAAATCCAGCTCTTAAGAGCACTCACTGCTCTTGCAAAGGACCAGAGTTAGGCTTCCAGAACCCAAGACATATAAATTGCTTCTAGGTGAAAATTGGCTCACAATCACCTTAACCTCAACTCCAGGGGATCCAATAGTTTCTTCAAAGCTTGCCCTGTCATGTGCACTCAATTATAGTAATGTACGTGGCATTCACATACAGACACCCACATATACACATAAAAATAAGCTATATGTCTGTCTATGTTGTAAGTTTTAAATAAATAGTATCACATTATAGATGATATTCAATTAATTTGTTTGAAAAACATTTTGGTGCTTCTCCAAATTTGCATATATGCATACATACATGTTTGATTGCTTATGAAAATTGGAGTATAGGTCAGACAAGGTGATGCATGCCTGTGACCCCAGAACTCCAGAGGTAGATGTAGAATTGGGAGTTCAAAAATCATCCTGGGGTCCATGATAAGACCAAGGTCAGCCAAGGTTACATGACTCCCGGTCTCAAGAACAGCAAAACAAAGCAACCTCCTAGCACAGTAGTCTTTGATGTGGAAGCCGCTCTGTTCTTTGGCAAGTAAAGTAGTTGTAATTACTGCTGATGATTTAAGAGAGAGGCATCTCTCAAAAAGAAATAAAGGTACTTTCTCATTACTATGTGCTCATTCTTTCTTCTTCAAAGTGTGCCTCTATTTGACAAGCCAGTGATAAGCCATTCTCCACATGTATTGTCTTACATGCACCCAAACAAAATCCAGATATTTCTAATAACTGGCGGTCAATGGTGGTGGGGGTTTTCCATGAGCCATAGCAGAGTAGACAGTTTAAAACTGTGCTATTGTCTCTCAGGAAAAAAAAAAAAAGGAAAAAGAAAAATCTTATGTGACGACTTCACTTTTTTATCTGCCTCTAAAAGTCCAATCTTTTAAGAGTACAAATGAAGTGGTTATTTGCAAGGAGACCAACCGGAATGACATGGAAACAGAGAGTGATTGAATTTCCTGTTATTTTGTGTAATTTCCTCTGACAAGTGGTTCAGAGTGGCCTCAGAAACTGCCCCAGGACTGGTCATCTATGAAAAGCAATGTCAGGAGTGTATTTTTCTCCTCTCTCTCTTGAGAATGCACCTGTCCTTACCCTCGCTCTCTCCCTCATTCTCTCTTTCTCGTATCATTGAGGAGTATAAGGTCTTTTTGTTGCTGTTAGAGGGGATTGGAAGGAAGGCAGACCAGGGTGCATTTCCACTCAGCCACTGTCTAGTTAAACTGTTGGAGCAGGTGGTTATTCAAAACCATGATGGATGGATACCCTTAGGAAAGAGCTAACTGTTCTCTGGATCAATTCTCCTAAGGTCTGGAGTTATAAAATAACTAACGTTAACTTACTACCTTCCATGTCCCAGGCATTGCCACAATAAACATAACAAGGAGGTCCTGATAGCATCCAGAATTTTTGTTTGTTTTTTGTTTTTGTTTTTGTTTTTTGAGACAGGTTTCTCTGTGTAGCCTTGGCTGTCCTGGACTCTCTTTGTAGACCAGGCTGGTCCCAAAGTCACAGAGATCCATTTGCCTCTGCCTCCCTGAGTACTGGAGTTACAGGAGTGTGCCACTGTGCCTGGCTATCCAGAATGCTTATAGATAAAATGAATGAAGTGCAGATTGCCTGGGTAGTTTGTCTAACACTGCACGGCCAATGAGCAGTTGAGCCAGGGTTGGTTTTTTTTTTTTTTTTTTAACTTTTTAATTGGTTCTTTTTGAGTTTTGCATCATGCACTCCAGTCCCACTCATCTCCCCAGTGCCCTCATATCCCTCTTCACCCTCACAACCTCCCTCCAAAAGAAGATTAAAAAAAACACACTAACAGACTGAATAAACATGAAAGCTGAGGTGTGTCAGGGTGTGTCTCAAAGCATGTCCCTCCGTCCGCACATCTTCGCTTGCAAATGATCATTGCAATGAGCCATTGGTCTGGGTTGAGGCCTCTGGCTTCTGTCACACGATCAATATTGGATCATCTCTGGGACTCCTCCCACTTATCTTGCTATTGCCCTGTGTCATGGAGATCCTGCAGCTTTGAGTCAGCAGGACTGCCCTTTCACGCACTCCAACAACCTCCCATGATGTAATTTTCAGGTGGGCCCACTCAAAGCCCTGGATTTGTGTGTGGATGGTAGCCGAGCTGATCAACCTGCCAGCTCTCCAACACCAGGGCAAGCTCTGCATCAACGCTCTGGCTAGGCCACCCAATGCTGGCCATCGGCGGGCAACACGGTCAGTTCTCCAGCCCCCACGTCCTCAGAGCGGCTCACCCACCCCATTACTCCAGAGCCAGCTCCACACATGTAAACCTATGAATATTTTACACAGCAGAATTCATTTTGGGGGCAGGGTCTGATGGAGCCCAGCTTCTAGGCTTGACCTCACTGAGCCAGAATGGGCAATTTTAATCTCTTAATTCTCCTGCCTCCACCCCTCAAATGCTGTGATAATGGCCATGCCCCTGCACACTCAGCTCAATGAAAGATCGTGTTTCCTTAAACTGGATTTGGTCACGCTCAGGCCTCACTCTACTAGTTTGAATATTCCCAGGCCTTTTTTAAAGTGTTTTATTTGTTTTATTTTGTGGTTGCTTGAATTGAGGAAGAGGGCTGGTTTGGGTTTTTTGAGACGAAGGGTTTTATATTGATGAGGCTGACCTGGAGCACACTATGCTGCCAAAGATGACCTTGTACTTTTGGTCTTCCTGCCTCCATTACCTGAGCACTGGCACTCAGGCATGTGCCACGCTGCCCAATTTTATGTGGTTCTGGAGGAGAAACCCAAAGGTTTATTGCTGCTAGGCCAGTGCTCTACCAACTAAGAATATACCCTAAGACCAGTGAAAGAAAGTCTAACAAATAAAATCCATTTTTTTAAAATACCCGAACTGTGACTTCAGATGTCACATGATTTAATGTGTTCCCAGAGAGAACTGTGCTATGTTTTACATTCACTCATATTTCTGCTATCTACATAGAGCTGTGAAAATTGCAAATAAATAAATGATCAGTAAAATGGAGCCTGGGCCATTTCAAAGACAGATTAATAGGTTTGTAATCGATGGCTTTTTCTTTTTATAGGTGATCTATGAAAACTAAGTCTATAAATACTGTTTTTAACTTAAGGGTGTAAAATGTTTTGTTTCTTTCCACTTTTATTTATGCGCCAAGAACCAAATTAAAATTAACTATGTACAAATTCTCTGTAGCTTTTTGAATAATCACTTTTTTTTAAACTGTAATTAATTTCCCAGAATAATTTAATCATGGGCATTTTTAGACTCATTTCCTTTCTTTGAACCAAAATACAGTCTTTTCTGTCACTACCAGGCCACGCTCTGAGGTAAAGGATTTCGATATATAATTGCTCTGTGAATACATTTATAAGTCACTTTGTTACATTAAATCTATGTTTTAAAGTAGAAACTGTGGTTTTTATCCACTTAATTTATCCGATTTTATGTGTTAAGTAAATTCACTTCTGATTTTTTTTTCACCTTTTCAACAATAACTGCCCAACACTGGTGAAACCCCAGCCCTACGAAGGAGGAAAGTCAAGATCAGCTTGCTGTTTGGCATCACACTCAGGAGCGTCCACGCTGCTCTGGTTCTTTCTCCAGTTGAGTAAGACAATGAACCCTGAATCTACCATGACGTGATTCTGACCATCAAGCACAATTTCATGTTCTCTAGTCTTCCTATGGTCTCATCAAACTCAACTTCACCTTACAGCTCTGGTCCTTGGTATCCTGTGCAATCTGTGTGTAGAAGCCGGCGCGGACCACAAAGTCTCACATTTAGGAAGTCTCACATTAACATGTACAGAGTATCTTTTCTCTTTCTGTTTTCTAAGGGCTCTTTTACTACCCCAAAATGCACAGGAGGTTGACACAAAAGCTTTTAGCCATGGAGGCGGGAGGTCACCTTGACTGTTCACACCCAACCATCTCCTGCTCAGTCCAAGCTGACAAGCTCTTCTGCTCACCGGAAGATAAATCTCTTGCTTTCCACACTAGTGCTAATAAGTGCTCCATAGCCATCATTGTGTAATCACCCTTTCTATAGCTAAATGATGATTACCACAGTTTCCCAGTACCTAGTCTTGTTCTTGGCCTCTTAGAAAATAATTTCCTGATATCTGGCAGAATTGAAGATTCGAACAAATTTTGCTTATCTAAGTGCTAAATTCTGTTGTCTTAGTTTGGGTTTTTATTGCAGTAATGAAACTCCAGGATCAAAAGCAACTTGGGAAAGAATGGGCTTATCTTGCTTATCTCTGCCATATTATAGTTCATCATTGAAGGAAGTCAGGGCAGGAACTCAAATACATCAGGAACTTGGAGGAAGTAGCTGACACAAAGGCCACGGAGTACTGCTGACTGGCTTGTGCCTCAAGCCTTGTCCAACCTGTTTCCATAGAGGCCTCAGATGGCACCATCCACAATAGACTGGGCCTGCCACATCAATCACTAATTAAAGAATGCCCTACAGGCTTAATTTTATGGAGGCACTTTCTCAATTGTGAGTCTCTCCACTCAGATGGCTCTTGTGGTGTGAAGTTGACATAGAAAGTAGCCAGCACAACCATATTTAATTCTAACAAAGGTTTCACCAACTTGATAAGAAATGCCACCATGTGTTCTCAGCTGTTATTGTTGAAGATGTGTCACTAAAAGTGCATTTATAATGAACTAAGCGCTCTCCTGAGACATCCACAAATGTGGACAGAGAAATCCACACTAATCTGTTCATAGCAATGCTACTTCTAAGTCAGTAACTCTAGAAACAATCTAAAAGCAACTGGCAACAATGTAGACAAATTAATTAAGGAGTGGCAACAGAGAAGAGCATCATTCTAAAAAAAAAAGAAACCCAAAAAACAAAAAACCAAAACCAAAACAAAACAAAACATCAGAGAGACACCAATTGCACAGCCACAAAGATGAGTGGGAGGAAAGCAAACATTAAAACATAAACCTGGTGCACTGGCACAGGGGTCTTTTCCGAGACTGATACTCCAGCCAAGGACCACTCATGGAGATAACCTAGAACCCCTGCACAGAGGTAGCTTATGACAGCTCAGTGTCCAAGTGGTCTCCATAGTAATGGGGACAGGGACTGTCTCTGACAGGAACTGATTGGCCTGCTCTTTGATCACCTCCCCCTGAGGGG
The DNA here is from genome assembly GCF_030254825.1 of Meriones unguiculatus. Lineage (NCBI taxonomy): Eukaryota > Metazoa > Chordata > Mammalia > Rodentia > Muridae > Meriones > Meriones unguiculatus. The sequence goes on along the minus strand of NC_083350.1, from coordinate 22,438,213 downwards.
GGAGCAGACTTACCAGGCCACAGAAGAAGACAATGCAGCCACTCCTGATGAGACCTGATAGACTAGGGTCAGAGGAGGACCTCCCTTATCAGTGGACTGGGAGAGGGACATGGGTGGGGAAGAGGGAGGGTAGGATTGGGAGGGGAGGAGGAAGGGAGGTTCAGGAGGGATACAAAGTGAATAAACTGTAATTAATAAAAATAAATTAAAATAAAAACATAAACCTGGTAAAATATTTTACAATAAAATTCTAAATTAAAAAACAATATTGTATGTTGCTTACTTATATGTAGTAAATATATGAAGGTGAACTATCGAAAGCAAAAGAATGATTTATGTGGCTGTGAACCTGAGAATAGATATCGGACAATAACTGCAAGGCACTATATTCGTAATGTTTTCTCTTTCAAGGTTTGTCATGTGGATTTGTAAGCTATTATTCTTTGGGCACTCATGTATCTGATATAATTCACATATATCATTATGTAGTTGCAATCTGATACATCTATTTGAAAAAAATAAAATAAAGCAAACACATGTTCTCTAATACCTCAAACCAGTGATTCCAGGATAGAAACACAGAGAAGGAAGATCAAGGACATGAATGTGACCCAGGGATGCTCTAAAACCACAGGGGGGCACTTATACAAATTACAGAAGGAGCTCTTCATTCCACACTGCAGGCAGACCTCAGTGGGCTTCAGAGAACAGCAAAGCTTCCTAATGTGTTGTGCTCATTAACTGGCTGTGGTGAGAGCTTACCCCTGGGACTATTAATCACGGCCTTTAGTTCAGAAAGAGCTATGAATTGTTGCGTGCATAATGATCCTACTTAACCTTGATCTCTTGAGCTTTTATATCAATATCAAATTCCTATTATATTAGCAGGAAGCAAGAGTTTTTTATTATCAACTATTATGGAGAAATATGTGCTGTGTTTAACATACCAGTGATCGTGTAGATCAAGGGATTTTGCTACATTTATTTTATAATCAGATTTAGTGACGGTGAGAAAAGACTGTTATCTGCAGAAATGCTAATGGTAATAAGAGATTTTGCTAAGTAAGTACCTTATTTTTAAAGTAATAGATAAAAAAATACTACGCATTTTCTACACAAATTTCCTGTTGCATGTAGACATAAATTAATGCATACGGAACAATGCAGTTCTAAGTAGATTATTTCTTCTTGTTAATGGCTTACTATTTTTCTATAATGATACATTTTCTTCTCCAAAATCAAAAGGTAATTTCAAAACAATTAAAAACCATATAGATATTAGTGATAGTCACCATTATATCTATGAGATACACATGTGGGGCTATCTTGTACATTTGTGACATTTCATGTGTTCTATGCACAGCAACGGCATTTAACACAAGTTCCCTGTTCTCATATGATCACTTCTTAAAGGTGGTTCTTTCTTCTTTGTGGACATTTCTATTTTTGAACACAAATCTTAGACTCATATTTCCCCTGTTTCTCGATAGTCCTGAGCTTCCCTTGGTCACTTTTTTCTCATATAGAGTGCCCCAGACTATACAAAGGAGCCTGGGCAAAGCCTAACCCTTTTTTAATCACTAAAACACTTAATTTTTATTATTTTTTATTTTTTTATGAATTACAGCTTATTCACTTTGTATCCTGGCTGTAACCCCCTCCATCATCCCTGCTCATCCCACTCTCTCTCCCTCATCTCCACCCATGCCTCTCCCCTAGTCTCCTCTCCTTCCCTCTAACCCTAGCCTATCAGGTCTCATCAGGACTGGCTGCATTGTCATCCTCTGTGACCTGGTAAGGTTACCCCCACACACACACTTCAAGGGGAGGTAGTCAAAGAGCCAGCCACTGAGTTCATGTCAGAGACAGTCCCTGTTCCCATTACTAGGGAACCCCACTTGGACACTGAGCTGACATGGGCTACATCTGTGCAGGGGTTCTAGAATGGTCCTTGGTTGTAGTATCAGTCTCAGAAAAGACTCCTGTGCCCAGATTTTGTGGTTCTGTTGCTCTCCTTGTCAAGCTCCTGAGCCCTTCAGGTATTTCTGCCTCCCCCTTCTTTCATAAGATTCCCTGCACTCTGACCAAAGTTTGGCTATGAGTCTCAGCATCTGCTTTGATACCCTGCGGGGCAGAGTCTTTCAGAGGCCCTCTATGGTAGGCTCCTGTCCTGTTCCATGTTTTCTCCCTCTTCTGATGTCCATCCTCCTTGCCTTTCTGAATGAGGATTGATCATCTTACCCAGAGTCCTCCTTCTTGCTAAGCTTCTTTAGGTGTACAGATTTTAATATGTTTATCCTATATTATATGTCTAATCTTCACTTATAATTGAGTATATAACATGTGTCTTTCTGTTTCTGCGATACCTTACTCACGATGATCTTTTCTAGTTCCCACCATTTGCCTGCAAATTTCATGATTTCTTTGTTTATAATTGCTGAGTAGTATTCCATTGTATAAATGTACCACAATTTCTATATCCATTCCTTCGTTGAGGAATGGTCTGTTTTTAGGTTCTGGCTATTACAAATAAAGCTGCTGTGAACATGGTTAAGCAAAAGTCCTTGTTGTATACTTGAGCATATTTTGGATATATGCCTAGGAGTGTTATAGCTGGATCTTGAGGAAGCACTATTCCTAATTGTGTGAGATAGCACCAGATTGATTTCCAAAGTGGTTGTACAAGCTTACATTCCCACCAATAGTGGAAGGGGGTTCCCCTTTCTTTACATCCTCTCCAGCATGTATTGTCACATGACTTTTTGATCTTAGCCATTCTGATAGGTGTAAGAGTTGTTTTGATTTGCATTTCCCTGATCTCTTAAGGACGCTGAGCATTTCTTTAAGTGTTTCTCTGCCATTCCTTTATTGAGAATTCTCTGTTTAGTTCTGTACCCCATTTTTAATTGGATTACTTGATTTGTTGCTTTTTAACTTCTTAAGTTCTTTATATATTCTGAATATTAACCCTGTGTCAGATAAAGAGTTGGTGGAGATACTTTCCCAGTCTGTAGGCCTTCATTTTGTTCTGATGACAGTGTCCTTTGATTTACAGAATCTTTTCAGTTTCCTGAGGTCCCATTTATTGACTGTTGATCTTAGAGCCTGTGATACTTGTGTTCTGTTCAAGAAGTTGTCTCCTGTGCCAATGAGTTCAAGGCTCCTCCCCACTTTTTCTTCTAACTGATTTAGTGTGTCTGGTTTATTGTTGAGGTCTTTGATTTGCTTGGACTTTAGTTTGTACAGGGTGATAAATATGGATCTATTTGCATTTTTCTGCATATAAACATCCAGTTAGATGAACACCATTTTTTTCATTTTTTTATTATTTTTTTACACTTTATTCACTTTGTATCCCCCCATAAGCCCCTCCCTCCCCCCTTCCCAATTCTACCCTCCTTCCCCCTTTTTCATGCATGCCCCTCCCCAAGTCCACTGATAGGGGAGGTCCTCCTCTCCTTCCATCTGATCTTAGTCTATCAGATCATATCTGGAGTGGCTGCATTGTCGTCTTCTGTGGCCTGGTAAGACTGCTCTCCTCAGGGGGAGGTGATCAAAGAGCAGGCCTATCAGATTGTGTCGGAGGCAGTCCCTCTTCCCATTACTATGTAACCCACTTAGACACTACACTGCCATGAATTACATCTGTGCAGGGGTTCTAGGTTATCCCCATGCCTGGTACTTGGTTGGAGTATGGGTCTCTGGGAAGACCCCTGCGAATATCATTTTTTGAAGATGCTGTCTTTCTTCCATTGTATGGTTTTGGCTTCTTTGTCAAAAATCAAATATCCATAGGTATGTAGGTTTATTTCTGGGTTTTCTATTAGATTCCATTGATCCACTGTTTCTATGCCAGTACCATGCAGTTTTTATTAGTATAAAAACTTGAGATCAGGGATGGAGATACCTCCAGACGATCTGTTGTTGTACAGGATTGTTTTAGCAATTCTGGCTATAGGCTTAATGTATATTGCCTTACTACAGTTAGGCATGTGCCTTGTATCAATGATCTCTCCAAGACTTTCAACATGAATGGGTGCTGGATTTTTCAAATGCTTTTTCAGCATCTAAGGAGATGATCATGTGGTTTTTCTCCTTCAGTTTGTTTATATGGTGGATTTCACTGATGGATTTCCATATATTTGAACCACCCTGCATGCCTGGGATGAAGCCTATTTGGTCATGGTGAATGATATCTTTGATGTGTTCTTATATTCGGTTTGTAAGTATTTTATTGAATATTTTTGCATCAATGTTTATAAGGGAGATTGGCCTGAAATTCTCTTTTTTTGTTGGGTCTTTGCGTGGTTTAGGTATTAAAGTGACTGTGGCTTCCTAGAATGAGTAGGTAGTGTTCCTTCTGCTTCTATTTTGTGGAATAGTTTGAAGAGAATTGGAGTTAGCTCTTCTTTGAAGGTCTGGTAGAATTCTGCACTGGCACCATCTGGCCCTGGGCCTTTATTGAAAGGAAGACTTTTGATGACTGCTTCTATTTTTTTGAGAGATATAGGACTATTTAATCTATTTGCCTGATCTTGATTTAATTTTGGTAAATGGAGTCTATCAAGAAAATTGTCCATTTCATTTAGATTTTCAAATTTTGTGGCATATAGGCTTTTGTAGTAAGACCTAATGATTGTTTGGAATTCCTCAGTGTCTGTTGTTATGTTCCCCTTTTTGTTTCTGATTTTGCTGATTTGGATAGTTTCTCTCTGCCTTTTAGTTAGTTTGGCTAAGGGTTTGTCTATCTTGTTGATTTTATCAAAGAACCAGATCTTGATCTCATTGATTCTTTTAACTGTTTTCTTTGTTTCTAATTCATTGATTTCAGCTCTGAATTTGATTATTTCTTGGGTGTGTCTGCTTCTTTTTTTTTTTCTAGGGCTTTTTGGTATGCTGTTAAGTTGCTTGTATGAAATGTCTCAAACTTGTTTCTGGATGCACTTAGTGCTATGAACTTTCCTCTTAGCACTGCTTCATTGTGTCCTATAAGTTTGGGTAAATTGTACCTTCAGTTTCATAGGAAGTCTCTAATTTCTTTTTTTCATTTCTTCCCTGACCAAGCTGTCATTGAGTAGAGAGTTGTTTAGTTTCCATGTGTATGTAGGCTTTTTGTTATTTTTATTGTTGTTGAGGTCCAGCTTTAGTCCATGGTGATCAGATAGGATACAAGGGATTATTTCCATCTTCTTGTATCTGTTGAGGCTTGCTTTGTGCCCAACTATATGGTTAATTTTGAGAAGGTTCCATGAGGGACTGAAAAGAATGTATACACTTTTGAGTTTGGGTGAAAAGTTCTGTAGATATCTATAAGGTCTATTTGATTTAGGACTTCTGTCAGTGTCATAATTTCTCTATTCAGCTTCTGTCTAGATGATATGTCCCTTGGTAAGAGTAGAGTATTGAAGTCTCCCACTATTAAGGTGTTGTGATTGATGTCTAATTTAAGCTCTAATAATATTTCATTTACAAATGCAGGTGTTCTTGTGTTTGGAGCATAGATATTCAGGATTGTGATGTCCTCCTAGTGGATTTCTCCTTTGATGAGAATGAATTGCCCTCCTCATCCTTTTTGATTAATTTTGCTTGAAAGTCTATTTTATTAGATGTTAGAATAGCTATCCCAGCTTGTTTTCTGGGTCTGTTTGCTTGAAAAAAAATTTTCCAGCCCTTTACTCTGAGGTAGTGTTTATCTTTATTGCAGAAGTGTGTTTCTTGGATGCAGAAGAATGTTGGATTCTGTTTCCACAACCATTCTGTTAATCTGTGTTTTTATTGGAAAGTTTAGTCTGTTGATGTTGATCGATAATAGTGACCAAAGAATGCTCTTTCATTTTATTTGTAGAGGTGGTGGTGTTACTGTGTTTCTCTGCTTGTTTTCTTTTAATTTCTTGTTGTGATGTGTTTTCTTGGGTGTAGCTGATTTTGTTGGATTGGAGTTTTCCTTCTGGTATCTTCTGTAGGGCTGGGTTGCTGTGGAGCTATTGTTTAAATTTAGTTTTGTCGTGGAATATTTTGTTTTCTCCGTCTATGTTGATTGAAATTTCACTGGGTATAGTAGCCCGGGTTGGCATCTGTGGTTTCTTAGAGTTTGCATGTCATCTGCCCAGGCCCTTCTGGCTTTCATAGTTTCTGTTGAGAGGTCTGGGATGATTCTTATAGGTCTACCTTTATATGTTACTTGGCCTTTTTCCCTTGCTGCTTTTAATATTTTTTCATTGTTCTATAGATTTAGTGTTTTGACTATTATGTAATGTGAGGAGTTTCTTTTTCTGGTGTAGTCTATTTGGTGTTCTGTAGGCTTCTTATATGTTTATGGACATCTCTTTTTTTATCTTGGGACAATTTTCTTCTATGATTTTCTTGAAAACACTTTCTAGAACTTGGAGCCTGGTATCTTCTTTTTTGTCTTTTCATGGCATCCTTGATTTCGTGGATGTTTTGTGTTTAGAACTTTTCTGATTTTACTTTTTCTTTGAGAGATGAATCAATTTCTGAAATTGTATTTTAACTGCCTGAGATTATTTCTTCCATCTCTTGCATTCTGTTGGTGATGCTTACCTTTGTGGTTCCTGATCTTTTCTCTAAGTTCTCCAACTCCAGGGTTTTCTTTGTTTGTGTTTTCTTTATTGATTTCAATTCTGTTTTTATGTTTTGTACCATTTCCTTCATCTGTTGAGTGTGGATTCCAGTCTTTCCATGATGGACTCTATTTTTTGTTCATTTCCTCTCTCTATGCCACTACTGTGCCTCTATTCGTTTGGCTGTATTTGCCTGTATTTTTTTTTTGAGCGCTTTGTTCATTTCCTCTTTATGGGCCTCTAATAACTGGATAAGCATAGATTTGAAATCATATTCTTGTGTTTCCAATGAGTTAGCATATCCATTGATTTTAAGGATTGCTAGTGAAGCCATGATGTCCTGATTTTTGTTGGCTGTGTCCTTACACCAACCTCTAGCCATCTGCTTATATGTAACCTTTGATGTTTGTTCCTGGAGTCGGTACTTCAGACTAGGTCTGTCTGTCTGTGGTGTCTGGAGTATTCTTCAGGAACATGAGTGAGGTCCACAGGTTCGGGAGTGGGTGTTAGTGTTTCAGCTGTAGCTAAGGGAGGAAGGTTGCAGGCACATGTGCACAAATGCAGGCGTATGCATGGAAGTGGGCCTTGAAGTACTGGGTGCTAGAGCATGTAGATGCCTGGAATGGTGGAGCTTAAATGCAGGAGGGGGTGCTGGAACTGTTCACGGGTGCAATGCACATGCACAAGTGCCCTGAATACCTCAGCGGCCTACAGGCCTGTCTTACTGTCCTCCTGGTACTCAGATCTGTCTGGGCTCCAGGAGTTGTTTGCCTGGACTCCATTGGTAGACCCATAGGACAGGGGCTTCAATTTGAGAATGTTGTCCCAAGGATCCCTATATTGCCCACAGTGGGGGTGTGGGTGGGAAGGGTTCAATGTCTGGCTGCTAGCATAGAGGGACCCTGGATGTGGGACTCTGCACACATTCACTTGCTCACAGTCCTAATTGGAAAGCACAGGGTTTCCTGCTATTCTCTGCTCTCATATTTGGGTCCACAGGGCAAATGAGAGTATAGAAGATCTGTCAGCTCAGTGGCATACACTGTTTGGCCACCGGGAGGGAGATCTGTCCTTGAGGCAGCCACCTCTGCCTTCTCAGTCACCAAGTATGAAGGCTCCTGCTATGGCCTTCATAGCAGCTATTTGAAATAGTAGCTATTTCAAGAAGGAGATAGGGAAAATGAGAAGACCAGAAGGGCCAAGGGAGATCTTCAGGACAGGATGACGGCAATGATGGAAGCTCCTGCTATGCCCTGCTGCAGCTACAGACATGGGAGGCCCATGCTGCTGCTGTCTCTGCTGTCTCAGGCACCAAGCATGGAGAATCTTGCTTGGGGCAACCACTGCCTCCTCTGCCTAGCAGAGAGGCTCGCTCCTGGGTCAAGGGGAAGTGCAGGGAGGCTGAATATTTACTACTCTTGGGCCCTGGAGATGGCCGCAGGTGACCTGGATCCAAACTGTCCCAGCTCACAGGTTGTTCCCTCTTGCTGCAATTTTGGACTCCCTCCACTAAACCATTTTAAATATCAAGCATGCAAACAATCAGGAATCCTAGTTTTCTCAGTAAGTCAGAGCCTGCAATCACAATGGCTTATTTCAACAGTGTGGATTTCTCAGATTTTCCATTTGCTATATCCCAACCCTTTCTTTGTTTCCAACTTGATCTTCTCTAAATATGATTTCCATTATACATCGTCTCTGGTTAAAAAAAAAAAAAAAAAAAGAAAAAGAAAAAGAAAATGCCACTTGCCTCATATGTTGGCATTATTTGTTTTTCAGCTGAACACTGCAATATTGAAACAAATAATCATAAACATACACTAACATGCTCCAAGGCCCTCACCGCCAAGTAACAACTAGAAATGGAGTTAAGGGCCCTGGCCCTTATGTCATATAAAGACAAGGGAGATTCTGTCTTTAAGATCTAAACAAGTAAAAATAACAAGTATCTAAACAAGTATCAGCAATAGTAGCTGATCTAAACAAGATCTAAACAAGATCTAAACAAGTAGCTGATCTAAACAAGTAGCAAGATCTAAACAAGTAGCAATATCTAAACAAGTAGCTGATCTAAACAAGATCTAAACAAGTATCAGCAATAGTAGCTATTTCAAGAAGGAGATAGGGAAAATGAGAAGACCAGAAGGACCAAGGGAGATCTTCAGGACAGGATGATGGCAATGATGGAAGCAAACCTCTTTCATCAATCCTGGTCAACACCAACCAACACTTGGAAACAAACCCAAAGCAGAAGTGGCCTTTACTGAAACATTCTACACAATAAAAGGAATTTCAAATCCATAGGATTCTTGGGGCATGCATCTAGAAGACGGTTGGGGCCATTGTGGCTTTGCCACGGGTGGGTCATCTCCTTATGGACTTTCCACCAGTCCCTGTTTCCCTGCCCTCCCCTGATCTGAAGACAGAAGCCAATGGAAAAGGGAAATGGGGTTTGTTTCTCTCCAGGACAGTGATTGTTTTGTTTGTAGTAGCAATCTTAACAGTAACCAATATTTATTGAATATATGTTAGAATGATTCCAGTAGTGTTTGCAGGCCTACATTCCTGACCCCAATTCATATGTTCAAGCAATACAGTATTTAGCTGCACTAATACGACCTGGAATCCCTGTAGGCACTAATTTTTCTAATGCTACTTCATTTGGGGGTTCCTTAAAGTTTATACCTCCCTTCCAACCCCCCCATCCCCATGTAGGGAAAAAAGAAGGTTGTAAGGGAAAGGGGACATGGCCCTCTTTACTTCTTCCTGCTCGGTAGGATAGTAGGATTCTTTTGGGGAAATACGAATATCTGTCATCAAGATATCCAGAAGTCCAGGTAACTAGCAAACCAGCAAGCCAGCAAGAGCAGCAAGCAGTCTTCCTCTGACTCTTCCAAGCCGCCTCCCATCTACCTCTGGGCTGTCACATTACCCCTCAAAGTCAGCTAATTCCAGCTGGCAAAGAGCCCCTCTCAGAGCCTACACTATTTGAATCTGAATCAGTCCCATATCCCACACCTGGGATTAAAACAAAGCATGTTTACATCCACAACAATCCACAGAGTCTAACTGCAGTAAATCGAATTGTCCTCTCATACAATAACAAACCAACAATCTGATCCTTTGCATGTTTCTACCCCGCCCTTTCTAAGGTCTGAATGTGTCTGCCAAAAGTCACGTGTCGGAAGCTTGTCCCCCAATACAACGGCATTGGGAGGTGCAGCCAGATGGGAGGTGTGGAGGTGCTGAGATTCCATCCTCACAATGATTGATGCTGATGATGAAAGGGCTGGAGACCATGTTCGCTGTCTCCTGTGTAACACACTCTATGCTGTGCCTTCTACCCAGGAGGAAGAAGGAAGGATGCCCTCATCAGATGATGCGTTCCTTCAATAGCGGACTTCCCAGCCTTCAAGACAGTGAAGCAAAAAACTCTTGTATTATTTATAAGTCACCCATTCTGCTGTATTTTGATATAGTAACATAAAATGCAGTAAGGTGCCTTCTAAGTTCAGATAATAAAGACAACACAACTCTAGAAGTGGCTTTTTTAAGGAAAGCTCTGCCCTAATTATGTCCTTGCAGTACAGTTTGAAATGACAGTGCGTTTTTCACAGCAATGACATGTTTTTAGAACAAAACCCTTGACACTGGTTTTTAATTATTCATTTGGAAAGCTTTGTGACTTAGAGCTAATTCTTTATCATGAAGTCTTAGGACACCATTTGAAACAGAACTGAGCACTGGGTTGGCTGTTTGGGGGATACGTGATCTTTTGACAATTCTGAAATAGCTCAGTGGAAAGTCTAATACAGCCCTTAAAACAGACGTTTTCCCCTGGGCCTGGGGGTTTGTGTGTCCCTGTTGAGGAAGGCTAAGATTTCTGGTAGAGCACACAACCAATGGGGCGGAAAGGTTTTGTTGTCCATAAGATTGACAGAGAGTGTGAATCCTCTCTCCTTAGAAACACACAGGATGGAGATAGCGGAGCTGTCTCCATGTAGATGTCAGACATCCATCCAAGGAGAGGATGGTAAGTACCTGATTTACCAAATAAGCCAGAAAGCACAGGGTCTGCACAAATGCAAAAGCAGCTCAATTCTTTCTCGCAGTGTTCCCACGCATTGTGACTGCAGTTTAACTCTTTATTTTACCAGCTGAAAAACGGTTTGTCATGCCTTCTCATCTCCCTATAAAAAGGAAGCACACCTTCTATCAGTGGCAGCAATACAAAGTCCCGATGCATTTAACGGCGATGTCTACTAATAACTGAGGCCCATGCTTTGGCTCCTTTCTTTTTTTTCTACTTTAGAGACACTATACACTGTAGGGTGGATATCAGATTCTGCAGCCCTAGTTCCCATTGTCAAGACTTGACTTTGCACAGACATATGTGTAAGTGCTTACTATTACTCAACACTATCACTCAACGTCTCTCTGCTTCAGTTTTTGCTCCTGTAAAAAGGGATGAACCATTTAGCATTTGTATTGTTCAACAAAGTCAGAGTCATAAAAGCAGTCACATAATGTTAGATATCTTTGTTCTTAATTTCTTTCTCTGTCCAGGGTGGTTCTCATCAAAACTGAAAGAAAAAAAAAAAAAACTGGAACATATTTGTAGGTTTCCTTCTTTTTATTCTCCATCTCTGCATATCTGTTGAATTTTCTACACTTTTTAATGATAGAAGTAAAATAAAGACACACTTTAGCAATAGACAGTTTGAATATGTGTGTGCGACAAATGTGTGCATTCCATAGTTAGGATTTATACTGATATAATGATACAACAATGCTGAAATTTCAGAAGATGTGTATGACAGGCTAGCTGTGAAGAGAGTCTCAGGCTGCATAAATGGCTCAATCAGTCAAGGACATTTTGGGCAAGTGTGACGAACTGAGTTTGATCCCAGAATCCATGCAAAAAGCCAGACATAGTGGTGTGTGCATATTTTAACCCTGGAGGCAGAGAAAAGTGAACTCCTGGGCATCCCTGGCTAGCCAGCATACCAGTGTAAAGTATTGACAAGTTCAAGGCAATTAAGAAAGCTTATCTCAAAACACAGGGTGGACTGCATCTGAGAAATGACTCTGAGGTTGACCTCTGGAATTAAAATGAACATGGACACACATTTGCACATACCTGTGCCCACAATTATGTGTGCACACATACATACAAATACACAGAGAGTCTTGACAATATTAGCTTCCATAGAATCATCCAGATTTCACAACTGTCTGACAAAGCAGAAGAACAAATACTATAGTTCTTTGCTATGTACTTAATAAAAAAATAATAAAGATCCTTGGTAACTGTTTAAATAATGAGAACAGCTAATTAATTATAGAAAATTCATTCAAAATAAAAGAATAACATTTCCAAAGATGTGCATTTCTATTCACTGACAGGGAAAATTCTCACTGATGCAATCTTATTAAAACCGTAAGGCAAATGAACTTTCAAAAGTGCATAAAGAGACCACCTTTGTAAATATCTATGTCTCAAAAATGTACATGACAGGTAAGTGTGATAGCTAATCATGGCTGTCAACTTGATAGATGTGGGAAAAGGGAACCTCAATAATGAATTTTCTTCATCAACTTGACCTGTGGGCATGTCTATGAAGTGGTTTCTTAATTGCTAATTGAATTAAAGATGCCCAGAGCACTGTGGGCAGTGTCCCTAGGCAAATGGGACTGGGCCATATAAGAAAGGTAGCTGAAGGAGAGCAAGGTAGCAATCCAGTAAGCAGGTTGGTCTGTGCTTCAGTTTCTGCCCTGAGTTCCTACCTTGGCGTCCCTCAATCATAGATGGTTGGCATGTTTTTCTAATCTATTTTTATTGGATTCTTATACCTTTTCCTCTCTTCCAACCCTTATTCCACTGTAATCCCTTCCAACCTCCCAACTCTAGGTAGGAGAGAAAGAAGGTTAGAGGGGAAAAAAGACATAAACCTCTGTAGGCTACTTTCTGCTGATTAGGGGTAGTATTGGATTCCTTGGGGCAAGTCCAATATTCTTCATCACAATATCCAGCAGTCCAACAAACCAGCAATCAAGAAAAAGCAAATACCTCCAGCATACCTTCTCAGGGCTCTCTGGAGTATTCAGAATTAAACTATCTGCAGCTGGCAAAGATCACACCCCTGCTAGTTCATGAGACAAATCATAATCACATGCTGTAAAGCAGCCTCTTCTCCCATACCTGGTATTAAAACAAAAACACAGTCACATAACATTACTGGGTTTTTTAAGAAATCAGAATAAACCAGGCATGGTGGCACACACCTGTAATCCCAGCACTCTGGGAGGCAGAGACAAGCAGATCACTGTGTGTTTGACGCCAGCTTTGTCTACAAAATGAGTTCAGGACAAAAATCCTAGCTCAAAGAAAGAGAGAAAGAGAGGCAGAGAAAGAAAGAAAGAAAGAAAGAAAGAAAGAAGGAAGGAAGGAAGGAAGGAAGGAAGGAAGGAAGGAAGGAAGGAAGGAAAGAAAGGAAAGAAAGAAAGAAAGAAAGAAAGAAAGAAAGAAAGAAAGAGAGAGAGAGAGAGAGAGAAAGAAAAAAGGAAGGAAGGAAGGAAGGAAGGAAGGAAGGAAGGAAGGAAGGAAGGAAAAGAAGGAAAGAAGGAAAAGAAGGAAAGAAGGAAAGAAGGAAAGAAGGAAGGAAGGATCACATAACATAATTGGGATTATAAAAGAAATCAAAACAACAACAGCAGTAACAACAACAGCCAGCAACAGTATGTAAAAGCACTTGCTGCCAAACCTGACAGTTTGAGTTCAATCCCAGAATCACATGGGAGAAGGAAGAAAAAGACTATGACTATTATACCTTTATACTATATACTATTTTATGTTAAGCCAAATATATACGCTTTCCTCCCCAAGTTGCTGTTGGTTTGAATGTTTTCTCACAGTACCAGAAATCAAACTAGCACAAGAAGATCTAGTAAAGTCAGTACAGTACAATAAACAAGCACAAGGCTTCCAAAGCTCATTAATGTAAAGGCCCCATGAGGAGTCACTCAAGAGGACTGTGCCAGACATGATCACAAGAAGAATGCCAGTGTGGTCAAGAGGAGTGAAAAAAAAGGCTAGTTTGCAGCCTTTGCTGGTATTTCCACAGGAAGATGAGATCTAGCCTGAGTGCATAGCTTGAAATTAGCTGGTTTGAATAATGCCAGTGGACTTGGGTTATAGTGGTAGCAGTTAGTTGCCAAGCACCTGCCCAACAATGATTAAGAGAAGATGTGTTGTCTTGCTTGACTAAGGCTATATACTTGTGTTTGTTTGCCCTCTTGTGAAACTTGTTCTCTCTGAAGCCTTTGCTGTCTCCAAATGTCCTGCAGCTCTGGGAAAGGCAACCTTTTCTGAAGCCAGAAGTGCCAGAGCCCTCAGAACACAGAATGATGCTGGGTGTGGTAGAGCATGATTGTAATCCTGGAACTGGAAGGCTGAGGCAGGAGGATGAAGAGTTTGAGGACAGGGTAGAGTACATAATGAAACCCTGAACAAAAGAAAAAAAAACTAAAAAATAGGAAAATGGCATGAGTAGAATTCACTCTGTGATAAATGGAGGAGGAGATCTGTGATTTTCTTTTGTTATTATAGTTTTAAAATTAGATTTATTTATTTGTGTGTAGGGTGGGAGTGGCAGACAACTTGTAGGCATCTGTTTTTTTCCTTCTGGGACTGAACTCAAGATGTCAAGTTTGGCAGCAAGTACCTTTACCTGCTGTTGCTACTGCTGCTGCTGCTGCTTCTGCTGCTTCAATTGCTACTGATGTTTTGTTCTTTTGAGGCAGGATTTTGATACGCAGCCCACGCTGGCAATCCCTGACCTCAGTTTCTTAAGTAGTAACTGTGATCCAAAGAAAGCTCCTTCTTCCTCAAATTGCTTTTGTCAGTTATTTTTTGTCATAGCAATGAAAAAAGTAACTAATTTGAATGTATATTTGAAAAAAAATTGGTATGTGCAAATATCTATGTTTTTAATGTATAGATGCATTTGTATATGTGCACTGTGTATTGTTTGTGTATATATATATATATATGTATATATATGTGTGTGTGTGTGTGTGTGTGTGTGTGTGTAAAGGAGTGTGCTGTGCAGTCAAAGTCATGAAATTAAGGGCAGTCCTGATGAAAGCATTGGGTCCTGGGGGGCTGGGCTGTATAGTGCTGTGCTGTCAAGTTCCTGTGCTAACAGTTAGCAGCAGATTCCTGAAGCCAACTTTGTGAGTATGCCCTCAGGAAAACTGGCTCAATTTCTGGTCTCTTATTACTGCCTTTCCTGTTTGGCGGATATCGGAAGATCATCCTAGCTTTAATCCCAAGTAAAACATTTGTCTCCTGTTACCTCACTGTCATCATCTAAAATTGGAAGGACTGTTAGTATGTACTTCTTGTGTGTAATTTTTTGTTGGGGGAGGGTGGGTAGGCAGTAATAGGTGTAAAGTGCTTCCACATAGTTGGCATGAGTTATTTACCTTCTGAGAGCTCATATTAACACTATGATAGAAAACTGGGGAAAAAAAGCAGCAAACCTGTGTCTACATAGACTGACAGGCTAATTAGAATTTCAGTACTGTGGAGAGATCGGAATGTTACAGACTCATCAGTTTACCTTATCTCTGTGTTGAAACTAACATCCTATAAATAATAGAAAAGCCTTTGGAATGTATTGACTTAACAGACCCACTGGTTTCCAAAAGCTACAAATGTCGTCCAGTGACATCTGAGGCCTATAGAAAGGCTATTCCTGCCTTGGTTTGCCTGCTTCTCTAAATGTATTTTAAACTCACCTTGATTTATGGCTTTCTTTGTTCTGTAAAATTATGAAATTGTTTGAAACTTCTTTCAAGTAAAACATGGGATTTAGAGTAGCCTAAATCTGTGTTCCTAGAGCATGGTCACTCCAAATGTCTCTATTACCACTTATTCCCTTTAAAATGAGAGCTGTTATTTGTGTTGATATCACCTATAGTTAGTGGCTGTGTGAGAGGGCAACACAGTGCAGAGGCTCCTCCAGCTTGTATTCTTACTGAGGCTATTTCAGGTTTAACTAGAATTTGATCTCCCTGTTGGAGAATCTCATGGAGAATTACTCAACTAAATTTTAGGAGCCCAATGTCAAGATGCCATAGCTAACTTATCTTATTGGCTTCTGTTAAACTTCCAGCTTGCACAACTAACTGCTTATCTTAGCTTCTGTCAAACTGCTTGCTTACTCAAAGCCCCCTTGCAGCTGCTGAGCAAGATGCCAGATTGTGTTTTTTGCTTTAAAAAAAAAAAATAGTCTGACTACTCATGGCTACACATTGGTCCTGAATACCTGAATGTAGTCTCAGCCAGCTAGAATAAAGACTTTCATTTGGCAATAAACTTCTCTGGTGGTCTCCCTGTAACAGCTGTGCTATCACTATATGACAGGGAGCCTACAATGTATTTAGAACATTAGGAAATAAAAGCCTATGACAAAGCAAACAGACAAATATATACACACATACACGCATAGCATCTGAGGTCTACAGAAAAGCTTCCCGACATGAACACAGTATGCTGATGTGATATCTACCTACAGATATAGTTAGTCATCACTCCAAGTGCATGCGTACCTTTGGAACAGTAGCCAGACCAGAGTTCTAACAATCTCTCTCTCTCTCTCTCTCTCTCTCTCTCTCTCTCTCTCTCTCTCTCTCTCTGTGTGTGTGTGTGTGTGTGTGTGTGTGTGTGTGTGTGTGTGTGTTTTGAACCTGGGACCTTGGCATGTTAGGCAAGTGCTTTGCTTCTGAGTCACATCCTCAGCCTCCAGAAATATCTTTGCTGCATCTTCTACCCTTGAATTTAGAACATTGGAGATGAGGGAGGGAGGGAGGGACTGGGAGGGAATGAGGGATCGGGACACGGCTGGGATACAGAGTTAATAAAATGTAACTGATAAAAAAAAATAAAAAAAAAGAAATGTTAATATCTGAAAAAAAAAGAAAAAAAAGAACATTGGGCATAAATGAATACTATCACGGGAATCTACATGGGGCAAAAAAAATGATGATGTTTTTATGGTTCTTAAATGAATAATGGAAAGAAATAAAGGGTTTTAAATTCTATTTTATTCTATTTCACTTTTCAAGAAGTTTCTTCGGGTGTAAAGAAATTTACAGAGAATGAAGTAAAAAGGCAAGTGGGACTTTATTCGAGGCTGTTGCAATGGAAGAGAGAAACTGAACTCAAGTTTCCTGAAACAAGGGATTAGAAAACTTGTGAACAGTAGGGTGAGCTAGAAGAAAAGCCATGGAGTCTGTCAGTAGGCTGTATGGTCAAAGCAGGGGCCCTCTGTGCTTGCTAATTGCTGTTTATTAACTTGAGCCACCACTTTGCACTGTGTCTGGGAAGCAGGATCTGTCTTCCTTGAAGTTCAATTTGAAAGAGATGGCTTCCAGGCTTTGCTGAAAGACTGTCTGGTTATAATAGGGTAAGAGACTGCAAAAGAGTTACAGCTTGAAGAAGCAAAGAAAAGAAATTACCAGAGAAAGTTCCTGCTATTTCCTCAGCCGAGGAGGGCTTTGTAAAGTCATCTTCTTGGATGTGGGCAAAAAAAAGGACAGTCTGATACAGGAAAACTGGAGTTCTCGATGAGGGAAGAATTGTAACATGGGGTACACTTGCTTAGGCTCATTTTAAAACCACGCTTTCTGGAATAGGTGTTCTCATCAGTGGGAAAGCATGTGGCTCAGATATGCACAGCATTGGGTTTCACATCCAGTGCTCTCATTTTTTAATGAAAGAGAAATTAAATTAATATAAAGCACCTTCTATGTGAATGAAATGAAATATTGTTGACATGAATATGAATTTTCCAGATTTTTTTCAATGGTTTCTGGTGAGTAAACAAGAACAACACAAGAAATTCAGTCAAAGCAAATTATAAAATGTGAAATTATTAAGGTGGCGGTTTGTGAAATGAATAATAATAATGTCGCTTGCATTCAGAGTTCCTACATTCCAAAAATCTCAAGATTGGCACATTTATAACATAATTCACATCTTCATTTTAAACTCTAAGGCTGGTCCCAAGCCTCAGGTCTATGATCAGCCATCCCACCATTTAGACCCCTGCTAGGAAAACAGCTTTTTGGCTCTCTGTCACATGTCACAGCTAATTTACCAAAACTTCTAAGACTTGGCTTTCATATTGTACCCAAACTACCCCCATGTACCCGCTAACACAGCAGGAAAGACTGCCCTCCAGCATGGGTCATTACCCAGAGGGATGAGGCTCCATGCGGGAGTAGAAATGATCATCTCATGGGAACCAGACTGCTCCTCTGGGTGGTGACAGTGAAAGCAACTTTTCCAGAACTCCTTGTAGAACAGGCACTGTGGAAAGAACCATGTTCAGAGCACCTTTATTCATAATAGGCAGAATCTGGAAACAACCCAGATGTCCCTCAACTGAGGAATGGATACAGAAATTGTGGTGCATTTACACAATGGAATACTACTCAGCAATTAAAAACAAGGAAATCATGAAATTTGCAGGCAAATGGTGGGATCTAGAAAAAATCATCCTAAGTGAGGTACCCCAGAAGTAGAAAGAAAGACACACATGGTATATACTCACTTTTAAGTGGATATTAGACATATAATATAGGATAAACATACTAAAATCTGTACTAAAGCTAAGCAAGAAGGAGGACCCTGGGTAAGATGATCAATCCTCATTCAGAAAGGCAAACAGGAAGGACATTAGAAGAGGGTGAAAACAGGAAACAGGACAGGAGCCTACCACAGAGGGCCTCTGAAAGACTCTACCCAGCAGGGTATCAAAGCAGATGCTGAGACTCATAGCCAAATTTTGGGCAGAATGCAGGGATTCCTATGAAAGAAGGGGGAGATAGAAAGACCTGGAGGGGACAGGAGCTCCACAAGGAGAGCAACAGAACCAAAACCTCTGGGCACAGTGGTCTTTTCTGAGACTCCAACCAAGGATCATTCAATAGAGATAACCTAGAACCCCTGCACAGATGTAGTCCACGGCAGTTCAGTGTTCAAGGGGGTTCCCTAGTAATGGGAACAGGGACTGTCTCTGACATAAACTGATTGGCTGCTCTTTGATCACCTCCCCCTGAGGGAGAAGCAGCCTTATCAGGCCACAGAGGAAGACAATGTAACCAGTCCTGATGAGACCTGATAGACTAGGGTCAGATGGAAGGGGAGGAGAACCTCCGCTATCAGTGGACTTGAGGGTGGGATTGGGAGTGGAAGAGGGAGGGAGCTATAGCTGGGATACAAAGTGAATAGACTGTAATTAATAATAAATAAACAAATTTTAAAAAAAAAACTAAAACCAAAAAAAAAAAAAACAAAGCAAAACAAAAAGGATGAAGCAGGTCACTGGTCTGACTGAGTTACCTGCTCTGTCAGACACACTTATTCCATTTCCCCCTGGTACCCTTTTCTATGAAAACACCAAGTTCTTGTTAGTCCCTTGAAAACAGACCTGAGGCCTCCAACCCCATTTGTCTTTCCCAATGTGGCCATGTTAATTAAACCGCTCCCGAAAGCTTACCACTGCTCATTTCTTTGTACAGCATGTTGCTGCAGATGGCTGCTGTCTGACCTGCTGAGACTCAGGGAGCTACGGGTTCTGTCCTAAAACGTCATGGTGTGCATGAGATACCACACAGTCTGTCTTCTTGGATGTTCTCGGGCATCTTTCCCTGCCATGTTCTCACACAGGGAATAGAAGCATCCCTTTAAGCTGCCAGGGCTTTCCTAACTTCATCTTCCCCCAGGCTTTCCTAGTCTCTGAAAGCCACAGGACTGCCAGGTTGGATCAGGACACTTCATTTACTACAGCAGCTGTTTCCGGCTTCCTCCTCTAAGTGACTGTGTCAGACGCTTTCATTTGCTTCAGTGCCCATTCAAATATGACCAGCAGTCTTTTCTTTTTGAGTGAGTCATCGTCTTTCATATTTTATTTACTTTGAATGAATTCATCATTGTTTGATATATTCTTTCTATTATCTACTGATCTATCTATCTATCTATCTATCTATCTATCTATTTGTCTGTCTGTCTGTTATCTATTTTTCTATTGCTACAGAAGTAAGGTCTATTAAGGGAAAACTGTCCCCTCTGGTCAAGAGAATGAAATCTGGGTGCCCTGGATGGAGATCTAACATTTCAATTGTGCAGGTCAATCACCCTGCTAAGGGACCATCCCTCAGGAAGGCAGATCCACTGTATACCAGACTAAGCAAACAGGGGAAGTAATTACCATCTTTTTTTTTAATTGACCAAGATATTTATTCACTTCACTTTCTGTTCACAGCTTCCCCTCCTTCCTGTCCTCCCAGTCTCTTCCACCACCTCCACCCCCCCACCCCTGCCATCCAGCCTTCCTCTCTTTCTCCCCAGAAAAGGGGAGGCCTGCCATGATCATCAACCAGTCCTGGCATATCAAGCCACAAGTCTAGGTGTGTCTTCTTCTCCTGAGGCTAGACAAGGCAGCCAAGTTAGGAGAAAGGGATCCAAAGGCAGGCAATATTGTCAGAGACAGTCCCTGCTCCCACTTTAGGAGTCCCACATGAACACCAAGCTGCAAAACTGCCACATATGTGCAGAATGCCTGGGTCCCTCCAGTGCATACTCTCTGCTTGGCAGTTCAGTCTTCATGAGCCCCAATAGACCCAGGTTAGTTGACTCTGTAGGTTTTCTTCTGGTGTCCTTGACCTCTCTGGCTCCCTCAATCCTTCCTCCCCTCTTCTGCAGGATTTTCCAAATCCCACTTAATGTTTGGCTGTGGGTCTCTGCATCAGTTTTCATCAGATGCTGGATGAAGACTCTCTGATGACATTTATGCCAGGCTGCTGTCTGCAAGTGTAAGAGACTGTCATAAATAGCACCGTGGGTAGGCTCCCTCTCATGGCATCGGTCTCAAACTGAGACAGTCATTGGCCCTTCTCTCAAATTCTGCTCTATCCCCCACCACTGCACATCCTGTGGGCAGGACAAATTGTGGGTCTAAGGTTTTATGACTTGGTTGGTATCCCAGTTCCTCCATTGGAAGTCTCACCTGATTACAGGAAATGGCTGGTTCAGGCTCCATCTCTCTCATTGCTAGGGCTATTCAGTCTTCTCCACTTTCACAAGAACTTTTGTACCTCTCTTCATGCAAGTTTATGCTTAGTGTCTAGAAACAGCCTCGGAGGTTGGGCACTGGAAAATGTTGTCCACCAAGATTTGTGTATATGTGATTTTGTGCTTTCTAGACACTTCGGCTGCTTCAAGACTATTTACATCTGTATATCGCTGTGGAGATGTGGAGGTGAAGAGACAGAAGAGGATGTGTGGATGGGATTTGATAAAAAACAAGCCTTAGAAATACAGTTCTCTCCCTTCTCTTGCCCTTGGTTTCATAGAAATAAGTCCGTGGAACACTGACTGTTTTTGAGAATATCATCTGAAACACTTTGCCTGGTGATTTAGATGGAAAATGGGGTACTGTCACATGAAAGAACAGCAGCGTTCTTTCATGTTCTTTCATGGGGAGCACCTTCCTCAGTTCTTTCCCTGAGGAGGCAGGCACGGGGGTGAGTTTCCAAAGAGCCCTGATCGTATATCATATTTGCAGGCTTAATTATTCGTAAAAATCTCTCTCTGCAGGAAACAAATATTTGGAAGTAATGAGGGGAGAAGATCTACAAAGTTTTAATTTTAGAGCTAGAATTTAATTACGATACAGTGTTTGTGTAAGGGCAGTTGGGGTGGGTGGAGTCAGGGCTTCGCAGATGCTGGACGAGGGATCTACCATTCGTCTATGTTTGGCCCAGTTGCTACAGTGTTTTTCAATTAGCAAAGTAAATCTTTTAAATCTTTCTCACTTTGAAATTCTTACAATGACTTCTTGATTGCCCTATGTTAACAGGGAATAACAGTCAACTCCCACAACCAGAAAGTGACTTTGGAGCATTTGAATATTGGAAGTTTTGTTCTGTCATTTCTTTCCTTACTACTCATCTCTTCTCCATTCCTTGAACCTTCGGCAAAGCGTCCAACAATGTCAAGGCAGGGAGAAATATATAATTCAAAATAGCCTGTAGATAAGCTACCAGTCTTAATACAAGCTTGACGTGTCTTTAATGTCTTCATAGAGGTAAGAAGGGATGTGTTGCTATTAGTTGATAACTTCTTCCACAAAGAATGTAAGACACCATGTCAAAGGACAGATGGCACCAAAGTGGTAGCAGAACCAAGGTTGGTGCAGAAAATGAAAAGCTGAGAGAGAAATACATATGCTTCTAGCCACAAATGTCATATGCAAATTGCAATAAAAGTCAATTTGTTTCATTTTATTGTTATTTTATTTTAGTATTGAGGCTTTGCACATGCTGGCAATGGCACAATGTCTGAACTATATCCACAGAACTCTTTTACTTATTTATTTTTATTTTTAGATAGAGTCTTGCCACAATGTTCAGGCTGACCTTGAACTCACTCCATAGACAATGAGGCCCTGACTCCATGGCTCTTATCCCTCTGCCTCCCAGGTTGTTCAGAAGTAGTGCCATGTGCCATGAGCCCTCGATTCGATTTTATTTACAAGATAAACCCTGCGTTACTTAAACAATATTTATGGTAGAGAAGAAGTCTGCCATTTATTTCTGAGTGCTATAAACTATTTACAAGTACTCTGAGTCACTGAAAATATAAAAGAAAGCCATTCTTTGGCTGAATGTTATTGACACAATCACACGCACAGCACAGGGAAGTCTTTGAAGTGGCAGCTAGAAGGCTTTCTCATTTATCAGCACACAAACCAGGGCAAGTTTCTGGTATCACTGATGCAATTTTATGGGTATTAACGGCTGTCATAACAGAGCAATGTGAGAATGAAAATGTTGGCATTTGTAGCATTAAGTCCTTGAATGCATCTCTTTAAGCACTTCATGATTAAAACACACAGACATACACACAATATGTTCCTTCGATAACTCTCATTAGATTGTCCATTTTGTAGCTAAGAAAACAGACAGAGTATTTAAGTATCTTGCTGGAGAGGTCACTCAGCAGCTGAGTGGCAGATCAAGGACCTCTGTCAATCATTATAATACAACTTCACAGAGCCACCTTTGTGATGAATCTAACTGTAAGAGAATGGATAATGAAAACTTCAGATATGGCTCAGTTGATAGGATGTTTGCCTGGAGCTCTTGACACTAGGTGTAATCCCTAGGTTTCTATAGACTAAGAAGAGGTGGTACATGCCTGTAACCCCAGCACAAAGCAGATGAATGCAGAAGTATTCAAGAATGTAAGACCAAATATAGCAATATAGTGAATTCAAAGCTAGCCTGGGGGCTACCTGAGAACTTGTTTTAAAAGAGAGAAAGGGGGCCTGTGAGATGATCTGATAGGATACTTAAAGGCTTTTGCCATCCAGGCCTGATGAACTGAGCATGATCCCAGGAACCATGTTAAAAAAAAAAAAAAACTGGATGTGGTGGTATGCATCTGTAACCTCATCACTCCTGTGGTGAGCTAGAGAGCAGGGACAGGGAACTTCCTTGGAAGTTCTGGAGACCAGCTAGCCTCGAGTTCACAGCATCAGGGCTGCAACAACCAGAGAGAACCTGCTCTGATAATGTAGGAGAGAACCAGCACCCAATATTTGCCCTCTGTCCTCACTCCACCCCCACCTCCTCACACAAACGATAAATAATAAACAAATGGGAGGAGAGCGAATGAAAAAGAAGAGAACAATGTCCACATGATCATTCACTGCTTTGCAGAACAAAATCCAAGGGGAGAAAGGCAAAACTAAAGTCTGTTTTGAAGTAAGCTGGTGAGAACACTCCCAATAGAGAGACACGGATTACAGATTTGTTCTCCGCACATGCCCTTGTAAGAAAACATATTACCTGTGAGGGTCTCCTGAGAAGGCGTGCCCAAACATTCTCCACGAGGGGAGCAGTAGCTCTGCCGCGACAGTGCTAAGCAGCTGTAGGCATTACTATGTGAATGAGTAACGCATGTCCGTGCAGATTGCCAAGGCCCCACTGCTAACTAGACTCCATGCGTCTCCTGAAGACCAGGCAGGGTCCACAACTACGGCGGCATGCCTTCTTCATCCTGTCAGCTGCCCAGTGCCTTACAGGTCACATCCCTTGTCACTCCCCCGTCAAACGGGTTACAAAAACTATACGGAAGGCCTTCCGTTTAGTTTTCAACTTTGGTTTTTCTATAATTTAGTACTTTATTCAGAACATTGGCTTATAGGGTAAAAATAATAATAATAATCACCATTAAACATTCATGAGTTTTCCATTTTACCCTATAATTAAAAAGTTTTTAAAGAAGCAAGTGATATTTGGTATGAGATTTTATAAATTGCACTTTTTTAAGGGTAATCCTCTAAGGTTTTTTTTTTTTAAAGAATCCTTTTATTTTAGTAAAATCCTCTGGTTTTCTTAACAGAAATAAGGTTTATGCTGTATACAGTGCACTGAGAGGTATAAAATAACAAGACAGGATGGGGATATAAATGAAGCTTTGACAAATGCAGACACTGCTGCCTCAGTTGAACATAGCATTTAGCCCTTATCTTCCAGTAACTATGGCAAAAACAAAAATGTGATTACTTATACAACTTATGTACTTGTCTCCATGGCAACCTACTTTCCTATATCTCCGGCACTAAAGTTATTGTGCAGTCTTGAAATTGACTTTCTTAGAGTACGTCTCTCCCTTAATTGGGTTGCTTGGGGTTAGAGACTCAGTGCACAAAACAGTTTCATGAGAGGGTCGTCCCAGCTCATCCCACAGAATATTCATTGACCAGCAAGAGAAAAAAAGCCAAGTCTACACAGGAGATGCATCATTTCTATTATTAAATCATAAGGGAAATTTCTTGCTTCGGTCCCCTGGGTGATGCATCATACAGCGTCCTAAACAGCTTCATTGGAAGTGCATTAGTGACACCCCAACGTCTGTTCCCATGGTGAGCTGTAACATTAGCACCCACATAGGAAAGTCCTTAGATGCTGCTGGGGCTGGCTTCTGACACTATCTGTTAACTCGTAGCTGAAGCACTGACCAGAATCGCGTGTCATGGATTTGCTGTTTTCCATGGACCATCCTCCCAAAGGATCTTGGAGGGACACGGAATTCACTAAGCTGCAAGAAAAAAGCAGCAGTCGCTGATCAGATCACAGATCATTTTTGAAAGTAAGTGTTCTTGTATCCAACTTGCGTGCTGTTTCCTCACACAGTGATCTAGAAAATAATTTCAGGACCAAAGAAACTAGCAAACAAAACTGGAAATTATGGACTGAGAGAATTAGATGACTACTGCGTTATCTTGGAGGTGAGATGTCAGAACCTACCTAGCTGGTCCACAGATTGACCTGGAGTTCTAGTCATGGCGGCATACAAAGATCGCTCTTCGGGAATTCTGACCTAGTGGAAGGCCAAGCACAGACTCTACACTTAAGCAAAGAGTTGTTCAAGGTATGTTGTTGCAAATTATGTATGTGGAGGTGGATTTGGATGTGTTGCTGCTCACACCTTGTCCGTCTCTAACCTGCAGGGGCATGACCATCACTGAGTGACAATTCCATGCATTGTTCTGTAGAAAGAGTGTGATTTGTTTTACTAATGCCTTCTTGATGCACCAAAACTGGGCCCTAGGTGCTGCTTCTTTTTAAGATTAATATTTTTGATAATATTCACAGTTTGGGTTTGTGGTGAACTATCGGCATATGACGGCAAGTGCACACAGAGTCCAGGAGTGTTAGATCCTCTGCAGCTGGAGTCAAGGGTAGTCGTGAAGCACCAGACATGGGTGCAGGAACCGAACTCCAGGACTCTTTGAGAGCAGGAATTTCTCTTAACCAGGGTCCTCTTTCCACCTTTGCATGCTACTCTTATTTGTTTGGTAGCATTTAAAGACAGGGTTTCCTTATGCAACCTTGGCTGTCCTGGAACTCACTCTGCAGACCAGGCTGGCCTCGAACTCAGAGATCAGGCTGCCTCTGCCTCCTGAATGCTGGGACTAAAGGTGTGCACCACAATTCCCAGCAACCTGCATGCAACTCTTAAGAGAACAATCAGGTTTTACTCAGATGGAGGTGAATTCCGTAAGTCATATAACAATGCTTCTTGCTTGAACGAGAACGCCCCCAAAGGCTCTAGGGTTTGAACACTTGGTCCCCAGTTGGGAACACTGGGGGTGTGCCTTGTTGGAGGCACCATGTCACAGTGGATGGGGTTTGAGGTTTCGAAAGTTAGGCACCGTTCCCAGTTTGCTGTCTCTGCTTCCTGCTTGTAGTTTAAGATGTGAGCTCTCAGTCTGCCTGCTGCCGTACCTCCATGATGTGATTGGTGACGGACCCTCATCCATCAACAGCATTTCTCAACCTGTGGGTCGCAACCCCAGTGGCAAACCTCTATCTCCAAAAAAAATACTTACTTCACAATTCTTAACAGTAGCAAAATTACAGCTGTGAAGCAGCAATGAAATAATGTTATGGTTGGGTGTCACCACAGCTGAGGACCTGCATTAAAGAATCACAACCTTACGAAGGTTGAGAAACCCTGCTCTAGAAACTTAGGCTGAAATAAACACTTCCTTCTGCAAGTTGCTTTGAAAAGTAATAAATAAAAAGCAATAGAAAAGTAACTAATGCACTTCTCATCTGGTTTTTTACCTTTTTGTTTCATTTTTTAATATTCTCCTCATTAGAAGCATGCTTAAGAAATATAATGCTATCATGACCCTGTCACTACCAGCTGTGACCACAGAAGTAAGATTTTTGTTTTTCCTTCTACATCTTGACAAATTTGTTTGCTTGTGCCTTAGTGAACTAAAACACAATGCTAGTTGGTATTCATTTACTGGCAATGAAATGTAATACACAAAACAAAAGATGAAAAAGTAAAAATTGGGGCTAGAGAGGTGGCTCAGACGCTAAAAGGTAGGCTCACACCCAAAAAAGTAAAAATTGATTTTCACCTAGAATCTGAGTTATGTCAACCTCTGATTATATAGTGTCTCATGTTTCTCTGAACAAATCAGAGACATAAACAATAATTTGAATTTATTGGCGTCCTGCTCCTGTGGGATGTCTCATGGATATTAATGTATCCACTAGTCCTTGGGTTAGACTAACGGATACGTTAATATTCTAATTTTCAATAAAGTTGATATTAATATCAAGTTCAATTGCAGAGTTGGGAGAGGAACTTGTGACTAGGCTATCTGAAGCCCTCCCAGTTTTGCCAGAAATCAAGGAAGCACAAGATATATCAAATCTTTGCTTTGGAACTTGTGTGATAGGTTGATATAAAATAATGTCAAAGGTTAACTATTGTTTTTCATACAGGGCAGATGAACATTGAGTACAATGTGGCCCTCATTTGGGCCAGGAGCAGTTCTTTCTTAGATCACTGGTAAAGTCATTCTCAATAAAAATAGCCCTTCAGGGTTCTTTTTCTTCCTGCACAGTTGGCAATGTCTGGGTCTTGCAGAACTTGGAGAAGTATCTGTTCTTTGCTTTGATTGCTATGACATCCTTTGTCCTCATAGAAAACTCAACTGGAAGAGCAATGGCAGGAGTTCAGTATTATGTAATTGTGCAGCTCAGACAACAGATGTAAATCTTATCTCAGCAAAACAGACAGAATAGGAACCAATCCCCAGCTCTCTTCTGAGCCCTTTTTGATATGTTGGCATCTCAGCCAGTTGCTTCCCATTTTCAGGTTGACTTAGCTTTAATCAGATAATTGCCCTTAACCCAGAGACAGGCCTATTCTTATGCTCAGCAAAAACCTCATTTCCTCAGAATGACCGTATTCAATTTATGTGTAATAGTGGTCAGAATATTAGGTATTCAAGGCACAGATCTGGATTCTCACATCAGAATCATGTTGGTAGCTATGAAAAGCAAGTTCCTTGATTTCTCTAGCAGTGGGAGTCTTCATTTGCTAAAGTAATCAGATTCTGCCTCTGAATGCTTAGAGATCTGGATAGCAGGCATCCTTAAAAATAAATAAATGCACAAAGATGGCTCCTGTTCACAAAGTATGAAGGCTTCTTTCCAGGGGTGAGGTTTGCTCCAACTTTAAAGTTTGTAAGCCTGGTTTGTTCCTTTGTCTGCTTCTTGTGGTGATGTGGCCCTTGTCTTGGATTTCATCCTTGATGTCCTTGTTGCCTTTCACAGGCATTCTTGGCTTTCCCATTGAGAATGAAGGAGGAGAAATGGGGAGGAAAGTAAGAGAGGAGGGAGAAATGGAGAGAATGAGAGGGGCAGAGGAGAAAGAAAGAGGGATGTGGGTGAGGAAAGGAATGAAAGGGAGGAAAACACATTATCTTTGGAACTAATCTTTGAAACTAATTTTATCTTTGAAAATAATTTTAGTTTCTTGAATCTCATTGCTGGTCATAGGGCTGGGGAGAGCTGGAATAAAACTGTGTAGGATATTCATAGTTTATGAGATACCATTTAGACTAATGTCATAAAACAGATTTCCTGTTTGCATAAATTCTCTGGCACTGGCAGTCATTGTGAGGAACCAATTATCTTTCTTTCTGTACAATTACTGTTCCTGAACAATTCACTAAATAGGTCTGCCTCCTAGTACCAAGTCCATCTTTAGTGTCTTCAGGCACTGCAGACTGAACTTTCCTGTTATTGCTTTGGCATAGGTGTGCCTCAAGGGCCTTTGTGCTTTTAAAAGCAACCATGTTTTTGTTCTTGTTTGGAGACAAAGGATCTCCATGACTCAGGATATCTGAAAGGAGTCCAGTATGAATAGTATAGCAGAAGCTAGAGGCCTTAAACCAGACCAATGGCTCATTGTAGTAAACATTTGCAAATAAAGTTGTTTGGGCTAAAAGGTATACCACGTGACACACCGCAGCTTCCACTGGCCACCTGCTCACAGTCCATACTGCCCCATGGTGACTTCCTTCTTCTTCCCCTCTTTTCCCTTCTTTTTACTGCCTGCTCTGGCCTTGTGGTCCTTCTGAGTACACCAGCCTGGGCATTGAAGCTCTGGCTACCTCCATTCTGCCCAGCTACCAGAGGCTCCATCCTTTCTTGGTTTTAACCAATGAGAGAATACTGAAGACCAAAGTTTACACAACATCATTCTGTGTATGTGAGAACGTGCTTGTCTGGATAGCAATGAGATTTCAGGGGCCAGTACTTAGCATCTAAATACATAGCACCAGACCAAACCCCAACACATGCGTGTGCCATCATGCCTAGCCTAAATGAATCAAATTCAATATTTTTTCTCTTCCAATCTAAGAGGATGCCTACAAACAGAACATTTTAGGCATAATTACATGGGGAAAAATTCCTCAAAAGACCATTTTTATGTGTTTTTGAGACTTAAATATGTGTTGATTTAATACTAGCCTATTATTATCACATTGAGAGTATTAATTGGATGTCTTTAACTTGATGAGGCTTATTGCGACTACTTTTTGTCATTTTAAATAATTAATAATGATTGAGGAAAAGGATGGTGAAAGGATATAATCACTACCATCTTCATTACCTCTGTCATCAATAGAAAATTAATCCTTGACCTCTATTAGGGGATCTTTCTTTAAAGTTTAAAACTAAGTAAAAAGAGCCAAACTTTTATATTTAAGGGCAACCAAAAGTTTAGAAGTGTAGATCATTATTCTAACAGTACAACTCCTTGAGCCAAGCAAAACACCTAAACAGTTTGCATAACTGTCCAAACTTTAAAAGAAGGATTGAAATCTGGTTGCATCATCCATGTTAAACTCATTGAGTCTTTAAAAAAAAAAAGTAATTTTTGTATTGATTCTTTGTGAATCCCACATCATGCACTCCAATACCACTCATTTCTCCATCCTTCTATATCTGCCCTCTACCCCTGTGACCTCCTCTTCAAGAGAAAATAAAAAATAAAAGAAATAACCCCTTTGGGCAACAACCTGCTCTTCTATAAATCGCAGCCTTCTCTCACACCCATCATAGAAGTTGAGTTTCCAGTTCCCCTGTGCATGTGCCATTCTGCTCCTCCATCTCTCCCACCTCTCAGTCGCCTGTTGGCTCATCGCAGTGGCAATGGAAACTGCAGTGTGTCACACAGTATACCCTTTTCCCCAAATAGCTTCATTTGCAAATGAATCACTGGTCTGGAGCTTCTGCTATACCAGTCATACTGGACCCTCACTGAGACTCTTCTCAGATATCCCGCTGTTGCTCTAAGTCATGGAGATCCTACAGATCTACAGGACTGGCCCCTTCACCTACTGCAGAAGCTCATAGATGGGGTAGATGTTGGAATGGGGCAACTCGACACCGTAATTCTGGGCCCAGGTGGTAGATGACTTGATCAGCTCACCAGCCCTCTCTTGCTCGCACCACTGTGGCCAGCCCTCCCATGTTGCCCAGGTGAGGGACAGAGACGGTTTTCCCACACCATCCCAGTCAGGGGACAGGGCCAGCTTGCCCTTATGGCAACAGGTAAGGGGTGGTGACATCAACATGGCTTCTGGTAGTAGCCCGGACC
Organism: Meriones unguiculatus; assembly: GCF_030254825.1. Classification (NCBI taxonomy): domain Eukaryota; kingdom Metazoa; phylum Chordata; class Mammalia; order Rodentia; family Muridae; genus Meriones; species Meriones unguiculatus. The sequence goes on along the minus strand of NC_083350.1, from coordinate 22,408,075 downwards.
ACAGCATGATGTTTGGTGGTAACACAGACCACAGACATCAACCCAGCAGACCCTAGCTGCCATAGGGCCACAGATCCAGACATGGCCTTCAGAAACAGCACAGTCTGGACATCACTATGACCTCAGGTGGCATCACAGGCCTCGCGCATCAGGCTGTCCTTTGGCACCATTGCATCTCCATCTCCACCTCCCTTCATAACACATGAAGCGCTCCACTTCTCTTTCTCCCCCATCTCTCCACCACATCCTTGCTCATCACACTGGTGCCCACCCGCCCACGGCCAGCAGACCTCTCTTTGATTCTTTTCACTTGCTGTCAGCCATCAGATTAGCGGGTGGAAGAATGGTACTCGTGTTTGTGAGGGAAAACTTAGCTCTTGTCTCTATAGTCTGCAGTCTTGCCTTGGAAAGTCGGCTTCCTGCATTTTACTTCCCCAAGCTTCTCACTGCAGAACATAACACCGCCGTCAGCAGGCACCGCCAGCCCAGCGGCACCCAGTAGGAGCAAGGCCACTGAAGTGTAGGGCATAAATTCTGCCTTCTTTTATCACTCCGTGCCTTTGAAAAGGCTGTTTGACTTATCTGGAGTTCTAGGTTCCTCTAGAGAGATGAGAACAACAAAGACACACATACACACACATATATATGCGCGCACCATATGTTGTGTATAATATTTCAGGTAAAATGGAGAGTCTAGCATCTTGTCAGGACTCTATATATGATAATGAAGATGGTTTTAGCTTAGAAATTCTGACTGTGCTGCTCCTGTGCGTGGAAAACTGAGCCCAATTATCTGGTATTATGAGTACGATCCCAGCCTGCTGTGAAACAATAGCCAAGGCAGGAGATCCAGCAGACTTCATCCCCGCCAGCAGCTGAGCTCCTCACTTAGAAAGTCTGTCTCTAAGCATCTGGGAGCTATAAAAGAGCAGAGTCTGAGGTTAGGGATTCGTAAGTCTGCTTGGTTCTGATAAAATAATTAAGTGGAATTTATAAGGACCAGGAAAATAAATGAAAGATACAAATGCTCACTTCCTTTTAAAATATAATTGAGCCAATTATGTTGTTAATAATTAACTAGGTTGCGTATAAGTGTGCTTAAGTTATTGTTTTTTTTCTAAACAGTTCGTTGGCGAATGCGATATTATGAGCTGAGCGAAGTCTCAATGAAAACAACCAACCATATCAGTTCGAGCACACCATGACGGAAGGCGTTTCCTCGTAGACAGCTTCTAACACTGCTGTTCGGAAAGACAGATTCACTTGAGGAAGTTGCCTGTTCTTTATATTCAGTGTTATCATGCAGAGAAAAGCGCTGCAATGAATTGAAAAACGCTTTTCTATAAAACACATTAAAGTGATGACACAGGAAAAAAATGCATTGACAGCTCTAGTTTATTCCGGGTGATTTTTCTCTTCTGTGTGTCCCCAGGGCAGAGGACTAGAGTTGTAAGCCAAATGGAGAGCGTATGAGCAGGTAGAGAATGTTTATTCTGCGGTGTGCGAGACATGCCAGGAGACATGACTGAGGTGCAGGTATGCTTTCCTAGCACACCTGTTCCAGGGCAAATACCAGAAACTTAAAAACATCTTTTTTATATGCGTGCGTGTGTATGTACATGTGTATGTGTGTGTGTGTATAATATGTACGTGTGTGTGTGTATACATTTCTGTGTGTGAATGTGTGTGTGTACACGAGAGTGCTCATTGGTGAAAACCGGCTCAAACATAGCACATGGCATGTGTGGAAATCAGAGACCAGCACCGGGTATCAGCCCCTGCCTTCTGCCTGAAGCAGGCTCTCCTCGCCACACATGTGTGCACCAGACCAGCTTACCTGTGAGTTTCTGGGTACTCTCCTGTGTCTGCCTTCTCTCTGACCATTGGAACAGATGCACATGCCATGTGCAGTGTGACGTGGGTTGGGCAATCGGAACTGAGGCCCTCATCCCTGCGCAGTGAACTTCATTCACTGAGCATCTCCCCAAGCCCACTATAACTTTTTTTATTTAAACATTTTTCCAGAAAATCTAGGATAGAAGCGTTACAGTCTGGGTTGAACGTCATAGAAATTTCATACTCTTGCTATTAACTTTCATGCATACATTCTTTGCCTCTTAAATTTTATTGTTGCATTTATTTTGAAAAAAAAACAATACAATCAATGGCAGAATAGTGCTAAAAGTAGATTTTCTGTATCAATAGTCACACATAATGCATTTTTGGTGGAACTTCTTGTTGTTAGAGATATCAAGCAAACCCTCACCTCAAGGATTTTCCTCATTTAGAATTTTCTTTCTCACTCCATTACCCTTGACTTACCCCTCTGTGCATTTTCAGCCCACGTCTAATAGCCTCGTCCAGAACTACCTTTCTCACCTCCCCACAACTTCACAGACTGCCCTCACTGGGCATAGTTTATGCAACTTGCTGATGACCTCTCTTACTCAAGTACAATGAAGGCTGTGGGAAGGCAAGGCTTGCGGATGCTTCTGTTACCATCTTGTACCCTATTCTGAAGTAATTTTCTCTTCCACCTCCAGTGCCAGATCACATGCATTTACGGCTATGCCTCAAGCCAACCATTTGCTGTAAATAAGCTTTGCTTTAACCCTCTCTCAGAACCTGTAATCCAAATGTGGCCTAATTCCCAGGGCCTGAAGCCACTGGTTTCCCTCCTCTCTGTCTCAGGAATCCATATCTGCTCCTAGACATGCTGTGGACCTGATCCTCACACACGAACCTTGTGCATTAAAATCTGGGGTTTTTTTTAACCATATGTACTAAATTTTTTTGAAGCTGTATTTATGTCTAAGTGTGTCGTGTCTACGTGTGGGTTTATGCTGTGGGTGGGTGGGTGGCCAGAACAGATGCTGGATCTCCTAGAGCCAGAGTGACAGGCAGTTGTGAGCCACCCGCCGTGGGTGCTGGGCACTGAACCCAGGTCCTCTGGGAAAGCAGCAAGTGCTCCTAACAGCCCTGTGAGTACGTACTTTTCAGTAAACATTTTTTTTGTAATTGTGTGGAATATTTCTAGAAATGAGATACTCACTTGCTTTCTTAAAGAAATGTTAACTAACATTATTAGGTAAACATTTGGTTGTTAAAAACACACTGAGGTGATCGAAGATCTGTGATGACTGGCTGGGACAGAATACCACAAGAATCACCCTGAAACACACTGATGTGATTATAGACCTATGATGCCCACTGGGGCAGGGGTTAGTACCTCCAATTTGTGTGTGTCAGTGTGATACCAGCACACTGACATGACGTTGATCTGTGATGACTAGCTGTGGGGCTAACACCTCAAAACTAAGAAATAACTATAAAATTTCAAAGTATAATTTGAATAGGGGTTATGCTTAAAGGAGCCTCGGTGTGCCATTTATAGATATTTCCAATGAGCTGTAGTGCATAAATAAAGGATTACTGTGGGAGAAAATTTAGGACCAGCAAATGTTCGATTATTATGGGGAAAACAACTTGTTCTTTTTTTTATTTTTGCCATTTTGGAAATGTATTTGGTCATTTTTGATAACAGAATTAACCTAATGGATGCATTAGGTCAACAAAAAGGCTTTTAGTAAAGGCGTTCATTTACAGATGAATTTAGCTTTGAGTGGTGACGAGTGTGAAGGGTTTATGATCTATGTTGCACACAGATGACAGACGCTTCTGTTTATGAGAAGCTGCAACGTCTCAGAATAAGTGCAAACTGACGTTGCAGCAATGCATCATTTTGAATTGCTAAGACCACTAGGAGGAGCGTGTAAGCAACGCCAACTTCAGGACATACACAAAAAAAGGCTGTAGAGATGATATGATTAAGTGAAGATTTGTATTCCTCAGCACAAGCTAGAATTTATGTGTGATAATAAAGCAGAGAAGGGCTTTCAAGCATCTAACATATCCTGAGTGTTAAGCCCATAAATCTAGCAGCTAAAAATCTTTATTCTTACTCAAACAGGACAGAAGAAAGTCTTTATTATTTTTGCTTAGTTTCTTCCTCATAATGTTTCAAAATAATTAAATCTCAAAAATTACTGGGTGATTTTTTTTCTTAATTAGAATAGTGTGTATTTGACTTTCTGAAAAGTCCACTTACTTTTTTTTTTTCTCTCTCTCTCAGGAGTTATGCTGTTATCTTCTAAATAATGTTAGGATTCAGGAAGAGCCGCACACTAACCACTCAAACACCAGACTTACACTGATGGAAGTTTATTGAGCGCTAAACAAAAACTGACCAGTCAGAGACACAGCCTGGATTTGGGAACCAGACAGTGACTCCATCTGTTTCTAAGGCAGGTATTTATAAGAATAACAGTAACACGGTAACAACCAGGTAGCCAGGTGCAGGAAGCCAGGGGAGGGCAGCACCGCATCATAGAAATAGCTAAATATGAGAAGAATAGATTTTGTTCCAAGTACATTGTATCTAGGTACTAGTCAAGCATTTTAAGCTGATTGGCTAGGGTATATCAGATTGTAGACTTTCCAGTTCCCCGTAATTCTGGGAGAAAGAAACATAGTAGGGTATTGTGGTTTTGTCTAAGTAGAACATTTATCATTAATTCAAGGAGAACATTCAACAAGTATTGAATTGCAAGTAAAAGGCTATTCAAGTTCCCAGGCAGGTAGAGCTTGAGAAAGTGAACTTAATTTCACCTTATGATCAAAATGGTTTCTGTTATGCTAAAGACAAAAAGAGGTGTTAATAGAGGAACTACAGTTTTAAGCAGGTTACGACAGTCAATCCCAGGTGAAACAGATGGTCACTTTTGTGAATAAAAATTAATTAGTTAAGGTCCTCAAATAAAGTAGGTCTATGGCCTTAGGCAATGAACTTAGTTCAAATAAAAATAAATGATCTTGTGTGCAACATGCCTGTAATGCAAGTTTCAGAGGGTTGCTTTCAGCAGTGAGATTATTTTAGTAAATAAATGAATTGGGTTTTGTAGATTTACATTAATATAGCAGTAAGTCCTAATGAATTTTCAATGAAATAAATCATTTCCCTCATAATAGTTCATGAAATAAAAAACTTCAAAGTTTCTGGTGTTTTTGTCATGGTGATTTTTTTTTTAATGCTTTCTGGTCTTTTCCAGTCTTTGAAAAAGAATTAAACTCATACAAATCAAGCTGTTATTTGAGAAACTAGAAAGACACTTGAGACTCTTCTTCTATTTCCAAATCCAATGATGTGACTATGCAGTGTCCCTCACAGACTCATATACTGGTGGCTTCACTGACAGCCAATGGGCTTTTGAAAAGTGATGGATTCTGAAGACTCTGATCTAATCAATGCATCCATTTGGGTAGAATCATAACACAGTGGCATTGTGGGAGGTAGGATGTAGAGCCTAACCAAAGCCAGATTATAGGGTTGGCGAAGCAACAGGAATCTATGAGACAGGTTCTGGAGGAGAGGAATCCACGTGGAGGAAGGAGTGCAGATATGTGAATTAATCGAGTCCTGTCTAAAAGCAGTGCAGCAAATCATGAGCTATACTAGTGACTCACCAGAGAAGGACAGTGAAAAAGGAGAGACAAGAGGGCTCTAGAACCTATACAGGGAAATGATGGAACTGGGATCCACTTACAGAGGAATGACCACTCACACCTGTGCACATTCCACGGGAACAACAAACGCACCTGAATCAGATCAGGACAAGAGTCACAAGAATTTGGGAAGTGAGTTCTGGAAGTTAAGGTACCCTGGCAGATGGTTGTGCTTTGCACATGCTTTCTTATCAAGGTAATGAGACTTTTGAAGACAGCATCTGACTCATCAATACCATGTCATCTGTAACGTCAGGTGTGTAACAGAAGTATAGCACTGTCAAAAAAAAAAAAAAAAAAAAAAAAAAAAAAAAAAACAGAAATGGTTGATCTGCCATGAAGGAAAACAGTTACACAGTTTAAAAGCAGAGGAAGCATCTACTCTACCCAACTCTGGACTTCGCATGCATGTTTTTAAGTGTGTGGGTAGGGGAAGTGCATCACATGTGACGGATTTCTGCCAGGAACTCAAGTGAGGCTCTTCAAAGGGAAGGCACTTGTTTGTATTGTGACCTGAACCACCAAACCCTATTCATGAAACACTAGCTGTACTTGAAAGAATGATGGACAGAATGGAGCTGTCTAGCCTTCATTGTTTGGAAGATATTTTATTATGAATGAACGGAGTGTGTTAGCCATCTGAAAGACTGCAGCAGTGACAGGATTCCAGGATTCCAACTGAAATGTTGGAAAGTTTTATGTGCTGCCTGCCATTAGCTGTGTACTTAGCTTGAAAAATGATGAGCTCAGTGGTGGCTTGCACGGAAGTGATTTTATTTTTTGATGTTACTTAGTGAACTAAATGAGCATGCAAACGTAAGCATAGCTCAGTGATGCAGTATTTCCTGAGTGACTACTTAATATAGGCTACGAACACGGGCAAATGATTCATTCAACGTAGATCAGCGGGCTTTCATGTAACAGCACAGAAATTCCTTAATATACTTCCAGATTAATAACTTCGAATGACATCTACGATGACTATCATTTTTCAGGTTATATCAAAGAAAAGTAACAATGATTTCTAAAAGGGCTATTAAGTGATCTGATCAATTCATAGTATATATTTGTTTGAGCCATTTTTCCTTCCATTCCTAACAGGTTAGGTGCAGACAGCAGGTATAAAAACCCAAGTGCGTTCAGCACATACAGAAAGTACAACAGTGATTTGTCACTGAACATCACTTCTCCTTTTTTGGCCATAAAAAGCCACATCATGGCTTTGCTTTGGTCCGTGGTAAGCATGGATCCCGTTAGGTTTGCTCTCTGCCTGTGCACACGCATATGTCTGCATGCTCCCACTTCACTCTTTTGCAGCTTTCCCTTCCACGTCCCTGCACTGTGACACCTTCTACCACATTCTGCATTTTCATCATTTCAGAATAAAATTGTGACAGATAAAAAGATCTCAGCAGGTGTTAGGAGTTAAACTAATTTGATGCCACAATTCACCCAACCCCGTCTCCAGAATACAAGCTGTTGGATGGTTCTTCGGTCCTGATTTCAGCCAATGCAGGTGCCGAGGGCTGAGACTCGCAGTCTTAGCTCTCTGCTCTGTAGTGTCTGCCAAATGGCTCTCATTAATGGCCCACAATCCTCTTCCCTGTGAAATGCACTTTTTTCCTCCCTGAACCTCACTTTCATATTTAACACTTCATTCCTCTTATTTACTTCCCATGGGAGGAAGTCAGACCAATTATACCCTTTTGTAGATCTTGATTGTGAGTGGGCAGCTGTCTTTCCAGCTGCTAACTCCAAGGTTGGGTACCATTAGCAACAATCAGAATTTAGCTGGCATAATGGCTATACGTGAAGTGTAACAATCCGATAACAAAACCAGCTAATGAAGCATTTAAGAGTCTATATAATCTGTGTGGAAAATTTAGAGACTCATCCTTGTGTATATCTAGAAGAAATGTTTTAATAGTGAGAAATATTTAACATTGTATTAAATACATTGTATTAATATTGTATTAAATATTTAACATAATATACTCATCTGCATGGAAAATTTAGAGACCCACCCTTGTGTATATCTAGAAGAAATGTTTTAGTAGTGAGAGTGTAAAAATTGCCAGAACAACAAATACACAATTATGCACATACATATACAACGCAGGCTGATAACCAAGGAAGAGTCGTCAGGCTTTCTCAGACCGTCAGTTCACAAGACTAGTGTCCTAATATCCAAACGTGAAAATGCACGTTTTTGTGGAACATACTCTGAATCACACTATCTACAGTTCATCAAGTTGTGTGGTGCCATAGAAAGATATTTTCACTCATCCCAAAACTTAAATGCATTCCACTGACAGGAAGGGAAAAGCCTGCACACATGAGTGTATACAACACTCGTGGATTATGTAAAGAGAAGAAGATTCAGATACAGACATAGATATAGAAGTTGCTATAGTTATAGATAAAGCTAGTGTAGGACAGTTACTTAGGAGGGAAAGATTTGGCTGTGAGCTGATAGCGTTTTTAAAAGCTGACATGATATAGACTAAAGGAATGAATAATGACGACATATCAAAGCGTCATAAGACAAGAAAATGAGTGAAATGTGCGGTCGGTCATTTGCTGTAGTCACTGTGCTGTACAACAGGACTCTTTAAATTATTCTGATTACCAGACTGTCACCTTGCTACATCCTGTACTGAAACAACCGTGACTTCCAGACATTTGGCTATTTGCCCAGAGACAGTCCTCAAACTGAATGCTGCATAAGACAGTCAGCACAAGCTCCAACTTAGGCATACAACATTTGGTGACTAGGAGGAAGTAGACTTGGAGCATATAAAATTCTCTGTATCCCCCTAAAACTCTCTTTTTCTCTCTCTCAAGTTCAAATTTTATTAAGAAAACAGCACTCTTCTGTCTTACATACTGCTCTGGAACTTCCTTTGTTTCATAAAATACACTTTGAAATAGTTGCCCGTTTTAACATATAGATTTTCACGACCCTCTGTACACACGTAGAGTCATTCATTGCGCAATAGAGCACATTGTTCGTTAGGGAAGTTCTCCGAACCTCGCAGCATCTGAGCAATGCTGTGAGGAAGCACCTGGCAGCAGCCTTTCCTGGCAGTGGCAGTTTGAAGGGTATTCATTAAGATGCCAACATCAGTGACTGACAGAGAGAAAACCGAAGCAACATCATTTTTATTTTTATAACCCTGTGGTTTCTCTTTAATGCTTCTGGTGCTTATTGATGACTATAATCAGGAAGACTACGGTAAGCACCTTCTTTCATCATATATAAGTAACTTATTTTATGAAGTGATATACAGTATTCTAGCAAAAAAAAAAAATGGTTTTGTGTCCAAAAAGAAAACAGCATTGCATAAACGTGCTAAAAGAAGAGAAATAGAAAATTATTGCAACAGGATATTAACTCTGTTTTGGGTTTCTGATTTAACACTCCCTGTTTTCCTGTACATGCGAGCAAGTACAACTTCCTGACGGAGGTAGGAAATAATTTGACAGATACCGTATTGATAGGTGTAAGGTGGAATCTCAAAGTAGCTTTGATTTTCGTTGGGTGTCATATCTTGGAGGCCTGCTCTTTTCTGAAGAAGAAATAAGGGGGGGGATGGATTGGGGGAGAGGGGAGCAGAGAGCTGGAAGGTGAGGAGGAAGGGGAAACTGTGGCTGAGAAGTGAAGGGACCTCCATATTGCAGGGTGCTCCCCTCTGGACCCCAGGTTAGGCACAGACTGCACCCAAACACCAATTTCCAAGCACAAGCCAGACACAAAGAGATTTTATATTAAGCAAGGCCAGGAGGCAAGGCTGAATCTGAGTCAGGTAGAAACAGCCGCAACCAGCTTTGCAGGTGTTAATTTTAAAAGGAAAGGGGGAGGTCTGTGTTGGAATGAGCTAGGACGGGTTGGTAAGCTCTGATTGGGTATTTTAATTGGGCTAGTCGAAATAATGACTTTTGATTGCTGGACCTTGGTGTTTTGATAATTGGACCTTGGTAATCAGTCCCAGAAGTGAGTCAGTGGCCAAATAAGGGGACAGTCCTTGGTGGCTTGCTTTAGGAATGTAATTTAAAAGTTTAGCAAGGGAAAGAAAAGCAAGCAAAAAGCCAAACCTACCAGCGCCATGTTTGCCATGCCCAGGCCTGTGCTTGCCATGGTCCAGCCTGCTGGAGCCCTTCAATTAAAAAAAAAAAATTGCTGATTTTAACATTTAGATTGTCTATTCTACCATGCGGATTTCAAGAAGCTTGTTTTGATCCATGTTATCTTAATTGAGAGGTGATCGTGCTGGCATTTGCAGATTGGACAAATTGAGAGCAGATCACCTACCAACCAGACAAGAACTGGAGAATAACACTGACAAGGCATAATGCTAAAATAAAAAAAATAAAAAAAAATTACTGAAACTTCTGTGAATATCTTAGCATTTCAGAGCCTATATAAGTTTCTTTGGGTTATAATAAAGAATGTCACATTTACGTCTATGATTCATCTACGATTCAACATTTTGAGAAAAAAGATCTGCCTTCTTTTAAAACATTAAAAAATTAAAGAAAAAAAACATATTTTTAAAAAATTTAAAGAAAGAAAAGAAAAACATGGCGGCCTTTGCCTGTGCCTTTTGGGATGTTTACTGTTAGGATACTTCATTTAAGAAACCAGAGAAAAGGTGAGAAAATGAAGTGTAAACTGCATAGACATGTCAGGTGCAGGCGCACTGGTAAACAGTCCCAGCTGACTTGCCAGGGAGTGGAGAGCATCCCATGGCAGAATCAAAGCTAGCCTGTCAGCTGTACTTGCCCAAGGACAGATTACTTCCTGGAATGCTGGGCGCTGGGGTTCTTGGGAAATAACTAGCCACACGTGTTTGATCCCCTAACCAAGTTTGTCTGCACTGTGCTTGATTGGACGTGGGAGGGAGGTACACAGGCAGGAAATACACCAAGATGTATGCTTGCCTCTGATTGGACCTGATGGGGTGTGGTCAGGTGGTTTTGCCTTTTGAAGTGTCTGGGAACTGTAACTTGTAACCATTTCCTGGGAACCCAGGGATGGGCCTGGCCAGAGTCCATTACCCTGGCAAGTATTTAAAGCTTCCTTCAAATTTGGCTCAAAGTTGTGAAAACAATAATTTTCTTTTTCTCTTTTTCTCTCATGAATTTCAGGATTAGCACATCCATTAACCACATGAATGAACCATCAGTCAAAATCAGTAACTACAGCTCTAATATGAACCATATAAAAGACACAACGCAGAAACTACTGTACACATAGAATTAATGCTAGGTGTTATTTTAATAGGCAAATGCTGTTTTGTTTTGTTTTTTTGTTGTTGTTTTTCTTTTCAGGGATATAAAATAAATATATTGGTCTTTGAAAATTAAAAAAAAATGTATTGAAAACTGTAATTAAGGTTCACAAAAGAATTTATTAAACTGATGACAGGCTAACCTGTAGACATTTAAGAACCGCACAAAAATTTAAATGTTGCATCCATACATGTATGTATGTATGTATGTATGTATGTATGTATGTACGTGTCTTAGTTACTTCCCTATTGCTGTGAAAAGGCACCACAACCAAGGCAACTAATAAAATCAAGCATTTAACTGGAGGCTTACAGTTTCAGAGGGTTAGTCCAGGACCATCACAGTGGGGACGGTGAGGACGTTGGGGACGGGGGCAGCAGGCAGGCAGGCATGCTATTGGAGCAATAGCTGAGAGCTTACTGTCTGATCCATAAGGAGGAAGCAGAGGGAACTGAGAATAGCCTGAGCTGTTAAAACTTCAAAGACAGCCCCAGGGACACACTTCCTCCAGAAGACCACGCCCCCTAGTCTACCTAAACAGTCCACCCTCTGTGAACCAAACATTCAAATATATGAGCCTATGGGGGCCATTTTTATTCAAAAAACCTCATTATATATGTAAAAATACCTAAAGTTGAAGTCAGAAAGATCGGTAACACCAACAGCAGAATACTTGAGCAGTTTAAATAGCCAATAGAAATTAACTTCAAATTAACTAACCTAATACTACCATTAGGTTAGAATAAATATACAAGAAAATATTCAACAAAAGAGGACAAAGCCGACCACAGGACAGGGCGCATTATGAAATGGACTTGCTGGTGCTTTGTACTGAGGGTTCCTCAGAGAGCTAATGAGGAGAGACACAGTGCATATGCAAGAGCTGTTAGACAAGAGATGATGCAAAACGTGGGTCTCTACCATAATCCCCAAATGTCAATGGGGACATTTGATGAAAGAGGTTCTCTTTGGAGATGGAGAGCCCAAATGACCAAGATAGACTCAGGGGGTGAAAAGAACTCCCGTGGTGCGCTTCAAGCCAAACACTCTGAAGGCTGACCTTGCAAAGTCGTAAGGTGGATTTATTCAGATCTTAAATAGCTTTAGCTTCTACAGTGGATGCTGCAGTTTTGTTTGTTTTTTCCATTGAACCATAACACTGATTTCCAAACCAAATGACACACCCCTCCTGCCTGCATTGTGTCTTCCACCCCAACATGTTGAATGTCCCCTGATTTGGAAATGGAATCTTTGAAGATGCAAGCATTCTGTCTTCAAAGTGGCTGGTATAGGCCTTAATCTCAGCATTTGGGAAGAAGAGGCAGGTAGATCTCTGTGAGTTCAAGGCCTGCCTGGTGTACATAGTGAGTTCCAGGACAGTCAGAGACACATAATGAGACTCTACCTTAAAAACAAACAAACAAACAAAGCCGTCTACAGGCATCCTTGTAATCAAAAGATCTCATGAAGGTGGCCACTTGCACAGTTGGACAATTTCACGTGATAGAACAGCAAAAGAGCACAGCCCACCAGTAGCCAAGACTTCAGTTTCCAGAACCACGGGGAAAGACTCCTCTGTTTGAAGCCACCTTGTTTACATAGAGTGTTCAACGTCCCTAGAAAATATGGTTGGGTCACTAGGGAAAAAAAGTGGGACTCTTTTTCTGTGTCCATATTGTTGCAACAACAAAAGAGAAACAGATTTCCATCCATCGATTTCCTGAAAGGACAACATATACTAGAAATTAGGTTCACAGAAATTCAAGACACAATCTTGGTAAGTGTTTTAATACGCATTTTCAAGGGGAAAAGTTTGGAAAGACCGGTGGAGGTTTCAGTGCTGCCATCTGGCGGTCTATAGGTGGAAAGGCAAGCGTAGAAATTTCAGCCGCGAGGCTTGGAATTACCAAGAACACTAAATGTTCAGCAAAATTGAAAGGAAAAGGCGACCCAAATCTCCCAGTTAACCCAGTGCACGGACGGGCAGTACTGGGGTACACAGGCAACCCCTACAGTCAGCTGGAGTGTAAGACCAAAGGGCCCCAATGGAAAAGCAGCCTGTGCCCCATCCGTTCCTCTCAGAACATAGCGAACACAAACGCAAGACACAAAGCCAAAATAAAAGAAAACAACAACAAAATAATAATGATTAACTTAAAAAAAAAAAAAAAAGCACACTGGCAGGTGTGGAGAGGTGGCGCTTGCTGCACAGGCAGGAGGGCCTGCTTTGCAGCCCAGCACCAAATCAAAACAAAAGCACAGCATGGTGGGCAGTAGAGTCTGGAGAATGACCATAGAATGCTGGCTTGCCAGCCTGGCTACAGGAGCAGCGCGACCAGGTCTGAACCGAGTAAGTTGGAGAGTAACAGAGCAATGGTACCCAGGCCTTCCTCTGTCCTCTGCGTGCAGGTCAGGGTCCTGCTCATCGTTTGCATACCTTCACACATACACCACACACACACACACACACACACACACACACACACACACAGGTGGGGGAGGGGTCAAACACCAATAGCTAGAAGCTAAGTGTGTTGCTAAGAAATGGGATATTTTTTTTGTAAGAGAAAGAGAACTTCAGAGATTACAATAAAAATAAAAAGAAAAATGTTTTTTTTTTAAATAACCAAATAAGAAAGGACCAGCCAAGCTTAAATTTACAAGAGGAGAAAGAAAGGAGAGAGGGAAAGGAGAGAGAGGGAGAGAGAGAGACTCCCAGAGGATTTGGGGTTTTTCTCCATCAATGCTAGGACCATCTGCTGTCTATGTGGCTCTTCCTCTCATGTTGTCAAGTGACTCCTTTTTTTTTTTTTTTTTTTTTTTTTGGTGATCCCTGAAGCAACTAAGATTGCTTACATGAGCAAAGGTGGGGAGTTATTTACTGGAACAAATTTTCTACATATGTACTCTGTAATAAGATTTGTTCTTGTTTATTTGCCTCTGAAGGAAGATTGCCCTGCAGAGCTGAATGAACCTACTTATGAGAAACATCCGGGCCCCTAAGACTTCTGTACCATATGAAACTGAGATAAAATAAAAACCTTTTGAAAATCTGAGAGCAAGACTTGCGGTGAATCTTCACACACACACCCCAATCCCCTTCCCCTAGTCCACTGAAAGGGGGAGTTCTCCACTATTGCCGTCTGCCCATAGCTTGTTAAGACTCATCAGGACTGCCTGGATCCTCTTCCTCCATGGCCTGGTAAGGCTGCACATCATCAGGGGCGAGTGATCAAAGAGCAGTCAACGGAGTTCCTGATAGAGGCAGCTCCTGCTCCCCTCACTGGGAGAGCCACATGGAGACGGAGCTGCCAATAGCATGCCTGGCTTCCTAACTCTGATTTTGAAATACTTTATTATTAGAATTTATAACCCAGCTGCACGGTGGGAACTGGGAAGCCGTGTTCAGGGGAGGAAAGAGTTGAAAGGAGTCCTTCCTCCTACTGTCAGAGCTCATGCTCTCGGGGCACTGGCAGGCAGATCTCTGTGAGTTTGAGACCAGCATTGTCTACACGGCAAGTCCCAGACCATCCAGGACTACACAGTGAGACTTTGCCTTTAAAAGGAAAACAAAAACAAGCTAAAATAATGTATCTGCATGGGCTAGTTCAGCAGCTAACGCCTGAGGCTTGCTATGCAGTGTGCAGAGGCCTGTATGATCTTCACAAGAACCCATTTTACAGATAAAAGGCAGAAAATGTTGCAGTTCTCTGTAGGCTTTGATTTTGTAAAACCTACTTTATTTAGGGTTCTTAAACACCTCTACCTTCCCTTCAAATTCTTGATCTTAGTTAGGAGGGAAAGACGGTCATTAGGGATGGGGGATGTTGACCTTTTTAAAATTAGTTCCTTGGGGTGATTCCTCTTTTCATAGTCAGGATTCCAACTCTCCAGCAAACAACAAACAGCAAACAGCAGCACAAACCGGCAGCAGTTCAGCAGAAGCTGCCCAAAGAGTTCTCCCAGGCGATTATCTCTAGGAGTGAAGCAAAGTGAAGCAAAGCATAGCGTTCTCTCTGTCTGTGGGCTCCTATTTACACCTACCTAAAGTCTGTACAAGGATGTTTTTCAGCAGGCCAAAAACCACACCCCCTTCATGAGGCAGTTTCCCCACTGACAAGAATCGCACGCTCTCTCACAAGGCTGTTTATCAGCTGACAACGGTCATGTCTCACGAGGCTGCTATAGACAAAGCATTCCGGCATCTCACACTTGGAACTACAACAAAAACCATATCCACACAACATAACAGAAACTTCCACTACGGATCTAGATCTAAATAGTTTTTGTACTACTTTTGGTCCCTTTGAAAGTCACCCATTGCCTTCCCCTGTGTCTTTCACAACCATTAAAATAGATTCGCAGCAGACCACCAATTTTCACCAAGCCAAAGGCTTAAATGTCATCATATCACATCTGAATCCTCTAACAGAACTTTCCCAACTTTGCCGTGGCCCACACCTCTCGACCTCTCAACCCCTACACCCCTCCACCCCTCCACCCCTCCACCTCTCCACCCCCCACCCCTCCACCCCTCCACCCCTCCACCCCTCCACCCCACCACCCCTCCACTAGTATATTTGGTCAGTGCCCTGATTTATGACTTTCTTTGCTCTGGGATAATGTGACCATACATAGCCACTCCCACAGTGGTTGACTCCAATGTAGCTTTGGAGTCAACCTGAATCCAAGCCATGGTCATTCCCATTTGGCTCAAGAATAAACTCTACCCTATGCCCTTGGAGGTGAGAGCTAGGTTTGTGTTGATATTAACCACAGACTTCTAAAGTTATACACAAAATGACCAGAGCAGGACAATGGTCATTACAAGATGAAGTAATTCTTAAAATTCAGTCTTCTCAGTTGGCAAGAAACTCAGTTTTTGATTTTTAATATTCTCAATCCCAAATTCCCAAATCTCTAGCAGTAGCAGGAACCTATGCAGTGAGGGGCCTCACCAGTCCTTTCCTGTAGTATTTAGTATTAATAGTAAATGCTATTTTCTAGTGGGGCAGTATTTCAGTATTTTCATAACCTGTATGACAGTTCAGAATTTTCCAAGTCTGAGCCCTGAGCATTATCAACACTCTATCTGTAAAAAACATTATTAACAATAGTAGAAACAAGCTGGAAGAAAAGGGTTTGATTTTACTCACGAAATTAATTAATAAAACCCTCAGACTTGTGATCAGGGGCATGTAACAGCCAAATGTGCAGAAAATGATGGTAAACTATCTGTTCAAATACATGCTCTCCTCTTTCTCCCATATTGAATTGTAAAACATTGATATTTCCTAAATGTTATTTTCATACATTTTATATAAATCTAAGATTTTCCAGAATAGTTATAATTTCTTGAGAACATAGCAAATCTCAGCTTACATGATGTGATACTCTGTCTCATTCTGGATTCCACAAATTTCACATCCTGATCAAACAAACAGAACTTAGGCGTATATGGGAAGAAAAGGTCATTCTCCCATGTAGCCAATAAGCACATTGTCATTGCTCATTAGAAACAGGTGGTTCTTAGAACCATGATTGATTTGTTGCTATTGATTCCCATTTAACTAAAGCAGCAGTAGAAAATGACAGTATTATCGAGAATCACACTCATCTGTTGTTACATCAGACCAGATTGTTGAAAGCCAGAAGCATGACTCACAGGAAGCAGTTTATCAAAGGGCACAGACCTCTCTCAAGAGGGGAGCATCCATCTCACTCCTTCCAATCTTCTGAGATCATCCATTGATGGGACTGAAGATTCTTACAATTTAAGGGGGGAAAAGCATTTTGTATTCTGGAAGACTCTTCAGTTGAGGTCAAATAAGGACCACTTTTTTACAAATAGATAGACATCAAGGAACTATGATTGACAAATGAAGTATACAAGAAAGATTATGTTCTCAATCGTACATAATTCAGCTATACAGGCTCTAAGTCCTAGATTAAAATGTCAGTCTGAGGTCAGCCTTGTATAGATTTTGGAAAATTACCCCAATGCTATGCGCTATTAACTCATGCATGCTAGTTTTGGGAATTGTGTGACTGCCGTGGATTTGTCATCATGAATGTTGTTTGGGAACTGTCAACACATGATGCCACTGCAATTCAACCTTGTACTTTTCTGTCTTACCACATTAGGGTGATAAACAGCTCGACCAGCCCCACTGGACAGGGAATCAGGAAACCCAGCTACAAATACCTCTTTTCCCTTTCCTTTAAATCCAGTCCCCCAAATCCAGTCTCACTCAAGCTTTGTAGCACACTATGTTATGGACCTCTCCTCGCTCTCTGCCCCCATCCCCAGGGGAATAAGTGGATCCTGGTGGAACATTCCACCTCCTGTGGACCCCTCAACCTTTCCCCTTCTATTCCATCCCCATTCCTAAGTGTCAGCTCCCATTAACTAGAAACACATTCTACCCAGAACACTCAGTGGCCACATTTATCAGGATCCTACAAGAATTTCCTTGGATCTGGAGAGATGGCTCAGAGGTTAAGAGCAGTGGCTGTTCTTTCAAAGGTCATGGGTTCAATTCCCAGCAACCACATCCATCTAAAGTGAGATCTGGTACCTTCTTCTGGCATGCAGGTACACATACAGACAGAATACTATATAAATCTTTACAAAAAAATAATTTCCTACTAGGGAAACAAGAGCCATCACACTTTCCTATGAACCATTAAAGATGGCAGAAACCAAGGAACAAAACACCCGCTCAATAAAGACAAGGGGCAATAACAGCCAGGCAAATATGTCTCACAGTCCTACCACAGTAGCTCCTGATGTGTGTAACAGAACTAAAGCACAAGACAAGAGCATTAACACAGCCTTTATTAATATTATGCATTTCCTAAAAAGGAAATTAGTAAATTCATTAAGGAAATCTATATAAACACAAACAAGCAGTGGAAGAAAATGAATAAAACCATTCAAGAACTGAAAGTAGAAATAGAATCAGTAAAGAAAACCAAACAGAGGGAAATCTGGAAATAAAAAATCAAACGGGAAACCTTGGAGGCAAGTCTCACCAGCAGAATACAAGAGATCGAAAAGAGAATCTCAGCTAATGAAGACAAAATAGAAGAAATGAATACCTCAGTCAAAAAAATGTTAATTAAAAAAAAAAGCCAAGCACAAAACATCCAGGAAATCTGGGACACTGTGAAAAGACCAAATCTATCATTAACTAAAACAGAGAGGAAGAAGAAATTCAGGTCAAAGTCAAAGAAAATATTTTCAGCAAAATCATAGAAGAAAATTTCCCTATCAAGATGCCTATCATGATACAAGAAGCATAGAGGATACCAAATAGACTGGACCAGAAAAGAAATGCCCTAAAGCACATAGTAGTCAAAACATTAAATGCACAGAGCATCAACAACAACAGAGATTATAAAAAGCTGCAAATGAAAAAGACTGAGTAACATATAACTGAAGCTAACTGAAGTTATAATTCGAAAGGACCTAACAAATATTTGCATAACTTTTCCCTCAGACACACACACACATGCAATGACTTCTCAGAATCTCATTGAACTTTCCTCCAAATTTATCAATACTCAGACACACAGTAAGTCTCAACAGAGTCAAGAAAATTGAAAAAATAAAATAACACACTAAATCTTGTCTGACCACCATAGATTAAAGTTAAATATCAACAAAAATAGAAACAAGAGAAAGCTTACAAAATTGTGAAAACTGAAAAACTCACAAATGAATGAAAAATGGGTCAAGATGGAAATTAAGAAAAATAAGCTTTCTAGAATTGAAAGAAAATGATAACACAACTTAACTCATGGGACACAATAAAAACAGTTCTAAGAGACAAGTTTATAGCACTGAATGCCTACCTAAAAAAAAAATGGAGCAATCTCATGGTAGATACATAATAGCACACTTGAATACTCTAGAACAAAAAGAAAGTAAAAAGAAAAGAAATCACACCCAAAGGATTTAGAGGGCAAGTAATAACCAAACTCAGAGCAGAAACCAATAAAATCAAAATGAAAGAGAAATACAAAGAATCAATGAAAGAATGAGTTAAGGTTTTTTTGAGAAAATTAGTAAGGTTGACAAACCTTTATCCAAATTAACTAAAAGGTAGAAAGAGAAGAACCAAAATAACAAAGTTAGAAATGAAAGGAGACATAACAACAGACACTGAGGCAATACAGAGAATCTAAGAACTTGTACTTCACCAAGTTGGAAAAATCTAAAAGAATTGCATGATTTTCTCAACACATACCACTTAACCAAAGTTAAATTAAGATCAGATAAGCAATTTAAACAGACCTATAACTTCTAGTGAACTAGAAGCAGTCATTACAATTCTCCCAATCAAAAATAAAGAGCCTAGGGCCAGATGGTTTTAGCACAGAATTCTACTAGATTTTTAAAGAAGAATTAACACCAATACTCCTCAAATTACTCCACAAAATAGGAACAGAAGAAACATTACCCAACTAAGAGACCACAGCTACTCTGGTACTCAAGGTACATAAAAGCCCACGAAACAAAGAACAAGAATTATAGACCACTTCATCCTTACAAACACAGATACAAAAATTCTCAGTAAAATACTTGCAAACCATATCTAAGAACACAGCAAAAAGATCATCCATCATCATCAAGTAGGCTTCATCCTGGAGTTTCAGGGATGGTTCAATATATATAAATTGATAAATAAAATTACCATATAAACAAATTGAAGGTCAAAAACATGATCATCTCAATATATGCAGAAAAAGGCCTTTGACAAAATCCAACACCCCTTCACGATAATAGTCCTGAAGATATCAGGCATACAGATGACACACCTCAGCATAATAAAAGCAGCTTACAGCAAATCCATAGCCAAAATCAGGGAAAAACTCAAAGAAAGTCCATTAAAATCAGGAACAAGATAGGATAGTCAGCTCTCTCCATACATATTCAATATAGTACTAGAAATCTTAGCTAGGGTAATAAGACAACTGAAGAAGGTTGAAGGGAATACAAAAAGAAAGTGATGAGGTCAATATATCTTTATTTGCAGATGGTATGATTGTACTCCTAAATGACCCTAAAAATTCCACAAGAGACTCCCACAGCTGATAAGCACTTTCAGAAAAGTAGCTTTTAAAAGTAGTCTTTTAAAAGTAGTCTTTTAAAAAAGTAGTCTTTTAAAAAATCTTAGGGTAACTCTATCCAAGCAAGTGAAAAAACTTGTATAATAAAAA
This sequence comes from Meriones unguiculatus, assembly GCF_030254825.1. Classification (NCBI taxonomy): domain Eukaryota; kingdom Metazoa; phylum Chordata; class Mammalia; order Rodentia; family Muridae; genus Meriones; species Meriones unguiculatus. Next base: position 22,387,996 of record NC_083350.1, on the reverse strand, counting down.
CCTTACGACACTGAAGAAAGAAACTAACAATATCAGAAGATGGGAAGATCTCCCATGGTCTTAGATCGGTAGGATTAATATAGTAAAAAAATGATCATCCTACCAAAAGCAATCTACAGATTCAATGCAATCTTTATCAGAGTTCTAACACAATTCTTCACAGATATTGAAAGATTAATTTTCAGCTTCATATGGAAACAAAAAACAAAGCAAAATAAAACCAAAACCAGCCTAAAACAATCTTGAAGAACTGCTGGAAATATTACCATCTTCAATCTCAAAATATACTACAGAAATATAGTAATAAAAACAGCATGGTATTGGCATAAAAACAGACATGTTGATCAATGAAACTGAAATGAAGGACCAAACACAAGTCCATACACCTATGAATACCTGAGTTTTTAAATTTAAAAAGCCAGAAATACATACTTCAAAAAAGATAGCATCTTGAACAAATGGTGTTGTTAAACTGGATGGCTACATATAGAAGAATGCAAATAGATCCATATTTATCACCCTATACAAAAACTCAACTCCAAAAGAATCAAAGACCAGATACCCTGAATCTGATAGACACAAAGTGAGAAATAGTCTTGAACTCATTGGCACATGTAAAGACTTTCTGAACAGAACAGTGATAGCACAGGCACTAAGATCAGCAATGAATAAATGAGACCTCATAAAACTGAAAAGCTTTCCAACAAAGGAGAACACTGAGCAAAGCAGCGGGCTACTAAATGGGAGATTCTTGCCAGCTACCTGGCCAATGGAATGCTAATATCTAAAGCATATAAAGAGTCAAGAAACTGGATATTAAGAAAACAAAAAAATCCAATTAAAAATGGTGTGCAGACCTAAACAGAGAATCCCCAAAAGAGGAAACTCAAATGGCTGAGAAAAACTTAAAGACACGTTCAACAGGCTTAGTCATCATTGAAATGTAAGTCAAAACTACTTTGAGATTTCATCTTACACCTGCCAGAATGGCTACAATCAATAAAACAAATAATAAAAGTTCGTGCTGGCTAGAATGAGAACTAAGGTGAGCATTCATCCATTGCTGGGGGAAGTGTGAACTTTCATAACCACTGTGGAAATCAGTGTGGTAATTACTCAAGAAGCTGTGACTAGATCTATCTTGAGATGCAGCTATCCCGCTCTTGGGCATATACCCAAAGGACACTTCATCCTACTACAGAGATACTTGCTCAGCCAATGGCTGTTCTATTCATAATAGCCAGGGGGGGAAAAATGGAAGCAGCCTAGATATCTATCAATGGATGAATAGACAAAGAAAATGTGATACATTTAAACAATAGAGTATTACTCGGCCATAAAAAATCAAATTTAAAGGTAAGTAAATAGAACTAGAAAAAAATCATTCTGAAACCCAAAAGGACAAATATACTATGTATTCAGTTAAGTGTTGCATGTTAGCTATTAAATAATTGATAAGCAAACCACAATGGGTAGAACCACAGAGGTTAGGTGTAGAGGAAGGAACTAGAGGGGAGGGATGACTCTCCCTAGAAAGTGACAGTAGACTATATAGCCATGTATGGACTAGGCAGGAGGCTGGAACAGGAGGAACAAACAAGGAGGGGAAGGAAAGAAGCAGGCAAGGAAGAGTCAGTTCAAACTAAGGGGTCATATAAAAACTTAATTTAAGCCAGGTGTGGTGGCACACACCTATAATCCCAGCACTCAGGGAGGTAGAAGCAGGCAGATCTCTATGAGTTTGAAGCCAGCCTGGTCTACAAAGCGAGTCCAGGACAGCCAAAGGTATACAGAGAAACCCTGTCTTAAAATTAAAAAAAAAAAAAAACACCTGATTTAGTTGACACTTCTTATAATATATGCATATATGAAGGCGACCTAAATGAAATCACCAATTAACGGAGGGGACAGCCGCAACTGTCATCACCAAATGAAGCTTCCAGTACATCTAATCAAGTTGTTGGCCAGATAGACCCCATGGGATCTATCCCAAAACAACCCCGACCATTGCCAAAACTATTGGCTGCTCTCCACAAGCAGACAGTAAGGTCATATTTCTGAAAGCAACTCAGTGAACCTGGAGAAGCCAAGATGGTACTTACCTAGAGCCTTCACCCCTACTGGGTGAAGACAGATGGGTGAGACAGTTTCATTTGTTGCTCACAGTGGTCTTTGAGGAAGGCACTAAATCTCCACGAGGTTTATGAAGTTTATCACTTTGTAGGAATCCGCAGTAAACTTGGTTCACAGTTACTTCTTAACTAGGTCTTCCAAAGTAGAGACAGAGGCCCCATCCACAGGGAACAGGGGTTGCTGCATGAGATGTGAGACATGCCTGAGGTGGCTATTCTCCTACTTGGTAGAGACTCTCAAATTTCTAAAGGTCTCGGATGTGGGTTTTCCTACTTGTTTCCTATATATCAGTGGTGGAAGTATGTAGTGGTTTAAATTGGAATGGCTCCCATAGGATCAGACACTTGAATGCTTAGTCACCAGGGAGTTGTACTATTTGAAAAACATTAAACGGATTATGGGGTGTGGCGATGTTGGAGGAAATGTGTCACTGAGGGGTGGGCTTTGAGGATTCAAAAGCCAGTGCCAAGCCCAGAGTCCTTTTCTGCCTATCAATCAGGATGTAGCTCTCAGCTACTTCTCCAGCACCTCATCTACCTGTATGTGGCCACACTTCCTGCAATGATGATAATGGACTAAACCTCTGAAACTGTAAGCAAGGCTCCAGTTAATTGTTTCCTTTATAAGAGTTGCTATGATCACGGTGTCTCTTCACAGCAACGGAGCAGTGACTAAGACAAAGGGGCTTTTCCATTTGGAAGAATCCTCACCCCTTTCTGGCTTCTATTCTCTCTTCTCAGCAAAAATAAAAGGATCAAGGTAACCTGGCTTCTGTTAGCTGTTGATTCCTGGGACTAGACTTCTCTGTATGGTGTGTATGCACCTGGGATATAATCTAAGCACATCAGTGGGGACCAAAGTCTCTCTCAAACTCATTTTGACTCTCAAGGTGTTATTCCATTAAATACATTTGATTTGCTTATGCAGCTTTCAAGCCTGTCTATTTTCAGACAACTGCATTAGGTCAGGAATTGTTCTGCTGTTCACACTTTATATGCGATGCAAAGCAAGCATGTGCACTCTTTTCACACATGGCTCATCTAATAGAAAATGACAAAGGCATGAAACCATTTATTCTCTTTAGAAAAAGTTGTTTTACATTTCCAAACAGAAGACTTTTCATGTGATGTCAAAGAAGCTAAGTGAAAACCTGGAAAAGCAAAAACTAAGTATCTCTAGAAACCCACGGAATAATTTTGCCATACAACAAAATTTTAACTGTGCCAGGGCTGGGCTGGGGAGTGAGGTAGGCTGTGTATTACTAGCAGTCACGGAAGAGCTCACACGATTTATCAGCATTGTTAAGTGTTTTTGTTCCAGTAAAAATAAAATAAAATAAATAAAATGAAAGAAGAAGAAGAAGAAGAAGAAACAAATGCTTGTCAGGCCCACAAAAGTTTTTCATGTATCACAGAAATTTGAAGAACAAATCAAAACAAAATAATGTGAAGTTTTGTTCCTAGTTGAGATTATCATCAAATTATTTTACTTATAAAAACTCCTATTATCTGTGAGTCTGAAAAGGTTATCATAAGACAAAATTTTTATTAGCTCTTTCACTTGCTCAAAGTATTCAGTTCCAGTGGGAGGATAGAAAGACCTGGAGCTCCAACAGGACAGCAACAGATCCAAAAAGTCTGGGCACGGGTCTTTTCTGAAACTGATAATCCAGCCAAGGACCACTCATGAAGATGGCCTGGAACCCCTGCACAGAGGTAGCTTATGGCAGCTCAGTGTCCAAGTGGTGTCCATAGTAATGGGAACAGGGACTGTCTCTGACAGGAACTGATTGGCCTATTCTTTGATCACCTCCCCCTGAGGGGGGAGCAACCATACCAGGCCACAGAAGATGACAATGCAGCCACTCCTGATGAGACCTAATAGACTAGGATCAGAGGGAAGGGGAGGAAGACCTCCCTTTTCAAAGGACTGGGAGAGGGACACGGGTGGAGAAGAAGGAGGGTGGGATTGGGAGGGGTGGAGGGAGGGAGGTACAGGGGGGATACAAAGTGAATAAACTGTAATTAATAAAAATAATTAATTAAAAAAGGGTTCAGTGCCTTCAGTATTAGTGCCTTTAATGTTCATTTTCTTTAGTGTTCAATTAAAGCACACTGCAGCCAGGCCACCACTTCTACAGTGACAATTAATCCTTACCTGGGTGGTTTCTCACCATAGTTTCCCTTCCTGCTTTATAGGGTTTCGTCATCCAAAGCTATCGTCAGCTTGACTTCCTTTATGTCCCTCCGAGTATATCAATAGGGGCAACATCGCCCCACTAGTCTTGCACTTTTCCAAGTTTGACTTTACAGTGTGCGAAATGAAATTAATATTTGTCTTTTCAATGCGGTATTAAGTACCAATGATGCACACAGGGTCTACAATAAAGCTCATTTTACCACAAATAAAAGTTACCACCAATCATTCAAGCGATGGTGCAAGGCTCCTCCCCTTGGCAGGTTTTTCTTGCTCACTTCTTGTCTACTGATGACAATGACTAACAATTCTAGACCTCTTGCAATGTATCAGACACTGTACCGAATACTTCAAATACTTCTAAGCACTTAATCTTCATGATCATCATTGGAGTAGGTTGTATTATTGTAGAGAGCAGATAAACCCTTCAGTGAGTAAAGTCCCAAGGGAATGTATATTGTTAACATAGGCACAGCATGTCAAGGATCTCATATCTTCCTGTAGAAAAGGGCAAAACCATTCCTCAGATTGAGGAGTTGACAATGAGTGCAGAAATGTTCACCATAGATTTTTTTTTTTTTCTCCCAGGGTGTTTATGGCCTGAGACTGTTCCCCTGCAGAGGTGCTACTAAATTAGCTAAACCTATGTCTTTGGTCCAACTGTACACCATAAGCCCTGCCTTCTTGTTTATCTAAATGTAACATCCCTGCATCCTTGACCTCTCTGCTCAACTCTACACAGTAAATACACTTCTGTGGTGCTGCAGTTTCTCCTGCTGAGAGCTCAGTCCACCTGGTCCCAGAGTACTGTCTGTGTGTCCACCTGTCTCTGGGAAGCTGGGATTGTTAGGGCCTCTGGTGGGGTACAGGCTGCAGCATGCCCTCTGATTGACCTCTTGAGTTGCTGAGAGCCACTCATTTTGAACAAGAAGTTATCTCTCTCTAGAGGTAGCTTCTTTGGCATTCTGAGTTCCTGTGTGTGTACTGACATGTTAAAAAAAAAAGGGTGCTACATATACACAATGGGACAGTGTTTCCTCACAAAAAGAAAGAATCCTGTTGTCCCTTGTGACAACGTGAAGGGAATAAAAGACCAGAACAAGAGAAATGGGTTAGAGCCAGAAAGACACACGTAGCAGGGTCCCACCGATGAAATTGAAAAAGCTGATCCGGTAAAGGTGGAGAACAGAAGGGTGATTAACACAGCTGGGAAGATCGGAGGCAACATGGGGTTGGCATATGTGGGCCACGTTGCAGTGGATAGGAGTGAGAGGTCCTCTTGTGTGACAGAGAAAAGATGACTGGAAACAAGAAGAGTGCACTGCAGACTTTGGAGACCAGAAAGTATTTCCAATGGCTTCAGCACAAAGAGATGCTAAATGATGGAAGGGGGCAGGTTGGTTTGCCTTAATTACAAATTATGCAAAGAGTACATGTGCTGAAACAGCCCATAACACCCACACACTGGGCCAGTTTTCACGTTTTTATGTGTCTATTTACATTTTTAATTTAAAAGACAAAACTAGGAACTCACGGGAGCAAAGACAATCTACGCTTTGGGAATATGAACAGAAACTGATCTATAGACTACAAATTTTCTTTAATTTTGTATGATGTGAGGACTTAGATCAAGTATTCTGTTCTCTGAAAACTGTGCAGATGGACAACGATTTGGGAGAAAAAAAAATCTGTTTGACTCGATGTTATGGTTTGAATATAAGGGATCTCCGTAAAAACCACACATGGAAATCATGGTCGCCGGTGTAGAAGTGTTCAGAAAAGGTGAGATTGGATTACAGGGGCTCTGAATTCATGGATGGGTTAGTCAAAAATCAGTGGGCTACTGGCAGGAGGGGGAAACTTTAGTGGCAGCATCTAGTGGGAGGCTGCAAGCATTCTTTCAGAATACATTTAAGCTCTGGCACCCTGTTGTCTCCCTGATTATACTTCCAAACTAGCAAAAGGTGAGAAACTTTGCATTCATCACACTCCCCGCCATTTTACGCTCTGCCCCTTCACAGGTCCAGAAGCAAGAGAGCCAAGCAAGCTTGAGCTGAAGCCTAGGGAACCATGATTCAAAACCAGTTCTTACTTCTTCAAGATGATTTTTCTCAGCAGGGCTTGCTGGCACATGTCTGTAATCCATCCCAGCACTCGGATCTGAAGAGGCAGGCGGATCTCTGTGAGTTCAAGGCCAGCCTGGTCTACAAAGTGAGTCTAGGACAGTCGGTGCTACCCAGAGAAACCCTGTCTCCAAAACCAAACAAAAGCAAAAACAATTATTTTCTCAGTTGCTTTATCACAGCAATGTAAAGCTGACAGCACACTATAGAAACAAATTGTATAGTTTGAAGAGGGAACAAGAATGGACAGTGGGTGCCAGATTACTTCATGGGTGTGAGTAGATTTACATGCAGTGGTGGTTTAACATGTGTGTACACAGTCAGATAACCCAAGTTAATTAATATGAGCATTTTCTCATAATTCTTATTAGCGTTCACCTTCAAAGGCGAACTCATTCCTAAAAGCTGGTGAACGGAGGGAGAGAGGAATATATGTTTGTCTAAGGGTCCAAGTTTTAATTAGACAGTGAAAAGACATGTCATACAGTACAGCTGCTGCACGAATAGCAATGTATGGTCTGCTCCCAACTTGCTGAAAACACGTTGAGTTTGATCGCAACAGAAGAATTATATTAGTAATTTCACTGTGTTCTTGAAAACATCCCTCTGTGAAAAATACATTCATTTCATCACATTTTGCAATACGGTAAGTGTCAATCTTTAATATGCTGTAAGAGGAAAAAGCACCAGTTCAAGTACAAAATGGTGCATTAATTTTTCTTCTCTAGTAAACACAGAGAAAAGGAAACCGCTGGGTGAATATTTAGACTTTACCTGCTACGAATTCTCCCTGCCTCATTTTCCAAGTACAACACTGCCCTCTAGCCCTCACTCTGCGTGGTGAAGCTGTGTTTCAAAGGAAAGCAAACTCTTCTCCAACACATAAACTATGTTTTTAATTAAGTAAGAATTATTTAATCATGGAATGATCTAATTAAAGAATTATTTAATCAAGAAAATTTTATCCTGTCATCTTTTCATCTCAAATACTTAATTCTGGTTTTTTTTTTTTGGTTTTTTTTTTTTTTTTTACTTTTTGTTTGTTTTGTTTTGTTTTTCAGGACAGGCCTTCTCTGTGTGACAGGCCTGGCTGTCCTGGAACTCGCTTTGTACCCCAGAGACGTGCCTGCCTCTGCCTCCCCAGTGCTGAAATGAAGGGTGTGTGCTACCTCACCTGGCTGTTTTTTAACTTTTAATTGACTACATCTTTTGATATTCTAATAGATATCAAGAGCAGGATCGTAGAAAAAGATGTAAGGCTAGCACAGTGTATTAAAATGTAATTGTGATATACCCAAAACCGCAGTTGCGTTGGAGAAACTGTGGAGTTCTCTACCTGCTTGCACATGGAAAGGAGTCTCCTGTATAAACACATTAGGGAAGCCTCTCACACAGGCCTCCAAGGGCTCAAGAAGCACAGGGGTACAGTGACTCTTTGAAAACACCAAGCCGGCAAAGAGAACAGAAGTGTAACACTCATGACATCTAGGATCCTATTATTCCTGCACACTCTAGGAAACAGGAAAGCCCGGCCTGAAGCTGAGACAAAAGCTCAAGCGGAAACACATTGACCTAATAAGGACAGAGCCTGGGTCCTAGAAACAAGCGAGGCTCCTCCACCTGTCTCCAATAGGCCAACTGAAGGAAATCAGGGGACAGAGATTTAGTTAGTGTGGTCACATTGAGAAGAAGCAAGGTCCGTTAACACTTCCTCCCTCATGTCCATCTTTGAAACCACAACATGAGGTTTATGATTAATGGAGGGGAAGTGCGGTTCAGGAGTTCGGGGCCTGTGGGGTGAGGGGCCTGAGCCAAGGATCACCCAAGGTTCTCTCTGCATTCAAGTTGACGGGAGCATCGTGGCCGTACTTTCTTGCAAAGAGATGAGCCTATGCTGTAAGCCTGGAAAACAGATCGATCACAAATCTTTTGCTCGTGACAGGGTATATCAGTAGAGGTCACTTTCAGCATCTCCTGGTGGGACCTGGACACAGCTGTTCATCCCATGACCAGAAGCATGGTCATGGTCATGACCCCTCCCCTTTCTTCTCAAGCCTATTTGTCAATAGAGCTTTTAGGATTGGGAAATGTGATAGAGTGAGTGACATCTTTATTGAGCAGAAGAGCAGCGAGCAGAAGCTGGGGAAAGGTCAGCATGTCTAAAAAACAAACAAACACAGAGGGGGGAGGCTTAAAATGGAGCCATCTTAAATACTCTGACAAAAAAAATGTGATTGGACTGAAAGGAGAAAAGATGGCAAGGCAGATAATAGATTTGAAGAAATAATGACTGGAAGGCTCTCAAGTGGATTAATAAATGCCCACTAGGAGTTCAACAAAAGCCTGCACAAGAGCTGGGAAGGAGGGGGGAGGAACAGGGTCGTCACATGTTGCGACCAGTTCTGGAGAGGAGCGGAGAGAGAACAACAAAGATACGTTTCCCACAGACCACGGAAAAGAATGGCAGCATCACCTCAGCAGATGTGATGCTCAGGGATGCTATCTTTAGAAGCTCTGATTTTTATTTTACAGCTATAATTCACCATCTGAGCAGATAAAGACAGAAATCCATGTGGACATTTTAATATGCATTTGATCGCAGTTCAAATCTGTTTGAAAATAAAAATTATTTTGACAAAATCCAATGCACATAGCAAGGCTTCGTCCCTCCCCCCCCCCCCCCCGCATCAACTCCCAAACACCAACCAAAAAAACCCTCAAAACTTCAATGGACATTAATTCTAATAATTGTAAACAAGCTATGGAAAGACAGAGAGCATGAGAATTCTTTCCCCTTAAGAAGCAAAGCTAAGTGCCACTGCTGTAATTTCCCACGATGCTATTATCCTACAGCGGGAAGTCAGGGCATCCATTTCAGGGCAGCCCTAACGATGTGAGAGCCAAAGGGTGCCTCTCTCCTTCCTCCATCAAGACACCAGCACAGCGTCTTTCCTTTCCTCTGACATCCTGACCCTATTACAAGGAGTGTGATAATAAACGGGGTTCTTCTGGGTAATCCAGCCCACATTCCCTACCATAGGATCCTTAACATATCACACCTGCCGTCAAGATTAAATTTAATTATTAACTTGATTGAATTAAGGAACTCAGATTTAGGACACTTTTGGGTGAGTCTATGAGGACTGTCCCAGAGATTAATCAAGTGGAGAAATCCAGCTTTAAATGTGGGCCACATCATCCCTTGTCCTGGGGTTCCAGAGAGAATAAAGCTGGAAAAAAAGGAGAATGCTAGTTGTATTGACATCTGCCTTTCTCTGCATCCTGATCTTCCCAGATGGCCTTCATGCCTAGCCTGTTATGGTGGATTGCATCCCTTTGACCCTGAACCTGAGCCGAGACCTACTTACCTCCTTTACTTTGCCAAAGCCAGGCTTTTTGTCCCAAGTAAAAAATGGAAATCACACATCTGTGTAATAGTTGACTTCCACTGTTGGATTCATTACAATTAAAATTAGTCACTTAGTTCACATTTCCCTTATAACTATAAGGTAACACTGCCAGCCATTTTGGGGTTAGCCTGTATGTGTTGCTGAGGGCAAGTTACTCAGTCTACCAGGGCAAGAATGGCTTGGTCTTACTGTTACTATTCAACACTGCTCTATAATTCCTAGTCTTTGCAAAAAAAAGTTAAGAAATAAAGAGGAATGAAATGTCTAAATGTCTATATCCACATTACATGTTGTGGTCACAAAACACCATGAGAAATGCATGAAAAACAGCCTACTGGCAAAGTGGAGCAATACAGTATTTTTCCACAAAATAAATGATATTCTTGTGTAGAGGAATTTTAATCCAGCAACGTGGTTGCTCTGGCAAAGGATCACTCCAAAGACCTTCTAAAACTGTATGATCTGACTGAAGTGAAGACCCACCACACACCTTTAATCCCTCTGGCTGGAATACAGACACGCCCTTGACACACACCTTTAATCCCTAACCATGAAGGTAAAATTAGTTTGTAGAAGGAAGCAGCCGTGGTTGAAGAAGGCATCTAATTGAGGAACAAAGTTATGAATCAGAGAAGGATTTGGCAGAATGAGTAAGAGACAGGATCTGCCCAACTCTCACAAGAACAGCGTGGGGGTTGGGGGAAGCCTACTCAAGAGATCAGTGCAGGGAGGGAAAGGAGTGTGTGTGGCAGTTTAACAAGGACAGTTGTACAAAAACGGGTTGCAGATATAGAACAAGAGAGCCATAGGTGAAGACACAATGAGGCAGAGAACGAGAAGGAGCCAGAAGATTAAAGCAGATTGCCAGAGTTAGTAGTTTGATGCCAAGCAGAGCAATTCAGTGAGAAGCCAGATTGAATCAGTCAGCTTGGAGAGGAGTTTGAACCAGAACAGCTGAGTTGAACCAGCCAGCCAGAGTTTAGAAAGAACTAGAAAGGGTGAGTTTCTTCAGCAGTAAGCATATGACATGACAATGACATCTGTGGAATGAAAGATACATTTACATTCTTGTGTGCTATTGTGGTTAATCTTGTCAGCTTGATTAGATTGAGAAGTCTGTAGAAGATTAGTAAAGAGAAATTTGCATTAGTTATTCATTTAACTACTTGGCATTTACACTTAGCTTCAAACCCCTCTTATTTTCAAAATTAATTATTAGAAACAAGTTGAAACTGTCTGCTAGCAACCACCTATCCTCCATGAAAAGGCTGTAAGGAAGTCCCAATCAATTTTCTACAATTATACTGTTTGAGTCAGTAAGGCTTTTAAGTAAAGGAAAATGGCTGTTTACAAACACAAACCTACAATTACAATGAAAATATCCCGGCTTTACCTTCTAACTTAAGTTGAGTCCAAATTACAGGCTGGCATTTTTTAATATGTGTAGGAAATAAAGGACTTTAAAAATCAAATTACAATCTTCAATTTAAAAACTAATTTATTCTATATTTGGACGCCAATAAGAAAATTGTAACTGCAAGCTATTATGGACAGATTGAAAGATCCAAAGCTAAATTTTATCAGTGTTTTCTTCTGTACAGCGATGATGCAGGTATTTGGACATGAACACAGAGAAAGCAGAATCTGTGGGGTTTGTTGTTGTTGTGTTGTTGTTGTTGTTTATAATGGTGGACCTGGGCTGGGGAAAGGGTTCAGCTGTAAATCACTTGTACACAACCCTGGCACATGAGTTCCATCCTTGGAAACCACACAAAGATGGAAGAAGGGAATCAAAATTGTCCTCTGTGCCTTTTCAGTCCCCCAATGGTAAGTTTGCTCCCCACCACATCATACACACACACACACACACACACACACACACACACACACATAAAATCATTATTGAATGATGATAATGCCAGGCATACGGAAACAACTGTTTAATCCCAGCACTCAGGAAGCAGAGGCAGATGGACCTGTGAGGTTGAGGCCAGCCTGGACTATATCATGAGTTCTAGGCCAGCCAGGGCAACATAGACTCTGCTCCACACATACACACAAAAATGATTTTCTGTCATTTGACACCGATACCTTTATGAAAGATGTCCTTTCTTTGGTGGTATAATTTGTAAAATAACATGTTTTTTTTTTCTATATCTGTTCTAGCTCCCAAATAATGACACAGACACCTATTAGATTGACTAGGAAACTTTACAGCACTACAGCTGGGCAGATATTGATGTATTCTAAGCTGTCCAGACTACCCTGGCTACTTCCCAGCCATGTGCCCCATGTTGCTTGGCATCTTAGTCTCTCCTGGCTGTTTCTGCTCCATCTTTGTCCTCATGGTGTCTCCCTCATAAGGACCTCCTCCTCTCTCTGACCTTCTTCCTCAGTCTTTCTGCTCTCTACCTGAGAGCCCCTAAGATCAGAAGTCCTGCCTCCTGTCCTCTCTGCACAGCTACAGGCTGATCACCTCTTTATCAACCAGTCAGAGATGGTGGAGAACAACTTTTGTATAGCACTGACAGGGGAGACTGTTCAGGAAAATGGCAATGCTCATGTCCATACTGCAACCAGATCTGAGGGCACAGAAATCAGCATCTGAATACACACAGTGCACAAGACAATCCCCCAACAATAAATGAGTGAAATTTGAGTCCTATTTTCTGGATTTATTTTCATTTATGTGTATTCGTGTACATCTGTATAAGTATATGCCACTTGTGTGCCAGAAAAAGGCATTGGATTTCATAGAAGAATAGGCAGTTGTCAGTCCCCAGGGTGCTGGGAACCAAACTCAACTTCTGGAAGGACAGTGAGCACTTTTAATGGCCTCGCCATCTCTCCAGGCTCTAAATTTGATTTCTTAGCAAGAAATGTGTTATAAACATACTTATACTAAAAAAAAAGTTGCCACAAATTTTAAGGTGAAAAACTGCTAAATTCACAGAAGTATCTCAGTTAATTTTAAATGTACTCAGTTATATTCTTCATTTAAAAAAATAGTTCCCTTTTCTGAAGACAAAATTTCAAAACAGACAGTTAATCATAATTAGATAATAATGGTGCTAATTATATAGCCCAACTAGAAGGCACTCTACTACCCCTTTCATCTGTCAAATTTTACCAAAAAAGAAACTTAGATAGCTCAAATTACACTTGAGTGAACAGTAAATTAATTTCATGTACCATTAGCCCGTCAGATTGAAGTATATTCCCAATTATTGTCATAGAGCACAGGCATAGGTTTTCATCATATTGTAAACAGAGCAAAGTTCTTTGAAGTAGCTGATCTTCTGTACCTAAAAAAAAAAAAAAAAAAAAAAAAAAAGTGAATAAGGACAAATACCTTTTAAGCTATGTAAATCTCTTGATGCTTCAGTGAAAGCTCCAGGTGGAATCACATCACATCCAAGCATTCACCCTCCACATGTGTGACACCATGAAGCTCAAGGTAAATGAATGCATCTTTCCAGCAATATCAGTCAAAAGGAGATAAATAGTTCCCTAACATAGTCACCAAAATCAGTTCAGCTCCTGTGACTTCTGAGCTTGTGTGTGTGTATGTGTGTGTGTGTGTGTGTGTGTGTGTGTGTGTGTGTGTGTGTGTTCAGCCTGGTGAGCACTGGTCAGGCTTCTTCATAATCTGAGGTCCCAACTACCCTCTCGGGTCCAATGTTTCCTTCTCTGCTCTTTGAGATATAAATCCTTTAGTAGAATGTTGCCTGCCAGCTCCACAGCACAGGGATCTCTCCTAAGAGGATGAGGGAACCAACTGTTTGGAGCACACTCTGGAAGGACAAGGCGAGCTCTGGTGGGCTTCTTGCTCCAAGCTATGATCTCATCTAAAGGAAACGAGAACGCTTTGCTGTGGATCAGCCAGTTTTAAACAGAGGCCTGTAATCTGCTCCCAACCTTTTCCTCAGCATTAAACTTTCTGAGCTTAGAGCCAAGTTCGGGCCTTATTGCACCATTAGAGCAAATAACCAGAGTAAAGTGTTTGTCCCAGCTGAATTCGTTCAGTCCTGTGTTTCACTTTGACAATGTGCAACCATGCACTGAAATAAAGAGATGAGGGCCACATTTATGTCAGCAACTCTACAGTACTGACTTGTTAGAACCCCCTGACGGTGGAGGCTTGGAATGTTGCTGATCCATGGCTACATTCTCTGGGGCTCTCTTTGTCCCCTTAATAGATGTTTACTGCCCTTCTCTGTCTTGGCTTAACTTCCTGTCAACCATCAGGTAGATCCTTTTGGAGTGTGTAAAACTGAACAAACAAGCCACTGGTTTACAGAAATTCAAAAGCTAAGAATGTCGTCAGACAGCATCCGAAACCTACAGCAGAGATACACCACTTCACGCTCACTGCCTCTAACCTTTCCACCAATGTCTCTGAAAATTTCTGTAATCTATGCCTTTGTTATGTTCTGAAACTAGAAAAATGCATGATAGCATCTCCAGGTTTAAACATGTTACCAGGGCTGCCCAAAACTGTTCCTGGCCATAACTGCTAACAGTTAGTAAAAGAGCAAACTTTCCTTATACCCTTTGAGGCGAAAGCTGTGTGTTGTATGGAAACAACTTACTTTGCCGCTGTTTGGAGAGGAACCTACTTGTCATTCCCACAGAAGCAGTGCAACCTTCAGCTGCTAATGGAAAACTTCATGCACAACTGAGTAAGTGTCAAAATAAAGAAACTAAGCCCTTAAAATATCAAGTTACTCAAAGTTTCACAAAGGAAGAAATATAAGCAAGGGTGTCCCGGTTATCTTTCACTGTCAACTTGTCGCAGTTGGGTATCATTTGAGAGGAGAAGCCTTTAGCGAAGAATGGCCTGGTGAGGCTGGCCTTTGGGCATGTTGGGGGTTGGGAGGGAGTATCTTATTAACTGACATAGGAGGGCCTGCCCATCGTGGGCACGTCCTGGGCTGTAAGAGAACCAGCATGGTTTCTGCTTCAGGTTCCTGCTTGAGTCCCTTCCTTGACTTCCTTCAGTAATAGACTACAACCTGTAAGCTGAAATAAACTCCTTCCTCCTCTAAATTGCTTTTGGTTGTAGTATTTATCATAGCAACAGGACAAAACTCTTGTACATGTGCCTCACATAGGAATCTAACTGAATAAATGTTGATGAGCGACTACAACTCCATTCTCCCTCCCAGAAGCTAGAAAGACCAAATAAAGAGGCTACCTTCTGTTCTTCCCTGATTAATCAGCATCTCTGATAGTTTCAAAGCTTCTCATTGTGTAGACAAGATACAAGCTAATTTCTCATTTCAAAGAGAGCCCAGCTGTGTAAACCTTATTTTATCTCTTCACTTTTATTAGCATAGCAGTAGCCAATGGTTATAATGAAAAGCACTTTAAAAGCTATCTAAGTCTCATTTATTTGCGCAGCATTTTTTTCCATAATACATTTACTGCCATCTACAAAAGACCAAATAGATAACAAGCCAGGGAATATTTATGGATGGACTCCTTTGTTTTGCAAGCCTTGTTAAGCTGTAGGTATATTTGTGTGCAAATTAAATATTCATGGTCCAATTTATGTTATTGGTTTATATTATAACATCCAGATGTCATTTTTCTCTTTTTTGTATTCTGTGATATATATCTGAGATTCAAATACAAACACCAAGCATAATTGTTACGCCTGTGTGTTATTAAAAATTAGCCATGAGGCTCCCTGGAAAAAAAATATTTAATCTTTAAAATAAGACAGTTCCCCTGGGATTCTTATTTTCTACCTTAGAATAATTTTACATCTATAAGACCAGTTATATGGAGGCAGCAATTTTTAATGCAATTGTCTTTTAAATTTTTGTTCTTAGGATCCACTGACATTATTAAAACTTACTAAAGAAATAATTTTTCTTTATGTGCTGTATTAGAAACATTATAAATTAAAACTGCTAAAACATTAAAATGAATGATTGATTAAAATTACATTCATAAGCATGCTATAAAATAACAATTTTATAAATAACAATTTTATAAATAACAATTCATAGTTTTATGAATGTTCTATTTTCTAAAAACAAAATAAAATTAGGATAGCTGCATTTTATATTTTGGTAATTATTGCTTGGTAGTGTTTTTTTAGTAGTCTAGGTTCAGTAGAAATCATATAGATTCTCCTGTCTTCCTCTGTAGCTAGTGGGTTTCAAAGTGTGTTGCTTGGTTAAGTATCTACCTGAAGAAAATTTGGGTCAGAACACATTATTGGAAATGGCCAAGAATTCAGTAGATTGTCTTTCCTTGTTACATATAGAAATGAAATTGTCATTTTCAGAATGAAATTTGAAATGTCAAATTTCAAATTTCAAATGTCAAATTTCAAATGTCAAATTTCAAATTTCAAATGTCAAATTTGAAATGTCAACGAGCTTTTTGTTTTCTTGATTTTATCGACACAGAAGCTGCAATATGCATAAGCCAACTGGATGCAAAACAAGTGATATATTACATGTTAACTCCATCAGGATTTGATTATTTTTCTCTTCATCATCTAGTCAAGTCAGTCTGTGACTAACTACTCAATGTCACTTAAATTTCATATGATCTCTTGTTAATGTGTATGCGCACATGGATGACGTGTGTGCCTGGGTGCCTGTAGCATGGCTCATAGGTGGAGGTCAGAGGAAAATTTGTGGTCTGGTTCTGTC
Organism: Meriones unguiculatus; assembly: GCF_030254825.1. Classification (NCBI taxonomy): domain Eukaryota; kingdom Metazoa; phylum Chordata; class Mammalia; order Rodentia; family Muridae; genus Meriones; species Meriones unguiculatus. Next base: position 22,371,463 of record NC_083350.1, on the reverse strand, counting down.
CTTCCACTGGGTGCATTTGAACCCTGGCCACATTCTGCAGTTTAGAGTCTCCCTAGGTCACCATTCTTGTGTCGGTGTCCCAAAAGAGGAGCATGTCTTCAGAAGTTACTCTTGATCCTGGTTTCCCACAAACAGCATGCATGCCCGGTGTTGGGTTAGCTGCTTCTTAAAAAAACAAAGACTCGCCTAGGCTTGTTTCTTTTTTTCCTGAAGCTCTTTCTGTAATAGGAGGAAAATGTATTGTTCTTCATCATAACTCTTGACTTTCACATGACTGACATTTCAGATTGACTTTGATTTCCTGGACTGCTACCTGTCAGTTCGCACATATGCTTTATAATTTACCCATATAAGGTTCCATTGAAACTATGGAATTCAACTTGGAATGATCATTTCCTGCTAATTCATATTTTTAAATAATATTTACATTGTGGGCTTCAGAAAAGATGAGATGTTTGAGATAAGAAATGAAAATTATATGTATCAGCACTTGAAGACAAATATGGATGACAACGTAGTTCCGTGGTATGCGAGCCATTCAGAAACCTCTTTTTTTTAATTTTTATTTTTTTAATATTAGTTACAGTTTGTTAACTTTGTATCCCTGCTGTATCCCACTTGCTCTTTCCCTCCCACCCTCATCTCCTCCCTGCCCCTTTCCAAGTCCACTGACAAGGGAGAACCTCCTCCCCTTACATCTGATACTGGTTTATCAGGTGTCTTCAGGACTGGCTGCAAAGTCCTCCTCTGTGACCTAGCAAGGCTGCTTCTCCCTGGGCGGGTGGGTGGGGGGGGGGGGGTTAAAGAGCCCTCCATCGAGTTCATGTCAGAAACAGTCCCTGTTCCCCTTATTAGGGTACCCACTTGGATACTGAGCTACCAAGGGCTACATCTGAGCAGGGGCTCTAGGTTGCATCGATACATGATCCTTGTTTGGAGAAACAGTCTCATAAAAGACCCCTGTGCCCAGATATATTTGGTCCTTGTGAACTCTGTCCTCTCCAGGTCGTATTAACTCCCCTCCCCCCCCACCCACCCTTTTTTTGTTTTGTTTTGTTTTGTTTTGTTTTGTTTTGTTTTTGTTGTTCTCTGCATTCTGCCGGAGGTTTGGTTATGAGTCTTAATATCTGTTTTGATACACTGCTAGGTAGAGTCTTTCAGAGGCCCTCTGTGGTAGGCTCCTGTCCTGTTACTTGTTTGCTCCTACATCCAATGTCCATCTCATTTGTCTTTCTAAGTGAGTATTGATCATCATACCCTGGGTCCTCTTTCTTGTTTATCTTCTTTAGGTGGATAGATTTCAGTATATTTATTCTATCTTATAGGTCTATATAAGTGAGTATATACCATATGTGTCTTTCTGATTTTGGGATACATCACTAAGGATGATTGTTTCTAGGTCCCACCATTTGCCTGCAAATTTCATGATTTCCTCATTTTTAATTGCTGAGTAGTATTCTATTGTGTAAAAGTAACACAACTTCTGTATCCACTCCTCAACTGAGGGACATCTGGGTTGTTTCCAGGTTCTGGCAATTATGAATAAAGCTGCTACAAACATGGTTGAACAAATGTCCTCTAAGAGCAACAATCGATAAATGGGACCTTATGAAGCTTAAAAGCTTCTGTAAAGCAAAGGACACAGTCATCAAAACAAAACGACAGCCTACAGACTGGGAAAGGCTCTTCACCAACCCTACATCTGACAGAGGGCTGATATCCAAAATATATAAAGAACTCAAGAAGTTAAAAAGCAGCAAATCAAGCAATCCGATTAAAAAATGGGGTACAAAGCTAAACAGAGAATTCTTTGTAGAGGAATACAGAATGGCAGAGAAACACTTAAAGAGATGCTCAACGTCCTTAGCCATCAGAGAGATGCAAATCAAAACGACCCTGAGATTTCACCTAACACCCACCAGAATGGCTAGGATCAAAAACTCAAGTGACAACACATGCTGGAGAGGTTGTGGAGAAAGCGAAACCTTCCTCCATTGCTGGTGGGAATGTAAACTTGTACAACCACGTTGGAAATCAATCTGACGCTTTCTCAGACAATTAGGAATAGTGGCTTCCTCAAGATCCACCCATACCACTCCTAGGCATATACCCAAAAGAGGCTCAAGTACACACAAGGACATTTGCTCAACTATGTTTGTAGCAGCTTTATTCATAATTGCGAGAACCTGGAAACACCCCAGAAACTTCTAATTTAACCCAGCTAATTTGAAACTACTAGGATTGAAATTAAATAATTATCATTGCTTTGTTAGTAGTTCATGTTTGTGTTAAAACCACATAGTGCCCAAGAACAATTTATAATATTGGCTTGACTACTTAGGGTCTATTTAGGAAGTCTTTAGGTGGGAAGCAACGAATCATGCATCCGTCCATCTTAGAACAATAAAGATATTAAAGTCAAACGATCTGGTTTCTGGACCGGGGTCCAGTCTTTGTCCTGTTAGCCATACTTTGTAGGGCAGTGCCTAATGTCGCTCAAGGGCACTCTTTTGTTTTTATTTATTGGACTATATTCACTGCACAGAGTGATGCATCTCATAAAGACTTTTATGTGCCCATTTACCATGTACCTTGAGCATACTCTCTCCTTATCACTTACCTTTCATTATCATCTGTCCCACTCTCATTAGTTCTCTCTGATCTCCCAGACAGTTTCAAATTCTACTTTCAGGTCATATACGCACTTGTATGGTTTTATGTATCTATACAAAATATGGGACCCACAGATAAACATGTGTCTTTCTGAGGTTAGCTTGATTCACTTAAGATGTTCTACAGTTTTGTCTGCTTCCCTGCAAACTAGATAAATTTCTTCTTTATTAGTGAGAAACATTTCACTGCATACATGTACCACAATTGCTTTACCCATTCTTCTGTTGTTGAACACATATATTGGAATGCTTGGTCATTAGAAAGTGACAGTACTTGACGGGGATTAGGAGGTGTGGCCTTGTTGGAGTTAGATATGTCATTCTTGGTTTATAGGACCTGCCTAAGGAGCCTGCCGACATTCCAGCATGGATGGCAGTTGAATGGTTGCTCAGGAAGCCATAATCTAGTAAATAACCCTACAATGATGCACATGCAAGCATCATTAAACTTAGTGGATTATAAAAAATAAAAATAAAGTAGAAGGAAGAGATGTTAGGAAGACAAGGTGCGAAGAAAAAAATAGAAGGTGAATAAGAGAGGAGAACAGGAGGTGTGTAGTCAAAACACACTCATACTTGAAGATGTCAAAGAATAAATTTAAAAATACATATGTCCTATGACCCATAGATATTTACCCAAATGAATTCAAGTTGACACATCACACAGGAAATTGCACACTGATGTATATTGCAGCACTATTCACAATAGTCAAATTTATGGAGCAAACCTAGGTGTCTCTGTTAATCAATGTTCTATTGCTGTGAAGAGACACTATGGCCTTAGCAACTCTTATAAAGGAAAACATTTAACTGGGACTTGCTTACCATTTCAGAGGTTTAGTCCATTATCTGCATGGCAGGTAGCATAGTGGCAAAGAGGCAGGCATGATAGCTGAGGTTCTACAACCAGATCCAAAGGCAGTAGGAAGAAAGAGATACTGGTTTGGGGTTGAGCTATTGAAACCCCAAAGCTCAACTCTGGAGGCACACTTCCTCCAAGAATGCCATACCTACTCCAATAAGGACACGCCTCCTAGTCCCTGTCAAGTAGTGTCACTACCAAGCATTCAAACATATGTGTCCAACAAGAGAAGAGTGGATAAAGGAATTGTAGCATATATGTGCAATGGAATGTTTCTCACTAACAAAGAACAAATATATGTAGTTTGCAGGGAAGTAGATGCTGTGATTTCATGAGCCCAATGGCTACGTCATGTCCAGAAGACAGTTCTTTAGAAGCATCTTCCCCATGTTCTGGTTCTTATATCCTTTTAACTCTGTCTTTCAAGATATTGGCTGAGGCTAGGGTTGGGGAGGGTGGGTGATAAAGCTGTCCTACTTAAAGACTGAGCTCTCAAAAGTCACTTATTCCTAACACTTTGACCTGGTGAGTCTTTGTATCAACTCCTGCCCAGTGCCACAAAGATTAAGAGCAACCCTGACCTATGGGTATAAACATGTTTTTTTTTTCCTTTTATTGAAATTAGATTTTTTTTACATTATATATATATATATCATCCGAATCAGAATATATACATATATATATATATATATATATATATATATATATATACATTTCCCTCTCTCTACTCTTCCTAGTTCCTTCACACCTCCCTTTCCATCTTAAAAAAAAAAGGCTGGTTGCCCATAGCATACTTGAACTCATGGGAAAATCTTGCCTTGTAGGTCAGTATTGTAGCCTGCAGAGTCCACTGCTGGGAAAGAGCATTAATGGCATTTCTCTCCCAGCAGCCTGCATAGCACCTTCTGGTATTGTGAATGCTAGCAAACAAGAAGGGTGTCGGGTCCAGTCTGGCTTGATTTCCCTATTTTCTGAAAGTATATGAGGCCTTCATCAAAAGAGTCTTACTACCTACTTCATGTGAGCAACCAAAAGCAATGGCGATGGTTTGTATTGTTCAGAGAACATTTAGGAACTTCCTGATCAGGAACTCATAGGGACATATCCTAAGTCTTGGGCTGCCCAGATATACAGAAATAAGCTCTGGCTGGAGGAGAGGATTTCTGGCACTTAGATAAAAGCCAGCCATTCCTCAGAAAGTTGTGAAACTGCTCCCCATCTGCCTACAAATTTGTTTTTAATTGCTGAGTAGTATTCCACTGTGTAAAATTACCACAATTTCTGTATTCATTCTTCCTTTGATGGACATCTGGACTGTTTCCAGGTTCTGGCAATTATGAATAAAGCTGCTACAAGCATGGTTGAACAAATGTCCATGTTGTGTACTTGAGCATCTTTTGGATATATGCCTAGGAGTGGTATAGCTGGATCTTGAAGAAGCACTATTCCTAGTTGTCTGAGAAAGCGCCAGATTGATTTCCAAAGTAGTTGTACAAGTTTACATTCCCACCAGCAATGAAGGAGGGTTCCCCTTTCTCCACAACCTCTCCAGCATGTGTTGTTACTTGAGTTTTTGATCTTAGTCATTCTGATGGGTATAAGGTGAAATCTCGGGGTTGTTTTGATTTTCATCTCTCTGATGGCTAAGGACATTGAGCATTTCTTCAAGTGTTTCTCTGCCATTCTATATTCCTCTACAAAGAATTCTCTGTTTAGCTCTGTACCCCATTTTTTAATTGGATCACTTGATTTATTGCTTTTTAACTTTTTTAGTTCTTTATATATTCTGGCTATCAGCCCTCTGTCAGATATAGGGTTGGTGAAGATCCTTTCCCAGTCAGTAGGCTGTTGTTTTGTTCTGATGACAGTGTCTTTTGCTTAATGGAAGCTTTTCAGTTTCGTGAGGTCCCATTTATTGATTGTTGCTCTTAGAGCCTGTGCTGTTGGTGTTCTGTTCAAGAAGTTGTCTCCTGTGCCAATGAGTTCTAGACTCTTCCCCACTTTTTCTTCTAACCGATTTAGTGTGTCTAGTTTTATGTTGAGATCTTTGATCCACTTGGACTTCAGTTTCCTTCAGGGTGATATTTTTATTTTTCTGCATGTAGACATCCAGTTAGACCAGCACCATTTGTTGAAGATGCTGTCTTTTTTCCATAGTATGGTTTTGGCTTCTTTGTCAAAAATCAAGTATCCATAGGTGGGTGAGTTTATTTCTGGGTCTTCTGTTTGGTTCCATTGATCTACCTTACTGTTTCTATGCCAGTACCATGCAGTTTTTATTACTATTGCTCTGTTGTACAGCTTGAGATCAGGGATGGAGATACCTCCAGATGATCTGTTGTTGTACAGGATCATTTTGGGTGTTTTCTTTCTCCACATGAAGTTGAGAATTTTTCTTTCAAGGTCTATAAAGAATTGTGTTGGTATTTTGATGGGAATTGCATTGAATCTGTAGATTGCTTTTGGCAGAATGGCCATTTTCACTATGTTAATCCTACTGATCCATGAGCACGGGAGATCTGTCCATCTTCTGATTTCTTCTTCAATTTCTTTCTTCAGAGACTTGAAGTTTGTTTTCAAATAGGTCTTTCACTTGCTTGGTTAGAGTCACACCAAGTTGCTTTATCTTATTAGTAGCTATTGTGAAGGGTGTTGTTTCCCTGATTACTTTCTCAGCCCATTTGTCTTTGGTATACAGGAGGGCTTCTGATTTTTTTTAGTTAATTTTGTATCCAGCCACTTTGCTGAAGGTGTTCATCAGCTGAAGGAGTTCTCTGGTTGAATTTTGGGGGTCACTCATTATACTATCATATCATTTGCAAATAATGAAATTTTGACTTCTTCTTTCCGATTTGTATCCCCTTGATCTCCTTTAGTTGTCTTATTGCTTTAGCTAGGACTTCAGGTACTATGTTGAAGAGATATGGAGAGAGTGGACAGCCTTGCCATGTCTCTAATTGATTTAAGTTTCTCTCCATTGAGTTTGATGTTGACTATAGGCTTGCTGTATATTGCCTTTACTATGTTTAGGTATGTGCCTTGTATCCCTGATCTCTCCAAGACTTTCAAGATGAATGGGTGTTGGATTTTATCAAATGCTTTTTCAGCATCTAAGGAGATGATCATGTGGATTTTCTCCTTCAGTTTGTTTATATGGTGGATTACATTGATGGATTTCTGTATATTGAACCACCCTTGCATGCCTGGGATGAAGCTTACTTGGTCATGGTGGATGATATCTTTTATGTGTTCTTGGATTCAGTTTGAAAGTATTTTGTTGAGTATTTTTGCATCAATGTTCATTAGAGAGATGGTTTGAAGTTCTCTTTTTTGTTGGGTCTTTGTGTGGTATCAAGGTGACCATAGCTTCATAAAATGAATTTGGTAATGTTCCGTCTGTTTCTATTTCGTGGAATAGTTTGAAGAGAATTGGAGTTAGCACTTCTTTGAAGGTCTGGTAGAATTCTGCGCTGACGCCATCTGGCCCAGGGCTTTTTTTGGAAGGGAGACTGTTGATGACTGCTTCAATTTCCTTGGGGGATATAGGACTATTTAATCTTTCTGCCCGATCTTGACTTAATTTTGGTAGATTGAAACTATCAAGAAAATTGTCCGTTTCTTTTAGATTTTCAAATTTTGTGGTATATATGCTTTTGTGGTATATATATATACGACCTAATCCAAATCCTAATGCTTGGATTTCCTCAGTGTCTGTAGTTATGTCCCCCTTTTCAGTTCTGATTTTGCTGATTTGGATAGTTTCTCTCTGACTTTTAGTTAGTTTGGCTAAGGGTTTGTCTATCTTGTTGATTTTCTCAAGAAACCAGATCTTGGTTTCACTGATTCTTTGAATAGTTTTATTTGATTCTAATTTATTGATTTCAGCCCTGAGTTTGATTATTTCCAGCTGTCTGCTCCTCTTGGGTGTACTTGCTTCTCCTTCTCCTCCTCCTCCTCCTCCTCCTCCTTCTTCTTTTGGGGGGGGGGCTTTCAGTTGGGGCTTTCAAATTTCTTCTTGAAGGCACTTAGTGCTATGAATTTTCCTCTGAGCACTGCTTTCATTGTGTCCCATTAAATTTGGGTATGTTGTGCCTTCGTTTTCATTGAATTCTAAGAAGTCTTTAATTTCTTTCTTTATTTCTTCCTTAACCCAGCTATCATTGAGTAGCAAGTCATTCAGTTTCCATGTGCATGTAGACTTTTGCTATTTCCATTGTTGTTGAGGTCCAGCTTTAGTCCATGGTGGTCAGATAGAATACAGGGGATTATTTCAATCTTCTTGTATCTGTTGAGGCTTGTTTTGTGACCAACCATATGGTCTGTTTTAGAGAAGGTTCCATGAGGTGCTGAAAAGAAGGTAAACTCTTTTGAGTTTGGGTGAAAAGTTCTATAGACATCTATTAGGTCAATTTGAATTAGGGCCTCTGTAAGTGCCTTTATTTCCCTATTTGGCTTCTATCTAGATGATCTGTCCCTTGGTGAGAGTGGGGTGTTGAAGTCTCCCACTATTAAGGTGTTGGGATCAATGTGTGATTTCAGCTTTAATAATGTTTCATTTATGAATGTAGGCACTCTTTTATTTGGGGCATAGATGTTCAGAATTGTGATGTCCTCTTGGTGGAGTTTTCCTTTGATGAGAATGTAGTGCCCCTCCTCATCTTTTTTGATTAATTTTGGTTGAAAGTCTTTGTTGCAGAGGTGTGTTTCTTGGATGCCTCAGAATGTTGGATCCTGTTTCCACACCCATTCTGTTAGTCTGTGTCTTTTTATTGAAGAGTTGAGTCCATTGATGTTGATAGATAATAGTGACCAATGAACATTAGTTCCTTTTATTGTGGAGTTAGTGGTCTTACTGTGATTCATTGCTTATTTTCTTTTAATTTTTCTTGGGAAATTATCTGTATCCTATATTTTCTTGGGTATAGTTGTTTTCATTGGATTGGAGTTTTCCTTCTAGTATCTTCTGTAGGGCTGGTTTGCTATGTAGATATTGCTTAAATTTGGTTTTGTCATGGAATATTTTGTTTTCTCCATCTATGTTGATTGAAAGTTTTTCAGGGTATGGTAGTCTGGGTTGGCATCTGTGGTCTCTTAAAGTCTGCATGACATCTGCCCAGGTCCTTCTAGCTTTCATAGTTTCTGATGAGAAGTCTGGTGTGATTCTGATAGGTCTACCTTTATATGTTACTTGGCCCCTTACTATGGAACTCATTTGGAGACTGAGCCTATGGGCTACATCTGAGCAGGGGTTTTAGGACCACTCCATGCTAGTGCTAATTATTGGCCCCCAAGATCTGATTGCTGCCCAGAGGAGCACATTCTCACATACACCTGTCTTTGTTGTGTAAGCTTTGCTCTACCTAATTCAAAGTTAGTTAATAAAGGTGCTGAGCCTGTGACTGGACAGAAGAGAGGTGGGTCGGGCTTAGGTTCCCAGGCTTGGGGTCTCATAGGGACCACAAGTAGAATGGGGAGAGAGAAGATGAAGTAGAAAGGAGCTCAGCTACTGGATGGACTAGGAGCACCAGGTCAAGGGAAGTTTGCCCTGAGGGCTGACTGATGGAACAGGAGGAGCCCAGGCAGGAACTATTATGGTAAGTGGCTTAGGGTGTGTACCTGAGAAACAGCAAAATAGCTTATTGATACCTGCCCAGTTATTGTACCTTAAAGCTTTTATAAATGCAAGAGGTCTCTGTTTCAATTATTTGGAAACTAGCTGGTGTAGAGAAGCCCCTCAAGAATTTAACATCCTCCTACAACAGGTCAGTGGTCTTTCTCCTCGAGTCTTTGGGATTAACACTGGGAAATAAGGAAAATGTAAAACTAAGCAATTTGGCTGATATTCTTCAAAGCTCTCCTGATGAGGTGTGTTCTCTGGTTTGATTATAGTCTTAGATCCTGGCTTGAAATGTGGCTACATGTGATCAGGATCCTTTGTGTCGACAAGCTTTGCGGTGTTCTAATGTGTAAACCTATGTTAGTTAGTTTTCTGTTACTCTGAGAAAACATCATGGCCGGAAGCAACTTCCTGAAGGTATCGTTTATTTGGGCTTACAGTTCCAGAGGGATAGGAGTCCATCTTAGCAGGGCAGGGGCACAGTAGCAAGCAGCAAACATGGTGACAGCAGCAGGAAGCCAAAAGCTTTTATCTTCGAAGGTGAACATGAAGCGGAGTGTAAACAGTGAATAAAAAATAAATAAGAGGAGGATATTACTGCTCCTTAGGAGTTGAGGATTTTATTATAGCTATCAGAGAGAAAACAGACAGAGGCAGAAACATAGGCATCTGGGAAAGTCCAGAGTGGACATGATCAGCAGTCTGAGCTGGGCCATGTGAGGAGGGATGGGAGGGGACAAGGGAGAAGGGAGATAGGGGAAACTGGAGCAACAGCCAAGAGGCCAAAAGGCAAAAAAAAAAAAAAAAAAGGAGGGGGGTGCAAAAAGACTGGTGTAGTCAAACTGGTTTGGTTGTATAGGAATCATAAAAGCTAAGAGAAGGGCAAAGCCCAGTCCAATTTCTGGGCTGGAGGCTTTTAGGATACAGGACGGGGTATGCCAGCCAGGGGGACCCTGTGTCAGGTAGCAATTGAGGGAAGGTGGAAGAACTGGCAGCCAGAGTCAGCTTTGACTTGTTTAAAGACACCTCCGCCATTTGCCCTGGGTTTGAGAACTCACCAACAAGCAGGAAGCAAGGAAGTGGTATGAGACTTAAACTCTCAAGGCCTGACCCTAGTGACATACTTCCTTCGTCAAGGCCACACCACCTAAACCTCCCCCGAACAATGCCTGCTGCCCACCTAGTCTTTGAGCCTATAAGGGGTATTCTCACTCAAAATACTACAATACCCCAGGACTAAAACAGAGCCACTTACTCACTGCCTCTCCAACAACTGACAATTCAGCAAAAGCTACAAATTTTAAAAGAAAAACCTTGTGTGCGTTGAAACTCAAGTAATTTCCAATATAACCATTAATCTCAAAAATGGCAGGAGAAAGACCACCAATCCAAATCATCACGGCCAAATTAATCTAAAGCAAGTAATTAACTAAAGCAATTTTTTTTTTATGTATTCATGTACATGGGGCTGCCTCCCCTAAGGTGGGGCTCAGGAGGTGAACATTGGATACGAGGAAGACAGGCTCTTATAGCTCAGGGGTAGGTGGCTTCCAAATGGAGGATTTGGCGGCCAAAATAGGCAGGGTTACAAGAAACAGAAAGAACATAAGCATAACAAGTTAGCCCCTTCCTGAAACAAAGACATGGTGGCAAGGTGGGCAAAAAGGTAGTCACAATTGGTGGTCATAGCAAGGTAGTCATAGATGGTCAAGGTAGTGGTCGTCATGTTCATCAAAAGCATCCGGTTTGCTGAGCCCCCTGAAGAGACGGGGAGCAATCACATCTGGACTGGTTTGTATCCGCTTTCAGATAGTCCGGGGCTTTCTAATTTCGTAGGACTACATGGGGCTGGCATGGCGTAGATTACCTTTGGAGCAGTTTGCAGTCAGCAGATGATTTCCGGATGGTGTCTACCAGGTTAGTGAAACTCTCCCAAGTCAGATACAGGCAGAAGCAGTTAAAGAACTTACAAGAAACCTTTACATTCGGAGCTGCGCCCTCAGGAACAGGAAACAGGCAGGGAAGCTTAAGCTGTTGGTCGATAGAGGTACTTATCTGGAGTCCATTTGACCTATGAGAGGTGGGCCTAAGGCTTACGTTTTTGTTCGGTTTGGGTTTTTGTTTGTTTGTTTGTTTTGTTTTGTTTGTTTTTCCGACTGCCTGAAGCCTAGCTTAAAATCTTGAGCTTGTGACTGAAAATAGCAGTGAGTGCTTTACCGGTATATCAGAACTCCATTGATTAATGTTAAGACTTTGACTTTTTGACATCTTAGTATAATAATAATATAGAGTAATATATATTTACATACATTAAGCCATTTTAGATCCTCATAACTTAAGACTTTATATCCTCAGATGTTTATAATTCAAATTATTTTAAACCTTTGTAATTTATATAAACTTTAAACTTTCATATTCAATTATTCACCATTAGATGAATAATTTACGTGGCTGATCACTAAAAGCAGTCCTTGCAAAGCAATTTTCTTTAAATAGTAAATGTCACATCAGAAACCTGTTTGTCCTTGAATACCAAGCCTGTTAATAAGGCAAAGCTATCTTTGACTTCGCCTTTTTCTTCAGGTGTCCTAATAGCTCTAGAAAAGTAAGGCCTGGTTTTTATATGTGAAATGCATTGACCAGGCTAAATTGATGAAGTTATAGTTAGCCATCAATACCATCAGAGATCTGAAAAAAAAAAATAGATTATAGCAATAAGTGTGATTGAAATGGCCTGAAGCCAATTAAAATGACAGAAATATACCCATTACCTAACCAGTTGCCCTCGACTCCTGTGGTGGCTTCATTGGGGACAGTGTGGCAGATCTTCAACTGTTATACAGGGCAGCACTGGGCTTTGGCTGCCAGACCCAGGTCTGAGAGATTTTCCTGTGGAGGAGGAGCCTGGGAGAATGACCTTACTTTGACGAGGCAGAGTAGAGTAGTCAGCCCCACAGTGTCCACAGTTTGTGCACAGTCCTGATGGCAGGTGAGGCAGAGGGCAGTTTTTCCCAGTGGTTGGCGTAACCTCAGTCCAGGTGGAGTCATTGTGCCTCATCTGTCTTCCTCAGGGACCTTAGGATTGCAGCTAGGAGCTGTCAGAGTTAGCTTTTTTATTGTTATTAAACACTCAAAATGCCGTGTTAAGCAGAGCTCTGGAAAGTTCTGAAGGCTGTCTGTTAACTCACCCGATTTTAAATAATTGTTTTTAGCTACTTGTTCTAGGTTTAACCTTGAAAACATATGTAAGAGGTTAAATAGTTTGTTGTGAATGTGAATTACATTTTTTTAAAAAAATGATCATTTGTACAGTGACTATTAATCAGCCTGTCTTAATTATTTTTAACAGTTTGCAGCAAATTAATCTTATAGCTTTTATAAGATTAGGATTCTATAGTTTTATCCCTGTTAAATTTAGCCTTAAAAAATTACAGTTCTTGAATTGAAGCTTTTTTAATATCAGAATAAAACTTTAAACCTTAACTATACTCCATGGGAGACTGGCAACTTTTCCTTTCCTGGACCTTTCATGGTGCACCATCTTGCAGAATATCACAGGTTTGTTTTTTTTTATGACTCAGTTTATCAAAATAACTAAAGCTTAACAAAGCTAGGAAAGACAAGGAGGCTAGACATACATTCTGAAGTCAGTCTCCGTTAGCCTGAAGATACCTTAGGTAAGTAGAGACATTTTACAGGCTCTTTGCCAAACTGCTAAGGTCATTGTCTTGCTGTATCATAAGACAGGGATATCCCAGTTTCTGGTGTTTAATGGTTGTGGTCGTATTTTAGTTGGCCAGCAACCATGCTGGTTATTTGGGATTCCAGTGTAGCCTTGAACCTTTTTCAGAGTAAGGCTTTAAGCGTGAAAACCATGTTTTGGGTTGACATGTTTCAGTTAACAAGAACAGTTAGAAGCAGAGCTTCAGAGGTTAAAAGCAAGATTGGCACATTTGAATATTTGCCCAGAACTACTGATTTTGATGAATTAGATCTTTGTTTTAAGATTACCTGTATAGCCTTCTGATTATTAACCTTATAAGTTTTAACCTTTGTTACAGATTCTACAGAGTTCTAACTATATCTAACAAACTTATAAATTCTGAAGTGCAGAAAGTTCATATAATAGCTTTACAGATATATGCTTTATGTCTTCACAGAAATGTTAGGCAGTTAAACTACTAGCCTTCAACATGACCCATATCCAAAAGACATTTGAACTCCTGCTAAGCTTAATCCAGTGACCAGAACTCTCAAAGATGAGGAATTCTGAGCCTTGACTATCAAGGCAGTTCTGGCAAGTAGAAGCAGTGGATTTGGGCCTGGGAGGGGAGAGTACACAGCAGATGCCGACTGGGTGGCATGCTGAGGGTGGAGGGGGTGCCCGAATTGCCCCAGCTTGGCTTGGCAGTGTGGGAGTGTCAGCAGCTAGAGCTTGGTCTGGCTCCCAAGACCTCCTATAACTGGCACAGAAACACACACATCTAGAGGCAGAGTGGAAACAAAACCAATAATAGAGCTCACCCCAGGTGGCCCACACAAAGACAAGCAAAACACAAGACACAGAGCAAAATAACAGGTGAAGACATTTGGGGTCCTTCAGAGACTCACTAGTTTGACCAAAGATTTTTTTCTTTTTAATAAGAGGCTTTTTTCAGTTGCCTCCCCTATACAACCTAGATGCTAGGAACCAACCAGAGGCTTTCTAAGTGTCACAAACAAAGTTTTTTACCCAACAAAGTTATGCTGGGCCTATCAGAGTTCTCCTTGGCTCCCAGTATGCCTGACATCTTATGCCAGGACTCTCCAAACCCTTGGCTTGGTCCCCAGTGTAGTGAAACATCCTTTTGGTTCCTCAGCTCTGTTAACGCAGCCTAGACATTGAAACCCTGCCAGTGGGTGTTCAGGCATCAGGCCTCTTTGAATTTCTCAGCTCTCACTATTACCAGGTTAAACTCAGTGTCCCAGGGAAGGTCAGAAAAAGAACTGGTGGCTCTAGACCAGTTTCCAACTAACCAAAAATGACCAGTGGTCCATAGGACATCTCCCTTTGCCATGAATGAAGGAACTCCAGGCCTCATCAGAACCCCGTACATCCCCAGATCAGGATCCCACAGAACCAGGACAGAACCAGAAACCAGATGTGAAAAAAAAAAAAAACACTTTAAAAAGCTTCTATGATTTACTTATGATTTAGTAGAGGAGGCCTCCATGAAAAAGGAAAAAAGGTGTTGGCTTTTTTTCCTTTTATTTCCCCCCATCAAGCAGTCTGAGAACTGAAGGCGTACTTTGGTGCCTTGGACTATCTCCAAGGTGGCTCACTGATTAGGGAGCAGCTTTTCAGTCCCTGAGGGCAGGAGGGAAGAGTCTGGCTTCTGAATTTCTGATTTTGGGTTGAGGTCTTGATCTCGCTGGGGAACTCCAAATGTCAACCCCAAAGATGGGAGGAGAAATAACCACAGAGCCTTTGGCCAGCAGTGTAAAACAGGAACCGCAGTCACAGAGATTATTGTATAGTCTTAAGTACACCCTTAAGTTGAGGCTGAGGAGTGAAGCTGAAACATGCCAAAGAAACTGTATGGAAACCATACCTTGCAAAAGACATGAACTATGCACAAATCACACCTTCAAACGAGAGTCCCTTAATCTCGATCTACTTCAGCAACATCTGGCTTGGAGTGAGTTATGTTTTGGATGTAAAAATATCCCACACATGTTTGAACAAATTGGTCCCCAGCTGGCAGTGCTGTTTTGGGGAGATGTTAGAACCTTTATAAGGTAGGGCCTTACTAGAGGTGGGTAGTGGAGAAGGGCAGGAATTGAGGCTTTTAACCCCACCCCCCACCTCATCTCCTCTTCTTAGGTAGGATTAGCCTGGTACTCCTACCACAGCAACTAAAAGCTGCTCCTGAGCTATGCGCTCACTACCTTGATACACAGCAGGCTACAAATTGAAGCAAACCATACCTTGCTTAAATGGCTTATTGAGTATTTAGTCAAAGCAGTGGGAACTGGAGCCAATATAGATTAGAGAAACCCACCACAGATAGCTCCAGCCCTAGATCTATTTCACAAACAAAATCCGTAAGCTTCCCTGGTCTCTAAGCCACCAATCCCAGGCAAGCCCTGCTTACCATCTCCCACTTAAAACCGCCTTGCCAAACTGATCAAAAGAGAAAGCCACCCAAGTGTGTAAGAACCCGCATTCATTGTTTAGCAGCCCTCGTTTGGCAATATTTTTTATTATGAAATTTATTTTTTATTCATTATAGTTTATTCACTTTGTATCCCAGCTGTACCGCCCTCCCTCAGCCCCTCCCAATCCCACCCTCTCTCCCTTTTCTCCATACGCCTTCCCCTAGTCCACCAATAGGGAAGGTCCTCCTCACTTCCATCTGACCCTAGTCTTATCAGTTCTCATCAGGACTGGCTGCATTGTCCTCCTCTGTGGACTGGTAGGGCTGCTCCCCCATTAGGGGGAGGTGAAGAAAGAGCCAGCCACTGAGTTCATGTCAGAGACAGTCCCTGTTCCCCTTACTAGGGAGCCCACTTGGACCCTGAGCTGCCATGGGCTACATCTGTGCAGGGGTTCTGGGTTATCTACATGCATGGCTGTTGGTTGGAGTATCAGTCTCAGATCCTTATGATCCACCTTGCTTTTCCAATCACAGCATTTATTTCTGCCTGTCTTCTGTGGGTCCTCTGACTACAGCCGACCAAGGAGAAACTGAATTACAAAATACATAAAAAATAAATAAAAGACTGCTTCCTGTCCCCCAGTGTGTCTAGCTCAAGCCAGACATGAATTCCGGACTGGAGTAAAATGAGACACAAACATTAAATGAGGTTTTACTGAGGCAAAAACCCCTGTCATTCACCAGCCCCACCAGCCTTACAAATAGGTCAAGGCGCTAAGCATGTGGAAACAGGGCTGAATGAACTGTCACTTCAATGTCGAGTCAGAGACTGGCTCACGCAAAGGGTTTAGTGACCTAGGTCATTCCTTTTTCCTCCTCAACCGCTCCAGTAAATTACCCAAAGAAAATATTTCTGATAAAGCCTTAGTGTTATCCTCCAGCTGATAACCCCACAGGTTCAAAGTTCACTCTGTGGCAGCATTGGCAAAGGCGAGGCTGTGGAAGGCCCTCTCCCAGGCCTCGGATACAACAGCCCTTCTTGTATGTGGAAAAGAAGCTTGCTGACCTCCTCAGCCACGGCGACAGTGCGGCCTTCCAATGGTTCCAATCACCTTTATCAGCATCTGCTGCAGGGAGGGCGGGGTCAAGACGGGTCCCCAGCAGCCTGTGTCTGCCGAAGTCGCTCATGGGGCAACCAGGAAGAGTCTTGTCCGCCCTGGTGAAACCCTCTCTCAAATCTCCTCTCAGAAATTTAAGAAGGCAATGGAGCGGAGAGGGTGAGGAAGGATGCTCGGGCAGCAGCGACGGACACTGGAGAAGAAAGCCTTAGTGCAAGCGAAGTCGTGCTCGCAGGAACACTGAATGGCCGCATAGCATAAGGAAAATGGCTTCAAATGAGGCCAAGAGTCCGGGGATAAGGCACTGTTCCAGCATGGACACATTTCGAATTAAAGCCATCCTCCACCCTCCCACCCCTTTTTATTAAAATTATTTACTTTACATTCCTATCGCAGCTTCCTCCTTCTTTCCTCCCGGTCCCTTTCTCTTCCTGCCCCTCCTCCCCATCCCCCTTCCTTCTCTTCTCCTCAGAAAAGGAAAGACCTCCCATAGATATCAACCAGCCTTGGCGCATCTTCTCCTGAGGCTAGACAAGGCAGCCCAGTTAGGGGGAAGAGATCCAAACGCAGGCAATGTAGTCACAGACAGGCCCTGCTTCCGCTT
The DNA here is from genome assembly GCF_030254825.1 of Meriones unguiculatus. NCBI lineage: Eukaryota > Metazoa > Chordata > Mammalia > Rodentia > Muridae > Meriones > Meriones unguiculatus. The sequence continues at coordinate 22,354,453 of NC_083350.1, read as the reverse complement.
TAGGAGTCCCACAGGAAGACCCAGCTGCAACAACTGTTAGATTCGCGCAGAGGGCCTAGGTCCACCCACGCATGCGCTCTGAAGACCATCGTATTTTTTTACCTCTGCTTCTAAGGCATGTACTGAGTCGATGGCCTTCCTTACCGTCAGCACACCTTCTAACTTGTGCCCTGGGTTTTTCCCTTTCCTGCCATCCTACTCAAAGGAAATTGTATTTGTCTGTTTGGTGACGATGCTGGGGTGTGCATTTTGCATCCTACAGGAAATCTTTCCCGTGTCTCCTAACTACACCTGGACCTACGTGGTTTCCTCTGGATAGCTTTGCTTTTTGGGGTTCTGTTTTTTAACTAGAGGAGTGCTTACTTACTCCGTCAGTAGGAAAGACCTTCAGGAAGATCCCTCTTGTTCTCCCAAAAAAGACTAAAAGAGTTAAAGCCAAAGATATGCCTGAAGGATCCAGAGGCCAGTGATAGCCACTGTGTGATCTGTAGGTGTGATGCGATCTGTTCTCAGGTCGCACGCCACCTACGAGCATAGCACCAGTGTTCTTATGGATCTGCACACGGAATCCTCGGAGGCCCTGGCCAGCTACAAGGAAAGAGTTTGGTCAAACCCTGGAAACCTTGAATTAATCATCAAGAAAAAGGAGAACCTGGTACTTGGGGGGGATTTGCAGGTCAATGTCCATAGCATTCCTGTTTTAACACTAGGTTGTGTGCTATGAGCTCTGTGAAGCAGGGGGCCCACTCTTACTCTTTCCCGGGTTCAGAAACACATGAAAGGTTTTAAAGCCTACAACAGGAACTCAATTTCCTTGACTTCAGTCCTGTGATTAAACTAGAGCATCCTGACCAATAAAGATAGGAGTTAGTTTCCCAGACATTTTAGAACTGCAGCTCTCTCCCTAGGGGCTTACCAGCTGCTGTGTTGTTGATCTAACCATGTGTTTGAATATGCTGAAATGTAGGCCTTGGGGTGAAGGAGGAAGAGGCAGAAGAAAAAAATATTCCCCAACTTAAGAAAATACACTTAAAGGGAGTCAAACTCTAGTACAAAAGCCGTTAGCAGCTGAGACCATAAGGTCACTGGAGAGAACAAGGATGCTTCTGCCTCACAGGCACTTGGAAGATTTTTCTTTTTTTGACACAGAGAGCTACAGTGGGCTCAAGCTTTTATTTAAATAAGGAAACCTTCATTGTTCAAGCCTAAGCATTACATCAGATGTTCCAGACAGCTCTGCTCCCACTTCCTTTACAAAAAGAAGAGGGCCCCTGGATTTTCTAACCTCTTTGTGGTCCATCCGCTGTTTGCAATTAAGATGCAAGTTGGCATGGGCCATAACACAGAAGGTATATGTCAAATAAGAAAAAAAAATTAAAACAAGAAACCAATTAACCCCCTCACACACACACACACACACACACACAAAAAAAAAACCCACAACAACCTCGAGCACATGTTTTGCTGTCCTCTGAACAACCTTCTACCTCCAAACAAATGTTGCATGTGGTATCTCTAGTTTTCTGCATCACTATATTGATTCAAAAATCACACAGTTATCAAAATTAGAAGCATCATAGCTAATTCCAAGAAATAAACAAGGGCAACAAAGCAAACACAAGGAATCGTGGATTTGAAAATGAATAGTGCATATACTAATCAAAGATAACAAAAGCAAAAAGCCAGAGTTTTTGCAGCAAATTCTGTTTTTATTTTATTCTAGAATTAGCTATGTGTGATGTCAGTTCCTTGCAGGAATGGAGCAATACAGGTCACAGGGGCTGTGTGCTGAGCCAAGTGTCTGGGGTCTAGTTGAGGCTATTCCCCCAAACTGGTTGTGTGATTGTTGGTGTGTTGTTTACCTCTACAAAGTTCTTTTTTTTTTCTCCCTTATATGTGCCCTGTAAAGTTTACGCAGCAGAAGTCCGTGTAAAGGATTCAGATCAGTATCGGGCACTGAGGAAATCGAGTACAGCCAAGGATATTGAAAGGAAAATAAAGTGTGAAATGAGCCACTCAAGTTCAAGATTTTTCTAAGATAAAGAAAAAGGGGGGGGACTAATTTGCAGGATTCTATTGCTACCTAAAAAGTGGTGCAGCCTTCCTTGAATGTAGCCTTGAATTAGGGAGAGATGCAGGCTGCAAACAGTAGGACAACTAACTTTAGAACATAAAGTATAGTTGATACATTATTAAAAAATGTTTTTTAATTTTTTAAAATTAAAAATTTTCAAATTTTTCTATAGCAATTATAGAAAAGTTCACCTTAGGCCAAATAAAAGAAGAAGTGGGCAGAAAAGGGAAAAAAAAGAACTGAAATAAGTTAGAAAAACAAAAGTCTGTTTTAATTATAATATGACTAATTTAAATGCCAATGATCTAAATATGCCAAGTAAAAGACTTTTAAGTAAAAGATATTTACTGTCAAAGTGGATTTTTAAAAAAGATTCAATAACATATTACCCAAAACAATCCACTTTAGGAGGCTCGCTCTTCTGAGAAGCCCACAGCCATGCATGTATTACCCTTTTCCTAAGCACCTTTCTCTCTCTCCCTTAACACCTGTACTTAAATCTATAAAAGTCTTTTAATAAATTCAACTCTGGTTTCACACACACACACACACACACACACACACACACACACACACAAGATGCTTGGAAGGTGGCTCAGCCAGCAAAGAGTACATAAGCATGAGGACCTGTGTGTGGATCCCCACACCTATGTAAAAATCCAGGCATTAAGGGCAACCTTACCATCCCAGCACTGGGAAGGCTGACACTCAAAGATTACAGGCACTTGCTGGTGCCAGCCTAACTGAATCAGGGAGCTCCAGTTTTAGTGAGAGACTTTATCTTTAAAAAAAATAATAAGGTGGAGAACAATTGAGAAAGACACTCAGTGTCAACTTCTGGCCTACACACACACACATCACACACACACACACACACACACACGAAAACTACTTCTTCAAGGACATAAATATGTTAAAGCTAAAACAAAGAGATCTACTGCAATTACAATACTCAAGGAAGGCTGGAGTAGTGAGTAGCCAAATTAACTAAATTAGCCCAGAGCTGGCTTCAAAGCTAGAAAAGTTGTCAGGGGCAACATGAGGCACTGTCTGATAATAAAAGATGTAGTTCTCCAGCAAGACATAGGCAGTCTTTAGTACTCTTCAGCATAGTGACAGAGCATCAGGATACAGAAGGTTAAAACAGATAGAAAGCTGTCGGACATTATGGTACACACCTGTAATCCCAGCGGGCAGGAAGGTTGAAGGAGGAGGATCTTGAGTTTGAGGCCAGCCTAGGCTACATAGTGAGTTCCAGGTTAGCCTGGGCTACATAGCAAGACCCTGTCTCAAAATAAATAAATAAATAAATAAAAAGTAGGTATACCAAAAGACATGGATGAACCCACTCTTTCACTGGGAGACACCAGCAGCCTTCACACTACTAAATGAGCATAGTAATCGAGGAGTAGATGAGGATTCAGTGGAATTAAATGGTATTTTCAATCAACGGCATCCAATTGACATCTACAGAAACCCTTATCCATCAGCAGAGGACACAGTACTTTTAAACTCAGAAGGAACACTCACCAAGCTAAGCCACTTTCTGAACTATTAAAAAAAAATCCTTGACAAAGTTAAAAGTCATAAATCATATGCATGTCTGCCCTCAGACAGGAGAGTTGCTATAATGATCAAGAACAGAAATGTATCTGGAGGATCCAAAAGTATTGGAAGATGAATGTCTGAATAATACATGACACAGGGCTGAGATGTGGCTCAGTGGTAGATTGCCTGTCTAGCATGTGTAGGGCTCTGGGTCCAGTTCCCAGGACTATACACATGGAAATAAACTAAATAACATGGGTTAAAAAGGAAGTCCCAAAAGAAAGTTTCATATTTTTAACAAGCTGAAAGTACAATTTCTAAAATTATAGAGGGCCATGGAGCCATGAATACATTCAATGTGTATGCTGTAAATAAGAAGAACAAAAACCAGTAGTTTCCTTCTTCCAAACCCAGCAAGGGAAATCCAAGTTAGAGCAGAAACTAATGAAGCTGGAGATCAAGAGTACCCAAAGAGGCAACCACACAAAAAGCCGCGGTTTTTGAAGAAATCAATGAAACTGATAAACCTTTCTCAAGGTAGCTTAAGACATAAATTACTGATGTCAGAAATGAATGAGGAGTCATCAATACTGATCCCATAAACATTAAGAGGATAATAAAGGACCGGAATTGTAGCTAAAAGATGGAGTGCTCAGTTTTTATGTGGGAGGCCCTGCTGGATTCAATCTCCAGCACCACAAAGAGAAAAAAAAAAAAAGGTGAATAAAGGAATGAGCAAGTCTATGCCCAAGAGAAATAGACTAATTCCTTGAAAAGCACAATCTAGAGATATTCACGAATGAAAAAAAAAAAATAGGTCCCTTATCAATTAAATAAGTAGAACCAATAATTAATAGGCCCTGTAAAACAGAAAGCACCGATACCCACTGGTGAGTTCTTCCAAAAATGTAAGGAAGAAATTACACCAATTTTCCATAATTCCTTCAGCAAATAGAAGCAAAAGGACTCCTTTTGAACTCAAAGTGGGAATCCATCATTACCTAACACCCAGACAGCCAAGAAATGGAAAATAGAAGTATTTCTCATACACAACACACTGGCAGCAGAACAAGCAACCAGAAACATGAAACAGCCAACCACAAGTACAGAACAACAAACCACCTGAAAGAAGCCGAGGACGAGCCCAGGGGGTACCAATCCAGAGAAAGCCGCACCGAGAGCGGCAGGGCCGACTGGGGAGGAGGAGCTTGCTGAGCAGAACAAGCAAAACCATCATTCATACAAGAAAAGCCAGCAGTATCTGTTTATTACATGCCGGATAAGAAGGTCAGAACTAAACAAGGAAGCTCTTAAGTGTTCTGGGCAATGCCCCGTGCATAGTAAATCCCAGAGACCTAGAACCGCCTGCCTCCACTCCAGAGAAGGCTGGCAAACGGCCCCGGGGTCACAAAACACCACACTAAGGGAGCACAAGAATGTCTGCTCAAAGAAAATCGACAGGCTGTGAGGGAAAAAAATAATAATAATAAGTTAGCCCCATCAAAATGACAGCACAAAAAAGAATTGAACACCGTGGCTAGACAGCATTGACTCTAAGAACAATGAAAGTACCCAGAAAAAAAAAAATGGTTTTAATTGACTCCTGTGAAAACAAGAAAAATCACAGGATTTCAGAATTTCACACACACACAAATCTGAGGTTTTCTCAAGGGGAAAAAATAATCAGGAATAATCATTTATCCAAATCCTAAACAAAACAAAACCCACCAGATTCTACAAGGCAAAGTGAACAAAACCCTCAGGATTGCAGTCCTAAATTTTGTGAACTTTCTAGCTGTCCAAACTACCAATCCAAAAAAAGAAAGGGCATCTTTCAAAGATATGTGCAACTTCTCAAATACTTTGCCTACTGTGAACCAATTGTCATGAAACTATGGAACAGGTTTTTCTTTGTACATCTGAAGAAGAAAGGCAAAAGAAAGACAGGTTCAAATCATCAGTGAACAGGGCATGAACACATGAGAAATGTGACAGAAATTCCAAAGCTAAGAATGAATACTGACTGTCCAGCTGGCCAAGGAAAATATGTGTTCATTTCAAATCAAGATGGAGAGCGTAAGGCCCATGGCGGTGGGAAGGAGTGGAGGGAAAGACAACCAGGTGTGTTCATCCTGCACAGAGAGGTTTGCAACAGTTTTATACTAGCATTTCGAGGCACAAAGTTATTATGGACACATTGAAACACAAACGGAAGCTGAGGCAATTTACTCTTTAAAAAAAAAAACCACACACTGAGAAAATTAGCATTGTAAAATAAAGTCGTGTGGGGGTGGCAACGTTTCTTCTAATGCTGGTGATGTGTATTTCACAACTGCTGGAGCGAAGATTATAGACTCCACACCCTATTTAAAAAAATAAAGCATTTCAAAAGTAAAACATAGAATAAGAACCAAAAAAGAAAGCAAAATATAGAGATGGCTTGGTCTCTGAAGGAAGCCAAACAAGCAAGGTAAGATCTGTATTTACATGATTTGTTCCCCAGGTGCACACGGCCGTGCCACACCAAGCTGAACCCCAAGCAGAAAGCCACAGTCCTGGGGGCTCCAAATATTAGAAGACGAAATTTCACACTGCACCCGAGTGGCCAATGAAGTACATGAGGAAGACAAGAAATTCCAAAAGGAGAGTCCAAACAGCCGCCTCCACTGCCCTAGGTCCCCGCTGAGCAGGCAGGAGCAGAGTATGCACAGCAGGAAATCCAGAGCTCCACAGGGGCAAAGTTCAAGAGGCTGCAACTCACTGCACAAGGACAGTGCCCGTGTGCAAGGAAAGCACCCAACCGCACATCGCATTCAGAAAGATGAACTCGGACCCCAGTTTCACACAATATGCAAAAATCAACACCAATGGGACACTAAATCTTTTCCAAATACCCATTTAAAGGGAAGAGCTAAACAGGAAGCCACTAGAAGCCAGCCCAGCAGCGAAACTTGGTGACTTCTGGTACAGTATCCAAAGCACACATGACAGAGGGAAAATAAAGATAAAAAAAAAAAAAAAAGAAAAAAGAACACTGGATTTTGTCAGTACACAAAAATCCAAGCTTAAAATATGAAAGTGCAATTGAGGGACAGAAACAGAACAAGCATTTATCTAATAAGGTATTTGTGTCTAGACTATTAAGAGTTCATACAACTTATTAACAAGCCAGTTTTTAAGTAGCCAGTTCCTAGATGAGCAGATCTTCCTAAGATCTAAAATGACCAATGAACACACTAAACAGTGGTCAGCACCTTTAACTACAGGAGATAAAAGCAAAATCCTAGCGTGGTGGCCTCTGCACACCCACTGGGATGGCTAGAATCAAACTGAGGTGAGCACCAAGCAAACTGTAGAAAAACGGAAACCTGTACACGTTCGTGGTGGGAATGCAAGAAAACAGCTCGGCGGTCCCTCAGAATGCACGACACACCTTCTGGAGGACCCACAGGCCTCATCTCTAGAGAAGGACTTGGGGAAAAAAATGAAAATATTTCATCTCACTGGAAAAGCATACATGGACAGCACTAACCTTGGGCTGTGACACTTCATCCCTGTTGCATCCTTTCCAAATACCCATAACTTCAGTCTGGGTTATGAACAAAGCCAAGAGTGGATGGCAGTCCACAAGAAGCTTGGGCCAGTGCTCTTCAAGACTGACAATGTCCTTAAAACTAAAAGGTTAAAAGAAATAACAGTGCCTACATTTGCAGGGCTCCAAGAGCTAGGACAAGAAACATATTGTAGTGCCATGGGTGGGCTACTGAAACAGAAAAGGGACATTAACAAAACACCCTGGTGACATCTAAAAACAAAGCTTGTGATGAGCACCAAGATACTCAGGTCAGAATCTAAACTCGGAGAAATGTGCCACAGGAGTGTAAAATGTTAACACTTGAGACAACTGGATGAAGGATATGTTGAAACTCTATGGGTTCTTTCAAACATTTATGTAAGCCTAAGATTCTTCCAAAGCTCTTTTTTTTTTTTTTCTTTAAACAAGGTAACTAAATATAACCCTTTCAACAACATTAACTGCTGGAAGTCAGTGTTACAATGTGTCCGAAATTTTTATCCTTCCAACTGAGAATACTACTCTAGAATATACATGAATTCAACTATGAAAGCCTCAGTTAACTGTTCCACATACTTTTTGATGAAACTATTATAAAATATGCTTCAGAGAAATGAAGTACACCAGGAAGAGAACTCTCTGAAGTCTCATCACTTTTACTCTCTTTGCTCATAGTAGATTAGACTGAAAATGCCTGTTTGGAGAATCAAGCACAGTTTGTCCACCTAAATGATAAAGAAGGAAGATAGAACAGGCAAGGTAAAGGAAGGAAAAGGTATCAGGACCAAAAAAAGGGGAAGAAAGTAAACATTCCCACAAATGCCACCTGAACAGAGTGTGGATAGCCATGGCAGAAATCTCCTGTGGGGAGATCACTCCAGAATGCCTGCATTATAGCCTCCTGGCTCAGGGAGAGTCGGGTTCCCACAGACTCCTGCAGGATGTGCTATCTAACAAGTTAGGCCTCTGGGTCTTGTGTTCTAGCTCAGGTTCTTCAGTGGAGACCAAGTCAACCAAATTCTTTGACAAGTAACTGGTGCCCTTTTTATGTGTATGTCTTTGTCTTAGGACGCATCAGGGGATATTATGTGATGTATCCCATTTTCTCTGTCTTTTTCTGTGCATTCTAATACTCTTATGCCCCTGTAATTTCCATCTAAGGGCTTCATAACAGCATGACAGTGGTTCAGCAATTCACAACACCCACCCACTATGCCAAGCAGATACCAGCTGGCCTCAAACACCACCACCACCACCCACACCCCGCTCCTACAATAGCGCTTCGGGAAACTGTCTCAATTCACTTCTTAACAAGAACATTCAAAAGCTGTTGAAGTGAGTCACAGGGAACACTCCCTAATTGCTACCATCCTAAAAGACCTAGCATCCCCTCTCCAGCCACTCTTTGCACATCCCCACCAATTCTTAACACTTATATTTGCTTAACCCGTGCAAGCACTGGGAGTAAATAATTATGTCTCCTTAACTTCTGTTCCTCTTATTGCCATAAATTTGGACTTTTAATTATAAAGTCAATCAGTAATTGACCAGAATTAAAGAAGAGGGTTCAAAAAAAAAGAAGCTTAAAAGAGTTAAAAAAAATATTTTTATAAGATTCACACAAAACTTCTATAACTGAAAATTCATAATATCTGAAGTTAAAACATCCTGGGTAGGAGGTGGGGATGTAGCTCAGTTGGTAGAGTGTTTGGCCAGCATGCACAAATCTCTAGTACTACAGAAACAAGGCATGGTGGTACATGCCAGTAATCTCAGCACTTGAGAGGTAGAGGCAGAAGGATCGGAAGTTCAAGGTCATCCTCAGCTACAGAGCAGGACTGAAGTCAGGCTAGAATGCATGAAACCCTCTCTCAAAAGAAAACAAAAACAAAAAACCCTGAGTTGCAATTAGCCCAGGAGACTTTCCTGGCAGTTACACTGAGTGCAATGGCCAGTCTCCAAGTACCATGGTGTGAATGTGTTGGCTGAATGAGTAAAACATTCTGAAATGACAGAATTCCAAAATAATGTTTTACAAGGCTTGGAATTGGGAGATGTGAAGCCACATAGGAAAGATAAGAGTGCACAAGCAGCAATTGGGGGAGGTGGGGTCTCTGAAGGACACGAGAGGCTGTGTCCGTGTCAGTGTCCTAGTTCGGGGTTCCAGACTATTACCTACTAAGACCTTGTCATTGGTGAGCAAAGTATGGGAATAATCAGGATTGATCCACAGCACCGTGTGGATCTGTAATCACCAAACACGTTCAACTATGTAGACAGCCAATGAGGCATTACTACAGACAGCATCAGTGAGCTTTAACAACAAATGCTATGCAGGACGCAAAATGAAATAGGCTAAAAAGTTAAGCAAAGTGCCAGTAAGTCAGCATCAGACTGCCTAATAAGAATGTCATGGGAGTCCCCCTGCACGCGCGCGCGCGTGCGCGCGCGCGCACACACACACACACACACACACACACACACACAAAGACTTCTGTGAGAACAAAAATAATGAGGAAATAATGGCCAAAATGTTTTCCAATTTCATGAAAGACACTCAACTCACAGATCTAAGAAGCTCAATGAACCCACATCTCCAACACCGCATCACACTCAAATTTCTCAAAGCCAGTAACAGACAACTGTAAAAGCAACCAGACTCATGAAAACCCAAGTGCCTGGCAACACGTTAGGAGAGACCACAGAGCAGCTGGATCCAGGGAGAGGGCGGAAACGCAGTGCACCCCTCTCCATCCACAGCAAGTATCTTTCAAAAGCAAAGGCTAGGAGACCCACTCTCAGTCATACAACAGCTTAAAGAAACAAACAAAAAAAATAGCTGAAGGAGTTGATCCCAGGGCAATCTTACAGGAAGCAGAAAGCCTCCAGTCAGAAGGGCAAATGGCATGGTGTAGGATTCTGGCTCTACACAGAAGCAGTGAAGACCACAATACATTGTAAATCTGGTGCTTAGCATGATTTCTCAGGTTTTTCAGCTTCCTGGAAAATAACTGAGTATTCAAAGAAAAAAAATAAAAGGTACTCACTGTAAAGCTAAAGCATGTCTAAATACCAAACCTACCATAATGGCACAAAAACTGAAGACAAAAAAGTGTCAGTGTGTAGTCGTAATGTCTACAGTGTGAATTTAAACAACAGAGACTGGTTTTTTCAAAAGTATGGAGGCTAGGGGTCAACAGCTAGAGGTCAACAGTCAGAGCATGAGGTTGGGACTCTGCTGAGGGCCCCTTCCTGGCTGGCAGGCAGCAAACCTCTCCCTGTACAAAAACCCCGTGGCTTCTCCTGGGTATAGCTGTAGAGTAGGGAGCAAGCAAGCTCTCCGGTGGTGTCTTCTTTTACAGGGACACTAACCCAATCCTAGTGGCCCCACCCTCACTGACCTCAAATTACTTCTCAAAACATTTGTTCTTAGTAAAGCCTTACTGTATGGAGTGGGAGAAAGGAAGTCTGTAAGAGTTGCAGGGTAGCTTGTCTAGATTAGACAAAAAGAAAATGACATACCTAAAAACATCATCACTTTAGATGTAAATAGTCTAAACACCCAACTGATTGTCAGGGGTTGTTGGAACAAGTAAGAGGGGAAACGGCTGTGATGGTAAACCTTGTCTGTCTCTTAGGATTTGAAATCACAAGGAAACAAACATGTGAGTACGGATGTCAGTCAAGGGGTTTTGAAAGTTAGTTATCTGGGCCAATAAAGCATACACAAGCTTGAGGGCAGGATGGAAGAAGAACAATAAAAAACTAGATAAAAAGACTTGAACCGGCATTCAAAAAGGAAGAAAGAGGAGTGACAATGACCAAAGCCAAATACATAAAAATTATCATCCTCACTAAAAAAAATAAATAAATAAATAAAATCAAAAAATAAAATATAAGAAGCCATGTTCTATCTACTAAGGAAAAAGTTAAATTGATATTGCTCAATGAAAATTATTTTAAATGGTAGGAAATATAAGTTGTGTGAAATGAAATGAAAAATAATTCACATTTCTATCTAAAATTGAAAACCTATATGCTCTGAGACTTAAGAATTTCTCTACTGTCATATTTCTTGCACAAGCGCACAAAGAAAAAGGCATGTGTATTTTCCTGGCAAAATATTTAATAGCAAAAATAATGGAAAGAAGATATTGTCTGTTGTAGACAGAAAGATTTGTAAGCAAAATATTGTCACAGAACATATATAGCAGTAACAATAAGCAGTGGCCACTGGCATAAATGTGAAATCTCAAGAGTATTCATGAAAAAAAAAATTAACACTCAAAACTAAGCAATATATTATTGAGAAAATCAAGCACAAATGGAAAAGCCAGCTGTGATATTAGCTACCTCTGGTGGCCTTGTCACATCTGCTAGATTGGTGCCCATGTCACACCAGTTGTTAAATATTTTGAATATTAACCCTCAAAACAAAAGGAAACAAAACCATAACAAAGGTTGAAGGAATATAACCACAAAATTCAATCCCTACCCATTTTAAAAATGAACAACAAGCAAAGGCTTAAGCTGTTGAAGTTTTGGGCAACTTTCTGTCTTCATTCGTGTTTGAGAATGAGTTCCCCCAAGCCCCTCGGCCGTCCTCATGTGTGTGTGCACGCACACACAATACAGCCCAAATGTTCCTGTGCTCTGCCATTCGTGTCACTGTGTCGTCTCAGCTTCAATAAAGGACAGGCTGTGGCCTCAGAAATAACAGGGTATGGTTTCCATGCAGAGTCAGGGGGCATACAAAGTAAATTCTTGCTGCCGTGTTGTGAGGTGCTCTGAGCAGCACCCTGGAGAGATCCATGGGTCAAGGAAGTAAGGCTTCCAGGAATAACTAGGGCCGGTTTCCAGATGTGAGAGTGAGGTATCTGGAAAACGGACCTGTGTTTCCCACATCACTGCCGTGGCTGGTGAGGCCTTAAACTTCAAGTGTCCACAGACAGACCGTACCACACAGGCCCAGAAGTCTCTATTTCCTGACCCACCGAGGACCAGCGAGGCAATAAGCCGCTCTTCTTCCCGGGAGCACTGAGCTTTAGGTAACTGTTGTCGAAATAAATACATTTCAGAAGTGGGGTGCTACTGCCAAGAAAAAGAACCTAAAGTATGTGCTCTGATGTGGACTTAAGAGTCTCCATATTCCAAGGGCTTAGTCAACAAAGGATCGCACTATGGGAAACACACAGGCTGAAGGTGCAGCCTGGTGGAAGGAAGTCAGATCACTGAGAAGCATACCACTGAAAGGTGTACTGAAACACAGACATAACTCCTTCTCTTCTGCCTCTTAGCCACCATCAGCTTGCCTCTGCCCCAAGCGACTTGCCATGTTTTCTGCATTGCCACAGGCCCACAAACGATGGAGCCAGCCAACCACAGACTGAAGCGTCTGAAACTCTGAGCCAAAATAAAGCTTTCCACCTTACAAATCTAGTATCTCAGGGGTTTTGTCCCAGTGTCAGAAAGCTGACCACACCCCTACCCTGTGGGTCTAACAGTGGGCAGAAGCAGAGGCAGACCTCGAGGGTTGTCACTCCCGGGCTTTGAGGGGATTGTCCACAAAACCTTGGTGACCTTCAAAAAGTTGCCTATAAGAGCACGTGGGTGCAGAAGGGCGACTATTTAGGAGGCTGTGTAATGGCAGAAAGCTTAACGACATTGCCATATCCAGAATGAAGAAAGCACAAAAGGCACCCAATGAACTAAGCTAGCCAGCTGGATTTTGACATCAGAATCACTGATCCCTACCTGGCGGGGTAGACAAACTGAGGAGCTGTCGAAAGATTCAGAGACAGTTGCGTTTGAAAAACATCTCCAGCCTTTCCAGATTTGCAAAGGAAATTGTGAAATGGTTTGTGAGCAAAGATCTTCCCAGAGCCCGAAGAGATGCGGCTCTGATGACTCCCAGATTGCACCCACTAACCCCTCTCCCAGTATCTCTGAGGACTGTGCGGCAAGCCGCAGGAAACTCTAGGATGCAAAGGCACGGCCCTCCACCAGCCTCAGCGGTAGTCTGGAGTGAGGAGAGGCTTATTTTAAAGAACCTGTAACTATGACATTTGTCCTGCAGAACTAGCTCATTTTTACTAACTTTTAAAGATTTGTTTATTTATGTACACAGTGTTGTGTCTGCATGTCCACGTGTGCGCCAGATCTCACTATAGATGGTTGTGAGCCACCATGTGGTTGCCGGGAGTTGAACTCATGACCTCTGGAAGAGCAGCCAGTGAGTGCTCTTAACCTCTGAGCCGTCTCTCCAGAACTAGCCCATTTAAGCAGGAGGAAGGGAATTTGATAGGAGAGCCCTCCCCATCCAGCTGCTAGGGCTACAAGAGACAGAGCAAATACCAAATGAAAAGTGGCCTCTGAACTTTCAAATATCTTCAGACAAGAAACCTGGAAAACCATGTGATGGGCAAACACCAGCCACCAATCAGAATCATGCAAAGACAGAAACTGTCAGCAAGCGCAGAGAAAGAGACCGGAAAAGCCAAGAGAAGTCTTCCTCAAGACACCTTTAAAAAGGTGCCCATGGGGGCCTTGGGACTGCCTCAGTGTGGGCAGAAAGGGCCTGTTGCAGTTACCCGCTGCTGTCCTCCACAAACACAGAGATGTGAAGAACTGGACTCCAGTAGCCCTAATGACATGATATCATCCTGGAGTTGCCTGGGTGAGGATTTTTGTAAGATGAAACTCATGGAGGAGGGGGGCCTTGAAGGGAAAATACTATTTGGCCCATGGAAAGCACTAGGGACTAGAAGGCGAGTTAGGGTACCAGATCCCCCAATTTTCCTGGTTTCCTAGTATTCAGACCCTGTGGGCTTCTTCCACAGCATGGCAGTGGGCAAAAGACATTTCACCTACTCTCATGCTTTCTTGGATTACCCATTCTCCAAAAACTGAAACATGCCAACAATTTCTTATGACCCATGTTAGCAAAGACAGTTAGCAGGGGCTCTGGCCAATAGAGGCTGGTTTCAATTTTCCAAACACATGAGACATTTTGACCTTGTTTTAATCATCCCCTAAATATATGTGGAGTTTATAGTGCTGTGACAGATGTGCGATACGGCTTACAATGTGGAACAGGGTTCACCAAAAACAAAAAGCTAATATGGGAGATGCTGTAGATCTGACACCAGGTAGAAGCCAAGATGTCGTCCCTACACACCTCCACCCCCATCTCCACTCCCACCTCCAAACAGGTATAAAGCTTTTTTAACAACCGTGAGACCTGGACACATTTCATTACAGATCTTTTTCAGAAGAAGGAAGCATCATGAAGCATAGGCTGGGAAGAAAGTACTAAGGTATTTGTAGCCAAGAGGCAATGTTGGCTTTTGAGCTAGCAGATCATTTGACATAAGTGAGGTCACAATGAATTCCCACTCAAAAAATCTTGTTTTAAAGTTAAAGTTTTCACAGCTTTTTGGAGCAAAAGTAAATCCTTTTCACTTTTTTTTTTTTAAGAAAGATCATTTTCAAGGGTTGCTAGTGAAATTTTTATGTGTGGTTCCCAAAGAAAAGCATTACTTTTGGTGAGGTGGAAACTATAAAGCAGATATAGCCACATGGAGGGAAAATGAAAATATTACTCCATACTTTATCATGTACACTGCAATAAAATGGATTTATTTATAATTCCATTTTAGTAACAGTGAAAGTGAAAAGGTTTTAAAACTTTTTAATTAAAATTATTAATTAATAATTTAATAGTAATTAATAATTGTTAATAATAAATTAATAATTGCATTATTCTCTTTCCAACCCTTCCTGTGTTCCCTGCTCCCTCTCAAATTCATTGCTTCTTATTCTATACTTATTTATATATATACATACATATATATAAATGAATAAATATGTAAGTACAACCTGCTGAGTCAATTTAATGTTGTTTGTATGTATATGTTTTTAGAGCTAACCGCTTACCATTTTTAATAATCAATTAGAGGTTTATCCCCAAGGAACGCTGATTTCTCCTCTCCCAGCAGTTGTCAATCGCCTATAGCAGACAGAGTCCATTTCAGAAAGCCACAACTGGTCAAAATGCAGAGAACAGCTGATCTTGGTTGTCCAGCCCCAGCTTCATCTACAACACAATCCCCTACCCCAAGGCTTAGGGAGCACCAAGAAGGATCTATAAGAAAGAGCCAGAGGACTAGGAAGTTTTGCTATGAGACTGTGTCTTCTAGACAGTACAGGGAAATAACACCAGTGGAATCTCAACAATAGGGCTGCCCTAAACACCTGAACACTGGCCACATCAGTTGAAAACATTCTGTTTTTCCTATACCTGTGTCTATCCAACCACAGTGACACTGCTAACTTCACCTCCTGTTCTTCTCCATTGTTCGCTCACACGTTTCATTCTGTGTTCATTTGCTATTACATACGACTGGAGTTTTTTTAATGTCTCTATCACACATCATCGACAATCTGCAGGTTTCTTAGAAAACTTAAAATCAGAAGGACAAAGAAAATGTGAAGTTTTATCCCCTATGGCTACTTGAACGTTTTGGTTTTGGTTTTTGTTTGTTTGTTTGTTTGTTTGTTTGTTTTTTGTGCCTACTCCTCCCGGAGTAGTTGAGGGGTAAAGTTTGAACAGGACATGTCACCTTGCTACAGGTCTCACCCTATTAAGTGAGATCTTTTGGATGAATTTCCAGAAGTGAACAACATCTGCTTCCTCTAACTCCTCTGTTCACCTCGGGGGTGGGGTAAGGGGTTCAAGGCCCCCGTGGCATGACAGGCCAACCAACCTCCCCAGTCTCCATGCTGGATCAGCTCTTGGACACACATAGGCTGATTCTCTTGATGAAGTGCTCTGATCCCACCCCTACAAGCTCCTCTATGGTAGTTCCTCCCGAAGAGCTCCGTCACCTGCCCTTGCTAACAGTGTTTCCCTAGCTCCTGCTGGAGCTGAGAGCCAGCTGAAGGTCTCCCTGGTACAGAGAAATGCTCACCCCACCCCTGAGCCAGGTAGCGAACATGTGCACTTGACAGCTTTGGGAACAAGCTCTCACACACGAGGGTCCACCCTGCACCTCACCTTCCAACACGTACCCAATGCTGATCAGCACGATGTAAACTCATGTTACACTTCCGTTCATCCCTGCCCCCCTCCTGTGAATTTCTAGGGGCAAAGAGACAGGGTTAGCCAGCCCATATTTGGCAATCATCCTCCCACACACACACACACACACACATGCACACACACACACACACACACACACACACACACAGAGCCTTCTGTGTTGAGCTTCATAGAACAAATTTAAAAGGTTTCTAGGACAGAGTCCAAAGGAGCAACAAAGACAGACAAACCCTTAATGCTGCACATAAATGACCAAAGGCAAAGTTGTGTAGAGGCCAGGAGGATGGAGAAGTGGGGAAGACTCGTGTGGAGAAGGCAAGAGCTGCTGCCAACTGATCACAGGCCTTAGTCACATTCAGGTTGTCGGTAGCTTTGAATTAGGCCAGTTTCCAGAGTGCATATGAGATAGAAAGCCAGCTTAGTGTAGCATGGCATGGAGAGGGGGGCATAGGGAAGGAAAGCCATAGATATAAGTACTGTTTTCAAGAAACTTGGCTGTAAAAGGGGGGGAGGGTAGAAAAGAGATGGTCTGCTAAGCGAGGATCACAAATCCAATTCAGAAAGAGAAGCTTTGCTCCCTTTTCTGAATGGGGCAGATGTGAGTGAGTTAAATACTTATGAGATCCGGTCCAGTGAGTGACCCACGGTCTGTGTACATTTACCACATACGTGTGTGTGTGTGTGTGTGTGCGTGCATACACACACACACACACACACACACACACACACAGCTTTTGTCTTGAAGCCAAGGAGATGAATGACTTCTGGGCTGTATGGCAGGCGATGCAGAACAGAACATGCACAACAAATGCCAAGTAGTACTGGATGCCCAGGTGACTTTGGTCAAGGCGAATTTAGGAAGACTGTAGCCTTGAAGGTATGGGGGGAGTGGGGGAGTGGGGGTGTGGGGGTGTGAGGAGGTGTGATTTCTGAGCAAACCCAGCCACCGGGTCCTATTTTTAAAAAGGAAGCAAATCTGCCTTTATGCCTGGAAACTTGGTATAACAGCCCAGTCTTGAATACCTGGTTTTACACCATAGGCTCCAATAGCTTAGGTAAAGATGCTACCTGCATCCCAAGCGCCTGTGAGGCGGGTTGGTGCTCTCTGCAACAGACAGCTGGAAGGGTCCTAGAATCAGCTAGTCAAACACCTCACTTTACCACATGGAAACTCTAGTTCAAAGAGCCTGAACCCAGAGTCAGATCTCCTGAGCTTATCCCTCATGAGTCCCCAGTGGCGGTCACAGAGTGGTGAAGACTCTATACCCCGTGTCCTGGGCTATAGTAAGTATCATTAGAATAATTAAGTATCTTTAGAAACACTTGAATTTTTTTAAACAACATCCCTCCCTATTTACTGACAAAACTTCTAGCCCGGAGGTAAAATGAACAATGGCACCTTTGGATTTTGAGGAAGCTGGATTTCTAGGTGTGGGCAGAATGATTTCTTCCCTAGTGTACAGGTTGTAGCAGCGGGATTCCGAGCTAAGCCAGCAGAGGGCACACTGCTCCCCTTTTCTCCCAGCACAGTGTGGGTTTAATGTGGTAAAATAAATAAATAAACAGGCTTTAAGTATCTCCCTAGCCAATAAACACCAACAATTTCGAATGCTTTGCGCACTTAGCTCCCTTCTTCTTAATAGAGAGATCAAAGAGCAAACTGATGTCTGGGACTGCACAACAAAGTTCAGCACAATAAGGCAATAGGAGGGAGGGGAAAAAAAAAAAAACCAGGGGCCAAGGTTCCCATGGTGTGGATTGGAAAATGTAATTCTGATATCACAGCAAAAAGGGGGGGAAAATGTTCCCACTTTAAGAATGTGCAAAGCAAACTCAATGTCTAGTGTTGGAAACTAACAAAAACATCAGCTGCTAAGTTAAAGGATACAATCTACAGACCCAGAGAGGCCAAGTTACAAGGAGGACTCAAAGGGGATGCACGGATCAACCTGCGAAGGGGAGGTAAAACAGATTCTGTGAGTGGACCGGCGATGGGTGGTGATGAAGACAGGATGGATCGGGCAGGCAGGGGAGAAAGGACAGAGGTAGAGAGTGCTGGGAGAGGGGACTGGAACTGGGGAGCGTTTGGAAGGCAATGTAGAAACCCAGTGCAGTTGGAACCCCCTGGAATCTGAGAATGACCCTAGTGAAGTCTCCTAGTAATGGGGGAGACAGAGCCCGAGGTGGTCATCTTCTATAGCCAGGCAAGGCTCCCTGCAGTCGGACCGGGACATCCACCCAGCCACAAAACACTCAACCCACAATCTGCCCCACCTCAACGACGTGCTGGGGTAATGGCAGTGCCAAACTCGTGGCGGTGGCTAGCCAGTGACTGGTCCAACTGGAAGCCCACCTAACTAGAGAGGGCCCACTGCCTGGATGGCCAGGAACCAGAGGCTGGATTGCCTGAAGACCTGGAATAGAACCAAGCACAGCTGAGGAATAAAAGTCAACAAAGCGATTCCTGGTGATATTCTTCTATACTCATAGATTGGTGCCTAGTCCACCTGTTGTGGAGGAAAACTATCCAGCAACTGATGAAAGCAGGTGCAGAGACCCACACCCAAGCACTAGGCAGAGCCAGGGGAATGCCCGCAGAAGATGAGGAGGAAAGACTGTAGGAGCCGGAGGGGCTGAAAACACCTCAAGAACATGGCCCACAGAAACAACTAAGCAGGGCTCGTAGGAACTCATAGAGATGGGAGCCACAAACACAGACCCTGTATGGTCTGGGCCAGGTCCTCTGCGTATACCTCAGTGTCGCTTGGTGTTCTCGTGGAACTCCTAACAATGAGAGTGGGCTGTCTCTGACTCTTGCCTGCCTCCTACCAGGTCACTTCGACCAGCCTTGCTTATGAGGCTTTGTGCCTAGTCTTATTGTAACATGTTAGGTCCTATTTGGAGGTTGTCCCTGGGAGGTCTGCTCCCTTCTGAAGGGAAACAGAAAAGTGGATGTGGAGAAGAAGGGAGCAAGAAAGACTGGGAAGAGTGGAGGGAGGGGAAACTGCGATGGAGATGTAATCTATGAGAAAAGAATGAAAAAAATAAATAACATTTAAAAAAGAAAGAAAACTAACAAACAAGATTAGTACATCAGAGCAAGCTGACTGCCAGTGAAACACTGCCCAAGCCCATCACAACTTCCTGAGGGGCCTGTGGGAGCAGCGAGCTAACAGCATGCAGCCAGAGGGTGCGGAACCAGAAAGCAAGGAAGGCCCCCGTGCCACTTTAAGTTTCTGGAAAGTGACTCAGTCTCTAGTATGTAATCTTAATTTCAGGATGCAAGCCTAGGCTCCTGAGGAAGTCATTCACCAAATCCTACGCTACTGACCCACAGCTCCCATCCGTCCATCTTGGACTTTCCAGAAGACACTCAGCAGGACACAAAAATCAAAACTGGGGCAGGGTAGGCAGAGCCTACTACATATTCTAAAATCTTTTCTATTTCTGAGGCTTTTTCAGGCAGGGTGTGTCTCTAAGTAAGATGCCTGGCAGGCATAAGCCTATATAGGTGGGTTCCTGCAAAGCTGGTCATTGTTTCTACAGCTAAGGATGGCAATGCCCTGCACAAAGAATACGGGCCATCACCACCTCCAGCTGCAGGCATTGCAGGGCTGCCTTGTGCCGATTAAATCTCCCTATACTCATCCCACTCACCCTCTATCTTTTACCCCCACCCTAGTACACCAAGATAAAAAAAAATAAAAATAAAACCATGGAAACATACAATGCTCTGATAGATAGTGTGAGTACTACCCCTTCAACCATGGGGTCACAGGCACACACACCCCTTCATCTCCACCATGACAGATGCATATGGTTGTCTGTCCTCCAACCTGTAACTTCTCCAGTGCCCCATGGGCATTATAAGCTCATCTGAAGTGTTTCAAGAGAACAGGAAGCCATGAGGCAGGGATTCCAGTCACATCCTGGCATCACACCATCCAAAAGGCAGCCAGAAAGTTCCTTCAGCTTCCATCCTGTTGAAGCATCTCCTCTCTCTTCAACAGAGCAAGACCTATGGAGATACTTCTCATCCCAGCTCCACACAGCTTCTCAGGCATTCGTCCACTTCCAGCCCCTTCTAACCCCAGCTTCTCTGTGCAAGACTCTACCTCAACACTTCAAACATTCCTCCCTTCCTCCCTCCCTCCTCATGGGTTCTCCCAGGTGCCTGGCCACATCTGGCTCCCTCCTTCTTCCTATTCTAGATCCTCCTCTGAGCCATCTGCCCATTGCTTCCATTCCTCGTCAGCTCCACTCATTTCTCAACCCTTTTGACATGACTTGGTGCTCTTAAGAGGACTCTTCTCTATGTCCCCAGCAATCTGGCCAGTCACACGCCTGCTCCTCTCCTCATTTTCAGAAGACTTGAGCACTGCAAACTATAGTGATTTTTCGTTAGGATGCCAACCCTCAGGGCCCAGGCTGACATCTCTGCTCACCTCGTGACCCTCCAGTCAGCGTTCTTGAGCTCTCCTTTACAAGTTCCTACTCTATCACCAGCCATACACAAAAGAACTGGTCTAAATTTTCATACCAGAAACTCCCTTCCAAGGTCTTACCCACTACTATGGCATGAATAATGTTCCCCGGGTTTCTACCTCAAGACTGCAGCTCTGCTCATCATTCCTACCCCACTCCATATCTCTACAGGTTCTCAGCAGGACCGAGAACCAACCAGACTCTGCCTCATCAGGGCACACGGTCCTTCCTCCTGACACAAGACTCTCCCCACTGAAGCAGATACTCCTTCTTGAGGTAGTCTCTTACCAAGTGGCATGTCACCAAAGGCATGAACTCATCCCTCCCTTCTTCCTTACCTCCTGCCCCCATCCAATCCAACAAGGGCCAAGTTGTACCAACCCTGTCTTCTAAATATACATCAACTCCACTTTCATCTCTACTCCCTTCACTCTAAGCCCAATTAACCATGACTTCTGCTGTGTGAGACTCCCAAAAGCACCTACATTGTCCACTCAGCAGCCGCTCATGAGAATACTGCTGAAATCTCTGTGTCACTTCGTGTGATCCTTGGTGTGGTACTGTACAAAGGGTCCCATCTACCCCAGGACCACCCTCTGGTGCCAGGGTATGGCACCCTGGGCTTTTTGGTACTGAGAATGGATTGTTGTGCTATAGGGGAGTTGAAATGATACATCTAAGACACAACTTTGTGGAGTCCTCCTGGTGGCAGAGCTGTTTCCAGAACCTTCAGGGAGAGTGAACATACTTCTGTTGAAAGGAGCAGGGAATCACTAAGGGGGTTCAGTGTTCTCTGCACTCAGGCTGATAGCAGCAAGGCTTGGAGGGAATACTAGATGAAGAAACTGAGGCAGAATCCCACTCAGGCAAAGCAGAACAACAGAACTGGCAATAAGAAAAGAAGAATAGACGAGTGTCTCCACACCTTCAGCAGGTTCACAGGTCCCTGTCATGCCAAGTAGAAAAATCATGACTCCAAATGTAGCCCTGGCCAGCTATAAGCTGGGGCTGCTGTAATTCATGGCCTTAAAGCTTGCTTGCCAGGGAACAGAGTAGAAGGCAATACTCAGAAGCAACAGAAAGGCCATTGGACGTTGATAACCGTGATAATTGGTGTGCCCTTGAATTGCAGCTTTCACTCATGTATGCACTTTACTGTTCAAGGCTGGAAAACTTCCTCAGTTCACCCAGAGAGTCCAACTTCTCAAGGGCCCTGAAGCCATCTTTCTCCATGGCACAGGAACTGTTCAGCATCAGCTGGAGCTATGCCCATTTCCTCAAGCAGCAAGTCATCCTCTGTGGGACTACATGGAAAGTGTGGAATGTGCTGAGGCTGTTGCAGACTTGGACCTGGGCACAAGCCCTCCTCTCTTCCGTCTACAAGTGTCACTCGGATCCCTTCACACATGAGCTCTGCGCTGGGCCCTTGGGCATTCCAGTGCCCAATGAACCCTGACAGAGACCGCTGGGCACCATGCAGCATAGAACTCCTGCTCTCCGGCTGCAGCCCTTCTCTTTTCTACATCTCTCAGCTTGTCACTGAGGCTGCCCCCGCTTTGCTCACCTGTGTCCCTTCCCCCTTGGGGAAACTCTGATGCTTCTTACAGCATCACTCTGGGCTCACACGGCCAGTGTACCTTCCCACCCATTAAAGAAGCCAAATGGAAATGACACAGCGCAGGTGCTAGCCCCAAAGGACCTGGGTCTGGAATTTAGAGGTGGGAGAGCCCTGGTCTACTTCTTGCATTCGGAGGTGTGAGAAACAAGAACTATGGGAGTTAAGTGACTGGCTCCTCTGGAAGGCTCCCTGTCCTAGGAGCCCACAGTGGTGGTAGATGGGGAAATCCAAATCAAAGTGCTCGCCATCACATACCCTCAAGTTTTACACAGCTCGTAAAAGAAGACCCCTCCTGGCACTGCGCAGGAGCCATTATTCCGTGTGTCTTCCTCTACAATTGCATTCAAACACTTGCCAACAGGCATTTGCCCAGTACTTCCTGTATACCAGGTACTTTAAAGACCAAACAAAAGTAAAACTGAGACAGTTGTTCGCCTGGTCTTAGAGAATGCACAAGCCATACCAAAAAGCAAGGCATTTATCCACAGCATCACTGAGCAACTGCATGCCAGGCACCACTGTGGGTGTCAGTGAAGCAGGAAGCTATGCAGAGCAGCCCCAGCTGTCACTCTACAACCCCAGCAGGGAAAACAGCACCAAAGCAGACAGATAAATGAAGAGTGCAGGAGCAGGTCATCAAAGCCAGGAAGAAAAAAGATAAGGGGAGTCAGGGGAGAGGGGCTGAACCCTGTCTTCTCGGAAGTGTCATTGTTGAGCTGTGTCTCCGAAGAAATTACTCTGCAAAGACAAGAGCTTTCCTGGAGCAAGGAGTGGGGTAGCCCCTACACAGACCTAGGGCCAAAGGAGTAGGCAATCCAGGAGGAAAAAAAGAGTGAAAAAGAATCCAGGAGTTGTACAAGGGAATTAATTACACAGGAGCAAGATGAGGGATTTTCATTTCGTCCTAAGAGGGATGAGAGGCAGTGCCATCACTAGGACAGCTGTCCCAAAGCTAGGGAAATACAGAAGTCATCTCTCCACAGTGAGGAGTGAGAGTGCCACGTCCATTGGGATGCACAAATGTGGCAAAGAGGGCCAGAAAGCAGGACTGCATGGGACAGTGCCAACTCATCTATCTCTCCTGTGCTGTACAACTACAGTGGGGTGGCATGACCAGCGAGGCACCACAGGGAAACACCTGCCAATGCTGAAAGCCTGTCTGTCACCTTTGGAGGTGGGCTGGTCATACATTTGCTTATCACTGTCCTTAAAGGAAAGACAAGCTTGTGTCCCAAGGTCACTTGCTCGCATTTAACAGCTATGTGGGGTTGGAGAACCTTAACGTTCCTGCTGGAGGTAGCAGGACTCGAAAGATGTGGCTCGCCTGAGAAGAAGGAAAGTCCTCCAAGCCCCGGGAAGAATGTGTGCAACACACCCTAGGGGAGGGGCCCTGTGCTGCTCTTGGGGAGTAACAGGGCTGCAGAGTAGAAAGCCTGGGCTAGCTCAGAGAGACAGAGCAGGGGATAGCAGGGAGGACCAGGAGGGCTGGGAGGACGGAGAGGCCCAGCAGGACACTAGGCTACCAAGCAACATTCGAGTTCTCACTGTCTCCTGTGGATGAAGTGGGTTTCCACTGGGAAGGAAGCTATGATTCAGAGTAAAATCAGGAGACCCTAGCTAAGGAGAAAAAGTGTCAGAGGGGCACTCCACAGAACAGGTGTGGGTCCCTGACAGAGCCAATCAAAGTAAAACAACCACACACTAGGGTGAGGGGAGCTTCAGGACTGAGGACGTGGTGCCCCTATCACTACACGCCCCTCCTGTCCTGCAGAGTAGACAGAGGCTGTTATTACCTCCAGTTCACAGACACAGGAAAGAAGGACAGAATGCGGAGCTCTGCAGGAGACTGTTTGCAGGTGCCGTCACCCTGTTTTGGGTAACTATCCTGAGAGCTAGGGTGCATTCATAGCCCTCCCACCAAATTTTTATAAAAAAGATCCATAGATACACTGCCCTTTTAAAATATGGGGCAAGACTGGAAAGCAAATGGATCTCAGGATATCCTGAGGAGGCACCAGCGCCTTCCTCCAGAGCCTCCTCACTCTCTTTAGCTATCCATTTCGGGATCTTCATTAACCACCCCTCAGCTTTTCTTTTTTTTTTTTTTTTTTTCCTCCTAATCGTTGCAAATCAATAGCAAGCTTAATAGTGTCCCTGCAAAGTCCTGCCCAACTGGGCTCTGAGAAATGGACCACACAGAAGCATCTTGAGCCCTGCCACCTACCCCTGCCCCCTGAAAGCCAGGAGAAAATAAGGGTACCCCAGCATTTGTGTGTGTGTGCCTGACGGCACTTTATGGTTCCCTCAGTTCCACCCCAGGCCTCCCACCCTGTTCCCATCACTTCTACATCCTTGGAGCCATGAAAAATAACCTTCTTGTCAAACCACCCCCCAAACACAAAAAAAAAAAAAGAAAGAAAAAAAAAACCAAACAAACAACGAACTTTCACAGAAGCCGTTGTCGAGAATGTGGACTTTCCAGCTTATGCCCCAGTAACATGGAATAGAATACCAGTCACCAGGAAACCTGGGCATCCACGGGCCCTTCATCTGGAGCTCCTTCCCGGTGCATCCTCTTTGGGAGAAAATGGCCTGCCCATGCCTCTCCCCACCTTGTCTGACCCTCAGCAGTCAGGCTGGTGTCTCCAATCTTCTCCCTTTCTACCAGCCCAAAGACAGAACAACTCAGCCTTCCCGTTTCTACATCATGTCCCTTTTCAAAACAGGACTGGTCCTTCTGTCCTCCCATAGCAAGTAACTATACATCTGTCTTCACACATGACAAATTAGGTGCTTTATATTTCTTAAATTATTTTGCTTTTGTATCTGATTATACCCAGAGAGCAAGGTTTGGGTTTTAAGTCTATCTCGTTGGTGTGTGTCCCAGAGAGAGAGAGAGAAGAGACAGAGACTTAGAGGCTCAAAATCAAGTGACTTTAAGGCTTTTGTTGGTGAGAGCCCATGATGAACATCATTTGACAAAACTTTTATCTGCCATTCCACAATGGAGACTTTGAAAAGTGAAACAGAAAGAAAAACTAGTGGGTTTGACATAGAAGACGAAAGAAGTGACAAAAAGTGGGGGGCGAGGGGAGTGGCCCGAGGGGAGAGTCTCATTCTTCATTTCCCCTCTGAATTTCAGCATGACTTTAGTCATATCAGAATTCAGTCTGAGCAATTGTTGGAAGGAAGCATACCAGGTCTGCCTGAAGGAAGGGCAGACAGGAAGCTGGCAGAGAAACTGGGTGTTGTGGTGCAGAAGCGCCCCCGACAGCGCTCCTAGCTGCCGTTTGTTTGCCTGGAGAAAGCAGGGCAAAGCAGAAGGTAACATTTGCCTTTATTCTGTGGCCGCATTACAATGCGAGAGTCCTCCCTAACTGCCCACTCAGAGCTAAGCCCACTTTCAACCATTTAACCTATGACTTTATCTCAGAGCCTCCCCCTGAGCCATGGGACTGTGACCAGATGTGTGAGAAGTGAATTCCTAAACCAGATTGCCAATCCTCTTCCCATGCGTGAGCCTTTGATAGGCTTCGTCCCCATTTAAAAGCAAGAAAACAAAAACAAAATTTCCTCTAAGAAAAAAGACAGCTCCCTGTCTCCAGTCTCCTCAGTTTTTACTTCCTCCTTAGAGTTTTCTTACTTTTATCCCCTTCTCAGCTCCAGCTCAGTCAACCAACTTTTCTAACAAACGCACAACAGAGTAAACAAACAAATTCTCTTCTTTCCACACCGGGACACCAGGGTAGGGGTGGCACTCTGCCGCCCATGCCCTGGATCCTCCCTGGGAAGCTGAAATGATGGCCACGGCCAGCAAACTGTGCTAGTATTAGGGGCCTCAGCCTGCTTTGAAAGGCTGCTACTTCCCTAAAAATCTCCAGTAAGAAAGCCACAGGACAAAGGCAGGTTTGCCAAGTGCAGGTTTCTGGCTTCACAAACATTAATGTCTGACTTCCGGGCTGTTTCTGTTATCCGGGAGGATTCAGTATCTAAAACTCCTTCCTCTTGTTACCTGATGTAGTTAGTCTATTGCCCTCCTCTTGTTCATAGTAACTACAAGGGCAGCCAAATCCCCCAAAGATGCAAAGCCCTCAGTCAGAAGCGACAAGAACTGGGGTTTGACCGGACAGTTGTCACCATATGCCTGGTCTTCTAGGTTATCTTATCGGGGGGGGGGGGGGGGGGGCTCAAGAGAATCCAGAAAAGCAAGTTCCAGCACTCAGAAAGTCCCAGGTTTCTTAATGTCTACAGTCAATTTGACCTTTTCCTAAAACATTGTGTGGCTCACATGACACACTCTGCTGGTTGGCTTAGACCTACAGGGGTGTTGTTCATTTGTGATCTGTGCCCCAGGCCACAGGCCTCACAACTGCCCAACGGTTTAGATTGGCTGGTGCCCCCACACCCACAGCCCTAAGGGGAGCAAGGGCAGAGCTGGAGCCTCATGATGTGTTTACACTGGAATCCAGTCATTAGCCTGGACATTAGCCTAGTGTCTTAGGGGACACTAGGGGACTTTCTTAAACAAGCTGTCTACTTGATTATCACACAGGATATTTTACTTACTGTTTCCCTTTAAAAGATTAAGAGCTTGGCTTTTTACAGAAGGTAGGTGACAAGGGAGATACACTTTGTTTCCAAATTATAGTTCAAACTTTAGGAACCCCATAATGTAAGTAAGATAAAGAGTGGCAGTTGTCCTCCGTTTATTCCAGATCCCATAGCTCTGGGCTTCTAACCAGCTCAGTCCTGAGACTGCATCCTAGCACCGTGTCATCCCTACCCTAGGCCAAACTGTATAGGGAACTCGAGCCCCAAACTTGCTTTGCCTGTAGAAATCATCTTTTTAAAACAATCCTTTAAAACGTACACAATCACATTTGTATTCAAATGGCAGCAGCATTCTCTCAGAGCGCCTGGGGGCACATGAGGATCACAGCCCATGGACACACTACCATCCAACATGCATGTATTTTACATCACATGGGTACCTAGGACCATGCTGCCTTCTAACATAATGTGCTGGATAAAGGAAGATAGCAGGACACCTAGTGTCCATGAAATAAAGTTGGCTCTGTCTCTCACTGGGGACCTCGCACAGAATCACGAAGATGCTATAAAACTTAGTGGAACCAAAGACAGGTAGCTCTATCTTGACTGAACGGAGACAGGAACTTTAATGAATGGGTAGCATATTTAAAGCATGCCCAGTCAAATACCTGGAATATTAAAGTATACAACTCGTGACCTTTGTTCTAGATACTTCTTGGATTCTGCAGAAGCATCCTCCGTGCATCATCTCTTTCACAAAGATGTACCACCACCCCTTCCCCCCAAGCCCTCTACAATTAGTAAAACAAAAAAAAAACCTGATGATTTTTGTGCCAATCAGGAAAACTGGGTGGGGTAAGATGGCTATGCCCTGGCCATAACTCAGAATATGGGTTTAAATTTTGATCCAGGACCTCTGACTTGAGAGTCTAGACTATCCTCGTTTTGCCTGGAAATCTTTGAATGCCAGATGTCACACCAGATCTATGCTTAAATATGTCCAAAAAAAAAAAAAAAAAAAAAAGCAATAACTCCCAGTGGCAAAGATTTTCTTGCTCTATGGGTCACCATATCGCAGCAAAAAAACACTTTAGGAAGTGACTCAACAAAGCCAGCCCCTTGTGGAAACTGAGTAGGAAACACATGGCATCGAGCAATTGTATGGGAAACTTTACAGCAATGTGTTCTAAGGGCCACTCGGGTTCTCCTGGAAATGTGCCCGCAACTATGTGAGGAACTGTTGAGTCAGCCGGCACCTGTGTAGCACCCGCCTCCCTCCCCGCGCATAGTACTTATGCTTGGAAATAACTCTGGCCAGGCCCTCCAGGGTTTCTTCTCCACGGCTTTACTGCATGTAGTGACTGCAGCAAAAGAAAACTTGTCTGCCCACGTCTGCCCAGGCAGACCTCTTACCAGAACTTTTGCTGGATTTAGGAGGTTAAAAGGCTTTTCCCTGAGGCTCAGAGAACTATGGGATGAGCTGCATTTGCCTACTGTGCGTGGCAATCTTACTCAGAAACAGTGCCAACGCCGAGAGACAGAAAGGCTCAAAACTTAAGCAAGTCTTGATCATACTTAAACCCCTGGGTATAATCAGCTTCGAAGCTGTTACACCTCAAGGCTTCTGAATTATCTAATCAAATTTCTAGTTTTGCTTAAACAAGTTGGACTTGGGTTTCTGTTGCTTGCAACCACAAATCTTGACAAAGATGAGCAGTGATCAGAAACAACATGAAACGAGTCAATACAATTGTGAGCTGCCTCTTGCTATTAAATTTACTCTCAACAACCTCACCGAGATGTGTGGGTAGAGCATGTCTGAGAGCCCTTTATACGTTAAAGTCATTATCACTGATACTGAGCATTATTAGTTATGGTGTTCTAAAAGAAATCTTTCAGTGGTCAAAATTAGGGAGAATGACTGACAAAAGCATGTCTCAAACTTTAAACTTCTAGGCCATCCAAACACAAATGCCACTCTACTGGACACTCTTTCAGCTCAGGAAAGGGAGGAAACAACCCAGGTAGAAGGCTTTTTTTTTTTTTTTTTTTTTTCTCATTTGAAATGACAGTGACTAATGGGGAAATGTGCCGTTGTGAGTACGAGGCTTGAAGAGCAAACATCTTGAGAAACCTTCCAGGAAGGTTACTAACTGGTAACCAGCAGTTAGTACTCAAATCCTGTGAAGTTTTCTCTTTGGACCCATCAGCATTGGCAGTCCCTAGCTGGAGAAATGACAAAGTCATTTGCGCGGCATTTCTTAGATGTTGATGTGGGATGGAGCAATTCTAGCCTTAGGCCCTCCTCGCCCCCAGAGAAAAAGTCAGTAGACTCAAGAGGAGAGAGGATCATGTCAGGAATGTATTATTCGGGGATACAAAATTAAATCACATATTGCCAAAGCTGAAAGGGAGTCAAGGACCATCTATTTCAACTCTATTGTTTTATAGAAAGTGAGAACCAGAAATGTCCTGCCTCAGTCTCTTTGGCAAGTATCTAGCCCAATGCTATAAAGCTAGCGGTGAAATTATCACTGTATTAAAAATGAACTTAAGGGACCTTATCTCCTTCGTATTCCTACCACCTGTTTTTGAAGATGGTTTTAACTATATAGTCATTTCTTTAAGTATATCATCTCCCCCAAATCCATGGACACTAAATCTTTCTGCACACAATCACAGATCTCAAGGCCCTCTGGCCCTCAGCTCCAAAGGCCTTGTTACAGTTAAGGTTAACACACTGTTTTTATCTGTGCATGAGACTTGTAAATGTCTGAGCTTACACTGCAGTTTCCCATTATGTGTTTTCCTGCACTCCCTGCCACCACCCCCAAAGCCGATGATCTTTCACCAGGTCATTTCCCACTTTATCACAGTGACCTTCAGGGAACTTCCATGATCAGAAAGTAAATCTACTAGTACTGAAACTAGAAGAAACCTCTGTTTATAGGTGAGGCAAGCAAAGGCCTGGGGATGTTCCTGGTCCAAAGTCAGTCCTCTGGTTGACAGCAGGACTCGGGAACAAGCTCCTTCTTCTGTTTTGCACTTCTCTTGTTGCAAATTAGTTTGCATAGATGCCACTATGCCTCAGAACCATATCCAGTGAAAGATAAATAAACAAAAGGAGGACACGACTGCGCCTAGGTATGGTGGAGGAGGTGGTTTATTGTAGATATGAGGAAGAGCACACAGAGGAGAGGGGACATGTGGAAGAGTCCAGAGTGAACATGACCAGCAGACTGAGCAGGGCCTTGTAAGGAGAGAGGGCAGAGAAGATAAGGAGAGGGGAAGCAGGAGCCAGAAGACCAAGAGGGCCAGAGGCCAAAAGGCCAAAAGAACCAGCATAGCAAAACTGACTAGGTTATATAAGCAAGAGAGCTGGGGGAAGGGCAGCCCAGCCCAGCCCCTAGCCTTCAGAAGTTGAGGGTAGAGGTACGGGTATGCCAGCCAGGAGGACCCTACAGATAAAGACTGAGGGATGCTGAGAGAACCTCACAGACTGTGTCTGCTTTGAAAATGTTAATATAAACACCTCAGTTAGCCGTTTGTCCCAGGCTTGAGACCTAACATCCTGAAATGAAAGGCTTGACTGTGATGTAAGTATCTATACTCCAAACTGTTTTTCCCCATTAAATCTGTGGTCAAGTGGCAAATCCGTCCATTGGTTGAGTTCAATGATGGAAAAGCCAGCCAAAAAATTCAAGTCCTATTCATTTTTGCTTCCATGTTGTTTTGTTATTTACTGAAACGTCTAAACATGCCATGGATTAATAAAGATTAGCTTATGTTTACTCTACTGTCTTAAAAGATTAATCCACTCACTCTCTACTAACAGTCCTTGTGTCTCAAGGATTTAAAGACACAAGAGTAATAAAAATAGTTTTTTTTAAAAGCATGGCCACATGCAATCCATGACCTCACATTCTAAAGAATCAAAATTTTATTTTTCTCTGTCTGCCACTCTACTACAATTTCATTGAAGTGTTGTTTTGTAGGTTTGCAAGACACTGTGGAAAAGCACAAAATACACAATGTTTGCCCCCTTAAAAACGCAAGTAGTGAGGAAAAAGTCACGCATAAAAGATTTTTAAAATGGTTTAAGAAACACCTCGATGATCAATCGAGCGGCAAAAGTTTAATCACAAAACAAATCATTCCAATTGCTTAAGAGGAAGAGAGATTAGAGGGCGATAATGAGGACGCCACTGTCTTGTCAAGCGAAGGGAGAGCAGCGTGCCCAGTGTGGTAAAGAGAAGACCAAAGAACACTTTGCAGGCAAGAGCTGGCTATTTTGAGTAACCACTTGGCCAGTGTTGTGAAAGTTTCTTGGAGTCTAACAAAATCTGGCTCTGCAGTTTGAGGCTAAAAGTATCAAAGCAGCTGACACCCTGTGGGCTCCCCCTCCTGGCAGAAGACAGTTGTAAAGGAGAGAAGCTCAGCAGGTGTCATTCATCGGCCGCGTATAGACAAGTGTGTGTATGCTCCATGTTGTGCAGAATGAAGGCTCTGCCAAGTAAACCTGCTGTGGAGAGCCACTCCTACCTAGAGAAGTACTCGACCTTGTGATAAAGACTATGAACAAAGTGACAGGAAGCAGGGACGGTGTGCGGTAGGGAGGCCCTGGGATCTCAGGGACCTAATACGTGGTACTTATGTCGAGTCCTAGAGAAGCCTTCAAGTGAGGTGAGGAAAGCCCCCAAGAAGAGGAGCCGACTGAGGCATGTCGGGGGCAGGAGGGTGACTCAGGGTAGCAGTTGAGAGGTGATAGCAGTGCTAGAAGAAAGAACTGGCCTGAAGGTCAGAGGGGACTCAGAGGACAGCCAAGGGACCAACTCTAGATGCCTTATGGAGAGTAGCTTGGAGTTAGGCAAACCACCGGGAAGGCGATATGGCTGATGCCCACTGGAGACACCAAGTCTTGGGAAGGTGTGGTCCTTCTCTACTCATTTCAGTAAACCTTTGGGGAATAGGATCCACAATAATTGTCAAGTCCAACGCACGTGGCCAGAAGCGCTTACCCTGTTAAGTACTGCTCTAGAAGTGGCTAAGTTTTCCCACTTGCTTCTTGGCTTATTGGCAACACCAGGTGACAGCCTGGCCATCAAGCTCTGATTTAGGCTCTGAATACACACAAGCAGCCTTGTCCATAGAGGCAGCCGAAGAACACAACTTGTCCTCTGAGGCCAGACCCTTTACCAAGCCCTCCCTGCCGTACCCCATCGCTCTTCCTTTGCTCCCTCTTCCAGCTGTTCCCATTCACAGGAGGACTTGATCCTGAACTCAATGATAAGACACTGTAAGTGCATAAAAAGGTATGTGCTCCTTAACACCCTGGACAAGTGCTGTGACCCTCCCTCAGCCCTGGCCTGTGGCCCAGAGCGCCTGCCAGATCATAAAAGTCCTAGTTGCTGGGATCATTCCCAGCTGTTGCATGGAACCACCTATCCTAACTGCCTCAGATTCTAACTGCTGTCCATCAACTGCCCCCAAGCAACTGCCACTCGGTCCTACTGTGGGGCTTCAAGTCACACAGCACCACATGCCTCCTCCCCTCCTCAGCGTTTCTTGTGTTCACTTCAGTGCTCACTCCAGGACTGGACATGATGCTCATTAGCATATCAAAACTGGCACTGGCTACCAGGTTCTCCCAGCATCCCTCAGTCCCTATCTGTTACAGGGTCCTCCTGGCTGGTCCTCCTGTCCCCTACCCCAAACTTCTCCAGCCCAGAAACTGGGCTGGGCTTCCCTCTCCCCAGCTTCTCTGGCAAGAATATAACTCAGTCATTCTGGCTATGCCAGTCTCAGGGCCAGTCTGTTGGCCCAGGCTACTCCTGTGAGTCAGCCCACCCTCTCTTGCTGTCTCCCCTCTTCTCTCCTCACATGGCTCCTTTCAGTCTGGCCACGTTCACTCTAGACCCTTACAGGAGTCTCTGCCTCTGCCTCTGCCTGGTTTCTCTGTTATATCTATAATAAACACATCTACCCCTTAGGAGCTGTCATATCCTCCTTTTTCTTTTTTTTTTTTTTTTAATTCGAACACCATTTCCTATTTATTTCCGTGGAGCTGGGGTCTAGTGACTGCTACCCTAAAGGACATTAACACACAGGCCTTTTGTGGGCCTGCATAAGAATATTTGTCTAAAGCAGCTGGAGATCACATAGCTATTTCTAAAACAATAATTATTATTATAAGAAAGAGAGAAAACACTCTGATGCTCATCCCTGCTTCAGCTTATGGGTCTAACCACAGGAAAGTCTAGTCTTGAGCTTGTGTGCCCACCTCTTCCTCAGCACCAAAGTGCTTTGAGTACTTGGATTCAAGGTCCAGAAGTCTATGGTTTAAATTTGTTCATGGTCAGAACTGAGCTTCTATGGCCAAGCCTTACCCCTGATCACACCAAGAAGTATAAATGTTCTCCTGGCCTGGGCCCTTTGGTCAGGCTATGGATCATTTCAACTGAATCATTGCACATTTTCTTTTTCACAACCAAGTTTCTTGAAAGTTTTGCTCACTACTTTCCTCCTCCTCCTCGCCTCCTTCTCACCACTATTTCTTTTTTGTTTTTATTTTATTAGCATTGAGAGATGTTTTTCCTGCATGCAAATCTGTGTGAGGTTATCATATCCTCCGGTACTGGAGTTACAGACAGTTATGAGCTGTTGTGTGGGCCCTGGGAATTGAACTTAGGTCCTCTGGAGGAGCAGCCAGTGTTCTTAACCAATGAGCCATCTGTCCAGCCCCATCTTGCCACTCTTAAATCCATGTCATTACACTTTCTGCAGCCATTGTGTGACCCAAATCAACCATATGCAAGACACCAGGGAACTGCTGTTGAGAGTTATAACAAACTTTCATCACTCTTGGGGTATGAACCAGGACTGCTTGCTCTATTGAGCAATGTGTCTTACAACTCTGCCTGAGCTCCTGACATTTTCAACAGGACTGTGGAGACATTCAGACATGGCCCCTTCCGAACATCTAAAGTCTGAAGGAGGAGATGAAGCTAACTAATCTCCTGAGAGGACAGCAGAGGCCTCTCGACACAACAGAAGAATTAAGATGAAGTACTGAAGTAAAAACAACAGAAAAGACCAAAAGGATGGTCTCGGGACCTACACTATAAGATTTCAAAGCCAAGAAAGTGGCTAAAAGGCCCCAGGCACTCTCCAATCTTTTTCCTCTATCCTTCTGAGCAGATATTTCATTTTTTCATGGCTGCAAATGATTCCCATTCTCCTGGCTACTCTACTGTGCACTTGGATGCCATATATCCATACCCAGTTCATCAGGGCCAGCATCGTGGTACTAGAGCACAGAAGTGCCAGTCATAGCACAGCCCTTCCAAAATGCTGTAACCCCTGATTCCCGAATCCAACGGACTGGGTTCAAACACAGAGGAAGATAAAGACTGTTGCCCTGTGTAGGTTTTGAACTGAATCTGTTTTTATTCACTGAGCATTCTGTCCTATCTATGCACTGATTAGAAAGACCCAACCCACTTAATTCCTCTTATTCCTGGGCAACACTGGCCCAAAAAATGTTCTATGTACCTGCCCTGTTCAGGGCTAGCCCGCCCACCTCCTTCCCACCCTGGCCTCCTCCCTGGTATCTGCTTCATACTTTTGTTTGTTTGTTTAATTAGTTGCTCATCTGGTGGAGTTGTTGTCCCCATCACTTGGAAGTTCTTCCAGGCTCTTCCTAATACTGTTTTCCTACAGCTAGTTCCTGAAGTAAAGGGTACCGCTACCGTAAAGAGTGGCTGTAATGCTGACCACAGCCAGACCTGACTTCCGCAGGCAGCATGCACATGCCAAGGACTACTATTAACGTAGGATGGAAGCCCTGCCCCTGACAGCTGCCAAGATTCCGACAACTCTAATTCTGGTGCAGGTGGCCCAGTCCCTGGAGTTAGCTGAGGTCAAGGTTTGAAGCTGGTGCATGGCTTGTGTTCTTAGGAAGCAGAGGCTGAACGTTGCTTCTAATCTCAAAGCCCCGTTGAGAGAAGTGTCCTTCTAGCTAGAACCTGACTTACAATACCAGTGCCCCACAAGCACTGTGAGTAAGCCTGTCACCTTGACTCATGTCCCTGTATCACACTAAGCATTGATCTTGACCTGAAGAAACCCTCAACAGGGGAGAAGGGATAGATCATAAGAAAGTAAGATGGACTTCCTATTAGTCAATTACATTTTATTTGGAGACTTTATCCAAATTGTTTAGCAAGTTACAGGTCTGTTGCCACTTGTGTGCTGGTAAGTGAGGATCTCTGAGAACTGAAAGAAGAGAAAAAAAAAGGCCATGATTTGTAGCATTTGCTAATTTCTCTAGTATATATATCCCCACCATAGCCACCACTATGATATCATTGAGCAAGGTATGTGACAGGGAAACATAGAATGTGTGTAATTGACAATTCAGGGAGCCAGCAATGGTATGCCCCTTCCATTCCCAGCCCATTCCTTGGGGTTTTATCCACATTAACTGAGATATAAGTTGAGTGGCTTTATGTGCGGTGGGTATCCATCCTTGAGTCACCTATCTGCAGAGAATTTTTACATGCACTGTTGTGGGCTCCCTTGATCTGATGACCTACCTGCCCCTTTTCTTAGTTCAAGAGCCTACTTTAACACCCCCATCTTCACTTCCTTATTGTTCTACCTCTAGGTCTTGGTGCAATGTTGGTTTCTCAACCTGGAATCAAAAAGCACATAAGATTAATCTTCTCTTCTTCCTCAACCTTGGAGACTCTACCCTTGGCACAGAAAGTGTGGTGGAAGCACTGTCCTTTCTTTCTGGATCCTGCTCAGCCTTCTGGTCATTTTCTCCAACCTCCTCTTTCTTAAGGATACCATGGCTAAAAGACTTTCCATTTATTCATGCACTCAGACACGTAAGAGCACAGAGAACTGGAGAAATAACACTTTTCTTTCCACGGAGTTTACCCTAGAATCCACTTTCTTTCCGATAGCTGTTTGCTATGCTTGAAGCTATTCCACTTCCTTGTTCTGGAGGCTACTTTAAAAAGTTTCCAGGCCAAGGAAGGGAAAATTTCAAAGGCCCCAAAGTCAGAAAGGAATACAGTATCGAGGGACTAGAAGAAAAGTCTGTGAGTGTGACCAACAGGTGATGGGATAGGCGCAGGAGCCAGCAAAGGAGGCAGGATCTAGGTCAGACAGAGCATCTAACCAGACATTGAAAGAAAGAGGCATCAGCTCTGGACACCCCAAGACCGAGTTCTCAGCACAAAGGAGATTTTGCCCCAGAGGGACAGAGAGCAGAGAATAAGAAACAAAGGCAGGTAATAGAGGAAAAGAGAGAGGGGGAAGAGAACAAGGGAGAGGGATCGGGCATATTTTTCCGGGAATGGGACAAAGGACTGCCTCTAGATAGAGAGGAGACGGATGCGACCATGGGAAATGGTGCTTTATAAAGGTGAAATGAGAAGCTCTGTGTTAGGATGAGGTGTTTAATTTTAATTGGGCATAGCAATTAGGTGAGCCAAATGGGGATTTTGGTTGCTGGACTTCAGTATTTTGATAGCTGGTCCTTAGAAGTCAGCCTGGCAGGGGGAGAAGCGGCCAAATAGGGAATGAACCTTGGTGCCTAGCTTTAGGAATGTAACCTAAGGCTTTTCAGCAAGGCAGAGGGAATGAGAGAGAAGTGCAAGACCTGCCAGGCCCCCTTCGGAGATGGGGTTTACTCGACTGTAAAAGGAAAACATTGCTATGTAAGCAACCGAGTGACACATCTGGGTGTTCTTCTTTTAATGTTTATAAAACCACATCATAGTGGAAGCAGCAAAATCCTTAGCTTGGGCTCCTTACAAGTACAAGAAGGTAATCATTTAAGTTACTGCTAAAACAGTGGAGGCAGAAGCACTTGAAACATAGGCCATGAGTAAAGTGATGTGGAGGCTCATCTGACATAGCATGAGAAGCAGAAGCTGAGGAAGCTAAGGAAGCTGAAGCTTCCAGTGTGCAGCTGTCCCTGTCTGAGCTTCCGTAGAGGGGGAAAGAAGCTGTGCGAAGGGAGCATGAATTTGACTTTGCAGGTATGAAAATGAAGTGATCACTACATGTCCAGGGGAGATGTCAAACCATTAGTTATAGACATCTAGAACTCAGAGGACAAGGTAAGGATGACATGGGTAGAATTCCTCCCTACCAACGGCTTAACTACAGCTTGGAAACAGAGCTCAGAGCTAAGCTTTGGGATTCACTCCAAAATAAAGTGACAAAAACAAACCATCCAGGGGACCAGGAAGGACCATGAGAAGAAAAGATCCAGGAGAGAGCATTCCCAAAGAACATTACAAAGACAAGTCCCAAGAACTGACCAAATGGAGCTGAGCTTGATTAATGTTCCAGAAGTATCCACTCCCTGGCTTCAAACAACTGGGAGGGTCTATGATGGTCATGACCTAAAAAGTGCTACTGAAGGAAAAGAGGACGACGACGAGCCAGTAGGACTTGAATTCCTGCTGGGAGTGATTCAGTAGAAATGAAGAGCTGTGACAACAGCAGAGGGGTGAAAGACAAGAGACACGTGCCCTGAACAGAAGGACTGGCTTTTAATAGAAGAAGTGCCTGCCACCTGCCAAGACAACATAGAAGAAAATGAACAGGTATATTTGGCCCTGAGAAAATGACACTTCTGTTCTTGTTGATTCTAGTTGCCTGAGGAGAAACAAAACAAGACCTTAGAATAGGTTGGGTTTTGTTTTTGTTTTTTACAATGAAGGGCGATCTTGAGAGTAAAACGTTCATTTATTCCCCCTCTGTTGTTCTTGTTTGCTTTCTACTGCTGTGATAAAGTCCATGACCAAAAGCACAGAGAAGAAAGGGTTTATTTCCTCTTACAGGTTACGTAGCTCATTGCTGCAGAAAGGCAGGGCAGAAGCTCAAGGCAGGAACTAAATCAGAGTACAGGGGAACGCTGCTTACTGCTTACTCTCCACGGGTTAGTCAACCTGCTTCCCTATATATCATCCGAGGACCACCTGCCCAAAGGTGTTACTGTCTACAGTGGGATCCATCATTAACCAAGGAAAATAAAAAACAGAAACCACCACAGGCCAGTATGCTAAAGGTGTTTTCTCAACAGAGATTTCCTTTTCACAGATGCTCCTTGCTTGTGTCCATTTGAAAAAAAATGAAAAAAGGAAAACCTACCACTCACTGACCGGAACACCTGTTTTTACTAGTAAACCCAGATCTGAAAGCTCATCTCACAGAAAATGCAATGTCCAAGAGAGAAGAGTGGCAGGGGAGGGGGCAGGGGGGAGTCTTCCTTGGTGGCCACGGTGGGGAAGCGGAAGTTTTGATCACTCTCCTAGTTCCATCACAGCGGGAAAATACACAGGAGAAACAAAAGAAGAAAATGTTTTTCTAGGGCCACTGTTTATACTTTTAATGGTGGAACCACTCCAGACAATACTTAATATGGATCACATTCTTAGAGACCAGTTTAAAATAAGGACTATGTGTGTGCAAGCTAGGGCAGATTTTCCGCCATAAGCTGAAACTTATGTGTGTGTTAGGGATTTTTGCCCCCAGCATGCCTGTGAATTTCTTCCAGTTGGAACACAACCTTCAGCTAAAAACCTGCAAAACAGGATCACTGGAAGAGACAAGGCATACATGGGCCCAAGGGCCATGCCCTGGGGGTGCCAATAGCTTCAAGGCTTGCTACAGATCAGCCTCAGATGCTCTACGCTGGGGTAAAAAAGATCAGTGGATATCCAAATGGGATTTAAAGCTGTCACCATGACAGGGGTCCTCAACCTTCCAAATGTTGCAACCCTTTAATACAGCTCTAGGTTCTGTTTGTGGGCATATCTGCTTGGGGGGCGTGTTTGCGTGGAGGCGTGTTTGTGTGAGGCGTATCTGCCTGTGGGCATATCTGCATGTGGGCAGACTTGCCTGGAGATGATACAGGAGCAAAGCCTCAGTTCATCTCAAAGTCATCAAAAATGTGTGCTTTCTGAGGGTCTTAGACGCTCCCTGTGAAAGGGCTGTTCAACCCCACAGGGGTTCTCAAAGCCCAGGTTGAGAACTACTGCTCTGTGAAGACAGAGATGCTTGTTTAGTCCTCTGTCCTTCGGGGATACCACTTAAGCGAAATGAAGGCAACTGTGTGTACGAAAAGTGTATCACATCCTTCTGACTTCTGCCACCCAAGGCAATGTGTGAGGAGCAGGCCTTCACAGTACACCTTGAGGCAGCTCTTGCTTTGCTCCTCCTCCAGCAGCTAGAAACAAAGACAGACATGTCGTTTCCTTGTAGCCAAATAGACCAGTCCATTTTCATCCATGTTGTCTGTCTTCCTCTTGGCAAGCGGCAAGGCCCACAAAACTACAGCCTACTGCAAACTGCCGAGAAACCTGTGACCTGTAACAACTGTTAGCTCGGGACACAATGCAGCCAGGAGGGAAAGTCTGCTGGAGGTAAGGAAAGAGGCACCAGCATCGCAGACCTCAGGGATCAGGTGGTCCATCCAGCCGGAGGATGGAGTGGCTGACTGCCACCAGCCCTCTTGCTGTCTGGACATGAGACCTAAGTTCTCTTAAGGTGTTAACCCGCTGCCTTCTTGGGTCACCAGCCCTCAGAAGAAATGCAGCTTTTCCATCCGTGTCTCTGCTCCTTGGCATTTGTGGTGACGAGTATTATAAATTCCAATATTCTGGTCACGGAGGGGGAGGTGTTGTCATCAAAAAAACCATGAAGAAACCGATAATGCATGGTCAGCCATGTGACCTCCAAAACCAGTGATTAAGTAAGAAAGAGCAAGCAGACGCAGGGCTTATTTAGGAATCTCAGTATCTTCGCTGGCACCAAAACCTATTTCTACACTGTGGGAAACGAGAGGGTGAAGCCTAAAAATGGGAAAATAAGAAATGCTTAGCGGGACGGCTAGCATCACACTCACATCCGGGCCCACAGTAGGAAATATCGATGCTCGGGGAGCAGGACATGATCCTGTAAACACCAGAGGCAGGCAGATTCCATACAAAATTCATTAGCAGTGAAAATGTCAAACGCATCAATAAAAGCTGAGTATTTGGGGAGACGACCCAGAGGTGAGGCACGTGAACCATTCTTGGAGAGGACCCAAGTCTGATTGCCAGCACCCACCATAGGTAGCTTATAACTGCCTGCAACGCCAGTGCCAGAGGACATGATGGCCGCAGGCACCTGCACTCAGATGCATAAACCCACACACAGGTACATGTATACACGCTCAAATATTTTCAATCAACTCTCTTGTTTTAAAGATTTATTTTTCCTTTATGTGTACAAACATTGTGTGTGTGTGTGTGTGTGTGTGTGTGTGTGCCACATGCATACCAGTACCTGCAGAAGCCAGAAGAGGAAATCGGAGCCCCTGGAACTGGAGTTACAATGGTTGAGCTGCAATTTGGGGCCAGGGAACCCAGGTCTGCTCTAAACTGCTGAGCCATCTCTCCAGCCCTAACAATAAAATAACTTTGTTTTAATTAGGAAATTTTTAATGTCAGCTGACTGTTTTGTGTTGTCTGCCCCAAATGTGGGTGATAATGCCAAGTGTCACACTGGATTGGTTGCTTTTCTGTCGCTGTGACAAAACCCCATGACCAACACAACTTCAAGAAGAAAGGGCTCACCTGGGCTTACCGTTTCGACGGGTTAGAGTCCACGATGGTGGAGCGAAGGCATGATAGCAGGGGCAGCTGAGAGCTCGCGTCTCAAACCACAAGCAAGGAGTAAAACTGGCTTGAAATTAAGTCTTTTGAAACTAAACTGACAACAGGCTTGAGAATCAAAAGCCTTCAGTTGCCCCCAGTGCACTCTCTCTGCATCGTACTTGTGGCTCTAGGTGTGAGCTCTGAGCTGCCTTGCTCCCCTGCCTTCACTTGCCACCACAGACTTTAACCATCTGGAAATGTAAGCCTATCATCTCTCTCCTGTAAGTTGCCTTGGCCATGGTGTTTTTATCACTGCAATAGAAAAGCAATAGAAGTGCCTTTATAGTTAAAAATTAAATTAGTTGCATTCAAATTCTTTGTAACTGACAACGCATATTTAAGGGTACAATGTAATGTACATTGTATATTGCATGGCATGGCATAGCAAGGAGGCACACGAATGCATACTCACACATACACAAAAGGTTTGTTAATGTATTTATAAAGAACTACAATATGATCCAGCAATCTGTTATTAGTTATATATCTGGTAGGCTAGTAGTAGACTAACAGAAAGCCTAATGCCAAGAATGCATTACTACTTTTGGAGTTGCTAACCAGTGAAGTCCCAAAGACACCCCAGACTCACAAGCTATCATCAGTGTTCCTGGTTACTCTCCAGACTTGATGGTAAGACCCTATTACTGAAGACACTACCTACTTGAGTCATAGGACATGAAGAAATTGAATGGATACTGACTGGGACGCTCCATCTCTATTGGCTAGCTTTCGTTGGAGGGTGCAAAACATCCTACTGGAGGAGAAAAGAGCACTTTCCCAGAAAATACAAGTAATACTATATGGACTAAGGAAGTTATATTTAGGGGCATGTGTGTAAAACAAAATGATGCCATGAATATGAATGAGAACATGAGAAGATCCATGGTTGGGTTTGAAGGGAAGAAAGAGAAGGTGGAAATGATGTAATCATATAATCTCAAAACATGATTTTTAAGAAAAGTAATCCTCTCTCCCCATTAAAACAAAGCCTTCACCCTTGACAGTGCCTCTAGCCTTCTTCTAAATTTGACTTATGGCTCCAGGCCTTTGAAGCCAGAGACTTTGGGCCCCAGGTGTGCTAGCTGCAGCCTGGCACCCTGCTCCTAAGTAACAGCAATAGCAACAGTCAACAGCAATTAGTGCCAGCTAGAATCAGGGCCTTCCAGAACTACCTGTTGAGACTCTCCCACCATACAGCGACCAGGAAATTGGCATTAAGGCTCTCAAGCAGGCCTGGAGTACCAGGATTCTCAGCCCAGAGAGCTGGGCAGCTGCAGGGACCACAGCCCCTCGGGGCCTCTGTTTTTCACTTTTCACACCCTCCCTCTTTCCAGTCTTGGCTTTCCACCTCTGCCCTTTCTCATATGACGTGCCACTGAACACCCCCCCCCCAACCCTGCCACCCAGGAGCTGGTGGTGGTTGCTCTTTCCTAACCCTTCAACTGTCTTCTCTCCACAGCTGGTCGATGCCATAACCGTTTCCAGCTAAGTTGGTTGCGCTCGTGATAAAGATCACAAGTCGGCCAGAAAAGACCATTTGGGGTACCCTTCTTATTAGACCTAATGTTCAACACCACGGGGTCAACATGAAAACCAGCTGAACCATCTATTTATATAGCCCGGAGAAGCACATGGTAAGGACGTGCCGTGTGAATGAAGAACGGTATTTGCACCAATCCCAGCCTGCAGTTTACTGCTTCCCCCGCCTGTCTTAACTGAGAAGAGCTACCGGGTCATCTAACGGTCATCACAGCTGACAAGAGTTGTCTACAGTGGCCATGACTGGAGCACGGCCTTCTGGATCAAGGTCTTGCTTCAGTTGCCTTTATCGGTTCAGATGGCATTTGTCGCAGGGCTTT
Source organism: Meriones unguiculatus (assembly GCF_030254825.1). NCBI lineage: Eukaryota > Metazoa > Chordata > Mammalia > Rodentia > Muridae > Meriones > Meriones unguiculatus. The sequence goes on along the minus strand of NC_083350.1, from coordinate 22,311,920 downwards.
CATGTGTAAAGAACAGGCTGGCTATCTTCCCAGTTCTTCGCTGCCAGGCTTAAAGGAAAAGTCGACCGGATACCCTCTACCGGGTCTCTCCAACCCGTTCTTGGGAGTTTTGCTCATTCCTAGAAAGTTCCGCCGAACACTTTATTTCTTTATCAACAGCGTTTAACAATGCTCCACCCTGCCCCAGCACCGTGGGCCGCCTAGTCTCTGTCTCAGCCCCGGCTAGCGGTAATCTAACCGCTCCTGCCACGGAGCAGTGAGTGGCCGGCCAGGGTAGCGAGCCTTGTACTAGGAGGCAGTATTTACGGTAACGGGAGCAACTGCGCGGCGGCATTTACGGTAACGGGGTGGGCTGGCCAGGGCCGGGCCGCTGGGTCAGCTCCGCCAGCTCGCGGCGCTCTCAGGTGCGAGCTCGCGCGCCCGCGGACGGTCGGAGGATGCCCAATGGCCCGTCGGGGCGGTGAGGGCCAGCGGCCCCCGGGCCGGGCCCAGCGCGCACACGCCGGGCAGCGGGCGGCGTCGGTGGGAGTCCCGGTGTGACACCCCCCCCTCCCGGGGACCCCGCGCCCCTATGGGCCTGTGCTACAGCCTGCGGCCGCTGCTCTTCGGGGACTCGGGGGATCCCCGCGGGGCGTCCCCGGACGCGCGCGCCGAGGACGGCGAGCCGTGCGCTGCCCCGGTCCCCGTCCCGGCTCCGGCTCGGGCCGCGGCGGGGGCCCCGCTCAGGCGAGGCGGAGGCGGCGGCGGCCGGAGCCCCGCGAGCGTGCAGCCGCCCGGGGAGCCGCAGGGCCGGCGGCGGCAGGAGCAGCTGCGCGCCGAGGAGCGCGAGGCGGCGAGGGAGGCGAGGAGAGTGAGCCGCGGCATCGACCGCATGCTGCGCGAGCAGAGGCGCGACCTGCAGCAGACGCACCGGCTCCTGCTGCTCGGTAGGTTCCGCGGCCGCGGCCTCGGGGGCCGGGGCTTCGGGCGGGACCCTGGGGCGGGGGATCCGGGGTGGATGGACGCGGCCGGACGGGGTGGCTGACGTTGAAGTGGCTTCGCCTCCGGCACGCTCCCGGGTGGTCTCGCTCTCTTCCTCGCCCTGTGACCGAGGCCAGGGGCTCGCCGATTACTAATTGATGGGCCCTCTCGGGGAAATTTCCGCGGCGTGAGCTCCACCGGGACGTCTCCTCCCAGCCCCCCCGTTTCCTGCCACAGTCCAGGCAGCTCGGTTGGCTCTAAGAACGCCAATAAAAGGAGACGTCGAGAGCCTTTTAGCTAGACCGCAAAGCTTTTATTGTAAACACAGCCTTAGGGCAGAGATGGGAGAGGTGCAGGGTGCGGGCTGTGGAGAAAGAGCAGTCACTGCCCTTGGAGTTCTAAGCTGTACCCGGTGCTGTGGTAGTGTTTGCTCTTGTCAGTGTCCGGTCCTGTCTGTTCCCGCCCTGTGCCCCGCCCTCAGCCTCAATATTCCCTCACCAACTGTAAAAAAAAAATAATAATAATAAATAAAAAATAAAAATGGACATAAACCTACCAGCACTTGGAGGTTCTCTGGTATTTTTTCAGAGTTTAGCAGAAGTGTGCTCTTATTAACAACTAGAAAACATTTTCTGTGCAGCCAAGTGTGCAACGAAAGGAGAACTAAGTCACGAATTCCTCTGCGTCTCTGTCCTTGGTGTAATCTGCACGTGAGGAGGGCGGAGGACACTGGGAGTCCTGCCCCATCACCCTCCTTGTTCCTTTGAGATGAAGTTTCTCTTTGAACCTGGACCTAGGTCAGTAAGCCACCAAGAACTGGGTTTTCGAGGCTTCCCCGACGCTGGAATCCAAAAGCAGGTCCTCATGCGCGGGCCACCTCTCCATCCTCTAAACCATAAAGGGTTCCGTTTCATGGTTTTGTTGCGTTTATTTGTATGCACTGGCTCGTGCATGTGGAGGTCAGAAGACAACTTACTGCGACTCTGTTCTCGCCTAGCAACTTGTGGGTCCCGGTGAGGGAACTTAGGCTATCAGGCCCAGGGAGTACTGGCCCCGAGTGGCGAACTCCAGGGGAGAAACTTCGTGAGCTATCAGGTGGAATGGCCGTCATCTGGGCTCAGCTCTGTGTAGGGGGCTATGCCAGTTGAAGTAAAAACCGGTTCACAAACGGATGCAGCTCTTAAAACCTCGAGAACGAATGCTGAGTTTCATCAGACTCACCCACTTTTAAAAACGAATAATTTAAGAACAAAGCCAGCTGCTGTATCGTGGTGAAATATCTGAATTCCAAAACAAAGAGAATTTTCTTTTGAAGCAAAGAAAATGTAAACATGAGAATCCTCCCTTTTCTCGGGAAGATCCATTTCCAGACTTCCAGGGATGATGGGTAATGGACAGACCCCTCTACGTACTATACTTCGCCCGTGTATGCATCCCTATGGTGGAGTTTGATATGTAAATTAGCATAATTTAGACTAACAACTGATAGGATGCTTATGAACAACAACCTGTAATAAACATCCTATGAGTGTGGCTTCTCTCCAAATCTTACTGTTCTACACCGCCCCTTCTTATGATGCCACGAGCTGATACAGAGTGATCAGTGAGGGAATAAAGGTGACTGACCCTGGAGTTGCTGTGTATCTGGAAGGCTGGAACATCCCATGTGCTGTGCGTCTCTGCAAAGCTGCATAAGCTGACACACGAATGGTCACATTGCCCTTCATCCAGAGGACAGGTGATCTGAGAAGGTCACTGACAAGTTAGCAACTAAAGAAACTGTCTGGGCGTTTCAACCCCAGCCAACAGCTGTTACAGAGGAAAAAAAAAAAAAACAAGAATTCCTAGACTTTAGTATCGATGCTCGTGATGAGCATGCCTCCTTCGGTATCACCCTTTTCTCTGCTTTTCTTTATGATCTTTATGAACACCTGGGAGGGAGGCACTTCTTGGACCCCTGGCTCTGGTTAAAGTCTGCAAATGTCAGCTCTTTGCACTCCTTAAAACAAACAGATCATTGATAGAGCATGTGTGCAGATTCCTTCCCATGTTACAGAATACAGAAAGTACCGGAGCCCATCTCTATACCCACTATCACTAACATACTATTATAAGAATTACTTGAAATCATCAAAGTGGATCAAAACTTACTAGGTGACCAACAGGCAAGTAGTATATACAGTGTGGATACTCTGCAAAGGAATGACTCACCTCCTAGGCAGGAGGGAGGGAGGAGTCAGTCCAACATTTCATTGTGTTAATTGGGTCATTTAAAACTTACACATAGTTTATTTCTGAAACTTTTCATTTAATGTTTCCTAGCCACTGTTCACCGTGGGTAACTAAAACTGTAGGCAAACACCAAACTGCAGATAAAGAGTTCAACTGCCATATACCAAAAACAAATACAACAGTTGCCTCAAAAGAGGAGAGCCAAAAGCATCAGAGTTCTGCTCTCTAGTGCCAACCTCTAGAACATGACAAAGCAAATGCTTCAAGAGGCCTGAAGATACAAAATTTTATTTCTAGGCTTTCATGCCTATTTTGAACCATAGTTGGGGGGTGGAGCCTGGGCATTGCGCATTACGTACATTTTTGGAAGGGAGAGTAAGTTTCAGCCGCTTGTAACAAAATTCAGATGACTGTACCATGATGAGACCTGGTCTCATCGCCTGACACAGCTTGTTACCTCACGTTTGAGGTAACAAGAACTCAGAGTTCACACACACTTTCAGTTTGCTCAGTTGACCATATCTGAAAAGCTCAGAAGGAGGAGAATTATGCTGTCAAGGAACAGGTCAATAAGGTAAGGCCATGAGTTGTGATTAACGAGGTGGTTGTTTTTTTCTTTTATGTACGGAGGTTTGTCTGCATGTATGACTGCACCATGTGCACCCAGTGCCCTGGGAGGAAAGAAGATGGCGTCAGATAGCTTAGGGCTGGAATCACAGGCAGCTCTGGACTCCCATGTGGGTGCTGGGAATCAAGCTCAGGTCCACTAGAGGCACACCAAATGCTCTTAAGCTCGAGCCCCTAACATAAGATTTTTCAGCGAAGCATAACTCCCAAAAATGATAGACGTGGGGCTTAGTGTTTGGGCTCAATGCCAGAAGCACCACCATCAGAGATATATGACACAGAAAACATGCCGTAAGCTATGAAGGATGCCTCTGTAAAAAGAGAAGTGGGCCGTCGCCTCTGAAGAGTACTCCAGTGGGCTCTAACGCATAAATTTCTTTAGCAAATTTTTAATGGTCATTCTTTTTATTAAGGACATTTATATTACCTCATAGCCTAATACAGTTTGTATAAGATCTAGTGTGAGTGGCATTAGCTCAAATGACTCATTTTGTGGAGTACATTGTATCTTCCACCCAAGGTTATCAACAGGAAAACCTGAGTCTAAGATCAGTTCAGTGGGAGCAGGTACTGGCCCTGGGTTCCCAGTACCAGTCTTGAAAAAAATAAAATAAAATAAAATCCCAGCAATAATAGTTAAAAAAAAAAAAAAAAACAGCCAATGTATTACATCAGGCTGAAGTGGTTTATACGTTCTCAGTAGATTTGAGTTAAATGCAGAAAGGTTGTTGGCATTTGTTACCTTTTTTGTTTGCTTGGTTTTGGTTTTTGGTTTTTGAGACAGGGTTTCTCTGTGTCGTCTTAGCTATCCTGGACTCTGGACTTGCTTTGTAGACCATGCTGTCGTTGAACTCACAGAGATCCTCCTGCCTCTGCCTCTCCAAGTGCTGAGATTACAGGCGTGTGCCACTGCACCTGGCTTGTTGCATTTTGGAATGAACTTGATGAGAAGTCTTGTAGGCCCTTGATCTCAGATGTCTGCTTCTGTTGTTGCTCCTTTGTTTGCTAGCGATGTACTTTGGCTTGACCACTCACTCCTTTATCAGTCCTAGACTGAGAGCCCAGCACTGGGGTAGAGTTCACAGACACAGGGAAGGCATTCTTGCTTCCGTGCCCCTCTGTACTGGCGCTCTGTGTTGAGGATGCTCTCATCCCCGCCTACAATGACTGCTTAGGCCAGAATATCATCCCAAGGTCCAGCCCTATCTGAGGTGAATCAGGTAGCTCGACTCTCTCCCATATAGCACTCAGCAAGGTTCCCCAGCAACATCACAAACATCTAGGCATCCCTGGAACAGTGAGGACCCTTGATGGGAGGTTTGTGGCCCTGTTTTTACTTTTAGGGGAGCATCTCCCAGGAATAGAGGATATTGGTGATCTCTTGATCTTAAAGTGGTTCAGTCTTGACATTCAAGAGGGGAGGGAGGGAAGGAAGGGAAAAAAGAGGAGAGAAAAGAGAGCAGAGCAGATAATCCTGGTCTCTCTCCCTCCTCTTATAAAGCTCTTGGTTATTCAATCATGGAAATCCACCCTAAGGACCTCATCTAGCTGTTTAGAAGAACAGCACCTACAGTCCCTACCAACAGACATTAGATTTGTATTAAATGTCTACTCTCTTAATACTTCAAATTTTCAATTAAATTGAACATAAGAAGCTTAAGGTAAAAACTCAAGAGCTGTGCTTGGTGGCGCACATAATACCAGCTTTTGCAGATGCTGAGGTAGGATTACCATGAGTTTGAGGCCATCCTGGGCGATAAAGAAAATTCCAGGCCAGCCAGAACTAAATATTAAGATCTTGTGAAAGAAAGAGAAAGAGAGAGAGAGAAGAAAAAGAAAAAAGAAAGAGGAGAGAAGGAAAGAAAAAAAAAGGAAGGTGGAAGAGGCAAAATGTTGAAAAAATATGACATATTCAAGCCATACCTCTTTCATGAAGAGCAATCTTTTTGGGACCGTCACTAGTGTTCTTTTACCAGAATCCTGGCATGACTTTAGCACATGTCTTTAGCTCCTCTAGAAGCACAGGGTAAAGTTACACAAGAATTTTTCACCACCCTGTGGAATTGATGACTTTTTTTTTTTCAAACCTATTTTTGATTTGTATGTTTGTACTGGCTAGTTTTTATGAGACAATCTTAAGAGAACTTGAGACAAGCTAGGATCATCTGGAAAGAGGGAATCTTAATTGAGAAAAACCTGTATAGGACTGGCCTGAAGGCAAGTCTGTGGGGTATTTTTTTGATTGATGATTGATGTGAGCAGGCCCAGCTCGTTTCGGGTGGTACCATCCCTGAGCAGGTGGTCCTGATTGGTATAAGAAAGCAGGCTGAACAAGCCATGAGGATCAGGCCAGTAGGCAGCATTCCTCCATGGCCTCTGCATCAACTCCTGCCTCCAGGCCCTTGTTCTGACTTCCCTGGATGATGGGCTGTAAACTGTAAGATGAACTCCTTTCCTCTCCAGGATGCTTTTGGCCATGGTGTTTTCTTCCAGCAATAAAACCTCTCAAACAGAAATGGATGCCAGGTCATGTGGTATTGCTGTGACAGACCTGTAGGGGGGAGGATTTAGGAAGGAGCTTGGAACTGTAGGCTGGGAAAGCTGTTAAGTGCTCAGAGCTCAGTGGGCTGTTCTCCAGGAGCTTCAAAAGTAAGAGAATCGAGAGGCATGCGGTATATAGAGACGTGGATTGTGAGGCTTCACAGGGAAGGTTGGGAGCTCTTTAAAGATTATCCAAGCCATTTGCTATTTTGTATTAAGAATCTGTGGTTTTGGTCAGCAGTAATTAACAAGAGACAGAACCACTAAAGTGAACCATTTTCTTTGTTGGGACAATCAATGCTGCTCAGCTGGGGCTGAGAATCAGCTATGATTACAAAGACACCAGCATCACTAAGGCAAAATCTTCTGGAAAGTGTTTCCTCAGCACACGGAAGCTGTGGTCCAGAGGGGGCCCGCCAAGGCTGTGCCTTGTGCCGGCAGCTGAATGCAGCAATGTGTAAGAGCTTTCTAGATGGTACTGGTTCTGAAAGCATGAAGAGGTAGGTCATGGTGAGCTGCTGGAGCTTGATGCTATGTGGCTTGGCTGGCATCCCTGAAGAGAGGCCGGGAGAGGCCTTTGGTGAAGGCGAACCTTCAGTTGCAGCAGAATTCCATCTTTTGAAAAGGTCATGGAGGGACATTGAGGCTTGGCACCATGTGACAGCGTCAGAGTCCCTGGAGACAGCCCTGAAGAAGGGTATTGGTGAAGACATAGCCCAGTTGCAGAGACCCCAGCATTTTGGAGATGCAGTATCAAGGAAGGGGTGCCAAGGACAGCAGCCGATGTAGGGTGGAGCCAGCCTGAGCCTATGAGACAAATTGTGTATCCTGTGGATGGCAGAACTAGAAAAATGGAGCTGTTGGAGCCCAGAGGGTTGTGAGGCACAGATGTCAAGCACCGAACATTTTATAATGTTGAACTTTAATTTGGTTTAATTTGATTATAACTGCACCCTGGTTCTTCCTTCTTAGAGTAAGAATGTATTTAACTAGTTTTTTTTTATTTAACAAGCACCCACAGTTTGAACTTTTAAAGAGATGAAATTTTAGAGAAACTTTGCAATTTTAAAGAAACTGAACTTTTTAAAGTGTTGAAATGTTTAAAAGCTGTGGTACTTTTAAAAGTTGGGATGTTTTATATTGTTATATTAACATGGCATCTTGGGGACAACAAATAATATTATGGCTTAGTAAGTGATGTGTTTGTATGTCAAGCTGACAAGGAGTCAATTGTGCTGGCTAGTTTTATGTCAACTTGACATAAACTGAGACCATCTGGGAAGAAGGAATCTTAATCAAGAACATTCCTCTGTAGAACTGGCCTATATGCTAGTCTGTAGGGCATTTCTGGATTGATGGTTGCTGTGAGAGGGCCCAGCACACTGTGGGCAGTGCCAGCCCTGGGCATGTGGTCCTGGGTTGTATAAGAAATCAGGCTGGCCAGGCAGTGGCAGTGCATGGCTTTTGATCCCAGCACTCAGCAGATCTCAGTTTGAAGCCAGCCTGTTCTACAAAGCAAGTTCTAGTACAGCCAGGGCTACAAAAATAAACCCTGTCTCAGAGAGAGAGAGAGAGAGAGAGAGAGAGAGAGAGAGAGAGAGAGAGAGAAGAACAAAAAGCAGTCTGAGCAAGCCATGGGGATCAAGCCAGTGAAGCAGCTTCCTCCATGGCCTCTGGATCAGTTCCTGCCTCCAGGTTCCTGCCCTGACTTCCTTGGATGATTTACTACAAGATATAAGGTGAAATAAACTCTTTCCTCTTTGAGTTGCTTATGATCATTGTGTTTTATCACAGCAGTAGGAACCCTAACTAAGACAGTGCATATCTGCTCTGGTTTGATTTGTTTGGGTTTCATTTAGTATGGTGATTAAATCTTTGATTTTGAATTTGGGTGAGCAGCATCACACATCCTAGAATGTCCTCTGTGGTCCCGTGTTCATGCAGCTGCCATGTGACAGAGCAAGCAGTCCAGCCCAGCTATCTGTACCACTACACAACCCAGGAAGATGGCAGCATGGCCAGCTGCTGACCATGAATATATTTCAGCCAAGAGGTACAAGGCGAACACAGACGGCGTATGAATGATAGAGAGGAAAGAACAGGAATTACTGTGGGTGGCAGTAGTATGGCAGCAGTTTGGCTCCTTGCCTCACTGAGAAGAGAAAGAGTTTGGAAAATAAGTTCAAGGATGATGAGGGATGAAAAGAAGACAGTTCCCAGGCTTGGTAACCACTGGAAGACTGAAAGGAACACGGAAACATTAGCCCCAAACGAGGCCAAAAAGTTCAGTACCACTCCTCCCCTGCTGTGCTGTCAAGAAGGAAGTTTGGGAAAGCACAGATGAAATGGGCAACAAAGGGCCAGGGGTTGGGAGAAATCACCATATCACACTAGTGGACACAGGAGTCCATCTGTCTGCCTGGACAATGGTTCTGCAGTCACTGAGTGAGCACGGAGGTGCATGCCTTCAGCCTCCATCCCCCTACCTCAGGCAACTCGGCTGCTGGCACCATCTGACAGGCTGGCAGCTTAGAGCAAAACTGATTTAGGAGCGAGCCAGACAGGAAGATCACTCCAGCCAACTCCATTTATGAAAAGTTTCCAAACGCTTATGTCTTCAAAGAGGCCTGAGGGCGAGGCCTGGCAGCAGACGGGGGCACTGGAAATGACCGTGCCCTGCTGCAGGAGCTCATCGTGTGGCTCCACGGCCTGCTGGAGGCCCTCAGGTCAGTCCCCAGCACCCGGCATAGGGAGACCTGGAGAGCCAGTTCTGGGGCAGTGCAGACAAAAGGGTGTGCTCTGGGACAGACTACAGCTTCCACAATGAGATTTTTTTTTTTTCTCTTGATGGGGAGGTTGCAAGGGCAGGTACAAGGGGATAGGGAGATGAGGGGGTTAGGGTACATGGTGTGAAATTCACAAAGAAGCAAAGAGTTTTAACGAAAGTAGAAATGGAATAAGCACATAACATTTACCCTGTCCTACCTGCCCCCTGGTGAATGGCTTGCTGAAGAGTGAGATCTAGGTCAGATTTCCAAATCGTGTTTCCAATTTTGTATCTCTAGTGTACTAGGCATATTCTCCCTACAAAACAAGTAATAAACATATTTTATCACACACCTTCCCCAAAAAAGAACACTTGCTCTTGCAGGAGGCCAGGATCCAGTTCTCAGCACAAACTTGGTAACTCTCAACAATAGGTAACTCCAGTTCCAGGGACCTGACACCCTCTTCTGACCACTGCGGCCACTCGGCATGAATACGGTGTACATACATACATGAAAACTTACACTCATGCACTTAAAATGAACAATAAGTAAGTATTTAAAAATCTTTTAAAAAGGAAAAAAAAAAACACAAGGACTGTTATTTACTTCCCAGCACACTTAGCACTAACAGTACCTGGAGCACTGACAGAATCTGAGCACTAACAGTACCTGGAGCACTGACAGAATCTGAGCACTAACAGTACCTGGAGCACTGACAGAATCTGAGTACTAACAGAATCTGGAGAATAAAGGGTGGTCTCAAGCTGAAGCCTCTGAAAAACCTGGAAATGAGATCCTATCCACTGAGGCAGTGACTGCATGTATTTAGAGGCCAGTGAAACTGCCCAGCATTTCATGTTCCCTTAGCAAGTCTAGGAAGACCCAGGGTATCTTTAGGGCAGGAAAGCTGACCTAGCCAGTGCAGCCAGGGAGGACGTGTGCTGTTGCCCCTTCACCCAAAAGCACCGAGTGACAGCCAAACAGGGGACTCCCACTGCGGACTCGGTAAGAGTGATGTATCTGGCTGCTTCAGATGATGACAGATGCATCTCTCTGGGGAAAGGCGATGAGGAAGGCTGTGTGTGAATGTGGAGGGCAAGGGACAGACAGAAAACCTCTGTACCATCTGCTCAGCTTTGCTCTGAACAAGAGCGGCTCTAAGAGGTGAAATCTGCCAGGTAGGTAGGTAGGTAGGTAGGTGGGTGTGTGGGTGGGTGGGTGGATGGATGGATGGATGGATGAATGGATGAATAGACAGACAGACAAACAGACAGATAGTCTGCCCTTAGCTTGGGATCCCGAACAAAGTATCTAGTGAGAAGGAAGAGGAAACAGATGACCAGAGCAGGGAGGTACAAGTTATTCTGAAAAGCCCATCTCAGAGGCTAGTTAAGTAAATTTAAACCAAGCCAAGAGAGACTGTGTCCTGCTGTTGAAAGTTGTGGCTTATGAATTTTTTTTTTAATCATCTATAGAGCTTTCCTGGACTAGAGAGATGGCTCAGTAGTTAAGAGCACTGACTATTCTTGCATAGTTCCCAGCACCTATACGGCAGGTAACAGCCAGGTGTAACTCCAGTTCCAGGGGATCCTGTGCCCTCTTCTGGGCAGCATGGGCACTGCACAAGACACACACACACACACACACATTCTAAATATCCTTATATCCACAAAGCAGAACAGGTTCCACCCCTTTGACACAGACACAATTACAGAAAACCACAACTGGTCAACATGCAGAGAACACGTGACTATGTGAGTCTGTGGTGGTTTGAATGAGAATGTCTCCTCATGGGCCCGTATATTTGAACACTTGGTCCCCGCTTAGTGGAACTGTTTAGGAAGGATTAGGAGGTGTGGCCTTATTAGAGGACTTGTGTCACTTGGGGCAAGCTTTAAGGTTTCGGAAGCCCATGCCCTTCCCCGTTTCCCTCTCTCTGCCTGATGGTTGTGTCTCAAGACTCAAGGTCTCAGTTACTGCTGCAGCGCCATGCCTGCCTGCTGCCATGCTCCCCACCACGGTGAGTCTTGTCTTACCCTCTGAAATTACCCACCAATAAAGTCTTCCTTTTCTAAGTTGCCTTGGTTATGGCATCTTATCATAGTAATAGAGAAACTAAGACAGCTGCCCAGGCCAGCTGATACATCTACAACAAAGTTCCTGTACCCAGGCATCAAAGCAGAAGAGGGTACAAAAGGACTGTAAGAGCCAGAGGACCAGGAAGGTTTCTGTATCTTGGAGAAATGTCAGAGATGATGTACCCATGAGCCTGCATCAACATGCCTGCCTAAACCTGAACAACACCAATAGACATGCCAACATCAAACACCAAACAGAGAGATCTCATGGGTCTTCCACCCTAGCAAGAAAGTGTCAGGCAGATAAATGCTGAGAGCGGGAGAAATAGTTGTCCCCGGGGAAGAGACCCTCGATTGGAAATCCAATACCAAGTACTCAGCCCTGCAACCATGTACATACAAGTGCCGTTATGTGGACGGAAAGGTTGTATTTGTATATTTAGAGATAGATATAGATATGCGTGTGTGAATGTGTATCGGAGAGAAAAGAGATACAGACCATGAATTTGAGAGAGAGCATGGGGATGGCTGGAGGGAACAAAGAGAAGGTAGGGAAGTTGTATAATTATACTTTAATCTCAAAACCTCAAACAAATGTTTAAAGCTGAGATTTAGTACTTGTGGTAAAGCAGCTAGTGTGCACAAGGCCCCACTAGGCTCAGTTTTCAGTAGCACAAAGATAAAATAATCATAAAATCCCCCTTCCCTGGGGTTAGTGGGGAACACAGGAAGTGTAGAAACAATCGCCACACTAATTTGGGTGCTGGAAGATGAATGCACAGTGCTGCTGTTGCCCTGGTTGCAAACTCTCTGAAGAAGCCCTGAGCCTTCTGTGCCTCTGCACTGGCAGCCACTGGAAGAACCCACCAGTGCCCGTGGCTCCTGTGCCTGATGCTCATACTCATTTATGTCACTTAATACTCTAAGAAAGCCAAGACAGCATGAGCTTGCTATGGTGTCGAGCAAGGATGACACATTTACTGCCCATCGCCAGAGCTGCTGGTCCTCCAACTGTGTTGGAATCCTGAAGAACTGGTTCTGATGCCAGTGAAGGGATGTCATAGAAACAGGAAGGCTGAACTTGCCAGCAGGAAGGAGAGCAAGCAGACCGAATGCAAAGCTCCCCTCTTCCATGTCCTTTGATCTATGCAGCCACCAGAAGGTGCTTGCCACATTTAGAGTGTGTCTTCCTGCTTCAAATAATCTGATCAAGGAAATCCCTTGCAGCAGTGCCCAGTGGCAGGCATCCTAGATGATTCCCGATCCAGTGAAGTCGACAGACAATATTAGTCATCACAGCCCCTTATTTTCTCATTTTCTATGGGTACTAAGTACCCACAACACATATTGAAGTACTTATGTCATCTATTAAATCATGACATTTCTCAAAAGGAAAGAAATGCATTGAGAAACTCAGGAGCTGTTACTTGCCTTTGAAACCTTTGACATAGGTTGGGGACAGGGCTAGCTAATCTGGGGGTGCAGGCAGCAGCTGATTCTTCCTTGATCAGCAAGCAGCACATAAGACACCACCACAATAAAGTTCTGCTTATCTCTTGCAGCTGGAAGGGAATCATCTTAAGAAAGGTGGGCAGGTACTAAAGAAGATGCATTCTATAGGCCCTTCTAGGAGTAAATGATGTGTTTCAGAGTCTCCACTGAAAGGCAGCAAGAGAAGCAGAGGTTAGAATCTGTGCCCTGAAGCTCACTTTACCAAGACCCCACAGTCCTTCCTCTTTTGAAGAGAGAGCTCCCAGGAAGCGACCTGCAGAAATGTGTGAGTGTGAGTCTTGTCAGCACATACAGCAGACAGAGCAGTGCTGCCAGGCTGAGTGGGATCCACAGAGCACAAGCATCGACTAGACCTTACCCTCTCCTGCCCCTCAGAGGCCAGAGGAGACAAACCACAAGCTCTTACACTTATCCTGAAAAGGAAGCCTGGGATACAGCCAAAACCAGGATAGCCCTAAAGACTAAGTGGCTGTCACAAATCAATCAGCCATTTGATGTGTGGGACAGTATGTGTACTGAGACAAATACTGGAGCTATGCTCTGATCTACTCACTGTTGACCAGCCGTTATTAGAAACCAGTAGTCACAAGCCCATGTTGTTTTTAACAAAATCTCAAATGTTCAATTTTACCAATAAAGAGCCAGGAGCCAAATGCTAGGGTGAAAGCCTGCTAGCTCAAAGAGGCAGAGATAGTGCCCAGCTGAACTTCCTCCTCAGCCGATATCCAAAAGGAAAAAAAAAAAAAAAAAAAGAGGAAAGAAGGCTCCTTCCTCATAGCATCTCAAAAAAGCCCTCAGACTTAAGGTCCCTCCCTTCTACTTCCTGTGCATCGTTTTCTATCCATCCTCCTGACTTCCTCCTACTCAAAATGTCCCCCCACACACACCCCTATGTTCAACTACTTGCTTGCCTCTTGACCTATGGTTGATTTTATTTAAGCCCATCTTGGATTAAAGGTGTGTGCTAGAGATGAGCCACACCACAACAAGAAACAGATTTTTTTTTTTCCAACAACCCTGAGAACACAATCTCAGGGTTCACAGTGTGATCTACATTTCTCCCTTTTTGTCTAAATAAAAAGGAAGGATTTTAACTCTAACACAGTATAATGAAGCTATTTCTGCCAGACTTTCCACAGTGTCCAGCGTGGTTGTATTTGGCAGTCCTAGGGTTAAATATTTCTTAGTTCAAAGCTCTGTAAAATATTCCTGTCAGTCTCCTATGAACTCAGCAATTTGAACGTCCTGAGCAGTTTGTAGTCCAAAGCTGCTCTTTGGGTGGTGGCTGTCAGCTTAGTGGCAGTGCTGGTCAGGTAGAACACAAGAGTCAAGCCAAAGGTGTCCACTGTTTGCACAGAACCTGTCAGCAGAAGAGGCATGGGGCAGTTTTACCCAGCGGTTAGCGTTATCACAACCCAGGTGGATTCATCGCTGCGGGTAACCTTCTTGGAGACCTCAAAGGTTACTGTTAGGAATGGTCTGTTCCACGGTTTATTATAGAAAACTTAAACATGTTAAATGCCGTATTCGAGAGATCTCCACAAAGTTTGAAGACCACAATCTTTGTTCCTAGTTACCTGCCTCAGACTCAAACCTGAAAACATACAGGAAACCAGACGAAGCTTATTTCTAGAATTAGTTAGTACTCTATATGACTGTTATTGTAAGTACAGAAATTTTATACATGAATAATAATCCTATATTTTGAGGTAATATTTATAACTTAAGAAAAGTTTTAAAGAGTCAAATAAAAACCAAAAGATTATGAGATTAGTGGCAATAGAACTGTCCCTTATTTTTTGTTCTCCTCCATCCCATACCAGGAGGTTCTTCTGATATGAGACAGAGATTTTGGGTTTTCCTTTTACAAACATGCATGCGTTTAGAGAAGAAAAAGCCATTTTCCAACCCCAAAGCCAGCTTCAATTTTTAATTGAATTGGGATCACATAAAGGCCATTTGCTGCTTTTGTCTGGAGAGGGTAGGAGAGACACTCTGGAGGTGGGTAATAACACTTGGCCAATTTCCCTTTTTTTTTTTTTTCAACATTTTTCTCTTGATGGTCCATCCTCTTTCTTCATGTTTCACTTGTCCAGTAGTCTCCAAATTCCTTTGTTGGGTACTTTTATTCTCCTGGAAAGATAAAAGCAAACCCCTGTCCCAAACCTAACTCTGGAACAGTTCTTTTTTTGGCAGTTTATATCTTTTCTAGGGCAAAATGGTTTTTGGCAACAGAAAAAGTATTATCTTTCAATTGAAATTTTTTAATCTTTTGAAATTTGAAACTAAATTTACCTCAGTATGTGTGGATAAATATAAATATGTTCTCCTTTTTCTTTATATATAAAGTCAAGGTTTAAGTGTATTTATTTTTAGATTACAAAAGACATTCGCTTTGAGTTTCAGCATGCCTTTTGCAAGAGGCTTTTAACTTTAAATCACTGTAATTCTTACATGCCTGCCTTTGCCTCCCAATTGCTGGGATTAAAGGTGTGAATTACCACCTGGCTATGGATTTCTTATACTAGTTATTCTCATAGGTTTGTCCTGGTTTAATTTGGTTCTCCATTTCCCCTTATTTTTTAGTATTAGGGGTAAACTTCCAAGTTTTTCAAATGTGTAATTTATTATTCTTGCTAGTTTATTCTGAATTTGTTCCCTGGCAAATTTTAATATTCTAGTCTTAATCAAATATGATGCCAATTTGTCCACTATTTCATTATTTTCAGACGTTTTGTCTGTCTTGCCTGTAGAGCTACATAAAATTTGATGTCTTGGCTAAGTTTGCTAGGTTTTGTCATTTCCACGTATGCCTCCCATGACCAGATATCTTCACCATTTATCTGCCAGCTAGTGGTTTTCCATTTTGATGACCGCATAGTTGTATCATTGCACACGCACCATGAATTGGAGAAGACGGAGATTTTCCTTTTGCTTTCCTAGTTGTTTGTCTTACAGCCAATAGCGCTGCACTGAGTTTGTGGCTCCTTCCTCAGTGTTGGTGATTCCATCCCCTCCCCCGGCCTATAGGCCACTGCTTTCCGTTAGTTTTGGTTCCACCAGTAGTTGATGAACCATCAGTAAACCATGCATTAGCCAAATGTTGCGACCATTCTGTTGGTCCCCACAGTTCAATAGGTGCCTCTTTTGGGGGAGGAGTGAGCGGTTTATTGGTGGGGATTATAGGCAAAGCACTATTACCTCAGTGCAGGAAGACACAGACCCCGTTGCTACCACATCCTAGTCACAAAGGAATTCAGCCAGGTACCAGTTATACAGCATTGCCTTTCCTTGCTAAGCCTACGGAGGACTTTGCATCAGCTGGATGCAATCAACTGTTATGAGAGGCGCCCTGGTGAACCATGGGGTAGTTGGCAATGACTGAGTATAATGTTCGCCATGCCTCCTAAAATGTCCACATTTATTTCACAAAGAGAGAATATTTATCCTCCACATATGAAAAGCATCTGCAACAGAAGCCAAAAGCCAAATGTTGGTGGACTCCCTTTTGCTTTATGAAGAAGCCTCAGTTGCCAATTCACAAATAAATATGATATCCATAATTAAGGTACCATCTGGTTCAATGTTGGTCAGGGTTCCATGCACATGAGCTTACTGGCAGTTGCAAAAGCTGCTCTGTCTCCATTGGAACTTAACTTCCTTTCTCGTAACCCTGCAGAGGGTTTTTATAATAATCTATAAATATAGTATGTGATTCCTGTATGTGCAAACATACCAGTTAAGAGCTGTATCTGAATTTTGTCCCTGGGCAATGGGATTAAAGGCATGTGCCACCACCAACCTGTTCATTGTAACTCTAGAATTTAGAAAACAACTAACTTATAAAGATCCACCTGTCCCTGCTGAGATTAAAGGCCTGCTCTGTTCAAATAGTTTATCTTATTTCCAAATAACTCCAACTCTTAGAGATTTAGAAAACAAGCTTAAACTTAATAATCATTTTAATTTACTTAAACCATTTTTCATCTTTTAACTGTTCTTAATAATAAACAAGAAAATATTCTTTTTATTTAAGAATCAAAAGCTGATGTCTAAGATAGCATGGGCGGTGTAGCAATCTACACTCTAACATTCTTACATGGGATTAAGACACATGGTTTAAGAAGACCCCCTTTTTTTTTTTTTAATGCCAGTAAGGCAAGTGTGCCTTTGGTAAATTATCATTCAGAAATATTTTTTTTTTCATGCCTGATCAAATGAAAGGCATTTGTTAGTCTTTATAAATTAGTTTGGATGGAATGACCAAGCTGTCAAATGAACTGTCTATTGCCTTTCCTTATTCAGGAGATCCCTACTGTTCAAATCTAATCTTTATCAATTTAGATGGTATCCACAGCTCTTCTTCTCCCATAGAAACAAAGAAGAAAAAAAAACCCTCTTCCTCAGTATAACATATATTCCAGCTTCCATTCTGAGGTCAACACATCTTTCAAATATATAGGTTGATTTAATTCAGCAGGTTTTTTTCTACTATCCACCATCTCTCTGCAGCTGCTGTTCTTTTTTTCATTATCATTAAAAATTTAAAGTTAATAAAGCACTATGTAATTGGTCTCAGGAGTGTTTTACTACTCCTTTCTGTTTATTAAGCATATATTTTAAATTATAATTAGATCTTTCTATAACTGCTTGTCCTGTAAGATTGTATAGTATACCCATAATATGCTTTATGTTGTAATATGCAAAAAAAAACCCTGTTTCATTTTAGCCTTTTCAGAACTTGAAGCAGTTGCCCATTGAAATCTTGAATATACGGTGTACATACTTTAATTTTTCTAAACTCTGCATAATGAAGCACATCCATTTGCCAAATCTTATTTCTTTGGATACCTTTTGGGTTACTTCCTACAGGTAATAGAGTTTGATTATATAAAGAACATTGCCTTATAATATATAAAGACATTGCCTTATAATTGCCTTGGCTTATTACCACCAAGTGATAGAAAAATCTTTCTTCAAAACATTGCTGCTAACATGGTGTTTCTTATGAAATTCTGAGGCTTCTGGCACATTTCCTGTTAGTAGCTGATCAATTTCATTGTTACCTTATGCTAGAACGCCTGGTAGACCTATATGGGATCTTAAATGTGTTATATATGATAGATGATTTCTATTTGTAATTACTTGTAGTTGAATAAACAGCTAAGTTAATTCTGATTTATAACCCGCCTTCCCTGACTTTTTGCATCAGTATAGAATTAGGGGCTCCAGAAATTGGTGTCCCTTTTTATCATATGAGGGAGAATGAAATTAGTTCTTTTTGTAAACCAAAGTCTCTTGCTTTGGGGATATTTGTTATTAACCTTTCCCAAAATAATTATTGCAAGCTCTTTTCCAATGTTCATTTTCTTCTCATAATGAGGCTAATTTTGACATAGTGAAAGGTATCACAATTTCTGCCAGGTATATTCCTGCAAATTGGAGAAGTCTCATTTTTCTTTTCAGAATAAATTCAGAAATCTTTCTACATAAGTCCTTAATTTTTTTTTTTACTCTATTTGTGTGCTTAAAATATCCATTCTAAGATACTATCTTCTCTCTGTATAAGAATTCCTACGGGAGAATGAGTAGAAGGCAAAATAACTAAAATACAGTCAAGCTTTGAATCCAAGTGATCCACATGTGCATTCTGTAATTTCTTTTCTACCAGAGCCAATTCTCTTTCAACCTCAGCTGATAATCTTCTTGGACATTTGAGTCCTAATCATCCTTGTAAGGTTTTAAATACATTACTCTTGAGTAATTAATCCAATTGTGGGCTGTAGCCAGTTAGTATCTTCCAGCAGTTTTTGAAAATCATTAAGAGTTTGTAATTGATCTCTCCTGATTTATACTTTCTGTGGTCAAAATTTTTGTAAACCTATCTTATAATTGAAAGAATCTCCTCATTGTATTTTTTTCAGGAGCAATTTGTAATCCCCAGCAAAGCAAAATTATTATACTTCATCAAATATTTTTTCTGTTATCTGCATCTGAAGCAGCAGTAAGATACCATCCATATAATAATAAATTTGGGGTTGAGGAAACTGTTCACAAATTATTTCTAGCACAGTTATACAAAATATTGGCACAAGGTAACAGCCGTTGTGGTAAGACTTTCCAATAATATCTCTTTATTGGATGACTATTATTATAAGTAGGTATCAGAAAGCAAACCTTTCCCTATCATGATCATGCAAAGAGATTGTGAAAAAGCAATCTTTTAAATCAATTACTACCAAAGGCCATGACTTAGTTAATAAAAAAGGCAATGAGGCTTCAGTTTATAAAGAGGCCATTGGCTGAATCATCTTATTGTGGCTCTTAAATCTGTTAGCATCCTCCATTTTCTGATTTCTTTTTCAAAATAAACTCGGGGATTCCATGAGCTGGTAGATTCTTGGATGTGTTGAATATTTAGCGGCTCCTGTAGCAGATGTTCTAGTACCTATAATTTTTCTTTTGCCATATTCCATTGTCCTACCCTCACAGGTTTGTCAATTAACCATTTTAAAGCTAGGGAAGTTGATACATTGAGAGACCAATAACTGTGGTGTTCTGCTTTGTGTACAACCTGAACAGTATTATGACTGTTCTTCATAATACCTTTTAGTATTAGTATTTTTCTCAGAAGCATTCTTTATTTTATGGTTTGTTTCTGAGATTGGAGGAATATTAATCTGTTTTCCACTGCTGCAACAAATCTTATCCCCATAAATTCGTGGCTATATTAGCCACATATGGCTTTAATTTCCAAATTTGTTCCTCTGGCCCTACGCACTTGATCTATCTTGCATTTTGTTTTACCTGAGATAAAGTTCCAAGCCCTAGAAACTGGATGTTTACCTCCTGAAGAGGCCAAGATGGCTACCAAGATTTTGGTGAGACTGAGACTATTGTTACATCTGCTTCTATGTCTACTAAACCTTCAATTCCAATGCCATTTATTTGTATTTTTAGGTCTCTGATCATTTATAGCAGTTTGCCAAAATACTTGTCTTCTAGACTCTCCTGAAAAAAAAAATCTTTTAATCTACTGAAGCTATTCTGACCTTGGTTACATTCAGAGCAATGTTGTTTTTAACAATAAGCATCAAATCTTTTAATTGCTCCGTGGATGAGTTTCTCTGACACTGACAGGGAACAACTGAATTAAATTTGATATTGAGACCTGTGGGGAGCACCTAGAGCATTTCCCAATGGCAAAGGGTTCGCTTGCCCGTCCCTTGTTGAGCTGCACTTATTAGTGCAATGCCAGCCTCTGCCACGCCTCCTGCATACTCCACAGGCTGGGGCCTTCTTTTTGGATTATCTCTAGGAAAAAAAAAAAAATTATTTTTAGGAACTCCTTGCCTACAATCTATTTTCAATTAACCTGGTTTTCCACAATTAAAATATCTGACATTTTGATTTTTCTTAAAACTTTTAGAAATTACTTCTGTCAGAATAGCATCATACATGCGAGATCCAATATTTGCCATATTCTATTGGTACTGATCTTGCCTTTAAAGGCGTAATCACGCATTTGCATTATGAATTAGCGTGATTCTCATCCTCTCTGGGAGACTGTTGGCCACCAGCCCCACAAAGGCAGGAAGAGCGGAAGTTGAGACACAGGGCGTGGAAGGCCATGAGTACAACAGGAACCACTTCAGGGAGATAGTGCAACTTTAATTCAGGATAACAACGGTTATATACCCTTTGGGGAATGGCGGGAGCTCTCAGGATGGGTGTGCATAATTGGAACTAGTCACTTCCAAGATGCTTGATTTGCACTAAACTGTCCCGCCTGTCTCGTCCAGCAAGAAAGACGCAACCACCAGCTCTTCCTCAAGCAGTTTATTCAGGCATTTGCAAGCTTCTTCTCCCCCCCGGACCCGGGCCCTTCCCAATTATATAGGCAACCACATCAGCCAATCACAGCCAACCACGCTCACTCATCAGACCTGCAGCAGGCAGCCAATGGGCCAGTGCCACGCTCGCCTTGACCAAACATGGACTTGTTCATCAGCAGTCAGTACATCCGGCGGGCGCCATCTTTTAGGCGCGGCAGCTTAATAGTCGCGGCTTGCCACACTAAACAGCACACTCCTATCATATAAACAGGAACACAGAGCCTAATTATCCTATAGGTGCAGGGAGAGAAGAGCTAGCAGGGAGCTGTGTCAAAGGTCATATATCAAATGTGGTTAGGAGATCTATGTCTAAAGACACTCTCCAGATGAAGTCAGAGAGTAGGAGGCCCTGCTGGAGAGAGGGAGTCCTGCACTTAACAACGAGCTCAAAATGGCTATCTGGACTGGGAGGACTGCAACCTCAAACAGCAGGGTCCTTCCAGCAAAACAGCATTTTCAAAAGCCAAAGATTCGATTAGTATTGGTCTGACTTCTGAATCTAATACTATTCCATTTATAGCTGAAGTCAATCTTTGCAAAAAATCAGTTGTTATACCCAGTTCGAGAACCCCCAAAAGATCTCCAGGAATCGACTCCATTGCAAAACACATGAGGGTCTTTTTATTGTAAATTACAAGCTGCAGCTTGGGCATACACAGCCCCACCGCCGAAGCGGTTATGTGGGTGATATATAGATTCTGGTCCCTCCCAGCATGCCCAAGGCAGAGGCAATTCCTGCCTGGCAAGCATCTATTGGTCAAGATGCTACATTTTGAATCGATTGGCTATAGGAAGGTTCCCAGACCATTAATGACCAGGTGTCTCTCCCTAGGGGGAGGGTCCAGTTTCCTAGCAACTGTATCTCTAGTGGGTGGGGAAAGAACGCAGCGAGGTAGCTCTCCCTCTCAGGGCATTTACTAACTACTTTACCGCACCTACTCTACCGTCTTAACGATCGCTGCTACTCGCTGCTACTTTATCCTTTGGTCTCTCACAGTGAAGGCATTTTAGTAAATGATTCAGACCTTTTCCTTGATTCTTTAACCTTGTCCCAAGCAAGTAAAGCTGCTAAACAACATAGTGCCAAGGTATGATTACCAAATTCAAGATGCCTTTGTAACTCAGCATATTGACCTTTATCTAGCAACTGATCCTGGGAAATATTAACACCTCTAGCCCGGTTTCATTGTTTTGTTCTAAGTCCCTAAGCTTCCTCTTTCCACCATGAACACCATTGTAACTGAGGACCAGCTAGCTCCCAGTGTTGCTGTTGCCAAATCTTTCCAGTCTTGGGTGAATAATTCTGTTCTGAGTTGCCCACGAATTTAACATCTGCTTCACACAGGGTAAATGCATACCATATAAAATGATCTTAAATCTCCCCAAATCTAATATCTTTATATGATTCTATTTAACTTCTTCATAACTTTAGGGGTGCCTAGCATCCCCTGCAGGTCTTATAAAGTAACAGGATAAACTAAGGTTGGTTTTCTAACAACCTTGGGCTTCCCCTCTTCAGTTACATCATGCAATGAGTGGCATGATAGGTTCTTGTTAAAATTTCTCTGTCTATGTCTAAGTATTTTTCTCATTTTATAATACTCTCTAATTTTTATTCTAAGGCATGTATCTTATTAATCCACTTTTCATATTTTTATTTTTCTTCTTTCATTGAGAGGGTTCAGAGAGCCACTGTGGCTACTAAGGATAAAATATCAAGTACCAAAACAATAATAATAATCGGCATTGAGCCAATTTCAGTTAAGTCATTTAGCTTTTATTTT
Source organism: Meriones unguiculatus (assembly GCF_030254825.1). Lineage (NCBI taxonomy): Eukaryota > Metazoa > Chordata > Mammalia > Rodentia > Muridae > Meriones > Meriones unguiculatus. The sequence continues at coordinate 22,289,523 of NC_083350.1, read as the reverse complement.
CTGCTCTATTTTCAATCCATCTAAAATAGTGCTATACAGGACCCTAACGCCTTCTATTGTGGTATTTCCCATCCTTAACTCTCTTCTTGAGGACTTCCCAGGTGACTTACCTGAAGGCTTCTCAGTTTGTACACCATGGGTGATTTCTCTGCCTTTGTGGTCATGCCACATGTTGGAGGGCCAAATGTTGTTTTTAACAAAATCTCAATCATTAGATTTTACCAATGAAGACTCAGGAGCCTATTTCTTGAGTGAAAGCCTGCTAGCTCAGCGAGGCAGAGAACCGCTTTGAACTAGCTGACCTTCCACCTCAGCTGATACCCCAAAAGGAAGGACTGTTCCTTCTCCATACCATCTCAGAAAGCCCCAAACTGAATGTTCCTCCCTCCTACTTCCTATGCATCTCTCTATCCATCCTCCTGACTTCCTCTTACTCTCTATGGCTTTTTTTCTCTGGTCACTCTCCATCAAGTTGTTTACCCCACCTTATGACCTATGGTTGACTTTATTTAATTCAAGCAGAAAACTCTTAGATTGAAATTGTGTGCTAGGGCTGAACCACACCACAACTAGGAAGAGGTTTTTCCAGTAAACACAATCACTGGGTTCCCGGTGTGATTAAATATCCTGCAACAAGTTCCAGGCCAGTCATAGCTACTGTCTTAAAAGACAAGCCAAGTTCAGTTAACATTAAAGACATTATTCATCAGAACCAAGTTGACTTCATTTCATAGATGCAAGGGATGGTTCACATAAGTAAGTCAATAAACATATTTGTCACATAAATGACTCAAAACAAAAATCATATGATCATGTCCATAGACATAGAAAGGCCATTGACATGTCAGGGGGTCTGCTTAGATCAAAACATGACTCAAACACCAGGTCAATGCATATGACAAAAACTCATTGTAATCAAGCCACTACTAATCAATCGGGGATGCAGAGCAGACTCTCAAGCTGAACTGTGACACTCCCACCCCACCCCCAACCCAAGCCAGAATGTGATAGAGCTTTCAAGCTTGAAAACCATAAATATCTGTGCCAAGTTAAAGTTGCATTTTTCCCACCAATCAAGGATCTATCCAAAGATCCTGATTGGAAACATGTCTCTGTGGTACACTTATTCTGTGCCCATTGGTTGGGTACAGAATTCAAATATGATGGGGTGACTTCCCTAGCATTTGTGTCTCACCTTACCAACTAGGATGTCAGTCACTCATGTACATGTCTCTCTCTGCCAAGCAGGATGTCAAGACCCAGAGAGGTCTTCAGAACTTAAACATTATTTGGCCCCTATTCTAAATGAAAGTTTTATTCAAAATGGCTTCCTTTCATTTCTGCTTACAGACAGAATCTAGCATCCCTTCATGATGAAAGTCACAGAGAGGCTAAGCATAGAGGGGGTATACATCAACATAAAAATGTTCTATATGACAAATCTAGATCCAGCATCATGAGTAATGGAGAAAATTTCACAGCATTACCCTAATACCAAGAGAACAAAGGTGTTCATTCTCCTATTCCTGTTGAATACAATGCTTATTGAGAGCAATAGGAAAAAAGAAGAAAAGAAAATGAATACAGATCAAAAAAGAAGTTCAATACCTCTTTTTGTATATAATATAATTCCATATATAGAAGACTCTAAAGATGATGCAAAAAGAATTCTTAGAGCTCTTAGAACTCTTAGCTTTCAACAAAGTGGCAAAGTACAAAATAAACATGCAAAAAAAATTCACTACCTTCCTATTAACCAGAGACAGACATATTAAAAAAGAAAGCCCATTCACCATTGTCACAATAATAAATTTAATAAATAAATAGATAAGATATCTAGAGATAAGCCAAACCAAGGAAATAAAAGACCTCTACAGAGAAAACTTTGAGACACTGAAGAAAGTGAGGAAGATGAAAAGACCTCCCACTGTAAAGGTTTTTATGTCCTCAGATGAGGGGATTGATATGAGCCATTCCCAGACCTTTCTAGCTCTTTCTGAACCCTCACTGACAGGTTCAACTCAGCCTGTTATAGCCTAAAACACTCTCCAAACTAACTAATTCAAACTGGCTGCTCTTGGCTTCTGACTGATTCCTCTACCTGGCCTCAAACTAATTTGGGCATTATGCTTTAGTCTTCTGGCTCCTTCTCATTCTCTGGCTTATTGTGTCTTAACCTGTGGCTAGCTTGTTCTCTTTGCGACCTGTCTCTGTAAAACTGTCCAGGTAAGAAACTCTTGGTAAAGACTTCTTTTTATAGCTCTCCTTTTTCCTGCACTGCTCTTAAGGAGCCTCTCTTTCCTGTCCTGCTCTCATGAGGTTGAGCATATCCAATCTCCGACTCACTCTGTAAAATCTATCTCTGATTCATTTGTCTGCCCCTCAATTAGACATTACTTTTAAACATGGATGCTTTCTTCTGTAAACTAATCTTACCTTCATTGTTTGGGATTAAAGGTGTATACTGAGGGCATGTCTGTAACTAGCCAAATCAAACTTTAACTCAGAGCATGTCTGCATTTTAGCCAGATCACACAGATCTAGAAGTTCTTTAGATATGATCCCGTGCCAGAGCTGCCATGTTGCAGGATTAAAATTCCTCTACATCCTATGCTCACAGATCAGAAGAGTTAATGTTGTGAAAATGGCCACCCTACCAAAAGCAGCCAGCAAATCCAATCCAATCCCCAAAGTGACAGTCATTAAAGGCATGTGGCATGCTGGTAATGACAGCATATAAGAACCAGAAGAATGAGGTTTGAATCTATACTCAGCTGTGTTCTACTGGCATGCCCTTAAGGAACAGACTTTATCTGATCCTGTTTCCTGCTTTGTAAAATGAAGAGAAACCTGTATCTCTCAGTGCTGGATAGAAAAGGGGCTGTCTAGATCAAGCACAGGAAAATATTTCCTGTAAATATTCTAGCTGTGAACCAGCTGATTTTTTTTTTATTAAATTCAAGGTCTGCTCCAGAGATGAGAGTTCAGTGTCAGTGCTGTGGACCTGGTCAAGGGCCCATGACTTGGGGGTCATAACACTAGGGGTGAGCCTATCGCTTTGTTTTGTTAAAATGACAAGTTGTCAAACTATCTCCTAAATGTTTATATTTATGCCTACAGACTAGCTGTCCTCAGCCTTGATCAGAGGAACTTCCCTTTGCAGAAAATGAGGGTTTCTAGAGAGAGCTGGCTAAGGTGCTAAGAACAAGTGACTGCTTGGTACTCAGCCCTAAGAAAGACAGCTGTGTCCCCTCCTTGGGGAACATTGCAGCAGAGAGGACGAGAAGGTCCATGAAATGCTCTTATGGGCATGACATGGCTGTGTCACTCTTGAGCTCACAACAGCTGTGTTTGCCTGCATACAGCCTGCATGAGACCGAGCCCACAAGCATGCAATCATAGATGAGGAAGGGTCCGTGGGTCATGCCTAAGGGAACTAATGGCAGTTGAGGGCTGCTGGGGGAAAGGAAGTCTTTGTCTTTAGTGAAGTGATATCCACTAGTGATATCCACTCCCCTCGATAGCTTCAAACCCATGCCCAAATAAGGGGCCTTGGTTAAATCCAGTGGGTCACAAAGCAAAAGCAAGACACAGGTGAGATGGGAATTCCCCGGGAGGAGAAGAACTGGTGGAGATGGAAGAGCACTAATAAAGGTGAGGAGGTGTGACAAGAGAGTATTATAAACATACATGAAATTTTCAAAGAATAAATTGATTAATAATTAAGTATTTAGAAGAAATGGCAGGAGGCAGGGGGAAAGAGGGTCTGCTGAAAAGGAGACCTGGAGGTGCCTCCTCTTCCCTCTGCTCTACCTTGTGCCCCACAAAGACACTCAGAGTCTGTGCTAACAAGTGGGTTATCCCTCGAAGTGTCCTCAAGGTGGTGCTGTTGCACAGAGAACAACCCTCTCATTCACCTCCCGGCTAGACAGAACGTTAACAATCTACCAAGTGCCTTTGTGTGGTGCAAGCCTGTGAGATGGCTGCCCATCCAAGTTCATGCTCTGTCTGAGTGGGTCCCAGGTGCCTCTCATTGTGACAAATACCTGAGAAAATCAACTTAAGGGACAAAGGGTTTATTTTGGTCCATAAAAGTGCTTAGGTCTGCAATTGAGTGGCTGATTTTCCAACCTTCGATGAAGAGAGCATAGTGACAGGTGGGTGGGTGGAGCAGAGGCCTCATGACAACCACAAGCAAAAGACTCAGAAAGACAGGAAGGCTCAGGGACAAATACCCTTTGGGAGCATGAGCCTGATGACCCACTTCCTCCAGCTACCTCCCATATCCTGAAGTTTCTAGTACCCACAGAAATAACGCCTTCAGCTAGGGACTAAGCCTTTACACCCAGGGGTCCATGGGACATTTCTTAGTCAAACCATAACAAGGGTAACCTCAACAGCACTGTCACGCAAGTGCTCCATTTGACAATGCCAAGCCAGGTGGTTAAGCTACTCAGAGGGCACCCTGAGCTGGGCAAGAGAAAGGCTAGTTGCTGAGCAGCTGTCCACCCTCTCATTGCTGTGCTTTCTTTCTTTCTCTATATATCCCTGGACTTCTAATCCACCATACAAACACGTCTGTTCTAAAAGAGGCTCTCAGCCCCATATAATAACGGGGAAGAAAGTGACCTCAGCATCCTCAAGCATTTGTTCAAAGGACATGTATCTTCCTAGAAGCTCTGTGGTCTCCTGGTGCAAGTGACTTAGGAAAAAGAAACAGTCGTGTCCCTGAATGAATGGGTCAAATTATGGAGTATGCGTTATATCAATCCAGGTGCTCTGGGTCTGAGGCCCAGAGCCTGAGCTGGGGGGCCTGGCCCATGTGAGTTCCTCTCAAAGAGCAGTTCGCGCTGGGGGAAGTTAGAATGGCGTGCACCCTGTGTGGCACGGGACCCTGCAGGCTGGCTGAGGACACTTCCGATCCTGTGGGATGCTCAGTAGGTAAGATTTGGGTTCCAAAGGGAGCACACCTAACTCTGAAGGAAAGTTGCTCCGGACTTCTTGTTCACTTGCAACTATCAGGGGTCTGAAAGGCTCCTAAGAGGCAAACGTGGAAGAGGGATTCATTCCAGGAGGAAGATCAGGCCTTCAAAGGTACCACAGCAATAAGGGAGGAAGGAGAAGAGGGATGTAGACCTGTGAAGTGGTTTGAATAAGAATTGCCCCCATAGGCTCATATATTTGAGTGCTTAATCATCAAGGTTGGTGCTACTTGAAAAGGGCCATAAGCTGTGGCCTTTTGGAGTAAGTGTGACCTTGTTGGCTAAAGTGTGTCACTTGGGGTGGGCTTCAAGATCTAAAGAGCCCAAGCATTACCTCTTCCTCTCTTTCTGCTGTCTGTGAATCCAGATGTAGAACTCTCGGCTACCATGTCTGCCTGTGTGCCACCAAGCTTCCTACCATGATGATAATGGACTAAACCTCAGAAGCTATGTGCAAGCCTTGATGAAATGCTTTCTTTTATAATAGCTTGTCCTGGTCATGATGTCTTTTTACAGCAATGGAACAGTGACCAGGCAAACCAAGATTCCAGGTGTGGGAAAACAGGAGGAAGGTGAACCAAGAAAGACATGGGGGAAAGGCTGGCGAGCGTGCAGGTTGGCAAGTATTTTACAAGATATTAACAAGTAGTGCCAATAGTGATCTGGTCAAACAGAAAGGGCAAATATGAGGAACAGGTTGTTTTCTTGAGAGTTATCTGTTGGTTTCATTAAGGCAAAACAACACAAGTTTACACTTGAACTCTAGAGCCTGGAAAAGGGTAGGCAGCTCGGATGAAAGCAGTCATTTCATGAATCATGATGGACTCTTGGAGGCCCTTCCTGCTGTGCATCTAGAAGCTACCTATCAAACGTGAAAAACACTCTTCATGGCATTTTTTTTTTCTTGTCAACAGAAAGTGGATTTCCACTTTCTGGAAATACATAGAGAGTGTGGATTTCCAAGCTATACTAAAAGAGAAACTTAAAAACTACACATCCTCTGATGCTGGGTTAACTCTTAGAAGAAGAACAGCAACAATTACTCTAAGACATGGAGTACTCTAAGTTTCAACACTGGAACAGAATACTTGAAGCCAGGTAACTTTTTTCTTTTTTCTTTAAGTTTCATTTAGTTCACAGTTTTGAAGGCTGAAAGTCCAAACAGCATGAAGCCCACCAATAATGAGGACATTGTGGCAGCTGGCACTGTGATGAAAGAATGTGAGGAGGGGAAAGATGTATTCACGATGAGAAAGGAAGCTGCCAGGACCAGGAGGAGGCAGGGAATACCTTTTCTAGTTCTTCAGTCCAGTAGAACTAACTGGCACCCCACAAAAACTGCTCCATACCCTTCCTAAGATCATGCCGCCAATGACCCTCCGCTGCCCTGAGGCCCCTCTCACACACACACCACAGACCATGAGCCTTTGTGGGGGACATATCTAGACCGTGTCTATAAGGAGAACATCCTTGCCTGGCTGCACACATCACTTAGACTAGATGAGTGTTGACCCCTATGGCTACATAAGAGACTCACGTCCTTAGCAGGTAGACATTGAGAAGGCAGAATGTCACAGCCTCCTCTCAAATAGTTCAAGGGAAAAGCCAGCAATTATGAAAACAGACAAATAGAGCGCTTCAAATTGCTAACAGCCAGAGATGAGGATGCCGAGTGTGGAGGAAGGCCGTGAACCCTCCTGCAGCGTCCCTGTAAGCTTGACATGACTTCACATTTAAAATGCGTTTGTGTTTGGTGCTAACCAGTCGCCTGGGGTCTCCTATTTATACCCACTGTGTGTGATTTAACCATCTCTACAGATGAGGAAAACAGCTTTCTTCCAAACAATAACGACATGGGCATGCTTTAAACTGGGCACATTTGTTTGGGGTCAGTTTCTCATAATCTTGAGACATTTTTTAACTCCTTGTCTCTGACTTACCAACAACAAAGTCTTGCAACTTTGCCAAAATGTTTCTCCCACCACTATTCTTTCTATATACAAGATGATATTTTATTAATAACACTAACAAAGAAATGAGTGAGTTCCTGTGGGAGGTGGCTAGGTCAGGATTCTGGGAACTGGTAAGGACATTCAATTCCAATTTTCTTTTACTATATTCAATAGATAGCATTTTTTAATTTATTTTTTAATTGATTCACTTTATCCCTCCCTCACCTCCCCAGTCCCCCATCCCACCCTCCCTCTCTCTTTCCCCTATCCTCTTCCCCTAGTCCTCAGAAAGCGGGAGCCCTCCTCCCCAACCGACTGACCCCTCACTCTTCTTTTGGATTGTGTTCCCTTCACAACCCCTTTGGACCTCAGGCTCTCTGCCGTAGGCTTTGCACCTTTCAGGCTACTGGTTCATCTTCCTTTTGAGACCACAGAGCCTGAAAATGTGCCAGGACTATCTATATAGTTGTACAGGTTTGCAACTAAACAAAGGGACTGACAAATTAGGATTGGGGACAGGGAATCCTTTTCACAAGCCTTGCCTAGAGGAAGGTGCTGTTTGATGGGAGTCCTAGAGGAAAGTAACAAACTATGTAAAACAGTTTAGTGCAGGATAATCTACAAAGGTGTTGTGGCAAGGATCTGTGAGGGGCAGCAGCAGCTCCTCCATGCCACATTGATCAGGAATGGCTTTGAGAAAGTGCCCCAGGAGCCAGGACAGGGAGTTGGGGAAAGCCTCCTAGGACAAAGGGGCAAACCCCCAGAGATGCAGAGAAGACAGGACCTCCAGAGCCTGCTCAGGGCAGAGAAGCTGCCTGCCTCTCAGCCTGGAAATTCAAATCTCCCTGCAGCTTGCAGATTTTCTGCACCCCTAGCTACTGGGAAGTTCCAGCCTATACTGCCAAGTCAGTGCTGCAGCATGGACACAGCTGCATGAGATGCCCATTTGTCCCTCCCTCCCCACCCATGAGATCCTGCACAAAAGGAAAGACTCTCCCAAAACCACAAATCTGAGCTGTCACTCCAAAGAGGTTTCCCTCTTCCATATGAGCAAGCCTGCAACTACAGGGAACTCTTAACTTCCTGTCTTTCTCAGCAGCCAGCAATTGCATACACACACATACACACATGCACATGCACACACACAAACACACAAACACACATAGGCACACAGCACAGGCTTGCAGAGGCCTGAGCCAACCTAGCCATGAGCATGGCCGCCTACAGTTCCAATGATCCCAATCAGTGCCTGGGCTTTGTTATCGTTTGGGGGAGTTTTGTTCTGTTTTGTTTTCACTCCTCCAGGATCATATTTATACACTGCTTCTTTCTGCCAGTCACAGGGTCAACATCCTATGGCTTACCTACCTTTGGTTAGGATTTTTCTGGAATGAGAAAAATATATACTACACCATTGGTGCATTGCCGGGCCCTGAGGTTGTGAGCGTGGATAAATGTTATCCGTGACTTCAGCTATCATAATAGTCCAGTCAAAGAGAATAGACCTGGCACCAGGTTCTGTGAATTCTATCCAGATTCCAGTGGGAACACATAGAGGTATGTGTGCCTGGTTCTAAATGTGTAGAGAACAAGATCCCTGCTTTCCTAGAGAGACTTCCAGTAACCTGTGTGAGCCACAGTTTACCTCAGGTTTAAAATGATGGGGAAAAGGGAACCAGCTTCCTGCACCTTACTAATCTTTACTATACATCCTCTTGGATGTCAGCCTCTGTGGTTTCTCTTTCTTCTTTTATTTTCTTCCTTTTTATTTTTTCTGGTGCAGGGGACTGAACCTCCAGCCTCGTACCAGCAAGCCTTCTTTCTCTGAGCCACAGGCATCCCAGCCCTAGCTGTAGTTTAAACTCTTGGAAAGAATTGCAAAGCTCAGCCTGTAAAGCATCAGTTGAGGAACGCTACTGTGCACAGATGGGTATCAAGGCCTCCCACTCATTCTCCACCAATTGCCCTGCAAGTTTGAGGATAGCGAGTTTTCTGAGAAAAGGGCATGGTTGGCGCCTGGGATAGAATGAGTTTGTGTTCTGTTTAATTTCATATTCAACCTGACACTCTATCATGAGCAATTTGGTGGCTTTAAACTCTGTAACTAAACCAAATTCTAAAAGAAACCAGTTGCTAAGGCAACTGGGCAGAGAGATAATTAATTCAACAGTCATTATATGCAGATTAACCTCCCTAATGAGTGGGAATGAAGGTAGGCTTGTTCAGTGTTCATTCTGCAACAGTGGGAAAAAGAAAATGGTGTGGTTGCCTGCAGTCTGTAAGGACCCTGGTTCCAGGTCCTCCTGGGACTGAGACTCTCCTAGCTGCCCAGTCCTCGTGTTACCTTCAGACAGAACTGTGGGCAACAATGTACATCATGTGAGGACCAAGTAAAGGTGCAGGAAGTCAGCCCCATTTCCCTGTCCTTTTAAACCTGGAGGGAGCACTAGCTCACACATGTTACTAGAAGTTTCTCTAGGAAAGCAAGGATCTTGTTCTCTACACGTTTAGAATTGGGCACACATATCTCTGTGTTCCCACTGGAACCTGGATAGAATTCACAGAACCTGGTGCCAGGTCTATTCTCCTTGACTAGACTATTATGACATCTGAAGTCAGGGATAAACAATTATCCACACTCATAATCTTAAGGTTGTGCAATGCACCAAGGGCCTAGAATATATATTTTGTACATGCTTTCATAGGACTATGGGTGCAGCTCAGCGGTAAAACAATTTCCTATCAGGGAATGATCCTAGGTTTGATCATCAGCACTGTAGAAATAAAATCTAATTTTAAAAATTACTTTGTGACAAATGGATGATGAAAATGCTACACTTTAAAGAATGCACATGCATGGCCTATGGCTACCCTTTCTTCTATACACTGCAACCCTCTAGTGAGAAACTAAAATCGAAGTAAATGTGCCTAATGAGAAGGAAGCTGTTTAGAAGTCAGAACTGCAGGAGGTGGTAACGAACTACTCAAAAGGCTAAAGCAGGAGGAAGGGCCCCATGGCCTGATATTTGATCACATTGTGACCGCCTAGATTGTGTGCTGGAAAAACCTGTTTCTTGTTGTGGTATGGCTCAGCCCTAACACACAGCTTTAACCCAAGAGCTTTCTGTTTACTGTAAATAAGTACTTATAGTATGGCTCAGCACTAGCACACAGCTTTAATCTAAGAGCTAAATAAAGTCAACCATAAGTCAAGCAGCCAGTCAAAAGGGAGTGAAATAAGTAAACAAAAAGGAGGGACATGGAACTGAGGGTGTTTAAGACAGTGTGGAGGAGAAAGGGCTTTTTCCTTCTGGGATGTCAACTGAGTAGGAAGGTCAGCTGGGGCTTTCTCTGCCTCTCTGAGCTACAAGGCTCTCACCCCAGCATCTAAGTCCTGAGTCTTCATTGGTAAAAATCGAATGATTGGATTTTCTTTCTTTACAACAACAGAACCATGATTTTGAGGTCAGTCTGTGCTATAGAGTAGTCACTAGTTGTTTGCTTTTTTTGGGGGGGGAGGGGGGTGGCCTGGCAGGGGAGGGAGCAGTTTAGTTGGGAGAAAACCTTTCTGAAACTATAAAGCTCTGTTCTCTCTCCAGAAGAATCTCTCTTGCACTGATATCGTGCTGAAGATTCTGCTTGTCCTTTTTTTATTCTAATAAAATACTTACATGATGTAGCATTTTAACCACTCGTAATTGTCCCATTCAGTGACACTAAGCATATTTACATTGTTGCAAACTGTCCCCACAAGCCATGTTTAGAACTTTGTCATTCTCCCAAACTGAACTCTGTCTTCATTAAACCCTGCTTCCTCCTCCCCACCCCCCAGCACCCAGCACCATTCATCTTTTGGTGCATATACACTGTCACACTTGGCTTCCTGATTGCCTGGGGTAGAAATGTTGCATATTCCCTGCTCAAAATACTTTCCAGACTTCAGATGTTTTTAGATTTTGGAATATTTGTATACTGTTCTGACTTCCTTTCCGTTTCGGTGATAAAACACTTGAAAAACAACTGGGGAAGAAAGGGGTGTAGATAGCTTACACCTCCAGATCACAATCCATCATTGAGGAAAGTCAAAGCACGAATTCAAGCAAGAACCCGAAGCAAAAACCCATGGAGGAATGCTGTTCACTGGCTCACTCACAGACCCATGCTAAAATACCTTTCTTTTACAGCCTAGGACCACCTGCCCAGAAAATGGTGCCTCCCATGGTGGGCTAGGCCTGCTACATAATGCAATCCATACAACCCTTCACAAACATGTTGACAGGCCAACCTAATAAAGATGATTACTCAGGCCAACCTAATAAAGATGATTACTCAGGCCAACCTAATAAAGATGATTACTCAATTGAGACTCTTCTCAGGTGATAAGGACTGTGTCGGGTTGACAACTAATGCCAACCAGGACAAATACATAAACATCATGAATATTAATGTCTTTGAGATAAGTCTCAAATCGCAATACAAAATTAACTCCTTTCATGTACACCTTATGTACATAGCCTGACATTAACTTTAGGTTGTATTTTTAGTGCACCTGTGTATCAAGCTCAACCTGTCACTTGAGGTCAGGGGTGGAATTTTCCACTGAGTTAACATGTCAGCACCCAGAAAACCTTAAGGTTTCGTAGATTTTAGGTCTGGAATTGTGAATTAGAGGTACTTCACCTATAGCTCGTCTTACATTGCCTGTTCACGAGCATAAGAAACGTATCATATGGTTTTATTTTTCATTTATTTATTCATTCATTCATTCATATTTTTGAGGCAAAAATAAAGGTCACTCTGAAGCTCAGGCTAGCCTAGGACAGCCCACACTAATCTGAAACTGATGTCAATCCTCCTGCCTCAGCCTTCTACGTACTGAGATTGCAGATCTCATGAATCACCATGCCTGGCTTGTTCTCAGCACATGATGGCAAGTGGGGGAGACTAAACGTGTTCAATTATACGAGCCTCTATTGCGCAGACAGGAATTGGGATTCTGTCAGCCAGCTTTCCTCACAGTCTATTGTCATGTGATTTGCCAATACACAAGAACAGATGTACCCAGGGACACAGCCCAGAACCGGTATGTTACTGCTGGGGTCTGCGCCACAACATCTCTCACAGTTCTAGGTCTCACATGAACTGTCATCAACACGAGAACAGTATCCAGCATTTAAAATGCAGAATGCATATTCCTCTACTCCTCTGTCTTCCCACCCCCCCCAACCCTGACCCGGTAAGGAGACTTTGTGGAATTGCATTCACTCTATAAGAAAGAAGGTTGGTTTGGAAATAGAATTACTTGAACTAGAACCATCTCTAAATGCTGAAGCTATTTTTTTTAATCATAGAATATTCTTTAAAAGGTATGCTTTGTTCATGCAGCTTAGACTTGTTTGCAAAGTGTTTATGTTTTATTTCATCTGGCCATGGTTAATTAGTGAAGAAAGAGTATCTGTCAGGCTTGATAGACTGGGGTTATTTTTAACTTCACATTAGGGTTCCTATATGTTCATTAAACAACTTAACATTTGGATATCTGCTGGAGTTCAAAAGTCTGCTAGGGTTCTTAAGGTTGAAGAACAGGACAAAACCGTTAGGGTGATGACTGACAGTGTTCTGATGGGGCCTCCTGCTACATCGCCGAGCCCTTTAGTTTTATATGTGGCTTGTAAAATATATTTCAAGTGTCATTGTGATACATGTAGTTTTTCTAAAATGCTGTAGTCCCTAGAAGGGCCTCTGACAACCACCTCTGCCTCAGAGTTGGTGTTTGTCAGAATCTGATACAGAAACAGATTCTGGGGCCACAGCTTTAGCTGTCCCACAGCTGTGAATGTTTCAGGCTACCAGTGTCTCATTCCAGACACACAGACAGACACACACACAGATACACACACACACCTTGGCCAACATGTGAAAGAGAAAAAGGCTAGGGTCTCACTATCCCTTTGAGGGCTTCTTTTTAGTGACCAGAAGACACACTCCCTCCCCACTAGGCTCCGCTACTTGAAAGTCCTGCCACTTTTCACTACTGCCGTAGCCTGGAGATCAAGCTCTTATTAACACACAGGCTTTTGGAAAACAGTTAGTCATGCGTGACAGAGCCTGGTCGAGTTTGGTGCCTTTCATGGGGTTTCTGGACTGAAAACATGGATGGTTCCATTCTGCTTGCAAATCCACTTTGATGGCATTGAGTTGTGTTGAGTTAAGTTTGTCTTTCAATGTATTTGGTGGTCTCTTACCTCGTGTCCCACACAGCTGTTAAACTCCGTGTGACAGAGAATATTCTAACAGGGACACTGTAATCCTGAGTTTTGGACACAGGGAGGAGTCAGTGACGTTTACCATGTTGGCCTCCTGACTGATGTGCTGCTCTGTTGATGTTTACAGCTGCCAGTTGCTAATCCTTTATGGATCACACCTTTCACAGCTGCTCCATATTACTTCCGTGGTAGGAGTAAGAAAAAAGGAGACACATCATCTCGGTAAATTTTAAAATATTTGATCTCAGAATATGTACAGAAAAGGAAACTTGAAGCTATTTCTCCGCTTTTCAGCTAAAAAAAAATTGTTTAAATGTACCATAATACTTTCCATGTGTGTTATAATTAGGTCATACGGGGATCTTGGCTGCTAAAAGTGAGTGACAGCCTATTTCCACCATGACACTAGGTGGTATACAATTTGTCTTGCACAGATGCCTGCACTGGACACCCTGTGCTACAGCATGCTTTGTGAGCTGCTGCTTCTGGCTGCAGCTGTGAGCGCCTCCAGGCACTGTCCTTGCTGAGTTAGTGACTCCTTAGCTTCCCCCAAATATTCTGTTATTAGAACGTCTGACGAGCCCACACCAAAGGTCCTACTGCAGTTTTAGTCTTCAATATCATCAAAAGCACCAACACAACAGAGCAACGAGCTAAATTATTTTCGTTCGCATTTAGCGCCTGGCATCGCTTGTGATACATTACTTGGCTCGTTTTTCAGATTTGCTCTCGCTTCCTGAATCTAGGGCTGTCTCTAATTGACACAACTGCCCTGAATGTTTTTTTTTAATCTACTTGCTAATTAATTTTTTTCAGCGAACTGCTCATAATGGGAGGTACAATCCCTTCTTGTTTGTTATCCTCGACTTTGTTTCCAGCTCAGGATTAAAAAAAGGCTGTCATTCTCTTCAGAGTTCGCCATCTTCAGTCAGAGAGATTGAAGGGAACAGAAACTTTTAAGTCATTATTTTAAATTCGCAAAACGAAAATGTAAGAGGTTTAAATCAGTCATTTGAAACACTCTACCTGCCTTTATGCTCAACAGTGACAGAAGCACCGTTTTGTTACCTTTGTCTTTGGACCTCAAAAGCCATTCCTTTCACATTCCAGAGCCTTCCTCCCTTGGTCTTTTCCCTGATCGCATCCGCTGGCGCCCTCTGCTGGTAAGGTTCATGGGGCTACGCTTAGACCCTGCAGTTTGTGTACCTGCCCAGGGAGCCTCCCCCGTGCTGCCCTGTTCAGGTTGCCTAGCAACAGATGCTTTCCTTCCCCTGGCAACAAGTCACTTTTCTGAGTAACCCTACAGCTCTGTGCTGTGGCTCCGTATGAGCCAGGGAGTGTTCTGGGTTCTGATTCAAAATTTGGAAACAGGAATGAGGATCAATTCTCCAGGCTGTAAGAGCAAAAGAGCAGATAATTGGATGTAAATGTTTTTAAAGGTTGAGGGCCAAGGATGCAAGTCAGTAGTAGAGCACTTGCTTACACAAGTCTCTGGACTTGGTTCTGAAAACAAAAGAGGAGGAGGAGAAGGGGTGGGAGGAGGAAGGGAGGGAGGAAGAATGGAGGGAGGAAGAAAGGAAGGAAGGAGGGAGGGAGGAAGGAAGGGGCTTCCTTGAGCTCCTGTTTACTAACAGGTTGATATTGACTCTGCATTTTTCACATTTTTCACTGAGTCGCTGAACAAATCAGGCTTCGTCACGATTTAGACTAGAGCCTGAAAGTTGGCACAGTACGCTGATGGACGCACAGTAGGTCGTATTGGGCAGTCACCCTCCTAAGTCACCTTAAACTCACTTAAAATGATGGTGGTAAGAATTCCTATATATTGCACTAAAGAATTTCCTAGATACAGCACCTAGGCCAGTACCCACCATCACTCCATAGGCGAAAGCTGCTTTTCTAGTTTGTGTGATATCATTATATTGATTATCTACTCACTTCCTCTGTATGGTATGGTTTCTTTTTCACTGAGTCAATGTATTTGATCTTAAAATTTTATAACCCTAATTTCCATATCTGATAAAAACCATAATCTTTTGCTATTCTTTTAGAGTATCTGAGTGATACACTATCTTAAATGTGTGTGTTTGGAGGTTTCTCATCTAATTACCCCTTTGTAACTTTTTGTGAAATCTGTTTTGTTCCCATCTCTTTCTAAATAATTTATAGATGTCTTGGCACTTAAAAATTGACAAATCCTTACAAAGCTACCCGCTATGCTATGCTATGCTATGCTTCTATGTTTCACCCTCACTTTCTACCTGCCCTAACAGTTATGGCATCTGCTGGGTTGACACATGTGAGGACACACTCACAAATGTGGCAACTGTGCTAAACAATTTTCTACAAAGCCAGACCTTTCAATGTAGTTCAGAATGGAATATGGTACTCTATGTTTACATATGTTGAGAAGCTGCTGCTTTTGTTTTTAGAACAGTTATTTCTATTCTCAATATAATGCTACCCTGGAGAAATAGTTAATGCATTTAAAATGTGGCCATGGAATTCCTGTCACCACCGCCCATGCTTCGACTAAGAACCGTCTCCGGATTTCTCCTTGCCTTCAACAACTATTCCCAGTGAGTCTCTGGCTGAGACACGGCAGTGGGTCTGGGTGCAGGAAGTGCCCAGCCTGACCTCGAAGGCACCCACAGTCTAATGGAGTTACGATGTAACAGGAAGCAAACCATTTCGTGCAACATGATAGAAGAGATGAAGGAGAAGCATGGGCCCTATGAGACGTGGAAAAGGGGTTCTAGGTGTGCGTGATGGCTAACGTGGTTGTCAATTTCACTGGATCTGGAATCACCTAAAACAGCAAGCCATTGTGCACTCCTGTGAGGGGCTTTCTTAGTCAGATTGTGTGAAGCAGGAAGACCCACCCCAAACGTGGGCACCCCGTCAGCTGGCAGCTCAGATAAAAGGACGTGGAAGAGAGAAGCTTTGCCTTCACTCTCACCGACAAGCTCATTTATCCTATTCTTGAAGCTTTCCTTTGCTGACATTAGAAGAAGCTTTTTAAATCTTCTAAAATAAACTGAAGACCAGAAGCTCTCCAGGGATCGGCCAGGTTGCCAGCAGGTGACTGGGACTGCTGATTGGGACATTCAGGCTTGAGGACTGAGCAACTAAGATTCTCAGCCCCTCAGTGTCAGCCCACATTGTCAAACTACCCAGACCACATCATGTAAGTCAATCTAATCAGTCCTCTTTAGCATGCATTCATGGCGTCTGTTCTGTTCCTCCACACGGGCCAGTGTAGACAGTGAAGGGGACAGTGAAGCCAAGGAGCATAACTAGAAGTTGGCCCAGAGAAGGGGCCATGGGTACCTCCAAGAGAAGAGCAGCAAGACACCTGAACCTACCTGGTTAGGAGGGAGGCATGAGGGAGGGTGGAGAAGCGGAACTTGGAGCTGGAGGGTCTAGAAGAACCACGGAAGGAGTTTGCAGGCGGGGACAGCGTTATAGTCCGACCAGCAATGTGAAGGCAACACCTCTTGGACTGCATTTGATTAAGGCTGGAGGCATTGGAAACAGGCTACCACAACTGTGCTTAGAAAGAGTGGCCAAATACCATAGTGGTGGGAGAAGACAGGATGTGTATTCAGGAAACACCCAACGGGGCACAGAAACATTTTTGTGTTTGCAAGAAAACAAAACAAAACAGAATCACTCCCATTCCACACAGTTTAGAAAAATCCAGAGAAAGTAGGGGGAAGGAGCAGGTTGGAGGTGGCCCAATGGCCATCTGGGGAGAAAGGAGCTCATCCTTTGGTGGAGGAGATGCATAAGATTCAACAAGTGGGGTGTGGCAGTGAGAGGCCAAGATTCCAGGAGACTGGTCTCACTGAGAGGACAGAGTCTGGAGGCCCCTAAAGCTACTGGTGATTCTGACGTATTCTCAGCTCAGGCCACTGCCAGGCGACCTGAATTTGAAGTTTCAAGAGGCAAGAGAGACGATCAGGACAGGAGCCCCAAGAGGAAGAAGATTGGTGGAACCAATGAGAGGAGAGACAGAAGGTCTGAGTTGAGAGAGAGAAAGAGAGATTGAAGAAAGTGTCCAAAAACGAGAAGTGATGAGACAGACAGAAGGGGAGGGACCAAGAGGGCTTGGTTGACAGAGGGATAAAGAGACCCAGTTAGCGTCTGCTGTCTGAGACACAGGCCAGGGGTCCTGCTGATAGCAAGGGAGAGTGGGGTCTGGAGAAAGCTGGACAAAGGGGACCATCGACTTCTTGTGGTCTTTAGGACTCTTTCTGCCTCCATGTCTCAGTGTTAGAGTCCAACACCTGGGCCCAGTCACCTTCGTCCTCCTCATCCCCTGCTCTTGCACTGTGAACAAAGCGCAGAGCTCAGCAGAGCGAACTAATGGCTCCCGCTCTCTGATAAAGGATCAGCAGGTGCCAGTCTCCTGACCCCATCCATTCCTCGGCCTTAAGGTCAAGTTCAAAACCACAGTGTGTTCTGGAAAAGCTGTGAAACCGTTCTCCAGAACTGCAAAGGAAAACAGGGGCTGGAGTTTGGCAAAGACGGGCTGGAAAGGTGGTAGCGGGGGCGAGCTGGAATCGTCGAGAAGAGAAGGGAGCACGCGCGCGCGCTGTGACTGGTGAGCCTCCTAGCGATCCTCCCCCCGATAGAATATGCATGATCCCGAGTCCCCGCTCACCTGGGAGCAAGGAGGCGTCGGAGCAGAGCGAGGAGCCCGTGCCCAGACGCACTGGGGCGCGGGCTGCGAGGGAGCCCACGCGGGCCGGCGTGTAAGCCAGCGCCCCTCCTCTCTCCTCTGACCCATCAGGTTAGGGGAGACGCTCCTCCGACCCCCTAAGCCAACTCCCACCCGAGCCCCCGTCTCCTTCAGCGGAGCGGGACCCGCTGGAGAAGGGCACGCCAGACTGCCAAGAAGCAGGCCGGCCTAGCAAGCGGCCAGAGGGGCCCAGCGGGGAGCCTTTGGTGCGAGCTGTGGCCCTCGGCGCCGCGCTTAGCCGCTCCGAGGGCAGGACCCCGTTCTCGGTTGCTCACCGCCACCACCACCCCCTCGAGCTACCCGTGGGGCGGTGCTGAGCCAGGCGCCGGCTGAGCCCCAGTGCCACTGAGCCGCCTCCGGCAGAGCCCCGCGCCGTCTCCCCGGCAGCTCCCTAGGACGACCCGCCTCTAAGAAGCGGTTCCCCGGGCTCAGCCAGCCTCCGGGCACCGCGGGCCGGCAGGGCTCGGCGGGCAGGGCAGCAGGGAGGAGCCCGCGGGGACCGGGACAGCGCTCTGAGCGCCGGGCAGCGGAGAGGCCGTCGCGGGAGCGCACGCCTCGCTCGGGGGCTCGCCGGCTCCGGTGCGTGTTTCCCCGCGCCTGGCGGGAGTGCCAGCCGGCAGGCATGGGGTGCCTGGGCAACAGCAGCAAGACGGCGGAGGACCAGGGCGTGGACGAGAAGGAGCGCCGCGAGGCCAACAAGAAGATCGAGAAGCAGCTGCAGAAGGAGCGCCTGGCTTACAAGGCGACCCACCGCCTGCTGCTCCTGGGTAAGGCCGGGGGTGTGCGGCGGCTCCGGCCCCCGGGGTCCCCGGCTTCGCGGTCCGGGGCTCGGTGTCATCCGGCACGGGCTGTGCGGACCCACACTGGGCACCGCCGGGCCCCGGAGCCCGGCCCGGGCGAACTCGTGCGGAAGCGCCCGCGTCAGGGGAAGAGCACTTTGGGTGGCAACAGGATGAGCCGTTAGAAGGACGCGGATGACCGGATGACTTTCTGTTTGCTCACAGGGGCCGGCGAGTCCGGGAAGAGCACCATCGTCAAACAGATGAGGATCCTGCATGTCAACGGCTTCAATCCCGAGTAAGGAGATCCAAATCCTGTGTCCGCCGCTTTGTCCCAGCGGTCCTCTTGATGGTGTGGTGTATCTGGGCGACGGGGAGGTATAGCTAGCGTTGAACTTGCTCCGTTTAGGCAAACCCTTCTTCGGCAATGTCTGGTTTTAAGAAGTAAACTGCTTGCCAAAATATGATTTGTTGGGAATTCTTGGGGGAGGGGGGAACCTGCTCTCTAACACTGTTTGGCGCTGAACCCTCTGTCAATACATTGATTGTTTGTTTACTCATTAGTATCTAAGGCGGAGGCCCCTTGGATATTCAATATCCAAGGATATTGAAATCTGTTGCCTAAAATGGCGTGTTAGCTGGATACCATCTATGAGCATCCTTCAGTTTACTTCGGCTCGCCTCTAGTCGAGTCACAGTACCTGGTGCGACGGGCTGATGAAAGCTGTGGCTGCATCGTGTTGGATGGTTAAGGAACTAGTCACAAGGAAAGCTGTCAGTACACATTCAGGGCGGGCACAGTTCTTGCCAAACGTGGTTTCGGTGTTTTTTTCCCAATCCACCAACGTAGAACTGCCTACAGTAAGCCTAAGTTATCTGCTCCGGCTTCTAACTGTGAACACAAGGGACCGGGATTGAGTATAACTGTAAAGTCAGGTTTGTATGTGATATCCATAACAATTGTCATTCCGGGGCCCCGATGGGTGTTTGAACTGTAGGTTTTTAAAGCAGATACATTCCATTTGTTGAGAGCACAAATTGGAAGGGTGTGGGGGTGGGGGTTTCATTCGGGGGTAAAAACTTGGCAGATGCCTTGGAGGTTGGTACTGACCTCTGGCGAATCGAGCTGCGTGATGCTGCCCTCAGTGAGAGGAGAATGAAATTAATAGCAACTCTCTCCTTCGATGCAGGGAGAAGAAGCAGAAAATTCTGGACATCAGGAAAAATGTCAAAGATGCTATCGTGGTAAGGGTCCCCTCAGTGTTTGTTCACCTGGAGTGTGGAGTAGGCGGGGTAACCCGAAGTAGAGATTTCTGATTACCATCCATGGGACCCTTAGGTGTTATATCTCTCTCTTCTGTTTTTCTCCCTCATCCTATTTTAGACGATCGTTTCGGCAATGAGTACTATAATACCTCCAGTCCCACTGGCCAACCCTGAAAACCAGTTTCGGTCAGATTATATCAAGAGCATAGCCCCTATCACCGACTTCGAATACTCCCAGGTAAGAAACCCTGTCCTGAAATACTTTAAGTGACAAGAGGTGGGCCCATTTCTAAGGAGGTTGCTTCCTGGACAACCTCTGGACAAACTCTGTAAAATTCAGCCCTTACGGGTGCTTCTTTTGTGCTTGTCAAAAAGAGTAAAAACAAGAGGATTGTGAGAAATCTCCTTATGGATAACTGGTAGCTGATCATCAGGGAGGCAGCTTGTCTTTCAGAAATGGCGGTGGTGCTTTTCCCCGTATGTTTTTAAAGCATTTCCACATACTACAAAAAAAAAAAAAATTACATGAGCAGAGAGAAAAGCTTACGGGTATAACTGCCTCTGTGGAAATAACAGGAAAAAAAAATAAGAGAAAAAAAAAGTGTATTTTCTTAGGCTTTGTGTCCATCCGATCACAGGAGCATGCTCTAAGCAGCCCAGGCCAGCGTCTGTGTGTATCAAGCAGGAGACAGTGAGGTTTACATGTGCCTTGCTGACGGCTGCTGCCCGTCATTCCTGGGCCGGCATCACTTGTGCCAGAGTGAGGCCGAGCAGTGCAAGTTGTTCCTTGTTTGATTTGCGCGTGCCTGGTGGTGTGACGTAGCAGACTGGACTCCAACTGTCGACGAAGTGTCTGAGACAGTCATTTTTGCCTCCGTTGTAGCAAAAGAGCATCTTGGTGTGTGCATAGTACACCCATGTATCTGTCAGCGCTCTATTTCAGAGTTTTCACTGCCTGGCAGGTGGTTTGCAGATACCGCTCCTCCAAGTACCCATTTCACAGACTCCACTGTGTAAACAAAGGCCTTGCCCTGCTCTGGCTTAAAGGCCTGCTGCACCTGCTGCTCCCTCTCCTCCCCTCCTCTTAAAGAGCCTTCCTTTGGGCTCCATATCCAGTTAATGGATAACTTGTTCTGTTTTGTTTTGTTTTGTTTTGTTTTGTTTTGAGACAGGGTCTCTACATAGCCCTGGCTGTCTTGGAACTTACTATGTAGACCAGGCTTGCCTCAAACTCACGGAGATCTGCCTGCCTCTGCCTCCTGAGTGCTGGGAGGCAGTGCACCCCCAGTGCACACCTGGTTCACAATGTCCTCTTAAAGAGCTTATATTTTCATCCTTTAGTATGTTTTTTTCTGCTTCTGATAAGTATCAAAACATAGCCAGAACTATCTGAGCAATTTCTGAAATGCAGTTAAGAGTGACAGCATGAGTAACAGAAGTCTGGCATCTGTCGTGAGGCACATGGGCTCTGAGCTATGTCTTTACGCATGGATGGTTGGAATGGGGTAAGGAGATGGTCAGGTGGGTGAACGGTAGCGGGATGCTTCTGCCACAGCCGGAAGCCTCCTGGTTGGAGCTGGGGCAGAGCGTCCACTCCATTCTCTGCAGCATTTTGTACCCTGGGGAAATCGCCCAAAATTATAGCCCTGGTTGAAACCAAGACTGCCATTCTCATTCAGCCTCAGACGTGGACTGTCCTGTCATAGTTTTCTAAAGTCATTTATTAAAAACCTTACATATGCCCGAGCAGCTTCCTTTAAGATGTCATTGCTAGTGTATGAGAGGTTAAGACTGATCATTTGGTTCTGCAGCATTTTCTGTCTATTCATGAGCACTCACAGATGACTCTTTCCTTCTTAAAATCAGAGACCCATGCCTCTACCGTGCTGTCTTGGGCATCCTCATAAATTGTGGATGTGCCTTTTGGGTTAAATCTTATGTAGTTTAATGAAAACATAAAACTTGAGGAACTGCTTACTACATGTGCATATAGTTTCATAAAATTATCACCATAAACCACATTTCACTATCCGTTAAGTAGAAAAGGATTCGATGAAAACAAATACAAATGAAATTAAAATGCAGTGTGGAGGCAAAACTCTTTTAGGTGTTGTTCTGTTGTTTGTTTGTTCATTGTTATTTTTCTGCCCTAGCATTATGTGGGTTTTTTATGTCCATGCTCACATGAAATGAGAGTGTTTTATTTATCATTTTAAAAACCTAGACTTACATAAATAAGAACTTCATATTAATAGATAACATTGTTTCTGAAAATGCTACCTCTTGTTTAATATGCACTCGCTCTTCAGAGACTTTATTCTGTAGTGCTTGGAAACATTCAAACTACTTATTTGGTACGCAAGAATGTGGAGGGCGCTCAGTGGCATTGTGTTTTATACAGGGTGCCAGCTAGGTGTGAAGAACGGATTGTAGGATTGTGGGAGGCAAGGTTAGATGGTCATTGTGGAGCTGACTAAAATTATCTAGACATGAGATGGTGGGTGATCCGGTGTGGAGTGTCTTTCACTGGGACAATGAAAGGGTCCTACGTTGGGATATGTTTTGGATGTGGAGTCATTCATATGATCTGATTTTTGTGTGTGGGTAATGAGCCCGGATTTCTGCACACAAAAGAGAAGCAGGTTGAGGAGAGGGAGGAATGAGAAGTGACGTTTCCCTGAGAAACTGGAGAGCGCCAGGTGTGGGCATGTCATGGTGTGCAGGTGTGCAGTGAGGAGGGTGAAAGGTGGAGGTCTTCTGCCCAGGGATTGTGGAGCAGGGCAGGCAGTTAAAAAGGCTCTGGAGTAACACTAAGGAGATGCCCAGGTTCCAGGTAGCTAAGTGGCTGTCTAGGATACCATGGCAGGACACCATGAAGCCAGGGAAAACAGAGCAGGAGTGAGGGGGCCCCAGAAGAACTATTCAAGATTGAAAGAGAATGTCACCACAGGCAGAGTGAAGAAAGTGGATCTAAGTAGGCATTTCGAGGAACATGGCTTTTGTAGCCTAAAGGTCAGCAGTGACCTTGGCAAAGATCAGCTCGGAGAATGCTGACAAGAGAAAATGGAGACAGCAAGAGCATCCTGGACTTGCTGCAGGCTCTGCCTCTAAGAAAATCCAGGAAGCAAGGACCCAAGGGGGCAGGAAAGGCTTAGAGAGTTTCAAAAAAAAAGCTTTATTTTATTTATATGTGTGTGAGAGAGACAGAGAGACATTGGGGAGTGTGCATGCCATGATGCACAAGGGAAGGTCAGAGAATGATTGCGTGTAGTCAGTTCCCAGAGAATAAAAGATACAGAATCACATCTCAACACACGTAACCTGTGCTCTTTGGCAAGGGGGGGAGGGGAATGACAAGGAAATGAGGCTATTGACAGGGCCTGGTCTTTCATAAAGTGTAACAAGATGGGATGGAAAACTCAAAGAGACTGTGCTTGAGTATGAGGAAAGGCAAAAGACAGAAATAGACCGGGTAAGATGGTAGATTTGGGACAGGAAAAGGAAGGAAGGCTGGCTTGCAAAGGCCTTTTAAAACAAACTGTTAAAGGAAAGTAGCAAATGTCCATTAAGTAAAATTTGTCTCGTTTGGGAATTTCCACAAACTGCCCCATCTGTTGTTTGTGGTATTATTAATGGAGGGGATAAAGCTATTGTGCCCTTGAACCCACTTTTACTAGCCAAAAGTGGAAAAGGAGATTTCATTCCAGTTGTCAAGAGCAAATAATTCTACTTATCCTCACAGCTACCTGATGAGCTGTTTGCTGCCTATAACATGAAGTTCTGGGAGACAAGGCGATCACCGTATGCTAAATGTTAACATCAAATGAAACAAGTGCAAAGATTCTCTCCACAAAAAAAAAAAAAGTGGACGGAAAAAGTGTGGCCTTTAAGGGCAAATAATTAATTAACAGTTGCATAGCTACAGGTTTTGTTTTTCATGAGTACATCTTGAGTTTAGGTCATCCTGGTTTGAAAGGATTACAAGAATCCTTTCATTAGCTGGCACTGTGTACCTGAAATCAAATTTTATATAGCATCCAACACATCTACAAAGGAAAAAAAAAAAAAGTCTCAACAAATAGTTAAGCAAAACAGCTTAAACTGGTTGATCATTCACTAAATAGGCAACTGTTAATGGTTGCTCCTCACCCCCAAAATCCTTCAACAGTAGGCAAAGTCACTGTTGAGGTAAATTCCCTATTGGCTTGATTTATTTTTCTTCAAATACAAACATTGTGCTAGCTCTCTTTAAAATGTGCTTTATCATTTTAAAAAGACAAAGAAGGTTCAAGACAAGGGCTTACAAGAATGCAAAAGCAGAGCTGGTATAGGGTGGTGGGGTACACCTGCTGTCCCAGCATTCAGGGGTGGGGGCTGAGGCAGGAAGATTGTAAGCTCCAGGGCAGGCTGGCCTACATAGCAAGTTCCAGAACTGTTGAGATTCTCACTCAAAAAATGAAAAGAAGAGGAGAAGGCAGGCAGGCTGAACAGAAGCAGTCTGACCCGTCAGTCAATGCTTTGTCACCACCACCCGATAGTTCCAAAGACAGCAAGTCCACCACAATTCTGTTACCAACAGAAACCCAGGGAGCAGAAGGTACAGCTTCCGCTCCCCCAGGGAGAGGTCAGTGAAGTCCCCACAGCTATTGTGCACTTGGTCAGCCCCAAGGACTGGACAAGGAGCCAGGAGGTAGACTTTCCCTGCTGTTACCTTAACCGTGTGACCTCGGTTAGTACGGTTTCCCCACTGGGTCCCCTCAGTGTGTCCACATTAAATCTGGAGTAGAGCTGGGATCCCAGGGCAACATGTTGGGTCTTAGCTGCACCTCCCTGTGTAATTTGTCTTCTGCTTTTGAGACAGTAGGTGTGTGCAGCCCTGGCTAGCCTCAAACCACTTTGCAGTTCAGGCTAGCCTCAAATAAGGTATCCTCCTCCCCTGTACCAAGATTACAGGCCTGAGCTACTATATCAGGCTTAAACTACACTTTTTAAAAAGAGGCTCTAGGGCCGGACATGAAAGTGCATGAGGCCACTCTGATCCAGGACAGCCAAGACTACACAGAGAAACCCTGTCTCAGGAGCAGGACAGGGCAGAGGACAGGGCACTTCAATCCAACCCAAGACCTCACAAATGCTAGCTTGGCACTTTACCACTGAGCCCAGCCCAGCCCACCCCACCCCCCTTTATGTTTTCTGTGGAGCAGGAAGAGGGTTTGATGGGGCGGGTGGCCAGGGAGCTGTGATCAATCAGTCTGAAGCCTGCTGTGTAAGCCAGCGACAGTAAGTTCTTTCAGGACAGCCCAAGCTAGTTATACTCAGATTGCCAACCTCGTTATCCTAGCCTCAAGTCGATCAACCCTGTTTGTAATCTCTGAAACACAGCTGAGGAAGTACCCTCCCTCCCACCGTGCCCCTCCCAGACTCGAAACTAAGTTCAGTCATGGGTTGTATACACTGATAATGTCACAAAATGCCTGTTCATCCAGAGTCCAACAGAATCTCTTGTGTCGATGTTATTTAGGACATTGAGTGTGAGATGCCAGTGGACAGGCTGATCAGGATACCATAATATGGAAACATTCTAGTGCAGACAACAAAATGGCAGCCCACACTTTAATTCAAAGCAATGGTTATCCGTTTTCGAAGTAGCTACCCCCATTCTTCACTCTTAGGGACTGGCTGCTCCTGTGCTGGTGGGGTGGGAGGGAATGGCTGCCTTGAAGGAGCCACAACAGTGAAGGACTATGGGCCTGAGTTGCCTCCATGCTGTCAAGGAGATTGAAGCATGGTCAGCAAGGACCATCTCTGCATTCTCACTGGGAAGGAAGGAAGCAGTAGAAGGAGCACAATGTCCAGGGGGCATCGCACCTGGCTGACTGTGCTCACAGCCCAGGCTGACCAAGTACTTTCTGTGTGCCTATGAGTCCATTCCTTCATTGCTGCCTGTCATTTCTCAACAGTGCATCAGAGGGGATCATGCCAACTACTCTACTCAGCTGTGACAGAATTAAATATAGTGATGCCTATGAGGCAGCTGCCTCCTGAGAGAGATAGATCTTTACAATGAGTGACCTTGCTCTGTGAGAGAGACAGGAGGTGGAGCCAGGTGTACAGTGTCCTCTGATTCCAGCTCAGGCTGTGGCTCTCATCCTCCGGCCATGTCATCCAGCCTGGACGTCCTGGTGGTCTAAGTAGCTACTCACTCACTGACGATGACTCCTTCAATCCACAGAACTAACAGACCCCAGAGCTGTCCCACCCTCCCTTAGGCAGCATTCACGAGCAGTCTCTTTTGTCCCATGCCAAGAGCCAGGGTACCCTAAACCTCACAACACTCCTAAGGGAACTCACCTTGTATCACAATGGAGACAAGCTAAGAAACTCTGACCTGTGATCTCTGACCTCTGGCCAGCTGGGAAAACAGATTTCATAAGGAGAATGTTCCAGGTACCATGGTTAATTGGCTTCATCTCTGTCTCTGCCACCATTCTGCCACATTATTTTCACATTTTTTATTTTTCTTAATTTTTTTTTGTGTGGGGAAAGGATTTGTTTGTTTGTTTGTTTGTTTTCTTATCTTTTCTTTTGTTTGAGATAGTCACATAGAGCCCAAGCTGGCCTCAAACTCAATATGTAGCCAAGGACGACCTTGAACTTCTGATTTCCTGCTTCCACCTCCGGAGTTTGGGGACTGTGGGTGGTGCTGCCATGCTGTTTATGGAATGTAGGGTTTGTGACCAGAACCCCATGCACACCAAGCAAGCAGCCTACCAACTGAGCTCGGCCTCAGGCTCTTCACTTAGGTCTTCGCAAACCGACGCTGTCACCCCTTACCTATTTCCATCCACCTTTATCAAGCTGTCTGACCCTGTGGCTTCCTCAAGCTGCCTGGGACTGACCAGGCCTCGCTGGATCTGGTGCGGATTTTGTTGCTGTTGTTTAACCTTATTTTTGATTAAAATATTTATAATATCTTAGTTAAATATTTTACTTAAAATAATTTGTTTCGTGAGGTGAAAATGTCTGTCCATGTTTTCACACAAGATTTCACAAGTCCTGGCTAACTCATCCTAGGACCCCCCATATGTCCAGCCAAAGGGGGAAGGGCCTCCTGAGACAAGTATGGCCTGAGTTGGAAGATTACCCTGCTCAGTACCTCACATTTGGAGAGACGGGTTCTTTGTTAATCAAGCTGTCAGCATTTGGAATTTTTGTAAAAAAATACTTTGACTGCCCTAGGGTATAGTCTCTGTTTTTTTGGTTTTCATGTTTTTTTTGTTTTGTTTTGTTTAATTTCTGGAAAAAAATCCTTCTAAAATGAAGAGGGACTCTGAGGGCAGAAGCAAAGGGCTCTTTCGTTTGAGGCCAATCTAGACACTATCTCATTCTCTAAATGTGCACCTCTGGTTTTGCTTTGTTTTGTTTTGTTTTTCTTATTTCTGGGGTTTGATGAGTGGCAACCACTCCTTAGATCTGATTTCATACAGAATAACATACTTGAAAACGAAAACAGTGGCGTCTGTTGAGAGTGAGGCCTTAGAGACATTTGACAGCTCCAACTAGAAGAGAGAGAGCAGAGCCAAAGAATGCAGGGACTGAAGAGAGAACCCCTGGCACGTGATTTTAGCTTCCCTAGCCATCTGGGAATTGTGTGGCACCTGACCAATGTAGAAGACGTCCACTTGGCTAGCAGGTGGGAGGGAGTGTTGGCCCCATGGCTCCACCCCAGACACTAGGTGGAAAAGTGAAAGAAGGGGTCGCACAGCTGAGCTTGCTTCTCCACTGGTGCTTTAGCAGAGCCAGGAAGTGTCTGGGGGTGCAGAGATGAACCCTCTCAGTCTCAGATGCTGGAATGAGACAAGCATAGGAGGGTTCACAGGTGTTGGGAGATTGTCTTCCTCCTGCTCTAAGGAGAGATCTCTCCCACCTGGAATCTCCTCACTGCTGTGGACAGAGCAGAGGCAGAGAGTGGCTCCTTGTGACTGAGGCTGAGGGCATTAACCACACCTGAGAAGAGGGCAAGGACAGGCTAGTTGTACCAACTATGGGATGTTCCCCCTCACGCTTCACAGTGGTTCTCATCCAAAGAGAAGTGTTTGTTCTTTTTGGAAAAATGACTCTGGAATTCAATGCACTTTCAGTGGAAAGGTGTTCTGAGGGGCTGGCATGGGGCAAAGGGCATTTATCATACCAGAAAACTCCTCCTGGGCTTCAGACGGCTTGTATCAAATACTAAGGAATTTCGGTGTTTCATAAGTTTTAGAAATGTCTCCTAGGACTGAATGTGTGTGTGTATGCTCTCTTGTGTGTCTGCACACATGTCTCTATCCTTACCAAAATGTTCTCTTGCTAGTTTTAGCACAATGGTATGCTTGAACCACAATAAATACTAAAGGGGGAAATTTGCTGGATTCTTTAGACTCTTATAAATCCTACAAAGAGCTGGGAACATATAGCTCCGTAGTAAAAGCCCTGTTTAGCATGAGGAAGGCCTTGGATCTGTTCTGTAACATCTTGAATAAAATAAATACTGTGAAGAAAGTAAGAAAGAATGGAGACCATTCTGCCACACACGTGGTAATGCACACTGTTGTATGCATCTCAGAGTGAAAGCTGCTGCTCACTGTGGCTCAGATGGACTAGTATCCTGAAACTATCATGGGAATGTTTGTGTAAGACATGAAAGCTGGGCATGGTGGTGCAGACAGCAGAGGCAGGCATATCTCTATGTGAGTTCGAGGCTAGCCTGGTCTACACAGTGATTTCCAGGCCAGCCA
Source organism: Meriones unguiculatus (assembly GCF_030254825.1). Classification (NCBI taxonomy): domain Eukaryota; kingdom Metazoa; phylum Chordata; class Mammalia; order Rodentia; family Muridae; genus Meriones; species Meriones unguiculatus. The sequence goes on along the minus strand of NC_083350.1, from coordinate 22,260,757 downwards.
TGGCTATATGGTAAGAGCTTCTCTCCAAAAGAAAAAAGAAGGAAGGAAGGAGAGAGGGAAGGAGGAAAGGAAGGAGGGAATGAGGGACAGAATATTCATGCAGCTCCAGGAGCACCCTAGATTTAACTTGCACATTACTAAGGGGATGAAGAAGGTTTTGAAAGTAGCCCCCATCTACCTTTCCTAAGTAACATGCCAGAATTTTGACCTCCAGACTGCACCAAAAACAAAAAACAAAACAACAACAAAAACACCCTAAAAGTTGAGCCATGTGACTTTTATGTAAAGAATCTGTGTTTAGAGAAAATGAATTTTAAGCAAAAAAAAGTAAGGCAACAATTTCTTAATTCCTTGGCTAGGATGTCATTGAAATCTCAAGTTCTGTGGAAGGACTTGAACTAAAGATTCTTCTAATATGGAGCCTGCCTCTGGTTGGCGTGTCCTGGAAACTAGCTGCTGGGCTTGGCAGAGGGAGCAAAGCCCTAGGAGCCAGCACCTTGGCGCCCATGATACTCAGTCCTTGTCATTGCTAGCTTTATGTAACTGAGAGGAAGTATTTTGACCTTTTCAGCCGTCTCTTTGGGGAATGGCAGAAGGAACAGTAAGTAGGCTATTCTTATGCCAAATTAAGCCTTAAATGAGTCAACACTTGTGGCTTGTGAGAAATGCACACCAAGGTTTGATGAGGCAGAATAATGGGAACGTTCCTAAGAGGATTCTTCAAGCACTGTGACTTTTCAAAAATTGCTTTTGGTTTTGCGCCATGTCCTGATTCGCTTCTCTGTGATAAGCTGTGATAAAACACTGACCAAAAGCCACTGGGGGAGCAAAGGGTTAATTTGGTGTACAGCTTTCACAGTTCATTATCCCAGGAGGTCAAGGCAAGAATCTGGAGGCGGGTACTGAGGGCAGAACCCATGGAAGAATACTGCTTACTGTCTTGTCCCCATGGCTTGCTCACCCTGCTCTCTTATAAAACCCAAGACCACCTTCCCAGGGGTAGCCCCACCCACAGTGGGCATGGCCCTCCCTCCTCGTCATTATACAAAAGAATGCCTGTGTGATTGAGTGTTATTGAGACAATTCCTCAATTGAAGTTTCCTTTTCTCGAATGACTATAGTTAGTGTCACGTTGACAAAAAAACTAAGCAGCACCCCTAGGAATGTCATCTATCAGGATGTGGTGTTGTTGTTTTTTTTTCTTCATCTTTTAAAATAATTTTGTACTGTTATTATGCTGTGGCATGTGGGTTGAATTAATGCAACTTTCTGCATGATATTCTCGCCACACAAAGAAGTTTTGCTTTTAAATTTTTGTTTGCTTATTTAAGATATAGTTCTTATATGAAATAAAATCTGAAATATTTAAGAGTATGAAACATTCTCTCATGCCTGTGTGGGGCATCCTTCCAGATCCCCCCGACCTATATGTACCATGTGACCTGTCAATCAATACAGCAGTCAGTTCAACACCAACCAAGAGTCTGGGAAGCAAGCCTCTTAACAGACATTTTTTTTTTCCTCATGCTGGATTTAAACCAGGGTTTTGAGCACAGGACGCTAAAAAAAATTCTACCTCTAAGCTGCACCCTCAACTTTTTTTTATAATTTTTTAAATAATTTTTTATTTTTATTTTTATTAATTACAGTTTATTCACTTTGTATCCCCCTGTACCTCCCACCCTCCTCCCCTCCCAATCTCACCCTCCCTCTTCACCACCCATGTCCCTCTCCCAGTCCACTGAAAAGGGAGGTCCTCCTCCCCTTCCCTCTGACCCTAGTCTATCAGGTCTCATCAGGAGTGGCTGCATTGTCTTCTTCTGTGGCCTGCTAAGGCTGCTGTCCCCTCAGGAGGAGATGATCAAAGAGCCAGCCACTGAGTTCATGTCAGAGACAGTCCCTGTTCCCATTACAATGGAGACCACTTGGATACTGAACTGCCATGGGCTACCTCTATGCAGGGGTTCCAGGCCATCCCCATGAGTGGTCCTTGGCTGGAGTATCGGTTTCAGAAAAGACCCCTGTGCCCAGACTTTTAGGGTCTGCCACTGTCCTTGTGGAGCTCCTGTCCTCTCCAGGTCTTACTATCTCCCATTTCTTTCATAAGATTCCCTGCACTCTCCCCAAAGTTTGGCTATGAGTCTCAGCATCTGCCTATATACCATCAACATACCCTGCAGGGTAAAGCCTTTCAGAGGCCCTCTGTGGTAGGCTCCTGTCCTGTTCCCTGTTTTCTCCCTCCTCCGATGTCCATCCTCTTTGCTTTTCTGAATGGGGATTAAGCATCCTAGCCAGAGTCCTCCTTCCTGATTAGCCTCCTTAGTTGTACCACCCTCAACTTTTTTTTAAATTGTATTTTATTTCATTAATTACACTTTATTCACTTTGTATCCCCCCATAAGCCCCTCTCTCCTCCCCTCCTGACCCCACCCTCCTTCCCCCTTCTTCACGCATGCCCCTCCCCAAGTCCACTGATAAGGGAGGACCTCCTCTCCTTCCTTCTGATCTTAGTCTATCAGATCACATCATGAATGGCTGCATTGTCATCTTCTGTGGCCTGGTAAGGCTGCTCCCACCTCAGGGGGAGGTGAGCCCTCAACTCTTAACACACTTCTGCCTTATAGGAGAACCTGTTAATAAAATGCAGACACAAATTGCAATTAACCTTCCTAGTATAAAAATTGCCTAGCCTGAATTACCAAGAGAGTGTTTTTCAACAAAATTTGACACGGAGGTGAATTGTATAGACACTGTCTGGAGGCTGAGACAAAATGCCGGAGTACTCAGTTACGAAAACACAGAACAATTTTATCAGCCACACTTCACCATTGCTTTCTTAAATATATCAGCTGCAGCCTTCATCGTGCTGAGGGAAACCGCGCATTAGATAGTTCCAGGCCATTACCCCCCACGTCCCCTTACTCTTCGAAGTGACCTTGCCATGAGGGACAGGCCTGCTCCCTGGCCTCATCCCTGCCCCACCTTTCTGCTTCAGTGCTTTCAATCACTGTCCTTCATCCTGATTTCCAAGCCTGTCCCTGCTGGGATCATAGTCTACTCCTGAGGTGACATGGGAAAATCCGCCAAAGGCCATAACTGACTACACACAGTCACCCTACAATGGCCAGCCAGGGTACCCCTCAACTGGTCCTGCATGCCACATCTCCATTCCCCACCCCCTAAATACCATTTTGGCGGCTAAGTACATACTCACTTATCAACAATTGTAGCAACTAGACCTTTATGTTCTGACCATAGGACTTGGTGTAAAATCACCCTGACAGATCTCCACTGTGTGCTAGGGCTGTCAGGAGACAAGATGGCACTCTGAGCAGCCAGTCTCTCACAAAACATCTTGCTTTTGCTTCTTGGGTGTCTTTTAAAATGAATACTTATCATGCCCCCACAACTAATAATAATTGCATATGTAGATCTATTAAAATTGTACCTGAGTACTTTTGATAGCATCAGTCAGGAGTGCAGCTTCATAGCTCACCTCATCTCTACTTCCTCCCATCTCTGTAAACCTGGTCCCTGGCATCTCTTGACTCAGCATTCCCATCTGCAAACTGGAAAATGGCTAAGCGTAATGCCTCTCACATGAAGCTTTCTTGGAACCAAATACACTAATGCTCCTGAAGTCCTTGGCTGTGCCTGGCACACTGTAGACATCAGTGTAGATCAAGTTCCTCCTACCCATCCCTTAGAACAGTATTGCTGATGTGTGTATGCTGGCTTTCAAGATGTAGCTAAGCTTTGGACACCCCATTCAGGAGTTTTGCTCTCAAGTGTTCTCTGTCAGGGACATGGAAAGAGCTTCCTGGAGGCCTGTGGGCCCTCTCTCATTAGAGAATCAAGGAACCTCTTATATTCCCTCTAGATTCCCCAAAGCAGGAGTACTGTGGCCTCCATGAAAACCGGATAACAGCCTGGATCAAATACCTCCACCAAGAGGCGGCTAGAAGCCACAAACAGGCACCCAGTGTGATACATACTTCTTGACACAGCCCAAGAATAAGGTTTGCCCTGAATACATTGTCAGTCTATGAGGTTTTCAGGGGACTCTTTACCTTTGGTGGCATTTCAAGGCTTGGTGTGACATGAAAATAGCCAAAATGCTCTACCTGGCAGAAAACCATCTAGTCTGAAATAAATTATATCGTTTCAATGAGAATATAAAGAGAAACAGAGCTGGCTCCTCCAGTTTGGGGCGGGTTACTGATGTTGGTAAAATGGCCTGATGTTGGCAATAAGGGTGGGTGCTCACATAGCACTGTACCCAGAGACCTGTCCTGAGGAGAAGACCCACACAACCCGCACGAGGCAAACAACACACAGGATGTCGTTGGCCACGCCAGGTCTCGGAGCTGGGTAGGAGGTTGTCCAGAATGTCAATCCAGGCAGCCTGACCTCAGTCAGAGAGCCCAGGTGGTCTTGCCTGCCTGTGGACTGCCATGCAGCCTCCCCAGATCTGTGTGGTACCCCAGCCAAGTGGAAGCTTGTCCGACTCACCTCACTAGCCCTTGTTGCGATTTTATCTTCAGAGCCTAGGTTGGTGGGTATTTCTCATTTCTTGTGATCAACTCATCTATGAATGTGGTCCTTAATCTCACCTCAGGAGCAGCGTGGTGAAGTGAGCGGGGCTCGCCAAGCCTTGAGCTCCCTGCAGTTGAAAGGCGCAGTGGCTGTGCCTCAGTGGAGCCCAGAGGCCTCCTTGACCCGCTGTGGCTTTTGACTTAGACAAGGCAAACCCTTACCTTTAATCAGCAATTCTAAGGGGGCACTTTATTCTGGGCACCGATGACCCCCCCCAGGAGAAATTCAATTTACAAGATGAAGGGAGGAGAGAAAGAGAGGGTTGGCCCATCGAGTTAAGCCCCAGGCCCCACCCCTTGCCGGTGAACATACAAGCTTTCACTTAAGAGAATATTTCTACACTACAGGTTTGAGTAGTGGCTGAGTGGGTAGCAGTTAGCTGTGCAGTACCTACTGCTCGGAGGCCTTATATGGGTTACCTAGTTACACCTATGAGGGCATACACGGCCCTATGGAGCAGCCCCCGACAATCCCTACAAAAACAGATGAGAAAGACCAGGAGTCCTGCCTGCCCTCTTATTACAGAGCTGCTGCCAGCTTCACTGGCACCAAAGCCTTCCCTTAGGCTATAATGATGTCAAAGGCTATACCCACACTCTACTCCTGTGCCACATTAGAAAATGAAGACCAGTGAAGAAGAACACATTTGTGCATCACTGAAGGACAGCATTGCTAAGCTGTTTTTTTTTTTTCGGGGGGGGGGCCAACATCACAGAATTGAGCTTACGAAAACGAGGCCGTGCAGGCCAGCCTCCAAAGTGAACTCTGTACGGAGGAAGCAGCCAGTAGCATCACCAGTGACTGTCCACAGGGTCACGCACTGCACTGCTCTGTGGCTGACAGTGCAGCTGCTTGTCTAGAGCAGCGCCACCATGAACACAGCAGCATGCAGCGTAACACTGTCAGGTGGCTCCAGCACTAAGTGATTGACTAGGCCCATCGTAGCCACGTGTTCATTTGTTGGTTGTTGAGACAGGATCCCATGTAGCCCAGGCTGGCCTCCAACTCACCAGTGCAGCCAAAGATGACCTTGAACGTTTGGTCCTCCTGCCTCCATCTCCCAAGTGCTTAGGATGACAGATGTGTGCCACCACAGCCGGTTCACGCTTTGCTGAGGACGAAAGCCAGAGCTTTGCACATGCTAGGTAAGCGCTCTGCCAACTGAGCTCTATCCTAGCCCTCCATTGTAGTCTCATGGAGCCACCATCATACACATGGTCATTGTTGATTCATTTGCCCTTATGCTGAACATGACTTTGCAATAATAAGAGATGTACATCAGAACTCAAAAAAAAAATCTTGGAAATCTTCAGCCTGGTGGCACAGCTCCTGGAAGTCAGAAGTGGGCACTAGATTCTCCAAAACTGGAGTCACGGATGGTTGCGAGCCATCACGTGGGTTCTAGGATTCAAATCTGGGTCCTCTAAGAGCTATAAGTTCTCTTAATCACTGAGCATTCCCTCCAGACTTCCCCCGATATGTGTTAACCATGAAACTTTGGGAAGTGTCGCTCAGTATCTGGGGATTTAGTTGTATTCTCTGAGAAAGTAAATTCCAGGCCAGACACAGTAGCATATATCTGAAGTCCAAGCACTTGCCAGGCTGGGGCAGGAGGATCACGGGAGATCTGAGGAAAGCCTTTAATGGGTAATGATATCTTTAAAAAGAAAACAGTGAGTGTAATAAACATACTTATTTATTACATATAACATATTTATTTATTACAATTTATTCACTTTGTATCCCAGCTGTAGCCCTGCCAGTCCCACCTTCCCTTTCCTCTTCCCTCCCTATGCCTTTTCCCTAGTACCCTGATAGGGGAAGTCCTCCTCCCCTCCTATCTGACCTTAACTTATCAGGTCTCATCAAAGCTGGCTGCACCATCTTCCTCTGTGGCCTGGCAAGGCTGTACTCCCCAGGGAGAGGTGATCAAAGAGCCAGCCACTGAATTCATATCAGAGACAGTCCCTGAACCCCTTACTAGGGAACTCACTTGGAAACTGAGCAGCCAATGGGCTTCCTTTGAACAAAGGGTCTAGGTCCTCTCCATGCATGGTCCTTAGTTAAAGTATTGGTCTCTGCAGGCCCCCCTGGGCCCAGGTATTTTGGCTCTGTTGTTCTCCTTATGGAGTTCCTGTCCAGGTCTTTCTACCTCCTTCTTCTTCCATAAGGATTCTGGCACTCTGCGCAAAGTTTAGCTATGAGTCTCAGTATCTCCTTTGATACCCTGGTGGATAGTCTTTCAGAGGTCCTCTGTGGAAGGCTCCTGTCCTGTTCCATGTCTTCTCCTACTTCCAATGTCTATGCTGTTTGCCCTTCTGAATGAGGATTAAGCATCTTCCCTAGGGTCCTCCTTGTTGTTTAGCTTCTTTAGGGCTATAGATTTTAGAATGTTTACCCTATATTATATGGCTAATATCCACTTATAAGTCAGTATATCACTTGTGTCTTTCTGCTTCTGGGTTACCTCACTCAGGATGATCTTTTCTAGTTCCCACCATTTGCCTGCAAATTTCATGATTTCCTTGTTTTTAATAGCTGAATAGTATTCCATTGTGTAACTGTACCACAATTTCTGTATCCATTCCTCCATTGAGGGACATCTAGGCTGTTTCCAGATTCTGGCTATTGTGAATAGAGCTGTTACAAACATGGTTGAGCAAATGTCCTTATTGAATGGTGGGGCATCTTTTGGGTATATGCCTAGGAGTGGTATAACTGGATTTTGAGGTAGCACTGTTCCTGATTTTCTAAGAAAGCAACAGACTGATTTCCAACGTGGTTGTACAAGGTTACATTCCCACCAGCAATGGAGGAGGGTTCCCCTTTCTCCACATCCTCGCCAGCATGCATCATCCCTTGAGTTTTTTATCTTCGCCATTCTGATGGGTGTAAGGTGAAATCTCGGGGTCATTTTGATTTGCATTTCCCGAATGACTAAGGATGTTGAGCATTTCTTTAAGTGTTTCTCGGCGGCACACATCTTTAATTCCAGCACTTGGAAGGCAGAGGCAGGCAGATCTCCGTGAGTTCAAGGCCAGCCTGGTCTACAAAGTGAGTCTAGGACAGCCAGGGCTCTGTTACACAGAAAAACCTTGTCTCAAAAATAAATAAATAAATAAACAGATAAATAAATAAATAAAGTGAGTGTTGGGGAGATGATCCTAGGAGGCCTGCAGCAAGAAGTGAGGCCAGGGGAGCCATGACAGATGTCTGCTTCAGGCAGTGAGCACATGGATGGACCCATGAATAGATGAAATCTCTTCCTCCAGTTTCCATCATGGGGGCTGACGCCAACTCCTTCTATTCCACTAACAATCGCATTCAAGAAGCAGAGGAAAACGCTGCAATTTGGAGGACATATTGAAAAGTGGAAAGCAAGTGGTTACAAGCAATCGTTTGCAACAGAAGCCGCTTCGCAAATATGCATTTGTGCGTTATTATCCACAACTACAAGTCACTTGTTATCTTAATCCAGGTGTCGGCTGCTGTGATAAAAACACCATGACAAAAGCAACTTGGGAAGGAAAGGGTTTATTTGGCTTATCTATGCAGGGTCACAGACCACTGAAAGAAGCCAAGGTAGGAACTGAAGCAGAAGCTAAGGAGGAGTGCTGCCCACTGACTTGCTTCCCTTGGCTTGCTCATTTTGCTTTCTTACGTACCCAAGGACTACCTACCCAGGGATGGTACAGCTCACAGTGTGCTGGGCCCTTCCACATCAGTCAATCATCAATCAAGAAAATGCCCTACAGACTTGTCTACAGGTAACCTGGTGGAGGCATTTTTCTTAATTGAGGCTCCCTCTCCCTAGAAGACCCTCACTTGTAACAAGCTGATAAAAACAAACAAACAAAAAACTAACTAGCACACAGGTGTATTGACATTGATGGAGGAAACCAGTCAGCAATTCCTTTGATAATCTGCTGTGAGGTTGAAGGACAGGCTTTCTTAGAAACAAGGACTTGCTGACAGGAACCTGTGTGGCAGGGTGAGAGTTCACAGAGCAGCCTGAAAGGTAGCAATACCCAGGGCTGGTATTCCTCTTTCTGGTGTTTTCCAGGAGATTCTTCGCTGTTCTGCTAAGTTAGCCATAGGAACCATTCCTAGAGGACAGCAAGGTTGCAAATAGATGGGAGCACATTTTTAGAAGTTACTAGCTCATTCATACTGGTGGTTTTCTTGAATGCCTCGTGCTAGTGGCCATCTGACCTCTAGGCTATCTTAGCAACCGAGATGCAGCCCCTGACCGGAAGAGCACATTCATCAACCAAATGGTGAAAGTCGGCCATTTTCCCTTGAGTACTCTTGTAGGTTCCGTTCGTGTGCTTGCATCACGCTATACACGATGCCGTCGCTAACAAATATGGGGATAGAAAATAACAACCTGGCCGGTTTTTTTCCACTCACCAGAAAAGAGCCATTAGTTAAGTGTTGTTGCCACTGAAGTCGGATCAGCAGCTCGGCTGGTCCTGGCCGCAGCTCTGGGTTTTACACACTGACTCTGCCGTTGGCTCCCTGGTGGTTTATGTTAGATTTCTCAGCTGTAATACAAACATACCTGCCAAACCATATTTATATCTTTTTGTTCCTTCACCTCTTTCTATGTGCTGTAACCTAAGATGATCCCGTAGGAAGGGAGTTGAGACCAGCCTCTGTCTCTACACAGTCACACCCCTGCTGTCTTGCACAGGAACTCATCCTGTGTGGGGGACTTCCAGGCTCCATCCCTAACACACAGCCTTCCTTCTGAGCAATAGCTGGTATTTTGATTCTAAAGGCACATGGTGGCACATGCCTTTAATCTCAGCACTTGGTAGGCAGAGGCAGATGGATCTCTGAGTTCAAGGTCAGCCTGGTCTACAGAGCAAGTTGTAGGACAACCCCGCTTTTTTTATATAAAAAAAAGATAGATTTCTGTTTAATTTGAAGCATGCCAATTCTGAGCCTTAGTTTAAGGTCTTCAAAACAAAATAAGTGTTTGTAGTATTGTACTGAGAACATCTTTGGTGCTTCAAACAAAAATATTTGAGTCATAAGGGGACTAGTCAGTCCTCGTGGTGGGATGAGCCAAGACTGGAGAGAATCGAGTCAGCTCACAACCAATTCCAATTGCAGTTTCTCCTGTTTGAGTCCCCCCGCCATAGGTGGGGTTGTGAACACAAATGCTAAAGAGCTACAGTGAGTAATGGTTGGACCACAGCTTGATAAGGTTGAAAAAAATTAAATTAAATGTGAATTATTATTTCCTTTTTTTTTTTTTTTTTTGCCAGTTTCAAATACTAGACCAGAATGGGACAAGAATTTTGTTGGAAATTATCCACACAGAGAGAGGGCTTTGATGTAATGTTGCTGGAAGTTCCATTCCTAGAAATCAATCGTAAGGCATGGCCTACGTCACACTAAGGCATAAAAGGCCGAGAAGAGATTATGTTACCTGTTACTGTATCAGATATATCTTTAATAAGAGCTTTAAATTAAAAGATATTTTACAAGAAAAAATTGTTGCTGGGCAGTGGTGGTGCACGCTTTTAATCTCAGCACTTGGTAGGCAGAGGCAGGTAGTTCAAGGTTAGCCTGGTTGACAGTGAAAGTTGTAGGACAGCCAAGACTACACAGAGAAACCCTGTCTCAAAAAAAAAAAACTAAAAAAAAAAACAAAAAACAAACAAAACAACAACAAAAACTAGGACCCCCTTACATAGATGTATCCAATGAGCAGCTCAGTCCTCAGATGGGTATCCCAGTAAGAGGAATGAGGGCTGACTCTGATGTGGACTTTGATGCCTGCCTTTTGATCACTTTCTCCTGTTGGGGCTATGTCACCAGGCCACAGGAGACAAAGATGCACTCAGTCCTCAAGCAACTTGATATGCTGGGGTGGGCATGTAGAGGGGGCTCCCTTTCTCTAAGGAGTAGGGGAAACAGGGAGAGTAGGATCAGGAAGAGAGGAGGGAGGGTGTTAAGACCAGGATGCAAAATGAATAAATAAAATTAAAATTAAAAAAAGAAGAATCTTGAAAAAAGGGAAACATTGTCAACCAGCAAGTGAGGAGAGTAATGATGAAAACATGTAGATTTTATTGCAGTTTGGAACTAAGACTTCAACTGTAAGGCATTTGCTTCATGTTTTCCTTACATACTTTAACTCTTCCATGCTTCTTTCAACCCTATCACACATGTAGTATGTGTGGTAACTGCAAATGTAGCATTCCTCAGATAAAAATAAATAAAATACAAATAAAAATTAATCTTCAGGATGCCTAGTTATTAACTTACATGTCTGAAAGACCTGAATGGTCCTTGGGTTTACCTAAGCCTAGAAGAATAAACTTGCGTTGAGAAAGCCTCAGTGTACACCTTCTGCAGCGTGGGGCTTCTGCATCTTATAATAGATGTGTAGATTTAATTGTGATTGATTTCTCCTCCCCTACACCCACACTGCCAAAAATCTATTATTAAAACAGTGCTACATCAAGAATGGAGAAAATATAGCATTTTATAGAAATTAAATATCATATTGCTTTTAAAAAAAAAACCAGTTGTAGACATTTTCTTGTCATTGCATAATTATTTTTCAAAAAAATCATTTAGCATGAGGTGTGAATTAGCAGGAGCCTGAGTTCTCTGAAGGCACCACCCCTTTCCTTTAGTGAGGAATGCAAGCCGCGCTGAGTAAGGGAGCTAAGCCAGAAAGAGAGAAAGCTGGAAGCTTCTCAGCAGAGTGCCCAAGCTACCAAACCTGTTTACTCCGCACTTCTCAGGAAAGCTTAGAGGCCGGGGCTTCCGGGGAGGTCAGAGTTGCCCTGGATTTCTACATCATAAGGATTGTGATGAAGAGCGTATCACAGGAAACCTGCTCTACAACACTCATTGCGGGAATGTTCCCATAAGGAGGAAAGAGAGAAAGAAGCAGAAACTTCTAAAATGCCTGACAATGGAACGATGGCTGCCTGACACGTGGAAGATTCAGCCATCTGTAGAAGTGGATGAGCTGTCACAGCGGCAACCTGGGGAGTTGTCCTGTCTTCTTCCTTTTCTCTTTTTCTTTCTTTCTTATTTATTTGTTTGTTTTTAAAATTTTAAGAGTTTCACTGTGTTGACCCTGCTGGCCTCAAACTCAAGATTCCCTGACTCTGCCTCTCAAGTCTAAGATTCCAAGCATGAGCCACCATGCCTACCTAGACTCAGGTCTATTATTCTTATTTCTTTTATTCTTTGAGTTTGCAATAATTACATCATTTCTCTGCCCCTTTTTTCTCACTCTGAATCCTCCCACAGACCCCTCCTTATTCTCTCCTTGTGGCCCCCTCTTTTCATTAGTTGTTGTTATACACATGCATATTCCTAAATGAATAAATACAGCATGCTCGGTCTACATTGTTACTTGTATGTCAGGGCTGATCATTTGACGTTGGAAAAGCAATTGGTGTGCTCTTCCCTGGGGAATAATACGTGTCAGGCTTTGGGCATTCCTTAGTTGCCTGTAGTTCTTTGTGTAGGGTTGAGGGCCCTGGCCTTTTCTCCATCCCTGTTAGGATGTTTATTGTTGTTTTCCTTGTTCCGTTCATGTTGAGGCAGTCATGTTGGTGATATCTCATTGGTGTAGCTTTTGATATTGCTAGAAGACACAATCTCACAGCAAACTCTCTGTATGTATGGAACTAGAAAGGATCATATTGACTGATTATCCAGACCCAGAAAGACAAACATCACATGTTCTCTCTCATCTGACTCTTCTAGCTCCAAATCTTCTTATCACCTGGAGTAACTGCAGAAACCAGGAACCATTGCTCCTGGAGTGGGGTGCAGTAGAGAGTGGGGATTGCAGGGTACAGGTGATCTGGTCAGGAGAATGGATGGGAAAGGGGAGCTCTAATTAGGGGAAGAGAGGGGCATAAATATAGAAGGAAAGAGGAGGGTAAAATGACAGTAAGGTTACTGAAAGCAGTCATAAATTGCCAGGCATAGGGCCACACACCTTTAATCCCAACACTCAGGAGGCAGAGGTGGGTGGATCTCTGAGTTCAAGGCCAGCCTTGTCTACAGAGTAAGTTCCAAGACAATCAGGGCTTCACAGAGAAGCCCTTCTCAAACAAACAAAAAAAAATTTAAAAAAAATTTAAAGTTATAAGGAGTCATACTATTAACTGTCTACCTAAAAATATCAATATGCATAAGTCTGTATACAAATATAAATACATAATTTAAAGAAAAATTATCCATCTGGGCTGACAATGCTTCCTGCAAGAGCCAAAAAACATCTAACAAAAACATTAACAAGCAGACATGAGACACCCTCTTCTGAGGTTTTGGTCAGGGTGTTCAAGAGACTTCTTAAAACACCATAGGCTGTTGCTCTTGCCCTTGGTCGACCACCCCCCAGCGTGGACATTAAGTCCCCCTAACTGGACTCAGGTTCTTAATATTGACTAACTGGGTGTTAGCCTAAGACTGAGCTTCTTTCTCAAAACAGAACAGAACAGAAACTCCCATGTTTTAAGGTTATTTGCAGTGCAATGCTCCTTTCTAAAGCTCGAAAGCAACTAAGACAAACTACCATATTGTTTATGCATGTCTCTTGTGATTTTTTTTTAAGTAAAGTACTGTGGCTTAATGTTCAAGTTAACAGAGAGGAGGCAGAGGCTGAAGAGGGGTCTAGGAAAAACATACAGCTAATGTCTATTACTGAGCCTATTCATTCTGGGAGCAGGAGAGCTCAGAGGTGGCCACTGTATTGTTAAATTGATATAAAGAAGACCCTGAAGGACCAATGATGACCATGTATGATTGACTAGTTCACCTCTCCTCCACATTACACATTGAAAAGGAACTAGAATTGTCTTCCCTTTTTCTGGAGCATTTCTTTTATTTCTTTTATCTTTATTTTTCTTTTCTTTCTTTCTTTTTTTTTTTTTTTTTTTTTTTACCGTACAGGGGACCAAATCCAGAGCTTTGCACATGCCAGACAAAGGCTGTACCGAGCTGTTCTCTAAGCTTCTTTTAATTTGGAGACATTCATGTTTTGTGGTGTCTTCTTTTAAAGAAAATGTTTATATAGTTGCTGTTGAATGGGTTATGTGAATATAACATGCAGTCAGGAGACTCCTGAATCTCAAGGATTGTCCTTGAGGCTGGAGCGATGACTCACTTGGGAAAGTGCTTGTGGCACAAATTTTAGGGACCTGAGTTCAGATCCACGTAGTAAACTAGGTGCTGTGGAATGTGTCTGAAATCTCAGTACTAAAGAGGCTGATACTAGAAGATCCCTGGGGCTGGCCAGCTAGCTGCAATCGGGAAGCTTCAGAATCTTTGAAAAGATACCGTCTCAAAAAATAAAGTGTGGGGCTGGGGAGATGGCTCAGCGGTTAAGAGCATGACTGTTCTTCCACAGGACCAGGGTTCAATGCCCAGGACCCACATGGCAGCTCACATCTGTCTGTAACTCCAAGATCTGACATCCTCACACAGACACACTTGCAGGCAAAACACCAATGCACATAAAATAAAAATAAATAAAAAATTAAAAAAAATAAAGTGAACAGCAATTACTTCTACCCGTGTCCCTCCACACACATGTTCACTCATGCACCCATGTGCCCAGGTACTCCCACACTCCTATATATATACATATGCATGTATATATATGTATATGTACATATATGTGCATATATGTGTATATATGTATACATATATGTGTATGTACATATGTGTACATATGTGCATACATATGTACATAGACACACACACACACACATATATATATATAAACATACACTAAGAAGAATGGTTTAGGTTTGTATTTATTGTGTGCTGGGTGAAGTGCTTTAAGAATTGGTGCTGCTGAGTTGGCAAGGTGAATGGACACCTCTCTAAGAAAGGTATGTAAGAAGAATGCTAGAAGATCATCCAAGCTAGCTGTGCTGTTCAGGTGTACAGGTGTGATTCTAGCCTTCTGAGGCCGGAGAAAGGACTATGATTTCAAGGCTAGCCTAGTCTACAAGTAGAGCCTATGTCAAGGAAAAAACAAAAAAACAAAACTTAAGCCAACATTTGCAAAGGCTACGTGCTGTCATTCCACAAATTTCCAGCTGCCGTTTTTTGCAGTGAACTAGACCCTGACTCCAGCAACGGTCTGTCTCTCTTCCAAGAGAGGCACTCACTCCTGAGATGGGCAAGATGGTAGCACTTGCCTTGCAGAGCCTCTGTGAGGACTAGAAGGTTAAGCTCACAGTTTGCATATACAGCGATGAGTGAAAAAAAGAGCTTTGGTGTTTGCAAGGGTTCTAGTGTCAGAGACTGTGATCAGACTTGATTCCGTGAGCATTATTCTCTTGACTGATTCAGACCAAATGAGCACAAACCTGGAAAACTAGCATGAGACATTAGTGTAAAGCCACATTTGTAATTTTACATTTTCTAACAACCATGTTTCCAAAGTAAAAATAATGTAAATATTAAAAAGAGCGTGTTTTACTTAACACAACATGTCCAAAATATTATTTGTTAAAAATGACTAATGAGTGGTTTGATGCTCTTTTTCATTACATATCGTTTAGCCTCGTGTGTGTTTTACACACCCGGCACCTCTCAATTTAAGAATCTCACATTGCAGGCGCTCAGGGGCCAACTTGTTGCTAGAAGCGACAAAAATCACAGCAAGTCCAAACAGCGGGACTAGAGGGAGGAGATGGCCTGCCTTCTGTCTCCTCAATCGCCACCTCCTTGTGGTGACCCAGACACAGGAAACATTTGCAGAAGGGGCTTCTCTGCTGGCTAGGAACACTCTTTGTGTTATCATTATTCTTTAAGCAATGTAACCACCACGACTCTCTATGAGGCACTTTGCATAGTATTGGGTGTTACAAGTCGTCAGGGGTGATTTGAAGCCTGCTGGAGAATGCGTGCAGGTGCTCCGAAAACACAATGCCCGCTTTACGTCAGGGACTTGAACAGCAAATTCTCAGACGTGGGAAGAGTCCTTGAACCAGTCCCCTCCAACACCAAGGGGTGACCGTAATGATTTCCTTTATCAGCCTCCGTGTTCATGGTTTAAGAGAGAGAACGCTCCATCTGCTGTCATCACTGTCCTGTCAGACTGTAGAGTGACAGCCCCACTGGTCCCTGCAGCATCCTCCTGTCCACGGGGCCCAGCAGAGGCTTGGCCCCTCTGCCTCTTGGATGCTGGAATTAGTGGTGTGCACTATCGTTTCCCAGCTGCTCTTAGGGACTTTTATAGAACACTTTCTTGTGTCTTATTAGCAAGTGAGGTGTACACCTCACTGATTGGTCATGACTCCCACCAGCTGGACACTCTGTCTCCTTTATCAACGCCAGGGCTTCACCATAAACGCTGGGTCTAGCCACATGGTCCTTTTCCATGCCTGCAGTGTATGGGAAATCGTCCTTACCCTCAATCCATTGCCTGTGGATTGCAGCTACAATCCAACTGAGACAGAAAGGCCCATCCTAAATGTGTGTGGCACAGTTTCCCTGGTGGGGGTCCTGGACTGTATGAAGGGGGGGGGCATCAACCTCCCTGCAGGATACCTTCTGACTGTCAACAACGTAACCAGCAGACTTCTGCTTCTGCCCCTGTGAACTTCCCCTCAAGCTGAGAGCCAGAATCAACTCTTCCTTTCTTAAGCTGCTTTGGTGAGGGGCTTTGCCATAGCAACAAGGAAAGAAACTGATACACTTAGCCTCCCTTGTGACGTCCCAGTTCTCTCCAAAGCCTAATGCTGTGCGTTTTCATCTCTTCTTCAGTAGTGGAGTTCAAACCCAGGTCCTTGAGCAAACTGGGAAAATATTTTGTATCTGAGTCACATCCACAGTCTGTAAAAATATTCTTGATGCCTTTCCCAAAAGAGCCATTTGGTTATGAGCCACTCAGGCAGTGACAGATTGCGTGATCTTGTTCTTTTATTTTATGCATGCACTTTTTAGGGCACTTAGTAATTCACTCAAAATACAAATTAACATTGTCGATGTAAGCCAAGAAAGCAACTTTGGCCTGATTGCGTGTGTTAAAAAGTGCTGCACTATGAATCTCAGCAAGATGCGTGAAGATAGATCCTTGTAGCCTTTGTGGAACTTGGGGGTTAGTTGAGTTCTGTCTTATAGAAATCTGCTTTGCATAGCCTGTTGGATTCTGGGAAATCTCCACAGACCTGGTTACACTGTACATAAGAAATCAGAAATGTAGGAGGAAATATATGATTCACATTGTACGGAGAAAGTTTAGAAAGGGGGAATAAACAAGAGGAGTTACTCAGTCACTACTATTTAAAACTAGAAAGACAGCTAGCTCATGGACCTTCAAAGAAAGTCCCAGATAATGCCATGTTTTCAGTTTCCCCCGAGTCTGGAGTTACTGATTCATGCTTTTGTCATCCACACTGTGTCCATCCTCTGTGGCCAACGAAACTGAGGCTTTTCTCTGCTTCATTGTAGCAAAGTTCTTTCAAACAATTTTGCACCAGAATTCACCCCAGGGGGGTTTGGCAAGAAGTACGAGAAAGTTGAGGTAGCTAAGAGTCAGGTTCTAATTGTTCCCATGAAGCCAGTCTTGGGGTTCCACAAATGTGGAATGGATGTCTACAGAGCAGACAGTTAAGGCATGAGCTAAACTAAGCCAGTGTACCTAGAAGCCTCCAGTGAGTGGGACATTGGGAGTTGGTGCCCACAGAAGGTTGGTTTCAGTGAACCCCTGAATTACCAAATTCTGAAATGTTCAAGTCCTTTATGTAAAATGGCATCGCATTGCATAGAATCCACTTGCATCTGTCTTTATATTTTAATCATTCCCATAAACACAGAGATGGTTCTGTATAAACATCAGAGACTATGGCAGCGAGGAGTAACCAGGATGGCAGGCAGTGCCGGGCCTCGCCAACACCACTGTTCAGAGAGCTGTTCTCCAAACTCATGTGTGGTACCTACCACCACCATCTTCTGAGACAAGAGGCCCTAATGAACACCCTATCTACCCCTAGCATGAGTTTCTGCTTCTCTTTCTCTAGCATTCAATGCGATATCTTAGGCTAAAGGAATCAGTGCTGTGGAATTGTGGTGTGTGTGTGTGTGTGTGTGTGTGTGTGTGTGTGTAATATGCCTTTCACAGTGTGGGTCCTGTTGGTACATGAAAAGGCAGAAAGGGCCATTTTGATCTGAAGCCTATTTTTACTCTCCCTCTTCTGCTGAGTGGGGCTCTGAAAGGGTTAAGCCCCAGATCCCAGCTCAGCTGGTGTCAAGCTGTTATTGAAGGTCTTTAAAGACTGCCACCCACTGCCTCCCACTCTCCTGGCAAGTGAAAGACATTTGAATTCCTCTAGCAAGGGAGGAAATTATTAAAATGAAAGAAAATGACTGTTCCCTGTTCTAAAAAGGAGAGAGAAGGGGAGCGGGGCCTGCCCCTCCTTTCTTCTTTCTTACCTGTGAAGGGTATTGTCAGAGACAGGGAGAGGGATTCTGACTCTCAAAACCAAAATGAGGGGAAGTTATCCCCCTGGCGCCCCGGGTGGGGGGTTATCACCCAGTTTGCCGCACAGCCTTTGCTCTAACCCACACTGCCCAGGACTTATGGTCAGTAGGATTAAGTCCTTACAAAGCGACTTTCTTCAAAGACCCCGAAGTTACTAGCACATAAGCGAAAATGTGAAATGTTATCGCGTTGGAGCAGGGCTTGTATTGAAATTGAATCTACTCTGAGAGGGGTGTCAGATCGGAATGGGAAATAGCACGAGGCATCGATTGTTGTCTCATGTGGCTAAAGAAGTGTGTCGTGGGACAGATTTTCACAAATTCCCACTCTAGTCGTTTCATATTTTAGGAGCATTGTTTCATCATGTCTATTTAATTCAAAGCATCTTTCCACACCCCAAGAGATTGAGACTATTGGCTCAACCTGTGTTTAGTTCCATAGCAAGGCCCTGGGTGCTGGGACAGACGCAGGAGGGGCTGGACCCCGGTGGGGATGAATAGATTTGTTAAGTAATCCCCGTGCTGGGGTTTTTTAGCTAAGGAAGGTAAGACCAACACTTGTGAAGTCAACTACAGGGCTTAGCCCCAGGCAAACACAAAGGAAAGCAAGGATCTCACTGTGGCCAATCACCTGCTTCAGGACGATGCGATTTGCATGTTTAAACTGTTTAAATTGTGGTCTCTGCTAATAGAACAGCTCTTTTATGGCAACAGCTCTTATGCCTGGAAGTCACAATGTAATTGTGGGTTATGAGGGTCGATTTGGCACTCAACATTTGCAGTGTTATGGGAATGCTATCACTCAGTGACTTTCTGCAGCCGTGATGTACAGTATAAATAAACAACATCTCAGACTGGGTTTTGAAACCAAATGATGATTTGACACCCGATGGTCTACCTGCTTCTGTAACTTTACCTTGGGAAGTTCCATGTCCTTTGTGGACTGTCTGCCTAGCAGGACAAGCCTACACTGAATCGTCAGCTTCCACGTCCTTCCACACACTCTCCTGTGTTCTTTCCTCCTGGAGCTGCTAGCACCATCAATCAGGCTTTCAAGAACACAAGCTCAGCTGTGGAATGTGTTTCGTTCCCAGGGTTAGCTGAGCTTTAGACCACACCACTGGGGGGTCTTTAAGCGCATCCTCCAAGACTTTGGTTCAAGAATTATTGGGTGAAATCTATTTGAAAATCTCCCCACGGGTTCATAAACTGCCATCAAGTTTGACACTAATGACAACAACTCCTGGGGCTGCCAGCATTAGCCAAAGTTAGGATGTGGTCAGGAATTTAGGAGGAACCTCACCACTTCCTAGTTCCTCCATGAAGGGATATGAGCTGATGCCTCCACCATGATCGTGAGCCCCCTTGCTCCCTGCCATCTCTGTAGCCCCACAATCATGCTACACACAGTGTTTCCTATAGCACTTTCTACACTTCCAATTAGAGCACATCTTGGTTTATGTAGAAGTTGGTGTTGATTTTCCCTCCAAGGGGAATGTGTGTGACGAACGTAAACACTGGTTAAAGTGAAGACATAGCACCACAGGTGTCTTCTCTGGCTTGATTCCCCCAGCTGGGCAGCAGCCTATGGGCTTCAGCTGGTCATTTTCCTCCGGCTTTCAGAGCGGGGACAGGTGCACTCAAGTCTGTGCCACTGATGTCACTCACTGCATCCAGACACGACCCAAAACACGGTCGTTGGATTGTGCTTCACAGAAATCTCATATGCAAGCACATTTTTATTTGAAGTAGAATAAGTCACAGATCTGACTTGTAACAGGGAGCTACTTGAAGAAAAAAAGACCCTGGTCACTGATGAGAACAAGGACTCCCTCAGACGTTTACAGGGTTGGGGAAGGGGCTCTTTGCAGGGAGAGCATTTACAGTAGGAGGTGGGACCACTGTGGTGGAGGTCAGCTGCTCTGGCCAATCTTCCAAAGCAGAGGGAAGTGCCGTGTCCTTTGAGCACACGGCCCTGTGGGCCACAAGCTTCCCTGGAAACATACATGCCAGTGTTGCAACAGACACGTTCTCCAAGGCCTTTGTCACCTTGTCACCAGTCCCCCAGCTTTGTTCACTGGCATCACTGAGCCCTCGGGGATGTGCTGTTGACGATTGCACAGCATTCACGCTAAGATAGACTATATTAAATATGGATTCACCTGGCCCTTGTTTTTTATCTTTTTTAATTGGAAAACCTTACCTCTTATTTTAATTCAGAATTCTTAGTACTCCAGAGGGGCTCAGGGTGGGAGCTGTCACTGGAAGGGGGAGGGGGCACTGCTACTGTGCTTGATCTTTGCCTCCAGAATTTCCTTTGACACTTCAGGTAAAACCTGAGGTTTTCCTATCAAAACTATCTCCATACTTAACTAAAAAGATAAATGAATAAAACTACCAATCAGGTTTCCAGATACAAATATGGAGACTGGAGGAAAGAGAACTTACTAGTTCCTAGAATGGTTTTTCTCTCATAGCTGTAGAGGAAAGACCAAAAGACTTTGCACGGTGCCACCTCTGACATGGTGAGAACGGTGACCAAGTGGGTCCTTGCACCTTTGCTGGGTCCTAGTGAAGGTTCCCATGGGATGTGGAGGCCCTGAAGAGACCTACTGGCCACAGTTACTTCTCAGTCTCCTGCATGTGCTCCTGCAAGTGTTAACAGCCACAGAGGCAGGGCCCACTGGTGTTTTTCAGTAGCTACAGCACAGCAGGCTCCCACGGGACCACGCAGACACTTAGGCCCATGGCTGAGGTCAGAGAAGCCACAGGGGACACTATTTGCCTTCTCAACAGAAGGTTGATTACCAAGAGATTATGCTTGTTTGTTTGAAACAAACGAGCTGATTTCTCTCCTGGGTGTTTTTCCTGGTAAAACATCATAAATACTTTCAGAAATAAAATGAAGACAAGCCCTATAATCAACCCTAAAATATCTAAATATGATACTAAGGTCGATAGAAATAATAAACAAAAAAAAATCACCTCATATACAATACACTCAGATAAGAGTTAGTGTTGGAGGGTATCAAGGTTAGCCTGGGGACATCACCTGAACTAGAGAGCTACAAACACATACACTTGCCAAGATCTCTGTTCCATTGGAATCAACTTCCTTTTCCAAGAATACAGAAAATTATCAGGGCCTCCTGCCTGGCTCAGCCACTAACCTCAGCCCTCGTGGAGTACATATTTTCTTAGGAGTATGCGTTTGCCCTGCCCTGGGAAGCTAGGTTTTTTCCAGTGGCTAGTATCACTTTTATAATGACTGTGAACATTTTCATTCCCTGTTTCTCTGGGGTTAGCCATCTCCTTTGGTGATATCCCCAGTCTTTCCTAAATCCCTTTAATGCGGCTTCCGTTGGCTTTGCTGGCAGCGTGGCTTAGCTTGTCCTGATGCCGCTCGACGTCATAGAGCATTTCCTGCTTGTTTGCTCCATCTTAGCCATGGGCTTTCCTCTAAATGGTTAACTTCTTGAGAACGCAGCTATGATTTCTTCTCGTGTCCCATCTCCGGAGCACGCCGTCTCGTTGATGGACACATACTCTGCAAAGGATAAACTTGTTGAATTCAGAGAGCTGCAGGGTGGCCACTGAGGCTGAGATTGGCCTGTTCTCTTATCTCCACCCTTGGCCACAGCATAGATGCAAGATGACTTTATATTGTTATACTGGGTTTCAGTTTATTTTGTTGTTGTTGTTGTTTGTAGTTGGGTTTTGTTTTGTTTTGAGAAAAGATTCTATGTAGCCCTGGCTGGCCTGGAATTTGCTATATAGAACAAGCTGGCCTGGAAGGCTCAGCCATCCTGTCTCTGCCTAAGTGCTAAGATTAAAGGCTTGTACCACGATACTAGATAGATACTAGATAGATAGATAGATACTAGATAGATAGATAGATAGATAGATAGATAGATAGATAGATAGATAGATAATAGATAGATGAGACAGAGACAAAGACAAAAAGAGAGAGAGGTTTTTGAGACAGAGTTTCTCTATGTAGCTTTGGCTATCCTGGACCACTTTGTAGGTCAGGCTGGCCTCAAACTCACAGAGATTGGCCTGCCCCCGCCTCCTGAAGTTCTGAGATTACAGGTGTGCGCCACCATGTCCAGCTGTTAATATATACTTTTTTATGTTATGTTTTTAGACTGACTCTTTGTGTTCAGGGGAAAAAAATTACTGTTGTATTTTTTGCACACAATTTAACCTCCTAACTTCTAATCCTGTGTCACTTGGGGATGAAGATACAGTCCCAAGGAAGTGGTCACTAAGTGTTTTCTTTGTCATGTGAACATCATAGAATGTACTTACACAAACCAAGATGTAGGCCCAATGTCGCTAGCAATGTTAGCTTTATGGTGCTAACCATTGCGTATCAGTCCACCATTGACAAAATGGTGGACTGCCACTTCTGTGACACATGACCAAACTTAATTTCTTCATATTCTTTTATTTTCTTTTTGGCAAAGAAACATCTCCCTGTTGAGTTTCTAAGCGAACCTGGGGCCAGGGATGGAGCTCCTTGGAGGATCATCTCTGCCCTTGTTTGGGGTGTGAGACCCTAGTTTCTATTTTCAGTACCACAAAAGGAGAGGAATGAATCTCCCAGAATCCAGCATGAGTTTATGTTTCACACAGAACCACAGAGAGAAAGGCTAAAACATTCATAGTCATTTTAGATGCCAGCAACCTGGTGTTGGGGAGAGCCTGGTGTGGTGGCTTCAATAGAAGCACTCAAGGGGTAGAGGAAAGGTGTGACGTCGCGGTCAGCCTAGTCTACATAGTGAGCCTCAGGACAGTGTGGGCTATGTTACAGAGAAACCCCGTCTCAATAACAAAACAATATAGTTGTGGAGAAACAGAACCCCTACCTCGCTCTTCACACCAGGCTGCTGCCCGCACTACGGCTTACATGAGCGAACTGTTTCTTTTCAACAAACATATTCAAACAAGCAACTACCTATAACATACATGACTGAGCAGTCTTCGCCAGCTGGCAGCTAGCATGACAAATATCCTCGTAACAGTCATGATCTTTGCCTAGTGCTGCAAACGGCAAATCCCTAACGGCAAATCCCTAACGGTCCTTTGCAAGAGGCAGTGCCCTCCTCATTGAGCACATCATGCAGAGGTTCCATTTTATGGTGGCAAAAGGGGCTAGCATAGACTTAGTCAAAGAGGATCTTCCCTCTACCCAGGCAGTTCTCTTTATTCTCTGTTCCTTTTAACCTTTTCGTTGTTTTAATTTTGGTTTTATGTGTATGGATGCTGTGCCGACAGGTATCTCTATGCAGCACTTGCTTGCCTGGTTCCCACAGAGGCCAGAAGAAGGCCTGGGAGTCCGCCTGGAACTGGAGTTAGAGATGTTTGCGAGCCACCTTGTGGGAGATGGGAACAAAACCTGTGTTCTCCATGAGAGAAGCAAATGTCCTTAACTGCCCAGCCATTGCTCCAGTGCTCCCCTGCCCCACGCCTTTAGACAAATCACTATAGAACAGATTCCACTCTTCTTTTATCCTTAAAAGACAAATCCTTAGGCTGGGGTGAGTGATTCCCAGCAGAGAACTTACCTAACATGCACAGGACCCTGGGTAAAATCCCACTCACCCCCATCCAGCCCTTAAAAGATGCAGGAGCCATGTTCCCATCTACAGCATAAACATAGATAATGGTTGCTGACATAACCATAGATAATGGACATAAACATAGATAATGGACAGTGCTGACATCTGTCACGTGGGGGACAGCGTCACGTGAGATGTCATTGTGAAAGTTACTGAATGCTTCGGTGGATAGGAGAGACACTTTTCTCTCCTTTATCAGTGTTTTATCTAGAATATTTACAGACGAATACAGATGGAAAATCATAAGCTTCAAGCATTTAAGTTGCCTAACTGTTTTAAATGAATATACTTTCTTAACAATGCCTTTGGAAATTAAACCTCAAACTAATGAGTCCCAAGGTCCCAATCCTGGTTCCCCAGACAGAGAATTCATCTGTTCCCATGAGACTGCTTCATCTCCTTTTTTTTTTTCCAAGCACAGGGTTTTTGTTTTTGAAGATTATAATATAATTACATTTCTCCTTTCCCTTTCTTCGATCTAAGCCTTTCCATATTCTCCTTGCTTTCTTTCAAATTCATGACCTCCTTTTGTATTAATTATTATTACATGCACTCTTCCATGGAGAAGCCTATTTCTCCTGCTCTCAGCATTCGTTGCCTGTAGTTCTTTGTGTAAGGTTCAGGCCCCCTGAAGCCACTTTTAAGCGCAGACAGCACTTCCAACCTCAGCAGCACAGTTGTCCAAACTGGCCTAAAACTCATGCTGTGACCCAGGTTGGTCACAGTGTCTTCCCCAGTGTCCCAAGCAGTAGGGTGGCAAACATGGCCTATCTTAAACATGAGTATAGTCTTATTTCTGCGATGAGAAACGGGATCACTGTTTGGCTTTTTGCAATGATACGGTGGTAATGTAGGGTTACTGCTTGCCCCAAGAAAGCTGTAATCTGTAGTGTGTTATCAAATAAGACCCATAGTTACTACTGTTTTCCATATAGTTTTTAAAGTTTTTCAGTCTCCAGTACCATTAAAAAAAGAGAACAAGTGAAAATAATTTGTTTTAAACTAATGTGTTTAATCTGAATATGCTGGCACTTCCGTGTAATCCCAACACTCGGGAGGCTAAGCCTGAAAGACTGAGTTCAAGATCTTCCTGCGCTACATAGTAAAACCCCCATCTCAGGGGCAAAAGTCATTTTGGTTTTTGGTTTTTAATTTGTTTTGTTTTACTTTGCTGTAGACTCTTGACATGTTCAAAATGCCCTACTTTTTCCCAGTCAGCAAGCAAATATGCCTCTGTCCTTCAGTGTGCCTTCTCTTTGCCTCTCTTCCTCTCTCCTATTTCCTCACTAATTATTTGACACTATTTTCCATCTCTCTGTGGGACCCTATTTCCCTATTCTGTACAGGCTGAGGCTAAAATGCCATTATTGGTTGTCACTATTTAATATTTGGCCTGCTGAACTGGATCTAACATCACATGTTGTGATCTATGTACATACACTATAGTATTCAAGAAATCATGGCCAAAACACTCTATATATTCGCTATGAATATGGTCATTTTCTTCTCTGAAGCTAGCTGAATCGTAGATATATAATTGTACCAGAAATATGTGTGTGTGTGTGTGTGTGTGTGTGTATGCACATATGTTGTACAGCTGATGGCTTTGTGGGTAGGTTCATGGATAGATAGATATAATGGTGAAAGAGAAAAGGAAAGGAAACAGAGGTTAAGAAACAAGCAGGAAGTGTCTAGCTAACTCCTGCAATGAGGCAATTATCCAAAGGTCTCCTATGGGTCATGTTACAGAGTTCACGGAAATGTAAATTAAGAACATGGCTGAATGTGTGCACGGCACGCCACTCCATTGCTGGTCAGAACTAAGACTGACAAGCGCAAGCAACAGTTCATGATAGATTTCTCCGGGGGAGGTATATGAGTGCCAGAAGGCAATTTTGACACTGTGTTGAACCATCATTTCCTGACAGGAGAGGCATAAATCCTAGCTGAGGCCAAAAGAGAGGAGGAGGCCACTTCCTCAGTACAGTGTCCCTCAGGCGACGCGAGTGGGTTGAATTTGTTCTTTGCCAAACCACCTAGCCAGGGCCTAACTCTTCAGCTGGGACCTCCCAGCAGCAGCACACACGCCTTGGCTCATGGAACAGAAGAAGCAGGACAGTCTGTGGGGAAGGTGAATGGTCTGAAGCAGCTTCTTTCTCATGGGATACGCAGCTCCCCCCACCTGCTGCTCAGCGCTCAGCAGGCCCACACTCCACCTACAAGTTAGCAACTTGGACTTCAGAAAAGTTATTCATTGAGACTAGCATGAACGTGCCTGCCAAGGGTCAAACCCAAACACCTGTAGACCCAAGCCAGCTTTCCATCATTTCCCAGGTTTTGTATTTATTTTGTGTGCATTGGTGTTTTGCCTGCATGCATGTCTGTGTGGGGGTGTCGGTTCCCCTGAGACCGAATTACAGATGGTTGTGAGCTGCCACATGGGCGCTGGGACTTGAACCCTGGTCCTCTGGAAGAGAAGTTAGTGCTTTTAACTGCTGAGCCATCTCTCCAACCCCCAATTCACAATTTTTAACAAGTAATCTATGTGGTATTTTAGCTTGATTGTACAGAGGGTTTTGGGGGGGTGGTAAAAGTGTACATGAAGTATGTCAGTTAGAGATGGCACTTCCGACAAAGCTCATTCATCCACTCACGGAGACAGTGACGGTGTCCATGATGATGTTAACTGCTGGACACAGGTCAGCAAGTGAACCAGAAGGATTCCCTGTTACAGAGATGCGGAGAAAAAAAAATAAGGAAGGAAGTACAGGGACTTTAGAGACTAACATGCTCTAGAGAGATTAGAGAGGCCCGGAGATGTCAGAGCGTCAGGGTGCCCTGTGTGAGAGGGTGATCAGGGAAGGGTTCAGTGAGGAGTTCTGTAAAGGTGATGGCGTGTTAGTTAGGGTTCTCTAGAGGAGCAGAACCAATGCATGAATGTGTATGTGTGTATGTATGATGTGTGTATGTATGTATGTGTGTACGTATACATGTGTGTATGTATGTGTATATATGTATGTACACACATAGACACATACATACACACACATATATGTATATGTATGTACACACATACATACACACACACATACATACATATACATACATGCCATGTACCTATATGCATACCCTTAATAACATACCAACTCAGCTCTAAAATGCTAAAACCAGCAGAACCACGCCTGAGGGCTGAGAGCTGGTAAGCAGTTCCACAATGGCTACCTCTCACTGTGGGGGCAGCATGACAGCCAGCTGTTGCTCGCTGCACAGGGCTGGGTGCCTCGACAGCCCCTATCTAATGCCAGAAGCCGAAAGCTTCCTAGAGAGCTGCTGCTCCTAGTCCACCATGAAATCTTGGAAATGCTGGCTCTGCTGTCAGCACAGGGATCAGCAGCATGAACGAGGCCTCTTAACTCATCCACAAGAGGGAAAGCCAAGGAGCTAAATGGAAGTAATCTTCCTTCTGCCACACCCCTTGTGCCTGGATGGCTACCAGAAGGTTCGACCCAAAGTCAGAGTGGTTCTTCGCCCATCAAAGTGGTCAGGACAATCCTTCAGCTGAGGCTCCCTTCTGAGGTGATTCTAATTTTTTGACAAGTTGACATTAAAACCAACCATAACAGGTAATGGAGGAGGAGAAGCAGCAAGCAAGTCAGGGGTCCCCAGGGAAGAGAGTGCTGCAATCCTAGCCCTGAGGGGAGCCCCAAGAGTGGAGACGGGCTCAGGGAACATGGCGTTAGTTGGCTAAAGCAAAGCAGAACGAAGATGGTATAAAAGAAGCGGTGGAGCAGGTAGAAGGAGAGTCTTGAGGAGACTGGGAACCCTGAGTGAATAAGGCCCCTGGGAGAACTTGGAGGCAAGGAATGGCCTGAGCTGAATGGTGCCATAAAAGCCTCGGCCTAGCTACTGTGGCAGAGGATGCTCTGAACAGGCCAGAATAAAGGTAAAGCGACCAAGAGGCAAATGTGACCATCCAGCTAGGAGACGATGGGGGTTGGGACCATGAGGGGTGAGACACTCAAAATTGGATAGTTTCAAATGAGCTGTACACAGATGAGTCTAATGTGTCATGAAAGAAAATGCCTGGGATGCCTTCATGGTTCAGTGTGAGCCACTGGGGGGAAAAATGTGCGCTGAGGTGCAAGACCTCAAGCAGAGCAGGTGCAACTCATCAATTCAGCCTGGAGCAGATAGAGTGTGGCATCCATCGGATGTCCAAGTAAGCTTGGCATGACTGTTTCTCCCCATCAGTGAGGATCAGGCTCTCCGAGGAAGGTGCTTTGGGATGAGACAGTTAGACGATAGTTCTCAAGTGAGGAATGGATACCCAGACCAAAATGATCCTGGGCAGTGATCAATGCATTTCACAGTGTTGTACAGACTTGTATTTTTTTTTCAAATATAAATTTGATTATGGGTTTCCCTGGAAAGTCAAGGACATTTTCCTTGTTATAAAAGCACATAACTTCAGATAAATATGACAAGATAAATAATTCTGCTTCCTGCAGCTCTTCAGATACCTTCACTTGTTTGCTCTTGGTAGACTGACAAGCAAATAATAACCAGACATCGACTTACAGAGCTTCTTTAGCGATGCTGCGCCCTGGGGAGTCTTTTACATTGTTCTCATAATACCCGAACCATATGAAGAAAGTTACGTGTCTCGCTCATTACCCATGGTGCTTTGCTTTATTCTTTGTGATATGGCTGAATTCCATCTTGAGCCAGTCATCTTTTGCTGAAAGGTGCGGAGAAGGGAGATTTATTTGGGCTCACAGTTTCAGACATTTCAGCCCATGCATAGCTAGATACATTGCTACAAGCCCGTCCTAATTCACTTTCCCTTACTGTGATAAATACCTTGACCAAAAGAAAGAATTTTTTGGCTTTCATATCCCAACCACAGTCCATCACTGAAGAAAGCCAGAAAAGGGACCAAGCAGGGGCAGAGGCAGAAACCATGAAGTGAAGATGCTGCTGGCTTAATCTCTGTGGCTTGCTCGGCTTGCTTCGTTATACAACCCAGAACCACCTGTCCAAGGGTGGCACTACCCACAGTTGGCTGGGTCCTCCCACATTTATTATTAATGAGGAAAATGCCCCCACAGACTTGCCTACAGGATAGTCTGATGGAAGCATGTTCTCAGGTTCTCTGCCCCCAGATGACCCTAGCTTGTGTCAAGTTGACAAGAAGTAAGTAGTACAAGACCTGCGGTGAGGTAGAACATCTTGATGACAGAAAGGCAGAGCAGAACAAAGCTGTTCACTGTGCAGCAGCCAGAAAGCAGAGGCGAGGGTTGAGGAGGAAGGAGCAAGGAAGACACACTTTTCAGAGGCTTGTCCACAATGACCACAAACCAGGCTACCCCTTCTAATTGCACATTCAGTATAAACTCAACTCATTGATGAAGTTAGTGCTCTGATCCAACAACCTCTCAACAGCACAACCAACTGAAGATGGCACTATCAGTGCATGACCCTGTAAGGGGAGACACCATATCCAAACTGTAATGTGGCTGTATGTGCTCTGCCCCGGGCATGTCCTTGCTGCATTTCACCTCATACTACATGTTTGTTTCTTCGTTTAACACTCCTCTCCTCTTCTTCCAAATTCAGATGCTCTGGAATAGCCCATTGTTTTTATTATTTTCTTCTCTCTTTCTCTCCCTGGTGTATTTGGCATTAGAATGTGAATCCCTAGCCTCCACAGATCTTTCCCTGTAGAGGAATTTTAATTTAGAACATGGCTGCTTTGGCAAGGGATCACATCCAAAGACCTTCTAGGTCTGTGTGATCTGGCTGAAATACAAA
Organism: Meriones unguiculatus; assembly: GCF_030254825.1. Classification (NCBI taxonomy): domain Eukaryota; kingdom Metazoa; phylum Chordata; class Mammalia; order Rodentia; family Muridae; genus Meriones; species Meriones unguiculatus. The sequence continues at coordinate 22,231,244 of NC_083350.1, read as the reverse complement.
CCCACCTTTAAAACTAGGAGACAGGCAAACAGATCTGAGTTCAAGGGCCGCCTGGAATAGAGCAAGTTTAAGGTAAAGAAAAGATTAGGTCCAGGCATGGTGGTACATGCCTTTAATTCCAAACAATGAAGGTAAAGATAGTTTGTAGAAGAAAGCACCCATGTTTGAAAGTGATGTTTAATCAGAGAAAGACTTGACAGAATAGGATATACCCAATTCTCATGAGAAGAGAGAAAAAAAAGGGAATCTACTTAAAGGGCAATACAGAGAGGGAGAGAGAGAGGAGGCAGTTTTACTGGGAGAGTTTTACAGAGAGAAGTTAGACACTAGTAAAAACAGAATGACCCAGAGAATGACAAGGAACTAGAAGATTGGAGCAGATTTCTTGAGTTAGTTAAGGCCAAGCAGAGCAATTCCAGGGCCAAAAGAGAGGCCAGATTGAATAAGTCAGCTTATTCAATAAGTCCCACCCAGAGCACAGCACACATAGCTTTGATACACCATCCCTTTTGAAGTTCTCCTCATCAAGTGCTCCTCAGACGCTGTCTTCCTTCTGAGCCCATCCTTTTTCTCACTCGGCCTGAGAGCTTGGAGCAGAGCTCAGAATTTGCTTCAGTAGAACCTTAAGTTGCCGGCCCCTTTCCCATTAACAGTTCTTGAATGAATTCTAGGCACTGTGGTCACAACACTCCTTATGAGGCATAAACAAGGAAGGAAGTGAGTTGAGCATCACGAATAATCAGAGAGGAGCAGGATCCATAGAGAGCCATAAGAAATATAAGAACTTCTGACTGTGGTTAGAACACTTTCCTTTTTTAATTTTTTTTTTCAATGCAGTTTATTCAGGAACCTTGAACAATCATCTGACCCTGGGGAAAGCCAGCCCACAGCTTAAATAGCCTCTGGGTAGCCAACCCCAGCGTGCCATGTGGGCAATGCAGATAGGTCCACATACATGGAAGCAAGCCAGATCCTCAGCCTTAGCCAAATGTGGAGTTGTTCGTGACAGAGAGCACTCACCATCGGGAAGGTGGAAGGTGGAAACCAGCTCCATCTTTAAGGCATAGCATTCCGCAGCTCTCTACAGTTCCCCCTTTTTGTTTTAGACGCAAGGCAAGAGTAGAGGTCTGATCTCTGATATTAGAAATAAATTGGGACTTTGTACTGATGTTCATTTAGGTGTCATCCACCCAAAGAGCATTAGACCCGACCGATACCTTTTTCTCAGAGGCGGGACCTGGGGCATCAACCCGCATGCAATCAGACATGCTCTTCTCTGGGTCCAAAGCGGCTGACCCTGAGTGCAGTGCTTAGCCTCGCATCCTGAGCGTAACATTTTAGCTTTTTATGGTATCCAACCATGCTTGGGGAGACTGTCCTGCTTCAATGGCTGTAAAGGCCTGAATGCTCATGGCTGCATTACGCTGTTGTGAGACTCTAATCTTGCATATACACCACAGGCAAACCAAGGAGACCAACACCAGAAGGCCTGCTAATGCTCCCATGCCCGCCCATTCCTTCAGATGATTCATGGCTGCAGCAATCCATGATGATAATCCTGTGGCTAGTCCTGCATCCACTCTGGTAGAATTTACTGTGACAATGGCCACTCTCAGCTGCTCCATCGTAGTATCGAATTCTCCAGTCCAATTACCTAAAATATAGCTCTACAATTGTTTAGACAGATTTGCAGCACAGGAAAAATTCTCATGTTATATGCTAATGACTTAAAGTCCAGCATATTTTCATTGACAGCCAAGTTGAGCGATTTGCCATAGGGTATCAATTTGCTCCTGCACAAGGTCAATCCTCTGATTGAACACCATCAAGCTTCCTTTTAGTTGAGCATTAATTCCTTTTTGTACAACTAAGAGGAAAACATGGAGTTAGTCAATTGGCATGGAGCACATCTCGCCCCTGGGGGCAATGGTCTCCTGAACCTACTCAGACCTCGGACACCACCACTGCTAGTTCTAGAACTGATGCAGGATGTTCCAACGAGGGGGTTAAGGCTTCTCATAATATTTCCTATAAGCCCACACCTGTTTGTTTATATCCCCCATTTTTATTCATTATTAGCCAGATAGAGCCAAGTAATTGTGGTAATGATACTTGCTTTTTTGCCCAATGCTGGAATGCTAGTAAAGTTAGGTATGCCCTGGTTACTCGCATGCCTCACTGGGTGCCTATGCCCGTTGATGCCCCTCACGCTATGACTCTCTTCAGACAGAAAAGGGATCTTGGAACTACAGCCACCATTGTTACTGCCATCTCATTGGCGGCTGTTGGAGCTACCACCGGGCATTAGCCATGAGTCATACTGGGCAGACTGCTCAGACCCTGAATAATCATTTAGCCAATGTAGCTCATGCCTTTTTTAATTTTTTAAATGTACTCTTTGACAATGCATGCATGTCGCATTTACCCTCTCGTATTCCCCTTCACTTCCTCTGGACATTTCATTCTTCTCACCGAATCCCTACCCACTCTTACATCTTTTATATCATGACCCACTGAGTTTAGTCAATATGTTAGTATTTATTAGAGTTTGGACAACTTACCATAGGCTATACCACCGCAGAAAGAAATACCTCAGATATAACAGGTTGAGGAGGAAAACTAAGAAGGCCGTTTTGGATTTACTGAGCTCTCATAAGAACTCAAGTGGTGAGGTCATTTGGTTGTGCTCATCCAGAATTACAGGAAGGTCTAAGATGGAGTGAAAATATTTAAGAGAATATCCACGGTATTTAAGGCACAGAATGGAAATGATTACAAAGGAAATAAATAAGCTCAGACAGCAGAATGAGCCCTGAAAATGTCCAGGTTTCAGAGGCTTGGAACAGGAGATTTCAGCAAAGGGCTGAGTAACGGTGGCTATGGCATCATTAAAACCAAGGAGACAATGCTCTGTGGAGCAAAGAGTGATCAGCCGTGGGGAGCGCTGTGAGTCAGGTAAGATCAGGGCCAAGAAGCAGCCACTGAACTCAACAATCAGAGAGTCACGGTGGCCTTCATCAATGCCTGCTGGACAAAGAAATGCCTGCTTCTTTATCTAGCAAACTTCCTTGTTTGCCCACCTGCCCCCAAGTTTGTTCCATTCCAGGACCTTGATAAGTAATTACTAGGTGAATCAGGTAGAAAAGAGGCAAAAGACGAAATTTAAGCAGGTGAGTCTGATGGTTAATTCCCCGCCCTCACCAGCCTTCCAGAGTTTGATTATCAGACTCACCTACTTGTTTCTATTTCTCATCCCACATACTCAAGACCTCCAGGCTGTCTCTACGCAGTCCTGGCTATGGCGCCACACTTGGCCCAGAAATACTATATTCACTGAGCTATTCCCTGAGGAGACAGTTGAGGAAACTGAGTTTCAGTTGTCAGAACTAATAATCCACCACTCTGGGTTCGAACCCAAGAACTCAGGTACTAAAATCCGAGCGCAACCACCGAGGATATTATCCAATGGGCCTTTGCAGGACTCAGCATGTCTTTCACTACAGTTTTCCCAAAGAAACGTGTATCAGATTCTACCATCCTTGTCGGTTGGACTGCAAGGACTTACCTTTAGGCATTTGCTTTAATTCAGCTGGATTCCTCCAAAGAAGGGCTCCTTTCTCTGTGCTGCCCCAGCAGACAGAAAAACTTGAGTGACTCAGAAGGACAAGGACAAGAATAATTACATAATTTGAGCTTGATTTTTCTGAGGAGAATTCTTGTCAAGTAACAGTGCATTGTCTGAGAGCAAAGGCTTAAAGTCGTGATTCTTGGAGTCTCTTTTTCCCGGTGAAAATATTTAATTATTTTATCTCTAATCCCACACAAATAAGTTTCTGTTCTGAAGGCATGCGGCACTTACAGGTTCCTCAGAGACTTGAATTTATACAGCTTAAGCTTAGGAGTGGGAGTACCATGAAAAATCTCAAAAGCTAAAAAAACAATTTTTTGTAGGGTGGTAATTAGGGGAAGTTATGTTCCCATCACCAAAGGGTAGATCTATAGGCCATAGATCTGATTATTAAACTTCTACGCTTGACACAGTTGTTAAGTGAGATACAATTTGGAAATAAGAGCTGGAATTTTATATATCTTTTTAAAATAATTATTATTAGTTGGGTACAGCGGCACACTCCTGGGAGGCAGAGGCAGGTAGATTCTGTAAGTTCGAGGCCAGCATGATCTACAAAGTGAGTCCAGGACAACCAACGCTACACAGAGAAACCTCCATGTGTGCATGAACACACACACACATATAAAAGAACCAAAACCATGAAGGTGAACATAGAGGCTGCAGAGGTCCCATGATTCAGTCCTCCTGTGTTTTCTATCTACATAAAATTCCAATTCTGTCCCTGTCTAAAACTTTGGCAAATTTTTCATTTTGACGTTCCGAGTAGAATAAAGATTGGTGTCTACTTTAGTTTTATCTATTGCAAGCTTGCTTTTTGACTTATTACTTAGGAAGACATTTAACAAAGGATGCAAAAATGTGTGAACATTGAAAACTATAAGACACTATTAAATAATTCATAATGGCATATGATGTTCATGGAAGACTCATGATTAAGAAACCATTCTTCCGTTAGTGACCTAAAGACTATATAATACCAATGACAGCTCAACCAAGATAATCCTGAAATGCTACAACGAAACTCAAATCTTAGGATAACCCTAATAATGTTCTAACAGTGCTGGAGCTGGTGTTAGATTTCATGAGACAAAAAAATATAGATTCAACTCCAGAACCAAAAAGAAAAGAAAGAAACTCTTTTAAGGTCCCTAGATATCCACAATGATCAAGACAGTCTAATGTAGATGTAAAGATGACAGAGATATCAAGTCAATTGGTTGGAAGCAAAGCTCCAGAAATAGATCCAACTACACTGGTCAGTTTCAACAAAGGAATCATGGTAATTCAATCGAGAAAACAGACTTTTCTCCAGATATCCACACAAAATGTGGATATTCCTGTGGGGAAAGAAGCATTGGGCCTTTTTTTTTTTTTTTCACCATGCCAAAAGTAATTCACTGGATTAATATGCAAGTGGATTGCTGTGAGTTCAAGGTCAGCCTGACCTACAAAGCAAGTCCAGGACAGCCAAGGCTACACAGAAAAATCCTGTCTCAAAAGAAAAATAATAAACAAATAAGTAAATAAATAAACAAATAAATAATCAGTAATCAGAAGACATGCAAGAATCCAGGTGTGCCAGCACACCTGTAATCCAAGCACCTGGGACGCTGAGACAAGGGGGTTAAGAAATTCAAGGCCAGTTTGGGGCTATATGGCAAGTTCCAGGCCATCCTGAGGCTGAAGGAGGGAGAAAGGGAGAGGAGGGAATGTCACAGACAATGACCCCCCACATTATTTGTCTTTAAGGAAATGAAAACTAAGACCACAATGAGGTCTTAATTAGGAAGAAAACTGAGCCAGGCAGTGGTGGTGCACGCCTTTAAAACCAGCACTTTGAGGTAGAGGCAGGCAATCTCTGAGTACAAGGCCAGCCTCGTCTACACAAAGAAACCCTGTCTCAGAAAAGTAAAAATAAAAAAAGAAGAAAACTAATCAAATAAGTATTAGTAAGAATGTGGGGAGCTGGAAACCCTAAACTTTGCCCCCACAAGTACAAGGTGGGACTTCGAATAACCACTGTGCAAAGCAAATTGGCAGTTTTTAACAGCCACACATCCATTCACTATGTAATCCAGCAAAACGTCCTGCCTAGAAGAAATGAAAACCAGAGGTCATATAAAAACCAACACAGCATTCTTTATATTTGCTCAAAGCTGGAAAAAATGGCCCAGGAGGTGGCTCGGTGGGTAAAAGCGCTTGCCACAGAAGCCAAATAACCTGAGTGTGACACCCCAGAACCCACAGTGAAGGGAGAGATACAATCCCCAAAAGCTGTCATCTGATGTCTACATAACATGCTCACGCCCACACTCACACACAGAGAAATAATAATAATATTAAAGTTAAAAAACTAAAGACAACCAAATGTATCAGCTGGTGTGTGAATGAACGAAACCTAATGCAATTATACCATGGGCAGAATTCAGCAATTTAAAAACAAAGGTGGAGAACATAGCTTGGTGGCAGGCCAATAGATTAGCATATGTAAGGTCTGGGTTCTGTCACAAGCAAAATCATAATAATAATAATAATAATAATAATAATCAATGAAGCATATTGGCAATATGCATAATGAAGCAAATGAATCTAAAATGTATTGTGCTAAGTGAGAAAGAAGCTAAACACAAAAGATTGTATGATTTCATATGTAAAAAGTTTTGAGAAAAGGCAAAACTACAGTGACAGAGTAAGTCAGCACTCATTTAATCCTGGGGTAGTGGTAGGACTTGAACCCAAAAGAAGGGTGAATGTTTTCTGAGGTGATAGTGTGTTCCTACCTGACTCTTGGTGGCGGCATGGTGGGAGAGAAGGGTGAAGTTTACCAAATACAGCCCAAAAGTTGTTCTCAAATGATGTTGGGGGTAGTTAGCAGGCTAAGCCCTACAGGCAAAATTAAGACAAGGGTGTACTTGCTCTCCCCCATGACCTCACTGCTCTCCTGGGTCCCAGGAGCTCCCATGGGCCAGAGAGAAACAAGCGAGGTGGACTCTGAGAATGCTTTGAGTCCACACCTGGCCGTTTTCCAGTCAGGTCAATGTGAAGAGACCAAGTGTACTCAGTGGTTCTCACTCTAGCATCTAAAATATGAAACTAAATCACCTATTTCATGGATTATTTGAGACACAGAAAGGACGTCATATCCAAGACCCCCAGCATGTTGCCTGGAGCACAAAGGGCATCTCGTGAGTGTGGGATATGACCTCCTTTTACTGGGTAGTCTTTGGCAGGCATACTTCATGCTAGTGAAGGCAAGGTGTTAAGACCACTGACCTCAGGTTGGGTTTATCCTAGCATCGTTTCTGAAAGCTGTTCCTAAGTAGAATTTTAGACTTACAGTTGGTAGTTTCTAGATCTGAGAAGTCAACCAATTAATCACAAATATTTGAGGGTAAATCTTCAATAGTTCTAAATATCCACAAACTTTTTTCCTGTCCTTACTCCCTAAGGATACAGTGTAGCAACTATTTACATGGTTCTTACATGATGCTAATTTTATACATCGCCTAGAGGGGGTTGGAAGATGTAGCTCAGTTGGCAGAAGGCTTTCCCAGCATGCATGAAACCTTGCCTCCAGTCTTCAGAACTGCACAAACCAGGCATGATGGTACATACCTGTAATTCCAGCACTCAGGATTGGAGGCAAGACTGAGAAGCACAAGTCCCACGTCAGCCCCTGTCGTGTAGCAAATTCAAGGCTACCCTGGGCTACATGAGATCTTGTCTCAAGAAGAAGAGGGAGAATCATTACTGTCATCAAAGTCAGGGTCTGTAAGATTAAAAATACATGATAGACATAAATAACCTGTTTTTGCAAGGGAGTCCCTGACACTAACAGACAATGATCCCCCACATTCCACATTATTTGTCTTTAAAGAAATGAAAACTAATACCACAATGAGGTATTTTCTGTATGTCATCTTTGAAAGACTATCATGGGCTAGAGAGATGGATCAACAGATAAGAGCTCTGTCTGCTCTTCCAGAGGTCCTGAGTTCAATTCCCAGCAGCCACATGATGGCTCACAACCATCTATACTGGAATCGGATGCCCTCTTCTGGTATGCAGATGTACGGGCAGATAGAGCACACATATATTAAAATATGTCATGCAGTAAACCTAAGGAGTAATATTTTCTCACAGCCCAGTGACAAGTTTCACAAGCCCAGGGAGCAGGGCTGGCTGGGACTGCTGCCCCCGGGAAGAGCTGGGCAGCCACACACTGCAGTGCGCAAGGCCAATTGCACATCCCACATCTCAAGAAACTAGAGGAACGCTTTTGATCTCCATTTCAAAATGGGAAACCTGTCCCAAGTGTGTATAATTCAGAAGTGATTTGTATATGTTAATATAGAAATTATATGGGAAATAGTACCCTTATGTTTCTTGTCGTGTATTTGTTTTCTTAAAAAAAAAAAGTTATGAAAAACCCAATAGCAGAAGAAGAAAAAAAAAAAAACCCTGGTCATTATCTGAGAATTTCAGGCTATTTTCTAATATACTATCTATACCAGGAAGGGGAAGACTAAGGTTGTCAGAACAATGGGCAGTGGTTAGGTATTTAACTTTTTTTTAACCTTTAAATTTTACTTAAAATTATGGTCCCTTGGGAGATGGCTCACAGGATAACAGCTGGGCATGTGTGGGGATCTGACTTCAGATCCCCTCCACCAACATGAAGGCCAGGTGGGCATGGCAGCTTCCCTGTCACACTCAGAATTCAGGAGGCAGTGTTGCTAGATGGAGAAAGCTGCTTAGCTAGAGTCTCCATCTCTGTGAGCTTGGTTCCTTTGAGAGACTCTGCTTCAACACATAAGGTCAAGAGCAACCGAGGAAAGCTCCCATTGTCGGCATCAAATGTCTCCATGCGTGATCATGAACACACAGATGCCTACATGTGCAGATATGAGCTACACACACACACACATGCACCTAGCACACATACATTTATTTGCATGCAAAAAAAAATCCAAAATCATGCTTTTGAAATTTCAGAACATTGTCTTGCAAAGTAGCTTTACCTGTGGCGCAATGTTTACCTTAGATAATGCCACTCAGTCCCTTTGAAAAGAGTCAGAGTATCCATGCATTTTGATTGCTTAAACATACAAAGATCTGATGGTGCTTCTCATCCAGTAATATGAAAACAATATAAGAAATAAATGTCACACAGTCACACCTCTCCTTGGTTTTCCATTTCTGAATGGAATCTCCAGCGGAGCTGGAGAGCTGCGGCATAGACGTTGATGCAGGAGGGAGCCCAGTGGATCCCACAGGGATCTTGAGAGCTGGGGGCCTGGGTGATGAAGCACTCCATGACCTGTCCTTCTACTTCTGCCCCACCCAGCAAGCACCTGCTGTCAGGGACAGGATAGCAATGAGTTCCAATCTGAGTGCCTACCTCTCCGCTGCCACCTGCCAGAGGGTTCTGCTTGGCCCCACGGCACCTCTACACTTCCCTTGGATCCAATCCCTGTGACAGACCAAGCCTTTCTGTGGCTTGGTCTCCTGAGGGTCTGATCTCTTGCTGTGTCTGGCCCCTAGCCTCATCCCAATTAGTTCAGGGTCTGACCCGTGTGTGGTTTCTATTGTGACTGGCCACTGTGAGTGACAACCACAAGAGCCTGCTCCACATGGGGGCAGCTGTCCTGGCTCTAACATGGGCCAGAAAAGTTTGAGGGAGCCGCCAGAGATAGGCAAGAAGCCTGCACCTGTTGGCATTTTCTCCTTAGTTTGTGCTGGCCTTTCTGAAACCAAGAAACCAGATAAAGAGCCCACCGCTCATCCTGCTTATTAGCCAGGTTTAGGCTCATCCTGGGCACTTTTTAAACTGCCAATGGAGACTATACGGATATAGTATCGATAGTTCCTATATTCAAATCCAGCTGCATCCATCTTACATAAAGTCTATCACTTGGAGAAGAATCAAGTGCCCCAGAGCTAGTGACAAGGGAAGTTCTTTCAGAGGCCCCTGATGCCATAATGGGTAAGCATTACGGCTCTTCAGTGAATCGAAACTCACTGTTCCTATTTAACCCATGGTTTGCTTTAAACATAAAAACTAAAATCTTCATAGTAAGCTATCCATCACTGAGCAGCAAGCTCAGTAATAGTACTGAGGCTGAAGCAGGAAGATCATAAATTTGGGGCCAGGCTGGACTCCCTGAGACCCTATGGCAGATTTCTTTTATGTTAAGGAGCCAATTTAATCCATCTACTTTGGTTTGTCCATTTTTAATTTTTTATGTGTATGGGTGTTTTGCTTCATGTGAACAACGTGTGTGTGTGTGTGTGTGTGTGTGTGTGTGTGTGTGTGTTGGTGCCCAAAGAGGTCAAAGAGGGCATTGGATCCCCTTGGACTAGAATTACAGATGGTTTGTGAAGTACCATATGGAAGCTGAGAATCAAACCCAGGGTCCTTTGCAAGAACAGCAAGTACTCTTAACTCTTGAGCCATCTCTCCGGCCTTCCATTCTGATCTTGCCTCACGTAGAAAAACCAAAAGACAGCTGCTAAGACAAACCTTAGACTCTCCATGTCTTCCATTGCTGAGGCAGTTGCTTAGCTCTCAAAAGTACTGAAGCTAAGAACCTTACAATTGTGCTCTTGCTTTATAATTAATGACTAATACTTATTTTTGACTCACAGGTTTTGTTCTGGTGAGCTTTGTGAACAGTAGGAAGGTTCTGTAGCTTGCATGAGTAGTGAGAGCTGAACTTGTCAGATGCCTGCCTGTATCGTGCCGAACCATCCGTGCACACGACAGTGTACGGACGTTTTTTACATCCGTACACAGTACACAGTGTACAGTGTCTCTTAGTTTGGACTTCCACACTAAAAGAATCCTTGCCCTCCTCGCAACTCCTGTCTTGCCGTTTCCTTTTGCTTTCTGATTTGTAGAATGTCCTGACGTGCGCTTTCTTGTCACTCTTTCCAACCTTAGGAGTTCTTTGATCATGTGAAGAAGCTGTGGGATGATGAGGGGGTGAAGGCCTGCTTTGAGAGATCCAACGAGTACCAGCTGATCGACTGTGCACAATAGTAAGTTGCTTCCCTGGCCAGGCCTCCTGAAGAGTAATTGCTTTCTTGGCTGTGCTCTCCCTCCGGGGTTTCCTAAAGTAGGGAACAAGTGTAGCTTTCATTCCCAAAGTTAATTTTCTAAAGGAGGCGCGTTCGGTAACATTGTTTCACTGAAGAAGTTGTGCTTGGCAACATTGTTTCACTAAAAGTATGTTTGGTAACATTGTTTTGCTAAAGGTGTGCTTAGTAATATTGTTTCACTGAAGCTGGTGCATTGGGAACATTGTCTCACTAAAAAAGCCGTGTTCGCTAACACTGTTTCTCAGAAAAAACAGACTAGGCTTCATTCACTTTATTTTGATGGTTTTCAGCTCTAAGCATTTTTTTTTCCTTCCTGCACTGTTAAAGGCATATTTGTGAATCATAATGTACCTAAATATTCATTATTATATTTTAATTTTGAAGTAAGGCTTCCCAAATTAATTTTTAATATCAAATTTATAGGACTGGAGAGATGGTTTAGTGTCTAAGAGTTCAATATCCAGTATTCATATGGCAGTTCACAGCTGCCTAAAACTTCAGCTCCAGTGGAGTTGGTGCCCTCTACTGACCCCCTCAGGAACCTGCACTCGAATGCACAGTGATATACACACACATATACCTTGTTTAAAATAAAATAAGGCCTGTTTCCTATTGTTTCCCTGCTGCACACTGGAGTTCGGCATAATGAAGTTTCCACTGGTCTCAGGCAGGTTCTTTCTCCTTTCTCTGCTGTTTTTGGGATGCTTCTGGACTTGAACCAGCAGCAGCTTCAGTGTGTTCTGGTGATTGGCTGAGAGTGAAAATGAAAGCAGACTCTTTGATTATGACACAGAAGTGAGAGTGGACTCCTGGTCGTGCAACTGTCCTGTAGCCAGGGTGCAGAGCATCAGTGATGGCTTTTCTTATTGTTTTGTCTCCTCTGGGATGAATTTATGTCCCAGGAAAATGATGTTTTCATATTGTCTGAGATCAAGTACAGGCCAGTGTTGGATCTCACCCGCAGGTGGTTTGCCTTGTGGAGAGGCTTCAACTTTCTTCTCTGGAGCCTTTTGGAATAAATGAGTACGATGTGAGTGCCTTCAGTGGTGGCTCTCAAGTACTAGGACAACAGCTGTCTGTTTCCTTGCAAAGTAAAAAAAAAAAAAAAAGTGAATTAATAATCCCTGTGTTAAGACCCCTTTGTTCCCTTCAATACAGAAGCAAGTGGTGCATGCTAGCCTGGGCCCCAGGTTCAACCACACTGTTGTTCTGTTCATGTCATGACCAATGACATCAGTAACCTGTTTCAATGACCTCTGGGATGTGGAATAATACAGCTCTATAATGTCATGATGTAATTAGTTAATTCTAAGTGCACTGGAACTTTCTCTGTGAGAGTCAAGCTCACAATAAAGCTCTTGTTGTATGAGAATAAAATAAAATAATTGTTTTCAGAAGTGTGACCAAGGCCTGACTAAGAGCATGTGGCCCTCCTTATGCTTATTACAAAGCTGAGGCAGGAGGATCATGAGTCTGAGGTCTGCCAGCATTATATAACATCTATTAACCTACGTGCCAAAGCAGAAAATGGCAGCAGCTGGACTCTCTAGCATAGGTCACAATGACGATGAAATTCACACGTGTTTGCACGGGAAGTTGGCGTGCAGCATGTGTTTCACCATCCTTGTAGACACGGTGTTACCCATCATAGTCACATGAGGAATTTCTTTTCTTAAACAACAACAAAAAAAAATGAAAACTTCTCTTTTGTGTTGGTGGAATGAAGAGTGAATAATTTAGTTTCAAGTGGAATGTGCAAAAAATAAATCTTTTTTTATAGTGGCATGAGTTTGGCAGTGGGCAGACCAAGAATCGGATGAGGTAACAGCTCTGCCATCACCTGCTGCCTGAGACTTGGGGAAAAAAAGAAAAAGAAAAAAAAAAAACAGTGGCACCTAGTCCCATAGAGTTGTGATAGGACAAATAATTTAGATATTCAAAGCCCATAGAATAGTACCTGGCATACTGTTGAGCTAATCTGTGACTGATACCCTGAGGCCAGAGCAGCAGACTGAGGCAGCCTAGAATCGGTTTCCCCGTAACAGACACCACCACAAGAGATTTCTGCTTTCTTTCACTTCTATCCTTGCAAACTACAGAGAGCCATGAATAAAAAGTACCTCGTAAACGAGGATCCCGACCTCAGACTGAGATGCCCCTTTCAGGCTTGTTAGGGATAAAGCCCAGTTTTCATAACCTCAAACCTCAAAATCACAAGAAGTCACCTCGGAGACTTGTGACTCTTCATAACTCTCCTCCCATCACCACTTTATCAATCTTAATGTTTGAGAGTCATATCGACTCAAAACCATTGTCTCCTATCAGTGATCTTGTTTCACTTCTATGCTCAAGTTCTGGGACTGGGGGATGGAGAACCCAGAGTGCATTAAGTTGCTAAGTAAACGTAAGAAAACTGGAAGCTCTGACTATCTCCCATCACTGTTGCTACCTAAAAGAAAGGACGCACAAGCATCACATTGCCAGAGGGATGTGACCATGGTGCTATGCTATTTGTCCACTCATAAGGCTTTAACCTTCTCTGGGGAATGGGTCCCATTCATATTCGTGAAACCATTTCTCAGTTGGGCATTGCTCTGGGAAGGTAGCCTTTGCCAGTTGTATATGTGTCAGAGTCAAATATTGCTGATGACGTGAGTCAAATATTGCTGATGATCTCTGAGAAGCATGTCATTTCATAGTTCCATTACTATACAAACTCCATAGAGCATACACGTTTATACAGACCTGGATTGCACAGCTCCTACCCAGGCCACCAGGTAGACAGATACAGACACATATAAATGTGTACTATCATACTGCTCCTAGGACTTTGATGAATAAAACAACTCAAGATTAAGTCAAGCACAGAAGACAAGAAATAATGCAATCAAGAGACAAAGTAGGGACTGGAAGATGGCTCAGAGGTCAAGAGTGCTTCCTGCTCTTCCAGAGGACAGGATTGCAGGCCCCAGCACCCAGGTGGTCCACAGCTACCTGTAACTACAGATCCAGGGTATCCAATGCCTTCTATTGGCCTCAGAAGGCACCTACACATGTATGGTACACACACACACATATACACACAAAAAAAAATTTGTTTTGTTTTGTTTTGTTTAAAGAGACAAGGTAGACACCAGACATGTGAGGCAGCTACTGTCAAAACTCAGCATGCTGGTTTACCGTCCACTTTTTCCCCACACGTAGGAGGAACATACTCTGAAATAGCCGTAGAAAGTCTGGTATGTTAAATACTGCACAGTCATTTCCTTGCCCCATCAAGAACGATGCGCTACACGTGACCCGTCTGCTGATCTTCTGTCTGGCCAGCAGCCAAGTGGGTGGTTCATGGCTGCGTCCCTGCAGAAGCTTGGAACTACACTGTGCCTCATTCCAATGGCTGGGAGGCCTGGGAAACAGATCTGTTCCACCCCACACAGTCTTAGAGACCACCATCGCATACTCAGTTCAGAGACTACTGAAGTTTCAGGTGTGGCACGGGGTTGTAACTGGGTTGACAGAGCAAGAGCTCCGGATTCAGCGTACCACTGACTGGAGACACTGACCCTGACTCCTTCACAAGTCCCCACCACACCCTAGATTCTCGTGACTGCGGCTTACTCTTGCCGGTCCCCAGGATCTTGACGTGGTTTCCTTTTTGCCTCATCTGAATTGCGGGAAGATCTGACTGACCTCTCGGGTGACTGAGTCACTGCACTGTGCTGCTCAGCAGCTCTGCACTTTGAACCCTGGTGCTTACTTAGGAGCCGTCTGCCTGTGCATAATTCTCAGAACTGTTTGGGGAAGAGTTCTTTGTTGCCCCTGAAGTTCTGCTAGGGCCTCAGGAGACTGAATTGCCCACTAAGACCTAAGACGCTAGGGCTGCTGGTACCAGCTGGCAATCCCAGCTATTCAGGAGTTTGAAATAAAATAGCAAGTTCAAAGCCTTTTCTCACCTATACGGTGATCTTGAGGTCAGCCTGGTCAGCTTAATGAAAACCTAGCTCAAAACAAAACTATAACGAGGGCTCTGGCTTTAGTTGAATGGCTGCCTGGCATGCAAAAGGCTCTTGGTTTAACTTTCAGTACCAGGAGAAAAAAAAAGTGACATCATAAGACTAGCAGTGCACAAAAGGCTCGGCCTATAGAGCCAGCTATTCACTCTTAGATATTTGCCCAAAAGAATTACAAGCAGGGGGCTGGAGGGATGGCTCAGTGGTTAAGAGCACTGTCTGCTCTTCCAGAGGTCCTGAGTTCAAGTTCCAGCAACCACATGGTGGCTCACAGCCATCTATACTGGCATCTGATGCTCTCTTCTCTTCTGGGATGAGATAGAGCACTCAAATAAATGAAATTATATATATATATATATATATATATAATTACAAACATACATCCATACAAACAAGTATTGGTAGCAACTTTACCCATAAGAGACAAAATCAGATGCAACCCAAGTGCCCATGGACAGATAGATGTGCAATGTCCTTGCAATGGGATGTATTCAGCCACAGCTGAGAAAGGCAGTACTGTTGCACAAGTAGAAAACGGACAGTTCTGGAAGACATGCCAAGTGATGGAAGACAAGCCCAAAGGGCCACAAATAAATGGTCCACACATAAAATGTCCATGAATGGCAAGCCCTTAAAGGCAAGTGGGGGTGAGGAGGAGAAAATTAGGGTGAATGGATTCTTTCAGGGATGATGTATATGTTGGTTACGTCCATGTTTTTATGATAAAAATCCCTGACAGAAGCAACTTAAAGAAAAAATAATTTGTTTTGGCTCATGGTTTCAGGGAGTTCAGTAACCAGGATTCTTTCAGGGATGATGTATATGTTGGTTATGTCCATGTTTTTATGATAAAAATCCCTGACAGAAGCAACTTAAAGAAAAAATAATTTGTTTTGGCTCATGGTTTCAGGGAGTTCAGTCACCATGGCCAGCAGGGCACACTGAAGCAGCTCATTCACATCATGTCAGGCCAGGAGCAGAGAGAAATACCAGTATTCTATTGGATCTCTCTTCTATTCTGCACAGACCTCAGCCTGTGAGTTAGGTGCTACCTGCTTTTAGGGTGGATCTTCACCCCCTTGGTTTATTCTCTCTAGAAACACCCAGAAGTGTTAGATTCTTCACGAATCTCCTAAGTGATTCTGAATACAGTCAAGTTGACAATGAGGATTAACCATCAGGATGATGGGTTAATGTTCCAGAACGGGCTAGTGTGCTAGTCATACAACCTTATGGATATACTAAAACCATGGAATCCTCTACTTCAAAGCTGTGACATTTATGCTCTATACATACACATCACATACATATACATACATGTTCAGCTGGAAAAGAAAGATGACGCGAGGACGGAAGAGTGCAGAGCAGAAAATAAACGCAATGTCACGGGGCTGGCTGTGTGTGGGCAGTCATCACGCGGGCCTGGTGACGACAGAACTGCAGCCTGCTCCTTCGGTCCTTGACGAGTCAGCAGTCAATAATGACGTGGTAGAGACTGCACATGCGTTTGCAAGGCCTGCATCCTCATAGTCAGCCAACCGACATCATTGTGCCCCGGAAGCAGCCTGAAAAGGAATACAGGTACAGGAGGGACCTCTGAAATATAGCACACCGGTAAAGCAGATATTTGGAGACTGCCAAGATCTGCTCTCTGCAGTTTGACACACAAGGGGTAGAAACTTCCTCAGGATACTTCTAGGAAAAAGTAGAATTTCTCCAAAACTGCCTTTGAGCTAGTTTTGAATCCGCAGCACGTTGGGGAAGGCCCTGGGTGGGTGGTTTCTCTGGGATACCGGGTATGCTGGCTGCTCTTAAGTAGCTTTCTTCCTATTTTCATCCCTTCCATCTTCTTTGCAGAGAAGATTCCAGATGGAGTGGAGAGATAGGCAATGTGCAGCCCAGGCTACCATATATGTGCCCTCTCTAGGCAGTTACTGGAACCCATAGCCGCTTCTGTGGTGCTGAGCCATAACTACTGCTTCCAGTAACAAGACATGCGTACGTGGAGAAGGGGGGTAGCGTGGGAATCACCAGTTACCACTGAAACTGAAACTCCCCACTTGGCTACAAATGTCTTTTTAGCACCAAGCAAGCTGCAAGTTTTCAGAGATTATCTTTTATCCCAAGTTGCCTAGTTTCCTGCTATGAAAATTTAAATACAGTCTACTGAATTATCTCCCCCCTTAAAAGCATTTCCTCTAAGGCCTCATAATAAGTGATTAGGTAACCATGGAAACGGCTATTTTAGGAGAGAGAAAATTGGGTCTTTAGAAGATCTCTATAAAAATCAGACTTCACTTAATGTAACTTTCACCACCCAGCGTGGGCTCCCCTGCTCTGTACCAACACATGAGCTCATTTAGGAGGACATCCATTTCAACAGCTGTCTTGGGGAGACTCTTAGAACATCAAAGAAAAAGAGGAAAGAATGCTCAGAGGGAAAGGCCAGGCAATTCTTGTCCTCCAGTCCCAGATCTGTCTCTCCTCAACTGCCGGCAGTTTTCCCAACCTCATCCACCTCTCTAACACTGACATCAACTGTATGGGAATTCCAAACTTTTAGAATAACTTAGAAATTATTGGCACTTGTGGACTTTGCATTTCAAAATTGGTCTTTTGCAGGTAATTTTATAACAAAAGAAAATAGAATTTAAGACATATGTTTGAATTCATCAAAAATATAACTGTCACCAAGATATATAAATAGATTATTCTTAACTATCCCTTTCACCTTTATTGTTGGATGTATTTTCAGATTTATTTTCTAGATCTGAAAAACTAGAATTATCCCCACTTGTGACCAGTTCTTTTCCTTTCTTTCTTTCTTTCTTTCTTTCTTTCTTTCTTTCTTTCTTTCCTCTTCTTTCTGTGGAAGATGATAGAGTGGTGGACATAATACAAATGAATAGAAACCTGAGCAAAAGTCTCTCAGCTTCCCCTCCCTCAGTCCTTCATCTCTTCCATCATTGTTTGGAAATATCTGCCTTATGGTGTACAAAAGAATTTTTAATTGATTGATTTTTTAGCTTTACTTGAGCATATACGCAGCATGTCCAAGTGTGCTCACATCCATCATACGTGTAAGTGTGGGCACGCCTGTGCCATGACGTGTGTGGTCAGAAGGCAGTCTTGGGTGTCCATTCTTACTCTCCACCTTACTTGAGACGAGGCCTCTTTTGCTTTCCCCACTGTGTATGCCAAGCTGGCAATTCCAGGAGCTTCCATCCCTTCTCCCATCTCCAAGTGCAGTCACCAGAATTACACACAGGTACGCCCACTACCCCACTACCGTGCCGGCTTTCTGTCAGTTCCAAAGACCAAAACTCCAGCCTCACGATTGCATGACAAGGCCTTGCCCTCTGAGCTATTACCCCAGGCCACAGAAATTCTTGCTGTGGGTTACCCACAGGACTTTGGGTAGAAAGTGGTTTTGTTTGCTTTTGTTTTTTGTTTGTTTTTTTTTTCTTTTTTTTTCTTTTTTTTTTATCAGTTACATTTTATTAACTCTGTGTCCCGATCCCTCATTCCCTCCCAGTCCCTCCCTCCCTCCCTCATCTCCACCATGCCCCTTTCCAAGTCCACTGATAGGGGGGACCTCCTCCCCATTCATCTGATCCTGTTTTATCAGGTATCTTCAGGACTGGCTGCAAAGCCCTCCTCTGTGGCCTAACAGGACTGCTCCTCCCTTCGGGGGTGGGGAGACCAAAGAGCCAGTCATTGAGTTCCTGTTAGAAATAGTCCCTGTTCCCCTCACTTTGGGTAACCAATTGGTTACTGAGCTACCACAGGCTACATCTGAGCAGAGGTTCTAGGTTATATCCATACATGGTCCTTGGTTGAATGTCAGTCTCAGAAAAGACCCTGTGCCCAGATATATTTGGTCCTTGTGGAGCTCCTATCCTTTCCCCATCAGATTTTTGTTTGTTTTGTTTGTTTTGTTTGTTTTGTTTTTGAGACAGAGGTTCAATGTGTAGCCTTACCTGTCCTGGAACTCATTGTAGAGATCAGCCTGGCCTTGAACTCCACCTTGAGATCCTCCTGAGTGCTGGGATTAAAGGCGTGCAACACCACCACCCCGCATAGAAAGTGTTTTGAGAAGTCTCAAAATAATGATTCCCTTGCATGAAGAACTCCAGTGGACCATCGCTTGTCACACCATTTGATATTCCTTCTTTGTATAAAAGGCAGGATGGCAGGACAGTGTGGTCACTCAGTCTCTTCCCAGCATATCAACAAGGTCCTAATGCTCTTTGCCATTTGCTTTGCACTGCTGGATTTTCATGGTGAGGGTGTCAAATATTAGAACCTTCAAATTACACACAATAAAATAAAACAAAAGATTGTCTTTTTCATAGCTTAGAGCTGTGTTGTTTAGTATTCCTTAGAAATGGAGCCTTTGTCACACAGACCCAGGCGCAGACCCAGGTGATGGGGCTCCACCCTCCGCCCGCCTGGGCTGCCTGGTGTCCCTCTGTTGGCTGCAGTTCACGATTCAAAAGCAGTACTGGTCTTCAAGATGCGTGAGAGAGAAGGAACCCGGCTGACACCAAGTGCCAAAGCAAGGTGGTGACTTATGAAAACAAATGGTACAAAGTAAAATAGGATTTTATTAGAGCTGCATCTACTGTGGATGTTTACATTTGCAGGCTTTAATCGCTGCAAGTAAGCCAGGAGGTCTCTGTGACTCCCCAGCACCACCCCTGGGTTCGGTATTGGTTCCTACTAGGGGAGGGGCTGTGCAGAAAGTCTGGCACATGTACACAACTGGCTACAAATGGTAGCAAATATATGTTTACACTTGCCTTTTAATCACGTGAAATATGTGATTAAATGTAGAAGTACGCTGAAATATAAGAAGGAAAACAGTCCAACTTTCCTCCAACTTTAATTCCAAGTAGTCTGTAGCAACACTTCCATATCACTATTAATATTACTATTGAAGGAAGCCAGAACAGGAACTCACACAGGGCAGAAACCTGGAGGCAGGGGTCATGGAGGGGTGCTGCTTACTGGCTTGCTCAGCCTGCTTCTTATAGAGCTCAGCACCACCCACAGTGGACTGGGAATGCCACCACCCACAGTGGACTGGGCCTCCACCACTAATCCCTAATTAAGAAAATGCCCCAGGAGCTTGCGGACAGCCCAGTCTTATAGAGGCATTTTCTAAATTGAGGCTTTCTCTCTGACAAAAGTTCCACAGAAAATTAATCGTAGTCATTATAAGACCCAGTAGCCCCATTGCTGTGTATGTAGCCAGAGGAATTGAAAGTGTACATTCACACGAAATTTTCCAGCAGGAATGCCCATAACAACCAAAATGCAGAAACAACCCAAACGCCCTGATGGAGCTATAAACAAAATGTTTTATGGCCACACAATGCAAAGCTAATTATAGCTATATAAAAGAATGATGTCTCTTTGCATACTGCAACACAGATGAACCCTGAACACATTATTTTACATCAGTGAAGCCAGACATAAAAGGCCACATACTGTATAATTTCTCGTACATGAAATATCCAGGACAGCTGCGTCTATTGAGACAAAATAGATTAAGCATACATAGGGCCGAGGTGAGCTTGGAGTTAAGTAGCTTTAGGGGGTATATGGTTCTCTATTTTTAATGGTAAAAAATGTTCTGAGAGATTGTGAAGATAGTTATGCAAACCCTGGATACACACACACACACACACACACACACACACACACAAATCCATTAATAATGGGTTTTAAATGCACTTTGAAGTGAGACTCCCAGCCAGTGAGATGACAGGCACCTGAAGGCTCAACTAAGCAAGAGGCTGAGGCACAGAGAGTCACTTTAGCCCAACAATTGCAAACTGGACAGTTTAACAAGACCAAGTTTCAAAAGAAAATTAGGGAGTGTGTGCTGTGGTGTGCCTTTATTCCCACCAGAGGCCGGCAGATAGATATCTGTGAACTCAAGACCAGCCTGGTTTACACAGAATTTCAGGCAAGCCAGGGCCATGTAAGAGTTCCAGGCCAGCCTGGTCTACATAGAGTTCCAAGCCAGCCAGAGCCACATAGTAAAATCCTGTCTCCAAGAAAAGAATAACAAATTAGCATGTACTGTTGGACTGGTTTATTAAATCTTTAACTTGAAGATTAAAGACTTCTGATCATTTGAGTCTGCCTGTTTGGGGGACCTTCCTAGTTA
This sequence comes from Meriones unguiculatus, assembly GCF_030254825.1. Classification (NCBI taxonomy): domain Eukaryota; kingdom Metazoa; phylum Chordata; class Mammalia; order Rodentia; family Muridae; genus Meriones; species Meriones unguiculatus. The sequence continues at coordinate 22,210,324 of NC_083350.1, read as the reverse complement.
ATATCAAGAAAACAAGAGACTCCATTTGAAGGCAGCAGCAGACCACTGAGTGGACACTAGAGTAACCCTCACTCTCTGAACGGTTCCATCTTTGTGAGACCCACAACATGTCATGTTTGTCTGTGTTTATTTTGTCATTCTTTTATCTATTTATTATTGTCAGCTTTCTGTCAGCTTGACACAAGCTAGAATCATTTGCCAAGAGAGAACATCAGTTAGGGAATTGCCTCCATCAGATTGGCCTGTAGGCAGATCTGTGGGGCATTTTCTAGATAGATAGATAGATAGATAGATAGATAGATAGATAGATAGATAGATAGATAGATGGAGGGATGGGGGCTCATCTTACTGTGGATGGTGTCACCCCTGCAAAGAGATATCCTGTAAGCCATGAGGGACAAGCCAGTAATCAGCGGTCCACCAAGGTCTCTGCTTGAGTACCGCCTCCATGTTCCTCCCTGACCTCCTGCCCTGACTTCCCTTCATGAGGGGCTGTGAGCTATAGATGAAATAAACCCCTCCCACTCCCTGCTCCTGGTTAGTGGCATTAATCACACCATAGTCATACCAGAGTAAAAATGCAAATTCAAAATGTAAGTCTCACATGAAAACATGACTTAAGATCTCTAAAAGATGCTGGTAAGTAATCACTCATAACTTCCTTCCCTAGGATTTGCAACTGTTCTCCACGCTGTTACACAATGGCCTCGCCTCTTGTTAGCTGCCTGTGGCATGCAGCTCCTCCCTCCCTTTGGCGTAATGAATAGATGAATGAGTAAGCCTACCTAAGTTTTATAGGCTCTTTACCTCACAGATGGAGTACCGCCTACACGTGTTAACTGCTCATTTGGAATTACTGGGGGGGAGGGACAATGTTTTTAGTCATTCTTTGAAAATCTCATACATATATACAATGTATGGTGATCCCATCTATTCCCCTCCCCTTCAGACTCTCCTAAACCACTCAGCCATCTCCCTCCCAAATTTTGGTTCTCCACTTTAATTTTTTTTAACACAAATTGAGTCTAATTAGGGTTGCCCTGCTGTTTCACCACAGCTAGAACATAACCTAGCATGTCCTGGGCACTCTATAAAATGTTAACTGAATGTATCATAGGTAGGCTTTCTCTGCTTTCCCCACTATCTTAATCTCCCATGTTCATGTATACAAAAAGTGGTGTTTCTATAAAGCTAACCTAGTTAAAGCCACAATGTCTGCTTACAGAATCATTCATAGCTCTTCAAAAACTAAATAAAACCCCCGGCATTCATCAACTGGGGAATGATTAAACAAAATATATGTTCATAGAATGAAATATTTATTCAGGAATAAAAAGAATGAGGTCATCTGAGTTGTATGGCCTTGGAGGAGAGGTGGCTAGTGTAGCTAGGTGTAGAGAGTGAACTTAGCACGGATGAGGCTCGGGTCTAATCCTCAGGACCACAAAATAAAGACTAAGATTATTCTACATAGCCTTCTTTCCAATAGAAGTACTTACGGCCTCAGGGACAATAGAAAGCTGTAATGATGCCTTATGTAAGTACTTTCCCTCCTTCCAGTAATGCAATTAGAGCTTTTAGAAAGGCTTTTAGCATGTAAGGAAGCCACTCTTTGAAAATTTCACATTGAACAAAGCAGTTCCCTAGGCTGGAACATGCGCCAGTTATTAGAATGAAATAACTTTATTATGGAAAATTCCATGGATCACATAATAACTAGGGTCCCTCATATCCATGGTTAACATTTAAGAAACAAGTATTGTTCTATTATGATAACAAAATGATATAATGAAATCTAAACACAGTTTCCAATTGCTTATGGACTGCACTGTTCATAGGAAATGCCCTTATTTCACATTCTATTTGATATTAATAAAAATTTAGGGCTAAGCATTATTTCTGGGACTAATAAATGTAAGATCCCTAATCTGGCTGCGTCTCACAGGCAGTAACTGCTAACTGCTTTGCTGAGACTTTCTAGTAAGATGTGAGCAATGACTAAATATATCTTCTAAGATAGAAAAGATCTGAGAGATCATTTTGCCAAAAAAGGTAATTCTGTATTGTTTTCAACTGAATATATTTAATGATGCTTCAGATCTCTTAAGAAATTAGTGTGATGTTAACATCGACTACAAGGTCAGCTTCCCACTCTGGCCCTTTCTAAGATGTGCTGTGACCTGAACCAATGTGGCTATCCCTTATGCGCTCAGGCAGCTGGTTCTGGGTCCCTCAGATGTCAAACTCTGTGGCTACTGAAGTTCCTTGTGTATTCACAAAATGAGAGACGTGTTTGCACTTCCTCCTGTGCACTAAATCACCCCCAGGTGACTTGTGAGGTCCACGTAGTGTGAGTGCAGGTTACACTGGGCCGTTGGGCAATGAGGACAAGGGAGAAGCCTGCGCATGTGCAGCACAGACTCCGTTTCTTTTTCTGTCACTGCACAGTTGGCTAGAGCACACGTGGAGAACTTGCAGATAAAGATGACCATCTCCATCTCCTTCCGGAAGTACACACTTCTCAGAATCCTGGGAACTCTTCCAGCAGACTGGAGCTTTTAGGAAATGAAACTGTAATAGATACAGTCCTGGGCTGCTAACAAAAAGTATGGAACAGAACTAGTGAATGTTGCTTTCCACTAACATTGGTGTGGGCTGGAGTGGGGTGGTCTTGCTTGCTTTTTTTTTTTCTGGGCTTTGTTTATGCTAGGCAACCCTACACTGAGCTCCACCCCCCTTACCAGCTGGGACCTGGGATTTATTTATTTACTCAGAACACTTCCCTGAGCTCTTCCTGGCGGTTTCCAGAGAGAAATGACCAATCTGCCTCCCTCACCAAGTTCCTTGAGAATGCTTGGCCAGCATCCCTGAGCCCTTCCATGAAAAGAAACTCCAAGGAAAATAAAATACTCTACCTAATAAGATACTATAAATTGCTCAGGGTTTGTCAACTGTCCTTGTCCCCGGAGCTCAGTAAATACTTGTGGAATATAGGCATGGACTAGAAGATTCCAGCACAACTCTGCTGATCAGCATAAGAAGGCACACATTATATTTTTTAACTGCCCATACACACACACACACACACACACACACAGCTAGATATATAGGAAAGAACACATGTCAGCCTGAAGACCAGATGTAAGTGCAGATTGTAAAGAATGGATGTGCTGAATACAGATGTAGATAGAAGCAACCTCAGAGATAACTCCTGAGACTCTTGACCAAAGCATCTAGGTGGACAGAGGTGCATGTAACTAGGGATGAGGACAGAGGTCAGCCTCTCTAAAGATTTGCCTAGTGGTCTTACCTCACAAATTATCCAAGGAGCCAGGAGTCTCAGGAACAGAGTAAAGACTTGCTGCCAAAGAGTGTGCCTAGGAGTTATTAGCTGTGGATCATGTTAGGTTATGGGGCGTTTGTGGAAGAAAAGCAGCAGCACCTGGGGTACCACTTTCATTACTCAGAGAACAGCTGCCAGGGACAAGGTCCCTATGTGTAGCCCGGCTGTGGTTCCAAGTATAGCTTCATCAAATGCCTGTTCCACACCTAATCAACCTTGCAACTGGTACCTACCCAGTCTTCTCGAGGGGACAGCAGCGTGGTCGATTTATTTTTCTAGGATAAGTGATTATCGCTTGTTTTGTTGCTGTTGTATTTGGGTCTTTGAGACCAAGTCTCACTGAGGAGCCCAGGCTAGCCTGGAACTTTGCACCTTCCTGCCTCCGCCTTCCCAGGTGCTGGCAGGACAGGTGTGTGATGCTGGGGATGGAACCTAGGGCCTTGTGGATGATGGGCAATCATGGTCACAACTGATCGATGTCCTCGTCCCTGAGATTTCTTTGTTCTGCACTGGATTGATTTCTTACTGCTTCTGGGGGTGTCCGTGAAATCTGATGTCAACACTTAACCAAGAGGTGTAGTCTCTGCCAAGTCACTTAGCTCCACATGCTAAGGTTCCTTGCCTGAAAACTGGAGCTATTAATAGTGTCTACCTACCCCCATGTGAGGGTAAAATGAGCTCATTTATGGGATGTGCTGAACAATGCCTAGCAGTTTAGCATTTAGTAAGCAGTGGTAGTCATTATTAGCTCCACCTGTCAGAGTTTGTCATGATTGTATCCCAGACCATCCCACCAAGTTAGAATCTGTTATGAAGAAAGCTACAGGGGTAGGATGCAGCTCAGTATAGAGTTTGTCTAGTATGCACGAAGCCCTACATTTCATCCCCAGGACCATGAAAAAGCAAGGAGGAAGGGAAGAAAAAGTAAAAGGGCGGATGAGGGAGGTAGGGATCATTGACAAGGGACTTGTTTGTGAACTGCAAGAAAGGCCAGAGGTCTGGCAAAAGGGGGGGAGAAGGGGAGGCTGAGGGTGAGCAGGAAAGCTCAAAATACCGTCTATTCTCACCTTTTATACACGACATTTCTAGAAAGGCTTCCCTTGGAGGAAGAGCTTTGCTGGGAGGTGAGCACTAAGCTTACTGCTTAGGATAATGTCCCAGCCCCTCAGCCACACCCCTGCCAGCACCCATTTGCCCAGTGGTACAGCAGAATAGTGCTCCCTCCTGTCTGGTAGTTAATGTCATACCAGATGTGAGCCAGGCATGTGTCCTTACAGAATTCAGCTGCACCACAGTAGGGGGCCTGGGAAGGCTCCATGGGAGAAGGGGACGGCAGTTGGTGCAGGCAATGGAGGAAGGGGTCCCTTCTCCTCCATCTGTACTTTGGTCAGGTGACACAAATCCTAAACAATTTCCATTCTTCAGTCCGGTTGGACTGGCACAGGAACAGGAACTCTGGAGGGTAGCCTGTGTGCCTTGCCGCGGAGAACAACGATGTAAGTCAGAGCCTGTGGCACCAGCTCACTCTAATGATTGACAAGCTATCACATGAGTGATGTAGGACCCAGGATTAAAATAATCTCTAAACAGAATTTGCTCACATATTCAGTATCTTCTGCTAACTCCTGAGGGCAGTGGGCCATCTTGTTACTGCTGTGGGGGCGGGATGTTTGTAAAGGAAGTGACAGCACACATTGCTGCCATGGAAAGCCTGCATTTATTTTTAAAGTATCTAACAGGCAGTGACAGGCTTGATGTATGCCAATGTGTGGGTCTCTGCAACTCACCATTCGCTCCTGCAGAATCTAAAATGGCAGATAACCTGTCAGAATCCAAGGCGAACAAAGCTCCTTGGATATTTATAAGACACTAGAAAGATAAAATTCCTACCAGCAAAAGGTGGGTCCTTTTGTTGCTCAGAAGCAGGGAGGTCTGGGATGGCAACGGCCAGCCAGCTCTCCTGTAAACTGAGCTACCAGCCAGGGCGTGGAGGTAGGCCAGGAAGGAGACATCTGAGCTCCTGCAGAGATTGCAAGACGCAGGCCCTGGGCAGCTTCTGTCTTCCAGGATTGGATTTGGGTGCCCTGAGAAGGCGGAGGTTACCCTCGCGCATAAAGAGAGCTTTAGTCGGGCGGAGTGGGGGTGGAGGGGGAAAGGCTTGCTATCTTGCAGCATTTTAGCGCAGCGCCCAAACTCCAAGCCCTAGCTGGTCAAGTTCGGGGCCTGGATATTTTTTTAGGTGCAGGTCTGGACACATCCCCCATCTTTTTCCGTAGCTTACAATCCCAAACAGAAGTGCCTGTGGGCGCTGGTTTTGCGAACTCGCTCCCAGTTCAGCTGCCTTGCAAACCAGGCGGAACAGCGTGGGACCCAGCGCCAGGTTAACTCCCGCAGGGAAGGGGCAGGCGCCTAGGTGGGAGGGGCAGGCGCCTAGGTGGGAGGAGCCAGCGCTGTCCGTCACTCCGGCACCTCACTCCCGCGCCGCCCTCCCAAGGGTCTGGTCGGTCTCCAGCGGGCCCCGCCCCGGCGCCTAGTTTGACGTCACTATCTGCGCCGCGCACCATAGATACAGGAAGTGGGACCAAAACAAAGGATCTCCGGCCGGGCGCGGACCTTGTTTCGCCGGTGTTCCTGCTGCTTCGCCCCGGCCCACCCCACAGAAGCCTCACCACCATGTCCAACATGGAGAAACACCTGTTCAACCTGAAGTTCGCGGCCAAAGAACTGAACAGGAGTGCCAAAAAATGCGACAAGGAGGAAAAGGCCGAGAAGGCCAAAATTAAAAAGGCCATTCAGAAGGGCAACATGGAAGTTGCGAGGATACACGCCGAAAACGCCATCCGCCAGAAGAATCAGGCGGTGAATTTCTTGAGAATGAGCGCCCGGGTGGATGCGGTGGCTGCCAGAGTCCAGACCGCGGTGACGATGGGCAAAGTGACCAAGTCCATGGCCGGTGTGGTGAAGTCGATGGATGCGACACTGAAGACCATGAATCTGGAGAAGATCTCTGCCCTAATGGACAAATTCGAGCACCAGTTTGAGACCCTGGACGTCCAGACGCAGCAAATGGAGGACACGATGAGCAGCACGACGACGCTGACCACTCCCCAGAACCAAGTGGATATGCTGCTCCAGGAAATGGCAGACGAGGCGGGCCTCGACCTCAACATGGAGCTGCCGCAGGGCCAGACCGGTTCCGTGGGGACGAGCGTGGCTTCGGCCGAGCAGGATGAACTGTCCCAGAGGCTGGCCCGCCTTCGGGATCAAGTGTGACGGCCGAACCAGTCTGAGGTTTCCTTTTGACGCGCTCTGTCTGCTTTAGAGAGAGGCTCTAGAATTGTGCCAGACTCCCGAACACTCTGCTAAGAACCTTTGGGTTTACAGCGCTCTCCAGATACGTTAAGAAATTCCAGTTTTTCTCCACTCCTAACTGGATTTTAAAGCTCTTCATGGCTTATGGTGATGTGTATTTTTATAGCTGCCTTTTAACAGAACTGGTTATTTTGCTGTATATAAATCTAGAAAAAAAATCGGCAGAACTCTAGTCCTCGTGTATTCCGTTTTCACTTAGAATTATCAGATTGAAGTTTTATTTTTAGTGTGGTTGATGGTACATAGACTGACAAACGGTGCATTAAAAAGAAGGAGGAATGGGTACATAGTTTAGTAACATATGTAAACACTTTGTTCAACTTACTCTTGGAAAATATTCTTTGTGTTTATCATTTGGTTTTCTTTGTTTTTGCCATCAAAGAAAGACTGTAATTGACTATGAATATATTCTCGTAACTTATACTGAAATTACCTTAGAAGATTTTTGCAAAATACTTTCTACATTCTGTTAATTCATGTAATAATGGAGTTTGTGTAACTGGGGGAAAATGCCTCATTAAAAATTAAATTTGTTCATTTATATTTTATTTACCAATAGTTCTTAAGACTCAGGAGGCTTAACATTTGATAATTTCTAGTTGTTTTCTAATGAAAGTCCACCCTTTATAGACTCTTGATCAAAATAATGTTTATCAATATGGCAGTCCTATTACATGCCTAAAATTGCCAAAGAACTGCTGATTTGGTCCAGGTAAACCCTGGAACTGTGTAATTATAGGTTTTGGTTTTATTTAATAACCAGAAATATAAATAAAATTAGAACAGCATTTTAAAGTTCTATTTGTATTATTTTATCTTAAAGCAGCAACTCTTTTAAAACCGCAAAAAGCCCAAGTTAATGCTATAGATATACAAAACGTAAATGTACTTTTAACTAGGTAGAAGTCTAGGACAAAGGAATTGGGATTAGATGGAAATAGAGGCTAGAAGCCTCCACTACCAGCTGCCTTCCTTTATAGCCTTCCGTGGAAAGCAAAGCAACCCCCACTTTCTTCTGTCCTCACAACTCAGAGAACAATTTGTATTTGCTTGTCACGTGTATTAACCTAAGTTAAGTACATACAGAGTTTGCTTTATTTAATTTCACATTTTCCTGAGGTTTTCTTTTTTTCCGTTAACAGAAATCCAATGTTTCAGACAAGATAGAGCCCCTGAAAATCTCTTTAAAAAAATGTATTGTAGTGTGGTTTTTCATGTAAATGAGTGTTTAATGAAAAAAGTATACACAGATGAGTACTGGCACTTAGTTAAGGTGTATGTGTTCATATATACGCATTTTTTTTTCACAAGTCTGCTTTATGGAACAACTCTTAACTACCCAGCATCCTCTCTCAAAGTTCCTTTTGCAGACAATGTGTCATCTTATATAAACAGTTGTGCTGAGTCAGGTGTGTGTGAATACAGCATGTGTCTTAATCCTTTATATTGGAAAATCTTGGTCAGTTACAACTTTTAAAAATAGCTTAGTATTGACTCCTTGTTAAATTGAAGACCCTTTTATATTGCAAGTATTTCCATCAAAATGTATTTTGTGAGATTGAAGAATACTATATATGCATAAAATCTTAAAATATGTTCATTTCCAATTAACATGGGGTATATAGCTGGGAAGTAGCACAATAGCTTACAGGGTTGGTATCTGCCCAGCTCTAGTGCTTTAAAGCCTATAAAATAAAATTTTAAAAAATATGTTCATTTCATACTTACCATATAAATGTACATTTTTATGAATCATAAACATTATTTTCAAAAGTACTACAGGCCCCATGAGTTATTTCCTTGCTTTTGGAATGGATGCAGTTTTGAATTTTAAAACATGAAAACTGGATAAATGTATTTTTTAATGGTGTATTATTACAGATGAGTATGGATCTCAGCATAGAATGAATGCTTAGCATCCATGAGAACCTGAGCTAGATTTCCAGCACCACACACACACACACACACACACACAAAAAGGGGTGGAGGGGAGAAAAACTTAAGGAGAACTCAGAAGTATATTTGGTTCTAAGCATGCTGTTTTTCCAAACTTGCCTTCAATCCTGAATTCTCATCTGGATTTTCTTCTGTATTTTGGGGAACCTTGATATTCTTACTCTGAATGTTTCTTCATGAACATAATTTTTTTTTCTAAGCTGGGTTTTAGAATTAACAGGAGGGGAAAACAGACAGATTGATGTGCAAACTCAACTTTCCTATATTAGTTTATTTTAGTGCAGGGCCCCAGAGGTGTGTTATTAACATAGAACATTCTTACCAGAACTGTTCCTCCTACTTACTGCCTTTGATTGGAGGAGGCGAGGGGAGAAGGGGAGTACCAGTCAACTCTGATGAACCTATTAACCCAGTCTATATGTAATCACTAGTGAATGATTTCACTGCAATACATAACGATATCCTTCTGGGGCCATTTGCTGTCAAAACGTAGCTCAAAACTACCAACAAAACCAACAAAGCAGGGAACAGTAAGCAAACTGATGAAAGGGCCTATTCTTTCCTTCCTTCCACTACTGAGTCTAGTAAGCTATCTGCTGGCTTTCCCCAAGTTCATTTTCTACAATTACATTGTCAGTCCCATAGGGAGCAGACTCAGACAGAATCCAGTCATACAGTAGGCTCCTGGCAATGTCTCAGAGAGTCAAGCCTTGCGTAGTGCTTGTGGCAGTGCCCAGAGTTCCCTGCTGACCACAGGCAGACAGGTAAGGCCAGTACAGTGAGCACAGGCCAGAGCCGTGGTCCTTTCTCACTATGTAGATATTTTTATTTATCAGTGCTTTTATATCTTGCAGGTAAGTATCATGATTCAGAGGAAAATTCCTTAGGGTCTCCAAACAGTTACAGCTTGCGCTTTTTTTTAAACAAATAATTTAAAATTATAAATAATAAAATATATAAAAAATTAATAAAAATAATAAAAAATTAAAAGGTGGGGGGAGGAGGCATTGTTTGATGTGCTGGGTGTTTAACCCAGATCCTCATTCATACCACATGAGCATTTGCCACTGAGCTGTATTCCCAGTCTTCTTCCCCCTGCTTTTTATCTTGAGACAGAATCTCATTAAGGTTCCAAGTTGGTCTTAATCAACTTTGTAGCTCAGGCAAACCTTGAACTCCTTGAATTCCTTGAAAACCTTGAATTCCTCTGCCATAGCCTCAGATTACAAACCTACAGCACCGGGCTTATTCCTACTTCCCATCCATAAACTAGTTAGTTAGTTTATGGTTGAAGTTTTCTTCGGTTTTGCAGCTCTGTGTAGGGTTCTGAACCCCAAAGAGACGTTTGCAGGAGACATCCCTAGATGGCCCAGTGTTCTCTGCTTCACATGTAACATCCCAATAAAGGAGACTTACAACTCTTGAACTTTCTAAAATCTCTGTCCAGTTAGGTACAAGCCTCAACTTGAAGAAGCACTTCTGCGGGCTGCTTGGACCTAGGCCAAGGGTCAGCTGGACAGAAGCTTGGAAAGAAGAGAGGGGAAGACTGAGGCCTCTTTGCCTTTTCATTTTGGCATCTCAGTCTCGAAACTTTACCAGGCTTCAGGAAGGTTCCCACCACTCCCCTCCCACCACTTCCTCTGGAAGGCAGTGTTTAATTACCTCAAGAACCTCAGATGTACTCTTTGTCAACCGTTTTTCACCCTTTCTCCTTGTAATAATTATCACCCAAATATATTATCTTCACCCACCTGCCTCCACCTTGGGTGCACCCTGTTTTAAATTGGTTGCTTCCTAAGCTAACTCTGACTCTAGCCACCGGATTCATAGTTAATCTTTAGCTCCTTCCAGCCCTTCTTGTCAAGGCCCTTGCTCATTGTTCCTCCTCTCAGTTGAAGGAAGAGTGAATGTCTGTTCCTTCCGTGGCTATTTCCTGACAACTGGGCACTTCACTAAGTGTTGGGGACCTCGGAGTCCCCAAGACAAAGTCCTGAGCTCTAGGTCCCTCCCAGGACCTGGGAAGCCAGGCCTCTTGGAGACAACGGCTCCCATGTGAAACTGGCTTTTGCCTGCAAGAGCAGGAGGAGGAAGTGGCCTGCTACTAGGAACAGGAAGGGCTTGAAAGATGGCAGCATATTGATTCATCTGCCACACCCTACATGCCCTGCCCTTGAACTGACTTACATTGAGAGTTGCTGCTGAGTGTACTGAAGAAATCTGCAGACACTTTCTCACCTCACACACTCATGCTCATCCTTCCGTGCCCTCACATTCACACACTCGTATTCTCACAAACAAATGCAAACTGTAATTACAGCATACTGTCAACTTCATGCACACTCAAACTTTCACACCCACATTGTTTTTTGTCCTCACTAGAAGCATTGCTTTCTGTTTTGTAGTAACATTGTAACTCCTTTTCCTACTAGGTTGGCCTTGAAAAGAGGGATTCATCCTCCCTCTCCGTTTCAAAGCAGCCATCACTAACAACTTTCCAGGACTGGGGAAGAGGGAAGGAGGAAGGAAAGCAGAGGTGAAAGGACAGAATAGCAAAGTCAAACAGAATGCAGGGTTTAGCCTCCCCTGGGGACAGATATGTATCAGCACCTAGGCCTGTCCATGTGTTGACTTTGCAAATGTCCTATTAATGTAGCCCCAAGCCCTGGGATAAAGTGACCAGAGAACAGGTCTAACCTTGCACTGGCTTCCCTTGCAGCTTCCTGGAAAGGATTGACAGTGTCAGTCTGGTTGACTACACTCCCACAGATCAGGTATGTGAAAGTAGAGCCATCAGAAGCTTCTGAGATAGACTGCCAAGAGCGTTCCATTATAATTTAGAAGATGGAAGAAAAATATATTCATAATCACTGCTGCTTGCTCCTTGCCATGGTGCACCCCGTGTTGGTCCTGCCACCAAGGCCTGAGCCTTCACTCCCCATCTTGTACTATGAAGCCTAGTCAAGCCCTTGCTGGTATGGAATGAAGATCCCACGTGGACTAGACATCTGTGATTCCCGGGCTTCCTAGGACCATCATTGAGAAAGCCAAGTCTTTACTTCCCTGTTTTGTACACTTGGTTTATTCAGCTTTGAACCCCATACTTGAGCCCCAAGCACCATAGCACATATCCAGATATGCCACAAGTGTGTCCCTTGGGTCAAGCCAGACAGAAGAAGGGAAGGGAAAGAAAAGAAAGCAAAAGGAGAAAAATGAGCTAGTGAACCACAACATAAGAGGGTGTTCTTTTAAACTCGCCTTCCTAACATCAAGCATTTGCAAGCTCTGGAGGCCTAGGCCTTGAATCTCCTGAAGGCCCTCTCTCCTCTGTGTCCCCTGGAGATCAAAGTTTTTCTCTTTCTTCTCTGGGGTCTCTGTCCCTATGGCTGACTCAAAGAGCTTAGAATGACCCTTTAGGGTGAGGTTCTCAAGGATTCCTGGGAAGTCAGTGGTTCCTAGGGAAGGTAGAGACATAAATAGCACAATGACACCTTCCTGGGACATGGAGATGTCAGCTTTGTGAAGCTGCCTAGCTTTTCCATGCCCTCAAGACCACACCATCTTTGATCTTACAGAGAGCAGAACTATGTAAGGAAGTTACAAGAAACCCACTAAAGTGAAGTAGCTTCTAGCCCTGAGATCCCTGACTTATGAATGAGAGTTCAGCTTCCACCCGACCCTTCCCAGTAGACTCCCAGGTGCAGCCATGGCGTCACAGGCCAAGACTTTGTCCTGAACCCTCTGCCCTGAGGTTGGCGTGAGTCACTGCCAAAACATCCTTCGAGGCAGGAAAGCACAGTTACTGTGTAAAGGGCCAAACTGATTAACTGTGGGAAGTTTCTAAAACGGAGCGTTTGTCTGTGTTTTAATTACTCCCTTTTTTTATGATAGACATTGTCATTTCTCAGTTACCAAACTTACACCTGTACACACTTTACTTTTCTCTTCTTGCCCCAGGACCTCCTCAGATGCAGAGTGCTGACATCAGGAATTTTTGAGACGAGATTCCAAGTGGACAAAGTGAACTTTCAGTGAGTGCATTGCTAAGGGTGTAGTCCGTGGCTGGGATGGGGGTATAAGGCCCAGCCTGCTGCCAGCCTCTGGGAAGAATGGGACCCACAAGGCTGAAGGGCTTGGGACTGGGATGCAGGGCAGGCTCCAGCAAGGGCACTGAGAAGCTCATCCACAGGAAGACATAGCTCCAGGAGCAGGAGGACATGAGAAGAAAGGCCAGGGCCCACCTGATGAGCTGCAGGGACAGCAAGGAAACTGTGCATGGGTACTTGAGCCAAACAGATGGAGAACCTCATCTGCCAGAATGCTGGTGACAGAGCCCTCCTGCCAGTCACTGGACAGAAGCGCCTGGTGATAAGAGGGCTATGGGTGTAGCTGGGTCAGAAGCCCCTCCCACTTCCCCAGGGCAAGACTGTCTTCTGAAGCTGACACAAGTTAGCAGAACTATCTGCCCGAGCGTAGACTTCACATGTACTTAGTATGAGATGTAACATAAACCAGGAAGTGCCATATCTATTAGACACCTATTATATGTCTCTAGACACTGCGACAGCTGTTTCTCTGCCATGCTCTTGGCTCCTACAACCACAACATAGAACAAAAGAGGAGGAACTGAATGAAGCTGGGCTAGGCTGCATGACTTGTAGCTCAAGATCCAGGGCTAAGACACATGAAGTGCCTCGTGAGCAGCTGGTCATTCTACAATAGAGGAGAAGGGTGAAAACATGCCCTCTACCCCAGTTTCCACGGATAACTGGTGTCTCTCTGTTTCTCTTCCGTAGCATGTTTGATGTCGGTGGCCAGAGGGATGAGAGAAGAAAATGGATCCAGTGCTTTAATGGTGATTTGCATGCTCCGTAGAGGGCTAGACGCTGGTTCCTACCACTGTCTAGCTGTGTTTTGATCAGAGAAACTCTAATCTATGTGCAAATAATTATAGTTATAATTATATATATAATTATAAACAAATATAATTGTTATACATAACCATGTTCTTTATATTTAAACATCTCACATTTCCAGTTACCTTCTTGGATAGACCCCTGGTCAAGTGCAGCAGACAGCCTACATTCAAGTCATGGTAGAGACAGTCCCCAACTGACAGTGTCTGGGACCTGAGCAGCCATAATCCCAGAAAAGCTGACATTGTCCCTCTAAAGTGCTTCCCTTTCTCTCTTTGCCCCAACTTAGATGTGACTGCCATCATTTATGTGGCAGCCTGCAGCAGCTACAACATGGTGATCCGGGAAGACAACAACACCAACAGACTGAGGGAATCACTGGACTTGTTTGAAAGCATCTGGAACAACAGGTGACAAATAAATTCAGGCTCAACACTGCATCGCAGGCCTTAAAAATACATTCAGAAGACTACAGATGTTGTCATTGTTGTTATCAAAACTGCTGGGTTTAGCCAAGTATGTCAGCACATACCTGTAATATTAGGAAGGCTAAATCAAGAGGATCAGAGTTCAAAGCCAGCCTGGGCTACGTAGCTAGACCCTGTGAACAAAAACATGAAGCTGAGCATATGGCTCAGTGGGTAACCCGCATGCCATGTAAGCATGAAGACTTGAATCCCCAGCACCCTCAAAAAAAATTTAAATACTGAACATCCCCATGAGCACCTGGAACCCAAAAACAGGGAAGCAGAGACAGGCAGATCCCTGGGGCTCCCTGGCCAACCAGCCTCGCCAAAATTGCAAACTCCAAGTCAAGGAAAAGACCTTGTCTCAAAGCTAAATAGAGAATGATTTTGGAAAATCTGGATATCGGTCTCTGGCTTCCACTGTTTCCTGCAAACACATGTGCACATATACATGTAAGTCCCATCAGGCAGACATACTTAACATAGGGAATATTCTTTGATGGAGCTCTTATAGGCCCTTCGCTTAGGACTGTTTCTGTCTGTTATATCTGGAGTTCAAAATTAGTTCCATTTCCTTGCTTTGTCCTGGCATCTTCCACATTTAAACTCTCAGTTCTCTAGCCTCAGCCTCCAGAGTTACTGGGGTTGCAGGTATGTGCCACCATGCCTGGTTTGTTTGTTTATTTGTTTGTTTTAAGAACCCAATTTAGAATGCTCAGTGAGGACTAGATGGTCTCTAGGATCCCTACAGCTCAAAGCCATACCTTTGATATTCCCAGACTCCCATAAGGGCAGCAGAAGTGATGATGTCAGAAACAAGTGTCCAACATACACTCTACTGCAGACTCATGCCCTTCAAAACCAGGCTCTCATACATGATCAAGAAAAATAAAAATTGACCTGTATGAGCCTGGAGTGCTGGCTACATAGGTAAGAGAGCACTAGCTGCTCTTCCGGAAGACTCAGGAAGATTCTCTGGACCCACATGATAACTAGCAATGGTAATTCTGAAAATTGTAACTCTAGTCCCTGGAGATCTGACAGCCTCTGCTGGCCTCTGCTGGCACAAAGGCATGCACACGGTACACTCATATACATGCAGACAAGACTTTCATAAACATTAAACATTCTTCTAAAAATTTAGGGTTTGTAGTGTCTGTCAATTGCTCCGCTACTCTCCTCCTTTATGGTATCCAAGTAAAGGGGAAAGAAATAGCATCAGGAAGCACCAGGTATGTGGAAACATGCTCTGGAGCAGTTTCCATGAATACACACAGCAAAATACCGACATTGTTGCAGTATGGAAAGAAGATTGCCTGTTCTAAGCCCAGCACTCAGGAAGGCAGAACTGCCTTGCTACAAAACTTCCTCAAAGACAGACAGAGATTATATATATAGAGAGAGAGATTATATATATTATATATTATATATTATACATTATACATTATATTATATATTATACATTATATTATATATTATATATTATACATTACATATTATATATTATATATTATATATTATATATTATATATTATATATTATATATAATCTTGTCTTAAAGTATGCATGAGAATAAAAAATCTAGGTATAAAGTTATAAAATTTTAATGGTAATTATCATTTGATATAATGTATTTGATCATATGTATATTTTTCTTTAACTTAAGCTTCTTTGTATAGCATCTACAAAAATTACATAAGTGGAAGAAAAAACAAAACTAGTGAATCTGAGGGGGAAGTGAGTTGCATTTACATTTGTTGTCAGGTTCCTATGGACTGATCTCTTAGCCTCCTGGGATTTCAGAGGGCTTTGTTTATTTGACAACTTAAGTTCCCATTGGCTAGCTTACCACCTCTGTTCCTGGGCCTCATCCCTTTAGCTTCTCAGATACCGCCCCTCCTCCCATATGCTAAGAGGAGATGAGACAAAGGAAGACCCATACTGACTACTAATTAAGATCCTTGTGACTGCCTAATGGGTCATTTGGTACTCTAGTAACATTTTAACTTCTCCCATTGGAGTCTTCTAGCCCATCAAACCCCAAAATTACATCACAGAAGCCCAAGTGTATTCATTGTTACCAATTAACAGGCTCATCGAGAAAGGAGCTGCTAAGTGCTAAGTCAGGGGGGGGGCGAGCGGGGCTTGGTGATTGCTAGTGCAGAGTGTGAATAATAGTATATCAAATGCCCGCTTCCCCACCACCTCTTTGTTTGCCTGTCTCACAGAGCTGGGGCTGGGGTTGAACTCGGGGCCTTAGACTGGGCAAGCTCCTGCCCCTAAATCACATCACCTGAAAGTCCCTATTACTGTGACGACATCGAGTGACCAGCACTTCCACAAGCTAGTACGGTGAAACTGGTGTGGATTTCTGTTCTTCCTAGGTGGTTACGGACCATCTCCATCATCTTGTTCTTGAACAAACAAGATATGCTGGCAGAGAAAGTCTTGGCGGGGAAGTCAAAAATTGAAGACTATTTCCCAGAGTATGCCAACTACACCGTCCCGGAAGATGGTAAGGTTTCAAAGCACAGTCTCACGTACAGCTGAGGGACCTAACTGTTCCTTCCTCAGAGTCCTGCAACTGTGAATCAGAGATGTCTGACGAATCTCAGAGCTTGCCTCAGATTAAACCACCCGCTCTGCTGCCCCCTCCTAAAGCGCCAGATACAGGGTGAGAGCAGCCTTATCCAAAATGCCTGGGATGGGAAGTGTCAGGGAGTTTAGGATTTTTTGAATGTTGCAGTGTTTTATCTGGGAGATGCGACTCATATTTAATTAAGCCCAAAATTTATTGAATGTTGAAACGTGTTTGTGTGCACCTCATATACACAGTGTGAGGGTTTTGACTGGACCGTGGCATGGAGCCAGGTGTGGGAGTTTCTATTTATAGTATGACGTCAGCACATGAAAAGTTACCAGATGTGGAATATTTGAGATTTTATGTGTTCAGTATAGGGATGATTGGTCAGTATTCAAATGTCCTACTTGGGATTTTACTTGTAAATGGCTTAGAGCTTGCCCATTAAAGCCGTGCCCTACAGGAAGGGCTAGTCTGACTGTGTCAGACCACCTAAGTTTTCTCATAGCACCAGCTAGATCTTTTGAGACCAGGAACATCATTCAAAACCCAACTAGTAACCCTAAGTATTAATTTCTGTTATTATTCCCATAGAGCAGTGGTTCTCAACCTGTGGATCATGACCGCTTTGGGGGTCTCATATCAGATATCTACATTAGGATTCACAACAGTATCAAAATTACAGTTATGAAGTAGCAATGAAAATAATTTTATAATTGGAGGCCACGGCAACATGAGGGGCGCTATTAATAGGTCACAGCGCTAGGAAGGTTGAAAACAACTGCCTTAGAACAAGAGAGGTAATGGAGCCTTGTCTAGGCCACATAGATAAAGTTGTGAAGGTAAGACGGGCCTCCATCACCTGGTGTCCCGAGCCTGTGCTGTGACTCCCATGGCCCTTGGTGACATTACTGGTGGTCGCACTGGGTGACCAACTACATCAGCCTCCTGAGATGGAGGGTCCAGGGCAAAGGCAAGGAATGTAGCTGGGCACACCCTTTAAATCCCAGAACTCAGGAGGTAGAGGCAGGCAGATCTCTGATTTCGAGGCCAGCCTGGTCTACAGAGTGAGTTCCAGGACAGCCAGGGCTACACAGAGAAACCCTGTCTCAAAAAACCAAAAAGAGGAAAAAAAGACCAAGAATGTAAACCAAAGAGCTTGTCTCCCATGTCCTGCCTGTGCTTTCGTTTAGTGCCTGTTGAGCCCCTAGGAGTTTCTGAGAGTGATTTGCTAAAGGGAAAGTCTGACCATTTCTAAACGTGAGCCTGTGAGCTAGATGAAGCCAAACAGACGGGGTGTTTCTAGAGCTGGAGTTGGGACCCCATGTCCTTAAGAACTAGCGAGGGTGGAGAGACCTCAGGCTAGCATGAAGCTTCTTTGCTCCTTAGGTTCTTTTTCATCCCTTCCACTTGTCCTTACCAGAGCCCCAGCTCTCCTGCATTCCTAGAAAAAATCCTGAGTGACATAGGACCATTTACAACAGCCCTGGCTGTGGGTTAGTTCCCTGTGGGAATCAGCAGGTGCTGCAGGAAGGGCCTGGGGTAGAGTTCTATCTGACAGGGTACAGCCTCTCCTTTGTAGCAAACTGCCAGCAGCTTGGGTGGGCAAGAGCATCTACCCTTTAGCACCAGCCCTGACTGCAGCCACTTTGCTTCTGTTTTGTGTGGTTCCTTGGTTTGTCTGGAGGTTTGTTCTTTGCAGGAGCCCACTGGCGGAGTCAAACAGTACCTGAGGGGGGAGTGAGGATTTAAAATAATTAAAAGAAAACCCACT
Source organism: Meriones unguiculatus (assembly GCF_030254825.1). Lineage (NCBI taxonomy): Eukaryota > Metazoa > Chordata > Mammalia > Rodentia > Muridae > Meriones > Meriones unguiculatus. The sequence continues at coordinate 22,191,918 of NC_083350.1, read as the reverse complement.
ATACATAGGACGGCTTGAGAGGGCTGTCTGTCAGTATGACTGACACAGCAACAGCAGCATGGGTTTATTCCAGGGTTCATTTTTTATACATAAAACAAAGACAAGTCACATCAATTCAAAAAGAAAAGGTTCATTGGAAATGCCCAACTTAGATTTCAAAAACTATCTTCCTATAGCGGCTAAAACTACTTTCCTAAAGCAGTTATGGTCCAAGGTCACACAGACAAGCGTTTAAGGAATTTAGAACATGCCTTTAAGGAATTTGGCGGAACTTCCTCCTTTCTTTGTCGAGGTAAAGGCCAAGATGAAAATATAGCAATGCAGCTTAAGGAGCGGCTCTCCGCAGTTCTTGTTTTGTTTTTGGAGACAATGCCTTACCTTGTAACTCTGGCTGGTCTGGAATTCATTATGCAAACCAGTCTGGCTTTGAACTCATAAACACACACATACACACTCTTGCCACTGCTGCCTCCCCAGGCATTAAAGGAGTGCATCACTACACCCAGCTATAGGCTTTTTTGGAGTTAGTTTACTCAGATCTCACCTCATTCTGGCCACGTGCTGCCCCAGGCTGATCCAGGGCTCCGGGAAAAGCTGCCCAGGCATGGGCTGCAATTGCTGTGGCTGGCTTCTCCATCCTCCCAGGGCATCATCTTGCCCTCTCACCAGATAACCACCTGTCTCTCACTGAATCCTAGTGCAGACAAAAGCTGAGTTCTGAGGAGGCTCTTACTGACATCACGTCTCCAGACGTGGTCCTGACCTTGTTAGGCCCAGCAAGAGCCTAAATATAAGAAGGTATGAAGAGAACTCAGGAAACTAATCATCCATGGATGCAAAAACACAAGAGACTTACTCTTCTTAACTATTGCAATGGGGTCACCCCTGCTGATCAGCTAGGAGTGGCCCCGGGAGACAAAGAGCTTAGGTTTTTAAAAGACACAAGGTGGGAATCTCCTGGGGTTGACTTCTTGGCAAGTTAGGATTGGATGAAGTGTCTAACTTTTAAAATAATTGGTTAGTTCTGGTCACCCTTAGGTCTAGTCAGCCCTGTCGTAAATATCTGATCGTCAAGTCAGTTTGGAATTTCCTGCCATCCACAGTTAAATGTGGGGGGGTGATTAACTCATCCCATGTCTGTTCTGAGGAATGGGGGTTACAGGCTTTGGATCAAAGGTCAGGAGAAGGATTGGGGCCATTTGGCCTAGTTTCCAAACAAAGCCATCTCACCGGCGCCAGCCGGTGATTTTTTTCTTCATTTAGTATAGATCTCTGCTTGTTCTCTTCCTTATCTCTGCCCTCACAGATGGCTAATGTCAGGAACTTTTACATTCCTCGGTTCTCTGGAGAAGCACTAAGAGGCTTTAATTAACATGGGCCTAAAACTTGCACGTGTGCCTGCATGTGTGTTTACTTGTCTTACCAGAGCATCCTTGGATTTCTGGCACGCACTATCTCTCTCTCACAGCCATATTTCTAAGGCACAAACTCCTATCCTGGCATAGGTAGTGACTGCTGGTAGTCTGGACTCATCATCCAGATTGGTGATTCTCAACTCTAACCTGACAAAAAAAAAAAAAAAAAAAAAAAAAAGCAAGAAAGTGAGGGTCCTGCAGCATGGCTGAAATGCACAGTAATTACACAGAATGAACAAACTTGAGCCAGGAGGACTTCGAGCTCTGTAAAGTGTAGAAAATGTAGAGTTGGGGTTGGGGATTTAGCTCAGTGGTAGAGCACTTGCCTAGCAAGCGCAAGGCCCTGGGTTCGGTCCTCAGCTCTGGAGAAAAAAAAAAAAAAAAGACAAAATAACAAAAAGACCAAAAAAAAAAAAGTAACTAGAAAATGTAGAGTCTGTAGTGCCAGAATCATACTTGCTTGATTGGGAATGAGAAGAAAGGGCTGCAGAGGAAGGTGGGTGAGCTTCTGAGGGTGCTGGACATATGGTTATTTTGGTCACTCACGTTGATCATAGTGATAATGTTGTGGCTGAATCGCATACCCCAAAAGACCACCACCAGGAGCCGAGTCCGTTGCAAAAAATGTGAGGATCTTTTTATTATAAATCATTACAAGCTGCAGCTTGGGCTCACACATCCCCACCGCCGAAGTGGTGAGAGCCGAGAGCCCTGTGCTCAGGTTAGTTGGGTGATTTAAAGATTCTGGTCCCTCCTAGCATGCCCAAGGCAAGGGCGATTCCTGCCTGGCCAGCATCTATAGGGTTGGAAGGCAAAAGGGATATTGTATTTTGAGTCGATTGGCTATAGGAAGGTCCCCAAACCATTAATGATCTGGTGTCCCTCCCTAGGGGGGGATGGGCCAGTTTCCCAGCAACTGTATCTCTAGTGAGTGGGGAAAGAATGCAGTAAGGCGAGTTCTTCCCCTCAGGGCATGACTGGACCTCTCCACCCAGCTGGTTCAGGCCTTAACCATTAGTAATAGCCACCGATTTTTAATCTTTTGGTCTCTCAATAATTTGAAAAGCCGTGATACTTGTCAGAAGGTATCAATGTGAACATTGGAAATATGTAAGTTTAGGATCTGTAAGGCATCTTTCCGTGTAACCAGTGCTTGGTTCCCAGCGGATGAATGGCCAGAGAGGAGACATCACCCGACCCTGAGATTCCAGGACATGCTTGGATCTATAGCCAGAGGGTCTGCTGCTGTGGACGTCCCAGGGGCCCAACATGAACCTATGCAGTAGCTGGAAGAGACTCTTCCTAAGAGCAAGACTGATTTTTTTTTTTAAGTTGCATGCATCCCAGACAGCACAACCTTCCTCTCTACCCTAGCTTGGAAGAGGAAGTGGAAGAAAGAGGAGCTCAGCTTGTCAGAATTCAGTCAGATGCTTTCTTGAGCCTGTACTTGTTCTAACAGGTTACTTGCCCTAACCTGTCTGGGTTGCTATAACAAAGTTCCTTGGGCAGGGTGATTTATAAACAACACAAGTTTTCTGGAGGCTGAGAAATCCAGCAGCTAGGGAGCAGCAGATTTGGAGTCTCTCTCTTCATGGACATGGACTTCTGTATCTTTGGTTCCTATCGATTAAATAAAATTTCATTTTTTAATTTTGACAGCAACACCAGATGCAGGAGAAGACCCCAAAGTTACGAGAGCGAAGTTCTTTATCCGGGATCTGTTTTTGGTAAGCGATTTTGTTGCCCTTTTGTTGTCTGGAGGCATGGCTATCTCGTTCTTTTCAATCATCTGTTCGTGCTCTTACCGTTTCCTGAAACCGTGAGCCAAGAGAGAAGCAGTTATCCTCCCCTGCCAAAGCACACTGCCTTCAAAGACGTTAGTTCTCCCATCCAGTGCCAAGGGACCAGCAGGAAACAGGGCTACACTCTTCACATGCATCTTCCAAACCGAAGAGAGTGCACACATTCAAACCTTGCTTCCTCCATCCAAAAGCACCAGCAGGATGACATGAGAAGGAACTTGCCCAAATTCTGGCTCCCTCCCTTTCTCAACTTGCCACATTTACTGTATGCTTTTTTTGTTTGTTTGTTTGTTTGTTTGTTTTGATTTATTGGTTTGTTTTTTTTTTCAGCATATGTGCTAGGCAAGCATTATGCCATTGAGCTGCATCCCAGTCCTTGATTTTTTGAGACAGAGTATACGTAGCTCAGGCTGGCCTTAACATCACTGTACAGCAAAGGCTGGCCTCTAACTTACATTCCTCTTACCCCTACCTCTGGGATTACAGGTACATGTCAGCATGCCGTGTACATTTGTTGTAGTTGTTGTTTTGAAACCTAACTGTATACCTGGCTTTGAACATTTTACTAGTTTAAAACTGGGAAGTGCCAAGGCATTCCCAAGGGTCTGTTCCTATTAAGACCCTATGCGCAGTCCAGATGCTGACAGCTGTCCACTTCTGGGTAAGTCAGAATCTTGGCTCAGTTGGTGCAGAGATGGTCCACAACCCATCCCATATGCCTCCCTTTGTCCCCTTACCACCATGGCCCTAAGATGAGTTCCCTCTCCAAAACTCCATGGTGAGTTGGAAAATAACTACATAGAGAGACCAGGTTCCATGTCTAGGGTGTAGCTCGGCAACACAGCACTCAACACAGCATACACAGAGGCCTGTGCTCCAATCACATCCCTGGAGAGGAACAACAGTCTCCCAAGATGTAAAGGACAGTATGGGAGAGCTTCTACTGAGTTGGAGGCCTGCAAAGTTAAATAGTGAGCCATTCCTCCGTGATTGGATTCTCAGAGCCTTTGTTGTGCTAAAGCCTGTTTACAGCCTCGTGCATGCTAGGCAAACACTGTACCATTGAGATACATCCCGATTTTTAATTTTGAGACAGGGTCACACTAAATTGCCCCATCTCATCTTGAACCTTTGGTCCTCCTCATTTAGCCTGCCAAGCAGCTAAAAGAACAGCCCTATGCAGGTTGGAAATTATTTCAGTGAGAGAATATATTTTATAGTACATCAACAGGTTCTTTAAAAAAAAAAAAAAACTTGTAAGGTCATAAAATAAAAACACATTTTAAAAAAATCATAAAACGCTATTATAACATGAATTAAAAGTTAACTAACCATGCATATGTTGGGCATTTAAAACTGACTGATTTAAAAAGAGCTTTGCCCCCACCAATGCACATTCAAGCGTTGGACAACCCTTTTCTTCCCTGACAGAGAACAAAACCTAGCTTGGATTCAGTTTGCCAGCCAGGAGCCATAAGGGTTCAGAAGTGATAAGGCCCATCTTGACTTGGTCTATGGCTGCCAGAGCCCTAAGAAGTTCAGAGTCAGAACTCGCAGCTTCAGACACCAAGGCTGGGGGGTCAGTGCCTGCTCCATGTGTGCGGAAACTGGTCAGGTGTGAAATGATGACCTTGGTGATTCAAGCCTCAAGGAGGCTAAAGGAAAGACATGGAAACAGGTGTGTGTGGAGGGAATGGACTTTCTTCGGAAGGGGGAAGAAGGTGAACCTATACATACTTGCTCCACACATAATGGCCAAAAACCCTACTGGAAAGACATTCACCCTAGAAAGACATTCATTTCTATGTCCTTGAGCTTAAAAATGAAAAACTGGGCCAGGGTTGTAGCTCAGTGGCAGAATACTTTGCCTGCCTTGCAATGTTTGAGGCTCCGGGTTCCATCCGCAGCAACACAGGGGAAGTTACCATCCACACTGGAGGTCAAGGTTGATGTGGGCAATATAGCAAGATCGTACCTCAAAAGAAATATAAATGAATTAAAACTAAGTTAGAGATCAGCTCCTTCCCCCCATACCCCAATGGCAGGCGTTAGTTGCAGCAGGTAACATATACGGGCAGAATATATTACCACTAGCAAAGTTCTGTCCACCAGAGCAATGTAGACAGCTCTGGACATCTTAGCCTGCCTTGCCCTCTCCAAAACCTGTACTGTTTCAGTTCAGACCCAAGGCCTGTGGCAGAGATAAGCTTGTCTGCCCTGGCATGTGCTTGGTATCTAAATAGTTTGTCAAGGCAGCCGCCAGTCAGCCTTATGTCCTCTCTCGACTCTATATAAAGTGTCCCCTAAGCTGTCCCTCCATGTGATTGCCTTGGACCCCCGTCACCTGAGCTCAGCATTCTTTTTCACAGAGGATCAGCACGGCCACGGGCGATGGCAAACATTACTGCTACCCTCACTTCACCTGCGCCGTGGACACAGAGAACATCCGCAGAGTGTTCAACGACTGCCGTGACATCATCCAGAGGATGCACCTCAAGCAGTACGAACTCTTGTGAGGGCCGCCTGCCCCTCCCCCTCCTCCTCACCGCCGCCTCTCCTCCCTCTCGGCCACCCCACGAGGCAGTGTATCTCCCTAGCCTGCGTGTCTGTCCACCCCGAGCCATGGTAGGACGTAGTGAGTGTCTAGTGTTGCTGGGCTGCCATCTGTCCTGTCCTAGGTATGCCCACACGTGACCACCAAGCCTCTGGCTACCTCTGTCCCCCACCCAGGTTTGGTTCCGTAGCTTTTGTTTTCACTGGACTAAAAAGCCTCCCACCACCAATTAGAATCACTGCGAAGCCATCAACTCTCACGTGGGTTCTACTGCAGTGAAGTTTCTCAGGGTGGGAATCTATCTATTCATTAGATTGATTGGTTGATGGACTGAACCATCAGAGCCGGCTTGGTAAATAGGGGAAATACGTTATTTTCAAGATAACAAGCATGATCACAAAACTGTCCGAACAGGGCCACGCCCTGTGGCTCTTTCTGGTTTTCCATTTATAAAACATCAGCCTAGCAGGTGTCTGCCCTTTCTGATCTGCATTAGCCCAAGGCTTAGAGTAGACCCACGCCAGCAAAAGAGCAAGAGGAACTTTTTTCAGCCACAGTTTTAATGGCTATAAGCCTCCAGCATTCGGGTTAAAGCGCTTCTTGGAGCCTTTTACATTTAGGAAGAAAACCTGCCACGTTCACTACAGCAAATCCTGTCCTGTCTACAAACAAGGTGTCCTCTACACCTTCATGATAGCTGGGCATGGTCTTTCCCATCTTTCTGTTGTTGCTTTACTAGACTGTGCAGACCACAAGATGTACTACTCTTTTGTATGACTACTAAAGAAACCTCCTTGGAGAGCTCCGTGCCTTGGTGGCGGCCACACCTGTAAGGGGTTACGTAAGTCCCAGCTGTGCCAAGCTGCTAGCAGACCACACGGCCCGCTGCTTCACAGTAGGGAATCAGGAGTATCTGTTCATCTTAGGATGTTCTTAGCAGGTCGGTACTTTTGGAAGACTCATTGATCTTAGAATCACCCACATTACCAGCAGCAGCATCCCGACTCTGAAACTGTTGCAACTCCCTGCTTCTACTGCTCTGAACCTCAGCTGCTGCAAACACTGGGATAACCCAATTCTGAGACATAAATGATAACCTATTCTTTTTCAGGGTACCAAGGTTTTTTTCCCCCTCCCAAGATAAAATGTTTCTGATGACTTTTTCAGGTTCCTTGGGCAAGAGCAGGCTAACCGTCCCTTAGTTAAGTTCTGCACACAGGGGCTGGAGAGATGGCTCAGAGGTTAGGGCACTGGCTTCCAGAGGTCATGAGTTCAATGGCCAGTGACCACATGGTGGCTCACAACCATCTAAAATGAAATCTAGTGCCCTTTCTGGCGCTCAGGTGTACATGCAAACACACATCGTATACATAATAAATAAATAAATAAATCTTTTAAAAAAACTTCTGCACACAGTCCCATGAAACAAGAAACCACTGGTCAGAGAAAAAGCCTAGGAGTGCCGATGCAGTACATGACTGAGAACAATAAGGGCGGCATCTTCTGAGATACCACAAAGCTACCTACTTATTATCTATCTCTCTATCTGCACTGCTAGGGATGAGCTTAGCACCTGGTGCATGCTAGGCAAGCACCCTACTGCTAATAAGTGTCCCCAGCCCTAACTCCAGCCCCACAAAAACCTTTTATTTAAAATATAAAGATAAAAGAAATGGCTGTTGCTCATATGTGCAAGACCTGCAAATGCAAGGGTTAAAGTAGGACACCTAGAAAGTAACAGTTGCTGCAGCCATGCACTGCTTACCCTGTGTATGGCTGAGGCTTCGGGGATGGTTCTCTTAGGCTGAAAGTTATCTGTAAAAAAGCCCAAACTTAAGTTTTCAATGATATGGATACAAAGGTGCGACAGCCTGCATTACTTATTCATCTCCTTACTGTTGTTTAAAGTCGGCACTGTATGAAGCTTTACAAACCTATCCTGTTTGAGACGCTCTTCCATGAAAGGTACAGTGCATTCCTTGGGCCATCCTCACTGCCATCTTGTGCTGTTTTCCACCACTGCACAAAACTTCCATCTGAAGCTGGGCGATGGTGGCGCACACCTTTAATCCTAGCACTCGAGAGGCAGAGGCAGGCAGATCTCTGAGGTTGAGGCCAACCTGGACCACATAGTGAGTTCTAGGACAGCTAGGGCTACACAGAGAAACCCTGCCTCAAAAAACAAACAAAACTTCCATATGAATCCACACATGAAACGAAAGTGATTTTCAGTTCCACCCCAAAGCAAAGCAAGAAGAAAAATTTGCACACACACAAAAAGTGAAGTTTTATACTACTGTGTGTATTATTACATAAGAGTTCCCTGCTAACTAAAGGTTTATTGTAAAGTTGTGTTGGGGCTGAATGCATAACTCTGATAGATTACATGCTTAGCATGCATAAGACCTGAACTCAATCAAAATAAAAGAAATATAAATAAAATTGGATCATTAAGAAAGATCTGACAGCTGGGCGCAGTGGTGCTCACTTGTAATTCCAGTAATCTGAGAGGTAAAAGCAGGCAGATCTGACTGCGAGTTCAAGGCCAGCCCTGTCTACAAAGTGAGTTGAGGACAACCAAGGCTACACAGGGAAACCATGTCTCCAAAACACCAAAAAGTGGGAGCTGGAGAGATGGCTCAGAGGTTAAGAGCACTGGCTGTTCTTCCAGAGGTCATGAGTTTAGTTCCCAGCAACCACATAGTGGCTCACAACCATCTAGAATGAGATCTGTATACATAGTAAATACGTAAATATTAAAAAAAAAGAAAAAGAAAAAAAAGAAAGAAAGAAAAGGAGAGAGAAAGGAAGAAAGGAAAAAAAAAAAGAAAAAAGAAAGATCCAGACTCCTTTAGGAAAAAAAATATGCTTTTTTTTTTTTTTACAAAATTATTACACCATTTATTTTTAAATTCAAACATCCATGTCCTCCTTCATGTCTTCAAGTTTTAATCACCAACAGGCATTGAGTTCAGATGTGACAACATGGTCTCCTGGAGGGAAAATTATACTTACCTAAAAATCTGATTCCATTAGCACAGAAACACAAAAGCCTTTAATTCTGCACATGGGATCTGTACTTGTGATCATACAACTTCATGATCTATAAGGAACTGAGAGCCACTTCACAGAAGGGCAGAGAAAACTCAGCTTTTTAGGTGTACACGTAGCCTCAAGTGTACACCAAAGCTGCTGGGTCCTTCCTGGGGAAGCAAGGGCTGTGTCGTGCATGCAAGTGACAGTGTCTATAACATTTACATGCTGTACAGATGTAACCTCTAATCATACATATCTTTGATAAAACGAGAAGGTGAATTTGTTGTAGAGTACACGTTCCATTTTTTTATAGCATGAGAACAGAACAGTCAACTGTTTATTCTGCAGTCATTGGCGCTGATGATTCGGAATTCCCATCTTGTACATAAGGACAACCAATGGTTGCTCTCCTCCGTGACTCACTGGAGCCCCGCTGGAAGTCCCATGTCTTTGGCTTTGGTTTTATATTACCACGTGCAACAATCACTGGCTCTTCATCTTCTCTTGTGCATCCTGCACAGTTTCCAACCAAACAGAAAAGATGAGTGCAAATGCTCAAAGTGAGCTAAGGTGAGGACCACGAGGAAGCCGGCTGCTGCACCGTACATGGTCAGCACCGTGTCCTCAAACGGGAGGTAGCACTTGGACAGAGCATATTCTCTAGATGTCAGGCTGCCCTGGGGAAGAAAGAGAACATTTATGCTGCAGGGAGAGTCCCAGGCACAAATCTGGCTTAGAAGCTATCTTCTAGGTTCCCTCAGGTGGCCCGGGGAGGGAAGAAGGTCTCTGGTATGCTGACCCCTCCATTAAAACGTGTCTCTCACACAGTAGGGCAGCCCCAGAGGGATGCCAAGAGACATCGGTCACAGAGGAACAAGAGAACAAGAGTGTCCCTGTTGTTTGATAGCAGAGTAGTCGCCCTGTCACCCAGAATTGCCCCTGCCTCTCCATAGGCTTTTCATAGTAGGCAGTTTGCAGCATGAGATCAAGGTAGCAAATGTTTTTACCTACTTGAACTTGAAAACACAAAGGGCCCCCACTTTTTTTATAGATAGGACTGTAGAACAGAAGCATAAGACCAGTATAAGAACCCACGGTTAACAAGAAGATGTTGCCCCAACATGGAAATTCTGTAGTACCAAGTGCTTGGCAAAACGTAGAAAATGAGAGATGGCTAAGTCTGCTAAGGATCAGACAACTGTTTCCTTGGAAACAGACTGGCACTTGCTGGACTCCACCTCTGCTTGCGAGATGAAATTCTGGCAGCTGCTCCTCAAAGTCCCTGCCCTGAAACCACAGTCTGCCTATTTGTCCCCAGACAGGTGACTAGAGACGGACAGGCAATGTATCTAACTAAGAACGCAAAGAGGGCGATTTATTTCTGGTTTTTGTATGTGTTTTTGAATAGATTGCAGCCATTCAATAGTTGATTACTGTGTTGATTTCGATACTCAAGAAAGCTTTCAGATGAAAAATAAAGGTTGACGTTACCATGATGAAGCTGGGGTTGTTTCTGTTCCTCCAACTGAAGGACGGGACGCTCACCTCAGGAGCTCCTCCCGGATGGAGCACCTCGCAGGCACTGTGCGTGTGGCCGCTCAGAACCAGGCGAGGCCGGAACCACCACAGCAGCTGGCAGATGAGGAGATGCAGGCATTCAGTTAGTGCTCAGACTGGCAGTGATCCCCACCCCATGATCTGCCAGGCCAACTGGCTGTGCCTCTCATTCCATGCAAATAAACACTCATCCCTAATAAGTAGAGTGGGCTTGTTTCCCTCAGATTTCCTGCTCCAGGAGACCTTAGAAGCCACGCTTTGCATCACAGGTTTCTACATATTATTTTATTGTTATAAAATTGTGTCCTAAATATTTTCCACAAAAAATATTTATATATAAAATATAAATTTACATTTAATATTTATATATTTGAATTTAACATACTTCTATATTATATTATAATCCATAAATGTTATATAATATGTGTATATTTTTTAAATACACATATTTGAGAAAGTACCTTTCTAATTAAATCCCCCGAAATTAGACTCTAAAGTTTCAATTACACCCAATCCATTTAAGTTGGTTTTAAATTTTTTTACTGTAAAGATTAGCCAAGAATGTAATTTTCACTGAGGTTAAGAAATAGTGGATCTACCGAAGAAGGGAGAAGGAACGAAGGTGGAGCAGAAATCGGAGATGATGTCAAAGCCCTCCCCTTCCTGCAGCTGGAAACCACAAAGGCCCCGTGTGTTTGCTCACTGTCCCCACGTGCCACTGGCATGAGGTCATATGACCACACACCTTTCTTGAGGCCTCCTGAGAAAGGACATCGTATTTCTCCTTGAAGGGGATGTTCCTTTCCTCTGGAGGAGCCGCGTCTTCCCCAGAACAGTTAGCATCGCTGGCCCGATAGAGCGGGTAGTGCTGTGGGGAGTGGAGGCGGCGTCAGTGATACTGTCAGATGCGTGGCTGGCGGCTTTAGCTACCCGCCCTCCCCATCTCACCTGCAGCAACACGGGGGCGGACGAGGGCAGCCGCTGCTCGTCCTCACACTGGCTTGATCCCCGCACCTGCTGGTCGGAAGTCACCCTGTTAACCCCGCAAGCCCAGGGCTTACTGCTGGGAGAGGGAAGGGTAGCTGGGTGACTAACAGCCAGTGCACCGACCCTGGAACCTTTGGAGGACACGAGCACAGAGGCCTAAGCTGTGCCGGTGGTCTCCTACCTCTCGGGAGCAATTCAGTTTACGAGAGATCTCTCTGAGTTCGGCTTCCGCTTCAGAGCATATGCTACAACCATCCCCTTCCATTGCGACGCTGTTGACCATCACAAAACTGAGGCAGACAGGAGCAGGCAGAGAAGGTCAGGCCACTGGACACACGGGAGCCTCTTTTCCCGTTGTCTCCGTGGAAACAACATTATGCATCCATAGTGTGAGGAAAGAAGCCCTGGAGCAGCTTAATCCCAGCTTAAACTAATTAATTATGAGTTAATATTGGAGAAACAAAAACAGCGTTACATCCAAGGTCGGATGAGGTGTGCTTGTTTCTGTTACTCCAAATGAAAGATGAGATCGGGATCAACTTGTAACTTGTAGAGAATCCTACAGGACAGCAGGGATGGGGTCTGACTAGCCCTCAATCCAGCATCCAGTTAGAAGTGTGTCCTGGGGCCAGCTCCTGAGCCTGTGTCTCACCTGTGCAGGTATGAGGACGACCAGGAAGCCTACGGCATCCACTGGTGCTGAAGGGTTAATGAAAATATAACAGGTGCTCAGAACAGCAAACACTAAAGCTAACCCAGGGACACACACACTCAGCAAGGAAGGCTCAGGACTAAGTGTGGATGGGTGCCAGAAGTGGGCTTGCATAATCCCTAACCTCTACCATTGTTACATTTTTATGGACGCCCAGGAAAGCATGCTTTCATTTCCTGTGCACGCACCACCTAGGCACAAGAAAGACACCTGTCAGCAGACCTCTTAGGCACCTGTCAGCAGACCTCTTACGACGTAAACAGTTTTGGGTATAAAGAGCCGACGTGCCCTGAAATCTGGTGAGCATGTGTGGATTCTCAAGCTTGGCAGTTAGGCAGGAGTGATTCAGTGACATCAGTCCCCATGGCTGTATGGGAAAGGACGATACTGCTGGAGAGACTGCCCTCTGCTCCCAGCAGGGTTATGAAAAAGGAAACACCCACGAGACTTCCACTACCAGCTCTTGACAGTGACGGTCTCCCTACAGCACAATCAGGTATGGACCAGCGCAGGGCAGGGCACACGGTCTCAGAGGCTGTTCTGCCGACACAAGGCAGAAAAGGTCCAGGGTGGCCCTGCTTATGGCCTTTCGAGGTGGGGCCATCCGAGGACCAGACTAAGGTCAAGGCCGATGAACTAGAAAGGCAGAGAGAGTTACTGAAACACCTGGATACACTTGGCACCAAATGCCAGGATAGCGTACCTAGCAGACAGGCCTTTGTAAAATGGTACAAATACATTTGGATCAAATGAAAAGGGGCCTCAGGATGTACCCAGCAGAATGTGCCTACAGTCCCAGCTCAGGAGTTTGCCACAGCAAGGACAACACAGTAAGACCCTGTCTGCAAAACAAAACAAAAAGAGCCCCTCACAAAGGCACCTTTATAGAGTTGACCCCTGAATGTACAACACCCGGGACCCGGGACCCGGGACCGTGCAGTTAGAATGCCGCGCCCACACAGAGTGGGTGGAGTCACAGGCTGAGTGGTTCGTTGTGGGCGGTTCTAAGTTTCCCATCTGTCAATTCCCACAGTGACCATTAGCAAGCAAGGTACGAGGGGACAGAGAACAAAGGTCTGACCGTATGGTAACCACTTTTTTTTAATTTTATTTTTTTCTTATCAGTTACATGTTATTAACTCTATATCCCAGCTGTATCCCGCTCCCTCATTCCCTCCTAATCCCACCCTTCCTCCCTCATCTCCACCCTGCCCCTGTAACCACTTTTGAATAATGATGGATTTAAACTGAGGGCACAGTTCAGTGGGAGGATCCTAGGCTCTGGGCTCCACCCCCAGCACCTCATTTAAAAAAAAAAGTTTCATAAGAATTCAGATAATACTCACTTCACTCCTTTTAGAGAGAACAGCCTTTCGGAGCTGAACACTTTCTCAAATCGCTTTATTCTGTGTTTACTCATCCTGTATCCAATTACAAAAAGAAACACTATCTTAGCACTGTGGAGTTACCGTGAACATGAAAAATAACTCCCATAATCTGGCATTATTAACTGGCCGCAGGAGGTCAGGTCTGCTGTTTATCATGAAGGGGAGGCAAGTTACTTAGCTTCCTGGGACTTCAGTAGAAAGACATGTAAAAGATAGGAGTTAACGCACGGAAAGGACTTACAATGACTGGCACATGGCATCCTAGCAGACACAGTGTGAGCAAGCAAAGGATATGTGGACTTGTCTGACTTCTAAAGCAGCTCGACATTAAATGCACACTTTAATATCGAAGAAGTTGAAGGCAGGAGGATTGCAAGTTTGAGGGCTACATAGTGAAACTGAGACTCAAATGACAAAAACAAAAGTAGCCAGGTGTGGTGCCACAGGGGCAGGCAGAGTTTGGGGTCAGCCTGCTCTACATAGCCTGAGCTACCCAGTAAGACCCTGTCTCAAAAATGATTACATTTTAAGTTAGAGACTTCTCATGACACATACAACTCATTCATGCCAGATATTTGTTAAGAGTGTAAATAGGCCAAGATTCTCTTAATTCCCTAAGGAGCCCCCATTTCAGAACCCACACCTTTGAAGGAAAGCAGGTTTCTTCTGTAAAGCACAAAAAGGTTTTCCCCAACTTTAAGAACATTCTCGAGGCATGCTTCTTCCACATACTACTTACTGGTAGTGGAAGCCAATGTCATGATTGCCAATGACCACCTTCAGCTGCATGTGGCTGCCGTGCCTGAACATCTTCTGAAACCTCTGCACATCGTCTGCCCAGGCCTGAGGGAACCAGAGCCACAGCTGAGAGCCAGATTGGAGAAGGCAAACCTCTCCCTACCTCCAAGACAAAGTTTTAATTCTTTTTCTAAGACACCCGTTAGCAGATGTGGTAAATGCAGTAGAATTTGCCACAGTAAGATGAGGAATTTTCCACTTGGGGGCATCACACTCAGGAGAGCCAGGATCATGGCTTAGGACACAGAAAATAATTTTGGGAAGAGCCATAGGAAGCAGTTAGGTTTATTAAGTGTCCACATCACAGATGTAAGAGAGGAGTTACCGTGAACATGAAAAATATTCATGATGAGCAAGTGGCTTTTGACGTCACATTGTTCAAAGGATGTAATTTGCAACAGGTCCAAAGATTGAGTTTTAAAATTGGGTAAAATAAACATGAGCTAGTTTCTGTATTCCTCATATTGAAGAACTTCCAATGTCAGGCATGGACCTTTTGTGTTATAAAAATAGAAAATCCCAAATTGTTCAGTTGTACCAATGAAGAATCAGGAGCCAAATGCTGGGGTAAAAACTTGCTAGTTCAGAGAGGCAGAGAAAGCACCCAGCTGACCGTCCTGTTCAGCTCAGCTCACATCCCAGATGGAAAAAGCCAAAAAGCTAAAAGCCCAAAACTCCCTCTTTTTCTCCACACTGTCTTAAATGCTCCTCTCTCAGTGCCCCTCCTTTCTGTTTAATCCTGTCATCTGGTTACTTGCTCCATCTCTTGACCTAAGGTTAACTTTATTTATTCCTGTGTACAGAAAGATCTTGAATTAAAGGTGTGTGCTAGGGCTGAGCCACTCCACAGCTAGAAACAGATTTTTACAGTTCACAATCTTGGGGTTCACAATAGGATCAAATATCCTGCAACACTACTGTAATTTCAACATCTCAGAGGCAGACTCAAGAGGATCACCTGTTAAAGTTTTAAGCCAACCTGGTCTATACAGTGAGTTTCAGAGCAACCAGGGCTAGACCCTATCTCAAAAACAAAAATAAAAACAATTTTTTGTGTGTGTGAATGAAATTATGAGGGAGATTATGAAGACTTCTGTTCAAGTCTAGTGACTAGAGGAAAGTGTTGTTAGGTGTCCTCATTTGTTTCTTCTCTGATGAAAAACAAACCAAAAGCAACTTGGGAAAGAGAAGGGCTTATTTTAATTTACAGGTTATAGTCATTCATCAAGGGAAACTAAGACAGGAACTTAAACCAGCAACCCGAAGGCAGAAACTGAAGGGATGACCACAGAAGAACAATGATTACACTGGCTTGCCTCCAAGCACAAGCTCATACACAACCTGGGATCACCTGCCGAGGGGATGGCTCTCCCCTCAGTGAACTAGGCTCCCCTCCATCAATTAGCAATCAAGAAAAAATGTTCCAAGGACCAATCTAATGGAGATAATTTCTTAATTGAGACTGCCCCTTCCCACATCTCTCTTTAGTTTGTATCAAGGCAGCAAAACCTAACCAGCACTAGGGGGTTACTAGCAAATGTCAAAAACATTCTGACCCTAAGCAAGGATGATCTTTGCTGGTTTAACACTCTCACTTGAAAGCTCCAAGGAAAACAAGTCTTATCTCTTTGACAATCTTCCCTGATCTTGTCAGCATTTATATTTTTGACTCTCAGTCCACAAGAGGTTACTGGGGAAATGACTCTGCTGCTCTTGCAGAAGACCTGGGTTTGATTCCCAGAACCCCCATAGCAGCTTCTAATTGTCTGGATATACAGCTCTGGGGGATCTAACACCACCCCTAGCCTCCAAGGGCACTGCATACACATGGTGCAGGCAAAGACACACACACATAAAATCTAGGAGGAAGGAAGGAAGGAAGGAAGGAAGGAAGGAAGGAAGGAAGGAAGGAAGGAGGGAAGGAAGAAGGAAGGAAAAGAAGAATCTAATAGATACTACAGTGGGGTTTCATTCCCTTGGCAGTTCTTCTTAATTCTCCTGCCTTTCTTTTTTCATATTTATTTTGTGTGATGTGGTGTGGTGTGTATGTATGTGTGTAAGTGTGTCGTGCAAAGTACACACATGCCATGGCACACATGTGGCGGTCAGGAGACAACTTTCTTCTACCATGGGTTTCAGGGATCAATTTCCTCTCTCTTTCTATTCTTCTTTCCTTCAATACTTTTCATGTGATACTTAAAGCATTTTGCCTGTAATCCCCCAAGTATTTTATTTCAAGACCCATGAAGACTAAGGAAAATGGCTCCCAAAGGCCTCTAGGGAATGGCATTATTAGGAGGTGTGGCCTTGTTGGAGAAGGTGTGACCTTATTGGAGAAAGTGTGTCACTGGGAAGCTTTGAGGTGTCAGGTGCTCAAGCCAGGCTCTCTCTCTCTCTCTTTCTCTCTCTCTCTCTCTCTCTCTCTCTCTCTCTCTCTCTCTCTGTGTGTGTGTGTGTGTGTGCTGCCTGTAGAACAGTTGGCTCTTTCTTCAGCACCATGTCTGTCTGTATACCACCATGCTTTTTGCCATGTTGATAATGGACTAAGCCTCTGAACTGTAAGCCAGCCCCAATTAAATGTTTTCCTTTATAAGAGTTGTTATGATCATGGTGTCTCTTTACAGTGATAGAAATCCTAACTAAGACAACATCTATCACAATAAATATGTCAAGACTATGCTGACATCTGTGTTCACTATTAAAAGATCTAGAGTTACGTAAGCACAGTTCTCACTATGATACACCTAAAGTGTCAGCTGAACAAATAACATTAGGTAGGCAAAAAATAGTCATTAGATAATAATAAACTTTATTCTTAAATTTTTAAATACAGTATAACCTAAGGAATAAGCACCTAGGGTCCTTCAATACACTTACAAAGGAAGAAGAGAAGTGTATGAAGCTAAATGTCCATCTCAACATGTACTCTGCAATTCTGGTTACAGGTGAAATAGCACCGTCTTGCCTATTTGTCCCTTTCCCCAGGAGGCTGATTGTAGGACTGTATTCTAATTACATAAATAATGTCAGTCTAGCCACATTATTTCCTTCATAGATAAATAAAAGATTAGCCGACCAGACGCAAGACTAGCATTGACCAGGAACCCTAAGGACCTTCAGGATAGACCATATTTAAGGTGTAAGGACTGAACTGAGAACCTCACACACTTAGAAGTAGGACGGAACTAAGAGCCTTAGTACCCACTCCACTGGTGAGCGACATTCCTGGCCATAGGACTATGCATTCCCATTGTAAGAACTAAGAAAAGCTCATAGCTCAAGCCACCAGGATTTCACAGGCTGTCTGGGCTGCCAAAGTAAAAGCCTGGAGGCAGAATAAGAACCCAGGTCCTACCTGGGCGGTGCTCCACTTCCCTTCATCAAAGATGTCTCCCAAAATGAAGACGACTTCCGGTTGCAGCAGCCACACAGCTGTCTGAAAGGCTCTTTCCATTTGCCACTCCCTTGAGAAAAATTAAAGCATCAGTTTGTTTCTTGGGTGAAGAAAGCTACTTTGGCCAATTAGAAGGTGAATTAGCCTTGTGTGGTAGCATGTATAACTTTAATCCCAGTGCTTGGAAGGAAGAGGCAAGCAGATCTCTGTAAGTTTAGAGTCAGCCTAGTCTACATAGTAAGATCCAGGACAGCCATGACTACATAGTGAGAGCCTGCTACAAATAAGTACGTTGATTAACTAGTTAAATATTAAAGTCGAATAAAAAGAAAGTGAAATGGTTCCATTCTCTGCCTCCCTTGGCTCTAATTTTGATTTTCAACCTTCTGCTTTGGAACAACCAATAGATTTGCATCTGACCTAATTTAGGAATTTTTAGGCTATCCTGCCTTACCCTCAAATGCCCTGAAGCCCTCAGTCCAACCAGAGAACCCATGGGTTCGAAAGAACCTAACACAGCTTCCAGAGAGGTCCAGCAGGTTTCCATCACACCGAGAAGATGGCTCTACAGCCTGAGAGTCTTTCTCTGCTTTGTTGTTGTTGTTGTCGTTGTTGTTTTGTGATGTTAGGCATGCAGGCTCTATGAAGCTACAAGCCTTCCCTTCCCAGCTCAAACTCCCCTTCTTAAAAGAACCTCCACTTCAGAGTTACAGGGAAACAAGGAAAGAAATAGCCAACAGTAAATCCAGTCAATGCAGATATAAGTGATCACCCGAAGGTGAGTTCACAAGTACGTGGAAAAGCATTGAGGGTGTTTACTCTGACAGTGGCTTTAAAAGCCCAGCTCCATCTGTTGTTAAGCAGAACCTGGAGAATATTCCTACTCTAATTCCCAGTTTCTTCCTTTAAAAAGAGAGAGAGAAAAAAAAAGAAACAACATTGTTGTCAGCATAGTGGTCCACTCCTGTCACCCCAGTTCTACTGGGAAGAAAAGGCAGGAAGAGCATGAGTTCAAGGCTAAGATGAACTGCATAGAAAGATTGTTTCCCCCCAAAAAAAAATAATAATGATAATTTCTTTATAACAGATGGAAAGCACCCACTTTCGAAGGATAGTGGTAAGACTAAATTAGAAGGTACTTTCACAGTGACAACACAGCACAGGCCTTCCTTTTCCCTCACCAACTCCAGCTAAAGTCACTTTTGAAGGGATCCCCTCCCTCATCTTTACAGCTGCTCCAGATGCTTCTTCTCCAAAGAGGAATGTTTCACCCTACCATAAAGAAATAACAGAGAGTTGCTTTTTTTTCCATTTTTTTTTTTTAACCAGAGAAGCTTTTTTTTTTTTTTTAAGACCCCAAAGGTTTGTCATTCCAGAGCCAGATCTGGAGAACATAAGCACAAAAGCAGTGGCAAAAGGAATGGGAACATGGCCAGAGGGGCTGAACTTGCAAGCCCCAGTCAGTGTCTGTAGCCTGACTCTGGACTTCTCTAGCACATGTCTCCAGTGGCCAGACCTCCTCATAGGACCTGGCAGCCCCTCACCCTCCTTCTTTCCTCTTGACTCTTTCACACATCCTGCCCACCCTGCCAACCTCAGGTCACCTGCAGCATCCTCCTCTTGAAAGAATGCTCACACTTCAGAAAACAACTATGCCATGGGGAGGAGAATTACAGTTGGATGTGCAAGGCCCCCTGAAGGCTCATACATGACAGGTTCGTTTGCCCACTGTTGGATGAATTTTGGAAATGGTTAGTTCCTAAGGGTCTGAACATCACCAATACAGCCAAGTCCAGAGCGGACTCATAGTATGACAAAATTATTGGGAAGTGTGACCTAGCTGGAAGGAACAAGTCAATAGGGATCTTGTTCTTGGCTTCTTCCTGTCCCTCTTTCTGCTTCCTGTCCACAATGAACTGAGCGGCTCTGCTCTGCAAACTCCTCCACCGTAGCACTCTGCCTCACTTGGAGGCCAGAAACAAGAAAGCAAAGCTCTGCAATCTGAGCCCCTGCAACTCTTAGCCATAATAAACTTTTCTTCTCTTAACTTGCACCAGGTGTTTTGTCTCAGTGATGAAAAACTAAGACAAGGAGCAGTTGCATCATTACCAGATGCTGGTTAAGAGCCCTGCCAATACCTCTGTCTTGGAACCCAGTGTCTGCCCAGTTGAAAACATTTTCAAAACATGGTTTGAACTGGACCTGTAACCTCAGCCTTCGAATGGCTGATAGCATTGCCACAAAAGCAAGGCCAGCCTGAGCTTCACAGAGAGTTTATGGCCAGCCTGGACTACACAGTAAATCTCTGTCTCAAAACACAAACAAAAATATGAGGTTCATACAAGGCATTGCGGTTCAGTTTTTCTAAGGAATGAAATCCTGCCATATCCTTCAACACGGGTGAGCCCTGAAGGACAATATGCTAAGTGACATAAACCAGTCATGGAAAGAAACGCTCTGTGGTTCCTCTTATAGGTGATGTCTGCAGCAGCCAGGTTCACAGAGACAAGACATGATGGTGGCTTCCGGGGACAAGGGGAGAGAGGAAAGTGAGAAACTGGTGCTTCGTGCATACAGTTGCAGTTCAAAAGGAAAACATCTAGAGGAGGATGGTGGTGACCACCGCACAGCGATTTGAAAGTACAAATGCCACCGTGAGTCTGTGTAAAAACAGATGGCAGTATGTGTGACGCATCTTACATCGGTCCAAAATAGAGAACAAGAAAAGCTTGCTGGTGAGAAAACAGACTAAGCTGGGGCAGGTCTGAGTTGAAAAGACTCCGCCCATCCTCAGGGAGGACAGGCATGTACCTGCCTCATGCCTCTGGCTGTCCAGAGGAGCCAAAAAACCCAATGTGCTCAAATCCACACACCACCAAGATGAAAAAGAACCAGCAATGCAGATCTGAATTCCTCTGCCCAGGGACCACTCCCACATCCCAAACATTCACAGCTGTGATGTTTCCTATACTAGCCCAATGACTGACAGGAGGCAGGATTCACAGACTTCGCCAAACTCCCAGAACTACTCAGCAGCCCAGACCATGCCCTAATTACAGGGCTGTGCATATAAGAACTGCTTAATAATTAGTAGGAAAAAATTCAAAACCCTGAATGTCCTGAGAAGGGAATGTGGCTGTAACCTGAAGCTTCTCAGCCGACCTGTGGGGAGAAATTCCAGAAGGATTCCCAGTTTCCCCCCCTTACCTTCTTAATTTGTCCAGCCAGTGGCCTCTTATCTCCCCAAGTAAATGAGTGTCAGCCAGAAACATGGTTTTCAACACAGGCTCCTGTCTACTGCCATGGGCTAGGGTCTTCACCTCAGGCCAACGGCACCGAAAGATGACCAGGTAATAGATGAAATATTCACAAAACAGAAGCACGGAGATGACAACGACTGTGAGTTTCAGCAGCAGCGCTCTCCTCCTCTTCAATGGGTGGAAGTTCTGTCTTTTCAGTCCCCAGCGGACCAGAGCCATGTCTCCTGCCGAGGAGTCACCAGCAGAAGAGAACCAAGTTCATCAAGAACCCACTCTGGAAGCCTAAGAGGGGTGGTGGAGATGGGGTCCTGCCCCGGGCTGTACCTACAGGAAAACAGGAAAGAAAAATCCCTGAAACTTGATTGCATATGTTTCCACAGAGTTGGGTTTGCCCTGCGAATTATTTCTTTCCCATGACCCTGATGGGCTGGGGCTTTTCTGAAGGAGGCTTAGAACGTTTCCGTGCTCATCCTGAGTCTTGGCTGACTTTTCCTATGAAGGAAGCAGGTTTCTGAGACATCTGCATAGCACAGTTGGTCAAAAGATGCCCTGAGATATGCTACGAGCTTTGTTCTGGCTACGACAGAATTCCCCAGCATGTGAAGGTGAGAATGTGAGAAGGGCAATGGCCCACAGGCCACAGAGAGTCTGGGCATCAGAGAAGCCACGAGAGGAGGAGAGGCCAGGGGCAACAGTGACCACAGGTCCCAGTGAAGCCAACAGAGAAAGGAAAGGAACAAAGACACTTTAAAAATACACTGGTGGAAACATCAAGTAGGTGGGTTACAGAAAAGCCAGGAAACCCCTGCTCTCGGTCTCCGATGTCATCCGATGACATTCTTGCTGGGATGACCTATACCCACACATATTGTATCAAATGGCTACGGAGGTATGCCCCTGGGTTTTCAGGCATTACTTGCAGCACAGGTGCTGTCAGGATATTGTCATTTTCACAGCAATACCCGCTTTCTGTATGTAAAAGTTTGTCACATCCTCACCTGCCCAAAAAGAGGAAAATGAGATTTGACCAAAAGGCAACACAAAAAACGTGAACTGGGCTCAGAATGAGTAAGCTGTGGAACTTCTCCCACTATGCTATTCGCTTTTTGTGTGTGTGAATGCAATAGGGCTTTTGTTAAATAAATAGCTGGCCAATGGGGCTGGAGCAGAAAGATCCAGCAGAATGAGAAGAGAGAGAGCAGATAGCTGCAGGGGGAAGACAGAAGGGAAACCAGACAGAAGTAGGCAATGAGAACCACATAGACGCAATGGTGGGAGAAGTCTGGTTAAATTAGAAGGTAGCTGAGAGACTGCTCCAGCAAAAAGGCCAACATCCTTACGCTATACAGCTGTCTCCTCATCTTTATTATTAAACCCCAAGCAGGACTCCAAAAGCCTCTCAATACATTCTTAGTAGGAGCCAGGATGTCTGTTCTTATACTCTGTTTTAGTTAGTGTTCTATTGCTGTGAAAAGACACCATGACCAAGACAACTTTTTCTGTTTTGTTTCTTTGAGACACGGTTTCTCTGTGTAGCTCTGGCTGTCCTAGACTCCCTTTGTAGACCAGGCTGGCCTCGAACTCACAGAGATGCACCTGCCTCTGCCTCCTGAGTGATGGGATTAAAGGAGTGTGCCATCATGCCCAGGTGGCAATGCTTATAAAAGACAGACTTGGCCACCTGCAGCTTGCTCACCTCCCCAGCTGGGTCCACTAGCCCCTGCAGCTGCTGGTGGATGGAGCAGTGGTCTCAAGCCAAAGCTACAGTGAAGCCCTGTGGTGAAGGAGTGCCCATGGCCAGTACAGCCACCACACCCACACTGGCCAGAGCCTGCACATAGCCTCCCACTGCTGATGCCAAGGCACCTGTGGCCTCATCAGCTACTTCCAAAAAACCTGCTGAGGAGGGAGAAAACTGAAGCCTTTTGAAGCCTCAAATCCCACCCCCAGAGACACACCTCCTCCAACAAGGTCACAATTTACCCCAACAAGGCCACCCTTCTTAATCCTTCCCAAATAGTTCCACTAAATGGGGACCAAGAATTCAAATATATGAGCTATGGGTACCATTCTCATTCAAACTACCGTACACTACAGAGGGATTTACTTAGGTAAGAGTGACAAGGGTGTTAGGTGTTAGTGTGCAGGTGGTCCCCCTAGCCTGCCTTTCAGGGTCCTAGCAACCTATGTCATCGCCTGCCACCACTGCGAGGTGTGTGCGGGACAAAAGGCTGCCACCAGAGTGCTCTCTCTCGCCCTCTCCTTCTCCTACTCCCTCTCCTTCTCTCTCTCTCTCTCTGTCTTGGACTCTCCATCCTCTGCCTTCAAGGCTCTGTCCCTTCATGGCTCTATCTATATGCCCAATCACCCACCTCTATCCCTCCTCCTGGAGGCCCTAATTTCTCTTCCCTTCCCTGCCTTCTCTCTCCCCCATTCCCCTTTCCAACAATAAGCCTCCTTGCACCAGATAGGTTACCGTGGCTTAATCATTATTATAACATTGGTGCCCCTTTCCCACAACAAAATTCCTTATACCAGATATGTTGTGTGGTCTTAACCATTATTATAACATTGGTGCTGTGAAACTCAATGGGCTCTCCCATTGTCTTGGCACACCAGGATCCCTTCTACACCCACCTAAAACAGATTTGCTTTCTCTCCTGGTGCTTCTTGTGGGCCTAAGCTACACCCTGAGACCGTGTATCCAACTTGCCACCACCTGCAACAAATCTGCCTTCCGGCCCACCAATCGCTCACCACTCCATCCACCACTGATAGTCAGGTAAGTGTCACCTGTCCCTGCAACCCTGCATTTTATTCTAGGCCCTACTGTGCTACTGTGTGCCTGCTCTCCTTCCTGCTCCTCCATCACCTCCACCCAGAAGCTGCCTGTAAATCCACAGCTCCCCTAGGCCCTCATGGCTTTCCCGACTCTGTTCCTCAATCTTTTCCCATAGATGACATCCTCTAATGAGAAAACTCATTTTTTCCCCCTTGCCTTCTGGCTTCTACAAAAGTCCTGTTACTAAGTACCAGGCACTGAGTCTCTCCGGGCTTAGCCAGGCTTAGCTCTGACCCTGTTGAGTGCATGAGGACTGACTGGCTTGTGTCATTCCTCCTTCTCCTTTCTCATCCACAGAACTGGGATGTCTTCAGATTTTCTCATTCCCCTTTGGGAAGCCTCCAGCTTCTATACCTAAAACCCAACCTGAAGGGCTTTAATTTTTTTTTTTGCCTTTCTAATGAAGTTTTTAATATTATTCAGGAACACTAAGAGTAATGGATGAAATGGAAAGCAATTCCTCTTTTATCCAAGTCACAGCACCAATGTTATGACAATGATTAAAGCCACGTAGCATATCCAGTATAAGGAAGTTTATTGTGGGAAAGGTGGAGGGGGAAAGAGGACAGGGAAAGAGAGAGAGGAGGAAGCCCATGTCAGAGGGAGAAAGAAAGAAAAAGAGCGAGGGGACAGAGGAAGAACAGAGAGATAAAAAGGCTGAGAGAAAGAGACTGAGAGAGATGGGGTCCTTTTATTGTGCACACACCTGGTGGTGGTAGCAGGTGATGACATAAGAGGTTGCTAGGCTAGTGGACCTGCCTGACTGACTCTATATTTAACATGAGGTCAAATATAGAGTCAGCCAAATGTCTACTTAGGGGACTAAGTAGATCTGCAATGAGATAGGTCCACTTGCCCTAGGTCCGCCATATTCCTGTTCTCCACAATTACTGATCAGACCTGTAGAATGTTTAATGTAGGGGTGGCCTTGTTGTTGTTGTTCTCCCTCCTGGGAACTTCAGTAAACCAAGGCTGGCCTAGGCAACAGGATGAGCAACCACACTGCACCTACCTCCCTCCCCATCCCCTCCCCCAGCAGTGCTAGTGCTGAGTGGATGTCCACAATGAGAAAGCAGAAGGCTCCATCTGTCGCCATCCCTCTGGCCTGCATCACACTTAAGACCAAGGGTACCAATATAGCATCACCTGTGTGGCCCTCCTGTGGAGTCTCATCTGGCTGACAGTCATCAAAAAGCTTCCAGGTTTCCCAAGATGATGAAATCCCACAATGGTGGCTTGATAATTAGTCTCCTACACCCACTTCCTTTTCACCTGCGAACCCTGTTTGGGCAGTTGTGTCTAAGGAGCTATGTCAGAAGCAGAGCGAAGGCCCAGACACAGCTGTCCAGTTAATGCACTGCCGCAACCTAACCCGTGAGCCCTCAGCTGTGGAGGGACGCACAACACAGAAGAAAAAATTCCATCCCTCTCTTCAGATGCCTACCTTCTTTCCACATAGCAAAAAAAAAAAAAAAAAAAAAAACATCTGGTGAGGAGGCTTAAAAGCAAGGAAAGAAAAGAGGGACAGAAAAATAGGAAACATAAAAGGACCAGAGGGCAAGCCAGCAGGCTAGGGCTACTTCATGTTCTCATGAGGAAAACTTTAGTGCCATGTAAATCAGCTCTCCAATATAACATGATCATTGGGGTGGGGGGGGGCTGTGCTTGGTGTCTATAATTCTAGTACTCTGGATTGCTCCAAGGCCAGCCTGCACTACACAGTGAAGCCAGCTAGGATACAGAAGAACATATACTTGGAAAGCTTCAGACACTAGATTCCTGAACTAAATTTCTTTTCTTCCTCTATTCAAAACCTCCTGAGCTCCTATTTCCAATGTTGTCTACAGTGTTACAGGCAAAATATGTCCCTGCTTCTCAGTCATGTGGAGATAATGGGAGGGCATCACCAAAGCCACCATGCCATTCAGAACAGTACAAGAGCTGGAAATAGAAATGTCCATAATCCCAGCCCTACTCAGGAAGCTGAGGGAACCACAAGTTCAAGGTCAGTCCTAGCAATTTGGTCAAACTCTGACTCAAAATGTGTAAAGGCCTTGGGGTTTACTTCAGTAGTAGGGTATGTGCCTAGTATCTACCAGGTAGGGACCCAATCTTAAATCTAGGGTGTGTGTGTGTGTGTGTGTGTGTGTGTGTGTGTGTGTATGTGATATACCCTCCCTCCCCCACCTTACAAAATTACCTGACACTAAGGACTTTAAAAAATGGAAGTACAATTATAGCAACAAGTAGAAAGACAGAAGTTCCTCTTGTTTGGCTTTGACAAAAAGGTTTAAAGACTGGTAAGTAAGAACACAGAACAATTTTTTCATCCAGTAAGTCACTCTTCAGAGGAAATCTCAGGCTCACTCACCATTATGAGGAAGTAATGACAAGCCTCCCTTAAGCCTCTTCGGAAAAAGCTTTCAGGGAGAAATAAACAGAAGACTGAAGTAATGTCTTGGTTCACCCATCCACTCGGTTGATCCAAGCATGGGGGAAGTCATCATTCAAACTAAAAATGTCTGAGGAATTGGTTCTAGTGTGTGTGTGTGTGTGTGTGTGTGTGTGTGTGTGTGTGTGTGTGTAGATGAAATTCAGGACCTCAAAATGCTAGCCAAACACTCTACCACACCCATAACACAGTACTACAATACTTTATGCTTTTTTTTAAAGCAACTGAGATAGAGAACTTTGTGAGCCCAGCTTGCCCAGAGAGTCACCTCACCTTTTAAAGAACACTACTTCCGGGCTGAGTTGGGTGCCAAGGCTCCAGGCTGGCATCTACTTTCCAAAATCAGACTATAGTCACCTGAAATAAAGCAGAAAATATGTTCTGATGCTCAATTAGATTTCACTTAGTGAAGTATCAACAAGCAACCTGACCATAAAAGTAAAAAAAACAAAAAATGGTTTCTTTTGTTTTTGTTTTAATAACTGGCATTATGTTGTCGAAGACTATTCTTTCTAAGGCTGGGAATGTGCATCAACGATGGAGAAGACTTTTGAGTCCCCACATCGCAATCAAGTTGTCTTAGTTTGATTTCATGTAAACACCGTAGCCATAAGCAGCTTGGTAGGAAAGGACTTATTTGGTTACATACCATAGGTTAAATAAAGTCCCCTGAGGGAAAACAAGGCAGGGACTCGAGGCAATCTTGAGACAGGAAGTGAAGCAGGGACCACGGAGGAACACTGACTTTCGCCCTTGGCTTGTTCGCTTTGCTTTTTTATATACTGCAGGACCACCCTATCTGCCCAAAGTTGCCTCAGGGGTCAGGGCCCTACCACATCAGTCATTAATCAAGAAAATGCCCACAGACTTGCCTACAGACTAATCTGACCGGGGCAATTCTTCAGTAGGGATTTCCTCCCTCCAAATGTCTACGTTTGTGCCAAGTTGACAGAAAACAACCAGCACTCAAGTCTTTCGAATAATCTAAGACATATAGAGCATTGTTCTATGCTGCCCAACACATAACAGATTGCCACAACCTACAACTGAAAGCAAAATATTTTTTCTTTGCTGACTGATTCTTAATTTCAAAGCTATCATCAAATATATAAATCCTCCTTCAAAAAGAACATAAAAAATAATACTTAAATGCACCCCTCCTGGTTGTTTATAATCTTAAATATATTATTAACACGATCTCAAAAATCGCCATTTGCATGTGCAATTTCCCATAAATGATGATTTTTTTTTTCAATCTGAGAAGTAACTGAGATAGCCCTACAAGTCAACACCTCTCTCGACGAGTAAATAATCTTTCCAGAAAGCTATTTTTTTCAGAGCTTTCACGGGTGTGGCACAGGGGCCATGAAGTTCCAAACACTGAATAAGAAACAGCAGTTGACCTTGAAGCGTAAAGGTGGCAGGGCCACAGAACCCACTTTTTCGCCTTGCTTGATCCCTGCGCTAGGCAGGGAGCGAAGCCACGCACGCAAAGCCCCAGGAAGCCCCGGGATGCCATCACCCGCCCTGGGACCTCGGCCACGGCGGTGGGACAAGGACCCCGGCCGGGGCTGCGGCCCCAGCGCGGGGCTGGTGTCAGTCACCCCGGAAAGCCGGGGTCCTCCAAAGCCGGCGCCCGCGTAGTGGAACGCCAGCAGCGGGAGGCTCCGGGGCCGGGGCTGGGCTTCGGGGAAAGCAGATGGAAATAAAGATGGAAACCTACGCGCAGGGCTGCGCCGGCCTCGGGTGCCACGCTCCGGGGAGCGCCTGCGCCTCCTCCAGCCTGGGACGGGGCGGCGGCGGAGTCGCTGAGCGGGGCGGCGGCAGGGAGGAGCCGCCGGGAGCGGGTGGGGATGCGCGATGGAGGACGGGCCGGTTGGGCACCGAGCCGCGCGCGCCCCGGGGACCTCGAGGCCTGCGTGCCGCACAGTGGCTGCTGTGGCGCCGGCCGCCGCACGACCTGCGGCCAAAGTCCCTGCCCGCGGTGACACCTTCTCGGGAATCGACTCAGGAAGCTGCGGGAGTCCTTCCGGCCTGCCGCCAGGGGCGATTGTGTCTTCTTTTGTCGCCTCCCGAGCCTGGCCAAGTAGCTTTTGGAAAAAAATACTCCTGTGTGGATGAGCCTGACAGAGGCTCGTTGCGGGGTTTCGTTTTCTTTTCAGTGATTTAAAGCGTAGCATGTTCAACTTTGGGCACCCGCTCATCCGGTGTTTTAGATAATTCTTAGAATAAGCCCGGAAGGGGGACAGAAAAGAAAAGGAAAGCATCGAGGTCATTAACCCGTGCTTGAAGAAGTGCATGAAGCGTGGGCTTGAGAAACTGCACAGCCGGTCCAGCTCTGCAGATCCCAGTACGGTTTGTAGAGCAAACCGCGGGGTGGAAAGTCAGAACACAACGCCCGGAATGCCTTAAGCCGTAAATGGTCGCTAGCTACTGGGGGAAAAAAAAAAAAGACTGTGGTCTTTTAAACTCCGTCCGGGCGAGCAACTTTTAACAACACCAGAGTAAGGCGTATCCACGGTGATGTAATGCTCGAAGATCAGGTGGGGGAGGAAATAGCGGAGCCCAGCGAGCACGCTGGATAACACCCCCGGGAGCCACCAGCCAGAACCAGGAAGCAGAGCTCCTGCGGACTGGAAACCATCTTTATTCAAAAGTAAAAGTCAGGCCGCTGGGCATGGTGGAACACTCCAGATCCCCATCGACCATCGCCTTCATTATATAGCATTCCTGTCTCGATCTTCTTTTTTTTTTTTTTTAAATATTTTTCTTTTTGGTATTTCAAGACATGCTTTAGGATCTAATCACTCTGGCAACTGGCCCAACTGGTCTCAGTCAACCACCAGAGGAGAGACTTAAAGCCTTCCAACATCCTGTGCTCATAGGTAACAAGATTAGGGTGAGGCTTGAACGCAGCCAGCCAGTCAAGATTAGGGTAGGATAGGAACCATAGTTTGAATACTGGGTCCCCAGTAAGAGCTGCTATTTGAGAAGGTTGCAGAGCTTTTAGGAGATGGAGCCTTGATGGGGAAGTCTATCACTGGAAGAGGGTTTGAGGTTTTAGTGCCTATCCCCGCTTCCGGTGGATTCTCCCCGCTTCCTGTATGCTGATAAATTGTGTGACCTCTCTGCTTTCAGAGTACCAGGCTGGCCACGCCTTCCCCTCCGAGTGATGGCCTGTATCCCCTCTGGAACCATAAGCTCTGACTCCCCCCACCCCCCACCCCCACAAAAGCCCTTTTCTCCCCTAAGTTTCTTATTGTCAGTTTTCTATCACAGCAACAGAACAGTAACTAATACAAGCTACAGGGTCGGGAGTGCACAGGCAAAGCCCCTCAAAGCTGGAAAACGCAAGGAAATAAAGAATCTCAGAACCCCTACATGATCTACATCCAGTTTTAGCTCTGTGGTACCCGTAGTGGACTCCTACCCTACAGAACTGTATCTAACCAACTGTAAGATGGCTGATTTGTGTTATTTAGAGTAGGACATTTAAGGCGATGGGCAGAACCCTGGGTTTAATTGCTCTCTAATTTTGAGGAGGAGGGGAGGAAGAAAGAAAAGCTGTGTTGGAATGTTAGGGTCCCGTGAATCACTGAAGAAAGACCCCAGACTCAGATGGCATGCAAAAACAATGAGCGTTTATTCTACGGAGAATTCCAGCATGGGGGGTGGGGGCCGGTTATCACCTTCACAAAACAGCCGCCGACCTCCAGGGGAGCTTGAAGGCTCCTTTTAAAGCCAGAAAGGGGAATTCCTCCTGCTGCTATGTGACCTTGATTGGGACTGTCTGGTTCTTTAGAATTGAGTCCTCTCAGGAAAAGAGTATTGTGCACTGTGGTTTCAGATGTTGGTTTCAGTACCCAGAGATCTGGTAACTTCTCTGCCACAGGCATTGTTATGAACGTTGAAGGATCTCCCGAATCCACGTGATGTAAAGAAGGTTCCCCAGTTATCCCTGATTGGTTAATGAAGATGCTGAAGCGTGTGACTGGGCAGAAGAGAGGTAGGTGAGGCTTCGCTTCCCAGGCTTGGAGTCTCCGAGAAACCAAGAGGAGGAGGAAGTAAGGGCAGAGGGGAAGGACGTAGTTCTGCAAGTGTGTGGAATGGTCTAGGAGCACAAGATCAAGGAAGTGCACCGTAAGGACGGACTGATGGAGCAGAAGCTGCCTGGCAGCCATCAGATTGGCAAGTAACTGGCTTTTGTGTGGGTTTTAAGGGTGGTGGGATTGGAGGGGCTCACAGTCCGCCCAGCGTAGCGCCTACAGCTTAATAATGAATCACAGTCTCTCTGTGCCAGTCACTGAGGCACTAGATGGTTGAGGAAAACTGCTGCTGTAATCACTTCCTGTGTCAATCAATATACACAGAACAATTCATTCATTGTACACAGCTGTATGGTTTAGAGTCATTGCATTGGTCATTGTCCTAGCTCCCTTTCTGTTCCGTTCTGTGATAAAAATAAATAAAAATTTAAAAACAAGATGACTAACTCTATGGAAGAAAATGTTTGTTTTGGCTACGGTTCCAGGGTGGATAAGAGTTTGATATGGTAGACAGGAATGGCAAAGGAGGAGGAAGCTAGGAGTTCACATCCTTCTCAACTGAGAGAAAGAGTAAGGAGAGAGAGAACTGAAAGCACGGGGAGGGTATATACACTCACAGCCCACCCCCAGTGACACACTTCTTCCAGCAAGGGCTCACTTCCAGAACCCCACACACTGTGCCGCCAACTGGGAACAAATCTTCAAATACCTGAGGCCTATGAGGGACATTTCTCCTTCAAACCACTGCAGTCCTTCTTACCTAAAGCAGAAAAGGAAGACGTTGTATTTTTACCTTCATATATATGTAAGGGGTTTGTTTGTTTGTTGTTATTGTTGTTGTTGTTTTGTAACAACCTAAGAAATACATTTTCCAAAATGTTTCTTTTTTTTTTTTTTCCCCAGAAGGGTAGGTTCACCTAGCATGGGATATGATACATCTAACTTGAAAGGGAATTTTATGCCATGATACTTTTGTAAAAGAAAGTATAAGTAATAAAGTAACATTTGTTTTCAAAACTGCAAACATTTAAAAACATAGTGTACTGTACTTTAAAGATGTCTTATCTAGGCTGGTTTCTGTCAAAAATCTTCCTACTACACCTTCAAGAATGCTAATCCAGGGCTGAAGATATAGCTCAGTGGTTTAGAGCACTTATTCTTGCAGAGGACCCAGGTTCAAATCCCAGCACCCACATGGCAGCTCACAACCAATTGTGACTCCAGTTCCGGAGAACCCGGTGCCCTCTTCTGATTTCTGGTTTGTGTTATGATATCTATATCACACACATGCAAGCAAGATACCCATATATATAAAGTAATAAAAATTTAAAATCTCACCAGCATGGACTGGTCAGATGGTTTGATCCCCAACGTCACATTAGTAGAAAGAAACAACTGACTCAAATTGATTAATTAACTAATTAATTAATTTATAATGATATAATAAAGTTTTCAATGACTGCCAACATTTACAAAAATTCTCTTCCTGTTAGCGCATATATATATTTGAAGAAGTAGATTAGACAATTAAACAAATTTATAGAAAATTTAAAAGAAAATTAACTCCATGCTTCAGCTAGAGCTCACTTGGTCGAATTCTGTCTAGTATCTACCCTGGGTTCAACCCCTGGTACCACATAAAGCCATGTGTGTTTGCTACAAGTCTGTAATCCCAGCACTCAGAAGGTGGAAGGAGAAGGATCAGAAGTTCCAGGCCATCCTGGAACTACCAGAGCCACATAGCAATCCTCAGCTACATAGCAAGCTCAAGGCCAGCCCGGGGCACATGCATCCCTATAAAGATAAAAAAATAATTTAAAAAAAATGTAAAGTCTCTCAAAATATGTAAAGGTAAAATAGTTTTCTGTTGTGTCTTTAAGGCTTTATAGAAAGATGCTTCATCTAGTTGTATTGTCAGTTCTTTTTTCTTTTATTTGTCCATGAATTAAAGACACAGAGTCATGACAACTTTAAAGTTCTCCACTGGAAGATTTCCTGCAATTTCTTCAGACTTTCCTTTAGAAACTGCTTTAAGACAGGCTTCTCGCTTGCTGACACCCTGGGAAGAAAAGTGTTAAGACGATGGTTCATTCAGCAGGAAACAGCACTTGCCACCAAACCTCTGAAGACCAGAGTTGTTCCCCAGGGCCCACACTGAGATCAAGTTTACAAGTTGCTCTCTGACCTCCACAAGGCATCGTACCCACAATAAACATTCCCGGTATAAAATAAACACTGTATGGTTAGAAAGACCAGGTTTAACGTACAGAAAGCCAAGGAAACCAATGATGCCAGATGGTGAACTTTATTTGAGGTGAGCAAAGGCTATATAGTTTTTGGGGAGTGGGTGGAGGGTTTCCAGGGTAGATGTGCACTATTGGCTGGGGCTTGAAGTGCCAGGGAGGATTTATTGGCATTTGGCAGCACAGTCCTATCATATGAATGGGAACCCAGTACCTAATTATCCTGTGGGCAGCAGTGGGGAACTGTGTCAAAGGTTATACTCCAGATATGGTTAGAGGCATCTGCACCCAGAGACACTCTCCAGATGAGGTCAGGCAGAGAGTAGGAGGCCCTGCTCAGGAGAAAGGGTTTCCTCCATTAGCACAGAGCCCAGAAAAGCTTTCTGGACCTGGAGAGGGGAAAATAAAGGAAATCAGAGAAATGGCCCTCGTGTCCATTAACACCCTTTCTAACTTTAATAGCACTTTCCCAATAGTTTGTTCTTAATTGTCTCTGGTTTGCAGATACCAAAAAACACAACTTAGCCTCTAGAGTTTCACATTCACGTCTCAGTTCCTTTTTCTCTGGGTGTGTGTATGGTGTATATGTGGGGGTGACTGAGATGCTGACACCTGGAGTCTTCCTCTCTCACTCTCCACCTCAGTTTTAAGAGATGGGCTCTCTCAACGAACCCAGAGCTCTCTGATTGGCAACCAGCGCCGGGGATCCAAGTTCGTTCACCTCCCTATCACCAGGGCTGTGGTTACAGAAATGATTGACCATGCCTATCTTTTACGTGGGTACCAGAGAGCCAAACTCAGGCCCTCATTTTTTTGTAGAAGGTTCTTTACTGACTGAGCTATCTCCCCGACTTAAGATGTGGTTTCTGTAGACAAGAGACTCCAAACAAGCCCAGAAACACAGATGAATTACAATTGTCAACATGGCTAACTTGAAGGGATATTAATGTCAGGCATTAAGACTAAACGCAGCTGCCATGATGAAGGCTGTGGCATTGACACAGAGGCGCAGAGGTCAAGTAGACAGCAGAGGCCAGAGAAACCACGACTGGTGATTCTCAAAAGGGAAACCCTGGGTTTGGTGGCACAAACCTAGAATCCCAACAATCAGGAGAGTGAGTCAAGAACATCACCAAGTTCAAGGCCTGTGTGGCTACCCAAGACCCTGTCTCAAAAAGTCAAAATAATATCTGGCAATCTGGAGTAGTCCAAATGACATAGGCCATGTCAAGGTCTGGATATTCTCCATGTGTATACGCCATCAGAGTTTCAGAGAAGAAAAGAATGTATTTCAACTACCATCTAGGAAGGCAGTAAGAGTCCAGCGATAAGGGTGTTGAAAGAAACCACCTATCAGAAAAAGGCAGAGATAGAAGGTTTATTAAACGTTCAGCCACAACAGGCAGGACAGAGAAACTGTTTGCAGAGCATTCTTCAGGGCTGCACTTTGGGAGGTGTTTCAAAAAGCACGGACAGGCTGTTTTAATGCCACAGTGCCTTCAAAGTATTTCAATCAGGGCTTATCATGGTCATCAACAGACTGGCCCTGAAGCAGTAGACTCAACCATGACCACAGTCCTAAACTATCATCCACATCAACCCAGTAAGTGATTCAACAGAAAAATCATTCCTCATTTCAGTACTGCCATCTTCTTTTTTATTTTATGTTTAGATATATTTGAATATGGTATAGATGTGTGGGGCAGCTGTGGCACGCGAAGGACAGAAGAGGACATTCAATGTTCTACTCTGTCACCCTTTAGTTTCTAAAGACAGAATTTCCTGCTCCTCTATTTATAATCTCTTTCTGAGCACATTTCTATCTCAACCCCCATCGCTAGGAAAAAACAGATGGTCCTTAAATGTTTGTAAAGAGTGGAGGTGGCCTTGGAGCTGGAGAGATGGCTGAGCAGTTAGGAATTCAGCCTGTGACCACACCGGGTCGGGAAGCAGGGCCCAGGGAACTCTGCAGACGAGGAGATGGAAAGATTGTAAGAGCCATAGATGGTGGAAGACAACAGGGAAGCAGTGCCATGCAGACACAACAGGACCAATGCACTCCTGAACTCAGGGTCTGACAGCACGTGCTGCTGCAAGCCAGAGGGGGTCTCAGCACTGAGAGGGGAACCAGATACCAACCCCATCCCTAACCCAGAAGCTATCTCAAATGGTCAACTGCTGGCAAAGGAAAAATTAGTTTTCTTCAACAGTACCTCACCAAGTATACAAACCAACTTAGGGAAGGCCCCATACCCAGCAGCTAACGTTTGGGGGATGTTTTGTCTCATAATGCTTTGTTTGAGATTTTGCTTTACTTTTCTTTCTTTCTTTCTTTCTTTCTTTCTTTCTTTCTTTCTTTCTTTCACCTTACTTGTTTTTTGCTTATCTTATTCTGGTTCCTTACTTTGTGTTTTTATGGGGTTTGTGTGTGTGTGCAAATTTGTATGTGTCTCTGGGTATATATGTGTTTTCATGCTTTTTTTCTTTGGACTTTGTTTAGGTTTTTTTGTTTTTGTTTTTTTAGTTTATTTGCTTAGTTTTGTTCTGTTGTTTTTGTTTTGAAAAAAGGAGGCATGAAATTGGATGGATTGGGGAGGATCTGGAAGAAGATGAGGGAAGAAAAACTGGAATCAGAATACATATGAAAAAAATAATTTTCTTTTTCTTTCTTTTGTTTTTTTTTTTTTTTTTTTTTTTTTTTTTTGAGACAATGTTTCCCTGTGTGTAGCTCTGAGTGTTCTGGAACTCAGTCTGTAGATGAGGCTGGCCTCAAAATCACAGAGATCCACCTGCCTCTGCCTCCCAAGTGCTGGGATTAAAGATATGGCCATCACGCCTGGCTAAAAAGTATTTTCAATTAAGAAAGAAATTCTCACCGTTTTTGCAGAGGACCTGAGTCAGATTCCCAGCATTTACATCAGCAACCACCATAACTCCAGATCCAGAGGGATCTGCCACCTCAAGCTGCCACAGTTACCTACATTCACATGTGTGTACACACCCACACATGCACGCACACACACACCATAAACTAGAGATGGCTCTGCAGTTAAACATATGCACAGATCCAGGCTTGGTTTCTCGCACCCATGTCTGCTGGCTCACAGCCTCCCGCAGCTCCAGCTCCAGGGGAACCTGATGCTTTCTGGATTCCTCCAGCCCCTATACACAAAAACAGACACACACAGACACACACACACACACACACACAATTTTAAGGATAAAACAAAAATTTTTAGACATATGGCTAGTTCAAAGTCCAAAAAACTGTACACATTTCTTTGGTTGTTTTTTTATTTTATTTTATTTGTTGTTGTTGTTTCAAGACAGTGTTTCTCTGGGTAGCCTTGGCTGTAGACCAGGCTGTCCACAAACTCACAAAGAATCCCCTGCCTCTGCCTCCCTGAGTGCTGGGAACCGCACCCGCCTCTATGGACATTTCTTAGAAACACCCAGAAGGAAGGGACTGTGAGTGAAAAGCTCCAGTTGTTAGGCTTAGTCCCTGTCTGCAGCAACACACAGGAGAGGGAGAGAGAGATCCCAGCTGAACAAAGATAACAAATGGCCTCTTTGGGCTTCTCAGAAGTATCTGCTGGCGCTGTACCGAGTGTTTGCGTACAGTGGTGTTGACTGACCTGAAGAACAAATGGATGAGGCTAATAAAACTCATTCGGCCACTTGGTGCCACTCATTCAAAACTGCTTCTCTGAGCACTGTCCACAATAGATCATTTATGGACTCAACCTCGGTATCCAACAGGAGAGAAACAGGTAAGGAAGATGTGTTCACATAAGAATGGATTTCTCAGCTATTAATAAGAGCAAAGCTGGAAACTGAATGCAGCAAGAGGTGATTAAATGGAGTTGAATTAAGCCAGTCTCAAACAAATATCATATGTCTTCCCTCCTTTGTGGTTCCTAGATTTTTATATAGATACACAAAATCACATACATATATGTGACCTGAAAGTGAAAGTAAAACCATTTAGGGAACAAGTGGGAGGGGGAGGAAGAAAAGGGGAGCAGAGGTCGTGAGGTGGTGTCATCAGTATACAATAGTATATACTTACAAAAACGTTAAAAACAGATTTCTTAAACTCCACTTGGTTTTAACTTTGTTGCTTGTTTTTGTTTTTTTTGGTCCATAACTGAAACCTACATTTTTTAATTTAACAAAAAAGTATGCCTGTCAAGCCCATCATGGTGGCAACCACATACAATCCCAGCACTTCAGAAGCAGAGTGAGACTCTGTCTAAGGAGTCCAGGAGAAAAAGAACACGGTGGAATTTCTGTTTATTGGAGGACTTTTTGGTTCATTGGTTGGTTAGTTACTGTTTGTATATGTGTGTGAGAGAGAGAGGGACAGAGAGAAAGAAAAAGGAGAGAGAGAGAGAAACTGAACTGAATCATGTAGCCGAGACAGGCCTTGAATTCTGGACGCTTGAGCCCGCCTCGCCCAGGCGCTGGGATCACAGAAATGCATCACCATGCCTAGCATTGTTAAATTCTTTATTCACTACCACATCTGAAATGCACAGCCCAGTCCCTTAAATAGAACATAACTGATTGACAGGTAAATGGACTTAGATGTTGTATGAAAAAAAGTTAATTTTGATGGGAACTTGAGGGTGTTTTTTTTTTCCCCATCAGTGTCTACAAGAGCAGAGATGCAGCTCCTACAGCTGCTCTCATTTAAAAACTTGTGGGTTCACTTCCGTAGACAGCCCTCCAGAGTTTGCTGAAGAAGGAATGTTCTCCTTAAGGAGAGAAGCCATCCATCCTCTCCCCAGCCTTGCTCTGGGCTATTGAAAAGGAAACTCTTAAACACCTACTACAGCTTTGTCTTTCTGAATTCTTGATTCTTATTTGTATGCACATCTTCACTGTAGAAATGAACAAAATACTTTTTAGCATGAACATATGTAATGGAATTATGATTCAAGACTAAAAGAAAAAGCGTAAGTTTTCTACTATATTTTTCAGTGATGAGGTTGAATCCAAGGCCTCACACTTGCTACACAAGCCCTCTAACCACTCCCAAACTTGATTTCATTTATTTATTTATTATTTACTTATTTATTTGGTTATTGAGACAGGGTCTCACTATGTAGCCTTGACTTAGCTAGAACAGGCTGGCCTTGAATTCAGACGTCACCTGCCTCTTCCTTTGTACTTGGGGATTAAAGGAGTACACAATCACATCCAACAGATATTTTTATTATTAAGCTTGTTTGGGTTAAGGATATAGCCCAGCTTTGGCTTTTTTGTTTTGTTTTGTTTTAGTTTTGGTTTGGGGTTTTTTTGTTTGTTTGTTTAGTTGGTTGGTTGGCTGGTTTCTATCAAAACAGGGTGTTGTGTTGTTGTTTTTTTCTGTGCAGCCATGGCTGTCCTGGAACTTGCTCTGTAAACCAGGCTGGCCTCAAATTCAGAGACCTGCCTGCCTCTGCCTTCTGCATGCTGGGGTCAAAGATGTGCAGCACCACCGCCTGGATGATAGGATGATACAGCCCAGTGTTAAGACACTTTCCTAGCATGTGTGAGGGTCTAAGTTCAATTCCTCAGAATGCAAAAAGAAAGGGAAGGAAGGAAGACTTGGAAAGATATATACATCAGATGCATGCCTAGTACCCGCAGAGGTCAGATGAGGGTGTTGGATCCCCTAGAACTGGAGATACAGATGGTTCCCTCATGTAGGTGCTGAGAAAGGAACCCAAGCTGCAAAGGGCAGCAGGTACTCTTAACCACTGAGCCATCTTTCCAGGCCTCATGTGTTATTCTTTGATGTGTGAAGGTGAGGATTTGTATTTCCCTTGAACTTTTTAAGAATGTAGATGTGACTGCTTAGTTATAAATGAAATTTTTTTGACTGGCCTAGAACTCACTACGTAGCCAAAGCTGGCCTTAAACTCTTTTTTTATTATTTTATTTTCACAATTTATTTATTATATATCCCTATTGAAGCCCCCTCCTTCAATTGCTCCCAGTCCCACCCTTCCTCTTTGCCCTATCCCCTTCCCCTAGTCCACTGAGAGGGGGAGTTCTCCTCCTCTGCCATCTGCCCATAGCTTATCAAGTCTCATCAGGACTGCTTGGATCCTCTTCCTTCACGGCCTGGCAAGGCCGACTCACCAGGGGCAAGTAATCACAGAGCAGGCAACCGACTTCATGACAGAGGCAGCCCCTGCTCCCCTTACTCAGGCACCCACATGGAGACTGAGCTGCCAATCAGCTACATCTGAACAGGGGGTCTAGGTCCTCTCCATGCATGGTCCTTGACCTTAAATTCTTGATTCTCCAGCCTCTAGCTTCCAGGTACTGGAATTACACATATGCACCATCACAACTGGCCTTATTGTTTAATTTCAATGTGCTAACAGTTATAATGCGCTCACCATTACACCCACTATAACCATGTAAACTCATGAAGAACAGTTCAGAGGCAACTTAAAGTGAGTGAGGTGCTACATAGTTTTGTTGTTGTGTTTATAGGCTCAGGAGTCAAACCAAAGCCCTTCCATATGCTAAGCATACATTCTTGCCCTGGGACTCAGTTCCACCTCAGATACATGGTTTTGCAGCATCCCTTTAAAGTTGACTAAGTGAACATTTTAAGATCACTGAGGTGGCAACCTCTATCAGATCTCCTTGGAGTAGATGGAAATTAGCACAGAGCTCCATGACCCGACAATGTGCAGAGAGTGAGAGACTTTGGAGCACT
Organism: Meriones unguiculatus; assembly: GCF_030254825.1. Lineage (NCBI taxonomy): Eukaryota > Metazoa > Chordata > Mammalia > Rodentia > Muridae > Meriones > Meriones unguiculatus. Next base: position 22,152,714 of record NC_083350.1, on the reverse strand, counting down.
CCATCCTAAATGAGATGTCTTCATCAAAGTCCTTCTCTCAAGGCTTGGGGATCCATGTGCAAGAGGAGGCAGAAAGATTCTAGGAGCCAGAGGTGATGGATGACTCCAAGAAAACACTGTCTTCTAGACACAGCAGGACCGATGCACACATGAACCCACAGAGACTGTAACACCACATGCAAGATCTACACAGGCTCAAAACAGAAAAATCTCAGCACTGAGAAGGGGAAGTGACCACAAATCACTACCCCTAGGCAAGATGCTAGTTGCATTTGATGCTTGCTGGGAAAGGGAATATTGGTTTTCTCCAATGTCACTGAGTAGATCAACCACACTCCCCAGCAGGCTCCATACCCAGGAGTAGTCAGCCAACACTAAGCAAACTCTGTGTTTGTTTGCGGGTGCTTTTTATTCTGTTTTGGTATTTTCCTTTAGTTGATTTCTTTCCTTTCTTCCTTCTTTTTAGGTTCATTTGTTTGCTTGTCTAATTTGATTTTCATTTTATGGGAGTTTTGTTGTTTTTCTTGTTTTGTTTTGTGTGCGTGTTTTTTTTTGAGAGAGAGAGAGAAAGGAAAAAAACATGAAGTTAGGTAGGTAGGGAAGTGAAAAGAATATGGGAGGAGTAGGGAAAGGAAAAAGAATATGATTAGAATATATTATATAAAATTTTTTAATAATTTTGTTTGTTTTCTAGAACAAGGTTTCCTCTGTGTAGTCCTGGCTGTCCTGGAGCTCACTTTGTAGACGAAGCTGGTTTCAAACTCAGAGATCCACCTGCCTCTGCTTCCTGAGTTCTGGGATTAATGGCATGCACCACCAGTTCCTGGCTAATAATTTTTGTCAAGACTTCTGAGCTTGATGAGGGAGAAAGCCTCTTTCCATCCAAATTAAGGAAGTTGAGCACCCCCCCCCTTTTTTTTAAACACAGAGTCTAATTTTATTCCTACACAGTTGGCAGGAACTACATGGTTACCAGGGAAACAGCACACATCTGGAAGCATTCCACTCAGTGTCAGAAGAACCAGAGCTGAAAGGTTATTTACATGATGCCAATAAAAGTCATTCCAGTAAAGAAAGTGTAATTAAAATAAAATAAAATTAAAATTGAAAAAAAAGTCATTCCAGACCATGTAAACCACAGGACACCGGCTGCCTAACTTCACCACAAGTTCTGTATCTCTGTTTCCCTCTTTTTTTTTCTGACTAGAGTTCATGCTGTAGAAAGCACTTTGTATACTACTAGAGGAGAACAGTAACATCAATGTCATCTAGCTACCTTCCTGCAAGACCTACATGGTGCAATAGTGGCACAGATGTTACCAGAGTAACCAACTACTGTTTGATTGGACTTAAGGCCCACTCCATGGAACTCCTGTCTAACACTGCTAAAGTGGCTATAACCTAAGACTAAACAGGTCATGGGTCCTAGTTGAAAACCTGTTATTATTCTGCTAAAGGAACATGGCAGCAAAATGATTCCTTATAAAATATTTCTACTTGGACACTGAGTTGCCATGGGCTACATCTGAGCAGGGGTTCTAGGTTATCTCCATGAATGGTCCATGGTTGGAGTATCAGTCTCAGGAAACAACCCTGTGTCCTTATTTTTTTGGTTCTGTTGCTCTCCTTGTCCCCTCCAGCTCTTTCTATCTCCCCCTTCTTTCATAAGATTCCCTGCACTCTGCCCAAAGTTTGGCTATGAGTCTCAGCATCTGCTTTGATACTACTCTGCAGGGTAGAGTCTTTCAGAGGCTCTGTGATAGGCTCCTGTTCTGTTCCTCATTTTCTCCCTCTTCTGTTGTCCATCCTCTTTGCCTTTCAGAATGAGGATTGATCATCTTACCCAGTGTCCTCCTTCTTGATTCGCTTCTTTAGGTGTACAGATTTTAGTATGTTTATCCTATATTATATATCCAATATCCACTTATGAGTGAGTATATATCCTGTGTGTCTTTCTGCTTCTGGGATACCTCACTCAGGATGATATTTTCTAGGTTCCACCATTTGCCTGCAAATTTCATGATTTCCTTGTTTTATTATCGCTGAGTAATATTCCACTGTGTAAATGTACCACATTTTCTGTATTCATTCCTCAACTGAGGGGCATCTGGGTTGTTTCCAGCTTCTGGCTATTACAAATAAAGCTGCTACAAACATGGTTGAGCAAATGTGGGTTCCCTAGTAATGGGAACAGGGTCTGTCTCTGACAAACTGATTGGCCTGCTCTTTGATCACCTCCCCCTCAGGGGGGTGCAGCCTTAGCAGGCCACAGAGGAAGACAATGCAGCCGCTCCTGATGAGACCTGATGGACTAGGATCAGATGGAAGGGGAGGAGGACCTCCCCTATCAAGTGGACTGGGGGAGGGGCATGGGTGGAGAAGAGGTGAGTGAGGGTGGGATTGGGAGGGGAAGAGAGAGGGAGCTACAGGTGGGATACAGAGTGAATAAAGTGTAATTAATAAAATAAAATATAATAATAATAAATAAATAAATAAATAAAATATTTCTATACCCGCAGATCAGTGCATTGCTCAGACCTGATCAGAGATGCTTCTTCTTACAGTGCATAGGTGATTTCTTATCATTGAACATCTCCCAGCACTGAAAGCCTCGCTTCAGGGAAACCTGTCTGGCGTACCCGTTCTCTTTATCAGGCACACTGCAGCTCTCCTGCACCTTTCAAGATAATGGAGCTATAACCCCAAAAGTACCAGAATTTGAAGGGGCACAGCACTATTCAAATAGCCTGTGCAAAGGTCACATGTTGACCAGAGGAGCTGAAGTTAAGTCACAGTCTCCTCAGCTAGGAATGTGAATACTGGTAAACCCAACCTATCGATGTTTGCAGGTGTCTGTGAATTATCTCAAAGGCATTACATGGGTGGCTTTTGCGGCTACAGATGAGCCTTAGTGAGCAAGCAAATTCACCAACACCAAATCCACAAATAATGAAATTCACTGTACTTACATATGTATAAGACATGTTCATTTTAACTAGAAAGGAAAGAGCAAAACGCACAGACCAATGTAATGTTAAGGTAATTAGATAGGGCTTTGGATAAGGTGAGGGGGCTGAGGAGCTGGGTGGGCATCATCCGACAAAAATAAGACCAGTAGGTGTGGATGCAGCCCAATGGTAGAATAATTGCTTGACATGTACAGGGTACATGAAATAGATCCCCAACATCAAAAATAGACCAGCGGGTAAGAAGGAGATTAAAGCAGGACCTCTGTGGGTTTCTATTGCTGCTGTAGCCAATTATTGTGCAGATGGTATTCTGAAAAACACAAATATGCCTTCCAATTTTGTCAAAAGTCAAAAGCCCTGCATGGTCTCGCTGGGCTAAAAATAAAAATCACCCTAGGTCTGGGTTCCTTCCAGTAGCTGGAGGAGCTTCCCTCCCCCCTTAAGCAAGAAGAGTCTGCCCAGAACTCAGCTTACATTCTATCCTGACATCCAGGTCATCTCCATATATATACTGGGCTCAAAGTGAGGCCACTGTTGGAGAGTTAGTTAATCAAAGCAAGCCACAGCTTTAAGTGTCCCAGGCTAGCGTGACATTGAAACACGGCCTGGCTGCTCATGTAGGGATTCCCCAGCCACAAAAGCTTCTGTGCAGATAGTTTCTCTCTGCTGCCCTCCCCACTGCTTCTCATCCATCGTGGATCTAATAAATTGTGCTTGCCTTTTTCTACCACAGTGGATTATTTTCTAGCATTGGCCTGTCACTGCTGTCTCACACAGTAGAAAATGAGGGAAGTGGGGCAGAAGAAAAGAGGAAGGGAAAGAGGGAAGAGGAAATAACAGCTATGAGAAAAAGCATCGAGCGTGTGCTTGGCTGCTAGACCAGTGTTTCTCAACCTGTGGGTCACGACCCCTTTGGGCAGGTCAAATGACTCTTTCACAGAGGAAAACACATATATTTACCTTACAGTTCCTAACAGTAGCAAAATTACAGATGCGAAGTAGCAATGACGATAATTTTATGCTCGTGGGTCACCACAGCATGAGGAATTGTATTGAACGGTTGCAGCATTAGGAAGGCTGAGGACCACTGCGCTGGCCCATATCCTACAGGTTATACCCTAATTCTCCAGGATTCCTGGAGAAACATCACAAGAATATGCATGACCTCTGTCAGTCTCCCAGAAACATACAGTCTAACCTAGAGAACTCGGTTTCCCCGCCTGCCTGCAGAAGTTTCGTTCCGTTGCCATGGAGAGATCAGGAGCACCTCATCCCTATTCCTTTCCTCCTCCCCTCTCTCGCCTTATAGGACTCTGACACTGGCTGACAGGTGCGTGGGAGGTGGGGGATGGGTACAGAGACAGACGTTCTCACAAGCCCCACCTGATCCTGTGATTTTAATTGCTTGTTAAATCCCCACCAGGGGATGCAGATGCTGTCAGAGTAAAGTCCCCATCCCCCAGGTGACTTTTAAGAAACAGCTTTTGTCTGGAAAAACTAACTATAACACTGGGGTGAGGTTGTGGGTGTTTCCTGAAGCCAAGGCTGATCATGAACATACTTTGTGGCTGAGATTGACCTTGAACTTCTAATCCTCTTGCCTCCCAGTGTTATGACTGTAAGTATGTACCATCACACATACATACATACATATACACATATTGTACATAATATATTAGTTTTCTAATGGATGATTACTGATGTTGACCATTCATAGTCCTGGCTATTTACATGTCTTTTTGAAAATGATATGTATTTATTCATTGTTTGAGGTGGGATGTGTCCCATAGCACAAATGCAGAAGTCAGGGGACAACTTGCAAGAGTCGGTCTTCTCCTTTCAGCATGTGGATTCAAACTCGAGTCTTAAGGCTTGGTGATGATCACCTCACCAGCTAAGCCATCTCACCAGCCAGTTTTCAGGTCTCTAACATCATCAATTTACTCAAATACATATAATGTATTCATAATATGTAACATAGAATATGATATATAATGTGTTATAGATTCCATATCTGTTATATGTAATATATATCATTTATATAATATAGTCAAAATTATAGTCTTCTGAGTTGTCAGCCCCTCTGAGCTACTCTCAGTATCATTTTTTATTTTATTGTTTTATGTGTATGGGTGTTTTGCCTGCCTGGATGGCTGTGCACCCTGAGCGTGGGCAGTGACAGATGGTAGCAAGCTGCCATGTGGATGCTGGGAATTAAACCCGAGTCCTCCGGAAGAGCAGCCAGTGCCACTCTCAACACCTTTCGTATCTTTAGCGCTCACTCCTCGGACTTGAAAGTCATGTGAAGATCCTTTTCTTTCACAGGAGGCCAATAAATGCTGGGATCGTTCCTAATAGCAAACAGATCTTTGCAGCTTTGCTTTGGCTCTTCAGTCACTTGCTCCAAAATTAAAATCTTCACCATGGAGAAAATATTGATCATGTAACTGTGTGGTCATTTAGGAAAACAATATTCCCTCATATCTGAGACTGTGTAAGATACAGAACTATTTTAGGTACATAATGAAGAAAAAAGGGGTGGCCTGTAGCTCTTGACTACAGCCCTGAGTTTGATCCCTAGAAGAGGAAAGGGGGGAGGGAGGGAGGGAGGGAGGGAGGGAGGGAAGATGAGGGAAACTGTGGCACATGCTATTATATAAGATGCACTTCAGTGTAGGTCTTAGGATGGTTGGAATAATTTCTTACTACCTGCCGTTGAAAACAGAAGTACTATTTTCCTAGGGTATAGGGGGGGCAAGGTGTTAACACCCAAGTTGCTGGTTAATGGTTTGGTTCACAACAAACAATACAGAACTTCACAGCAAAAGGTTGACACTTTGCAATGCCCCATCTTCTCACAGCTTCTCAGCTGAGAAATTTCAGTGTGCTTATCTGAAAGACGTGACCTGGATGTCTTAGAAGGTTGCATCAAAGCCATCAACCAGGCTTGTTCTGGCTGTTAGCCAGAACTGATGGCTTGCAAAGATTACCTTCTCATTGGCATCCTGAATATCTCCCCCCAGTGTGAGAAAACTAAGAAGCCAGAAGTCACAGCCTCTTACAACCTAATCTCAGAAATGACATTTCATGACTCCGTACATCATACTGATCCCAAAGACAGTTGTGTAGGAGGCTAGGGACTTGGCTATGGGTATAGAGAGGCTTGTTTCCACAGAACACATCACAGAAGTAAAACTAATTTTCTTCTAATTTTAGGTGACATCTCTTGAGCACTTACAATATACCTTTTGTATTAGTTACTTTTCTCATTTCTCTGACTAAATACCTGATAAGAAGTAGCTCGAGGCAGCTGGAAAGAAGGCTCAATGGTTAGAAACACTGGCTGTTCTTCCAGAAGATTCAAGTTCAATTCCTGGCACCTACCTAGAAGTTCACAATTCCAATTCCAGGGAATCTGACACCCTCATACAGACATACATGCAAACAAAACACCAATGCACATAAAATATAAATAAATAAATCTTTTTTTTAAGACTGAAAAAAAAATAAACAACTTAAGAAAGGACAGGTTTTGGAGGGGAGGAGGGAGGGAACTGGAGAGGGGATACAAAGTAAATAAAGTGTAATTAATAAAAAAAATTTTAAAGAAAGGACAGGTTTATTCTATCTCACAGTTTGGGGGTTCAGAGAGGTTGTCAGGACGTGAGGACCAGGAGGCAGAAAGCAGAGAATGGAGCTAACCTTCTTTCCCCTTTTCCCCCTCTCAGTCTGGAGTCCCAGTCCATGGAGTGATGCCACCTACATCCAGGACAGGTATTCTCCTCAATTAATTCTCTGTAGAAACATCCTCTTAGTCACAGCAAAAGCTGGGCCTAACTGATGCGCTAGACAGTCCTTAATCAAATAAAATTAACCGCCATGCTATGTCCCTTACTCCATAGCAACAACTCATTTAAGGTAATTAAGTAAAAGCCAAGCACGGTGGCTCACAACCATATTCCCGACACTTAGGAGGCTGAGACGGGAGGAATATGGTAAGTTCTAGGCTAGTCTGGACTACATAGTTGAGCTCCAGGCCAACCAGGGCTACAGTATGAACTCCAGTCGAAAGAAAGAAAGAAAGAAAGAAAGAGAGAGAGAGAGAGAGAGAGAGAGAGAGAGAGAGAGAAAGGAAGGTAGGAAGAAAGAAAGAAAGAAAGAAAGAAAGAAAGAAAGAAAGAAAAGAAAAAGAAAGGAAGGAAGGAAGGAAAAAGAAGGAAGAAGGAAGGGAGGACAATTATATATTTTAATAAGGAAAACAAACAACTAATGAAAGGAAGTCACTACCTTCAGTATTTTACAACAAAATGGAACTAAAGTTGAGAAGGGCATGTAGCTTTCCCAAGGTCACACAGTGACAGCTGGGACTCCTTATGTTTCACTAAAATGCAATTTATTCAAGCCTTGCTACAATGTATATGATGTAAAATGTCAACCTCTGAAATCCTAAACCTGTAAGCTTCTAGGTGTCTTCACTTCCTTCACCACACCACCGTTTCCTTCTTCAGGCCTATCGGTTCCTTTACCACGCCCATCACTGGCTCCCAAGGTTCCTAAGGTTTGCCTTGGGTTGTGCTCAGCCTTTCCTCCACTAAGCACAGACTCTAACAGAGTGACTGCTCCCTCCCCAGTCCCGTTATTTACTTTGCTACGGTCATTATAAAATGTAGAGTGGTCTGTGGTCTTGGACTCTGCATCTCGGATAAGGAAATGCACACACACTAGCAGGCACATCCACACATGCATTCACACATGTCCTCACATGTACAAGCAGAACTGGATATCGCAGCACTTGGCTCGCAGCACAGCAGGGTGAAGAACGAAGCCAGAGCCTTTGAGAACATAGAGCAATTTCTCCTGCAGACGATTACCTCCAGTGAAACCATTTCAGGTTGTCATAACTTCAGCAAAGAATGATAAGACAAAGACTACTTTTTATACCGTGATGTCCAGATCGGAATGAGCTCTAGCACTTGGCAGGCCTAGGGCACCAGGCTCACCCTACCCCACCCCCATGCTTGGTAACGGGAGGAAGCTGGAATAGAGCTTCCAGACTGCTCTGCAAGCACACAGCACAGGTGTCCTTCCCCTGCCTGGATTCACCCTCCTTATTTCCAACAGATCATTAGAAATCTTTCTGTAGATTCGCCGGCTTCTGGAATTAGGTCCTGGGCTTTCCGGTTCATATTAAATGAAGCAATTTGTGCAAATCTCTGCCAGAGAAATTCACTGTTGTCATAATACAGACTACTGTGACCTCCAAGGGAAAGCAAGGGTCTAACTGCAGGCTGGCTCCAGTCACGATCAGGCAGAGGCAGTTAGGGACAAGGAACTCAACTCACAAGAAGCCCTAACCCAGCAGCACACGGATGGGTGTCCATCAAAACGTAGGATCGAAGGAATCCCAATCCAGGAAGCTGGACAGGGTGCTTTTCAGGCAAGGGTAGAGGTTCCCACAGCTGTCTGCTCAATGAAGGAAAATGCAGGAGACGAGTAAGGTCTCCACTAGGTGGCGCGCAAACTGCTTCTGCTGTCAGAAGACGCGGAGAATTCGTTTATATTTTTAGGGGGGTTTTTGGGGAAAAAAATTATGCAATATTTCTTGATCATGTTTTACTCTCCCTCAATTCTTCTGAGATCCTACTCACCAAATTTTATGTTCTTTTTCTCACTCAAAACACCCTTCCAAAAAAATGAAAATTAAAAAAAAAAGCAAGAGACCAATAAGGACAAAACAAACAAAAAAGGCCAAAACAAAGCAAAATAAAACAAAGTCCACAAAATACTATTGAGTTTGTTTTGTGTTATCCAATTACACCTGGCTTGGAGCCTGCCTTCAACTGTGGCTGATTTCCTCAATGATGCATTAAAGAAAACCAATTTTCCCTTTGCCAGGAAGTATCAGCTGCAGCTGGCCTTTTGGTTAGAAATGGAATCCTGTGCTTAACCCTCTCAGTGTTGTGCAGTTGACTTGAACCTGTGCAGGACCTTCCACAAATACCTGTGAGTTCAGACGTGTGTACCGTGTGGTCTTGTTGTATCTGGAAAACACTGTTTTCTTTGGAGAGTCCCATCACTCTGGCTCTTACAAACATTCAGCCTCCTCTTCTGCGTAGCTCCCTGAGATTAAAACATCCCATTTAGGCATGAGTGATCCAAAGTCCCTCACTCTCTACATTGTCCAGCTATGGGTCTCAGGATTAGTTCCTGCCTGATGAAAGAAGAAGGTTTTGTGATGTGGGTTGAACGAGGTATTGCTCTGTGGGTATAGAGGTATGTTGTCAGGAGTAATTGTATTGCTATGCTCCTTTAGCAGAATAATAATAGTAGGTTTCTGGCCCACCCTCCAGACCTGTGACCTACCTAGTCTCAGGTTAGTGACGACTTTAGCAGCTATAGTCTCTCTCTCATGAAGTAGGCCTTAAGTCCATTCAAAAAGTGGGCGGTTACTCTCATGATAGTGATGTCACTACTGTACCAGTATCTCCTGCAGGTAGGTCAGTGTGGCGCATCACAGGGTTCGTAGCTGGGTGATATTGCTGATTAGTGTTCAGATACCTCCAGCAGCATGAACGCTAGTCAGTAGGGGGCGAAGCTTCTAGTTAATCACAAGCTCAATTTCTCTGTGTTGGATGGCATTAAATAAGTTGTTTGTTTGTTTGTTTGTTTTTCCCAAAAAAGGCAATAGGGCCTTGCTGTTAGGTTATTGAGGGTGACCAATATCCTTGGCAATGGCCTGTGATGTTTGGGCGTTTCATGAGGCCCCTTCGGATAATGATCCAACAAGATGTAAACCTATCCTAGGCACTGGAGGTTTTACTTGGTGGCATTGTCTTCCCTGTTATTGGCGACTCTACTTAGATCCCTTTCATAAAGGTGTTTTAGGGAGCTTCTCCAGTAGTAGGCTTCCAGTAGTTGATTTCCAAATGACCCTTTAGAATTAGTGGTCCCTCCTTATAGTCCTTCCTTTGCCCTTCTCCCATTTAATCAACCTATTCTAGATTCTCCATTTTTTTTGTTTGTTTGCTTGCTTGTTTGACAGAGTTTCTCTGTGTAGCCTCGGCTCTCCTGGAACTCACTCTGTAGACCAGGCTGGCCTCAAACTCAGAGATCCATCTGCCTCCCTGAGTGCTGAAATTAAAGGCATTCTCCATTATCTTTTTTAACACTATAGTCTATTTCCCCTTCCTTGAAAGATTCCCTCTTCCACCCCAGACCCTTACCTTACCAGCTACTTAACCGCTATGGTTATCTGATCGAAATGCATTTATTGGAAGCTTAAGAGCTAACATCCACGAGTAAGAGAAAACATAACAATATTTGTCTTTGGCAGTTAGGGTTATCTCAATCAAGATGATTGTTTCTAGCTCCACCCACTTATGTGCAAACATTATAATTTCATTTTCAGTACAGCTGAATAACATTCAATTTCACAAGGTCCTATTTATTAATTATTGGTCTTGATAGCTGTACTATTGTTATTTTCTCTGAAAGTCCTTTCCTGTACCGGTGAGTTCAAACTTTCTCTTCTCTAAGATCCAGAGTATCTGGTCTTGGCTTCAGGCTATTCATCCGTGAGAAGGTGAGTTGTCTGCAGGACATTGTGCTCTTGCACCATATTTTGACCAGCACCATTTGTCAAAGACACTGTCTTTTCTTCAGTGTGTATTTTTGACTTCTTTGTCAAAAATCACGTATTTGTGGGTATTATAACTGGGTCTTCAATACATCCGCTGGAGAGGTTGCTAAGAGATCTACATCAGGATCAGCAAGCAGCAGGAGGAGAGAGAGATTCACTGGACCTGGCTTGAGCACTGGAGACTTCAAAGCCTTCCCCCAGTGGCACACTTCCTCCAGCAAGGCCACACCTTCTAATCCTTTCAAACAGTGCCACTAAGCATTCAGGATTAAGACCCAAGATTCAGGAATTAAGCCAAGAGTTTCAGACACAGGAGCTGTACCAAAAAGCCAGGCAAGGCCCCTTTAAGAACCATGGTGGCAGGCCAAACACTTGAACAGAGACTGGTAAGCAGTGGAACTGGGAACTGGAGCCTGACACAATTTGCTATGGAGAAATCAGGCCTGGTTTCTTCAAAAGAAAGCAAAAGCAGAACAGAGCATCAGGCACTGCCTGAAGGCAAAAAGCTTTCCAGAACAGCAGAGCAAAATGAGTCCAGACAAAGAGGCTAGAAAGGACATTTTTCTAGCTAAAGAGCCAAAAAGGAGCAGGAAACCACAGGCAGAATGGTGCATGGCTTTTTTTTTTTTTTTTTTTTTGGGGGGGGGGACTGCTTATTAAAAATAAATAAATAAAACTGTGCTAGGAAAACAGAAGCCCAGTTCAGGTCCAAGCAAGTAAAGGCCTAAAAGTTGGAAAGACTTAGCCAGGGCCAGCAGAAGGTGGAGCCAGGAGCCCTGAGCTGGCTGAATGGCTGGGCTGGGTCTAACAACAGCACTAGACACAAAATGAGAAGCCCCAAGTATCTTAACTGGTAAGGTATGGAGTTCAGAAAACAAAAAAAAGAGAAGGAAAACTGGGTATAAAAAAAATCAGAGAAAAAAATTGGGTTGAAAATAGAAAAATAAAGTCCTAAAGGAGAAAGTTGGGGAAAAAAATAATAATTTCTGTGTTATAAAATGTAAGAGGACACAATGACACGAGGCATCTGGATTCCATTTGAGCTTGTTTTTCTTAGCATAGAAATAATTTTTTTTCAGTGATGATTGTAGTTTTGTATATCCTCTTTGAGAGAGATCAGAATGAGACAGACTTGAAGAAAGTAGAAACAGAAATTAGATGCTAGATTGGAGACTACGGAACAGAGGTTAGAAGATTATTTGAATCAAAATAGGAAACCTTCAGAGGAATCCAATGTGGGACTTACAATAACACCAAAAGAGATAGTTCCAGATGAGAGAAATCTACAAAGGCTCAAAAAATTAAAATGGTAGCCCATAGAGATGTTAGATAAAAAGGCTTCCATTATAGCCCAAAATAGTCAGATTGGATATTATATCTATGCAGTCAAGGATCAATTACTAGGTGAAGGTTTGTATTCTATTGAGAGTACAGATCATATTTGATGCTACAATAGAACAATGTTATACAATAGATTATCTTTTTCATTCTGTAGAGCTTGGGAAATTAAGATATGCACACATATCGACATATTATTGATGTTTGTTCTGAATTCCAAGGGGCCTCTACCTTGAATTCTGAAAAAGATAATTTTGAAATTCTACATTTGTTAGAGATGGTAACTGTCTTGGAGATGCCTTTGCAGATTGGGCCTGATGGTGCTTCAACAGATTTATTCACTGGAGTACAATAGTTTCTCGAACATTATGGCATAGAGAAAATATTACAGACATAACTTACAATCCTACAGGTCAAGCAATTGTGGAGAGATCTAACGAGAATTTAAAGAGGTACTAATAGAACAAAGGGGGGATAAGGAATATCCTGGGGATAGATTAAATGGTGCTTTGTTGACTTTGAATTTTTTTTAAAGTCAATGACCACTTTTAATCACAGCACTCAGGGAGGAAGAGGTGGGTGGATCGCTGTGAATTCAAGACCAGCCTGGTCTACAAAGCTAGCCTGAGACAGCCAAAGCTACGCAGAGAAACCCTGTGGGGGAAGATAATGAGACAAGTAGCAGAGCTGTTAAAAAGCACTGGAATTTAGAAAGGACTGACCAATTAGATCTACATATACCTGCGATAACCTCCGAATGGAAGAGATGAGGTATATTGCATTGGAGAGGAGATTTTGCATCTGTTCCAAGAGGAAAAGAAAAGCTTTGTCTTCCATCCAAACTGTTAGAAATCAGATTTGAGAGAGGAGGTCTCCCCCCACCCCACCCCCGGAAGATCTTGGCTGCCGACAGGGAGAAGGAAATCGAAAAGACCAAGCCAGGTAGGTATATGCTGATCCCTCTACATGGGAACAGCTCTGAGACTGGCTGAGACATAAATGTCCTTTGCCTAGCCAAGAGATTTTGTTGGCTACTGAGTCCTCATGACTTTTAGTACATGCCATCCTTTCATATGGTGTGGATGGAGACTCATATTGCACTTTGGTCCAAATTGGCTTATTAAGAAAGACACATCTTTTACCTGCTCAAATAAAAAACAGAGAATCATCTTTCATTGATCTCTGCACATTACACTTAAAATAGTATGTTATTACAGAACTGCATATTACTTGTCAGGATTTATATGTTTACAAAACAAGAGGACCAAACGCCAACAGAATGGAGACGGCCTTGACAAGACTCATCCTTCAGGATGCTGAGACGCTGAAACATGTTTATTCCCGAACCGTTCTTGATCCAGATTCAGGCTGCTTCAGTTGCTGTTTCATCAAAGCTTGCTTCCAGGATAGCTTCAAAGAAAGCTGCTGATCCCAACTGGTCCAGCCTTTCAGACCGTTCCAAACAAGACTTCATTTAAGCCTGCATTTACACAATGCTTAGAGACTGGACAACAAATATTACATCTAGTTTTCTTAACCATTTTCCCAATTTTCTTAAGCCCTCCCCCCAAAAGGGGAGTGCTCCAAAACAGAAGGAAGCAATTCTTTTGTTTTGTCTTGTTCCATTTTGTTTTTCAAGACAGAATTTCTTTGTGTAGCCCTGGCTCTTCTGGACTTGAGGCTGGCCTTGAACTCACAGAGATCTACTTGCCTGTCTCCGCTTCTCCTCATGCTGGGATTACAGGTTTGTCCCACTGGGCCTGGCTAGGAGGAAGCAATTCTAAGAGAATTCCCTTAAGGTAAGGTGTAAAGGCATACTTTTTAAAATTATTTTATTTACATTTCTTATGCCTCTTTTCCCCTTTGCCACCGCAATCCACTCCATAAACCCCAATACCAGGTAGGAGAGAAAGGTTAGTGGGGAGAGGGAGCATATAGCTTTCCTTAGCTACTTTCTCCTGGTTAGGGTTTCTTGGGGCAAGTCTGATCCTCATTTCAGGATATCTCCAAATTCTTCTTGTCAAATGGCATCAACAGCAACCAGGAGCAGTGGGGAGGTTGGGGGGGGAGCAACCAGGAGCAGTGGAGAGGTTGGGGGGAAGGTTGGGGGGGGAGCAACCAGGAGCAGTGGGGAGGTTGGGGGAGAGGTGGGACCAGCAGCCTTCTTCCTTGGAGCTCTCTTTCTCTCTCTAGAGTCTAACATTTATTCCCTCTCAGAGTCCCCAGAATTAAACCATCTGCAGCTGGCAAACAGCCCTTCTCAGAGCCCGCATGAGGCAAATAGTCTGCTGCTGTGGGCAATCTGAATCAGTCCCACATCCCACACCTGGGATTAAAGCAAAAACATGTTCCATGTCATCCCTATCCCTTCCCGGCTACCAGTACAATAAAAACTTTCTAAGGTTCAGTTAAAAAAAAACAAAAAAACAAAAAACAAAACAAAACAAAAAAACATGTTTACATATCATGAACCAAAACTTCCACAACAGAGGTGGATAGTTTTTGGTCATTCTATTGGATGATAGATGCTTTGTTAAAAAAGGGTTGGTTACAAGTTATTAATTGGTCTTGATCAGGGAGGAAACTAGTTATAGGAATTTGGACTCAGGGATTTTTCTCATTTTTTTTTTTTTGACCTTTCTTAGGAAGAGGAAAGGGGTTAAAAAGAAAAGGGGAAAATATAGGAATATCATATAAGAATAATGGGTTAAAAGGGTAGATTATTGAATCTACTCTTAAACCAAAGAAAATTTATAAGTCAATAATCTAATATTGGTATAGATTTTGAATATTGATACAAAAAATGTTATTTTTGCTTACATTAGTAGAGATTTTTGTATAATCTTAAAAATTTTAATTGTATAATCTTAAAAAGGTTTACATTGGTTTAGATTATTGTATATCAATACAAACTTAAAGTTATTTATTTGGGGTGTCTTTTGTGGGGTTGTTTGGGGGGTTGTTTGTTTTGGTTTGGATTTTGGTTTTTGCTTTGGTTTGGTTTGGTTTGGCTTTTGAGACAGGGTTTCTCTGAAGAGCCTTGGCTGTCCTAGACTGCCTTTGTACACCAAGCTAGCCTTGAACTCACAGAGGTCTGCTTGCCTCTGCCTCCCTGAGTGCTGGGATTATAGATGTGTACCACTGTGCCCAGCTTAAAGTTCTTTTCGATACATATAACATATATATGTTTCAACTATTGTATAAGATATTGGACCTTCTCAACTCACTTATAAATATAAGATCTTTTAAAAGTCTTTTTAAAGCTGCTATTACAAACTGTTTAGGATAATTAAGTATTGCAATCAAATCAAATAGTCAATCAAACCCATCGTCATGTCAGATACTAGTCTAGCTCTGCACAGAAATATACATCCCAGGTTGAACAGATAGTAAATAGCTAGAAACAAGCATCATTTGATGTAGCTTTCTCCAATCTCTACTCTTTGCCACAGCCTGCCTACCACAAAAGGGCTCGGATTCTTGCTTATAACATAAGCACCTTTTCTTCTCTTGGGCCATAGAAGTCAGGCAGTTAATAAAGTACAGTTGTCTCCTTTAAGCAAACAGTAACAACAAAGAAACCATTTTGCCCAGCATGACACTGGGCCACCTGAGAATGAATTCAGTTACTGTTGGTTTTCACTCTGCACAAACTCAGGATGAGAGTTCTGAGACAGAGGCTTGAAGGCCACACTACTTTTCTGGCTCTTTTTTAACTAAGCAGTGACAAGCAGATGAGGGTCACTGCCTGAAACAGTGGCATTTTGAAAGTTTTTTTTTTTAATCTTCACTTTTAATTTTTTATTTTTATTGTATGTTCATTGGTGTTTTGCCTGCATGTATTAGGGAGTCGGATCCTCAGTAACAGAATTTACAGTAACAGGAATTACAAACAGTTGTGAGCTGCCATGTGGATTCTGGGAATTGAACCCAGGGTCCTCTGGACGAGCAGCCAGTGCTCTTAACCGCTGAGCCATCTCTCCAGCTCCAGCATGTGAAAGTTTTAAGCTGCTTCTTTCTGCGTCTACTTCTCTCTAAGTCCTTCCCTGTCCCATCCAACTTTGATCATAAGATTTTTAAACCACAACAAAGAAATGGAGATGACTCAGTACATGGAAATTCAGAGCTTAGACCACGAACTTCTGCCACAGATGCTCAATTGTAAAGGCTTGCCAGTGACAAGGACGCGTTAGCATATGGGCATCAGGAGCTCAGTTGCAGATGGTGGGGTCTAATGGGCACATCCACTTTGGAAAAGCATGTAACATGACCTACTATGGTAAAATACACACCTGTGCTATGATATATAACTCCTCTTCAAAGACTCACCTGCAAATGCACACTACCATGCATCAAAATTCATGTGCAAGAGGCTGGCGAAATGGCTCAGCGGTTAAGAGCACTGTCTGCTTTTCCAGAGGTCCTGAGTTCAATTCCCAGCACCCACATGGTGGCTCACAACCATCTACAGTAGGACCTGATGCCCTCTTCTGGCATGCAGGTGTACATACAGGTAGAGCACTCGTGTATGTAAAATAAATTAATCCTTAATATAAAAAAATTCATGTGTAAAAAGTATTTGAGGCAGCACTGTACGCAGCAGCCAAAATCTACCCAGTGGGAGGCGTGAGGTTCTCGCACGATGGAGTACAGTACAGTCACGAAGATTAATGAACTATAGCTATGGAACAATGATCACCGAGTCTCACTAAGTGAATCAAAGAAGATGAATTAGTGCCGGGACAAATCAAGTGTTTCTATAGAAGAAGAGAAACCGAGAAACCGCCCCATGTATCCCAGTGAGGTGTGACATGAGCAACCGTTAAGTAGACATATATCAGTAAGAGAACTTCTAACATTAAAAAGATGAGCCAGGCACAGGCGGTACACTCTTGAAATCCCGGCGCTCAGGGAGGCAGAGGCAGGCGGATCTCTGTGAGTTCGAAGCCAGCCTGATCTTCAAAGCGAGTCTGGGACAGCCAAGGCTACACAGAGAAATCCTGTCTCAAAACAACAACAACAACAAAAATAAAAATAAAAAGATGGTACCTACAGGGTCCTACTACACCACTAGATGTGGATCATGTAAGTATGAAAACAAGGCGCTGGTACACTGGTATTATCTTGGGTTGAAAGGAAAGTTCGAGAAGCTTGCATCCTTCCTGCTGCTTCCAGAACTGCGGTTCCCAGCCATAGACACTTGGGGGCGCTGAGGAAGGGGAACGGGCTGGTGCTGGCTAGAGAAGGAAGTAGTGATAGCTTGATAGCTGCTGGCGCAGGCTGTTTCTGGGAAGCTCAGCTGAAAGCCCGCGTTCCCCAGCGCATCACGGATGCCCGGGCAAGGGGAGAGGGCAGCGGCTGCCGCAGGAGCCCAGCGTCAGTAACAGCTCGTGGACGGCGGGCGCAGGCTGTGTGAGCGCAGCTCTGAGTTAGCGCCTGGCCTTCTGGGGGTCCGCTTGGCTATCTGAGGTAGCTAACACTGGGACCCTCTCTGGTGCACGTCCCAGAACGTGTCCTCACTCCCGCTCCCACCTCCCGAGGCTTAAAAAAGCTTATCATCCCGACTTCTCGGAAGCCCCCAGAGAATGCAAAACCAGTTCTGCCCACACGCCTCTTGCACCGAGCCCCAGGCTACTCTCGAGTAGCAGAGCTGGGGGCTGGAAATTGATGGTGTCCGTGAACGTGTTACTGAGGGTCAGCTTCAGGCGGGAGTTAAGGAGCCTCTGCTTCACACCACCACCACCAGATAACCAGGAACTTGCGGGGAGGGGAGGAAGGGATGCCCTGTGGGGTAACTGCCTGGAAGAAGGCCGGAGGGTGACGCTGGAGCACATCACCTGATTGTAAATCCAGTCGCCGAAGTCTCTAGAAAAGCCCCTTGTTGGAAACTGGAGAGGAGCCTGGAGCTGAGCCGTGGGGTGCAGCACTTCCGGAGACCTTTGCTCTACTTGTAGTGACCTGGTTGGCTGCCTAGGAGGAGCCGGCCATTTGAGGACCTGTTCTCTCTGTTCTCACGCTCGAACTCGAACACGCACTCACCACTCACCGGACAGCCCTTTCTAGAGCTATTTTTAAACTGCTCCCCACTCCCAAGCAGCAGGTCTCTGGCCTGCCGCGCTGCCTTCCTGCAGGCTCTGGGAAGCCGCTCCCAGATCAGAGCTCCAGCTCAGGGAAGAAAGGCGGCTCAGCTGGAAAACCTGCTTGTCGCCAAGTCTGATGACCAGAGTTCAATCTCCAGGCCCTAAGTGATGGAAATAACCGACACACAAAAGCTGTTCTCTTACCTACCTACAAACACACACACACAATGCATATTGAAATAAAACTATTATAGTATTTTTATTAATTCTTTGACAATTTTATACATGAATAAAATGAATTTTATCATATTCCTTTTATGGAACTGTCTAACTCCCTTACTTAACTATATGGAAAATTAACCCAGTTCTAAGACCTAAGACTGTATGAGTCTCAGAAGAAAATAAAGCACAAAACTTTCATGACATGGGTTCATCGTTGAGTCTTACAACACTGGGTACAGGAAACAAAAGCAAAAGGGAAATTCAGGGATCTGGAGCCAGGAAGATGAAGCTGATAAAAGTGCTCAGAACACAAGCCTGACAACCAGAGTACAATCCTTGGGACCCACATACAGGTGGGGGGAAGAGTCCACAAGCTGTGCTATGACCTCTGCACCGTACCCTCCCGTTTCAGAAGTATCCGGCCATTTAGCACACATTTTGACTCCTCTTGGCATCCAGCTGGTATCCCTTTCAGGGATGTAAGTCAGACCTTTGGCCTTTTGTTGGTGGTGGTTCTGGGTACGGAACCCGGGCCCTCACCTATGCTAAGCGGGTCTACTGTTGGGTGGCATCCCCAGGCCTTGTTTTTAAATGGGCCCAGACCCCGGGCTCTGGGTTGCAGTGTTGGCTGAATGCGCCCCAAGTTCCCTGAAGGCACAGTCCAAGAGGTGGCCAGCACACCAGTGATTGATGAACAGTGTATTACAGCCTTCAGACACTGTCATGTCGCAGAGTAGTTAGGAATATCGCCACCCAGCCTGCACTGTGCCAACTCTGTTTCTTAGTGCTGTGTCTCATCGGGTGGCCTGAGCTGATGTGTGTCACATCTGCCTCTGTGCAGGCAGTAGTTCAGAGAGTGAGTCATGAAGCCACTGAGGGTGACAGACAGCTGTGGCCTTACCTCCTGATCTGTGAGAGAGGTTGCTTCAGTGGTAGGTGGTGACATTAGAATGGTACTTGTAGGTCACTGGAAAGAAAGAGAAGTGGTAGAATCGATGGCTACATTGGCTCCTTTACAAAGGGCCAGATCCTTGGGGAGCGGGGCTTAAGTAACAAACTGGTTACCTCAAGTTCTGGAGGCCACCACACCTGGTCTGTGTGGTGCTGGGAGCCCAGCCCTCGGTTTTGTGGGTGTTGGCCAACACTGCTGAGTTACACCTCCAGCCCAGCTCACACATTTTAACTTTGAATGAGGACTCAGGAGTTTAAACCTACCCCTCTTTGTTCACAGGTGTCACATGGCAACAAATTACCCAGCAAGTTCCTTAGCTCAGGTTTTCCTCTGTGAGATGGACGTAACAGTAGCAGTCTTCTGGGGTATTGGGTTACTGTGTATATTTCTTTAGGTCATTGTAGGCAGGTGTTGGAGCCTCTGGGCTGTTGTCACTTTGTATTAATATCCTTCCTCATAGTGTTTTATGCAGTAACTGGTGTGTAGCCACTCAGTGGTTTCCTTTAGGTCCTCAGTCCCGTGTGGAGCTGTGCAGGCCTTGCTGAGGTGCTGCCTGCTGGACATGCTGCTCTCTGCTTGTGACAGACTAACATCCACCATCACCCACACACCTCCCATCCCCATCTCCTGGAGGTGCAGGTGGCCAAGGAGGGAAGTACCACAGCAAGAAAGGATATTCTCACTGCTGGGCCAAGTTCCCCAAGTTTTGATTTATTGATTTATTTAGTCTTAAATAATTGTTCTGCCTTGCACGTTTCTTCATCTACATTCTGTGTGGCACATAAATCGACCCAAGACCATTTGGTTGACAACTTGACTGAAAACATCATTTTCAACAACAAATCATGTATGAACAAATTACCTTTTCTTAAAATTTCTATTACCTTTTCTTAAAATTTCTCACTTGGTGTGCTGGAAAGATGGCTCAGCAGTTCAGAGCACCTCCTAATTCTTCTCAAGTAGTAATACTCCCTGTTGACTAAGCATTCAAATGTATAAGCCTATGGAGGGGAGGCCTTTTTTGTTGTTGTTGTTGTTGTTGTTGTTGAGACAGGTTTTCTCTGTGTAGCCTTGGCTGTCCTGAACTCACTTTGTAGACCAGGCTGGCCTCAAACTCACAGAGATCCTTCTGGGAGGCCATTCTTATTAAGGCCAACACAGATGCCCTCGCCTTGGTGCCACCATGTCCCATCTACTTAAAGTCAAGGGCGAAGGTGCCTGCATCAGAAGAAATGCAGTTCATGCAATCTTCCTCTCAAATGCCAATTGCTTTGAAGCCTCTTTGTGTGGACCCAACATGCTAACTTCCAGGGCTAATAATGATCATTTTCTCCTCCTAGAAAAATACTTCAAAGCTAAATGGAGTTGCATAACAGTCTTCTTTTAGGTTAAGGGGGGGGAAAGGAAGGAAACTTTCATGAATACAAATGGAACATAATCTTTCAGGGGAAAAAAAAAAACAACTCAGAGAAACATTGCCCCAAGAGCAATCTAGTTTTAAATTACAGAAAAGGTGGAATATTTGTGTGTACAATTCCATTCCTGTTCAGTCTCATCCCCAGACTCCATTCTCTCCCATGTGAGCAGAAATCTGAGGCTTCATCCACTGTCCTAGTAAGGCTTCTCTGGAGGAACAGAACTGATAGGATGAACTCACATAGATTATATTATAATATATTACATATAATATATTATATAAGCCAGGCATTCATACACACACATAATTGTTGTGGAGTTCAAGCACACTAAAAGACTCTCTGGAGATTTTAATCAGCTCTTGGTCAGATTTGAGGCTGCAGCCCTGGCTGGAGACAAGTGGGGGGGGGATTAAATTCATTTCTGGGACATGCACTTCTATAGATGCAATTCTGTTGGACGTGCACCCTGGGTCTTTTGCATTCCTGGAATTCCTGGAATGTTTTTAACTCACCAAAATGTCTGACAGGCCACTCTTAGACCTTTAGGATGGTTGCTTAGGCCAAAATGAAACCATTTTAGCTGCTACAATATATATTATATTAAAAGGACATTTATTAGAGTGGCTTACAGGCTGTGGTCCAGCTAGTCCAAAATGGTTGTCTACCAACAGGAAGTCCAAGACATCAGGAGTTGTTAAGTCCACAGAGCTCTATGTCTCAGCACCCGGGAGGCAGAGGCAGGCAGATCTCTGTGAGTTTGAGACCACCCTGGTCTACAAATCAAGTTCCAAGACAGCAAGGGGGCTTTTACACAGAGAAACCCTGTCTCTGAAAAAAATAATAATAAACAAACAAACAAAGCAAAAGAAAATCTCTCATAGGCATGTCCAGCTGCTTGGGTTTTAGTTGATTCCAGATATGGTTAAGTTGACAACCAAGATTAGCCATCATACCTACCCTGCAGGGATGCGGCAGGCATTGGTTGAAGGAAAAACTCAAAACAAACCCATGCCATATAGTATAGTGCTGATAAAGAAAATAAAAAAAATTGACAGCGATAAAAGGCTGTGTGGGAAAGTATATGAGAGCGCTGTGAACCTCCCTCGTCATTTTGCTGTGAACCTAAAACAAACGAACAAAACAAAAACAGTGGGAAGGCATCTGCCTTGCACACATGACACCCTGGTTTTGGTTCCCAGCACCACAGGAAAGTAAAGCACATCTGGGATGGAGGTGAAGAACCAGCCTGCCTCCATCTTAGGCTTAAAAGCCTTTATATAGTAAAGACAAACTAGGTTCATTCCTGTTTATGATTAAAATGTTTAGGATTGTGCCATGCCCCACCTGTCATCTTAACTAAAATGGTCTATACTGCCTGTTCCAGGAATGGCAATCATGCCTTTGTTTCAAAAAATTAATAACCATCTTGTAACCCTCTCTTTGCTTCAAAAGGGTTGTTATGGAGATCTTGTTATGACTACCTGTTGCTATGCTCACCCTGCAAACATGTCTTTGTTTCAGGAGGTGGTTGTGACTAACTTGCTTATGTTCTGATCCGGTAACCCTGCCTATTTTGCCCCTTCCAAATCCCCCATTTGAAACTCCCTTATCCCTGAGCTATAAAAGCCTTGTCTTCCTCATATCCAATACTGACCTCTCAAACCATGGCATAGGGGAAGGCAGTCATGTACACCAATAAAAAAGCTTGCTTTAATTAATACCAAGGAAGCAAGCCCCCAGTTTCCTTTAACACGATATTGGCAGGAGAAGGGGTGAATGGCAAAGCAGAACACCCCAACGGAGGAGTGTGGCAGGCATCCCAGGCTCTTGAGGCGTGGGACAGGGGATAAGAGTCATATAGATGACTGGTTCTCACTCTTCCAATTGTTGTGACCTTTTAATACAGTTTCTGATGTTGTGGTGACCCCCAACCATGAAATTATTTTTGTTGCTATTCATAACTGTAGTTTTGCTACTGTTATGAATCAAAATGTAAATACGTGTGTTTTCCACTGGTCTCAGGTGACCCCTGTGAAAGGATCGTTCAACTCCAAAGGGGTTGTGATCCATAGTTCGAGAACTACTGCTCCAGGGAACTCTGATTAAAACATGCATCAACCATCAATCAGAAAACTAATCAAGAGGGAGGACTCTGGCTAAAACGCTCAATCCCCATCCTGAAAGGCAAAGAGAATGGACATCAGAAGAAGGAGAAAACAGGGAACAAGTTAGGAACCTGCCACAGAGGGCCTCTGAAAGGCTCTGCCCTGCAGACTATCAAAGCAGATGCTGAGACTTGTGGCCATCTGTTAGGCAGAGTGCATGGAATCTTATGAAAGAAGTGGGAAATAGTAAGATCTGGAGAGGACAGGAACTCCACAAGGAGAGCAACAGAACCAAAATAATCTGAGCACAGGGGTCTTTCCTGAGACTCATACTCCAACCAAGTACCATGCATGGAGATAACCTAGAACCCCTGCACAGATGTAGCCCATGGCAGTTCAGTGTCCAAGTGGGTTTCATAGTAATGGGACCAGGGACTGCCTCTGACATGAACTGATTGGCCTGCTTTTTGATCACCTCACCCTGATTAGGAGGCAGCCTTACCAGGCCACAGAGGAAGACAATGCAGGCACTCCTGATGAGATCTGATAGACTAGGATCAGAAGGAAGGAGGGGAAGACCTCTCCTATCAGTAGACTTGGGGAGGGCATTCATGGAGAAGGGGGAGGAAAGGTGGAATTGGGAGGGGAAGAGGGAGGGACTTATGGGGGATACAAAGTGAATAAAGTATAATTAATAAAAATAAAAAAAGAAAATGCCTCACAGATTTGCCTGCAGGCCAATCTTATGGGGGAAATTTTCCAATTGAGGTTCTGTTATTCCAGAAGATCCTATATTATGTCAAGCTGACAAAAACTAACCAGCACACCAGAGTACCTTGAATCTGTGTTCCTTTCCTATGTCTAGTCACTCATATTTAGCCAGAATACTCTACTTCCTCCTTTTCCTTTAGAACAGAGTCCTTGCTTTCCATTAACATGTCTGAGCTGTTTGAGAGCAAGCAGGTTGTTTTCATCCTACCAGGAGGAAGGGAGGCAAGAAACCAAACTTCAGTGTGGGGAAATGAAGAGAGCTACACACCACACAACTGACTCTCTGGACCACCGAATGCCAAATGCTGTGCCAGCACTGTTAATTTTCATTAATGTCACCATGAACAACTACAGATGTATAGGATGGAAAATCTTAGAGGACTATGGCCTTGTAGTTCAAGTTTAATAGGATGAAGGTGGTGACAATAGTTGAAAGGCCATTTCATAGCATCCAGGATCTAAAAAGTT
Source organism: Meriones unguiculatus (assembly GCF_030254825.1). Lineage (NCBI taxonomy): Eukaryota > Metazoa > Chordata > Mammalia > Rodentia > Muridae > Meriones > Meriones unguiculatus. The sequence goes on along the minus strand of NC_083350.1, from coordinate 22,128,752 downwards.
GAGAGACTGAGGAGTGACTGCAGGGCAAAGCCAAGACAAAAGACAAGTCCAGAGAAGCTTTGCACTGAGTTCTCAGGGAGAAGCAGGGACAAGGTTCCACTTCGCAGGAAGAAGGCTGATGACCACGTTAGTCTCTCTTCCACCAACAGGGAGGGGGTATGTGAGATAAGAGGACTGTCTTTTCCTCCAGAGGTCATGAGTTCAGTTCCCAGCAACCACATGGTGGCTCACAACCATCTATACTGGGATCTGATGCCCTCTTCTGGCACGCAGGGGTAATGCAGATAGAACACTCATACATAAAATAAATAAATACAATCTTAAAAAAATATAATAAGAATGTTCTTGTTGCAGATCCAGGCACAATGTGAGTGACATGTACCTGCCCAGCATTTGTTGGCAGCCACCCGTCTGGCTTGATTTAGTAAAACATCTACCTGGGGCAGACTAACTCCAACAGCTGTCTAAGCGGCTCTGGGCTCTTGAGCCAGGTGATAGGTAGGCAGGGGTCTGGCTCTCCGTTGCAAGACTTGTCCGCTGAAAAGGATTCCTTATAACCTGTAGTGTGGGTGCATGGGGCACCACCTTAATTCCCTGTGTCAGTCTGAGCTGCCAATACAAAGTGCCAAAGCTGGGGAGGCTTGCCTGCTTGTGGCGATAGGGTCTGAGGCCAGGACATACTAGGAAGGCAGTCCACCACTGAGTTGCATCCCAGAGCATCTAGGAGGCTCAGCCACCACAAATCCTTGAAGTTCCAGAGACTGCTTATCTATGATCAAGGTGTGGGCAAGGTTAATTCTTTTTTCCCACAAGTATCTCTACTTGGCTTGTGGTAGCTGCCTCGCATGTCTTTCTCTATATACAAGCTCCCACTTCCTAGAACTTCAACAAGTCCCTGACCAGATCCAATTCTTTAAAGCAGCCCCCCACCCCCGCCCCCAAGGCTGTGGTCCTGCTCCACATTAATCCCAGCATTTGGGAAGCAGGTACATGTCTGTGAGACGGGGTTTCTCTGTGTAGTCCTGGCTGTCCTGAAACTCAGTCTGCAGACCAAGCTGGCCTCAAACTCCGAGGTCTGCCTGCCTCTGCCTCCTGAGTGCCAGGATCAAAGGCATGTGCCATCACACCCAGTTAATTGGGGGTGGGGGGCAGGCGGGGGAAAGACAATATAAAATTCAGCTCTAAACAGCAGCCTTCTATACATAAGGTTTCTAATGCTCAGACATTATCAGGAGTCCACTTTCAGGGAAGCATTAATAAAATGAAACCCACCGAAAAGTAGATACAAAGTCCAGGCCAGTTTCTTAGACTTATTTGGCCCTGGAGCATAATATGTCATTTCAAAGCAACCTTTTGGAGAGGTAGATAGAAGATACCTTTGCCTGGCATTTTACTTCTTTGGCCTTTGCTCTGCTCCGGAAAGGACAGAAGAAGAGTCCTTGCACACTGCCACCTCCTGAGTTTTGGGCCCCTGCCCACGCACTTTGCTTGAGGCCTCCTGGTGACCTAGGTGAACGTTGAGGGTGTACCCTGGGGACCTCAAAGGAAGGGGAAGTTGAGAAGGAGTTTTTCAAGCCAGAGCACACTGAGACTTGCGGAAGTTAAATTCGGCAACCGGAGGCTGGCGGATGGAAAACTATGCCGCTTGTCCACTGAGGCTTGTCATTTAGGGGTGTGGAGTGATGTTTTGTTTGTTTTTTTCATTTTGTTTGTTTTTTGAGACAGTGTTTCTCTGTGTAGACCTGGCTGTCCTGGAACTGGCTCCATAGACCCATGCTGGCCTGGAACTCAGAGATCTGCATTAAAGGCGTGTGCCACCACCACCCAGCAGGAAGGGGAGTGTTATCTATTATAAAAGGCTGATTTCAGTATTCAGTGAGTAACAGATTTATTTGTTAATTTATTTAATTTTTGTAATGCCAGAAATTGAATTTCTTCAAGCATTCAAGGCACATAACTTAGACATATTAAATATTGGTTATATAGCACCCAGTATATTAGGCTCTTGAGGCTATGTTGGTGCATTATTAAGCAGCCTTTTTGGGGTTCTTAAAGTCCCATCCTGAGGACAGGACCCAGGGCCCCTGCACAGGCCACTAGACTGTACCTACAGAAAATGCATGAGTGTCAAGCACAGGACTATTAACTCATGTAATAATCACAAAGACCACTGTGTATTTAAATAGAAAAACAGAAATCTGGCTGGCTTCAATCTTCATACTTGTCAAAAGCACACCATTCTGCCTCTGTCAGAATAATGTCAGTTAGACAACGACGAAGTTATCAAGATTTTCTGCAGGTGTTGATATATGCAATAAAAATTTTATTATTCCAGATTGGACAGCAGTGGGGGGTGGGGGTGAGGAGGGTGGCGGCAATTCTTATTATCCTTAGCTGTCATCTGCAATGAAAATCAGCAGTGCAACACTTTTTACTTTTTGTTGGGGTTCAAAGAAACCCGGGACAAGTCTCACTCAGTGCCTGAGGCTCCTCCCAGCACTCCTCACCCGTCCACTACCCTAAACCTCTCCCTCCCAGGGGCTGGGCTTCTCTTCCCCCAGCTTCTCTTCCCTATGTACGGTAGCCATTTTGGCTGCTCACCCTCTTTGGTTCTCTTAGCTCTTGGCTCCCTTACTCCTCTCTCCTATCCCCAGCCCCTCATGACCTGGTTCAGTCCAGTCAGGTTGGACTCTTCTTGATGTCTCTGGTTGTACAATAAACCTTTTCAGCCATACCTTGGAGTGGTCATGTTCTCGTTTTTTTTTTTTTTTTTAATTAAAAAAAAAAAAATGATGCATAGCCGGTCGTGGTGCTGCACACCTTTAATCCCAGCACTTTGGAGGCAGAGGCAGGCTGATCTCTGTGATTTTGAAGCCACCCTACTGGACAAAGGGAGCCCAGGGCAGCCAGGGCTTTGTTACATAAAGAAACCCTGTCTCGAAAAACAAAACAAAACAAATCAGACATCGTATGCATGTGGTTAGAGGGCAATTCTTGGGAGTGGGCTCTCTCCTACCATGTAGATTTCAGGGGTCAAACTTAGTTTATCAGGCTCTGCGGGAAACATACTGAGCCATCTTCACTTGTCCCACATTTCACTTACAGAAGAGGCATTCAGAGCAGTTTCAGGCATATTCTGAAGCCCAACACTCTTGAACATTATGGAAAAACCAACCAAAGAAAAAAAACACGAACAAAGATGGAGGAGAAAAATGCCTTCAGCGGCTTCATACTAACCGCAGCAATCATTGGTCCCCTTTTCTGTGTCATGGGGAAGAAGCAGGGTCCTTAAAGTTGACTGTAGCTAAAAGGGCTTACTGCCATCTTTAGGTTAACTCAGGAAAAAAAAAAAGTCTCATCAAGGTTTTTACACAAATTCCCATTCTCCCAGACTGTGAGAAGTGGCACTCCAGAATAATTTTATGTGGGTCGATTTTTGTTTTGTTTTGTTTTGTTTTTCTTTGTGTGTAACCCTTGCTGTCCTGGAACTTTCTAGACCAGGATAGGCTCAGACTCCCAGAGATCCACCTGCCTCTGCCTCCCCAAGTGCTGGATTAAAGGCGTGCGCCACCGCGGCTGTGGGTTGATTTGTATAAAAGTGGTGGTTTAGAGGGACTCCTTAAGTTAAACTCTTGGACACTCAGGGAAACGCCTTCCCAGTATTTGCATTTTCATAACAGGCCTGGAATAGCTTTTTGCGGCCAAGGTTAAAAAGGTCACTCCTCGCTACAGAAATCCTAATCACAGTCACAGCGAGGGCTCCAAACAAGTTTTGAGTTTAAACAGTTTAGGAAACCCAGGGACCGTCTGGGTGTTTGGCCTGCAGCTCCCTCCCACCTGGGGACGGCGCAGTTACGTGTGCCTGCCGGGTGAGTTCCGAGGCCGCCCACACCAGCCGCCAGGAGCTGGAAGTGCCCACCCTGACCTCCCAACAGCCGCCTAGGCTAGGACAAGCTGGGAAGTGGGCCTGTCTTGGAGCGTGGCTAGGCGGAGCGAGCACGGGAGGGGCAGGCGGGGCAGGGAGTGAGATGGGGGCGGGAAGAGGGCGGAGCGAACTCTGCACAGGACGAAGGGGAGGGGCGGGGCCTATCGTGAAAGGCGGGGCTAATGCAGAGGGGCGTGGTCTTGAGGGGGAAGGCGGGGCAAGGCCTTGAATTGGGGCGGAGGCGGGGGCGGGGCGGGGCGCGAGGCGCGCCTACTTGGGCTGCAGCCCCCTGTGGGCCTTCCTGCTGCAAGGCGCGCGGGAGGAGGCACGGCTTGGCGGGAAGGCGAGGAGAGCCTGCGGAGCCTCCGGGGCTGGCGGCGGCAACGAGTGGAAGCCGAGGTTCGTCCGCAGCACGCGCAACGCAGCAGAAGGTGGCTGGGCCCGGCGAAGCCGCGATGAAGCCGAGCAGCGAGGAGGAGGAGGTGGTCCAGGGCGTGGGCCCCTGGGACGAGTGCTTCGAGGTGGCGGTGCAACTGGCGCTGAGAGCCGGACAGGTGAGTGCGGCGGCCGCGTCCAGCCCCTCAGAGCCCCCGAGGCACACCCGAGGTGGGCGGTGTGGGCGGGAGCGGGGTGAGTTGCAAGGACAGGGCCTGTGTCGTTTCTAGGGCGCACCTTTCCCTGGCCCTTGACCTCCCTGCAGTGGGAGGAGGCTTGCTTGCATGGGGAGCATGGGGTCAGCACCTTGGGGAGCAGGACACAGCCACCGGGAAAGCGTGAGGGACGCGCTCCTCATTGGACGATGGAATGGCCAACCGCTGAGTACTTGACCTTGGCGTTTGAGTCACCTGGAACGCAAAAGTCCCTCCCTGGCCAGAATACGGCAGCTGTTTCTTTTTAAGGGACCAATCTTGCTGCCGGGTTGTAGGTGCTACCCGTTTCAACCCCAGGTGCTTGGAGCTCTGGCTGGGTTGCCGCTGATTGTCCTCCAGGCATCATGAGCCCGGGCAGCCTAGGCTCCCAGCCTGAGAGCGCCTCCAGGGAGTGACTGGCCCAGACCCGAGTTCAGGAGGAACTCGTTAGACTGCCGGAAGGATGGAAACCAGCGCAAAGCTGCAGAGAACCAGACTGGGTTTGAAAACTAACTGTGGCGCCTCTGTTTTCCCTTTTCACTTTTGTGTTCGCTCCCTAACTGTTCCTCTGCTTCTTCAGCAGCGCCAAATTTACAATATCGGTGGAGTGAATATACAGTGGTTCCCAAGACGTTAGAGCAGGCCCTGTTTAAGTTAGGGCTTGTTCCATTCTCTGCTCCTAAGACGAGGTTGCTCGCTGCTGACTTGGGAGAGGGGAGGAGGAGTTACAATAGAACTGTGGACAGAAGGGCTTATATCCAAAAAGCGTGATTTTCAGGTGTATCTGAAAAGACTCTGAAGTGTTGCCATGGTGCTGGGGATGAAGCCCAGTGGTATAGTGGTACCTAGCATGCACAAAACCACCCTCAACATAGCATCAACCGGAAGGACAGTACTTTGAAACTACCCTGTGCAATATGCAGAAAAGCGGGGAGGCAGCCCTTCCCTAACAGCTGATATAGCTTGTATCTCTGGGCAGATGCTCTTCCTGGAAAGTAGCTCCTCTATGAACTGGCAGCCCTGTTTCCCATCTCCACGCTTCTGCAGCATCCTTCAGAGAGAGCTTTGTCAGTGTATGCAGGGACTTTTAAGAATCTACCACAATGTTTTTTGTTTGTTTCCTGGTGACTTCGAGAAGGAAATTTAGGACTCAGGCACTTCTATGTAAAAGCTGGTGAGTGAAGTTATAGGTTCTGAGGCCTTCCGGATTTAAAGCTTCAAAGAATTAGAGGCTTAAGCAACTTTTAATATTCAATGATGCTCACTGGAAGCTTGCAGTACCACAGACACAGTTCTTAGGGGTTTTATAAATTTTAACCTAAAGATATTGTTTTTGCAATTTCCTAACAACAACAAAAAAGCTTTAAAAAAAATAAAGGCAGTGAAATAAAGATTCTGACATTAGGAGTCTGGTCAGGAAGCTTAGGACTCAAGGCTCCCTCTTGGAATTATGCAGCTTCCTGCCTGCCTGGCATTGAGTGAGAGAACGGCCGAGAGACCGAAGGCACACAAGGACATGGTAACCTGTGACAGGGAAAGAGCCTCTAAATGATGATCTGGAGTAATCAAGCTGTGACCGGAGAAAACAGCCCTTAGCAAGGCAGCATAGATGACAGGGAGTGGCCTCCCCTTAGCCACAGGCTCCTCCTATGCCAATGCTCTATTTCCTTGTGGGCTACTGTCAGTTACCAGCTGAGAGTCTGGCTGCTCTATGCTAAAAGGCCCAGGGCCTCAAAGGGAGGGATCTCCCAAGATATATGCCCAGGATCCCCAGATTACACTGTCCCCAAGTTTCCCTTGCTCCATCCTGAGAAAGCTTCCTGCTTCAGAGATGACCCTAGCCTTGCTATTTCCCAGTTTTCCCCCTTACCCTTACTTCATTTAACCTCAACCTACTGGAGTCATTCCTACCCTTAAGAACTCCCAGCTGTGTGTGTGTGTGTCTCAGGGCCTCTAGCACGTTCCCTACCACTGAGCTACACTCCTAGTCCTTATAGTATTTCCTTCCTCTTTTCCTTCTGTTCTTTTCTTCCTTCCCTCCTGACAGGGACTCCATGTTTAGCCCAGGTTGGCTTCATGATCTCTTTGGCTCTGTCTCCCCAGTAGTGGGACTATAGGTGTGTGTCATGATGCCAGCTCATTATAGTGTTTTCCCTGAGGGAATAGAAAGGTAAACAGCTGTTCCTACTGCAAAACTGAAATTACCCGTAGTTTAGAAGAATTACACTAGTACAATTAAAATTTTTACAGTGGTCATCAACTGAGAACTTTAAATTTTCTTTAATGTTGCCATATGCTACATGGTACTTATACTGTGGAGAGAGTGTTGAGCAGACTGCATGTATTTAAAACCTCTGTTCTATCCAGTCAGCTCCCTTCTCATGCTGGCTGTCCCATACAGGTATATTCCTTTCTCTGTACCGAGTACCGGTAGCAAATGGCCAGAACAATTGGTGTGGTGTACAGGAGAAGCATTTTTGAAAGCCATCCCTTTCTAGGCTGGCTAACACTTACAGGTCAGTATGCCTGCACACCTGATAGATAGGTCTCATCAGACCTGCGTATGTCTGCTTAGACCTCCTTGCCCAAGCTGTTCACACCCACTTCAGTACCAGCTGAGGCCAGGTCTGACAGGGTTGGTCATGGATGAAAGAGACAAGGTCAGGTGTACAGTCAAATAGCTGATTTCTTCCCATTTGCAAAAGGTGATCTGGGGAATTGAGACTGCGTTTCATTAGTTTTAAATGTTTGTTTACTTCTTTGATACTATTTGTTTGTTTTAAAACTGTGGCACTGAAACACTGAAGTTGGCTCACCAGGCAGTGTGTGTTGATTGACTCGGGACCTATCTGTAGCCTTCGCTCTGAATGTGATGTGAGGTATTGTGGAGAGTCCCGTGAGACCCAACAGCCAGAGCCCACCTGGCCGCTGCATAGATCCTACAGGGATGTAACTGAGCTGTGGAAAGAGATGATGATTTCAAAGGCTGAGGTGAGAGTTCAGGTTGGATGTAGGTCGTGAGGGAAAGATGCTAGGATGGCATCAGGGATTTGGGCCTGAACAGTAGGTTTCTTGAAGGATTTGCAGTGTCCTGAGATGGTGAGCTGCAAGTAGAGCAGGTGTGGGGATGATCCAAGCTTATGGCGCGTGCGTGGCCAGTGGACAAGAGACTGACCAGATCCAGAGTGCTGGAGACATAGAATGAAGCAAGGCTGGCCAGCTGGCTGTCCACAGGACCACGTCACCCCCACCTGGGCTCCTTCTGTTTTCTCTCTCTCTTTTAAATAATTTATTTTTATTTTATGTACACTTGTGTTTTGCCTCCATGTGTGTTTGTGTGAGGTTGTCATAACTTGAAGTTACAGACAGTTGTGAGCTGCCGTGTGGGTGCTGGGATTTGAACCCTGGTCCTCTAGAAGAGCAGTCAGTGCTCTTAACAGCTGAGTGGTCTCTCCAGCGCCCCTGCTGTTCTCTTCAGAGAGTCTGAAGTGGCCCTGTATGATGGCTTCCCTCTGGTGACTACCTTTCTCCTGCCTGGTCTGGGCTGAGACATCTGCCAGTGAAGGAAGTGCAGAGAAAGAGGGGAGTAAGCTCACATTGCCACAGGCACCCTGTCTGCTTCAGCCCCTGTGTTACCTACACACACACACACACACACACACACACACACACTTCCCCAGGATCCAGCCTGTGAGGTAAACTGAAACTTTTGACAAGATTTAGTCCTTTCCCTGCCTGCCACCCTAGTGCTGGGGGTGAAATCCAGGGTTTCAATAAAGAATTCCACCACAGAGCCACACACAGAGCTGTGGTAGGTAAGGACAGAGTTTCTGTAAAGCAGCAGCTCATGAGTACTAAGACACAGGCACCCTTTAGAGGCTCTGCTGGTTTCCCAGTGTCCTGACCCAACCTAAGAAGCCAACTGTTGTTTTCTTTATACAAAGTCATGATAAATGGATGTGTTTCTTTTCATTTCTTTGGTTTGGTTTTTTTGAGACAAGGTCTTACTAAGTAGCCCAGGCTAGTCATGACTGCAGTATCTTCCTCCGTTGGCCTCTTGAGTGCTGAGCTGACAGGTATATGCCAGCAAGCATAGCTCCTCCTTGTTCTTTTCCTTCTGTTTCATTTTCTTTATTCATAATTTTCTTTAAATGAAATATATATGTGTGTGTGTGTGTGTGTGTATTTGAAGGCAAAGGTTGATGTTGGATGTCTTCCTCAGTTGCTTCCCACTGTATTTTAAAAAAATATTTTTATTTTATTTTTATTTTGTGTATATGGGTGTTTTACCTGTATGTCTGTGCACCACATAGGGGCAGTGCTCAAGAAGGACAGAAGAGGGAGTTGGGGTCCCCTGGACCTACTGCTACATTGTTTAACTGCATGTCGATGCTGGGAATCGAACCTGGGTCCTGAGCAAGAGCAGCAGTTAGTGCTATAAGCCATCTCTTCATCCTACCCCATCACTGATGTGTTTTATGAGACAGGGTTTCTCACAGTATCTAAGCTAGACTGACTGGCCAGCGAGCCTCAGGAACCACACACACACACACCACACCACACCCATTCCTGTCTCTGTCTCCCTGGCTCTTGGATCACAGGTGTGTGTCATCATGTTTGGCTTTTATGTAGGTTCTGGGAATCCCAAACTCAGGTTATTAAATTTACACGGCAAACATTTCACTGACTTGAGCCTTTGCCCCAGCCCCAAATTTTATTTTAGTTTTGTAATTTTTTCCCCCAGTGGGGAAGGGACTCCGGAACTTTGGGTCCTCCTCTTTGTGCTTCCCACACTCATTTTGCTAACAAAGGTTGTCTGAGAAAAATGGGAATGGAGTGCCTTTCCCATAGAGGGAAGATGTGTAGCTATGCCTGGTGCCTTTAGTTCTTGACAAGTAGGGAGTCTGGTGGGATTCCTCCTTGGTCTCACCTGAGTAGAGATGCAGTTCTGATCTCTGAGGCCCTGAGGTGGTCCTTTGCTAACCCAAAGGAAGCTCTGTCTAGTGGTGATGATAAGTCCTTGGGGTTAGGGGAGGATGAGGCTGAAACCGTGTAGCCAGAAGAGTGAAAAGCTGGGACCCAGTTCCAGGCATCCCCTTCCATGCCCACCCTAGCACTGGAACAAAGTGGGACGCAGAAGAGGGGATCCTGATCCACCTTCACTGCCAGACTCAGCTGGCTTGACCCTTAGGCTGGCCTGGTTTGCTGCTCTCTTCTCCTGGGAGTGAAGGGACGACTTCAGCTGAGGGGAGGCTTTGGTTTCCCCACACTGAGCCAGTCTCAGGATCCCAGCGTTGCTGTCTGCTGGCTCCTAGCCTCTGCCGAGCACAGTCAGATGTCCCTCTGCAGTGGGTGGACACTAGTCACAGAAGCATGCCAAAAGACCACAACCATAAGGGAACCCGAGAGGTGGGGACAGCTTCCTGAAAGATTTGTAATTTGTTAATTTGTATTCTCAAGAAGAGCTAGGTGATGGGTTCAGGAGAGTGGAGGGGAAGGCACACATGATGGAGGCAAAGATGCATAAGAAGATGGAATGGGTGACATGGAGTAGAGAATCCAGGAGCTGCAGGAGCCTGAGATGAGACCTGGAGGTCAGCCACTGGACGTGAGAAGGGGAGATGCGCACATGCCTAGAATAAGCACTAGGCTTAGAGGATGATGATGGAGATGCATACCTTTCTTTCTGAGTTTGGAATTCAGGCTTCGGTGACTTGGGCACACATTTTATATATTAAACATTAACCGCAGGCTGTTTGGAGAGGGGAGAAAGTCACACCAGGAGGTCTGAAAAGCTCATGCTGTCAAGAGTAACTATTAAAAAAAAAAGATCTAAGTACACACTAACTTGTTGATGGTAGAATGATTAAAATCTCTTTAGGACTGAAGGGGAAAGAGCCATGGAAAAGGGCTTAAAAAATAACAATGCACACTAACTTGTTTCTGGCAGAATGACTAAAATCTCTAAAATTAAGGGGGAACGAATCATGGGAACAAGCTTTAGCTGGTACTCCACATACACTCCCATCTCCCACTGCAACTCAGCCTTAGCTATGGAGCAGGGTGGCAGGTTTTTAAGTCTTATCACTTGATTGAAAACATCCTATCATCTTTCCTTTCAGTGTAGGAAGATTTAGGAGTTAAATTTTCTTTTGCTTCTTTTTTTTTTTTTTTTTTTAACAATGTACAGAGCTAGCCTCAGGAATCAAACTTTTCTCAGCTTCCGATTTTAGGTTCCTGCTTGACATTTACATGAGGTATGTGTGAAATGTCTGGTCATAAGCCTTTGAATTTTGTCATATCCGTATTCTTAGAAAAACCAGAGTGGTGGGAGTCTGGGAGTGTGTCGGCCAGCATGGGCACCTGGCCTGTACTCTTAAGACACCTCCGTGCCTCGGATGCCACTGTTGCGGCAGACAAGAACACTGTGGCTCTGGGTCTCGAGGCGGTGTTGAACTTAGAGCTCTGGCTGTGAAAGGTAGCTTATCTCGTCAGTGATAGGAAATGGGTAAGGGCAAGAAGGCGGATGAGCCCATACCCTGTAATTCGATGGCTGAGGTGAGTGAGTTTATGTAGCTTCCCTATGTGTGGGTCCACTGGGCAGGCAGCATCAGACATGCTGCTGAGGCTTACCTCCTCGCCTGTGGAGGGTGAGCTTGTCCTGAAGCTGCTAAGGTTCAGGACAAGGCTTACTGCCTCAAAAAGCACAGTCCAGGGAAGGGACAGTCAGTGCCACCTCCTCCCCCACCCCCCGGTAGCCAAATACTGCTACTACCATCCACTGACCCAGGAGGAGTGGGCTGAGCCAAGACATAAATGTGCTGAGGTAAGACTGGGAGAGTAGTTTGGGGACTGGGGCATAGCAGGAGATGTCATCATAACTATAAGGGACCTTATGTCCAGAGAGACAGAGATGAGAGGAGGCATGCAAGAGGGCACCAGTGACAGGCTGAGCCTGGTAGGAAATGGTCCCAGGGTGGCCTCAAGCCCTGGCACAGTTCAGGCTGGGGATGAAGGGAATGCCACAGAAGATACAAAGGCTAGTTACCTCTCTGCTCTCCTGTAATCCCCACACTCCAGAAGTTAACGCAGAAGAAGGGCAGTTCAGTGCTGGCCTGGCCTGCATAGCAAGACCCTGTCTCCAAGAACAAGGGCAGGGTGGTGAGAAAACATATATAGTAGAAGACCAGGACCTGATGGAAGGGATGTGCTGGGTAAGAGGAGTAACATCACTGTGGGGGGGGGGGGGGTACAGGCACATTCCACCCCTAGGGCAGCCACAATAACACAATAAAGCCATAAGCGAACAGTGTGTTTTTTGAAAGAGCACAGTACAACATGTCACCCCCAAACCAAACTGTTCACCTTCTGTAGAATCTGTAATGAAGCAAGGCTTAGTGTGGATGGAGGCTTTGGGGTCATATCGAGCAGCCCCAAGTTGCCCCTGAGCTCCACACTCAGCTGTAGGTCCTGTGGACCTGGAAAACCAAGTTTGTAACCACCCCTGGGGTTAGACACAGCACCGCAGGAACACTTACTAAAGCCCTCCCGTTTGGTTAGTGGGCGGATCAGTGTTTGACAGCGAGGCGTCTTCATCTGCCCCATCAACAAGTGCCCCTGGAGCCCTTCAGGTGTGGCAGCCCCCTCAGAGGCTCACGCCTATGAGGAGGTGGGGTCCTCACCAGTCAGCAAGTGCTGTGGGGAACTGCAGGTTGCACTGTGCTGCAGTCAGGGGGGGCAGATGCTGGTCTCTCTGGGAGGCTCCTTGTGGAGGAGGACATCTTCTGGCTGAGTCAGAGAATGGGTGTCTTAGTCACTGACCTATGGCTATGAAGACACACCATGACCAAGGCAACTCTTAGGAAAGAAAGCATTTAATTGGGGATGTTTACAGTTTCAGAGGCTTAGTCCATTATCATCTTGGTGGGGAGCATGGCCTCACACCTGGTGCTGGAGCAACAGCTGAGAACTATTTCCTGATCCACAGGCAGAGAGAGAGAGAGACACTAGGACTGTCAGGGGCTTTCAGAATCCACCTACTCCACACAACCGCACCTCCTAATGCTTATAGTCCTTTCAAGCAGTTCCACTCCTTGGTGACCAAGCATTCAAGTATAGGAGCCTATTGAGGCCATTGTCATTCACAGCATCACCAATGGGAAAATCTGGCATCCGAAGTCTCCTAGAAGGATGCCACCCTTAGAGTGACAGCATGGGGAGAAGGAGGGTGGATGTGAGAGACAAGGCTCTTGCTGGCCTAGAAGCTCTTCAGACCCCTATAACCAAAGCACGGTGAAATGTGGTTAGTGCATGACCCCGAGAGGGGCTCTGCTTGTGGAGCCCCCAGGAGCCAAGCTTCTCTCTCCTGTGCCAAGGGCCTCTTGTGACCGCCCTGGTGTCATTACCAAGGCTCACAAACTCTGGAAAGGAAGAAACCCACCAAAGGGAAGTATGGTGTCTTTTTGAGGACTAGGCTCTGAAGGTGCAGAGGTGTCTCCATTTGCACCCTCCAAGCAGAGCTTGCCAAGCCCAGTTATACAAGAGGGAAGTCTGAATAATTGATCTTTGAAGGCAGCTCTGGGCCTTCCTGAAACATGGGGATCCTGTTCCTAAAAGGAGAGGGGGAGGTAGCTGTCTAAGGTCAAGTCCAGAAAGTTGCCACACCCCTGCCTCAGGACCTTGACCTGCCAGGGTAGTGAGGGCCACCTGTGTATTATGCCAGGGAGATATGCAATTATGGAGGTACACCTGGCTGGTTATGATGGGGGTGAGTACCTCAGGCAGGCTAAGTTTGGCTTTGAAAGCAGAGTAGGAAATGCAGCCATGTTCTACAGCAGTCTAGAGGATAGCAGGTTCCGGATAGCAGGTTTCAGATAGCAGGTTCCGGGCACACTTTGTTTGCACAACCAGAAAAAGAGCCAAGAGAACAGGCACTGGGGTGGCCAGTGTTCACACGGAAATCAGTGGTCCTGCTGGAAGAAACGTGGCAGGAAGCACTCTATCCCTCCACGTGCCCTCCATTCCCCAGCAGTTACTGTTCTCCAGGCATATCTCCCCGCAGGCAGCTAGGCAGTGTCAGGGAACGACCTCTGCCGTCAGGGAGCTCATACTGCAATGAGAGCCATACAGCCAAGTACAGAACATACAAGACAGCCGCAGGTGGGAAGAGGGGGGAGACAGAGGACCACACTGCAAAGGCCCTGGGTAGAAGCCAATCCTGCTGTGACCAGCAGGGATGTTGGAAACTGGTGGAGGAGAGCAACTCAGTATGGTAGCCTGCAGAAGGTGAGGGAGAGGCTGGCTGTCTAGCATTAGCGGTTCTTCTGGCTACAGTAAGAAGCCGTTGGGGGTTTTCAGAACTTTTCTCATCTTTGTCTTAAATCCTCAGTCCAGCTTCTACATGGAGGTGGCAGAGGTGTGCAATTGGGATAACTGTCTGGTTTCAGGTCTGCTTCCTCTTAAGCATGTCCCAGGGGGCACTGGTTCAAAATGGAGATTTCCTTATGTGTGCACACATTAAACACACACACACACACACTCACACACAACTGCCAAGTGAGTCTGTCCCAGCCTCCTGGGTGACCCTCCTTCCTCCAAGGTATGAAACTGCCCTGGCTCCTTACCACAATGGAGCTTGCCAGAAACATTGATCTCAGACCCCAGGGCCAACCTAGTGAGCAGTTTTCTATGAGATTCCAGAAGCCTCTGTGGACTCTTGAGATGGACCCCTCTCCCCTGTCTCCCCAACCACAGCACGAATGTTACCCAGATACATTTGCTGCACCCACATACGGAACCTCCCTCCCTGTATATACACACAGTCCCAAGTGGCCTGCCTGGACTGGCCCAGGATCTGGGATTCCTGAAGGATGTCAGGCTCCCTGGGAGCCAAACATTGAAGAGTGTTGAATTTATGAGCACCTGTGGAGACTGATTTGACGAGCGATGCTGTGTGTAAACTGGTGTTGTAAGAGAATTAGCGTGGTGGTAACAGGCAGGATATTGCACATTCAAGACAGGAAGCCCTGCAGCGCAGGCTGGAGGCTGGCAGGATGTGAACAGTAGTGGGGAGCTGAAGTTAATGGACTGCAGGTGACCTCTTGGATGTCTGTGGTGTTGGTCGTCTTTCAAATCATCTAGCATGCAGATCTGTTATTTTTGCAGCCCCAATTTTCTTTTTTTCCCAAAACACGGTTTCTCCGTGTAGCCCTGGCTGCCCTGGACTCGCTTTGTAGACCAGGCTGGCCTCAAACTCACAGAGATATGCCTGCCTCTGCCTCCGCCTCCCTGAGTGCTGGGATTACAGGCTTGTGCCATAGCCCCCAGCTCTTTGCGGCCCATATTTAAAAACAGCGTCACCTAGGTAGACACATGGTGTGAGCTCCTTCAGCTTGGCATCACTGGCACATAGCATGGGCCAAATAGTGCTGGTTAGATACCAACAGTCATAATGGGCACAGGGTGTCAAGTCTGCATAGCCAGTCTGGGTAGTACTTTATTGGTTCATCATCAGTGTGTAGGGGGGCATAGCTGTGTTCCGTGATGCACAGGTGGAGATGAAAGGACAGCTTTGTGCATCGTGTTTCTCCTTCCACCTTTACTAAGATTCTGGAGACCGGATTCAGGTCATCTGGCTTGCATAGATGAGCCACTTGCCAATCCTTGATGGCACTTGGAAGAGAAATACATGATTTGGGGGGGGGTAGCTGGTTCTGGAGGGAATATGTCAGGTCTACTTAGGTGTCCTGACTTCACCACTTTTATCCAGTTTTGGACAGACAGACATGGAGAAACAGCCCCACATAGAACTGGAGGTGGCATTTTTTCTTTCACAGACTGGAGCTGATCCTCCTGAAGCATTCAGAGACAGACGGACTGTGCTCTGGTTTCCTGTTTGAGCCTCCAGGGTTCCTGGAACTACAACAGGACAGCAGAAATGGTACCAACTAGGCCTTACCCTATGTTTAGTCATAGTGGGTTCAATCCAGATGTGCTGGCAGCTTGCCCAGCCATAGAGCCTACGCTTATGGTCCCTGAGAAGCCTCCAGTGTCACTGGTGTGTCCCTGTTGGTGGCTGGCTCGTGCTGTTCTGCATACAGCAGCATCGAGCCAGCCTCAGTTCCTATGACACAGTTCCGCTCTGGCGGGGATGTCTGTAGCCTGCATTCACAAGCACAGCACATGCTCGTGTGGTTCATAAGGTGAATCAGAAGAAAGCTTTCATGCACAAATCTTGTGAATTTTAAATCAGGGACTTCCAGGAGGCAAAACTGTTCCGCTGCCTTATTTTGGGGAATACCTGTTGGTAAAACTTCAGCCTTTTCAAAACTTATTCTGTCAGAGAAAACTTCTTTCAAAGGTAGTTTCAAGTGAAATCTGAATGTAGAATTTCAGGTGGGGTGTCTGGTGGTCAGAGCCAGCCAGTCCCCAAAGAACACTGGGGTTGGTGAGGAGGAGACCAACAGATCTCACTGATCCCCACGTTTTTATTTCAGATAATCAGAAAAGCCCTCACAGAAGAAAAACATGTCTCTACAAAAACATCCGCTGCAGATCTTGTGACAGAAACCGATCACCGAGTAGAAGATCTAATTGTTTCTGAGTTGCGAAAGCGGTTCCCTTCACACAGGTAAGTGCTCTCTCCAGGAGGCTCACCCCAGTCACTCTCACCACACAAAGGCAGACTAGCTGAGAGGCATGGCCGCTTGTCACTGGAGGGCATATGGGGAACCCCCAGTTTCCAAGAACAAGCCCTGGTCTCTCCATTTTTAGGGAAGAAAACCGATTGCTTCTGTTCTCTTTGCTGTCATCTTGACAACCATCCCTTCCTTCTGTCTCCTTAGGAATATCAAAGAGCCTCTACTCTCTTAAATCTGTATTTAAAATAATTTTATTAGACTCTTCTGTAGGTTTTTCCAGAAATATTTACATGTGTGCAGTCAGTAAATAAATACAAGATTTTTATTTTCATGGTAGGAACTAGTCATTTACTTTACATTATACTTATCTGTTGTCTTTAAAATATATTAGAGTTCTTTATCCAGACATATGAGAGCTTTAGGGTTTTGTTGTTTAGGTTTTTAAGATTTTCATTAGCATATATATCATAACATTTTTATACACTCCTCGTTACACTCTCTTGTCCTCTTCCAACTTCTGATACTGCTCTTCCCAACTGGTCTCCTGGTCGTCCTCCTTCCATGTATGTCTGTCAGTCTATCCCTCTCTCCTCTCTGTGAACCAATGAGTTTTACAAGAGTTACTTATAGGAATATAGGTGAGTTGCTTATAGGAACATAGATAAAGGGGCTACTTACCAAAGCCCAAGCAACCCATTGGTGGTTACTTCACTAAAGAATATGCTTCTTCCCTTAGCAACCGCTAACTGTAGATCCTCAGGAAGGGGCTGGGCCTCACAAGCCCCACCCTATTCCATGATGGAGTGTTGACAGACCCAGTCTTGTGCAGGTAACTATAGCCATTAAGAGGTCAAGAGTGTAGCAGCCAGGTCCCACCTAGAAGCTAACATTCCACAATACTCCTCACCTTCTTCTGACTTTTAAATTCTCTCTGTCCCCCTTCCTCTCTGTTCCCTGAGCCTTGGAGTGGGTGACGCACCTCAATTAGGGCTCAGCATTCAACAGTCACTAATTCTCAGTGCTTAGACCTGCTAAGTCCCTGCAGTAACTGTCATCCACAACAAAAAGAAGTTTCTCTCCTCATATTTGACAACAGCACTGATATACAGACTTAAACATAAATATTTGAAAAGCAATTTGACAGGCACATCATGGCCATTTACAAAAACAAAATAGTAACGTCTCTACTAGGATCTATGATGTCCCCAGCTGCAGACTTTCCATGATACCATACATGACTCTGTCATCTGGAATGGGCCTCAAACCAGTCAGAAAGTGGGCACATCTTGCCTGGCAGGTCGGAAATACACATGCAGTGTCCACAGCAGAATAAGACCATTGGTGTCATTTCTCCCCTCAGAAGCCTTTCTAGCACCTTCCAGCTAGTTAGCAAGGAGTCAGCTTTCAGCTCAGGTCCAGCTTGATTTCCCTTCAGTCCTTCAACCAAAGCATGGCTTCAGCCTTAGGAATTGCCATCTAGTTCTGATGGCCAGCCAGCAACAGTGGCAATACCCTGTATTATTTTGGGGGCTTCAGGGACCTCCCTAGGTAACCCACCCAGCACTGGGTTTTTCACTTAATAATGTGTAGCTTCAGGGACAACTTTATCTACTCACAGAAGATACCTGCTCAAACTACACAGTTTTAGTTTTTTAAAACTCTTTCTCTCTCTCTCTCTCTCTCTCTATCTGTGTGTGTGTGTGTGTGTGTGTGTGCGCGTGGTTCTACTTTCAACAGCACATGCTCAGAAACACCCCCTCCTCCAGCCCCAGGCTTTTCTATAGAAGTATGCCCTACTTCTGAACCTCAGACAATGACACTTCCCTGGCCACCCAAGAACATATCTTAAGAGCACAGGATAAAATGTGGAGGACTCCGTTCATGGCCAATGTTCAGTGGTACACCCTTTGCAGGGAACAAAATCCATGGTGAGACACAGGCCTTCACAAGGATGTCACTTTTCTCCACAGGCCAGAGGTCTTCATCTTCTTCAGCCATCCCTATGAAGGATTGGATATAAGCCATTCATCTTTTCCTTAGAAATTAGAATATTTAGCATTTTTCATGTAGCTCTAGAAGAGCCATGGGCTCTAGAAGAAGCTATAGAGCAGACCCTCCCTGGACCCTGGTTTCTGCAGGATGGATCTTGAAGACCAGGGCTTTGGATTTAGGGCCTCCCTTTCCTTCCACATGTGATGTCTCATAAAGACACTAAACTTCTAAAACTGGGATAGCAGTTCCTGCAGTTCTGAGTGTTGATTATTCTAGTCTGGCTGTGCATCTGTGTGACCATGGATGACAAAAAGACATAGGTGGTCTCTTCAGAATCTATTTTGTTCATGATAGGCATCACCCATTTTTTTCTCCTGTGCAAAAACTACATGAATTAAAGAACAAGATTTGGTTAAAACACAGATTCTTCTACTGCTTTTTGGTGCTCTCTTTGGGGCTCTGAGGAAGGTGCATCAAGTTTGAATCCATGGCCTGCGCAAGTTATACAAGTCTTCAGCCATTGAACTAAACCTCCAGTTCCCAATTTTAGCTTTTTCAAATCTACTTGTAATTCAAGAGCAATATGAAAAGAATCTATCACATAGCTTGCTTTATTTTTTGAGAGGAAAAAAGTGCTACAGCAACCAACCAGCTATAAAGAGACAGCATGACCACAGCAACTCTTACAAAAGAAAGCATTTAATTGGGGCTTACTAACAGTTTCAGAGTGGTAGAGAGCATGGCAGACACACAGACAGATCTGGTGCAGGAAGATACCTGAGGGTTTACCATAGGGATCTGCAGGCAACAGGAAGAAAGAAACATGGGGCCTGGCTTGAGCTTTTGAAACTCAAAGCCCATCCCCAGTGACATACTTCCTCCCACAAGACCACACCTCCTAATTCTTCTAGGTAGTGCTGTTCCCTGGTGACTGAGCATTTAAATATATGAGCTTATGGGGACCAGTCTCATTCAAACCACCACAGAGTTTATTAAATCGAGAAGTTTTCAGATGGAGCCCATAGGATCTATTCTGCATAGAATCATACCAGCTATAAGTAGGGCTACTTTGATTTCTTCTCTCCTGTTTTTAATCTTTATATCTTCCTCTTGTCTTACTGCTTGACCTACAACTCTGAACACTAAGTTGATTAAGAATGGAGAGAGTGGTGGTACTGTCCTTGTCTTGTTCCAGGTTTTAGAGGAAAAGCTCAGTTTTCAGTATTGAATGTAACTGCCTATAGTTTTGTCATATATATTTTTTATTATTATGTTTCATCTGTTCCTAGTTTCTTCAGGACTTTTTATCATGAAGTCATTTTGAACTTTGTCAAATGCCTTTTTGGCACCTATCTAGATGGTTTCCATCCTTAAGTCTGTGTGAGTGTGTGTGTGTGTGTGTGTGTGTGTGTGTGTGTGTGTGTATGGTTATATGGAGCATTATATGACTTGTAATATTCAATCAACTTTGTATCTTTAGGATGAAACCAACTTGGTTGTGATGTAGGATCTTCTTAATGTGTTCTTAAGTCATTTGCAAGTACTTTGTTGTGAATTTTTGCATTTTGTAGTGTGTGTGTGTTTTCAGTCTTTATCCAGTTTGGGTATTTAGATGATACTGACTTGGCACAATGAGTTTGGTGGTGTTCTCTCTGCTTTGTAGAACGGTTGAGAACTGTTGTCGTTAGGTCTTCCTTAAAGGTTTCATAGGATTCAGTACCAAATCCATCTAATCCTGGGCTTGTACTTATACAGTTACTGTTTCAGTCTCATGGCTTCCTATGGCCTCTGTAAATTGTCTATGTCTTCTGTTTTTAATTTTGATACGTTTATAATTAGAAAATTTATGTATTTCCTTTCATCTAAACTGGAGTATTCTGGGATCTCTTGGATTTTCCTGGATTCTGTTCTAACAACTCCCTTTTTTATCTCTAATTTTATTAATTTGTATTTCCTCTTTATGTTTGGATAGGGACTGTATGTTTTGTTACTCTTTTTAAAGAACTGGCTGCTTGCTAGATTCTGTTTTGTTCTCATCATCTCTTTCATTCATTCTGGTGACCCGTCACAAACCCTGTGCTCATCCATATCCTCTTGAGATAAGCTGGGGAAGAGGATGGTGGCTTGAACAGCTGCACACTGTGTCCCGCTGTCTTTTGCTCCCCCTGAGGTCACTGTCATCTGGTGCCCTGTGGTGTGCCTAGCACAGAACAGTATCTGTTGAATGTGTAAGTCCTTCAGAACATAAGGCTGGGCCCTTGACATAGGAAAAGCCCATTCTTGCCACCAAAGCTGGACGTTTGTGTCCATTCATCCTCCCATTGTGCTTTACCCTGGACTCACCTGTGGGCCAGCTGGTGGACACAGAACTGCTGCTTGGGAAGAGAGGACCAAATAGCATCAGTCAGCTCCTTCATGAACTGAGGAGACAGCCATGACCTACTTGACACCACGCTTAATAGCCAGAAAAGAAGAAAGCCTCAGAAGCAGTTGACTGTCAAATTGCATGGAGATCTTGTTATAA
Organism: Meriones unguiculatus; assembly: GCF_030254825.1. NCBI lineage: Eukaryota > Metazoa > Chordata > Mammalia > Rodentia > Muridae > Meriones > Meriones unguiculatus. The sequence continues at coordinate 22,108,043 of NC_083350.1, read as the reverse complement.
CTCTTGACTCTGAGGTTTATCTTTTCACCACTTTTGTCTGCTTGGTCCTGCATTCAAGCTTTGATACCCATTCCTTGTTTGTGTTTTAAGAGTACAGTGTGTACTGCAGAGGTGGAGAGATGGTTCAGAGTTAAGAGCACTGGCCACTCTTCCAGAGGACCTGGGTTCAATTCCCAAAACCCAGATGGGAGCTCACAACTGTCTGTAACTCTACTTCCAGGGGACCCAACACCCCCACACAGCACAGACATGCATGCAGGCAAAACACCAATGCACATAAAAATAAATTTAAAAAAAAAATCTTTCTTTTAAAAGACTATTGTTTTAAAAGACTATTGTGTTTTCTTTAAAAACATAACTCTAAGAGTCTCTGAAGTCGGGTAACTACAGAGGACGGTGCTAGAAAAGGTATGATTCCTTAAGACTGCCCAAGGAAAGTAGCAGAGCAAATGCCACAGTCAGTGTTACCTAAGTGGGCCAGTTCTCTTCAAGCCCACATGTGGCTGGAAATGAAGTGGGAGGAGCTTCCCTGCCTTTGGTCCAAGCAGCTGGTGCTAGCTGGTGCTAGCTGGCCCCATTTTAACAGTCAGGCATTCCCTTCTGCATATGTTCAGCTTGAGGTTTTGGCTCCTAGCAGGACAGAGATCATACTCGAGGGAGCCTTATCTACAGAGGGCCTTGTTATAAAGAGGGGTCAGCCCAGAGCCCCCTGTGAAGAACCCCTGAGCTGGAGACGGCCAATGTGGCTCCGAAGGAGCATGTAAAGGGGACCACCGTGAGAACAGACACTCAGGACAGGGAACACATGAAGCATCCTAATAACTATACCACTCTGGTCCAGCCCAGATTTTTTCCCAAAGGGGAACAGAGATCAGGGAAGGAAGGGTAACGAACGGGTCCAGGTGGGGAAGGGAGACATGGGTGACAGTTACCCCTCTATGGCCCAACTTCTGCTTTGCATGCTAGCCAGACCTCTTGGGCCCCTGCTGCCTCGCCACCACCTCTAGCTCCATGCTGAATTGGGAACCAAGTTTTGCTTGCCTCTGCTCTTTCGGGCGCTCTGCACTCCTGTGTCTCTGCCTGGCCTGCTCTGTTTTCCTTGTGTGCCTCCAAAACTGCCACAGGGAGACTCACTCTGGTTTGGGGGTGCGTGTTTTGGGACCGGGGCTGGAACCTGGAGCCTTGTGCCTGCTACATACACTCTTGTGCCGGGTGATGGACATTGACTCAGGCTGAGCCCCCTGCCCCAGCAGGTTCATTGCAGAAGAGGCCACAGCCTCCGGAGCCAAGTGTGTGCTCACCCACAGCCCGACCTGGATCATTGACCCCATCGACGGCACCTGCAACTTCGTGCACAGGTGAGCAGGAATTGGGAGCCTGCTACTGAGGGGCTCCATGTGGCTTCTAGGTTCTCTTCTCAAGAGGATAAGTTTTGAAAACGTTGACAGATGGTAGGTTTCTAGTCTTGCGGAAGAAAATCAAATCGTGACATTTTAAAAAGGTTTTCCCTTTGGGAAATCTAAAGATCATGTAAGGAAATTTTATTTTAAAAAATATTTTTGGCAAGGCATGTTGGCCCATGCCTTTAATTCTAGTACTCAGGAGACAGAGAGGGGTAGATCTCTGTGAGTTCAGGCCAGCCAGGCCCATCCAGTAAGACCCTCTCTCTCATTCATGTATGTGGTTGCATGTGTCTGTGCACAACCGCGTGTGTGGGGTGTGACTAGGTAGATGCTGGGGGGGGGGGTTAGGTGTGGTGGCATGCACCTGTTATCCCAGCACTGGAGAGTTGGAGACAGAGGAGAATCAGAAGTTCAAGGCCAGCTTGAGCTACATTTTGGGGATCTGTTTCTTCTAAAAATGTTTTGGCCTATAATCCAAAGGCCGAGATGGGATCACAAGTTTGAGATCAGCTTTCCCTGCACTTAAATATTTTACTGTTACTTTAAAAATTAAAAACACAATTGCCTATAGATGCGACTCATTTAGGAGACTGGCTAGAATTAAAGACACTGAATTAAAGGGCGGCTTCTTTGAGATGCCACCCTGGACAAGAGGTGGAGTTAGGAAAGGAAGCCTGGGGCTGAGGTGCACAGCCCAGATGTGCCACTGAGATTTGAGAGTCACAGGAGCTGGCCTCGTGACTGCAGACAGGGCTTGTGGGAGTAAGGCTGCAGAGAGGTCCCTGACAGTGACAGGGCTGGGAGCTGTGTGAACTTATCCACAGCCGTGTAGGAAGAGCCAAAAAAAAAAGCCGAAAGGTGCAGTAAGTGAGATGGCTTCCACAGAGGCCAGGTATTTTTAACTTGCCTTTCCCTGGAGATATTTCTATGCTACCAGCACTTCCCGACTCACAAGTTACATGTACATACGTCATGTTGAAACCATAGGTGGACAGAGCCAGGTGTGGTACCTAGCTCTCTGGCTGCTGTTGGCCTCCATGCTATGCTTACATGCAAGGCAGTTCCAAGCACACATTAAGCGTGACCTCTGCGTAGTGACTTACCTTGAGAACTCAGCCACGCATGAACAAGGAGACCCTTCTGACGCTGTGGGGTGGTGCATAACAACCCCTCCCCTCAGTAAGGCTTTGCTAAACGACACACCTCTCACTTCTGACCTATTTGTCATCCACAGGATGACATTCCACCTAAGGGCTACGTAGTCCTGTTAAGGTCTTCTGTGGCTCTGTTGTCCTTGGGGTCTCCAAGGACTTCCTGATCTGCAGCCCAGTAGTGGTGGTGGGGATCTGGGGCCGGAAAGAGTGTTCTTTGAGAAACAGGCTCTAATATTGACCTGGCAGTCCCAGGATATCCAGGCCACAGCTGCACCCTGTGACCCAAACCATTAGAAAGCCTGCAGTGCTGGGCCATAGCCAACACGGCTGAGGGAAAGCAGGGAGGCGCCTGCCTTGGAAGCGGGGAGACTCGGCTTTGCCTCTGAGGGTTTCTGCACAGGATTCTGCTCGTGGTCTAGGTTGGTATTTTTCCCTGCAAGTTCATAGTACTTGGTCTTTCCTTCCCCCTTCCTGTTTTTTAAGCTCCTATGATCTTCACACAAAGGAGGGATTATTTTGAGACACAGCAACAAACTGACAAAACTCAAACCACAGTCAGACTGTGGCATAAAAACCATCCCTCTACCACTGGCTCACCCTGCTGTTGCCTGCTGGGAGCCCAGGCAGGAGACGGGATGGGGATATTAGCACTGCTGAAGCATCGTCTGTCTGATGGCTGCAGCCCAGGGTCTGTGACGTCGTCCGCAGGGTCCTCCACATAATCTCTGAAGGTGGGGTTGGTCTTTTGCTGAGAACCAGAAGCATGGTTATTGTCCTCATCCCTAGTTAGTAACCTGTGGTCACTGTTACATTGTACCAGTCTTACTGAGGCTTCCACACACTGCTGTGGCTCTAAGTTAGCTACCTTACAGCATGGCTGGCTGAGCCTGTTTATACAGGAAGCAGTGAGTGAAACTGAAAAGTCATTGTGAAAATCACACCCAGCCAGAGTGCAGAAAGGGCCTTGTGTGTGCGGGAGGGGGCCTTCGCACAGCCACACACGTGTAGCTTCTGAGGACCTGTGTCTACACGTGACGTGTAACCCATTCTGTCTTCCCTTGCAGATTCCCCACTGTGGCAGTTAGCATTGGATTTGCTGTTCACCAGGAGGTAATGTGGCCCTCCCTGTTTATTTTCAGCCTCTGCATTGCTCTTTCACATGTGCCTTAGCCATGCCTAGTATGTCCAAGTGTGTGTTTTTTAAATCTAAGAAATTAAAGAACCACTGACTAATGTTTGTAGGGGGAGTGTGGCTTTAGGGCTTATTTCCCAGGGTGGGCTAGCCCTTTTTTTTTTCCCCTGTGATCTAGTCATAGCTGCTGTGGAAAGCAACGTTCTGAGCAGATGGTCCGAATGAGTCTCGTCTGACCCCTAGAGCGTGTGATCTAGTCACAAACAAAAGGGAGCTCCTATTTTTGGATGACAGTTTTCATCTCAATATTCTATTAATTATTCTTCTTTTCCTCCTGGCTATTAGTATGAGAACTTGGCCCTATCAGGATTCCCAGGAACCTTTTGTACTAAGCCATGGTGTGAGACCTGCAGGAAAGGCAGAGGGTGGAGGCTAATGCAGGAAGACAACAAGAGCCCTAATTTCTTGTAGTAGCATAAGTAGAGTTGGGGTGCCATGTCTTCTACAGCTGCCCCTCTTCAGAACAGCATAATACTGTGTTCCTCAATATCAACATGTTCCCCTCATGGGAACAAGAGTTTGCACCTACCTCAAAGCACTTCTGGTGTAGATGCCAGTTAGGTAAGGAATTGAAGAGCCGCTGGTTTCTCTGTTCAGTGTTGTCATGGAGACCAGTGAGCATTAATTCTCTCCTAGCCACCAGGTTATCATAACGGGAGTCAGGGCTTCCAGCAAAGAAGACCGGGGTCCACAAAGTTCAGTCAGGTCCTCAGCATATCTAAGCCCCACTATCTTGTCCTGTGTGTCTAGTTACAGAGCACAGGAATACTTTCAGTCATGGCCTAGTCTAGGGAGCAACTCTACCTTCCCTCCTGCCCACAGGAAATTTCCCTTTATCTTGGGACCTCATCACAGGTGGCCAAGACTCAAAACAATTCTGTGATACCTGGATTCGGCCACCAGGTTGCAGGCAGGGTCAGGGGAGTGGGCAGGTAAGTATCTCCAGAGAACCACACACTGCTGGGAAGTCCTCTTCAAAAATAAAACCTGTTCTACAGGCTGAGGAGTCATTTCTGGGTGGCTAAGCTTACATCAAGGCTACCTAGGACTCTTGGAGATATCCTGACCTCCCTGAAGATGAGTGTATGGTACAAAAGCCCAAGTGTTGAAAAGCAGGCAGAGAAAGAAGCAGAATGCTGAGGGAGAGGCTCATCGGGTCCACGTTTGCCTCTTCCTCCGGCTGCTGCCTGTTGGGAGGCTTTATCTGATACACTGTTGATTCTGCCTGCACAGGGAGGAGCCCTCTCTGGGCACTAGCCACGCTCCCTAGGGCCACCCATGGGTTCCTGGTTCTGTTGGCTCTATGGATGTGTGCTCAGCTCCTCACATATCAGCAACCGGGAGGATGCTTATGGTTTTTATTAGCATTAATACAGCTTTAATATGTTTAAGAAATGGCTTGCCCCCTGTGTCCGGGTGCAGTGTGAAGCCTGCTTGTCTCCACTGCTTTTCTCCACTGCGGTTTCTGTCCCACGGTCAAGGCTCTAAGAGGAGCCTTCTTCTTTACATCGCTATTACTTCTGTGTCAAGGAGTGACGTGCGTTCACTTTCTTCCTGCCCCTTGTAGCTGGAATTCGGAGTGATTCACCACTGCACAGAGGAGCGGCTGTACACCGGCAGGAGGGGCCAGGGTGCCTTTTGCAATGGCCAGCGGCTCCAGGTCTCCAGGGAGACAGGTGGGGTTCATTCAGCTCATCTCAGGTTGTTTCAGGTAGAGACAGGTGACTGGAAAATGCCCAGTGTTACTATTACACAGGTAGTGGTGGACATCTTTGGCAGAGAGTTCTAGCTCTTCTTAGGGATGCCACATCCCTAGTAGACATGGACAAGACTTATTCTGTGTGATGACAACGTCTGTGTGGTCAAGAGCTGTGAATGCATTATTGTGTCCTCTCGTGTCTATCATCTTTAAAGTGGCAGTGACTAGTGCCAGTTTGGCCTTGTGGGACTAAGAGAACCGCTTAGGCCCAAGGCCAGCAGAGCATCCAAACACAGCTTGCTGGTGCCCACGACCACAGCCATTGCTGACCTGGCTGTTGGAAGAGCAGGCACCATGGGATCGAGCTATGCGGAGAAACAGTGTTTGCGTGTGCCCCAGGCCTGCCACCAGGATTGTGCTTATCCTTTTTTTCCCCTTAAACGTAGAGATTTCCAGATATCGTTCGCTTTTGGGAGGTAAACCATGGAACTGCCTGCCTTTAACAGTGTGCCAGCTGGAGGTTCTCCTTCCTTCCTTTGTCCCACAGTGATGAGTAGTTTGGGTTTTGTTTTGTTTTGTTTTGTTTATTGTGTATAGCATAGTTATGGTAGGCAACAGAAATGCCAGGACACTTGTGTATGTTGGTGAGGTAGAGACGTGGCAGTGTGGCAGTGTGTGGGGTCAGAGGAGAAGAAAAAGGATCCCGGAAGAGAAGCAGCTGTAGAAGAGGAAGACTTCAAAAGCTCCTGAATGGCCACATAACTGAGTTTGGAAAGTAGTGAGGGCTGGGGATGGAGCTGCTGGTGAATGCTTGCTGAGCAGGCCCTAGGTCGCCCTGCAGCACTGGGCAGGACATGGTGGCAAGTGCAGCCTCTGCTCTTGTCTAACCTAGGTGCCAGAGGCTGTCCATCAGAAAGTGGCCCGACCTCCGTCCCTGCTCTCTGTTTGCTGACACTGGCCTCAGTCCCAAGATGTCAGTACTTGGCTCCCGGCCCGTCTGCCTCCTTTAACAGCCTCTTCTCTGTGCCGGTTGTTGGTTTATCTTTTCACAGTTCCTCTCCATGCACCCTTACTCTCCATCTCTTCACTGTTTGGTCCTTCCTGGTTAATGCTAGTGTGCCAAGGCAGCCTGTGAGGAGCTGACCTACTGTGAGAAGGCGCTATGTGGATGTGCTCACAGGCCTCAGGGGAGGAGAGGTTGAATGTGAGAGTCCTGCACGGGCCCAGAGCAGCGGACGGGAACTCACAGGGCACCCCAGCAGGATGGTTGGCAAATCAGTGCTCTGACCCTGGAGCGGGCCCGGAAAACTACCTTGTCCCATTTCTCCTGCCAGAGTGTTTAGTTTGGCTGCGGAGTGGTGTTAATTCCAGCCATGCTGGTAAAAGGCCTGCATCCAAGCCTAGCTGGGAAAGGCAGTGGGAGGGAGCCAGCCATTAAACATGCTCGGGTGAACTTTGCTCCAGATTTCACTTGATATGACACTGAACTATTCACACACCCGCTTCCTGGTTGGCTACCTTCACAGTTCAGGCAGATGGTGACTGCAGGCTCTGATAGGTCCACTCCCCCTCCGTTCCCTCCCCCAGCCCCAGAAGGGTGGTCTGACTTCCATTCTCCTGCCCCCCCTTCCGATAGCACCCAGGTTAGAACGGGTAGAAAGAAGCTGCTGTCCCTGGAGCTCCTGCCCCTACTGGCCACCTCCCTCCCTTCTGCCTCTGCATACTGCCGTACTGTGTCCTCGCCTCGCCAAAGCACAATTGTGCCTTGAAGTCCAGCGAGCTGTTCTCGCCTCTGGTCACGGATGTGAGAGTGTTCAGGACAGAGTGCAGACTGGCTTCCAGCCCCTGTTCTCACCCCTGATGCTGTGCCTAGAGCAAGTCAGGTGACCTCTTGAACTCAAGGTGGAAGACAGAGTGAGTTGTAGAGGCTGGGCATGGTCTTATAGGACTTTAATCCAGTACTTTCCGGGGGCAGAAGCCAGTGGGTCTCTGTGAGTTCAAGGCCATCCTTGTCTGCATGGTGCGTTCCAGGAAAGCCAGAGCTACATAATAGAAACCAAACAAGCAAACCAGAACCCGTGATTGTAGGTAGAAAGGCGTGGTGGTGCATGCCAATAAGCTCAGCACATAGGAGGAGGAGGCAGGAGGCCGGAAGTCTTAACTGTTGGGGAAATCTGTTTTGATTTTTTGAAATGGGCTCTCAGTGTTGTAGATCAGGCCTACCTTGAACAGTCCTTCCTTCCATCTCTGCCTCGTCAGTGCTGGGTCAGAGGCACGTGCTACCACCGCTGACACAGGCTCTCCCGGATTCCAATCTCCTCTTGAATTCTTATCTGGTAGTGTTGATGACGCGGCGGGCTCACTTTCTTCTTCACTCCCAAATGTTCAAGGCCTAACAATTTTACTTTCTCAAAATCCCCTGCCTGCTTGTTTCCTTACTGTAAAGGTTACTTCCAAAGAAAAATCCACTCACAGTTGAAGGTTCAACGCACTTGGTAGTATTCACAGCTTTGTGATTGTGTCCGCTACCTGCTGCTCTCCTACTGTGGACGACAGGAGAATGCCGAGCCTTTTAGTGCCAGCCCACGGTGAAACCAGCGGCTGCTTTGGTGAAGACGCCCACACTCCTCTGGTTGCTGTTGTCCTCTGAGTGCACAAGGCAGCACGGTGAAAAAGACAAGTGTGTTTTGATTTAATGGGGCAAATGCTTCTAACAGAGCAGCCCACGGGGAGATGGTGTCTCACACAGGCTCAGGAGAACAGTGTCCCCTGGTTCCTTGTGTTCATTTCTGCTTATCATTGGCCTTATTGCTTGTGAGTTTGTTTCAAGACTTACCTCTTTTCGTGTCGAATCTCTAAAACGTCCCCACTGTGTGCTGGCAGACAGTGTGGGTGAAAGGTGAACAGTTCAAAGATGAGCTTCTTTTTTAAGACAGGGTCTCACAGTGTAGCCCACTCTGGCCTTTAACTCATCCTTCCTGCCTCACCCTGCTGGATACTGGGATTACAAAAGTGCCACCATACTTGTTGTCAGTTTGAGTTTCTTCTACTTGTAAGGACTTTGGTTTTCCTCCTAGATACACATGGACATTTTGATATTTTATTTTAGGGGTCTTTTTTTGTGTGTGGGGGGGTATTTTTTGTATGTGTTGTCTACAGACTACAATAATTTTATTGAGGTAGACCTCAGAGCTGAGTCAGTTCTCCTACGGACATAGTTCTTTGAATATTTCATATCTCTTTTTACTTCAAAAAAAAAACTATTTAATCATAATCATTAGTATTTTTTTTCTAACTCTGTTGCTTCTGTCTTTTAAGATATCTGTTATAGGAAGTTGGTGCCCTCTACTTACGAATCTGCCACGTGCAGATGCCCTCAAGAGTCCAGAAAAGGGCCTCTAGTCCCCTGAAGCTGGAGTTACAAGTCATTTTGAGCCATGTGTGGGTGTCAGGAACCAAATTGTGGTCTTCTGGAAGCGCAGGAAGTCTGACCGCTGAGCCATCTTTCCCTCCAGCTCCTTTTATTCACTATCTTAAATATTTTTCAATTTTTTTTTTCCTAAGCTCTGTGCCCTCTAATTTTGAGTGTCACTGTTTTCCAGGCTTTTTCTGTTTGATGGGCAGCTCTTCGGTGTTCTTTTGTTGACTTTTGAGATGTTGCTCCGCCCATTTTGTGTACCCCTTTATGGCTGTGTATAGGAGTCACTGTGGTTCGTTGTAGTAAAAACAGGAGTGCGCCTGTGTAGAAAGGAGTGAGGGGATCCGGAATGCGGAAGGTTGTTTTGGAGGTGTCACATAGAATAAGACCTGCCAAGTAAAGCAGCACAGTAGAGGCTGTTTCCCCCTGGTTGTGGGCTGGCTGAGGTTTCTACCTGAGGACACCTAGTGTGGCTCCATCCTGCCTTCAGTGTGGCCCGCTGACGCAGGACCAGGTAGGCACATGTGCCAAAGCAAGGACAAAGTGCTCCTGACTCCCCCAAAGTGAGTCTCAGTCATGTCCCTGACCCACCAGCCAGGCTCTCAGCTCAGGTACCTCACACATCTGGGTGTGGGCACTTAGGCAGCCCCCAGGTGAAAGCCGCCATGAGTTTCCAGGTGTCGGCCCCTCTGCATCCAGATCACACCACAGAGCCTAAGTCACCTTCTCCACAGGAAGCTATCCACTCCTATGATCAGAGCAGACAGAGCAGACAAAGGCCTTGAAACCCTCACAGAAAGATTTAGCTGATGTGCTGGGTTTATTTTTAGTCTGCAAACATGGAACATTGCCAGTGTGGGATGGTTTGACAGCTGTTTTTATAAGCCACTGGATTCTCCTAAGGTCTTTGTGCTCCTCTGTGTGGTGGGGGTGGTCCCTGAGAGGAGACTGGAGAGTTTTCCTCAGCATGCAGTCCCAAACAAAAACAGCACAGGGCAATGACAACTAGAATTGGAGCGGGTTAGTTTTGCCTTCGCCCATCACCGCAGAAAGACCACATAGACTCAGCCACTCTAGAGCGAACTCGGGTGATCCCGTTAGAGCCGGGGCTCAGTCTTTGTGTTGACGGGGGAAATTCTTTCTTGCAGATCTCGCGAAGGCCTTGGTTCTGACAGAAATCGGGCCCAAACGTGACCCCGATACTCTGAAAGTATTCCTGAGCAACATGGAGCGGCTGCTACACGCAAAGGCTCATGGGTACAGATCCTCAGTCCCGTAGCCAGTGGGTTAAAATCAAATGTGCTCTTGGCTAAAGAGTCTCAAGGGATGTGAAGAGGCATGGAGAGGTAGGACAGGAGGCTGCTGACATCAGGCTCAGAGAGACATGCAGTACGCCATCACCCACCCTGGCTGCCGGGTGTCAGGAAGTGGATGGGTTCTGTGTCCTTCCAGTCTGTGTATGAAAGCCAAGTAACTAAGTTTAGGCCCTCAGTCAATGAGTCTTATGGGTCTTTAAAGTTTCTCTGTGCCCTTGCTTTGGACCAGGGGTGTCTGTCTTAGTTACTTTGCTATTGCTATGGTCAGATACTGTGAACAAGGCAACTTATAGAGGAAAGAGCTCACTTGGGGCTTACAGTTTCGGAGGGTCAGAGTTCACGACTGTCGTGGTGGGGAGCATGGCCTTAGGCAGGCGCAGTGCTTGAGCAGACAGCTGAGAGCTCACGTCCTGAGACAGCAACCACAAGGCCAAGGGAGGTCACTGGGCACATGGGCTTTTAAAACCTCAAAGCCCACCCTAGTGACACACTCCCGCCAACACGGCCACACCTCCCAAACTTTTTCCAAACTGGGGACCAAGTACTGAAATACATGCACCTATGGGGGCCGCCCCCGCTCAAACCACCAGAGTGTCCAACCATCTGATGTTGTGGTGTGGTGTGCTCGCTTATAAACCGGTTGGCTCACAACCCATACCTAGCCTAGGACAAATGTGGTCTGCCCGCCACAGGTTGGGCATGCCTGCTAGATAAACTGTTGGTTATTTATTGTTCCTATGTGCTTAAGTCAAAATGACTTCATTTCATCTACGGTAACCACCAGCCACTTGAAGGCCCTACATGTAACCTTCCAACGTTGAGCAGAGTAAGAACTTCAGGCTTCTGGCTGCACTGGCCACAGTTCACACTCGGGAGCCCCTTGTCACCAGTCTTGGTGCAGCGCATTGTGGAGAAGTCGACCGCCCAGGCCACTCCCTCCAGGCCTGCCTTCCGCACCCCGAGCTTGCTGGCAGAATCCTGTGGCTCATTTCTGAGTGCCTAGTGTGCCTAGCGGGGGGGGGGGGGTGGATGGCGGGGTACACATCAAGCATGCCCTGACAGGGGCCCTCTCTCACCCATACTCATCCTTCGCGCCCTCTAGGGTCCGAGTGATTGGGAGCTCCACCTTGGCGCTCTGCTACCTGGCCTCGGGTGCCGCCGATGCCTATTATCAGTTTGGCCTTCACTGCTGGGACCTGGCGGCTGCCACAGTCATCATTAGAGAAGCGGGTGGCATTGTGATGGACACCTCAGGTAAGCTCTATGGCCCTTGGCCACCCCCTCCCAGACACTAAAGCGGGTGACACAGAATAGGACGTACCCAGGGTCAGAACCACGCTGGATTCCTCCACTTCCTCTGAATTCTGCAGATAAGACTGCAGCAGGGTGCATGCCAGGCAGCGGGCAACCACAGAGGGCTGTGGTCCTGCCCTTGCTACGGCATAAGTTAGAATCACTGGGCTAATAGCAGAAGCAGCAGTATTCACCGTCACTGGCAGTTTCCCACAGCTTCTGCAGCAGTCCAGTGGCTTAGACAGAGTGGATGCTTCCCCAGGATCGGAGCCCAGCACCCAGCAGTTGTCCTGTTCTCCTGTCTTTGTGCCACGGAGTCCCACCCACAGTCCTCCTTTGTAGAGCATACCCGAGCCCCATTTGCATCTGATCATCCACTTAATGCCAGAAGCCCCACCCCTGACTTCTGACAAATCTTGCAAAGTTGTGCTGCCTTTTGGTAGTGAGCAGTACAGGGCAGTCTCACACGAGAAAGCACCTCACGCTGTGGGTTTTTATCACTCAAGCACCTGGGGGCTTGAACCTGTGCTGGTTGTGAGGCTCCTATATCGTACACCTATGAAGGTGCATGGAGCATGTGGGGAGGCAGGCTCGGGCCTCCCAGACGAAGCATTTCAGCCACTGCAGCCTGCTGTGCAGGGAAATACAGGGCACTCCACGCCCATCTTGGTCTCACCCAGTTGCACATTTCACAGAATCATCGTAACTGCAAGACAGGATGGCTTTGGGGCTCAGTTCCATGCAGCCTTGGCCGCATTCCCACTAGGGCAGAGTAGGTAGCAAGCATCACCGTGCCTTCCACATAGCCAGGTTCATTTCTTGGCTGCTGGCTGGGTACCGGCCCTGGGACTCCGCCTAAGGCCTGGGGGCTGTTTTTCTCTGCACGCATATGTGAGACGTTGTACAGGCTTCCGTTGCTCAGCTGTCTGCCCTCCTCTCTGTCCACAGGCGGACCCCTTGATCTCATGTCGTGTAGAGTCGTTGCTGCTGGCACCAGAGAGATGGCGGTGCTCATTGCTCAGGCCTTACAGACTATTAACTACGGACGGGATGATGAGAAGTGAGGCACAGGCAGAATGCGGCTCGAAGGCTGAAATCCAACAGCTCCCCGGGGAAGAGCTGTCCCGGTGGCCTGGGCTCCGAGACAGAAGTCCACCCTCGCTCTCACTGGACTTGGTGCTTAGCTGACTTTTTTGTACGCTCATATAGCCCTTTTCAGGTCGGTACATGTTCTTTCATCAGAGCCAAACCCAAATCTCGTGTGAGGTGTGCATTAGTCATTCATCTTGATTGTTTCTCCAGAGTGAAAATCTCAGGTCATAAAGCTTTAGAACTTGCTCTCAGGCCCTCCTCTGCCCATGGTAATACACAATGCAATAAATCAGAATCACAGTGTTCTGCTTCTCGTCCCCCTCCAGCCTCTGGTTCTCAGGCTTCCCGAAACCCTATGCTGGGCAGGCAAGGCCGTTTCTGCTATCACCCCACAGGTTGTCTTTGCTCAGCTTGGATGTCTGGCACCACAACCTTGGCAATGATGAAAATGTTTCCCCCAAATACCAATCTCCTGATCTACAGGCTGTATTTAACTGCACACAGATAATCTTTAGCCATTTTTTTATACTGCCTTTAGTGGACCTTCAGGGAGTATTATGTGTGCTATATAAATTAAAATGATGTGTACAGAACCTTATTGAAACCTACATGTATTAAAAGGGGGAAAATAAGGAACTGAAAAACAATACTAAAATATTTTGTGACAAACCTTTTTTTAAACATAAAATCTTTAAGGAGTTGCAACTTTTTAAATGGAGTTTTTTTTAGTTTGGGGTGTTTGGGGTGGGGTAGAACCATGCACATTAGACATGATTTCTACCACTGAGCTACATGCCAGCCCTAAGAACCAGAGTCTGGTTCCGACTTAAGCTGTGGCTCCAGACTGTTGAGCTAGGTGACAACAGACAAGGCCCACATGATTCTGAAATATCTGTATCAACAAGCCTCTGGGCCTTTTCAATCTTGTAAACCTGGACAGTTCTATACAAGGCATGCCATAGTTGCTGTCAGAGAGAGAGAGACAGCGCCTTCCTTCTGTGCTAGAAAATACCTTGTTCTTAGTGGGGTGTTTGCATGTTTCCTCCACTTGTCTGTAATATGCGCACTGTGCCCTTGTCAAGCCCTCCTTCTCTTTGAGGTAGTTGTCCATTATGTGCAGCTGCGCTGGCCAAAAGCAAAGCTCTCCACACATCGTCCTCATGGGATCAATTGCCCTGGTCTTTTCAAGCTACTGAATCCTTCCAGAAGCAGCTAAGCCATTTGGAGATGACTTTGTGGTGCTTTTTGCTTTTTTTTCCCCATCTCCAGAACTTGCTCTATTTATCTCCATGGTGGTTCTATTCATTATAGTTGCACTTTTCTGTAGGTAGATTGTTCTGTTTCTTTGAGACAGGGCCTCCTGGATCCCAGGCTGGCATGGAACATTCTAGATAGCCAAGGAGATCCTTGATCTCCTGCTCCTCCAGCTTCTCCCTTTGCATTCCTGGGATTACAGGCGTGTTCCACCATGCCTGGCAATAAGATGTTTTCTGATTACCAGCAGGCCCAGATTTGTATTTATATTCCTCAGAATATACCCCAAACAGCACCTGGCACATATGCAGATGCAGGAGAAATTCCTCAGATTCTTCAACATGCGTTTTGATATGTAGTGCTTAATTTTGAAGATCTCCTGGATTGAATGATTTCGGGGGTTATTTTCAAATAAATAACTCCACAGGAACAAGCTTTTCTTGGGTCCTCAGAGCACTGTCTGGGATGACTTACCTGTTAGGAAAAACCTAAAATGTTTTGTCCTGCCCCCCCACAGCGTAGTTGGGCTTTGCCTGACTGAAAAACCATTTACAGTCTGCACTCTGGATTCTAGGTACAGCCTCAAAACACACTGCCTATGCCTCCTCTCAGCAGGAGACAACATCCATCTGTTTTTTTTTCCTATGGAGGCAGAGTATAACTAGAGCACATGTGGGAAGACTAAGCAGGGCCTGGAACACGGCTCAGTTGGTAAGTTTTTGCCTGCAGGCATGAGGACCTGCATTAAGATCCCAGGCTGGGGAAGAGAAGCAGGATCTCTGGGGCTAACTGCTCCAGCCAATCGGTGACCTCCAGGTTCAGGAAAGGATGGTCTCAAAAAGTAAGATGGAAAGCCAACTGAGGAAGACTCCCAATGTCAACCTCTGGCCTCCATGTACATGCAGTGTGCGTGCACACACACACACACACACACTGAAGGTACATAACCAAAGAGCCAACATCTATAGCCTGAATCCATTGGAACCGTGAATCAATGGGGTATGCAGTGCTGTGTGCAAAGCATCAATACAGACATCCAGGAAGGGCAGGCTCTGTGGAAACCATTCAGAAGACCCCAAATCAGCGGGTTGCTTGTCCTAGCCGCTCCATGCCTTTCTTCCCCAGGCTTCCCAATTCAGCCCCACAAATCGCTTTCCCTGTCAGTGAAGAGGTCAGGATAGTTGCGGTTTGAATGAGAATGTTCCCATGGGCCTCGTATCTACATACCTGGTCCCCAGTTAGCGGAACTGTTTGGGAGGGATTAGAAGGTGTGTCACTGGGGGTGGCCTTTGGGGATTTGAAAGCCTGTGCCATTCCCACTTAACTGTCCCTCGTGTTTGTGGATCGAGATGTAAGCTCTCTGTTACTGCTCCAGCACCATGCCTGCCGCCATGCTTTCCCCCATGGTAGTCATGGACTCTAACCCGCTGCAACTGTAAGCCCCAAATAAACTCCTCTACGAGATGCCTCTTATCACAGCAGTAGAAAAGTAACTGAAGGGAGCAGTGATGCGGAATCACTTGGAAAAGTTACCTGTTGAGGCCACAAGAAGATGTAGCCAGCATGGGCCTCCTGTTTGGCACCACTGACCCCATGCCTGCCAGCAGCTGCCCCAGGACAGATGGGAAACTAGCAGGCAGGAAGAAGAGGGGGGGTTGGGGTGCACACCTTTAATTGGAGCACTCGATAAGCAGAGACAGACAGGTGTCTGTGAGTTGGTGGCCAGCCTGGTCTACATAGTGAGACTCTGCCTCAGAAGACCAAGACAGAAAGGAAAAAGGGGCAGGGAGGCCTGCAGCACACAGTGTCTGTGCCTAGATGCAAGACAGACAGCCCAGAGCCCACGAAGCAGCTCATTCACCTCAATACTGAGAGGACTGAGGAGCATCTGAACCCGAGGTTCAAAGGGACTGAGTGTCTGAAGAAGAGCAGAGAAGGAACTTGTGTGGCCTCTTCAGGGAGTGGGGGTGGAGATGCCGCTTGAAGTGCTAAGTATGGCCTCTACTGGAGCCTTTTGTTGGCAGGAGTGCTGCTGCTGTGGCCACTGATGTACAGCAACTTCTCACAGGTTCATGGCACCCAGGGAGGCACTGGACAAGGGGCCGGCATGAGCAAGCCTGCCAGGCTTCACGGTGACAGCGAATGACCCTGGAACTGTGAGTCAGATTGGATGAGAACCCAGAGCAGGCCACCAGATGGCGAGGGAAGAGGGAATGGGATGGGGAGAGGCTTGTAAGTGAGAAGCACGTGCTCCCCGGTAATGCCGTTTGGTGAAAATGCTGTCAGTCACAGGATAGGTGTATCCCCTCTGGCAGAAGGACTTTACCTAGCAATATGCAGAGTAAGCCAGAGATGTCTCGCAATGTCTCAGACTGAACGAAGAAGCAAAATGGACCCCTTTCAGGATAACCCAGTTCTCCCAGAGCCACTAGGCTGCAGGTCTATAGACATGTTCAACCCTGGGAGAGTTGTATTGGTAAGCTAATCCGTGGATGTTTGGGGGCAGATAGGCAAGGCTGTGGGTTGCTCAGGTCAGCATCTTCCAACCACCTCCTGAGACTGAGCCATCAACAGAAAGGAGCATGGCTTGTCTCAGCTAGGACACCCCCGTCTCTCCATCCAGCATTGG
The DNA here is from genome assembly GCF_030254825.1 of Meriones unguiculatus. NCBI lineage: Eukaryota > Metazoa > Chordata > Mammalia > Rodentia > Muridae > Meriones > Meriones unguiculatus. Next base: position 22,091,593 of record NC_083350.1, on the reverse strand, counting down.
CTGGCAGCCTTCCACAGCCAGTGCGTGGTTTACTGAAACTGCGCCCCCCACCCCCCCAAAAAAGGATGGTGCAAACCTGCCTGCCGTTTCACTCCAACTGCCGGTGACTGCAGGAGTGTCCATATCTCCCTGAGAGGAGTCAATAAGGGGCCACACCCACTCCTTCTAAAGCTGAAGGGCTGCTGGGCAGAGGCAGTCCACCCCTCACAACCCTTAGAGTATGCCTACAGGACATTAAAATGTCTCCACATCCCCTCCCTGGAGTATGTGGGTTGTTTGTTTCCACCTATAATTTCATTTGACCTTCCTGAGGTTATAATGAAATTGACACTCACGGGGTGGGGGTTGCCAGTGTTCCACTTTCTGCTCTGGACTCCTGCCTGTACCCTGGTTCCCCTGGAGGCAGATGTAAGTCTGGACTAATATTAGGACAATGACTCCTGGCTGGTGGACCAGGTCTGACCCAGGAGGGACCCTAAGGCTGAAGGGGTAGCGCCGGGGAAGCAGAAAATGGACTTACCTGGGGTTTTGATTTTCTCCTGGCTGCGTTTGCTGTCAGCTTCGCTCTTCAGTCCCATTTTACGGCAGCACCGAGAGTGACAGGTGGGACGGGAGAGGCAAGCAGGTCTTTCCCTCCTTTCTGTAGCCTTTTAAGCCAAAGGGAGGTGTGTTGGCCTGTGGGGTAAACCTCCCGAAGGGAAGGAGGAAGGCCGGTTCAGTCTCAGGACCCCGAGAACCATAATACTAAAATAATAGCATGCAGCCTTCAGCACCGGCGGGCGGGGCTGCCCTGTCCCTAAGTGTGGCCACACCAAAACTTCTGTGCTGCCATCTGGGGTTGAGGAGCAGCTTGTCGGCTTTGTCCCCAGCATTCATGGAGCTTTGAGCTGCAAGGCGATTGTACAGTTCTACATTGCTGGGTTCTAGTTAACCAGGCCAATCCATCGCCAGAAAGTTCTGTGAACCCCAAGTCTCCGTAACTTATTGTCCCGAATACTCTCGGCTAGGCTGGCGTCCTAAGTGGAGAGCTCGTCTTTCTGAGGGCAGCGTGCCCTCTGTTGTCCGTGCTGGCGAACTGCACCACGTGTTTAGCCCACCACATCCTCAGATATCCATAGGGTGTCACGAGGTTGTTTGTCCCTGGAAATAGGGAGATTTTAACAGCAGTGTTCCTCTGTATCTATGATTGTATAGGCACAAGGCAACAGATCGTATGCCATTTTGTGTTACATGATAGATCAACAGAAGCCACGCCAAAAACATGTGAAATAAAAATTCAAGTCCAATAAGAAAAAGAAAACTTGCCGGGTGATGGTGGCACAGGCCTTTAATCCCAGCACTTGGACCGCAGCAACCAGTCTGGTCTACAAAGTGAGTTCCAGGACAGCCAAGGCTACACAGAGAAACCGTACCTCGGAAAACCAAACCAACAACAGAGAGAGAGGGAAGGAGGGAGAGAAAGGGAGAGAGAGAAAAAAAAACTTGCTCTTTCATAACTCACTTAAGAGTTTTGTTGTTTTGTTTTTGTCGTTGTTGCTTGGTGGTTTGTTTCTGAGACAGGGTCCTTCAGGCAGCCCTGGCTGGACTAGAACCTGCTGTATAGACCTGGCTAACTTCTAACTCTCAGAGATCCATCTGCCTCTGACTCCTGAGTGTTGGGATTAAAGCCTGCCTTCCCACTGTTAAATGTTGGACTTCGTTTGGCTGCATTATTGTTTGTTCATGACTTGGAAGAGCTTCTTCTTCAGCCTGTGTTAGTTACATGGAGGCAGAGTTGTATGTCTGGGCCTCCAAGAGTGCAGAGTAAGCGCACCAAGATCAGAGATCATGGATATGATCATGGATTTTTTTCAAAATCTCTCCAGAATAGTAGAAAAAAAAATCTTAATTCATCTGACTTAAACATGCTACCATTTACCATATTCTAATGGTGCTGTTTATTAGTGTTTATATGGCCACAGTGTAATGACCCTTGAGTAATGGCAACCCATATAGCAGCCGTCGTGTTATGACTAATGTGTGATGTCCACTGTGGGATGGCCATAGTGTAATGGTAACTGATAGTCACTGGGTAACGGCTACTGTGTGATGGTCATTCCATGACGGTTACCTTATGGTGGTCACTATGGGATGGTTACTGTATGGCAGCCACTGCGTGATGGTCTCTGTGTGATCACCACTGGGAGACTGGCACTGTGTGGAGGCCACCATGTGATGGTCACTGTATGATGGGCACTTTGTAATGGCCACAATGTGATGACATCTGAGCGATGGCTGTGTGGTGGGCACTATGTGAGTGTTTTGGTAACTGAAGCTTTAAATAGCTTTCTTACACTACCTATGCCTGTTTTGCCACCAGTGAGATAGAGTAGCAGGGCCTCCTGCGAGGCAGGGATCAAATGAGATGCCCGTCGACAGACAAGAAAACTATTTCCTCACCCGCTCTGGGCTCAACTGATACATGTGTTGTTATAAAAAAACAAAACCCCAAATTGTTCAATTTTACCGATGTAGACTCAGGAAGCCAGATTCTGGGGTGAAAACTTGCTAGCTCAGAGAGACAGAGAAAGCACCCAGCTGACCTTCCTACTCAGCTCTAATCCAGAAGGAAAAAGCCAAAAGTCAAAAGCCCAAGGCCAAAAGTCAAAAGCCCAAGGCCAAAAGCTTGCTAGCTCGGCTGACAGCCCAGGAGAGAAAGGCCTGCTAGCTCACCCAACAGCCTAGGAGGAAAAAGCTTAAAGCCAAAAAGCTCTTTCTACTCCACACCGTCTTAAATACCCTTCAAGTCAAAGTCCCTCCTTTCTGTTAATCCCTGTCAACTGGCCACCTTTTGACCTAGGGTTAACTTTATTAAAACCTGTGTACAGAAAACTCTCGAATTAAAGGTGTGTGCTGGGGCTGAGCCACACCATAATCACCTGTTTACAATAAACAGAAAGTTCTTGGATTAAAGGATTAAATAAGAAACAGGTTTTTACGGTTCACAATCCAGGCATTCACAATGGGATCAAATACCCTGCAAGCCTACAAATTATACATTAAGCATTAACAGGAGAAAAGACATGGCATTTTAATAATATTTATGTGGATGGGAATTCACACACAAAAAAGTAAAACTGAAGCAGTTTGATTAGGTAATACATACCATTTAACAAAGCAAATGGGAGGCTGAGCTTCAAAGTGTAACTGGGAGCTGTAGAGAAAGGATTGTTTCCATGGGGCTTTGTCTACATGTATGTAACTTGGGGTTGCCTCTATTGTAACAAGAGTCACTTTCATCCTCCCAAGATGGAGGAAGGGGACACTATCACAGAAGTTTTTGTCACTTTGCAAAAGGAAGTTTATGCCCTGCTCTTAGAAAGAAGTGGGCAAAAAGCCACAGGAGGTCAAATAAAAAAGCCCAATGCCAGGCATGGAACATCTCCCTCCGGTTGCTGGTCCCAGGTGTCCTGAAGACCTCCAAAACAATACAGGCTGTTGCCATTGCTCTCGGTTGTTTGCCAGAACCTGATGGCGAGACCCTAATACTAAAGTCACCGTGCACTTTGGTCATGGGACCAGGTTGGGGAACTCCTAGGTGCCATGGTTGAACCTTACTATTATTTTTGTTAAATGGATGTCAAAATCAGTGCGGCTCTCAGACCCACCTCCCTAGAAGTTTCCTTGTGAAGCGAGTGACAGTTAATATAGAAACTCACAACTGGTCAAAATTCATAGAAGTGTCTGTGGAGTGTTCCGCCACAAATGGGACTTCTACATCACATCCCCTTCCCCCAAAGCTCAGGGAACATCAAGGAAAAAGAAGTAGAAAGATCATAAGAGCCAGAAGTTGGGGAGAACTGGGGCAAAGAGTATCTTTCTGGACATGACAAGGCCATTGCGCTCATGAACTCGCAGCAGTTTTTGGTTTGTATTATAATCCCAAAAATAAAATTTTAAAAAGAGACCTGAGAGCATCAAGCCACTCAACATTCTAGCATGGAGCAGGGAAAGACCAAGGAAGGAGTCCCCACTGGTATCTAAAGAGCCATTGATGGCTGTAAGAACAGGAGAATCAGTTTCCTTTAGGGGTTAGCTGGCCCCAGTAGGTTGGCCCCACACCCATGTATATAGCAAACTGGACTTCGTGTGTTATTAAAAAAAAAGCATATGACGTCTGTTGTAGGCTGTTAATATTTACTATTGGTTTATCTTCTAATAAAGCTTGCTGTTAATCTTAAACAGCTGTAAAACCAAATCACCACACAGAGACTGGGTTTTTAGTTAACCTAGAACACAATGCTGGGCAATATTTGCTCCCTCCTAAGCCTCCAAGCCCTCAGTTTCCTAACATTTAGATTTCCCACATTATACTTGCTTTTTGTGAAATCTTAGGTCTGGTTTATGCTCCATGTCCTCTAAGCTCTCTCCTCCAGCTCTGCTCTCCTTGCTCTCTTCTCCTCGAGCTCCTCCTCCTTCTCGCTCCTTCCTGTTCTCTAGCTCCTCCCCTCTTTCCTGTCCTCTGGCTACTCCCATTGCACAACATTGTATCTAGTTGCTTTATTTGTGTCCTGTTTACACAAAAGTTGAGACAGGATGCTTATAGTGAGTATCACAATGCAATACCCAGATTAAAACCAGAGAGTTGGGGGTGGGGAAATCAGCATTTGAATTAACAAGGGTAAGGCATATACATTTTAAAAGAACATTATACCAACAGACGTCTGAAGAGGGTGGAGTGGATCTGAGAAGAGTTATCAGGTGGAGTTAACATGATCAAAATTCATTGTATCATGCATGAAATCCCCCAATGGGCACTCTCTAAAATTACGTTCAAATTACAAAACAAGGATAGATAGATCAGCAGTTAGGAGCACTGGCCGTTCTTACGGAGTTCATGGGCTCAGTTCCTAGCACCCACAGGTGGCCCACAACGATCTGTAACTCCAGTTCTAAGGGATCAGATGCCATCTTCTGGCCTCCAGTGCATTGTATGCATGGGGTGCACAAATGTGTGGTTCAAACATGCATATAAACACCTATGAACAAACACAAACACAAAGGGAAAGAGCAGGCAGGGAACTCTTCTTACAGCTGCTGCTTCTAACCTGTGTTCCACTCAAAATTCTTGTGCCAAGGAGGTACAATTGGGGGCAACATAGTTAGAACCTATAAAATTCAGTAATCGCACTACTCCTGGCCTGTATTTACCACAGTTAGATTATCTTCCATTCTTTGACAGTTTCATACATGTATATAAGGAATTTTAGTCACTTCCTCATTCTCATTTTCCCCTCTCTCTCCCCCCACTGAAATCTTGTTCCTGCCCATATGTCCCCTTCTCCTTTTGTGTTGTTCTTTGTGTGTGTGACCGACTGAGCTAAGTAGGATCCCCTACTTAGTGGGATGAACATGAGTGGGACAACGTGAGCATGGAGAACGCCATTGAAAAAAATGGCACCCGCTCCCCCAGTTACTAGTACCTGCCAACAATCCCTCATGAAAGGGGCCCACATAAACCCCTCTTTCATCCATGGTGACGAGCTAGCAGGTTCCATCTCGTGCAGATTCCCACAGCTGCTGCGAGTTCACGTCTTGTCCTATCTTCACGGTACACTTCTGTGTCTTCCCTGAGTCTCCAAAGGAGATGATGTAGACACCCTGTGTAGGGACAAGCACTCAACAGTCACTTTTCCCCTTAGTCTTTTTTTTTTCTTTTTTAAGATTTATTTATTATGTATATGATGTTCTGTCTGCACGTAGACCTGCATGCCGGGAGAGGGCACTAGATCTCATTATAGATGGTTATGAGCCACCATGTGGTTGCTGGGAATATGAACTCATGACCTCTGGAAGAGCAGCCAGTGATCTTAACCTCTGAGCCAGCTCTCCAGCCCCTCCCCTTAGTCTTGCCACCTGTGAGTCCACTGTAAAAAGAAGCTTCTCCAACCAAGGCTGAATGCAGCATGAATCTATGGGTGTAAATTTAAGTATTTAGGATGCAGTTTGACACTGAACTAGACAGTTTTATGTCAGCGTGGCACAAGCTAGAGTTATTGAAAGGAGGGAAACTCAATTGAGAAAATGCTTCCATAAGATTATTCTGTAGGGCATTTTCTTAATTAGTGACTAATGGGGGTGTCCCAGCCCACTGTGGGTGGTGCCATCCCTGGGCTGGTGGTTCTGGGTTCTGCAAGAAAGCAGGTTGAGCAAGCCATGAGGAGCGAGTCAGTGAGTAGCACTCCTTGTGGCCTCTGCATCAGCTCCTGCCTCCAGCTTCCTGCCCTGTGTGAATTCTTGTCCTGGCTTGACGGGCTACAGGTGGAAGAGTAAGTCAAATAAACCCTTTTCTCCCCAATTTGCTTTTTGGCCATGGTGTTTCCTCACACAGTAGAAACTCTTAAGACAGACAGACACCATGACCGTTTAGCAAAACAACACTAGGGCCCAACACCACCCTGGCCCTGGACTCTTGAATGGTTTTACAGTACCAGGTGCAATTTGTCTACCATGGTGGAACTTAGATTCAACTGAAAAACAGCCGGTCACCCCTAATTAGAGTCACATCACTACCACACCACAATCTTGTTTGGTCAGTTTTTTGTTTTTTGTTTTTTTGTTGTTTTGTTTTTGTTTTGTTTTGTTTTGTTTTTTAGCATAACAGAACATTTAATTGCACATTTAATTCCCATCAATCATCAGACTCTGTGATCACATTGGCCACTTCCACTGGTTGGCAGGAGGCTCTTCCACCAATGGCTCCCATGGCTTCCACTGCAACATTTTTCTTGCCAAACTTAGTTCCTTTTCAGCCTGAAGAATCACCTCTTCTACTTCACCACCCTGAAGCATGTCTTCTAACTTTTTAACATCTGGTTCTGCTTTGACCATCTCCAGCTTCTCATTGGTGATCTGCTGTGTGTACTTCCTATCGGCTGCCTGCTTAGGGAAGAGCTTCATAAGGTCGAGAATCTTCGTGTACAATGTTGTCAGCCTCTCGTGTGGACTGTTGCACACAGCCAATCCCACCAGGCCAGTGGTCTTCTTCAGCAAACCCGCCATGACGGCGCCCACAGCCCGCAGCGCTCGGCCCTCTGTTTGGTCGGTTTTCATTGCTGCTCACAGTGTCCACAGCTGGGAAAGGCTGTTGCCTTTTCTCCCGCAGCTGCCTGCAGCGACAGTTAGATTCTGACCTAAGTGACAGAGTCGCCTACAACACACCTCATTCCTCTCTTCAGACGTATGAGGCTGGTGTGTCAGTCAGCTTTTCTTGTTACCATATCAAAACACCTGAGGCGGGCTCCTTGTTAGGAGAAGAGTTTCATTTAGCTCTCAGTTCTGGAGGCCGAAACTCCATGGCACAGATACTGGCAAAGGACCTGCTTGGCTTCATGGCCTCAGGCACTGGGAGCACATAGGGACCCCAGAGGTCTTGTGTCAAGACCAGAAGCCAGAGAGCTGTGAACTCCACATCCCAGAGCATTTTCCCAACTGACCTCACCAGGTTCCTGCTAGATCCCGCCTCTTAAAGGGCCCCTTTGCCCAGCATCAACACTCTGCAGGACAAGATCCCAAGACATGAAGCTTTGGGAGCACAAAGCACGACCAATCCACGGCAGTAAGAAATAAGGGGTGGAAGGAGGAGAAACGGGTTGCTAAGGAGAGATTCCAAGCCAACACTCAGGATGTTACATAAAAAAATCACCTTGGCACTGGATCTTGAAGGGTAGATGACAGGCAGGCTGAAATTCAGTTCTGAGAAGAAAAACTATCATAAATAACACAGAATCATGGGCTGGAGAGACAACTCAGCAGTTAAGAGCATTGGCTGCTCTTCTAAGACGACCTGAGTTCAATTTCCCAGCTCCCACATGGCGGCTCACACCTGTCTCTAACTCCAGTTCCAGGAGACCTGGCATTCTCACACCAGCACGCGTGCAGACAAAACACCAATGCACATAAAATAAAGATAAATAAATTATAAAAACAGTAATGCGACAGAATCATCTGGGACTTTGATCGGTAAATCACCAGTGTGACCGGTGGAGGGCCGCAGGGTGGCCGGAGGAATTGCTTGTGACCACCTGGAGAGAGCTTCAGGGCCAGGCACAGCGCTGTAAACTCATGGTGCCTCGTGGGCCCGGATGACTTATCCACAGACATTGTAAGAGCAAATGCCCACTCGAGAAGGGAAACACCACAACAGGCTTTCGGGTAAGCGTGCCGTGAGTGTAATTGACCTGCGAGCTGGCAGAGTACGTCGAGGGGCCAGTCCCGTGTAAGTACGGCAAGGGGGGAAGCAGAAATCACAGCAGTAATGTAGGCCAAAGGTGGTAAGTAGCCACACTGAGACCTTCAAGACTTGTGGCCTGGCTGGAGAGATGGCTCTGCAGTTCAGAGCACTGATTGCTGTTCCCAGCACCCACAGGACAGCCCACAGCCATCCGTAACTCCCGTCCCCGGGGCCCAACATCCTCTTTTGGTCTCCTCAGGTGTATCACACACAGTGTAGTACACACACATAAATGCAGCCAAAGCCCCCACACACATAAAATTAATTTAAAAAAAAAATGAAAGACTTGTGGCTTATTACAGAAACCCTGACAAGCAAAAGGGGCTGCGGGAAGCCAGAGTCTTTGGAACTGATCTCTCCCTGTGCCGTCCATGTTTGCTTCCTGTTCCTGAGAGACAGTGGGGAAAAGAGTAACCGGTGGGTGACAGAAGGGAGCGTGCAGTGGGGAGAGGTGCGGTCTCCGTCTGGTCCTGAAGGTACAGGAATGAAAACTTAAATGGTAACTTAAAGCTTCCTGAGCCAACTGGAACAGGCGGCTTCACTCAGGCTTGAGCTTTGCTTCACTCCAGCGGGCCTGCTCTGGGACCTGTGATGGGGGCGTAAGAAAATGACTCATTGTTACCATGCACCCTGCAAAGCTTTTCCCATGGGGCTACGCTAGCTATAACCGGCTCTGTTCTAGAGTGGTACAGGGAACACAGGCATGCCAACCATTCGAGGTGTTCCTAAGTCCCCCAGCCTTCCCAGGGATGACACTAACAGTTATGACTGCAGGTGGGTGAAGAACAGAATATGAAGGCTGGATGCTGGTAGGGTGGATAGCCGGAAAACCCAGCAGGCGCTCAGCAAGCTACTTAATCGGCCCTGTGGTTAAAACCACCAACCTACACTTAGAAAAGGTTAGGGTGTTGGCTGCAGGCACCTACTTTCCCCTGAGGGCTAGTCACGGGGCTGGTCAGCACCCTCTCCTAGGGCTTTCTGCCCCCATGGCCGCTTGAAGAGCCAACCAGGCCAGGAGTGAGTGTGTGTAAGGACACGACCTGTGGGTAAAAAGGAGGTTTGCATGCCCAGGTCACAGTCAAACCCGGTGCTAACAGAGTGACACCCATCAGCTGCAAGGCCAGTGCCCCGAAGAAAGGAAAGAGTGACAAAAGCCGAAGCCTGTGCTTCCCCGGTTTCTTATTTGTGGTGAACCCTATGTTCCCTATTGCCAGGGGAGGAATCATCAGCCCACATTCAGCTCAGCCCTGAAGGTGACGAACACACCCAACGCTGAAGGCGGATGGCACTGTGTTGAGGGAAACAAGCCAGCCCATGGCCAAAAGAGAGAGAGTGGAGGGGAGGTGGCCAGAGGCTGGGAATGAAAAAAGGGGGCAGCTGTCTTGTGGATGAAAACAAGTCCACTTGGGAACATGAGGGATTTTGGCCACAGTGCACAAAGTGACTATATACATGAGGCTCTATACAAAAGGTGGTTGGTGGGCTGGGTGTAGCTCGCGGGAGCGCACTTGCCTGGTATGAGCCCTGCACTTGAACTACAAGAAAAGAAAGAAATCGCCAGTCACGGTGACACACACCTGTAATCCCAGCACTCAGGAGGCAGAGGCAGGTGGATCTCTGAGTTTGAGGCTAGCCTGGTCTACAAAATGAGTCCAAGACAGCCAAGACTACACAGAGAAACCCTGTCTCAAAAACAAAACAAAACAAAAAGGCTGGCTTTGTGTTCTGTATTTTTTCTAAGCACTCAACCACCTCTCCAGTTCAACTGTTGATTGTTTGTTGTTGTTTGTGGTGGTGGTGGTGGTGGTTTTCCAAGACAGGGTTTCTCTGGGTACTTTCTCTGTGTAGGGCCGCCCTAGAACTCACTCTAGACCAGGCGGGCCTAGTGGTGCATTAAAGGTGTGTGCCACCACCCGGCAGTTTTTAAAATGACTTTTTAAATATGATGCCCATGTTGTGCTTTTTGCAGGAATATTTATTTTATATTTTATACTCTGAGATGGAGTTTATCTGAACTAAACCACATTGTTATGTGTTTGTTTGGTTTTTTTGTTTGTTTGGGTTGGGTTTGTTGTTTTTCTGTGTAGTGGTGCAGAGTTTTGATTGCTCCAAACTAAACGCAAACATTTCCATTATCCTGCAAAGTGCCCTCTGTCCCATTTCCTTCAGCCCCCAGCCCAGGCTTCTGTCTCTCATCCAGATGAGAGCGCAGTTTGGCTCATGAGTCTGGGGACTGTCAGTGTAGACCTCCATCTTCCTGGCTGTGCCTGAGGCAGAGGTTCACTTCTCTCCTCAAAAGCACGCTGCATGTTCCCACCCTTAAGGCTCTCTGTGCTTTTGTGGCTGGCTCTTGCTCTGCCCACTGAGACTCCACCATGTTGAAGCACGGATTAACCATTCTAGAAGAGTATAATGTGCAAACTCATCAGCCAGCATTTGCTGAAGTCTGATGAACATTATGACTATTGTGTCTTCTCGCTTTCATGGGAGAGTGTGCTGTGAACGCGTGCTGCATTCTGTTGGAGTCCCTGGGTAATTGGATAACTGTACATTTGATTCTATGGCTCTGAAGCTGACATGAGTTTTCCTAAGTGGTTATGCCATTTTGCGCTAAGATCCCTCCAAAATGGAAACTATTTCTGGTGCCAGTGAGATGACTCAGCAGTTAAAGGTTCTTGCTGCACAAGCCTGAGGACCTGACTGAATTCCCAGAACCCATGTAAAGGTAGAAGGACAGAACTAAGTCCAAAAACTAGTCCTCTGACCTCAGCATGCATAGGATGGCAAGCACGGCTAGACAGACAGACACACAGACAAATGCATTTTTAAAATTAAAGTTGTATTTGCATAATGTTCACCCCTTTTAACCTCTGAGGTCCCTTTGAATTTTGGCAAATGACGCCATTGTGTAACTACTGCAAACATTGAAATCTACAGCAAGCCTCTCCACCCCCAGATCTCTGTGTGCCCCTGGGAGTCACCCTCCCTCCAGCTCCGGCACCACTGTCCTGTTCCTAGATGTCCCAGAACCTGACGTAGGTGGAATTACACAGCTCATAGTCGATCAAATCTGGCTTCCTTCGGTTTCCACAACACACCTGAGGTTCATCTGGGGAGTTCCGCACATCTGCAGTCCCTGTTGATTGCTGGGTACTTGGTTTTCTAGCTCTGCCAAGCTGTCTGTCCTCTCCCCAGGCAACACACCTTTGCTTTGCTTCCAGTTTGGAGCCATTCTGAATACAGCCTCTATGGATATTCACTTAGGATTCTGAGGGAAGCTAAGTTTTGTTTTCATTAAGGAAATACCTGAAAGAGGGCTGGCTGGGTTAGGACTGGAGGCTTAACTTCATAAGAAACAGAGAAATTCTGGTCCAGTTGGCATTCCCACCGGCCACTCTGAGAACCTCAGTGTGCTGCTTCCTTGTCAGCACTTGGGGTTGTCAGGGCTTCAACTTTTCATTTTACGCAGCTAACGGGGGTATCTCACTGCTAGTTTAATCTGCATTTCTCTGAGGACTATTGTCAGTTTTGCAGATGGCCAGCATGCAAGATGGCTGAGCAGGCAACATCACTTGCCACCAAGCCAGATGACCTGAGTTCCTCCTCCATGACCCACATGGTGACAGAAAGTACTGGCACCCACCGGCTGTCCTCTGACCTCCACAAGTGCCCTGCGGCAGGCACATGCATGAGTCCCACCTCCAAGCCCCATCCCCGCAACAAAATGAAATTCAAAAGTAAAAATGTAAAAACAAAAACTCATTTTAAACAAGGCATGGGTCAAAGCTCATCGCAGACACAAGGTCATGTTCCATGGCCTCAGCTTTGCCTGTTCTTCCTCTACTGAAAGCCAAAGCGTGGGTCCATCTCCAAACTCACAGCTTTCCCTTGACCCACTTTGTTTATTCCACAAACACCACACAGACTCTATCACTATGTTTTGAAATTAGGTGAAGTGAGTCCTTCTTACCCTGATCTTTTGCACACATACACATGTACATACACATACATGCACACATATCTCTCACACACACATGCACACACACATACATATACACACGTATACAAACATCTCTCACGCACATACATTCATACATCTCTCTGTTTCTCTCTCTCTCTCTCTCTCACACACACACACACACACACTCTCTCTTGTAAGCGCAGGTGCCTTCAGAGCCCAGAGAGTATCAGATCCCCTGAACCGGAGTTACAGGTGGTTGTGAGCCACCCAGCGTGGGGTCTGAAACCTCAACCCTGATCTTCTACAAGAACAGTAGATACTCTTAACCACTGAGCCATCTTTCCAGCCCCTGTCGTCACCTTTTAAAGGTTAACTACTGTATTTACATATCACATTTTGTTCATGTGTTCTCTTGATGGACATGTGAGTTGCTTCTGCCTCTCAGCTGTTGTCAATATATGAATGTTGGGCCTGATAAGGCCTGCTGCCTCTACCTGAGCCTGGCTCGAGTTTGGAGACCTGTCTTTAGCTTCTGATTTAAAAAGTGCCACTTCTGGGCAAAAGTGATTCAGCATATCCACCTTAAAATCAACCCTGCCTGGTAACTGTTATGTGGAGTTTTGCCGCTGGCCCACCTCTCCTTGCACTACCTAACCTTGCCCTCTGCGTCATCTTACCTCACTTCTTTTTTTTTTTTTACCTTTTTTTAAAGATTTATTACTTATGCAATGTGTGTTAGCATGTACACCTGCACGCCAGAAGAGGGAACCAGATTTCATGTTTAGATGGTTGTGAGCCACCATGTGGTTGCTGGGAATTGAACTCAGGACCTTTGGGAAGAGCAATCAGTGCTCTTATCCTCTGAGCCATTTCTCCAGCACCCCTTACCTCACTTCTTAACCCTGCCCCCTGACCCAAACCTATAAAAAGGACTGCTTTATTCAATAAACTGAGTTCCTGCTTCGACAGATCTCCTGGCTTGGTGATGTTTTATTCCCTGGGGCATCCAGGGAGGTCCGGGCCATCAACACTCACCATCTGCTCAGCCACAGAGGGTGTCCAGCTGGACTGGCCAACCCTCTTCTTGTTGGGAGCCGCGTGAGCGTTTCGCCAGCAGAAACGCACGCGACCACAGGAATTCTTCCGCAACAAAAACCTTTATTAGTCACGCGATGAAAAGAGAGGAGAGAGAGCCCCCATGTGGCGCTGTTTATATAAGCCGGGGTCGCACCTGAGTGACGTGTGAATACCCTGACTGGCTGCTTACTTTTACCCAGCCTGATGACTTGGGCCCATTATGCTTAGTGGGCTTGTGACGTGTCAATACCCTGATTGGCTGCTCACTCTTACCGGCGTGCTTACGCAATCTTTAGCGTGTTTACGCAATCTACGCATGCGCCCTGGAGGTTTACAGTTTTGAGGGCGAGATGTCAGCGCCACCTAGTGGCGTCTGAGTCTCGGCTCTCCACATCTCCCTTTTCGTTATAAATAAATGAAAACTGCCTAAAAGCCTATAAGCACGGTACAAGAGGGCCCTAAGCTCGATCAAGCGAACTCCTTCTTTGGGGAGTAAGCGATCAAAAGCTTTAGATTACTCCCTTACCCCACCAGGTGCAATGGAAACAAATCCTCTGGGTGCAGGGGCTAGGGGAGAAGATTTTTAAAAGGAGGTGACACTCATTCCCGTGCAATGGAATAAAATTCCAGGGAGTGCAAGAGCTGTCACCCTCCTATCTAGGTACCTCATTTTAAAAAGGAGGTGACACTCATTCCCGTGCAATGGAATAAAATTCCAGGGAGTGCAAGAGCTGTCACCCTCCTATCTAGGTACCGTAACCGTTTAGGCAAAGGCAACATTAACCTGGATCACTCATCAACTCAGTGCAATGGGTGAAACCCCTGAGGTGCATCGACTGAGTGTCACAGTCTGTTTTAATTTTTTAACATGGATAACCAAATTTTTGGGAGACGATCCTTGTTCCAAGGGTGCTAGTGCTTGCGCGATTGCGACCTAGTCACGTTTGTTTTGGGTATAGAGTTTGCAGAACAACCAGAGTAAAAAACACTAAGCCACAACACAATGCTACACCAAACATTCCGACCCCCACCCAATCTGAAGTAAGAAAAGGCAGAAGAAACCCAGGGTAAAGCCAGTCTGTGGGCAATGAATCCACTCGAGTAGAATTAGTGGTCCTCCTCGCTGTCCTTGATTCTTTAAGCAGTAGCAGGTGTGTCTGTTGAAAGATCATCTTCAGCTGTCACGAGCTTTCGCATGAGGCGCTCCGGTACCCAGAATGGATTGTTTTCTTCCTGTGGAAAAACACAGACAGCTCCCCTGGATCTTATTAAAATAGGATCCGGGCCTTTCCACTGTCCAGTTAAGACATCCTTCCATATAATCATCTCCTTGGGCCTGTTAGGCCCTGAACAGTGGCGATCAGCAGCCGAATGGCCTTGACTGTCCAAATTTAAAAAATTGAGAGTGAAGAGTGCCAGTGAAACCGTCACTCGTGGCACTGAGGGCAGAGCCTCCTGGACTCCTCCCCTTTGTTTTATTAAATAGGATTTTAGGGTGAGGTGAGCACGTTCAATGATGCCCTGACTCTGGGGGTTATAGGGGAGACCTGTCAGATGGGTTATTTCCATCTGATGACAAAACTGTTTAAATTTTTGAGAAGTATAGGCTGGCCCATTGTCAGTTTTTAGAATTTTGGGCTTTCCCCAGGCACTCCATGCCTCTAGGCAATGTTGAATAACATGGGCTGCCTTTTCTCCAGTCAGGGGAGAAGCAAACATGACTCCAGAGCAAGTATCAACAGAAACATGCAAATATTGAAGTTTACCAAAAAATGAAATGTGGGTAACATCCATCTGCCACACTTGTAGTGGACAGATTCCTCTGGGATTAATCCCAACATGAGGCATAGGTAAGAACTGACAGCAATTTTGACATTGGGTAACAATATCTCTAGCTTCTTTTCTAGTTATGTTAAATCGATTATGCAATGTCTCAGCTGTAACATGAAATCTTTTATGAAATTCCTTAGCCAATTCTAAATTTGAAAGGAGGGCAAATGCAATCATCTTTGTGGCTCGATCTGCCAGGTCGTTTCCATGGGACATGGGCCCCGGTAGACCGGAATGAGCCCTGATGTGTGTAATAAAAACAGGGGATCTTCTGGTAATTAAGGCAAACTGAATCTTTTGAAAAATTTTTGCAAGCTTGCTAGACGCTTTAATTAATCCAGCAGCCTCTAAGATTTTGGTTGCATTTACCACATAACTAGAATCAGAAACAATATTTAAGGGACCTGGAAATTTTTCCAAAACTTCTAACACTACTAAACATTCCACAATTTGAGGCGAGGTCTCATGATATTGCTTAGAAATAACTTTATTATTAACCACATAAGCTCCTATTCCTGTTTTTGACCCATCTGTATATACTACCAGTCCATCCCGAAGTGGCTTTTGGGACGTTACATGCGGGAAGACTACCTCCTGAGTTAAAGCAAATTGCAAAATAGGATGTTTTGGATAATGATTATCAATTGAACCACTAAAAGAGATAACCAGCACCACCCAAATATCAGAGGTAGCAGTTAATACCTGAACTTGGTGAGCCGTAGAAGGCACTATTAAAGACTTTGGCTCCTTCCCAAAGTATGTAATGGCTGTTTTTAACCCACGAAGTGCGAGTTGAGCGACTGCATCCGGATACCATTCAATAATTTTTGTAGGAGAGGCATTGGGATGAACCCACACTAAGGGCCCATCTTGCTATAATACAGCAGTTGGCAAATGTTTAGTTTTAATGACACACAGGTCAAAGGCCTTAGTTTCATCTACACGTTTTAATTGGGCATCCTGTAAAGCGTTTTCTACCACTCGCAGAGCGTGGCTTGCAGCCGGTGTTAAGGCTCTGGGTGAAGAAATATGAACATCCCCTTCCAAAATATCAAATAGGGGCTTTAATTCAGCAGAAGGAATTTTTAAAAACGGCCTAAGCCAATTTATATCACCTAATAATTTTTGAAAATCATTTAAGGTATGTAAATGATCCCTGCGAATTTTTATTTTTTGAGGAACTATTTGTTCCGGATAAATAACAGTCCCTAGAAAGGAGCCCACTTTTGAAATTTGGACTTTTTTAGTGGCAATATGCAATCCCCATTGTTGTAGGGCTTTTTGCAACAAAGGATACGCATCTTGTAAGATGGCTAATTTTTCATGGCACAAGAGAATATCATCCATATAATGAATCAGCAACAAGGAAGGAAATTGCTGTCTAACTGGTTCAAGAGCCATCTGCACATACAATTGACACATGGTGGGGCTATTAGCCATGCCTTGAGGTAAGACTGTCCACTGATATCTCTGGTCTGGCTCATGGCGATTAACAGCAGGTAGGGTAAAGGCAAATCTCTGTCTCGTGGGCACAATGGAATGGAGAAAAAACAATCCCTGATGTCTATTATAATTTTTCATTGCTTAGGCAGGGCTGAAAGCAGAGGCAAGCCTCGTTGCACTGTTTTAAATAATCGCATCTGTGCATTAATAGCCCTCAGGTTATGGAGAAGCCTCCACTTTTTTGATTTTTTTTTATAACAAAAATGGGTGTATTCCAGGGGGAAGTAGATGGTTCCAAATGACCAAGCTGTACCTGTTCTTTAACCAGCCTTGTAGCGGCTTCTAGCTTTTCAGAGGAAAGGGGCCATTGAGGAACCCATACGGCTTCCTCTGTGAGCCAAGATATGGGTATGGAACCCTCAATGGCAGTTAATGAAAACCCAGGCCTTGTTTTCCTGTATTATTTTCCTGTGAAATTGGGTGCAATTTTCCTTGTTTTTGTTTTTTAAGGCCTCTTTTTTTCTTATAACCCATCCTTTTTATTATATTAATTGCCTGTTGAGAGTATTTGTTGGTCAATGTTAATCCTAAATCCTGCAAAATATCTCTTCCCCAGAGATTGACAGGGAGAGGAAGAACATATGGCATGAAACTTCCTGTTTGACCTTCTGGTGCTTGCCACCTCAAGGAACGTGAACTAACTGCAGGGCTGGCCTCATATCCCAACCCTTGTAAGGAGTGGGATGATTGTGTAACAGGCCACGCCTTAGGCCACCAGGTGGAAGAAATAATGCTTTTATCAGCCCCGGTGTCCAAAATACCAGTAAAACCTTTTCCTTCTATCTGTAATTGTAAGGTAGGTCTGGTCTTAAGATCAACTACCAAATGAGCAAAATCTGTTCCTGTGGAACCGAGTCCTCTTGTGCCCCTTGGTGTTTCGGTAGATGGGAAACAGTCATGAAGACTTGGGAGGAAGACTAATTGAGCAATCCTATCTCCAGGGGAAATAGAAAATATACCTTGGAGGCAGGAACAAAGCACCTGGAGCTGTCCCGTAAAATCCTGATCTAAAATTCCAGGATGGACCATAAGTCCTTTTAAAGTGAGAGAGGAGCGACCCAGAATAAGACCGACACTTCCTTCAGGCAGGGGACCTTCAAACTCCACTGGGACAGGTTGTACCCCCATGTGTGGCATTAATAAGAATTGGGAGGTGGAACGGAGGTCCAGGCCTGTTGATCCTCTGGTTGCTCTATAGCTGGATAAGCCCTCCTGTTGTCTGTTTGTGTCCCTTTTTTGGGGGGGCCCTGGGACTTGGGGCCCTGAAATCCGTTTTTTGGAATATTTTTATTCCTCTCATCAGGGGGGTTCTCATGCTGGATAAGCTTTCCCTGAATATCTCTAATTGAACGGCATTCATTAGCCCAGTGATTGCCTTTTTTACACTTAGGGCAAAGCCCAGGAACTTTCTTTTGCACAGACACATGACAATCTCTTAAAATGACCCATTTTGCCACAATTAAAACAAACTTTATTGTTTTTAGAACTTGGGCGGTTATTGCTCTGTAATATAGCTGCCGCCAGCCCGGTGTTGGTAAGCGGGCCTCCTAGTCCTCGGCAAACCTTTATCCAATTTGTCAGTCCTTTGTTCCTTCTGGGGATAATGACTGCCTTGCATTTTGGTGAAGCATTTTCATACACCAGCTGTTCTATCATTGGCCGGACCCTTTCCGGGTCTCCAAATATCCTGCCTGTTGCATCCGTCATTTTGGCCACAAATTTTGGGAATGACTCCTGAGGACCCTGGATAATTTTTGTTAAATGGCCCTCGGTCCCACCCTTCTTTGAAAGGGCCTTCCATGCTTTAATGGCAGCAGCGGATATTTGGCCATACGCTCCCCAATCATAATCTGTCTGCTGCTGGACATGTGGACCTTGTCCTGTTAGTAGTTCGAATGTCCAGCGTCGTTGATTGTCTTCTGCATTGGCATTAGCCCTAGCTTGGGATTGGCAGGCATCATACCATAGGGCTTTCCATTCCAAATATACTCCCATATTAGGGAGGGCAGCTTTCACTACAGTCTGCCAATCATTTGGGGTCATTGCTGTAGAGCCTAGCCTCTCAAGCTGCATAATTGTGAAATTAGCATCCATCCCGTACTTATTAACTGACTCTGCCAGTTCCTTGACTAGAGGGTAATCTACAGGCACGTGGACACGGCCTCCCTCCACATCTTTAAATACTGGAAAAGTCTGAAAAATCTTGTGTCTATCTTCTGTTGAAAAGAAGGAATCAGGACAGTGCCTCCCGGTGTAGGATGGGGGAGCACTGGAGACAACCGGAGCGGCCGATTGAGAAAGTACGCCCTTCCTGTTTCTCATACTATCTTGCTTTTGGTATAATAGTGACGGCCGCTCATCCGGATGGTATCGTTTTTTCTCATAGTAGGCTGCTTCCTCCTCCAAATCCTCTCTGTCAGAGGGATATAGCTGCTCAAATCCCAGGGTGTTCTTCCCCTGACCTCTCTCTTTCGTGGCTTTAACTTCCACAGAAGGGTCTTTTTTCTTAGAGACGTCCCCATCTCTATCCATTGGGGCCCCTAACCTCGTCTCACGTCCTGATTCTGGCATGTTGTCTTGCATCCCCCCTATCCTTAACCTTTTGCTACTCCTTTTTTTCCCGAGGCAGCCCTTGAGTTTGCATGAGACCAAAAAAAGGAAAGCTATGGCGGCTATCACAGCAGAGAAGGCCATAAGGGCTTCTGCTAGCCGAAATGAGAAACGGGATAAGTCGAGATCGAACATGTCTTTCAGGACAAACCTTAATGTTGTGGTTCTGAATTCCTCCCCGCTAAAAGGGGGCCCTCCTTACCCAGCACTGTTCCCGGGTTTCGGCACCAGATGTTGGGAGCCACGTGAGCGTTTCGCCGGCAGAAACACACGCGACCACAGGAATTCTTCCGCAACAAAAACCTTTATTAGTCACGCGATGAAAAGAGAGGAGAGAGAGCCCCCAATGTGGCGCTGTTTATATAAGCCGGGGTCGCACCTGAGTGACGTGTGAATACCCTGACTGGCTGCTTACTTTTACCCAGCCTGATGACTTGGGCCCATTATGCTTAGCGGGCTTGTGACGTGTCAGTACCCTGATTGGCTGCTCACTCTTACCGGCGTGCTTACGCAATCTTTAGCGTGTTTACGCAATCTACGCATGCGCCCTGGAGGTTTACAGTTTTGAGGGCGAGATGTCAGCGCCACCTAGTGGCGTCTGAGTCTCGGCTCTCCACATCTTCTCAGCTCCACCTGCCGGATATCGACCCGGCATATGAACATCAAACAGTGCCCATCTGTACACAGTATTTGTCTGGGTGTTTGTTGCAATGTTTGGGGGATATTCCTAAAACGGTAGTTGCTAATGACAGAGGGTTTTTGTTTGTTTGTTTTATTTTTCATTATGTTGGGGATTGAAACAAGCACCAGACACATGATAGGCTACCACTGAGCTCTACCCCATCCAAACCATGCACATTTGGAGGAACAAACACTCCCTTCTCCTACATCACTTCCCTTCCCATCAGCAGTGTGTTACTGGTTCCAGTTTCTTCATATTCCCCAACATTTGTGTTGTCCTGTCTTGAAGCAAGTGAAAGAAGTGCAGTCCCAGTGTGTGGAAGTGGCGCCTTGCTAAGGTTCTGATTTTCATTTCTCTAATGGCTTGTGCTGTGACTGAACATTGTGCTAATTGCCTTGCTCTCTGCTGTGACCAAATGTCTGACAAGAGACAGCTTAAGGGGGCGTGGCCTTTGTCTCACGGTCTAAGGAGGAGTGCAGTGTGTTGTGGTAGGAAGACATCACAGGGGCTGGTCACCGTTCCTCTGAAGTCAGAGGGCGGAGAGCGGAAAAGAAGCCAGGTCAGACTAGCAAGCCTCAGGTCTGACCCCAGGGGCCCATGTCCTCCAGTGAGGCCCCTCCTAAGGGTCCCACAACTGGAGGGAACAGAGGACACCTTACATTCAAACCATTCCTGGGTGTTGCAGCCCAGGGACTGCTGTGTAAGCAGGATCCAAGTGCAAATAGCACTGCTTACGCTGTGGACCAATGGGGAACATCTCCAGTGTTCAACAAAAGGAGATGTTGACTAGCCTGTGCTGTGCATGGTGTGACTGGGCTTTTACTACTTTGTGGGTTTCTTACGCTCTTCCACCCTTCTCCACCCTTATTCCACTCTTCCAACCCCCCCCCAACAGTAGGTAGGAGAGAAAGAAGGACAAAGGGGAAAGGGGGTGTTGTTATCGTTAAACTACTTCCTGCTGATTAGGGGTGCGGAGGTCCTTGGAGCAGGGTTGATCTTTGCCAACAGGATATCCAATTTCTTCTTTTCCTCTCTTTGTGCACAACCACTTGGCCAACTGCAACAAACCACAGCCAACAGCAACTAGCAGCAGCAGCAGCAGTAGGAGCAGCTGGAGAAGTAGCATCACCACAACCCCTCTCAGGGCTGCCACGTTCACATACCCTCTCAAGAGTCCCCCCAAATCCAAACATCACACACTTGCAGAAACTGTCTGCAGCCAACAAAAATCACACCCCTGCTAGAGCACGAGGCAAATCAGAGCTGCTGTGGACACTCTGAAGCAGCCCCATATCCCACAACTGGGATTAAAACAAAAACATATTCCCATAACATTTCTGTGTTTTTAAAGAAACCAAAAATACTCACTGTGAACATGCCGTGAGCTAGTACACACTAGTCTAAAAGGCAGGGGTCAGTTTTTATGTCCTCAGAGGAAGAGATGCATGCTGTTAGGGAAAGTACATTGCAGAATATGGTATGCAATGCCATTTATGTAAACAAACAAAAGAAAAATACCACAAGGAGTGTGTATACGTATCATCCATCAAGAAGAAAAACAGCAGGAGTCCAACTAAACTGAGAGAGTGGGCAAAAAAAAAGGCCCAGAGTCATTGCTGAACATAGTCCGAGAAGATGCTTGCTTTATCCATAATGCCTTCACGAAGGCAGCCAGTGACAGCACTGTGCTTCTGCCACAGAGACGTTGATAAAAACCTCTTCCAGCCAGCCATGGCGACTCATGCTTGTAATCCCAGCCTTTGGGAGGTGAAGGTGGGAATTCCAAGACAGCCTGGGCCATGATAGAACCTGTCTCCAAAAAGAAATCTCTTGCGGCTGGAATGATGGCTTAGCAGTTATGAACACTGCTCTTCCAGAGGTTCTGACTTCAATTCCCAGTAACCATATGGTGGCTCGCAACTATCTATACTGGGATCTGATGCCCTCTTCTGGTATGCAGGTGTACTTGCAGATAGATTATATACATGTATAAATAAATACATATAAATAAATGAATAAATAAATAAAAACAAAAACTCATATACATTAATAATAATAATAACAATGATGATGATGATGAAGAAGAAGAAAAAGAAATCTTTTTAAAAGATGAGGATAATCATATGAGAAAACCAGAACTATGTGCTGGCACAGCCTATCTCTTTGCTCTTACACTCAGTTGTGGAAGATCTGGAATCTGCACACATCAGAGACAAAAATAAATGAAAATAAAATTTAAAAAAAATCACCTCACACTGAATTCAGCAGCAAAGAACATCAGCCTTGTTCCTATGCTTGGAAGGAAAACAAAAACCCAAGCCCAGCAACAGCAGCAAGCAGAGAGGCGCCAGGCAAAGCCAGGCCAGCACCCAGGGCTATTAATAGCGCTGGCAGAGGGTCCGCCAGCTGCCTGGATAACCCTTCTCCCAGCAGAGCAGTCTCCAGCTGGAGCTCCAGGGACTTCTGGGTGTTGGCACACTGCTGGGGGGAGGGTCATTGAGTCCTTTAGTCAAGAGAGGCCATGGCCTCTGTTAGATAGATGTGACCTTGAACCCCAGAAGGTTGCAGGGCATAAAAATATTCAGTGCCTTGTCACAGTTTAATACAGAGTTTCGGTTTTGCTTTATTTATGGCTTTGGTTTGGTTCATACTTTATGCTACTTGCCTCACTCACGCTAGGCAATGTTCTATCACTAAGCTGTATTTTCAACCCCAATATTAAGTTGTTGTAATTTTTTTTTTGACACAGGGTCTCACTATATACCCCTGGCTGTCCTGGAACTCACTCTGTAGACCAGGCTGGCCTCCAACTCACAGAGATCTGCCTGCCTCTTCCTCCTGAATGCTGGCATTAAAAGCATGCACCACCATACCTGGCTCCCCATATTAAGTTTTAAAGGAAGCTATGCACGAAATTGGGAAGATGCTAATCTCCATTTTAGAATCCATGGCGTATTTGCCTCCAACCTAGTGGAAGAAGTAACTGTCTAAAGCAAGGGTTCCTTGCACAAGTGTCCTGACCACACCCCACCTCCCCACCCTGCCTCTCCTAGTCTTATCCACATTTACCCACCAGGGCTCTCACTCAAATGGCACAGTGAAGGTGACTGTCTTCACAGTGCCATTTGCGTGACCACAGAGTAGAGGTCCTGCACCCAGCAATCGGCAAGCCGTCCAACTCTAGCGCTCCTACACCTGAGGGCGCCCCACTCTTCCAGTACTGTCCATTCTGTAGTGGAGCTGAGGGTAATCAAGAGAAAGACTTTGACGTGATGTAATTCCAGAGAAAGGTGTGGAGGGCTTGCCTACCTTGGGACTTAAAGGATAATTAGTCAATGCTCCAGCCACAGCCCTGGCCTTTCAGGCTATAAACACCTGCATTGGGGCCCCCCACCCTGACTTCTCTCCTCTGTCATCAACAGATGGGGAAGCACATCCTGCTCCTCCCTCGGACATGCTCCTCCATCACTTTGGAATGCACTTCTTCAAGTTTTTGCTGTCACTAGCTCAGAACCATGGCATCAGGGGCATGCGGTGGTGACTGTCTCAGAGGCACCTGGATCCAAACCAAGCCTCCTCAAGCTGCAGATGGCAGGGCAGGACCACGTAGCCAGCCCCCAGCCCTTCCACCCAGGCCTGCTCCTGAGGGACTAGGCTTCTCCACCCAACCTGCATTCCTGACACTTTCAGACTTGTGCCACTCAGATGTGAAGGGGCAGCTGCCTTGACGCAACTGCAGCCATCTTGACGTGGGACTCCATGGCTTCCTGGAGTCACCCTGGCTGCTTTTTCCTTAAGTATCCCAGCAAACTACACACAGATAAAAACCGTTAGTATCGTGTGTTGAGTTTTCTGCCTAGTCCAGGCTCACAGATGCACCTATCTCCTCAATGGCAAGTTAGGTACAGTGAAGCCAGGATGGTCACTTTTGTCCTAGGCCACAAATACGTCTTTCTTCCTGTGGTGGTCTCAATGAGAATGGCCCCATAAGTTTATATATCTGAATGCTGCCAGGTCCTTAATTGGTGGGACTGTTTTAGGAAGGATTAAGGGGTGTGGCCTTGTTGGGGAAGGTGCGTCACTGGGGGTGGGCTATGAGTTTCAAAAGCTCATGACAGGCCCAATCTCATTCTCTCTGCCTCTAACTTTTGAATCAGGATGCGAGCTCTGAGCTACTGCTCCATCCCCATGCTGGCCTGCCTGCAGCCATGCTCGGCAATATGATGAGCACAGACCCTGCAACTGTAAGCAAGCCCCCAATTAAAATGCTTTCTTTTATAGGTTGCTTCAGTCATGGTGTCTCTTCAAAGCCGTGGAACAGTACGTAAAGAAGACACTTTCTGATTCAAAATTCAGCAGTCCAAGTGCTCTTGTTGCTGGTCAGGCTCCTGCTTCTGTGATAGTAAGAGCCTCACTGAACTGATCTGTCCCTCTCGTTGGTCGGTCTCACAGTACCTGGTAGAGGGTCCTTACATAGCAGAATGGAATCACTCCAGAGCATGTATCCATGTTCCCAAGACCCAAGGGGAAACAGTACACACACACACACACACACACACACACACACACACTTACACACCACAGAGAGAGAGAGAGAGAAGAAAAGAGAGGGAGAGAGAGAGAAATGTCTTAGTCCTACCAGCCAAGCCATAACTGTAGAATGGATAATTGTATTTGATACTTAATATACATCCTACAATAGAATTCTACTTGGCAAGAAAATGACAAAACAATAGTAATAGTGTATCAATGTGAATGAGTCTCAAGGTGGGGAACTAGCAGCCAGGCACCGAAGAGAACACCCTGTTAAGGGTCTGCAATCCCAGCTTTGGAGGGCTGAGTCAGGAGAATCATGGGTTCCAGGTTAACCTGAACACCTCATCAAGCTCTAGCTCCAGCTATTCGGACTTCCACACATGCGGCACACATATATACGTAGGCAAAATAGGCATATACACAAAACAATTTTTTTCAGATTTTTTAAGAGAGCTGGTGAGGTGGCAAACAGGATAATGTTTTACCTTCCTGACAGTGCTGCTAAGGCGGCGTTGGTTGTGTGCCCAGCAGCATTTGTGTTCGCCTCTTTCTGGAGCACTAACATGTGCCAATGCCAAACATGTATCTTACACTTCAGACCGTATCTCACCCAACCCACACGTGGACCCACTGAGAACTAGGAACGCATGCCGCCAGGCATTATCGGTCATTTTTACTAACCCACGTTAATTAATTACACAAAAGAATGGGTTTCACTGGGATTCTTTCATACATTTATGTAATATGTTTTGGTTATAGTCACCTTCATGGCAGATGGTTAGAAATAAAGAATGAAGCCAGGCAGGTGGGGGCCCAAGCCTTTAATCCCAGTGCTTGGGAAGCAGAGGTAGGATCTCCAAGGCCAGCCTGGTCTACAGAGTGAGTTCCAGGACAGCCAGGGCTACACACGCACACACGCACACACACACACAAATCCCGTCTCAAAAACAAGCAAACAAATAAAAACATAAAAAGAAAAAAAAGAAGAGAATTAATGGATAAAATTGCACTGAAATAATAAAAAAAGAAAGCTTTCCTCTTGTGTCTCAGTTTGCTCTTGCTGTGAGAAATACCATGACCAAAAAAGCAACTTGGGGAGGAAACAGTTTACTTCAGCTTTCAGTACTGTTTGCAGTACAGCAGGAAGAGAAGTCGAGGCAGGAACTGAGGCAGAAGCTGTGGAGGAGTGCTGCTTGCTGGCCTGCCCAGGGAGGAGCTGTGCACACCAATCATTAATTAAGAAAATGCCCCCGCAAACATGCCCACAGGCAATTTAACAGAGGCACCTTCTCACTCTAGGTTCTTGCTTCCCAGATGACCCCAGTGTCAAATTGACCTCCCCCCCCCAAAAAAAAAAAAAAAACTAACTAACCAATGCATTTAGCCATAGGATTTATGGTAGCAAGGCAGGAGTCAGACTCAGAATTCATCGTTTCATTCAGTTGGTTACCAAAAAACAGGCAAAAAGCTGAGTTACTAAACTTTCTCAAGAACTTATGTTCTCCATAGCGATGCCCATAACTGAGGAAGGCACCCAGCCTTTATTTACTTCCAGCAGGGAGCTCCCCCGAGCAACACCCTCACAGAGTGGGGGTTTGGGGGAGGTGAGGGGCATCTTCTGCCAGGGTAGATTCAGCTTAACCTCTACTCCAACCCCAAACCGACCCTCCTGTTGTTTCTCACCTGCCAGGGTGCTGTGCTGTCTCTCCAGCCACCCATCTAAAAATACCAGGGGCCTCCCCTCTGTTATCATCATGTCCTGAAGTGCCCAGCCTCCCCTCTTGTCCATGCCCACTGCTGGCACCCAGCACGGCACTTGGCATCTTTCATTTGGGTCTCTGAAGTTCCTCCCTTCCCCAGTCCAGTCCCCTCAGTCCCGCTCCATTGGCTTTCTCAAATCCAGACCTCAGCCAGTCCCGTTCCACCCCTGCAGGCTCTCCACCGCTCTCCCAGCACCCACACCTACCTGCCCTGGACAGCTTTCCAGGTGACTGAGGTCCCATGAGCTTTTGCTCTTCCTAAAAGAAACTCAGAGCAGTCTTGCTGCCTCCCCCCGCCCCCTTTAGCCTGAGAATCACGGCACAGCTTCTGTGCCCTTGGGACCAAATGCCCCACTTTGTTCCTTTTACAGTTTGCATTCAGATATTACATGGCGGCCCCATCCATCTGCTTTCAAGTCTACACGAGTCAAGCAGCTCTCTAGGCCCTAGGGATGAGAACCTATCTCCATGACCCTGACCTTGACTGCTCCAGACTCTCACCCCAGTACATGACTAGTGCCTTATGTATTCAAATCAACTGGCCTGGATGGTTAGGGCATAGACTACAGACTGCCATCTTTGTGATGAGTGATCCTGTGGATCTATGGGAACGTTTTCTCATAGCTTCGCTGCCTTTGTTATTTGAGAATTCCAAGCATTATAGACTAGATTCTAGTTACCCTCTACCCCCTACCCTCTCCCGTTTTCCTCTTGCTCCTGTCAACCACAAGCCAGCAGCCACCATGACCCCTTAGCTTAAGCAGGGTCACCTGGATGACAATCAGATTGGAACTGTCCATCTGAGCCTGATGCAGCGCTCGGTGGGTACACAACTGAAGGCAAATTGTTCTGCAGTGAAGAAGGCCCCCTGAGGCCCTCCTCCATCCATGCCTGACATTGTGACATGTGAGTGTAGTGGATGTGTGTGCTGTGGGGACAGAAGGGGAGTGTCCTACTCTCTTACTCTCCACCTCATTTTCTAGAGCTAGGTTGGTGGCCAGCAAGCCACAGCAACCCTCCTGCCTTTACACACACACACACACACACACACACACACACACCTGCCTCCACAACACTGGAGTTACAGGCTCCCATGTTTCCCCCAGCTTTTCTTTTCTTTTGTTTGTGGTTTTGTTTGGTTATATGTTTTGGTTTGGTTTTGTTTTTTTGAGATAGGGTCTCTCTAGGGAGCTCTGGCTGTTCTGGAACTCACTGTGTAGACCAGGCTAGCCTCAAGCTCACAGAGATCTTCCTGCCTCTGTCTCCCAAGTACTAGGATTAAAGGCATGTGCCACTATGGCTGGCCCTTCCCCCAGCTTTTTGTTTTGTTTTGTTTTTCGAGACAGGGTTTCTCTGTGTAATATACCCCTGGCTGTCCTGGACTCATTTTGTAGACCAGGCTGGCCTCAAACTCACAGAGATCCATCTGCCTCTGCCTCCCGAGGGCTGGGATTTAAAGGCATGCACCACCACGCCCAGCTTTTTATGTGAGTGTTGGGATCCAAACTTACATCTCTCCAGCCCTGAGAGGTTTTTTTTTTTAACTTACTTGTTTGTTTGTTTGTTTTTTTGTTTGTTTGTTACATGAATATTTGCTGTGAGTAATGACACAGCACTCAAGAGGTAGAGGGGCCAGGAGGATCTCTGTGAGCTTGAGGCCAGCCTGGAAGAGAGAGGCACAGAGACAGAGATGGGGAGAGACTAAGGATTTCAGTCAAAGGTGTTTAAAGAAACGAGCAAATGCACGAGAGCGCTGGGGATTCTGAACCTGCCGGAGCCGGTGTTTGCTCCGTTACCCCGAGCATCCGGACGTGAGAATTTCTTTACAGTGAGACATTTTTGAAAGGGTGGTTTGAATTGGCTGGTTCCATCTTCTCACCTGGCAGGTGAGGCGTCAGTGGGAGGGTTCGCCAATGACCTCCGGTGGCTTTTGTCCAGCCCTATGGCTCTGGGCAGGAAAGGCTGCTCTGCGAGCCTCTCACAGAGCGTTCACAGGAAATGGCTGCTAGCTTCTACGTCCCTGCAGGTCAGGTGAGGTCTGTTGACACCAACGACCCTGAAGAAGAAGTCTCTGCTCCTCGGCCTGGGGAGGCGGGCTGGTGACCGCGCCTGAAACACAGCAACAAGCTCCTGGACGGCGATGGGGAGCAGAAAGGAGCTTCCAGCAACTCCGGGTTCAGGCTTTGTAGGGGAGGCTCTGCTGAATGCCCCGCTACGCGCGCGCTCAGCTCTTTGTGGGCATGGGGCAGCGGCTAGGCACTGAGTGGGGGAAAAAGCCTTCCTGGCAGCATCAGCTTTGCGCTTTCCTTCTGTCTCTCTATACAACTCTAAGTCATTAATGGTGGCAGCCTCACCCTTCCTCTACCCCCTCCTCTACTCGATTGTCTTCTTACCCACAGGGAAGCCCCGGCTCCGAGAACCGGAGCCGCTGAGCTTCCGCGTGGCCCCGGCAACTTCCCCCTGTCCCCCGGGAACTCTCTGGCCAGCCGCCCAGCCCTAGTTGGGGTTCTGGAGTGGAGACAGACACTCCGCCTGCCCCCCCCGCCCCGCCCGCGCACACCTGCGGTTCCATTTTCAAGTGATGGCTTTGGTGATGTCGCCAGTCACCCCGGCCTCCGGAAGAGAAGGACAAACAGACTGACAGCAGTGACCAGCACCACCAAATCTGGTGTTTCAGGGCCCTCCGCACCGTTTGCCCGCGAAGGGGCGTGGCCCCGGGGGCCCAGCGTGGGAGCCAGACTCATTCCTGCTCTCAGCAGCGCTGCCCGTCGACAAGGTCTGGGGCGGGGCGGACGGAGCAGTGATTTAAGAGGCTCGACTTGGAGACAGGAGGACCCGAGCCAATGGAGACTGCCAGAGACTACGCGGGAGCCCTTATCAGGCAAGTGACGCCCTGTCCCCCCCATGCGCCCGCCCGGGGTCACCCTACCTTTTGTGTACTCAGCTCCATTTCCTCTGCTCCCCCGGTCCTCCTGCTCCTCCTCGAGCTCCTCCTCCCTCTCACACCCCCTCCTCTGCCCCCAGTCTCTGCTTCCTCAGCCGCTCGCTCGTGGTCCCCCTGCCAGTCCGCACGTCCCGGCCTGTCTCCACCCTCGCCAGCCAGCGCCCACGGGCCCAGCGGGCCCCAAGGTTCCTCCCAAAAAGGGACACAGGTGCCCGGTAGGGCGCTCCCGAGGTGCATGGGAGTCCGCAAAACAAGTGACAGGGGTGGCCACATCTCTTGCAGCTCCTACAGAAGATGAGATACTGGGACCTCTGGAGTGTCTTTGCTGGTCAGGGCTTCTTCATTTCCTGGGACTTAGAATCAAACTGGGGGGACCAGGGGAGAGAGCAGGCTTAGATCGTCCGGGTGAGTGCGGATCACGCCTGTGGGGGAGGCTGGGTTCGCTCAGGTTTTGGGGGGTCAGTTTTGGTCCTCTTGGAGTGGCCTTGCTCCAAGCCACTGGTATCACTCCTCTTCCGTTTATCTGCACATGTTGATAGAACAAACCTAGACGGTATGAGGCAGAGGGGCGTGTGCCTGTGTCTGTGTGTATCTGTGTAAGAAAGAGACCAGAGACACAGAGTGACACTGAGGCAGAGACATAGGGACAGAGACAGATACAGTGAGGCTGAGAGAGAAAGAAAGACTGACAGACATAGAGGGTCTCCCTATAATGCGCAGCAGTAGCTTAGAACTGGCAATATAGTCCAGGCTGGTCTCGAACTTACAATCCTCTTGCCTCTGAGTCTCTAGTCTAGATGACTGGTTTTCCGAGTCAAGGCCAGCTGCAGGGCAGGCAGCGGCTTTACAGAACAGGTTAAACAGTGAGATCTTGGTTCTCTAAAGACAGTGAAAGTACCACAAAAGGGTGGAGAAAGCGAAGCGCGTAGAAACAGGCCCCACAGTGGCGGTCCTCACTTCCTATCCTCTTGCAGAAAAATGTGGGCCAGGAAGAATGGGGTCACCAGACTTGGGTGCTCCAGCAGCTTGTGAGGCAGCGACAGAAGGGAAACTATGTGTCAATTCACAAAGTTAAAGTATCTACCAAAATGAAAAGCAGGTACCCGGATGGTACCTGCTTCCTCTTGAAACAAAGACTTAACTTTGGGGGTTGAGAGATTTGTAAAGGCTCCCAAATAACACTGTATTCTACCTGGCAATAGTAGAAGACCTGTGGGTGAAACATCCATGTTTAAAGGGGGAGGACGATGGGGCAGCCTCACCACAGGCAGGCGAGCAATTTTTTGTCAGATTTCTGAATTCCACCTGCAGCCTTCCCCTTTTCCTCCTCCAGCTTCCTCTGCTCCTGTCTATGCTTGTGCTGGGAAGCCTTATTTCCCCCGCGTCCATCTTGTCCAGATGCTCAGACCAATCCAGAGGCTTCTCTTTGCTGCCTTTACAGCTGGGCATGCCCTCTTCCCTCACCAAGAGCTGTGGTTCTGCCGTTTTCTTCCCCTTCTCCAAGGGCTGAGGCTTACAGATGTTGGCATTCACTGAGCAGTGACAGTTTGCCTCAGAGGAGGAGGCGTGAAGGCTGAGGCCAGCCTTGTATCTGACCATGCAATGGTTTACTAAAATCCAGAATGTGGAGACGTGGGTGATATCTTCGTGGTGTCATGAGGGAGGTGGGCGTGGCTCCGTAAATCAAAACACTGTAGAACCTACGATCTACAACACTCCATTTCAGACTGACTAGTCCTGGGGGATCAGGGCTTTTTGTTAGTGACAAACTTGCTTCAGCTCTCAAAAAAAATCTACCTACTTCCAGACCAGCCTGCTCTAATTCCTTGGCATGACTTGATTCCAAACAAAACCAGAAGAAAACAACTATAACACTTGCTGCCTGGAGGGAAATGTTTTTTGCCCTTCCCCACCCTTCTTTAAAACCCTAGCCAGGCTGAAGAGCTACAGACAAGGTACACTGTTTGTCCATGGTCGGCTGGTGCCGTGTAAACAGCCAAGCAAGGTGCACTGTAGTTGTTATTCACTCGCTAATAACTGGATCCTACCAGGGAGGTAACTTAATCAATAAACCCATTATGAAAAAATTAAATACTTGTACCGGGGGTGTGGCGCAATAGTAGAGTAGATTGGAGGAAGCCTTGGACTGAGATGGGAGAAAAATACTTGTAAACAATTAAAAGGTCTTTGGGGCCAGAGAAATAGCTCAGGGGTAGGCGTGCTTGCTGTGTAAGCCTGACTCCTGAATTCAGATCCCAGCACCCTCACATAAAGCCAGGCATGGTCACAGGCACCCAGAACCCCAGCCGAGTGGGAGATAGAGACAGATGGGTGCTTGGGGCTCAGTGGCCACCAGCCTAGCTTCAGGTTCAGCAGAAGACTTGTCTCGAGGGAATGAGATAGAGAGAATGATGAAGCAGAACACCGGGAGTCCTCCTTCAGCCTCTGTGCGTGCTCACAGGTGCGTGTGAGCACACCACATTCACACAAATTACAAATTCTTCCTTAATGATTAAAAAAAAAAAAAAAAACACACACTTTTTTTATTTGTGTGCAATACCTGAAGAGGACAAAAAAAAAATGTTTGGGATCCCCTGGAAAGGGAGTTACAATTCATTGTGAGCCACCCGATGTGGGTGCTGGGAACCAAACTGCAGTCCTGTGCAAGGGCAGTGGGCACGCTTAACTGCTGAGTCATCCCTCTGGCCCCTAATTACAAGTTCTGAAACAGCTTGTTGACAAACTGGTAACCACTGGAGACCTTGGTAATAAGGAAAGAGGCCTGAGGTCTTGCAGCAAAACTCTGGATATTTGTAGGTGCTTATTATCACAGACAGAGTCTGCTTTGGCCAAACTCTGATGCTGTTACAAAGCTGATATTCACCCTGAAAGGGCATCGTGAGGATTTGTAATTATCTACAAATCCTGCATACAGCGACTGCTTACCAAGTCTGACACCAGAAATGGTACAGGCTCCATCTCCCGTACCATTCCAAAAGGGAATCAAAATATCTTCCCTTTTATAAGAGCTTGGTTTGCACAGCTCAGAATTTATCCTGGCTTCACTGGTGAGGTCAGAAAGATAACAAGTTTGCTACGAGCAAATCTCCTGGCTGGCTGTTTCTGGAGCCAAACGTCCTTTCACAATAATGTTGCAAACTGTTCAAGGGCTTCAGTCTTGCATTCTGTGCCCTAATAGCAAGCATTCTGTTAGGTCACTAAGAATAGACAAGGGTCAGGCAGCCTGTGTTGGGCAAGCATGGTCCAACTGTGTGTGCTACCTACAAGGAGCCATGTGAGGAGCTTGGCGATGGAAGCCTAATTGCTGACTCTCACCATTGGGTGTCACTACCCTTGGACTCTGCCCTGCATAGACCCCTCTCTAAGCCTGATGGACGCTTCCAATCATCACCTCCTCTCTCTCTTTATGGGTGGTTTTACCTCATCATTGGTCTGGCTTAATGTTCTCACATATTCTTGGCCCTGTGAAGGTTGGCTGATAAAGTTCTGTTCTTTACTTCCCTCATGTACATTCCTCATTTTCTGAATAACAATGAAACACACGGCAACTATTGCTGATCCCTGCATAGCTTCTATCACTAATAACACCCAAAGTACAAAACTACACCCATGGCAGCTGCCAAGGGTTCAGCCAACTGCAGGGGGAAAAAATGGTGCTTGATTGATTTTGTTTGGAGAGGAGGTTTGTTGGTTCCTTTTCTTGATCCTAAGACTAGACTCTCCTATGTAGCCCTGGCTGGCCTGAGACTTGCAGTCTGACTGCTTCTGTCTCTTCAGGTACTGAGAGTGAAGTAATTTTGAATCACCTGAAGTTGTGTCCCACCTGAGGACGCAAGTGTGCGCCACCATCTCTGGCTCTTGTAAACATCTGTACTTTTCAGTTGCACCTGTACAGACATGGTCTTTTCCCCCATGATTTACAGTAGTTACACTGAGCTTGGTGTACTCAGTAATCTACAGAGTTAAATATTCAAGAGGATGTATAGGTTCTACAAACATTCCATCTTATATAAAAGACCTGAGCATCTGTGGATTTGGGGATACTGGGGCTCCTGGAACCTACCCCCTGAGGATACTGGGGGGAAAATAATCTGTTTTTCTCTCCAAGAGCTAGTTCCAGCGTCTTCCTTCCAGCACTTTCAGAATAGACATCAGCCCATGGATAGCATTGGGCTTTTTATGGACTTTGGGGGCGGGGAGGAGGGTGTCCACGTAGAATGGTGGGCGAGGCCAGTGGGGACAATTGGTAAAAGAATTTACCAAAGGCACAAAGGACAGAGAATTGATCGAAATACACTACAAAGAAGCAGCAGACAAGCTCCCGGGTGTCTGAGAAGGAGCAGAAGTCTCTCACGGAAGTTGATGGCGAGTAACCCAGTCTTGTCTCGTGGGCCCTTTGTATGGGGTCCGAATCTGGTGAGCGCTCTGTTATCTTTCTAGCAGTACCTTCCACAGCATGCATTTCATTTCCGGTTGAGAATGGTCTTGCTCAGGTACATTGGTTGGATCATGGGAATTAGGCTCCTGAGTAAGACATATAAGTCAATAAGGTGAGGTTGCCCATAGTCATGGCCTTGCTGTTGACATGCTGGGATTTTGATCTTGTTTATGGCTTTACTCCCCTCTGGTGTGTAAGTGTATGTCTGCGGGGAAAAGTCCACGTGGAGAAAAGTCCACGTGGACTGTCACTCTATGGCTTCTTGCTCTGTGTCCCTCTTCTGGGAGATCTGATGTAGGACAATGTTTGAGACTATTCTATGAAATCTGATTTCTACTATTGTTTTGATTTCCTCTAAATAATCTATTTCCTTAAGCATCCTGTTTCCTTACTGTCTTTCCTCAATGAGTTACTTCCTGATTCATAGAACTGTCTGCACCCATTTTCCAAGGAATTAGGGAGCAACTGCTTTCTCTGTTTTGCTTTTGGGGAGCTGGAGAGGAAGGAGGACTGAGCCCCGGGCCATACGTTCTGCTAACTACTACGCCACAACCTCAACTCTTCTTAAAAAGCCAGAATAGTGGGAGGTAGAGATAGAAATGCCCCATTTTGATCAGTGTGCCAATGGCTTATCTGTGGGACAAAGTGAGTAGGAATTACTCACTTTGTTCATTACCACCTTGTCCTGCTCACTTAGCAGCTTGGCCCAACTCGTCATTTAGTTGGAGCTGTCAGTGCTCATCTATGTTCGATAAGCAGATTTAGTGTGAATAAATGTTCATTTAACCCCTTCATGTGTTATAAGGTAGCCTCTTTTGGTTTTTGTTTCTTAATACAGGGTTTCTCTGCGTAGCCCTGACTGTCCTGGAACTAGCTCTGTAGACCAGGCTGTCCTTGAACTCATGGAGATCTGCCTGCATCTGCCTCCCCAGTGCTGGGATTAAAGGCATGAGCCAGCACTACCCACATAAGCCAGTCTTGATTTGAGAGACAGACTGTTAAAATAGGGTCTCCCTTTGGGACCTGGGGCTCACAGATTATAGAGTTGGCTAAGCTTAAGTGACACCTATGGATGCACAAGTTTTTTTTTCCATCTGAGCCTGATTATTTTCTTTTTTTTAAGATTTATTTCTTTATTATGTATACATTATTTTGCCTTCTTGTATGCCTGCAGGCCAAAAGAAGACACCAGATCTTATAGATGGTTATAAGCTACCATGTGGTTTCTGGAAATTGAACTCAGGATGTTTGGAAGAGCATCCAGTGCTTTTAATCTCTGAGCCATCCCACCCACCCCCACCCACCTCACCCCCCACAAGCCTAATTTCTTATAATTTGACACATGAAGGTACTCATCCTTGATATAAATGGTTGGATTTGATTTGTGTGTGTGCGTGTGTCCGTGTCTGTCTGTGTGTGTGTGCGAGTGTGTTCTAGAGTCTTATCTCCAGCAATGAGCCAGTTCTTGGTTAGGAAATTGTAGACTAAGAACAAAGATCCACTGTCTTTCCTTGCCAAGAAGGCTGCCCTGAGGGCAGGTAGAGGCAGCCAGGGTCACAGTGATTGCCAGCCCTTATCTTGTTAGATGGGAAAAGACAATGGGGACTTTTGAACTCTTCAGGCCGGTCAGGGTACTGGAGTGGCTCTTGGGAAGGTATGTGACTCTTTTCCAACGAGGAGACCTGGGGTCCAGGTACCTACGTCAAAGTTGTGCCTTTTGCTGCTAGTGGTTAGAGCAGGCACTTTTGGTTTTTCTCGTGTGTCTCTTTTGACTTAGCAATAAACAACATATAGGCATATAGTTGGGGGGAAGGTTGCTCAGGTAGGCCCTGCACTCTCTGAGCAGCTTCCAGAGGCCTCATGGGTAATATCAATGGGCTCTTACTGAAGAGTAGGAGGTAGGCTCTCTCCACAGAGGCTTAGAGTCTCCTGTGGGAGACAGATAATCCGGGGGCCGGGCAGACACGAAGGTAAGAGCGTCGTGGTTAGAGAGTCAGGAGTGGTGACACAGGCCTGCAACTGTAGCACACAGGAGACAGAGGCAGGAGGATCATGGTTTCCTGGTCAGCCTGAGGTACATAGTAAGATCCTGTTTCGAAATGTGCCTCCCCCAAAAAAGTTGAGTGTATATTCAAAACTCCAAACCTGGCACTGCTTAATGGCCTTCTCCACTGCCTGCTGTCTGGGCATGGCTTACAAATTTCTCTGTAATCCAGTAACATACACAGGTGTTTGCCTGACGTAGCACTTTCTCTCTTCCTTATGAGGACTTGACCAGCTGATTGAAGTCTCACAGTCCGAGTAGGCTGAGAACAAAGCCGGGGTTCTGACTGGGAAGCGTAAAGGTAGCTCGTCCCCAACCTCTGCCTTCCAAGTCACCAGGTGTGACGGCATGGCGTGAATTCTGCCCTAGTGGTGGCTCAGCCACAGGTGAACATCTTGCTTTCGGGTTGTGCAACAGAAATCTGGTGTAACTCCTCCGAATCCAGGCAGAAGTTCAGGAGCCCTCTGCCAGGGCCACTGCTGTGCCGGACCCATCTGGGTCTCGGAGAAGGTTCCAAGGTCAATCTGATGGGAGACCCGGGCCAGGGACACTTTGACCTACCCCGGCCCCCTCAGCGCAGCCTCACAGGGAAACACACTGTGAAGCCACTTTATACATCCGAGAGGGGAAGGAACTGAGCTTGTAGACACAAACACACTGTGCTGGGGGCTGTGGTTAAGGGCGCTTGCTGCTCTTACAAAGGACCAGAGTTCAGTTCTTAGCACCCCCATCAGGAGGCCCACAACCATTTGTAATTTCCAGGGCACTTGAGCATCTGACCTCTGTGGGCACCTGCTTTGACTTGCACATACCCACATCCAAACATGCTCACCTAAAATGATAAAAATACAAAGCTGAGCATGGTGGTGCAGGACTTTATTTCCTGTACTGGGGGGGGCACAGGCAGGTAGAACTTCATGAGTTCAAGGCCAGCCTGGTGTACAATGCATGTTCTAGGACAGCCAGGACTACATGGAGAGACTCTGTCTCAATAATAATAATAATAATAATAATAATAAATATTATATTATAAAATATTATGTGTAATATTATATACATAATCTTAAAATAATTATGTTTTGTTGTGCTTTCAACATGGTTGCTCCAGGATGCTGGAGATTGCTTGTGATCTGAAGCTCTCCCACCCAACAGAAAATTTTGGCTTAGGACGGATACCACGTCGTATCCCATCACTTACCTTTGTCACTTTGG
The DNA here is from genome assembly GCF_030254825.1 of Meriones unguiculatus. Lineage (NCBI taxonomy): Eukaryota > Metazoa > Chordata > Mammalia > Rodentia > Muridae > Meriones > Meriones unguiculatus. Next base: position 22,054,703 of record NC_083350.1, on the reverse strand, counting down.
ATGATGTTGAGAAGCCATGTTGGGCCTCAGTCCTCTCTCCTGGGAAGTGGGGTGTGATGGTGTAGTGACAGGGGGTTTGAGGAATTACCATGGCAGGTGCTCGGAGGCAAGCAGTGTGCAATCCTGGTGATGCCGGTTGTGTGTACTTAAGACCAAATTGTTGCCGGCAGTCTAGGTCTGATTCCAGAGTGCCAACTTGTTGGTGGAGCTATAGGAGGGAGAGAGGGATGGGGAGGAAAGGGAAGAGGATGAGAAGTTGCAAACGGCAGGTTGGGCACTCAGTCCTCTTCTGAGCTTCCTGAGACCTGTCAACCCAGAGAGCAACATGACTTAACCTGAGAGGATTTTTTTTGGTTTTGGTTTTGCGTTGTTTTATTTAAAATAATTATTTATTTTATTTTATGTGTATGAGTGTTTTATCCACATGTATGTGTGTGCATCATGTGCATGCAGTGGCCACTGATGCCAGAAGAGGGCGCCAGATTCCCTACAACTGGAGTTAACAGCTGTGAACCACAGTGTGGGAGGTAATCACAACCAGGACCTCTGAGAGAGCAGCCGTGCTCTTAACCCTGAGCCATCTCCCCAGCCCCTGGGAATCCACCTTTATGGGTCTGTTCCCAAATGAAAAGAGCCCACCGCCTTGAGTATGTGGCTCACCTGGTTTCCGCAGAGGCTCAACCACGGAGGGCCGACAGCACTCTGTCACCCGGATGGAGTTATTTTTGGGCACAGTCTCAAGCTTCCCTTGCCGGGATTAGTTCTCGAATTTGTTAAATACAGCCTTTCTTGTCGTTTGAGAACACGCAGTGGTACGGCAGAGGCAGTTCGGCATTCTTTCATGGCGGCCACTGTCCTGCATTGACAAACGTGGAGATTCTGCTCCTCCATTGCTTGCTTAGCTTAAAGCACTAGCTGACCTGTGAAAGGTGGTGGTGGGTGCCTGGGGCTCAAGGTCATCTTCTGCTACATGGGGAGCTGAAGGCTAACCTCCGGCTACATGAGACCCTGACTCAAAGCGACAAAAATCAGAAACAACCCCATTAAACGTTGGAAGTTGAGCTCATTAAATAGTAAACCCAAATAAAACAAAATTTGTTTTTCATGATTAACTACTACAAAAGCAGCCATCTTTATTCTTTCTCACTAGTTTAACACACTACATTTTTGTAGTTTCCCATTAACAAAAACTGAGTAACGAAGAGTTGGCTTGATTTCCTCAGAAAATGTTGTTTTGATGTTGCTGTAATTATTTCCCTGGTCCCCATGTTGGTGTGATTTGGGCGTACATTGTTTAAAATGTCATCAGTGAAGATCTGACTCAGCTGAAGTCTATTACTTAGTCTTTGCCTAGAAAAGAGAATATTAAATAATATCATCTCTGAGAGTACATATGAAAAGTCTATAACCCGATGCGTGCTTTTTCACACGCTGTAACCTGGCTTAGCGGAAGGTGTGTAAGTCCACATTTTCCAAAGGATTAAAACTAAATACAAGACTCCGTGTGACTCAGGACCCAGAGCTTTGCCTCTCTGGTCTTCCGATGACACTTAGGATGGCAGTTCTGTTGATCCTGATCTCAAAACCTTGCTAAGCTCGGTGGCAGAACTTAGCAAGCCGAGGGCCCTGAGTTCTACCCCCTACATTGAAAATAGAACAAAAGAAAATCCTGACTTGACTGATACATTGATTGGTATGTTGCTTTTAAATTAATTCGGCGCCAGTATTACGAAAATATGTAAAATAAACTTGTCCACAGACACCAACTCTCTCATTTTCTAGAATTTCTAGCTTGCTGAGGTGGCTCAGTGTGTACAGGCTCTTGGTTCACAAGCCTGGGAACCGATATTTGATCCTCAAAAACCCACATAAAAGCAGGAGGTCTGGACCATCTCCACAAACATGTCCTCTGACCTCCGCTCACACGCTGTGGCGTACGTACTCACACACATGCAGGCACTCATAACAATAATAATAAAATGAGTGTATATCTGGGGGCTGGAGAGATGGCCCGGGGGCTGAGAGCACGCATTGCTCTTTTAGCAGACCCAGGCTCTCAACCCCCACATAGCGGTCCACAACCATCTGTAACTCCAGTTCCAGGGGATCCAATGCTCACTTCTAAATGCCACAGGTCCCAGGCACAGGTGTGGTACATATATGTACACATGCAGGAAAAAGACTCATACACATAAAGTGAATAATTGCATTAGTTGTGTATGTGTCTCAACTCTTCTTAAAAAGCCCAGCAGTGGTGGCATACACCTTTAATCTTAGCACTCAGGAGGCAGAGCCAGGTATATATCTGTGACTTCCAGGCCAGTCTGGTCTACACAGCAAGTTCCAGGACAGCCAGGGCTATTACACAGAGGAACCCTGTCGTAGAAGTTGGAGGAGGATGGCAAAACCCAAACCCTTGTCTGAAGGATGGCTCTTCTCTGTGCCTGCTTCACAGGCCCCTGGCATTCGTGGGACTGCAGACCAGGAAGGCCTTGCTGACACCCCTCATGCATCCGGCTCGCCCTTTCCGGGTCTCAAACCATGACCGAAGCAGCCGGCGTGGGGTGATGGCCAGCACCCTGGAGGAGCTTATCAGCAAGGTACTGTGGTCACAGCCTTGGGTACCCTTTACGAGCTCAGAGTCCAGGCCTGGGCACTAAGCCAGTGCCAAGACACAAGCGTTAAGAAAGAGCATATTTACCAGGGAGTGACGGCACATGCTTTTAATCCCAGCACTTGGGAGGCAGAGACAGGCGGATCTCTGTGAGTTTGAGGCCAGCCTGGTCTACAAAGCAAGTGAGGACAGCCAAGGCAGCATAGAAAAACCCTTGAAGAGAAACAAACAAAAAAGGGAGGAAGAGAGAGAGAGAGAGAGTATCAATCCCATCAGTCCCTGTCTAGGCTTCAGAGCCTTGAAGGGAGATGAAACAGGCGGAGGATAGGTTTAAGTCCTCAAAGTGCCATGTGTCTTGGCATCACAGAAGACTCTGGTCCAGAGGTGAACGCCTGAAAAGCATCCATCAACTGAAATGTAACTTTCCCTTCTTTGACAAGGGAGAATATAGAGACCTGAGGAACCTGAACAGGATAGGTAGTCCTCAAGCTAAAACAGTGTTCTCAAAGAAGGAAGAATCACTGACTCTCAGGACTGCCTGCAGAAACGAGAAGCGGGCATCCAGCACCCAGCCTCTGAAGCAAGAGGTGTGAGGGGCACCTCCCAGGGCCACGTGCTTAACGGACCAGGTGTACAGGGTGGCCTGCTCATTCCCCTACGTGATAGGTAACCATGGATACTGTAAACATGAGCTACATCACTTACCTCATTCCCTGGGAAGAGAGAGGTCCAGTCAAAACCTTATTAGACTGTTCTTCTGATTGAAGGCTGGATCATTAGATACCAGTCCACGGGGTTCTTCGACGACACAGCTTTATCCCAGCCAGCCAGCCCTCCTGAAACCTTAACATGAATGTCACCGATGGTCCCATGGCAGATAGCTCCCTTCATCCTGTTCCTCTGCTCCCTTGCAAACCTAGACTCTGAATGTCCTGGCTATCACAGCTGGCCTGGTCACGCTGGTGCTGGAGGAGGATGGTACCGTGGTGGACACAGAGGAGTTCTTTCAGACCTTAAGGGACAACACACATTTCATGATCCTGGAAAGGGGACAGAAATGGACCCCGGTAAGTACAGCCTTGCTATGCAAGCAACAACTGGGTAAATGTTCTATCTACAAGTGCACTGCCTAGTATACGCTATGTACTCGGCTCCTAGCTAAAGCCATAGCACTCAAAAGGATTGTCAGATATTTCTAGAAAATTTGATATCTCTGAATTTAGACTGTATGATTTACAACAAATAATTTTGAAGCATGAGCTTTGACCAAGACCTTCCCTAATCCTTTGTGTATTTGTGTGCCCGCACTCACCAACTTTCCATCAGTACAATAAAATATTGCTGGAATTACTTGGATCTGCCAGCTCTGAATAATGACACAGAGATTTATTGTTTTTTATAAAAGCTTAGGCACCAAAGCTGAGCAGACTCTCGGCTAGCTCATCTAACTCAACTAACCTATCTGTTCTAGTCCACGTTTGCCCATAGTCAGACCTTTTCTGTGCCGTGCTGGTGAATATATATCCCCACCCCCGTTCTTCCCAGAGAAACCCTCTCTCTCAGCCCTGAAGTCCTGCCTTTCCCCTTCTGCCGAGATATTGGTCTTCAGCTCTTTACTAAGCCAATCAAATGGTGAGGAAGGTGTATGTTTACAATATACCAAGGTAGATGATGAGCCTTAAGAACAACAGTACCAGGCTGGAGAGATGCCTCAGCTGTTAAGAGCGCTGGCTGCTCTTCCAAAAGACCTAAGTTCATTTTCCAGTCAACCACACGGTGCTTCACAAATATCTATAATGGGGTCTGATGCCCTCTTCTGGCATCCATGAGTACATGCAGACAAAGCACTCATACATAAATAAAATTTAAAAGTCAAATTAAAAAAAGAATAACAATACCAAAATCCAGCCAGTACTCAGCTCTCTGCCAGTACAGAATAAGCAATGTAATAATACAAAGACAGCTTTTACACAGTGCACAAAAAGACTACCCCAACAATAAAACACTTGAGACGATTAACTTAGAAGGAAGACAGATTTATTTTCTCTCATCATTTGGGGGAAGGGCAGAGTCCAGTCCATGATCAGTGGGGCAAGGCCACTCATTGGATCGAGGGAGTGAAGAGAGCATAGAGGAAACGGGGAGCACCATGATCTCCTTTTCCATCTTCCAGATCTAGGACAAGCTTCCCTGCCCTACAAACTGATGTTTGAAATGCCAGAGTTGAAATGCAGTCTGTGACCTAGGAACGTGGATCCATCCGTGGGCACACGCCCCAGGATCACACGAGCACCCATAAAGCGGATGTATATCAGACCACTTGTGTCACCTTTGTGATGGCAAACATTGACAACAAGCCACAGGCCCGTTGCAGTAGGATGGAGATGTGCAAGCAGCCATCACTGCATGTCCATGTAGGTTCTCATTGGTCGACATCCCGCTGTATATTTAAGGAATAATAAAATGCTCTTCAACCTTGAAGACACATGAAGTGTGCTACAGTCTGCATAGATCCCATCACTCTGCTGAGTGAGAACAGCATAGAAAAGTGAGTGCACAGGAAGCCCACCTTCAGACTTTTTCATCTCAGGATGAACAAAAAGTAATGAAGACTTCTAGTACCTTTGTTAACATGGGTGGCATCACTACAGTCAACAAACACCTGTCAATCAGAGGTTCTCATCCGGGGTATTTTGCCTTTAGCAGCCACGGAGTAATATCTAAACACAGTTCAGAATGATAAGCTGTTACCATTTAGAAGGGAAATTTCAATGTGCGGCCTTTGAAACAAAGAGTCACCCAGTTCCAAATGTCATTTGTTCTGAGGTTGAGAAACTATAAGCCATACATACAGACGTTTCCAGTATTCGAGATTAAAATTGAGAAATTATAAAATGTGTTGACTAATAACAACAGTAAAGGTTGGCTTAAACTAACCTTATATTCTAATTAAATATTTTCTTAAAATAAATAACTACTCTATAAAAAAAAGAGCAAGAAACTATGTTCTTTGTCATTTTTTTTCCTGCAAATCTCTTTAATGTCTAGAAGACACTTGAATTCTTAGAGTTGTAGTGTAAAAGAAATTTTATTCTCCTGATTCAGTTGTTGCATTGGAGGCTTCCTGCCTCCTTCTGCTAACCTAGGCCTAGAATGTTTTTAGCCTCTGAGACTTACTGCTGAATAAGCTCACCTTTGTTTTCCTGAGCTCCAGGCTGGCTGGTTCAACTTAGCTGTTCTGGCTCAAACTCCTCTCCCAGCTGACTTATTTAATCTGGCTTTTCTCTTGGCCTCTGTGTTATTTTTTTTGGCCTCAAACTAACTCAAGCAATCTTTTCTAATCTTATGGCTCCTTCTCATTCTCTGGCTCATTCAGTCTTCGCTTCAGTTCTTTCTCTCTGTAACCTGTCTCTCTATTACTGTCCTGGTAAAAACTTTTCTCTCTCTCTCTGAATTGTCCCTTAAGTAACTTCCCTTTCCTCTCTTTTCTCATGAAAGTTGGATATATCCTATTCTCTCAAGTCTTTCTTTGATTCATCACTGTTTCTGCCACTCAACTAGACATGACTTTCAAACATGAGTGCTTCCTTCTACAAACTAACTTTACCTTCATTGTTTGGGATTAAAGGTGTGTACTACCACACCCGGACCTAAGCTTTTCTTTACCTAAAATTTGCTCTATACCAGGCTGGCCTTGAACTCAGATCTGCTTGCCTCTGTCTCCTGGATTAAAGGCATGTCTGTATTCTAGCCGGATCACACAGACCTAGAAGGTCTTTGGCTGTAATCTTTTCCAGGACAGCCATGTTCTGAATTAAAGTTCCTCTACACTGAAGAAATGGTTCAGCAATTTAAGAACGTTTGCTGCTCATCCAGAGGACCCACGTTCCGTTCCCAACACTCACATAGTTGGGAACTCACAGCTCACAGCCATCTGTAACTCCAGTTCCAGGGATCTGATGCCTCTTCTGATCTCTAAGTAAGGACATATGCATATAATCAGGCATGCACACACACAGCGCATACACACAGACACACACACATTACATAAATAACTGTCAGACATACTTCTGTGTTAACCTGCTACACTCCGTCACTTGGGTGGAACTATGAAGGAAATCTGGCCTGGCTGCAGATGTGAAGATGGAGAGGAAAGGAGGATGCTAAAGGTCTTTGCATATGGTTGAGAAGGTTCTGCCTTGATACTGCACCAAGAGTCGACAGTTGCCGGGTCCGCAAAGCTCAGCTGCGGTGGAGAATTTGAGAGGGTCCTGATGGAGTCGGTCACTCTGCTACATGCAGCACTGCAGTCTGTTTTGCACTTTGAAAGGATCTTCCATCAGAGTGATCCTGAAACATCATACTTTGGCCATTTGGGAAATGCTTACTTGGAGCCAAGGTGTGGCTTAGCGGTAAACATACCTCACATGCACAAGGCCCTGGGTTGGATCCCCAACCCCAAAAGAAAAACAGCAGAAAGATAACAACAACAACAATAAACCGATTTCCTGAGCTACACATTTCCCCCAAACATGCTGTAGAAAATCAGGACTTAGCAGAACAGAGAAGGGCAATCCAATTGTCTTTAACAATTATCGTGAAAGAAGTTTGAATCAGAAAGGGTCTTAAGCTGGATCCTCTACCTCCAGACTCCACCGAGAGAATGTCTATAGCAAACCATTTCTAGATCATTCAAAACTACGCAAAATTAGCAACATAGTGTTCATGGGAGGATAGGCGAGGTAGTTTCCTCCTGCACTGGTGAGATAACCAGAGGAGACACACAGGACCTCTGGGGTGGATAATGTTTCATTTTGTCTTATTATTACTATGTACATACACGTGCACAAAGGTACCTCCTAATTTTAAAAATTATTTTACTTTATATGAGTGAGCATTTTGCCTTCGTGTGTACGTATATGTTAATCCCACAGATGCAAGGAGAAAGGCCGCCAACCCAAATCATGGCCAAATGAAAGCAGGCTTTATTTGTATACATGAGCTGGTGGGGTTCAAAAGGTCGGCCTTGGATGTGGGGAAGATAAGGTTTTGATAGCTCAGGAGTAGGAAGGGGTCTCCAAACAAGTAGGGTTACAGAAGCAGAACACAAACATGACAAGTTGGTCATCACAACTTCCTGAAACAAAGGCACGGTGGCCGTTTCCTGGTAAAGGCAGCGCAGAATCACCTGTATTTAAGGTTACGAGTAGAACATAGCTTAATCCTTGAATAACGGAAATTGAATCATAAACAGGAATGAACCAGTTTGACTTTGCTTTAAGATGGTTTCCAAGTCCAAGATGGAGGCAGGTTGTTTATCACAAGATGGAGGCAGGTTGTTTATCCTACGTGTACCATTGGTGTGCTTAGCATCCTCAGATAGTGTTGGGTCTCCTGGAATTGAAGTCACAGATGGTTGTGAGCTTCCATGTGGATGCTGGGAACCACAGGGTTCTTATGGGGTGGGGGAACAGGAGGGTAAGATCTAGGCTGAGGTACAAGGGAAGAAGATGGCCCCCAGCCAAGGAAGGTGGGAATGTTGGCCAGGACCCCTGTTCCCAGAACCTTCAGAACATAAGCAAGAGACTTCTAAGCCGAGGTTCTGGCAACTTATTATAGCAGCAAAAGGAAACTAACACAGGTGGAAAAGGTGTAGGCTGTCAGTTTATGCAAGTGAGAGTTTAGCGGTGAATTTGGAAGTGACACACTTAAGCTCTGCACATTAATGGGGCCTAAGAAATGAAGCACAAGTCAGGACAAGATGTAGTAAGTGTGGATATCGTGGCTACCATATTCAAGGCCGGCAAAGGATTGTGAATCTGAAATACTGGGTTGGTTTGAAGGTTATTGCTTTTGGAAGGGGGCGGGGGGAGGCAGGGGAGTGCTGAGATGGAACCCAGGCCCTCACAGATACGCACAGCTCATGCTAACCACTAAGCCCCGCCAAAGACTCCGGAGTCCTTGCATGGCTTAATTTCTCAGCCATTTTTCTGCAAGGTAGAAATGGTGGCTCCCTGCGGGGTACAGATTGCCACATTCCTCAGGTTATCCCTGGGGCCCATTCTGACAGGAGCAGAAACTTCAACCAAGAAGCGGCCACCAGATGTCTCCCTTGCTCAGCCTTGGAACCCTAAAAATCCCCTGGGAAGATGTTCCTTGCCACCCCGGAAGAAGACAAGGTGCAGTCATGCCCTTCCTTTCCTACCGGCTAGAGAAGCCTGCACGCCCAGGCATGAGGGCCCCTGCACTTAGCATTGTGAGGGCATCTTGGTTTAGCACTGAGACTAAAGGGAGAGCCAGATAAGCTTTGCAAAGCCAGAAAACATGTGAAGAAGTGAAGAAAGGCTGCGGGGAGTGACAGACTTAAACCCTTCTATTCCTTAATCTTGAATTGTTTGTCTGTTCATCTTGAGAAAGGGTCTCCGCATAGCCCTGGCTGTCCTGATCCTTGCTCTGTAGAGCAGGCTGGCCTCAAACTCACAAAGATCTGCCTGTCTCTGCCTTGCAAGTGTTAGGGATAAAGATTCACGCCACCATCGATTTTGGATTTTGTTTTTAAAGGCTTGTTTATTTTTATGTGCAGCGGGGTTTTGCCTGAATATATATGTCTGTGTGAGGGTGCCCAGTCCCCTAGAACTAGAGTTACAGTTATGAGCTGCCAAGTGGGTGCTGGGAATTAAACCTGGGTCCTCTGGAAGAGCACCCAGGGCTCTTAAGCACTGAGCCATCATCTCCCCAGACCCAGTCTGGGGTTTTTTAAATGATGTTTCTTTCCCAGAGAGTGCACTGGGGGTATGGAGGTGGCACTGTGTCCTGTGCATGGTACACGGGGGACAACCAGAGTCACTTGTCTTTTGCTGCAGTGGCTTCAGCAAGAAGGGCTGGCACACTTTTAGGGGAACTTATGTTTCAATTTCAAACGTGTTTGATCGTGTTGTTACGTAACCTTCGGTTTTCAAAGTACTCTTAACTTCCAAAGCTCCTGAGGCACCATCTAATGGTTTGCGTCATCTAAGCTTGACCCTGGGTACAGTGGGACCAGTGTGTGAAAGAAAAAAAAGAAACCAACCCACTTAGGAAAGCAGCTCATGAACCGGGATTGGCTCTGCTCATCCCTCCGCCCTCCCCCACAGGACTGGAGATTGTACTTGGACCCAGAAGCCCGAACATGCTAGGCAAGTTCTCTAGCCCCAGAAAGAGTGCTTCCTGTTCCTCTACGGCTTTCTTTCAAGAGGAAGATGACCATGTCCTCAGATACTCAAAGAGCAGCCCCAGGGCACCATGCAAACAAGCAAGCCTCAGCACCCAAAGAGAGCAGAACCTCTACACATCAGACACGGAGTCCTCACGGCCAAAGCAAACTCATCCTGAGTCACTCGACGGGAAGTTGATGAGGGAAGAGTGCATGTTTAGGCATGTTGTAGAACGCCGTGTTGTCCTGCTATAAACATGACTGGAATAGTTACAGCTGACATTTCGGAGACTCTAACTTTGGCAAAAGCCCAGAACTGTGGGGTTCCAGTGTCTTAGCCAGCACCACTCCTAAGCCTATTCCTTGCTTCCTTGATCTAGGGCAGTAAGTATGTCCCCGTCTGCAAGCAGCCAAAGAAGTCGGGAATAGCCAGAGTCACCTTCGACCTCTACAGGCTGAATCCCAAGGACTTCCTCGGCTGCCTCAACGTCAAGGCCACCATGTATGAGATGTACTCAGTGTCCTACGACATCAGGTGCACAAGCGTCAAGGCCATGTTAAGGTAACAGTCTCCGGGAAAGGTGTCTCTGGGGGTCTCGAAACATCCAGGCGAGGCCCAGGAGGTTCCTCCCGGCTTGTCTTCTGCCCCAGGGCTCCACAACAGGGCCTGGACCCTCCGTTGTCACCAGGTGCGCTCTGAGCGGTTTAAGTTTTAGACCACAGACAGAGTAAAAAGCACAAAGTGGGCATATAGCTTAGTGGTAGAGCACTTGCTTGGCACATTAGAGGTCCTAGGTCCAGTACCCAGCACCCACTCACCTCCCCACACGCACACACAATGCATACATGCACAAACACACACACACACACACACACACACACACACACACGAAAGTTTACGCACGCCATGGACTCTGGTCCAGAAAGAACGCTTGTTTGTTTGTTGTTTGTTTTTTCGAGACAGGATTTTTCTGTGTAGCCTTGGCTGTCCTGGACTCACTTTGTACACCAGGCTGGCCTCGAACTCACAGAGATCCACCTGCCTCTGCCTCTCAGAGTGCTGGGATTAGAGGCATGCACCACCACGCAGGGCCAAGACACACTTTTTGTTTGCCGCAGTCTGAAATGACGCTAGTTCAGTCTTGGGACTTCAGAGGCTAGGGCAGGGCAGAGTGTTCCCTCGCTGTGAGGAACGAGCCGGAACACCCCAGGTACCTACCCTCCATACCCCCCAAAGGAGCACCATAATCCCAGCCCTTGCTGAGTTTCCTCAGCTTGACTGGTCTTGATACCTTGCCTAGGGGACTGAGCAGCATGCCCCCTTCCCCCTACACCTAGGCTGCCGGACTCTCTGGAGCAGGAGGGGCTCTGTGGGGCCAGTAAGTGGCCCCGGGAGAGTACCGGCAGCCTACCAGGGAGCATCCAGACACTGTGGTATTCCATGGATGCCACAACTCAACCATGGTTGCCGCCCCCTCGTAGCTTTGTAAGGAGGGATGGGGTGAAGCGTCCCCAGCATCCCAGCTCTGGCCGGGTCAGAATCCCAAGCCTGATGTATCTCTGTCTCCCTGTGTTGCAGAAGTCTGCTGCGGTTCCTCTCCTATGCGGCTCAGGTGGTAGGACAGTTCCTGGTCTACGCAGGCGCACATATGCTCCGGGCTCTGGGCGATACAGAGGAGCAGCCGTCGCCCAAGCCTAGCACCAAGGGCTGGTTCATGTAATCAGGTCAAGCTCCGGAGGGCCAGGGGCCCACTTTTCTTGTAAATTCACTGCCTTTCTGTAGAGGCTGTGGGCAGCCAAAAGAAGGAAGGGGCCTCGGTGGTGCACAGTGCAGGGGGAAAGGAGGCAGACGGGCCCTCTCAGGGCTTTAGGAAGGGACTGTCAGTGGAATGTCTGGGAGCAGCGTGCATATGAATTAGATACTTTGCATCTTTGCCTATGGTAATAAAACTGATCACAAGACTCACTTTAATATATGCCATGCTTTCTTGCAAATGGTTCATCGCTCCGGACGTGACCACACCTTCCCACAGAACGAAAATCAGAGCCCCAAACCAGAAGATAGCTATCGCTGCAGTTTAATCTCTCTTTCTAATTTTATCATATTATTTTTTGGGGTGGGTGCTTTGCCTGCATGTATGTCTACGCAACCCATACATTGTCCCAAAAGAAGGCCAGAAGAGGGCGTCGGATCTCCTCAGATGAGCTACAGACAGCCATGACCCTCGCTGTGTGTGGCTGAGACGGAATCTGGGTCCTCAGGAAAAGCATCCAGTGCTCTTAACCCCCGAGCATGGGTCCAGCCCTGCTGCTCTTTAATCTTTATCTGTACTCAATGCAAAAGTCACGATCTGTCACACACAGCCAGGATTTTATTTGCTTTAGCTTGTCCTTCCAAAGAATAATTCTCTCGTGTGTGTGTGTGTGTGTGTGTGTGTGTGTGTGTATACATGTTCATGTAGTGTGAGTACAGGAACATATACACCGTGGCACATGTGTGGAAGACAGAAGACATCCCGGGGGAGGGTCCTCACCTTCCAGCTTGTTTGGAAAAGCCGCACAGGCTAGCACAGGCTTCTGGGATTTCTCCTGTTTCCCACCTCCAGCTGGCGGTAGGCGTGCTGGGATTGTAGGTCCACACTAGGTGTAAACTTGGGGTTCTCAGTCTTCCTAACGCTGTGACCCTTTAATACAGTTCTTCATGCTATGGTGACCCCCAGCCACAAAATTAATTTGTTGCTCGTTCATAGCTGTAATTTTGCTGCTGTTATGAATGGTAATGGAAATAGCTGATATGTGACACCTGTGGGAGCCACGACCCACAGGGTGAGAACAACCGATTTAAACATCCAGCCTTACATGGGCTCTGGGGGTCCAGACTCGGGCCCCTGCCCCTGGCCCTGCCCCTTTAAAAGCTTTTAATGAGCCCCAAAGGCCCTAAGGCTTAAGGACCTGCACAAGGGGCCTTCTGGGTTGTGGAGTAGGTTCAGCCTTGCTTTTAGGAAGAAATAAAACTGTTGGAACCTGGGTTGGAAGCCAAGTGCTGCTATGGTGCCTAGAGAACCCTTTCAGCCAGGAGCCAAGCTCTGCCTAGCGCTGGCCAAGGCAAAAGCCCTGTCGGCTGTGGGTTCTAGCTGGTGCTCGGCTGGGCGTAGGCCCTCACAGCGCCTCGTGAGGATCCTGTTTATCAGCTGGATCTTTCTTTGAAGGTAGCTTTATCATTGGGCCACACTGGGCTCAAGGGAAACCCAGGTGTCACCCTCAGCCCATGTGGGAGGCGCCAGCTGTGTCTCCCCTACCCTGTCATCAGAGCAGGGAGTAGACTCCCACAGGAACTGAGGTGTTGTTCCCTGAGTGAAGGGTACCAGCCCCTGGGAGATACCTCTGTTCCTCCTAGATCCGTCCTGCTGAGTCAGCCGCTGACCCAGGCTGAGACTTTGCCGATGAGAACTGTGCCGATGAGAACCACGCAGCCATGTGTGTGCTCGCTCTCTGTCTCTCATTCTCTCTCTTTGTCTCTGTCTCTGGTCTCTCTCTCTCTCTCTCTCTCTCTCTCTCTCTCTCACACACACACACACACACACACACACACATCCTGTGGATTTCAACCTGATAGAAGCAGCAAGGTGCCCCTGCTCCGCAGCCCCTGCAGTGACAGCCCAAGAGAGAAGGGATGAGGTCTGAATGGGAGGCCTCAGAACCCCGGTTCCCCGCCCCCACCTCGGGCTTGCATCACTTCCCCAGGATCCCACCCTCCTGGGAAGCCACTGCCTGGCTTCCAAAAAAGGAATTTTCACTCGGGATTGATCCTGTTGAGTCAGCCACTTCGCTGGCTCTGCTATTCAGTTGCTAGCGGGGAGGAGGGGGGCTGTCCTTTTCCTCACAGGATGCAGGCAGCGGGATGGGGGTAGGGGATAGGAGATGAAGGATACCACCAACGGAGACCTAGGGAGGGCCTGGGCTCTGGCCACCCACCCCCCTCTGAGAAGGGGCCTTCAGCTAGAAGGACCACCTGAGGCTGGGAAACCTCTGAACAGGTGGTGGTCTGCCTGCCTTTGTCTCCAGCTCCGGGAGCTGCTCAGTGACCCTGGAATTCTCCCAGCATTCTCAGGGAGAGCAGGAAGACCTGCTGGGGGCGGGGAGGGGGGGAGTCACAAAGGTTGATGTTGTATCATCAAAGGCTGCAGAGGGCTCTTTAAAGAGCCTTTGAAGCGGAGAGAGAAGGGGGCCAAGTTACCAACCACCCTATATAAGGAAGGGCCCCAGCAAGAGACAGCTCCATCTCTGGTTCAAATTAGGCGGCATGTTCTCCAAATGTGACACCTTCTCCTTCTACTCTTAGTTTTTCTACAACCACGCATCTCAGAGAGAAGCAGCAGCAGGCTAGGTTGGCTCCAGCAGGACTGGCCTGTGCAGGGTGTTGGGTAGGTCACTGATGAACCTACTCTTGGTGTCCCTGTCAAGAGCTGTGTGTCCCGGATGAAGAGGGCTAAGCACAAGAATACTAATTTACTTGTGCCTAGAATAACAACTCAGAAACAAACAAAAAGGTTCTCATAAACTCAATGTTCATGGCCCTGACACTATGTTGACCTTGATTTTTTTTTCTAGATTTTTAAATTTTATGTATATGAATATTTCATCTACGTGTATGTATATGTACCATGTGTGTGCTTGGTGCCCATAATGGTGTGAAGACGGAATAACCACCTGAAGATAGATTTACAGATGGTTCTGAGCCACCATGTGGGTGCTGGGAACCGAACCCAGGTCCTCTGTAAGAACAAGTGCTCCTCAGTGCGTAGTGAGTCTCTTAAGCCCCATCTTCATGTTCTTAGTAGACCTCTTCTTTTTTTTTTTTTTTTCAGACAAATGAAACAGATGCCCATGGTCACCGTGGCTGTCCCCCACATACACAAAGGCCTGCTGATGACTCTACCTTGTGGTCAGTGGGCCTGACCCAGAGCTTTCTGCCACAGCCAGGCTAGTATGTCATCCAAACCATGAGAACACACAATGAAGTATTCTAAAAGTTATTACCACACGGCCAAAGCTGGGCTCCAGTGTAAATCCGTCTGCCGGGGGCAGATGCGCTCTCCGAGCCTCTGTCAGTAAAATTAGGATTCAACTTACATGGACCAGGGATTCCATTTCTGGAAAACTCACTTTGCATACATTTTATTTTTATCACCATCATCATCATCATCATCTCTCACTATGTAGCCTTGGCAGTTCTGGAACTCACTCTGTAGACCAGGCCGGCCTCAAACACACAGAAATCCACCTGCCTCTGTCTCCCGTGTGCTGGGGTTAAAGGCATGTGCCACCAGTGTGGCATGTTGTAGAAATTTTAAATATGTAAACATCGTGCCTTTGGGTGGCTGGCATCTCTCCATGGGCCACAGTCCTGCTGTTGTTCTTTTATCTGCCCTTTGGAAAGCAGTTGCTTCTCCACCAGACACACAGAACGCCACTCAATGACACTAGAGCCTACAGTACAGCTGGATTCCATTTCCTGAGTTCTTCCAACCCACACGGCTTCACACCTTGTCATTTTTCTTTCCTTTTATTTGTTGTAGGTTTTGTTGTTGCTGTTGTTGTTGTTAGTTTGGTTTTTTCTGTTTTGTTTTCTTTTTTCTTTATCAAGACAGGGTTTCTCCCTGTTACCCTGGCTGTCCTGGAATTCGCTTTGTCGACAGGGCTGGCCTCCGACTCACAGAGGTCGGCCTGCCTCTGCCTCTTGAGTGCTGGGGTTACAGGCTTGCATCACCACACCCAGCCCGTGCTTTTTCTTTTCCCCCGGATGACACCCCCAACCCTGCCTATGTTTTTCATCAGAGCCAAGAAACAAGTCCATCTGTATGCCAGAGATGCCCCAGGGCATCGAGGACACAGGGCATGCTGGCTGCTTACCCCCACAGCTCCAGGCTTTTGAAGATGTGGCTCCTCTTCAGTAAGGAAGCCCTGCATACTCTCAGCGTAATGAACCTTCCCTCTACGGATGACTGTCCCCAGCCAGGGGCCTTGAGTCTCTTGCACTGACCTAGTATAAGTCAGTGACCTATAGCCACACCCAGACCTTCCACAACCCTGAATGGAGTGGCCAGCAGAAGGGGGCTCTATTGCACTTAAGGGAGGGTAGTTTGGGGGGTCTATGCTGTCTGCAGGAGCAAACACACACCTCTCCGTGCCAGAGCCCACCACTAATCCAGATCGCCTTGGCTAGGAATGACCTTGAAGTTGTACACTGCAGTGTCTGCCACTTGTCGCTACAGAATATCTCTTCATTTCTTCAGGTGAGTCAAACAAAGCCACAGTGGGTCTCATGATAGAGGTCATCAAGGTATCACTCTGCTTCAGCTGCAGGATGTCTCAGGACATGACCCTTCACGCATACCAAGACCTAATAGTACCACAGACAGAAGAGGGTTTTGTTTGTTTGTTTCGTTTTTTGAGACAGGGTCTCTCTACTTAGCCCTGGTTGGCCTGGAATGCAATGTGTAGACCAGGCTGGCCTCGAACTCACAGAGGTCTGCCTGCCTCTGCTTCCCAAACACTGGGATTAAAGGAGCGTGCCATGTCTGCCTGCAGGAGGTTTTAATGGGCAATTTTTTTTAACTATTAAAGAATATTAATAAGATTTATTTTTAGTTTTTATTTATGTATATATGTATGTGCTCTGTCGGATCATGCATGCCACATGCCATACACAGCTGAACACAGGTGCCCATGAAGAGGGCATTGGATCTCCTGGAGCTGGAGTTACAGGTGGTTGTGAGCTGTCTGACATGGGTTCTAGGACCTGAACTTAGTCCTCTGCAAGAGCAGCAAGAGCTCTTAACCTCTGAATCACATCCACATTTCCAAATGAATCTTCCTTTTAAAAAATTCATTTTTAATGCTGGGCAGTGGTGGCACATGCCATTGATCCCAGCACTTGGGTGGCAGAAGCAGGTGGATCCATAAGTTCAAGGACAGCCTGGTCTACAAAGTAAGTTCTAAGACAGCCAAGGCAGGAGACTCTGTGTCAAAGGAAAAAAATTAGTTTTTAAACAAAATTACTTTTGTTTGTTTGTTTGTTTGTTTGAGACAGGATTTCTCTATGTAGCCTTGACTATCCTGGACTTACTTTGTAAACCTAGCTGTCCTCAAACTCATAGAGATCCACCTGCCTCTGCCTCTCTGAGTGCTGGGATTACAGGTGTGCACCACAGGGCCCAGCTGGAAGAAAAAAAAAAAAGTAATTTTTAAGCCAGGCGTGATGATACAAACCCATAATGCCAGCAGTAAGAAAGCTGAGGTGGAAAGATCGTAAATTTGAACTCTGCTCAGATTGTGTAGAAACCCTGCCTCAACTTCAAGGGGGAGATGAATCCATTTCTTGATTGCCAAATAGACAGAAAAAAAATGTTTAAGTAAATTGTTGAACATGGTGGCACACACCTTTAATCTCACCACTCAGAAGGCAGAGGCAGATGGGTCTCGAGAGTCTACATAGCAGGTCTGAGGTCCACACAGCAACTTCCAGTACAGACCTTGATTGTGAAATATTTACGATCTGTTGATAACTGTATTTAATATTTAAAATAAGGCAGCTAAGGTCGATACTGCTGTTCTACCTGTTAGGAAGTAGATATATTAGTAAGATCTAAGAACATACGACGTGGAGCGATGATACGTGGAGGTTCATTATTTTAGTCTCTAACTAGAATATGTTTAGATTTAGAATGTTCTAGAATGAGTTGTTTAGCTGAGCTCAGTGATGCATGCCTGTAATCCCAGCTTTCAGGGAGGCAGAGGCAGGCAGATCTCTGTGAGTTCTAGGCCAGCCTGGTCTACAAAGCGAGTCCAGGACAGCCAAAGAAACCCTGTCTCAAAAAACAAACAGACAGGCATATAGAATGAATTGTTTTCTTTTTAATTTGGTACTGCCTCCCTCCCAGGAAGCTGAGTGAATAAAACCTTCTGCCCTCAACTCTGATGACAACTGCCTCTCAGACACCCCATCCTATAATAGCCACTGGGGTCGGGGGACAGAACCACCCCCCTGACCACACCAGGCCTTGTAGAGCGAGGCTATAGACGCTGCAGGGTCTTGTTGCCAGTGCAGACCAGGCTTTGTGTAGATTCTTTGCTGATCGGAGTGTTTCCCTGTGAGGTCAGTAGCCTTCGGGTCAGTTGGGTCAGCTGGCCACAGTCCTGGACCTACGCTGCGCCCAGGCCTCCTTTACCTAGATCACAGCTTGTTCTGAGATGACTCCGGGAGGAGGTCACTGCCCCACCCTGCGTTGTGATGGGCAGAGGACCCTCCTGCTTTCTATTCTCAGACAGATTTCCAGCATCTCTGGATCCACAGGCCATGGAGGGGGTTGGCCTGGGGTACAGGAAGGGGAGGGGGGAGTACCCTCAGCTGTCTGGGCGTCACCAATTGCTCTGGATTCCTCAGGCCTGTTGTTGCCTGCCAGATCTGGTCTAGGTGGCAGATGGTCACGTAAAAATAGCCCCAAAGCCCTTAATGGGCCACTTCTCCAGCTGTTCTTCTGAGTAGGAGGCAGATGAGAATGAAGACGGAGCTGCAGCCAGTGTTGTCACCGAGGGGCAGTGAAAGCTCTACCCAGGCAGAACGCCTCAGAGGCACAGGCCAGGATTTTCACCCCAGCCAACAAGCGGGTGACCCCGGCTGTCCCTGGTAGAGTTCCTTCCCTTGTTACGGGACTCAGACCCTGTTATGGGGGTCCTTCTGTTTCTTCTATTTCTAATCCGTTGAAGCTGAAGGCAGTGTGGTGGCTCTGCCGGCACAAATACAGCCTGATCTATGTGATGCTAAACTTGTTTAAAGATACAGGGTCTGGAGCATAAATGGCTCTTCATGATGCATCCTCAGCCCTCAAAACAAAGGAAAAACACAAAAGAAGAAGCCTGGGGCTGGGGGTGGGGACACAGATGATAGCCACTTGCCACCAAGCCTGGCAATTGGGGGATTGATCCCCAGAACCCACATGAAAGAAGAACTGACTTCCCTCTGACCTCTACACATGTGCTGTAGAGTATACACACACACACACACACACACACAAAGGGAGATCAGGGGAAGGGGTGACAGCAGCAGGGTTCCAAATGTCTGGCTCAAGTTAGGTTGCTTGGCCCTCCAGACTACATTTCCACAGCTCAAACGTACCAACCATCAAAAGAGGTGGACATTGGACACGCATCGCCTTGTTTTCCCCTAGATTCTGGACCATGTATTTGGGGGTTAATAACAGATATAACTTGGAAGGGAAGGGTTAAAGAACTGAGGATGAGAGTGGCAGGGTTGGAAGGGGAAAGATGTTTTCTGAATCACTAGGCCAGCTGAGAGCCAGGGAGTGGCTGCTGTAGAATTCCAAAGAACAGCTGAGCTAGCTGGGGAGGGGCAGACTCCTGCGGGAACTGAGTTAATTCTCCACACAGCTACAGTGCTCCCTTCCCGACGAGATTCTTACATCTCTTCCTGATTGCCAGCTTGTCCCAGCAAACCTCCAGGCAGAGTGCCTGTCCCATCCCGGAGCCCGAGCCCCAGAGTCAAGGGGGAAAGCTGGGCTGTCAGTAGGACAGAAGCAAACACTGCCACTTGTGCCTTTGACGGCGAACATGCCACACAGCAGTGTGTTTGTCTGCTGGTGGCTGTTCCCTTCCTAACAGTGTAGGTGGGGGCGGGAGGGGGGGAGAAAGACAGATCCAAATGTTCCAGAACAGGCCCCCGGGCAGAAAGCGCCAAGAGGGAGTGGTGCAAGCGACCTGACTCTTGCGGAAGTTTAAGAAGTTTATGAACACACAGGCATCCGGGCAGAGTCTAGAGGTGGAAACCTGAACTCGGGGACAGATAATTGTGGCCGTGGAGAAAGCAGGCAATAGGGCTCCCCCCACCCCAGGGAGTGGCTCTGGTATTCTTGCAGGACCCTGGGAATTCAAGATAGAAAAACAGAGATATGTGAAGGGACCAGAACAAGACTTAGAGCTGGGTTCAACTAAAACACCCGTTCAGCAGAGATCACCTCAGAAAGATGAAAGTAGCCCATATGGGCACAGATTCTGGGGTACAAAACTTCCATCGGGAAAGCGTATTTGCTTGTGACAGGACTGGTCCATTGTGAGCACAGCTGGAGAGACCATGGAGAGCTTGGGGGGGGAGGGCAGAGGTCGCTGGGCTACTCAGACAAAATGGACTATGAGTGCCACTTGGCCATACAGCCTGCAGTCTGTGCCCTCACCAAGAAGTGTAGCATCAACCCCTTCTCCAGTTCACAGACGAAGAGCCCAGCAGCAGCCCTCACCATTAAGACCCTCAGGTCCTAGGGACCCCAGGGACCCACAGACCCTAGGATCTATTGGATCCACAGGTCCATAGGTCCAGACCATCCATTTCTAGCTTTCCTGAAGGTCTGCTGGATCCATAAAAATAAATCCCACTGAAGATCTCCTCCGAGGGGCTTCCTACCTGTCCCCTCACATCCCCGCAGGCAGCTTCTGTGCCACCCCTTCTTCCTTAGCAGTCATGTAAAACAAACAAACGAACAAACAAGTAAGCAAATCAATGCCTTCCATGACGGCTGTATTGTTGGTACGTTCCTGTGATCTTAGCACTTGGGAGGCTGAGGCAGGAGGATTGCACATTTGAGACCAGACTGAGACCATGCCTCATTCCAGGAAAGAAACAAACAGAAAACCCAAACGAAGAATGGTGGAAACCACCAGACCATCTCGTCATTCTTATTATTTTTCTGTTTTGTTGATGCATAAAGATTGTGCATGTTGAAGGGACACCGAGTGATATTTTGAGTCAAGCGTCATTGTGTGATGTACAAATCAGAGTGAGTGCACTTACCGCTCTGCTCCAGTTTGCCTTCTATGGCTGTGACAGAACTCCACAACCGAAAGAAAGGGAAGAAAGGGCTCATTCCCACCAACAGCTTACAGCCTAACGTGAAGGGAAATCAGGAAGGCTGAAGCAGAGGCCAGGGAGGGGTGCTACTTACCGGCTTACTCCTCATAGTCCGCTCACTCTGCTTTCTCATAGGACCCAGGACCACCTGCCTAGGGGCAGCGCTTCCCACAGTGGACCCTCCCACATCAATCATGAGAGGAGAAATGACATCTCCCTAACACTGCTGAGCCATCCTCACCCATCGCCCCTCCCAGCTAAGTCTGCCCAGCTTCTGATAACCACTGTTCTGCAGTCAACATCTTATAATTACGCATGTGTACACATATAATTTTTTTTCAGTGGTGGGAATTAAAATAAGGGTCTTGGGTGCTAGACACATGCTGTCAGGCAGAGCTGCATTCTTGACCCAGCATCTGAGACTTGCTCTTTATCTGTTTCAGATGTTCCCAGGAGCTCCTCAGGATGACCATTAGCACCTATTGAGGGGGCTGGCATGTTGCAAGCACTCACCATTTCTGGAGGAAAAGAGTGAGCAAATCATGAATCATCATGAAACACTAAAAATATTTTATAATGAAAGGAGGATGCCTCGCTGACACGGCCCTGACCCTTAGCCTTCTACAGAGAAGGCCTTTCAACTCTGGGTCTTGTCTGTGAGTGACCCAATGGAAGGTAGGGCTGTGGAAAAGACAAGTCAAGAGCCCTTGGGAAAGCCTCTGGGGGGACCGGTCATAGGGTGCCTCTCTTCTTCCTTCTCCTACTCTCTCTCTTCTCACTCCTACCTAAAATAGTGTTTCTTATTGTTTCTTCTGTTATCTTGGGTAGGTTCTTGTTTAGGATTTGAGGGCATATCTCATATCTCTGTATCATACACACAAGGGCACAACACAGCTCCCCCGTTGCAGTGATGACCAGGTAATTCTCAGCCTCGGATTCTGCAAAGCCCGCTCACCAGCACTGCTGTTCCTTTTCTGGAATGAGGGCTGGCAGCTACCCAACTCTTCACACCCAGGAACTCTACCTCCAGGCACCAGTCCTCAATTCTAAGTTCAAAACACACCAGGGGAATGAAGATGTCTGCTGAAACATTTATAGGGCTGTTAACAGACAGTTACACTCCAACTGTCCACCTCCAAGGAACAACTGAGATAAAGACCAGGGCCAGCGAGAAGGCTCAGCTGGTAAAGGACCTTGCTCCTGGCCTGCGTTTGATCCCTGGAACCCACATAAATTTAGGAGAGAACCAACTTCACAGTTACCCTCAGACCTCCATGTGTGCTGTCACACGTGGGTGCCGTAACAATGTAAAATTTGAAGTGAACACCAGCATACATATTGTGGTACAGCTCAGTGGTGTATCTTTGCCTAGTATAAAGGATGCTTGCCTAACATCAACAATTATATTCTATGCCTAGTAACAAACACACACACACACACACACACAAACACACATGAGGGTGGGGAACAAAAATTAAAAAGTTAAAGCACTTTTTATTTCCTTCTCTTTTTACCCTAAATCACCTGATTGGGCTATCCCAGACTAGACTTCACTGGGCTTCTCTCTGCTGAGGCTTCTGTCTGTGTGTGTGTGTGTGTGTGTGTGTGTGTGTGTGTGTGTGTGTGTGTGTATACAAGAAGAAAAGCCTGCTGATGTCTGGGAGCTGCCAGCGCAGCCCAGACCCTTCGGGGCTCAGGAGTCTTCCCATCCGTGTATCACAGCGGGAGACTGAGGCTAGTTGTGTGGCTAGTTACGGGTCCCTTGAAGACTAAACTCAGTATTCCGTCACCTTGTTCAGGCCTCTTCTAGCAAGCCATGCTACAGACTGACGTTAGGTTTGGGAAAAGCCATTGTCTGCAGTCCTGTGTGAGCACACACACACCCCCACCCCCACCCCCGGCATGCACTAGGTAGCAAGTCATGGGCTGGACTTGCTGCAGCCTCACTCCGCACATGCGCACTTGCTGTGTGACTTTCCCCGGGGAGATGCGCAGAAATGCCTCCTCATCCCAGGTAGGAGGTTGCCAAGAGGCCAGAGAAACTGCTTCATCCAAGACCAGTTGGTTGAGCCAGTAGCTTTATTGGGGTTACTTAGAAGAGCACGGATGACTCTCTCTCAGCTGCGTCATCAATAAGCCCCAGGTCAGCATGCGGAAGACTCACTTGAGGCCTGCCCTGGTCAACCACCGCTTCCTAACAGAACTGTAGGATTCCAAGACCAGCGGCGGGAGGCCAGGGGGAGGAAGAAGCTGGCCTGTGCAGCAAGGGTCTATGTACAAAACAATGGTGACAGCCCTGCCCTGTAAGGAGCGAGAGTGGGTCTTCCCACTGCTCCAATTTGAGAACAGGAAGAGCGAAGCCATTCTGAAGGGCAGAGCTCCGCTCCAACATGCGTCCCCATCATACACTTCAAGGGTGTGTGTCTCTGCTCTCTTGGAAACAGGAAAGCAGCCCTTAGAAGAGAGGCGGGTGGGAGGAAACAAGCCGGAGGAGGAAGCTCACCGCAGTGATTGTGCAAATGCCGCTAGCTAACAATGAACTGCATCCTTGAACCTTGATGAGAATAGATTTTAAGTGTACTTCTCCTTAGAAAAAGGCATGTGCAATAACACCTATTAACTCGATCATGTTATAATGTACAGATATATCAAGGCAAATGAAATATTCAATACATTTTATATACATATATAATATAGAATCTTTTGCCAATTAAAAATAAGTGGGTTTTTGTTTGTTTTAATTTTTGTTTTTTTAAGACAGAGTTTCTCTGTGTAGTCTTGGGTGTCTTGGACCCGATTTGTAAACCAGGCTGGCCTCGAACTCACAGTGATCCACCTGCCTCTGCCTCCCAGAGTGCTGGGATTAAAGGCATGAGCCACCATGCCCACCTGTAAGTGTTTTGTTGCTGCTGCTGCTGCTGCCACTGCTGCTGCTGTGTTTGTTTGTAAGAAACTAAAATCCCTTCTCAGGAAAATCCTTTATAATAGAATCGATGCACTGAGCACACAGCTCTGTGGTGGCAATTGCCCAGCATACAGGACGTCCCAGTTTCAACCTCAACATTGCAAAAGCAACATAAGAATAAAAGAAAGAGCTGGGCATGGTGGTACATGCTTATAATCTCAGCACTCAGGGAGCTAAGATTGAGGATCCTAAGAGTGAGGCTGAACTGGGACTAGCTGGGTAGAGAGTTAAGTCTGTAACATAATCAGGTGACATGCCACAGGCGGCTGCAGGGGTGGGGGCAGGTGGGGGTGGGGGTGGAGGAAGCGTCATCTGTGACTGTGTAAGCTGGGCAGGTGCCCATTAGTCACAGGACATGGCCGGGAGTGCTTCAGAGGTCATCTGGCCCTATTCACTGGTTGATGGAAAAAAAAAAAAAAAAAACTGGTTTTATCTACACCCAGAGGTTCTAGGATCCAGGATAAAGGAACCATAAACTTTGGAGCTCATTTTCCACACCTGGCAAAACTTGATGAGACTTCCTCGGGTGCAAACCAGAAATGTGTTCTGGTTGGAGCCCCCGACCCTGTTCGGACTCTGTCCTCTTGTGTAGTGGAGATATGCATGCAGGCTCTTGTTTGTCTCCAGTCCTAGGCAAAAGTATTCTGGCAGGGGCATCATAGGAGCTGTAGCCTGTTTCTGAGCATAACATTGTCCAACTGAGCTGGGTGGTCGTGGTGCATGCCTTTAATCCCAGCACTTAGGAGGCAGAGGCAGACAGATCTTAGAGTTTGAGGCCAGCCTGGTCTACATAGTGAGTTCCAGGACAGCCAAGGCTACACAGAGAAACCCCGGTCTCAAAAAGCCCAAAAATACAAAAAACAACAAAAACACTGTCCAAATGAAGCCAAACACAAGACTCATGGGTGCAGACTAGGGGGTACACTCCTTAGCCTCCACTGTGCAGCGAAGCCTCTGTGTCCTCCCTGGTTAGCACGGTAGGATAACAGTAGTTGACAACAATCAAAATATTTCACAATAGCCGGGCGCGGTGGTACACATCTGTAATCCCAGCACTCTAGGAGGCAGAGGCAGGTAGATTTCTGTGAGTTCGAAACTAGCCTGATCCACAAAGTGAGTGCAGGACAGCCAAAAGCCAAAAGTACACAGAGAAACCCTGTCTCAGAAACACACACACACACACACACACACATTTCACACACACATTTCACAGTAGCTTACAGGATTATGGAGGTCTCAACACAAAGAAATGATATACGTCTATCTTCATTACTTTTCTATTGCTATGATTAGACACCATGACCAAGACAATTTATACACAAAAGCATTTAATTTGGAGCTTCCATTTTCAGAGGGTTAGACTATATGGCAGGAAGCATGGCATCAGGCAGGCGTGGGGTTGGAGCAGTCGCTGAGAGCTCATACCTTCAGAAACATCCATGAGGCAGAGGGGGAGAGAGAGAAGGGGAAGGGAAGGAAGCAGAGGGAGGAGAGAGAAAGGCATACCTCTTTCAAGGCTCTCTTTCTAATCCTTCCCAAACAATTCCAATTGTTTATTCAAATACACAAACTGAGCCTATGGAGGCCATTCTCATTCAAACCACAATGTCTGAGGAGCTATGCCAGTTACCCAATATGACCTTCCCACCTTGTCCACATGTATTGAAGTGCCACTGTACCCCATAAATATGTATTTATTGTGTCATTTATGAAGATGACATATACAGACGTATGCACACACATATGTATGCATATATGATTTTCATTGAAAGCTCCTCCTTGGAAGATGTGGTTTGGGGGAACTGGTAAGGAAGAGTGTGAGTTCATGTAAGTACAGGGTGGGTCCCAGTCTGAATGCACCCTCTGTCCCTCTCCCTCCAGGTCTACACTCAAAATCAGTATCTTTAAGCTGTTAGTCACTGCCAGGAACTTTACTTTGCTTAGAAGATACTTGAAATAGGTGAGTTTCGGGATGTAAATGATGCAACATGGCTGCTCTGGCAAGGGATCGATCCAAAGTCCTTCT
This sequence comes from Meriones unguiculatus, assembly GCF_030254825.1. Classification (NCBI taxonomy): domain Eukaryota; kingdom Metazoa; phylum Chordata; class Mammalia; order Rodentia; family Muridae; genus Meriones; species Meriones unguiculatus. The sequence continues at coordinate 22,028,985 of NC_083350.1, read as the reverse complement.
AGGTCTATGTGATCTGGCTGAAAAGACACACCGTTAATCCCTCTGGCTGGGGTACAGACTCACTCTTAGTACACACCTTTAATGTCTAGTCCCAAACCATGAAGGCAAAGTTAGTTTGTAGAAGGAAGCACCCATGTTTGAAAGTGATGTCTAATTGAGGGACAGACAAAGTGATGCATCAGAGAAAGATTTGACATAAAGAGTCAGAGATAGGATATGCCCAGCTTTCATGAGGAAGACAGGAAAGAGAAGCAGTACAGTAGAGTTGAGGCAGCAGAGGAGGGTAGAGTAGAGAGAAGAGAACACAATAGAGAGTTCCATAGAGAAGACAGTACAGTTGAGTTGAGGTCAGTCGGTTGACAGTCAGTTGAGAGGAAGTGGAGTTGAGTGTGTAGCAGTTCAGTTGGGACAGTTCACTTTGTGGAGAGGAGGCAGTTTTACTGGAAGAGTTTTACAGAGACAGGTTGAAGAGAGAACAAGCAAGACACAGCTGAAGACAGAAAAAACCAGAGAATGAGAAGGAGCCAGAAGATTAGAACAGATTGCGAGAGTTAGTTTCAGGCCAAGCAGAGCAATTCAGTCAGAAACTGAGAGAAGCCAGTGTGATCAGTTAGCTTGGAGAGGAGTTTAACCTAGAACAGCTGAGTTGAACCAGCCTGCCAGATTTCAGGAAGAGTTAGAAAAGGTGAGCTTGTTCAGCAGTAAGTCTCAGAGGCTGAAAACATTCCAGACCTAGATTAGATTGTATGGAGGCTAAAAGCTTCCAGGACTTCGTCTAGGTTAGCAGATGGAGGCAGTAAGCCTCAGAGACAACAGTTACATATGGTGAATAAAAATTACTTTTATAGCATGGCTTGCCACAGTTTAAGCAAATTATAATCCCAGTCCCCATCCATATCCGAAATGAAAAATGTCTGAGACTCTCAGCTCCAGAAAATGAAAACCTGATGGCAGCTTTGACTTAGTGACCTCAGCCAAAGGAACCAGAACCATGGGGTAGTGGGTCCAGGAGCCCAGGAGGAGGCAGGAGACACCAGGGTCAGTGTGATAGAACCAGCATTGTTCCCTTGCACTTCAGACAAGCCTCCCATGCCTCCCATCCCCAGGCTTCTCCAACATATTCCCTACGGAGCAAATGGTCGGCAAGGCCTGTCCAGGGTGATGGGTCTCTGGCCACTTCCTTAGAGCACGCTGGGACTTGCCCCCAACATGCTCTCCTGGCTCTGGGAAGGGGCACCACTTGATGTACAGGGCTTAATATTCAAATAGGCCCCATTGTGCCAAACAGAGCTGTCACAGCAAAGGCAAACCAGTCAGACACAGGGCTCCGGTGCTCTTCGGTCTAACCCCACCATCCAGCCAATGATTCAGAGTACTGTATCAGAAAATTCCAAACTCCAGCCCAGCCTCCCTAAGTGTCGTGAAAGTGTGAAAACAGGCCATGCTACATGAACCTGGAATGCCTTTCAACACACCCATATGACTTGCAGGTCTCCAACTGTCCAGTTACCCTGGACCCTACAGATTTGGGGAAGGGGACCGACTTGTGTTCTCCTGTCTTTGTCACCATCCAGCTGTACAAATGGGTATTCACAGCACATCTTCTAATTGTCTAATTTACAGCGTATAGACAAGGGGCCTGAGACACTGAGGCAAATCACTAGCCTGTGACAACAATATGGCTGACTCCCTGTGGCAGAGAAGCCATTCTGTGTTTCGGTGGTTCCCAGGGCATCGTGCAGTGTCCTGGACTCCTCATCTGTGATCCTCCCTCAGCCTGTAAGCATTGGTGCTCTGGTGGGTTTAGAACAATGTTTTTAGTCACTATGTATGAAACAATTGGAATCGAGGAGATGCTTTCCATACTGAGCTGGGCACAGTTCACATTAGCAGGTCTGTAGGCTACCTTTGTGAACTTTATTCCAGTTTGCAACCAGGTCATCTCAGGCTGATGAACTTGAAATGGGCCACATCCATATCCACAAACTCACTGACATTAGTACAAGTGCCTTGTGGTGGCACCTGAGGACTTCCAAAGAATTAAGGGTTGTTTGTTTAAAATTTATTATTTATACAGCATTCTGCCTGCATGTGTGTCTGCACACCAGAAGAGGGCACTAGATCTCACTAGAGATGATTGTAAGCCAACATGTGGTAGCCGGGAATTGAACTCTGGACCTTTGGAGGAACAGTCAGTGCTCTTGACCTTTGAGCCATCTCTTCAGCCCCAAGAGATTTTGACAAAGACTTATGGAAGGCACCGAGTACCAGAAGAGCTTTACACCAGCTAAACATAGGGGTGATCAGGCTCTGATTCCCAGCAGGAGGCCAGGGTCTGAGTCAGAACCATTGGTGCCTTAGACCCAGATATAAGCCCTTGGGCCGCTTTTCCAATGTGCTCCTTAAGCCCCACTCACTGTTCCAGTCATGCTGCAGCCCCAGACCCCGAGATTCCTGAGCCTGCTGCATTCAGGGCCTCTTGAATCCTGGTGGCCTGAGGATAGTACCTATGTGAGAGAGGATGAACTTGCATTGAGTGTGAGATGGGCAGTGTTAGCGAAGATGCTCTTCCCAGGGTTGGGGGAGGGTTGCAAGGGGATAAAGGGAGTTGAGGGGAGAGTTGGGACTGCTGTCCTACTGCTTCCCCCTGATCAAACTCCAAGGAGACCGAGAGTTCTGAACTTGCAACTGGCTTTCCAGAAACCAAACCAGGTTTGTGGAGTGTGTGTGTGTGTGTGTGTGTGCATGCTGGGGATTAAGACCCAGGCCTTTTTAATGCAAAGCACATGAGTGACAAAATCTACTTTCCAAGCTTTATAGATACCACTTGTGTGTTCTTACTCCACTTCCTCAGTACCTTGGCCAGGATAGACCTAGGACAGAGTCCTTTTGTCCAGTTGTTAGCAAGACGATGGGGTCCAAGCTGGTCCCATTTTTTTCCTCATCTGCTAGAACACCTACTAGTATTATGATAATGCCATGAATTCTGTACACAAACACCTAGCAATATGTCTCATCATTTTCTTACCCTCTCTTACCACAGTGTAAGGGGCAGGCGGGGGCGGGGTGGGTTGAGGGACTCCAGAAACCCCATTATATCACGTTGCACCTTATTGAATCCTGGTCATTGTGGCAGAGTTCCTGGGGCCACCCTGGCACCCACTTTCTGGCCCAGCAGGAAACCACAGGCTCAGATCACAGCCCCAGGACCACCTTGTAGAAAAGGCTTCCTCAGCAAAGTGGGTAGAGTCCTTTACACTGAAGATGAAGCGCAGACTCCCCACCCCCAGAACTGCATAGGTCCTCTAGGGCCATACCTGCCCTAGGCTCAGCTCTGAGCAGAAAGAAAGGGTAGCATTTACTGGGAGTCGGTAATTACACTAAGTAAGGGCAACAGAGCCTCGTGAGAGTGATGAACGCCCCACATAGAGAGCTGGACAGGTTCAGGCTCATGGGTTCAGGGCACCTGGGGAAGCTTGTGCCTTCTTCCCAGCTTCTCCAGGAATATCACTGGAGATCTCTGCTCTGGGAAGTCTGGGCCCATAAGAAGGAAGAACGGCACTGGGGTGATGGAGGGGGAGGGGAGATCCAGTGGATAAAACAATACCCAAATTTGGAAACATTTGAAAAGCTCTAGAAGAAAAATGTTTTGGGATGTCTTTTGCCCCCTTTCAAGGACAAGTAAATACATAGGGTTCCTATTGCTGTGAGGAAACAACAGGACCAAACGCAGCTCGGAGAGGAAAGGTTGTGCTTGGCTTACCTACCCTGAGTGACAAGCCACTGGGAGAAGCCAAGGCAGGCGCTCAAACTGGGCAGGAACCTGGAGGCAGAAGCTAACACGGAGGCCACCAAGGGGTGCTGCTTACTGGCTTGCTTCTTTTGGCTTGCTCAGCCTGCTTTCTTACAGAACCTAGGGAACCAGACTAGGGACTGCACCACACACACACACACACACACACATGGGCTGAGCCCTCCCTACCAACCACTAATTAAGAACTTACGGCTGGATCTTACCGAGGCATTTTCTCAATTGGGGTTCCCTCCTTTCAGATGATTCTAGCCAGGACGCACATGTTAACCCACATTTGCACTCTCATTCACTCTGTCTCTCTCTCTCTGTGTCTCTTTCTCTATCTCTCTGACACAGGGTCACATGTAGCCCAAGTCTGCTTCAAATGTGATAATCTAACCTAGACTGGGCTTGAGCCTCTGAGCACTAGCAATCCAAGCATGTGCCACCACATCCAGTTTACTGGGGGTTTGACATGCATGCATGCTCGGCCAACGCTCTACCAACCAGAATCCTCCCCCAGCTCCACGCTAGGGTGTTTTCGGTTTTCACGGATCTAAAAAGGAACCACTGGTGCAAATTACAGATCTTGCTGCTTCCTGGTTGTGTGGCATTTCCGCCCGGCTTGGGGTCAGAAGGACACGAGTTTCCAGATTCCCCTGACAGGAAAGGTTCTTGTGAGAACACCTGAGAGTCTTTGATGGATTCACAGACTACAGGTGCCAACGAATCCCGGCACCTGAGAGCCTTCAGCTGTCTCCAGGATAAGCCTATCACTGTACAGATGAGGAAAGTGAAGCCTGGAGTGTTATCACCAGAACGGAAATGTTTTGGGATCTGGGTTAAGTGAGGGGGTCTGAGACTACCTGTTGAAAGGGCTGGCGACAGCCTCGCAGGATGGAAAGCCCAGCAGTGGCAAAGCCCTCTGCTGAGGTCAAGAATAGACTGGGAAGCACCATACAAGAAACTTGTGGCCAACACAGTTGTCAGGCTCTCCGGCATCTCCGAGTGGGCCCTTGCCTCTGATGAGACTACAAAGACAAGCTCTATGTGGTCGCTTTTCCTCCCGATCTTCTCTCTCCCTCCAGCAGCACTGCGCCTGTGCGCTTGTGCACCCTCCTCATGACAGCGCTGTTCTGCTTTGTTTAATTTTTTCAAAAGTGACGTCCTGAGGGTGGGAGTGAGCCCAGACCTGGCTGGCAAGCCCTCCGCAACCTCGCCAGGCCGTGTGGAGGGGGGTGTTGATAATCAAACACAAGGACAGAGTCACTCTGTGGATGGTACTGGAGAGGCAGGCAGATATGTGCAAGCTGAAAACGCGCGCCTAGGGTAGAGAGGCACCCGAACGAATCCACGTCGGGTCCCGAAGGTTGCCTTCCACCCGCAGGCAGGGCTCTCCCTGCCCTCGCTGGAGAGTTGTCACCCACCTGGTGGCAGGTGACCCATGTCCTGGGTTCCAGTCTCCCCCAGGTACTAACGGCATGGAGGGACGACAAAGGGCGAGGACTTAGGGCTTCCCTCGCCTCCTCCTCCGGAATCCCCGCCGGCATCTCCCGGCCTTGGGTTCCAGCCGTCCAGACCACCAGCGGGGCAGGGGACCAGCCCGCTCGCCTTTGGGAGGAGGCGGGACCTGCAAGCGGGGCGGGCCGCTGCCATTGGCTGGGAGGGCGAGGGCGGAGGGCCGAGCGGGGTCGAGTCCCGGGAGCGCGCGGCCGGCCGCAGACGCGCCGCCGTCGGGAGAGCCAGCGCCCGAGCGCAGACGCGCCCGCCATGAGGGAGATCGTGCATATCCAGGCGGGCCAGTGCGGGAACCAGATCGGTACCAAGGTGGGCCCGGGCTCGCGCTGCGCTCCCGCGGGTGGGCACTGGGGGTGGCCGGCCTCGGAGGACCCCTGCCCTGCTCCTCGAAGCCCGGTTGACCCCTACGCACTCCTGGCGGGGAGCGAGCCCCAGACACTGGGGAGCTGCCCTGGGTCCCTGAGCACACCGGGGGATCCGGCCCGGAGAATGGGCCACCGGCCCCTTAGGGCGCGCCCTCCAGAACTGGCCCTGGGGACTGGACCCCGGGGTCCTGCGGGGACCCGGCCACCCGGCTGGGAGACTGGGCCACAGGTCCCGGGGCGGGGGGTCCTTGGGTGGCGGGGGCTCCCTGGGCTCCGGGTCTGACTGTCTGTCCCTTCGCCGCGCCCTCGCCAAGTTTTGGGAAGTGATCAGCGATGAGCACGGCATCGACCCGGCCGGAGGCTACGTGGGCGACTCAGCGCTGCAGCTGGAGAGGATCAGCGTGTACTACAATGAGTCATCCTGTGAGTCGCGCGGCTCCGGGCCGGCTCCCCTCCTCCTCCTCCTCCTCCTCCTCCGCTACCCAGCCTCCGGCGCCGGCACCTGGCCTTTTCCCGGCTGCCTCTTGGGCACGTCCTGACAAGGACCCGACCGTACCCTGCCGGGGACCCTGGGCTGGACCCGGAGGGGGAGGCGCTCAGGGTGCGGTCTCCGCGCCGGGAAAGTTCTCGCTGGGGAAAAAAGTTCGGGCGGGATGGAGCGGGATGCCCGGCCACTCCCTCACTCCCCCTGGAGCGGGAAACCCGCCCTAGGTCTTTTCAAACTGTGGGATCCGGCCTATCCCGAAGGCTTGAACCAGACCGTCCGTTGAGATTGTGAAATGACACCATCGCTCCCAGGCCATCCTTTTCTTAAGCTTTTAAAGAATGGAAGAGAGTAACCGAATGGAATGGGGTTTTGAAGGCATCTTTTATTGGGGATGTTAGCTAAAGTTTTGAGAAAACACTTATTTAAATGATTTTTTTTGTGGTCCTTTGCCTAAAATTATATTCATTGGATGCTAAAACTGCAGGCAGCTGTGAGTAATTAATGGGGAGATTAGTAAAATTCCAGACACTGGGTAATCTTAGTTTGGGAAGAGTAGCACCTCTGTCCTCTGAACTATTTTTACAGGCAATTTTTATTATAAAAGTGTGACACACCCCTCACAAACCAACAAAATCCCAGGGCATAGAAAGAGCCCGGAAATGACATGTGCATGGCATTGAAAGCGCATCCAAGACACTGTCCGGGGTCAACAGATTTTTAGAGTGGCTTCCCACCTGTCCACCCACAACTGGGAAAGGCAGTAGACGTGGGACAATCACGGGATGCTGAATCATGGGATATTGTTTATAGAAGTAGACGTGGAAGCTCTAGGCAGCCCTAAGAGAAACGCCAGTGCGCACTGCATTTCCTCTTATTCAACGGGTGACCTTTGTGACCACTCTTGGCTCGGCGTGGTCACGTGCAGAACCGAGCAAAACCCATCCTCCCTGAGAACGACAGCTTGCCCCTCTCATGCAATGCTATGCAGGCACAACCTCACTCAGACGAATGGAGAACTTTCAGGGCCACAGAACCCTGGGAGGAGCCGCTCGGACAGCTTAGGCACCTGTGTGTGTTTGAATGTGAGTGGGGCAGGGGCGGAGAGAGGCAGGGGGAAGGCCGGCACTCTTCATTCCGGGCAGCTAACGGGAAAGGAGGTCTGAACTGGAAAATGCAGCGGATGTGGAACAGGCACAAGGCAGGCGGGTTCATTTCTCCCTGGTCCTGCTTGTGGCTCAGCAGGTCCTCATCCCGAGGTAAAGTCACAGTGTGACTCCTCTGGAAAGATCCTGGTAACCCCTGCCAGGCAACTCCAACCTGGTGGGGCTTGCTGAAAAGAAGTCCATTTCCCCAGAAACCTGGAAGTAGCTCTTGTGGCCTTTTTTTTCCCCACCTCCAGCTCAGAAGTATGTACCCAGGGCCGCCCTGGTGGATTTGGAGCCGGGCACTATGGACAGTGTGAGGTCTGGGCCTTTTGGGCAGCTCTTCCGGCCGGACAACTTCATCTTCGGTAGGTTCCATCTCGCTCGCTCGCCTTTCTTGTTTCCTTTTCGTGTACTGATTACGGTGAACCCAAGGGACTGAATTGGGATTGTCCACTTGTGGCCAGGGGTACGGAGCAGGGAATGAGAGACCTTATCTCAGACAAAATGGAAGATTGTCCTCTGACCTCCACGAGTGTGCACTGGGGTTGACCTACGCTCAACTGCCTCCCCCCTCCCGACTCAGATGAGTGGCAAGGGCGACCAGATTGGTAGAGATCTGAGACAGGCTGGCTTATAGCCAGGGACTGGTTTGAAACTCATTATGTAGCTAAGGATGACTTTGAACTGAACCTCCTGCTTCCACCCTGAAGGTGCTGGGATTGTAGACACTGGGCTCCAAGCCTGGCATAAAGCGCAGCCCTTCAGAAGTAGAGTCAGCTGGGAGTGGGACTTCCAGCTGAGAACCAGTTAGACTAAGAACCAGTTTCACTCTGGGTTTCTGGCAAAAAAGAAAAAAAAAATTCATTTTCTTTTTCTTTTTTTTTCCCTGACTACTAAATTCAAGAAAGGAAATGACCCCACGTCTGGTCCCTGAAAGGGCGTTCACATACCCCTCCATTCCAAACTAGTGTTTATTTTTAATTGTTACTTTGCCTTTATTTCGAGCAAAATCCAGCACAAAACACATTATCACAAAACTGAAAACCAGGTGTGGTGGTTCATTCCTTTAATCCCAGCGCTTGGGAGGCAGAGGCAGAGGCAGGTGGATCTCTGTGGATCTGAGGCCAGCTCAAAAACTAGAGTGTCAAAACTATTTCACATGTTGTCCATCGCCGTATAATTGTGGTCTCCCTTAACCTGTCTTTATTCTGATTGTCTTCCCCTTTTTTTTTTTTAAAGGGGAATGTCTAGATAGCGTTTCTCTGTGTGTAGCTCTGGCTGTCCTGGAACTCATTTTGTAGACTAGGCTGGCCTTGAACTCACAGAGATCCGCCTGCATCTGCCTCCTTAAGTGATTGCCTTCTTTTTAACTGTACCATTATGTAGATTTTTTCACTGAATATTATAAACCATACTCCATATTAGTGTGTCGTTCTAAGGTCTGTAGTTTTAATTGGCACATAATGTAATTAATTGATAGTAATTGGCTTTATAAGACCAATTCTCGATAATTTGACAGGGAAGTGGTGCTTGCTCTTATATAGTAGTGAGGGGACTCAGCTGGTTAAAGTGCTTGCTGTGCAAACACCTGAATTTGGATCCCTGACACCCCAGCACTCCAGCGCTTACCTGTAATCCCAGTTCTGGGGAGAGAGAGCCAGGTAGATACCTGGGGTTTACTCAGCTAACCAAACTAGCCAGATTGAGAGTTCCAGTTAAGCCAGAGACCCTGTCAATTGAGGAAGATACTGCTCTCTGGCCTCCTCTCGTGCACATGTACACACACACACATACACAGAGAGAGAGAGAGAGAGAGAGAGAGTACTGTAATGATCTGGAAGTGGCATGGGCCTGAAATTCCAGCACTTTAGATTTGGAGGCAGAAAGTTTGGGAGTTTAAAGCCAGTCTGGGGTCTGGAGAGATGGCTCAGTGGTTAAGAGCACGGCTGCTCTTCTAGAGGTGCTGAGTTCAATTTTTTAATACCACATGGCAGCTCACAACTGTCTGTAACTCCAGGGGTGTAATGCCAGGGGCCCTCACACCCTCGCACGCCCAGACATACTATGCAGGCAAAACACCAATAATGAAATAAAGATAAATAAAATTTAAAAAAAGATAAAGCCAGTCTGGCCTGTGTGAGACCCTCTCACATGAGCCAACAAAATACCATGAGCACTGAAGGTATTACATTGGCTTAGTGGTTAGGAACACTTGCTGATCAGTCATCAGAACTGGAGCTCAGAGCTCAGTACTCGCTTCACAAGCCCATTACCCCACGCATACTTGTACAAGGAGAGTAGAGGCAGGAGGACCGCTGGGACTTGCTGCCTTCTAGCCTGGGAAATAGAGAAGAAACAAAACAGAAGCCCCAGACAGTTAACAGACAATTTTTCTCTGGCCTCTGGGAATGGACGCTTTCACACGGTGTAACACACAGGTCCACACATAAGTCTTTCTTAAAAAGAGTATGAACATATCGGCCCACAAAAGTTCTTTTTCTGGCTGATCTCAGACTCTCAAGTCAAATAAACATTTAGGAAGACTTGGCTCATCTTTCCACTGGATGAGGGCGGGCCACCACTGTCCGATTCTTCCTCTGCCTTTACCTGAACTTGAGGACGCCGACATCCTAGTAGTGACTTATTGCCTTGAGCACTGCTTTATCATGACTGGGGTGTGGCTCAGTGGCAGGGCATGTGCTTAGGACATAGTCAGTCCTGAGTTTGATCCCCAGGACCACAGAAACAAGCTAAGGGAGAAAAACAGTCCACCCTGAGTCACAAACATAACCCTGAGGGTGGCCGTTCTGTGTATAAAGCATCTATGCCAAAGAGAGAAACTTGGACATGGCACAGGAGAGACTCATCCTGTCTCTGTGAACACAGGGAACCTGAAGCCCTGTGTTAAAATAGCCGACCACGCGCTTCCCAGGAAGAAAGGGTGTCTGGCTAGACCACAGGCGCATAGCCCATTCCCACTCTTGGTGAGAACATAATTATGTACACCAGCTCTGCACTGCTTATGATGTCCAAGTTACGTGGGGATTTCTAGAATGTCGATGGTGTCTTTCTTCACATGGGTAGTCGCCATGTTATTGTCCATAACGTTTTACACGCCTTAAGTCTGTCTTAAGAAAAATGTCAGGTTCCCCGGAGGTGTGTAGCCGAGTTGACGGCTTGTCCGCGGCGCAGTCATGTCTTCTCTCCATCTTTTCTTGGTCCAGGCCGACCTCCTGGGTGCTGTGGCCCAGCTGTAGCGCTGTTATGAAGTTGGATCATCCCACTCTGGCTTCTGAGAAGGCGGTTTCTCATAGCAGCCAGTTTTCTTTGGTTATATTTCTTTGAACTGAAAAGTAGAAGGTTGTTAAGGAAGGTCTGTAGTCACTGTTCTAGCTGCTGGTACACAGATCAAAAGGAGCAAGCACCTAGAAAGCTGAAGCAGGGAAGTCACTGTGGATCCGAGGACAGTCTGGTCTATATTGTGTGATTTGAAGGTAGCCTGGGCTACAGAACAAGACCCTGTCTTTAAAAAAAAAAAAAAAAAAAAAAAAGCTGCTCATCCAAAATGCTTATTATTGTACATTTCTTTTTTGTTATGGCTATACCAGCTGGCCAGTGAACTCTGGGTCATACTTTATGTAGGTTCTGGAGCTCTGAACTCAAGTCCTCCTTCAGAACTGTTTAATTACAGCTCACTTGTAGGGATGAATCACTGGTTCAGAGCTTTTAGTTAGCTTTGGTAAATTGAAATAGACCATTGTCAAGCAGGGCTTAGTGAAAAAGCACATGTGAGGGCCTGTCCTCTGTGTCAGAGTACTGAATCAATAAGCTGTTGCCATTTCAGTTCTGGATATAGTTTGAAATGGCACACACCTTTTTTCCCCAGCATTTGGGAGACAGAGGCAGGGGGATCTCTGTGAGTTCAAGGTCAGCCTGCTCAACCAGGTGACTTCCAGGACAGCCAGGGCTACATAGAGACCATATTTCAGAAAACTTCAAAGAAAGAAAAGAAATGCAGTTGCATTAGTAACATATAATTTTTAAATATATAATTTTAAAAAGTGAGTTACTTACATTTGAGTTCCCGATAACATGACCATACTCTTTCATTCTTAATTGCTGGTTGCTCAGCAGTCGTGGGAAGGAAGCTAAGGGCCAGACAGGCTGTTTCTTTAAAGCCCCTCTGGATTTGTAGTTTTCCTTCAAATGCAGAACTAGCTGAGGAGCCTTGGAGCACAGAGACCTGGAAGACTTAATTCTTCACCAGTGGAGTTGTAGAGAAAGCCTAGGCATGTGCAGGATTTGCAGTCTGTGTTTAACAAGCTGGAATCACTGATTAATGACCAAATGCATCGTGGAGACATTCAACTTCTGACCCCCCAAATATTTAAGCAGGGATGATCTGTTGCTGGGAGACAGTAGCAAAATATTTTCTGAAAGTCACCAGCTTCCTCCTTTTGTCAAGAGTAGAGGATACTTTGGAGCTGATCTGTGCTATGAATAGGGAGGAGTCTGAGTCCCTGGAGTGACCTCAGCGCCACTGTAACACTTACAGCTTGAGCAAGCTTGATGTTAAGGCTGTCTCACCTGAACCCACTTTCTATGTTTTCTGTGCTTTTAATGGATGGTTCCCTAAAAGTTCCATGATGACCCGGGGGTTTGTTTTTCCCATTGCCTGTCTTGGGGTGTGGCCTGGCTGCTGCCTGCTGGGTTGTGTGGGAAGAGAGAGACTCAAGTTTGTGGGTGCATAAAAAGGACAGTGACCATCTGTGCTGGCAAGTGACAGAAGCTAGACTCATCTGGGATGAGGGACTGCCCTCATCAGATTAGCCTATGGGTAAGCCAGTGGGGACATTTTCTTTCTTTTCTCCCCGCGCCCTCCCCACCCCCTTGGTTTTTTTGAGACAGGGTTTCTCTGTGTTACCCTGGCTGTCCTGGAACTCACTCCGTAGACCGAGCTGGCCCTGAACTCAGAGAACAGCTGCCTCCCCATTGCCGAGGTTAACAGCAGTGGGGCATTTTCTTGATTAAGGTGGGAGGGCCCGGCCCATTGTGGGTGATGCCATCCCTGGGCAGGCAGTCCTGGGTTCTGTAAGAGAGCAGGCTGAGCAAGCCATGAGGAGGAGGCCAGGAAGCAGCGCCCCTCCATGGCCTCTGCATCAGCTCCTGCCTCTAGGTTTTTGCTTTGAGTTCTGGACCTGGCTTCCTTGCATGATGGACTATAACTGTATAAACTAGAAGGTGAAATAAGCCCTTTCCTCTCCAAGTTGCTTTTGGTCATGGTGTTTTAGCATAGCCATAGAAACCCAAGACACCATCTTAGAGTTTGCACAGAAAACCAGTCAGGCTTCATTGGGCAGCACAGCTGGACAGGATGGAAGAGAACTAGAGAGAGGCCCATCCTAGACAAGGTTAGGCCGAGGAAAAGCAAAGCAAGAAAATGGCCACCTCGGAGGCTAGAGGGGAGGTGTGCTGTTGCCGTGAACAGGTGTCATCCCAGATCACCATGGAGTCAGGCAGCTGTTCTGTCGATGGTGTTGGTACCTCACCACACCCAGAGGGTCATAGATGGCAGGAGCAAGAGTGTGAGCACCCTCCTGAGGCTGGCAGAGGCAGAGAGGGAAGCCACTCTGGTCAGGCTGGGGTGCCCAGTGGAAATTTACCTTTAATACTGAAAGGTGATTAATGTTTTCATCATTGAGTGAAACCAAAGGTTCTTCACATGCCCTGTCCAAACATCACACAAGTGTGTAGTGTAATAATGGGGACCTCCTCACCCTGACCCCCCACACCATGAGGTGGTATCCTTAGGCAGATAACTAGTGTAGATGGTTGGGGGTTTTTTGTACATTCACTCTTATATGTTTGTACACACAACTGATTTGGTGTTCAGGAAATGAAATCATGCTATACATACTCCTGAAGCCTCTTCACAAACATGCCTGTCAGACATCTTCCATGGCAGTCATGTTATTTAATGACTCTCTACTTACTGATATTTGAAGTAATTCACTTAAAGTCATATTTTCATATTCCCATGAATATCTCATAAAATGTCTGTTGAGTTTAAGAAAATGTTTTTAAGATTATTTTTTTTTACATGTATGAGTGTTTGTCTACAGGTATGTATGTGAAACACATGCATGCAGTGTCTGAAGAAGAGAATGTCAGATTACCTAGAACTGAAGGCATACATAGTTCTTAGGTGGGTGTCAGGAAATAATCCAAGGCCTTCTGCAAGAGCAGTTAAATACTCTTCCCCACTGAGCCATCTCTCTAGCCAGCAAATATATCTTGATGGAAGATTACATTTGAATTTTGGCAAGTAATGATGGAGATTTTTTATTATATATATATTTTTTTATTTGTTTGTTTATTTGGTTGGTTGGTTGGTTGCTTTTCATGTTTTAAAACAGGGTTTCTCTGTAGCCCTGGCTGTCCTGGAACTTGCTATGTAGACCAGGCTAGCCTTGACCTTACGCCTGCCTCTGCTCCCAGGGTGCTAGGATTAAAGGCGTATGCCATCAACCCCACCTGCAAATGAAATTGAATGACATAAAACATACGTCATCCTATGTACATATGTACATATAGACATGATTGTTTTAGTGATTATCACACCTTATCCAATGCAGGTAATACTTAATATCTTGCCCTCGTGTATATGAGCTAATTGGAAAAATTACATAAATATTTCTAAGGCCTTATCGCGTAATATGCAATTATTGGAATTTAAATCGTGTTATTTGCAATTTTAAAAACTTTTTTTGTAGCGGTGCCATGTGATAGACATTTTAGTACAGGAGAAGTGCAGGAAAAGCAGAGACTAAATACATTTTCTCCGGTTCTCCTTGAGTCATTTACACATACATGCTTACATATATAAGTATACTTCACATAGTTCTGTGTTTCTACAGATTGGGAAAGTACTTTCTGAGTAAATAGATGTTTAATTTTAGGGTTAAAGAAGCCGAAAAGGGGGTTTAAAATTTAGCCATCAGTCCTCCCAGATCAAAGTTTCTTCTGCAAAGGAAGGCCAAGGAAGCCTGGAGGGTAGAATGAGCCGCTCTACAAAGCACAGACTGACCAGATGGCCTTCCCTAGCCACGGGAACTCTTGATGAAACTCAGAACTCTTGGAGGCAAGTCAGGCTCTTTTCCGCAACTGGACTGGATATAATTTGAGGGTAGGACTCACATCTGTGCCGGTCTTCAATTAGAGGTGCAAAGTCAGTAGTTAGTTCCTAGAAAAATGTCCAGAGGTTATCCTAAACACCATTACTGCCTTGACACCAGGCATAGTGGCACGGACCTTTGGTCTCAGCACTCAAAGTTGCAGAGGCAGGTGGGTCTCTGTGAGTTCAAAGCCACCCTGGTCTAAGTAAGTTGTTCCAAGCAGCCAGGGCTACAACAGAGAGGCCCTGTCTTAAAACAAATTACTGTCTTGGGGAGAAAATAAGTATTTGTACAAAAAACAGGTTAGCCATCCTTTATCTAAAAATTCTTGAAAGCTGACTTTTGGGATGTTGAAATGTTTGTGTATGTACAGAGAGCTTCATTGAAGATGGGATAGTGAACATGAGTTGTTTCTCACACACTCTATACATGGAACCGGAAGGCAGTTCCATACAGTACTTTCAGAGCTCCTGCATTTTGAAAAATGCATACCTGACTTCCCTTGAGGTCAGGTATGGAATTTTCCACTCCTGGCATCAGATTAGTGCTCAGAAAGTTTGGGGTTTTGAAGTGTTTTGGCTCTTGGCGAAGTTCAGAAAGCTCAAAACTGTGATGTGTACATTGTATCCTCTTTGATCTTAACTATGTGCTGAAAATACTTAATAACAGATCAGAGGCTGGCCTGGTGGGGCTACAGTATGCAGACTGACTCAAAACAAAGGAAATGACGTGACTAGCTCAAGACAACTGTATCTTAAATTTTATTTGTAGACTTATTTATCGCTTGTGTAATATGTCCTAAGGCTGATTCCCGGTCTTGGACCTCTGCATATTAAGTGTGCTCCTTTAGTGAACAGGGCCTGGTCCCTGGACATGCAGCCTGTCTACAGAGGTTCTTGCTCATGTGCTTTCTTGGCATCATGGTGGGTACCTGTTGCCTCATTCCTGTTCCTTTGCTCTAATCTCTTACACTAAGAAAATATTGATTGGAGAAGGCTGATCTCCCCTCTGGGATCTTGCTGCCTTGCAGGACAGACGGGCGCCGGGAACAACTGGGCCAAGGGCCACTACACGGAGGGCGCGGAGCTGGTGGACTCGGTGCTGGACGTGGTGCGCAAAGAATGTGAGCACTGCGACTGTCTGCAGGGCTTCCAGCTGACGCACTCGCTGGGCGGCGGCACGGGCTCGGGCATGGGCACGCTGCTCATCAGCAAGATCCGAGAGGAGTACCCGGACCGCATCATGAACACCTTCAGCGTCATGCCGTCGCCCAAGGTCTCGGACACCGTGGTGGAGCCCTACAACGCCACGCTGTCGGTGCACCAGCTGGTGGAGAACACGGACGAGACCTACTGCATCGACAACGAGGCCCTCTACGATATCTGCTTCCGCACGCTCAAGCTGACCACGCCCACCTACGGGGACCTCAACCACCTGGTGTCGGCCACCATGAGTGGCGTCACCACGTCGCTGCGCTTCCCGGGCCAGCTCAACGCCGACCTGCGCAAGCTGGCCGTCAACATGGTGCCCTTCCCGCGCCTGCACTTCTTCATGCCCGGCTTCGCCCCCCTCACAGCCCGGGGCAGCCAGCAGTACCGGGCCCTGACGGTGCCGGAGCTCACCCAGCAGATGTTCGACTCCAAGAACATGATGGCCGCCTGCGACCCGCGCCACGGCCGCTACCTGACCGTCGCCACGGTCTTCCGGGGCCCCATGTCCATGAAGGAGGTGGACGAGCAGATGCTGGCCATCCAGAACAAGAACAGCAGCTACTTCGTGGAGTGGATCCCCAACAACGTCAAGGTGGCCGTGTGCGACATCCCGCCGCGCGGCCTCAAGATGGCCTCCACCTTCATCGGCAACAGCACCGCCATCCAGGAGCTGTTCAAGCGCATCTCCGAGCAGTTTTCGGCCATGTTCCGCCGCAAGGCCTTCCTGCACTGGTTCACCGGGGAGGGCATGGATGAGATGGAGTTCACCGAGGCCGAGAGCAACATGAACGACCTGGTGTCTGAGTACCAGCAGTACCAGGACGCCACGGTCAATGACGGGGAAGAGGCTTTTGAAGATGAGGATGAAGAAGAGATCAACGAGTAGGGGGCCTCCGGACGCCACCGTGCACGCCTGCTCTTTTCTCAGCTCTGGTGGTGTGGGAATGATGTCATGGTCTAAGCTTGTCACAGGCCCCTCTCAAACCAAACACGCCGTACTGTTCCCCAGGTTACCTGGACCGGAGAGCTTTCCTTTACCGGAGAATTGGCAGTCCCCGCAGATCAGGGACATTTGTACAGGACCACTGAAAGCAAAGTAGGGGGCCGTACAGGGCTAAAGGAAGTGACCAAGTGCCCAGCCATCAGAGCTAGCAGGGAGGTTAGAAAAAGGGTTTGTTTTTCATCTTTGGTGATAAAAACTAAAGCCGCAGTGTTGCCTTAAATTGAATACACAATATGGAACTTTATGACAATCCATTCATAATAAAATGCTAAACCTGTTCCTTGGTCTCTTGAACTTCATCCAAGCAACGGGATATGTAGGTCTCATTGTGAAATACCCACAGACCTCCTACCAAAATACCTCATCTATCCTGGAAATAGCTGTTTGGAGTAGGGCCTGTTGTGAGTCGGGCTTTAAGTGCTAACCACTCAGCTAAACCTTGCCATTCCTGTGCAGAAAAGGGTAAAAGGTGAGGTGGGTACCACTGACATCCCTGTATGTGCAACTTTGTGACATTTTCCCAACAAGAGAAACACTACTCTCCTGCCCCTACGCTTGCCAGAATAGGACCTCTGTAATTGTGAGACAGGTGGGAACCACCGCATGAGGGCAGGAGAACCCCTGGGCCCTTGTCTCAGCTTTACCTGTCAGTACTGAACATTCTAACAAGCCTCTGAGGGCCGGTTCCTCCCTTGTTCTAGAGGCAACCTGGTCTCTGGCCAGTATTTCTCTCAGTAATGGCTCAAGTTCCATTACTGCTTCTCTGTCAAAGATCCCACCTCGTAAGAGTTCGTCTACCACCAAATACCCTGATGACTACGTAGGCCTTACAACCTAAAACAGTTCCCCGTTGACCTGCTCCCTGAAAGCATCCAGTGGAGAGGAAATAAGGTCTTGTGTGGTCCTACAAATGACCAGGCAGAGCATAAATGCTGGTGAGCTGAGGGGCCAAGGTGCATGCATCTCATCCACTTGCAAAGTAGCCATGGGCTGGCGTGTGCGCCATCAAGAACAGCTCCTGCCTCCCCTGGAAGATGCCCCAGGGATGGGAACGCCATTGTAATCTGTCTAAAAGGGCATGGCCACCACATCAGCATTACACAAGGCACGGGGCTCACACAACCCCCGCACTCAGAAAACTAAAGCAGGATGTTGACAGCACGCACTGTTCTTCCAGATCCCAACAGCCATGTCAGGTAGCTCATAACTCCAGCTCCAGGGAATCTGTACTCACACCACTTAAAGGCTGGAGAGACACTAAGAACACTGCTGTTCTCTCACAGGACCCAGGGGCCATTGCCAGCGTCACATCCAAGGCAGCTTACAGTTGTCTGCAACAGCAGTCTCTGGAGATCTGACAGCTAGGACATCTACGCTCAAACAATGGCATATGAAGCCGAGAGTCGACCCTCACAGTGCAATCTTTCTTGATTTTGTTTTTCAAGACAGGATTTCTGTTTTAGCCTTTTCTGTCCTGAAACTCACGCTAGACTGGGCTGGCCTCTATCCGCCTGCTTCTCTCTGTATTTCCAGAGTGCTGGAATTAAAGGTGTGTGCCGCCACCACCACCAGGCACAGTGCAATCTTTATGACCCCCTCTGATGATTGACGACAGCAGCAGTTACCATGCACACCTCCAGCGCCACCAGGGACCAAGATCTGACCTCAAGATGGCTCAGGGCAGCCTTGCCCAGGCGGCACAGTATGCACCTGGTCATTGTGTTAGGAAGAATCGAGCTGAATCAGCTCTTGCAGCTGCTCCCCAAACTGATTCTGGGATCCAACAGCACCAGACCAGGAAATGAGCGTGGAAGGCTGGAGCTCTCTGTGGTAGCTAATGAGGGCAGCAAGTGAGACCCTGAGGAATTCATCTCCAAAGACAAAAACACTTAATAATTCTTGACACTTTTTTCTAAACACAAGCACAGCATAGTGACCCTTCACATATTCAGGAAAAAAGTACAATGTCCACCTTTTATTTCTGATGTAAAGAATCCATATTTACACAATACATTCATGTTTTTAAATATGTTACAGTTCTCTATAGAAAACCATTCCAATAAAACAGCAACAAGTGATCTGAATTCAAATTTTAAAATATTTGGTTGAATCAAAATATTCTTATTGGGATTCCAACTGAGTTTCACAGCACATCTGCAGAGATATCAAAGGAGGAGGAATGAAGAGTGGGTGATGGGGAAAGATTCTTCTCCCACATAGTAGGATTCCACAGGACAGGTGGTGCTGTCTCTCCTGGTCCAGCCACTGTTTATGGGGCCAAGGCAGAGGGGCAGGGGAGTCCCCATCCGAGCCCTGGGCAGTGCTGGCCCTCTGCAGCCCTCTCAGCCTGGCTGAGTCAGCGGCTGGCTGGGCATTAGGGCTGTTGTTCGGAAGGCTGCGACTGCTGAAGCTGCAGCCTGGCACTCTGGGAGGGCACAGTAAAGGGCTCCGGCCCTGGACCTAGCTGCCGACCTTCTCATTCAGGGGCTCCTCCTTCTCCTTCTCTTTTTCCCGCTCCTTGTTCCAATCCTGCAGGCCCTCAGGAAGAGACGTGTCCTCATCCAAGCTGCCAGTGCCTTCCACAAATTCTTCGTATGTGGACTTCTCTGTAAATGGTCTGGGGCCCAGTAGTTCAACCATATCATTCTTATCTAATACCTCTTTTTCTAACAGTAAAAGAGCAACCTGAAACACAAGCAATTTCTATTAAGTTACTCAGCAAAATCTGCTCAAAAGCTAAGATTTTTTTACTCACAGCTGACCTCTTTCTAATAGAAACCTAAGGGGCTGGGGAGATGGCTCAGCGATTGGAATGCTTGCTGCTCTTGCAGAGGGTTTGGGTTCAGTTCCCAGCACACCACCATCTCATAACTCCAGTTCCAGGGGGTCAATTCCTCCTCGTCATTGAGAGCACCAGACATACACATTGCGCACATACATACGTTCAGGCAAACACTCACATACATTAAAAACTTTAATACTGAAAAATAAAGACAAAAAGAACCTAAGATAATGGAACATGTCTCATAAATAAGGTCACATAATTTTAGAGTAAGATGTGACCTGTATGGAAGTCACAAACATCACCGTAAGCAAACAGTGGTGACTTACTCCTGTTACTCCAGTACTCAGGAGGCAGAGGCAGAGGAATCACAGCAAGACTGATGCCAGCGTGGTCTACACAGTGAGTTCCAGGCCAGCCAGGGCTACACAGCAAAATCCTGTCTCAAAAAGCAAACAAGGCCTGTAAGAAGGCTCAGCAGGTAAAGGCACTTGCTGAGCAGCCCTGATGACCTAAAGTTAATTTCGGGAACCCACACACAGGTGGAAGGAGAGAAGCAACTCGACAGAATTTCATCTGATTGGCATCTGTGTCTATGCACACGCGCACACATTCACACACGGCAGTGGGCAGAGAATTACCCACGTGCTGGCCCCACCTTCTCCACGTCAGCCTTCTTCTCTGTGAGAAGAGCCACAGTTCTTTTATAGGCTTCGTTGATGAGTATCCTCACTTCGTCATCTATCATCCTTGCGGTGGCTTCACTGTAAGGCTTCTCTAAAACCATGTCCCCCTGGCGTGGGAGGTCAAAGGAGATCTGTCCCACCTTCTCGTTCATGCCAAACTGAACAATCTGAAAAAGATCAGAACTGAAGGTTACACAGAGAACCTTTACCCTTAAAGGTTTACAGAGGCCAGGGGCTGGTGAAGTGGATACGCTGTAGATGGCGGCAGAATGGGAGCACACTCAGGACACAACGGTAGACAAACGGTGGGCAAACTGCAGCAGCTCTAAGCCTGCAGGCTATTCCTCTAGTGGAGGGAAGTGAAGAGCCAGAAGCTCTTGGTCAGATCAAACAGCCAACAAGTTCTCCCTATGAAGACAGTCTCAGCCCAAGCCCATGGGACCCAGGGCGACACCTGCATTTTTTTCACAAAGAGTCCATGGAGCCAAGGGACAACATGAAGAGACCGCTGTACTGTGACCCATGGGAGGTCTAAAACTCAACAGCACTGCGTGAGGGAGAAGCTTCTGGAAATGAAAAGAGAAGGCCCAGGGCTGGAGAGATGGCTCAACGCCTGAGAACACTGCATGCTCGAACTGGCACAGAGGCTCTCCAGTATCTGTGACTCCAGTTCCCACAGAGAGGGAAAGCACAGGTTCCCCACATTACCACATGCTAGCCCTCCCCACTTCTGAGATCAGAATGGACAGCAAGTGGATGTGAAGTTACTATGAAAAAAAGACACAAGATGCAGAATAATGTTTCCAGGGAAGAAAAGTAGGATGCAAATACAGGTCTACAGCAGAGGAAGCTGTGAACCACTGTTCCAGAAATGAAACAAGCAGGGGGAAGCAGAAAAGACTCCATCAATCAGATACAGAACTCATGAGGTGCTAGAAGGCAGGAAAAACCTACACACGGGAGAAAAAAAATACTGTTTACAAGAGTCAACTAGAAATAAACAAGAGCAAATAATAAGCAATAATGCCTAGGAGGTAATAATATTAACATTAAAAATGACTAGGTAGGCCAGGCATGGTGGCACATGTCTGTAATCCCAACATTCAGGGAGGCAGAGGCAGGTAGATCTCTGTGAGTTTGAGGCCAGCCTGGTCTACAAAGCCAGTCCAGGACAGCCAAGGCAACACAGAGAAACCCTGTCTTGAAAAAACAAACAAACAAACAAACAAACAGAAAAACTAGTTAGAAAATGTTATTTTCAAAATAAGACATAGAAGAAAGGCAAAGAGCTGCTTCAACAGAGAGCAGTTCTCAAAGAAGCCATTCATCCCAGCCCACTGCTGGGGCTGTGGAAGCCTGCGGGGGAAGCTGAAGAAAACAGGGATGGTTACAGGTCAGGAGAAAGGCTGATGCTGGGGGAACGGCAAGGGACAGGCCGTGGGGAGATCCTGAGGTCAGCTGTCGAGCTGCTGTGGGAACCTGGAGCTTAAAAATTAAACTTTAGGGCTTTTAAACAGGGCCAGGATTTGGTTCCTGGCACAGATGGGGCAGCTCGCAATCGAAACTCCATTTCTAGGAGGCCCAATTGCCTCTGTGGCCCCAAGGGCACTAGGCACACATGTTTAGCACATGCATATACATAGCCAAAACATTCGTATAGCACAAATGACAAAAGGAACCTTTTTAAAAATTAAACTTTGTATTATTTGTATGTGTGTCTGTACCCATGAGTCTGGGTGCCCTTAGGGGCCAGTGGTGCCAGATCTAGAGTTATAGGCAGTTGTAAGATGCCCAACATGAGTTCTGGGGCGAGAACTTGGATCCTCTGCAAAGACAGTATGAACTCTTAACAGCTGAGCCATGTCTCCAGCCCCCAGAGTGGATTTAAGAAAGAATCTCTGCTGCAAAAACCTAAAGCAGTGAAACATCTGTGTGGCCTCAGTAATCCACAAAGGCTAATTTTCCAAGCAGAGCCCAGTCCCAAGGCCTCACCTGGGCATAGGCACTCTGGGTGACCTTCTTCAAGTCATCCTGGGCACCGGTTGTAATTCTTCCAAAGAAGATCTCCTCGGAGACACGGCCACCCAGAGTCATGCACATCCTGTCCAGCAGCTGCTCCTTTGTGTACAGATACTGCTCCTTTGGCAAGTACTGAGCATAGCCCAGTCCCTTACCACGGGGGATGATGGACACCTGCGGTAGGAAGTGCACAGTGAGGGCCCACAGTCCTGAGCAGAGTGTGTTCAGGGAGACTCGCGGATGAGAAGACGCACAGTGCTGGGCTGCACATGCGCTCTAGTGCTTGAGAGCTAGTGATGGCCAGGAGAGAAACAGCCTCACCTCAGAGCTCCAGAAAGCACATTCTGCCTTACGTAAAGGCAGACTAAAATCAGTCTTTCAGTTAAGAGTCCTGATGACTGCTCCTCTGGCAGACCACAGAACTGACTCAACTCTGGTACAACCACTTGTGTCTCAGAGGACAAAGGGGACAGTGGACCAAGATGCTCAAGGGTTTTCATTCTCCTCCCAGATCCCTTTTATGAAACTAGGCAAGTTCCTTTTTCTTTAGAAATTAATTGTATTGGAGGAGGATTTTTCTATATAAAGTGTAACCACTTTAAGTATAAATCAAGGAGTTTTATAAACAACTTCCAACCACAACTAGTATATAAAATACTGCCACTTTGCCCCCAAGTTGCCATTCAGAGCCCCAAGCAACCACATGCATGCTTACAGGCAAGTGGACCCTTTCTGGAATTGGCATGTAAATGGCACTGTACAGTATGGACTTTGTGTCTGGTTTCACTGTTTCTGAGATTGATCAATACAGCTGTGTGTACTGACAACAGTGTGTACACCTCCTCATTTTTACTGCTTTATAGGATGCCGCTGGGTAAACATATCAGGTATCCATTCTTTGCTTTGTGAGACAAGGTCTCACACTTGCCCAAGATGGCCTTAAACTTGTGTCATATGTTAATCCTACTGCTCCAGCCTTCAAAGTGCTGGGATTATAAACATGCACACACACACCCCCAACACACACACACACACACACACACACACACACACACACACAGATTCCATTTCATTTTGATGGACAGCGGATGGTTTCCAGCTTAATGACACTATAAATATAGCAGAAAATCCTTGTGTGAAATCCATTCTCATCCATCTTGGGTGAGGACCACTTGATCACTTTTATAGGAGCCAGCAAACAGAGCTTACCTGTCAGCCATGCACACATTAAGTGGCTCTGATATCTAGTTATTATTCCTTTGCAATTTCCTGCCTTAATGTCCATTCATATGTCTTATTCTATAAAGTCCATATGGACATCTTGCCCACTACATTATGGTGTTGACTTTAGGTTTTGCTTTTCCAGATATAACTCCTTTGTCACACATATCACTGCAAATATTTTCAGAATGTAGACTTTCTCTCCTCCCCCTTTAAATGATTACATTTTTGAGGCAGGGAATCACCGTACAGCCCAGGCAGCCTGAAACTCCTGATCGCCCTGCCTTTGCCTCCTGAGTGTGCCACCATGTGCTCACCCTACTGTTGACATTTCTTAATGACATTTCTCAGGACAAGAGTGCCGTCTGTCTGTTTCTACTTCCTGAGTCAGGGTCTTACTATGTTGCCAGGCTGGGCATAGGCTGGTCACGTGCTCTGCCACTGGGCTGCATCCCCCAGTAGTGCTGGTTTCTCTATGTAGCCCAGACTGCCCTTAAGTTTAAAATCTTCTCGCCTCTGCTTCTCAAGTGCTGAGATGATAGGCATGTGATACCATCAAAGACTAAGTTTCACATTTCAGTCCTATTTATTAACTTTGTTTCTTTTCATTTATTTATTGACCAATTCTGTGTGTGTGTGTGGCTGTATGCATGTGAGAATATGTTCTCTTATTCCCCATCACGTGGCTCCTGGTATTGAACTCAAATTGTCAGGTTTGGTAGCAAGCACCTGAGCCATCCTTCATCAACTTTTTCAGTTTATGCTTTTTGTGTTCTAAGAAAGTTTTTTTTTTTTCTATATTTTCTGTGAGAAGCTTTATCATTTAAAATTTTAGCTTTTTAGTTTTCTATTTGTTTTCTGGAATATGATGCAAGGGTCAATGTTCACTTTGTTCGTATGAATGCAGTTTTCAGCATCATCACATGCTGAGCAGACAATCAATCCTTCCTTCCTTCTCTTCCTCCCTGTCTTCCTCTTTTCTGACTTCACGAAGACAGTCTCAAAAGGCCAGACTGACTTCAAAAGTCGAGAATGACCTTAAATTTCTCATCTTCCTGCTCCTGCCCCCAAGAGCTACTATTACAGGCTTGCACCATCACAGCAGCCTCCCAGCTTGAGAACTGCCAGGAATGTGGTACCTGCGGCCTGCTGACCTCACCAGCACCACAGACCCTAACCCAGCAGTGCCCAGTGTGTAGCTGGGTAGTGTCACCCCCCACCTAGCTGCTCCCACTGTTCTTGCTGTGTTTTTGGCTTCACAATTTGAAAAAAGAAAAAAGAAAAAAAAAAAAAAAGGAAAAAAAAAAAGACCTCATTTGGGCTGAGAGTGTGGCTCAGTTTCTAATTGTTTGCCTAGGATGTGTATGGCCCCAGGTTCTGCAAAAGAATGTCTGCTAAAATCATAACAGTCTGTAATGAAGCCACAGATCAGTTTGGGAGAAACAGCATATGATTCTATGTACAGAATACACTTTTATTTATTCCTTAATTCAATGTGTGAACCCTATGATGTTTTTTAAATTATTTCATGTGTTGAGAATCTGATAATGCAATTGAAACTTTTCCCCCCATCTTCTGAGATAAGGTCTTACTATGCAGCTGTGGCTGACCTGTAACTTGCTATGTCAATCAGGCTGGCCTCATATTCAGAAAGACCAACCTGCCTCTGCATCCACATGTTGGGATTAAAGGTACCATACCTGGCAACAATAGAATTTTTAACTTTGCATTTTCCAAAAAACTAAAAACTAAAATTATTTTCCAATTTTCCATTAACAAATACCGACATAGCACAGATCTTTGTATATTAGCCCTGGCTCCTGCACATCTGCTACCTCTCCGTATATCCTCAGGTATTTTATGTGTATATGAATGTACCCCATCTAGACGCTTCTTTTTTAGCTGACCACAGGGCAGCTAGGCGGCTGCCTTTCAGCCTCTGTGCTCAACTGTGCGATGAAGCAGCTGAAAGCTCCCCAGAGGGAGACCTCGCCAGCCTCTGCGTGTTCTGGCCAGGGTCATACACTGTTCGTGCACAGTTCTATCAACCAGCCAGATCTGGTCAGTTTCTGCCCAGATCTGGGTTTCAATGCTGCAGTGTATCTTGTTTCTAGATTTTTCCTGTTAATTTCCTGTATTTTTGGAATACTGAACTCTGTTCTCTGCCACCTCAAGATGGCCAATACCTTCAGCCACTGAGGTATAGTTACAGAAACCCCTCAGGCCAGAGCTGCACACTTCCAATCCTCACTGCCAAAACTGTTTACAATGGGCCAACTCTGTACTGTTTTTGGCTACTTTCTGGCTTTGGTTTTCTGAACCAGGCATAGTAAGTAGAACAGGCCTTACTCTCAGCTCCTTAAGAGGCTGAGGGCAGAAGAGTGAAATTTCAAGCCCTGCTTTGGCTACAGAGAAAGTTCAAAGACAATCTACGAAACTCAGTGAGATTCTACCTCAAAACAAAAAGTAAAGGGAGGGGTTCAGTCAGTAAAATGTTTGCTCTGCAAGCATTAGGACCTGCATTTAGATGCCCAGCACCTACCTAATAACCTTGTGTTATGTGCCTGTAATCCCAGCACTTAGATGGCACAGGCAGGAGGACCCCTGGGACTTGCTGTCAGCTAGTTTGACTGCATCAGCGAGCTCCAGATGAATGGGATGCTATGTTATAAATGTTGATTGTTGTAGCAAGAGAAACATACAGAGCTATAAATGGAATCTCTTATGTACTGTATGGATGCAATGCCTATCAATTAAAAAAACCTATGGCCTATGGCTGAGGCAGGAAATGGGCGCGACTTCCAACAGGCAGAAGGGATTCTGGGATAGAGTCAGGCACATGGGATTCAGCCAGCAAGGTGTGAGGAAGATGGAGGCATGGTGTCTGAGCTCAGGCAACCAGCCATGCAACAGAATGTAGATTAGTATAACAGGTTATTTTAAGTTATGAGCTAGTCAGAGAAGAGCCTGTTATATGGCCTAGGTATTTGTAAAATAATAATTGAGTCTCATGAGTTGTTAGCCTAGGAGCTAAGGGATGAGAGGAAATAGAGAAAGACGCTCAACACTGACCTCTGGCTTCTACATTCAAGTGCACACGTGGGCAGGTGTATGCGAGCAGCTACGTGAATGCATACCCACATATGCACCACACATACTTACAAAATAAAATAAAATTTTGAAAGGGCGGGTATAGCTCAGTGGTAGGCACTTATCCAGCAGGTATGAGGCGCTAGGTTCAATCTCCAGGGTGGCAAAGTTTTCTGTCTGAGTACGTGCTGCACCCGCAGGAAGGTTAAGCTCTTCACTCAGGGTTCGCCCTTTCTGCTACATCTCTCCAAAGCCACACTGCAGCTGCTATCTCCTGACTGAGGGTACCCCTTTGCAGTCACTGCTCTGCTTAAGTAGGCTTAATTGGCCTACTGTAACACACGTTGTGGCACCTTTAAGAGTGGGTCTGCGTGCTCCAGATACCAGCCGGCGACGGCGTGGCCTGCTTCATGGTAAGCCACAGTCTTCTTCTCCTCAGGCTGTAGAACTTGAGTTTTTTTCTCCAAGCCTAACAATAACAAAACCCCAAACCAGTTTTAGTGACAATGACATTAATGAAGCAGTGCTATATATTTCCTTACCTAAGATGTAACTTAACAACTGAGCTGCCTCACACACCACTTAACACCTTGACTGTCACCAGCCTTTGACCTGAGTAATACTCAGCTGCCTTACCTCCAATCACACGCTCAATCGCTTGTTCAAAGTGCTTCTCATTAATGGCATCTGAAAGGTGTCTTGCAGCAATCAAAGCAGCTTCATTGCAGACATTGGCAACATCAGCTCCTACAAAGTGAACACACAAAATCATGCTCAAACCAACTAGTCATACACTAGGGAGAACCAAACCCACACAGATCATATCGACCAGGAGACTGAGAAGGGTTTAACTGAAATACAATTCAAGGTGTAAGAACCTTAAGCCATTCTAGTATTAAATACAACCCTACATGATCTTGGCCTGTGAGCTAAGACAAGAGAACTAGTAGTAAACAGATAACTGCAGACAACTATTTATCTTAATAGATAATATGGTTCATGTAATGGCAAACTATGAGAGCGTTTTTAAATTTTTATTTTATTTTATTTTTTATGGTGTATGAGTATTTTGCCTACATGTATGTCTGTACACCAATTGCATGCAGTACCAACAGAGGCCAGTAGAGAGCACTGGAGTTACAGACTATTGTTAGTTGTGTGGGTGCTGGGAGTCAAAGCTGGGTCCCTTGGAAGGGCAAAAAGCACTTAACTACCAAGTTTTCTCTCCAGGCCAATGACAGTACTTTTAAATGTTCATTACTTTTCTTAGTTTCACCCAT
Source organism: Meriones unguiculatus (assembly GCF_030254825.1). Taxonomy (NCBI): domain Eukaryota; kingdom Metazoa; phylum Chordata; class Mammalia; order Rodentia; family Muridae; genus Meriones; species Meriones unguiculatus. The sequence continues at coordinate 22,001,210 of NC_083350.1, read as the reverse complement.
CTTTGCTGAGAAAATGACTTATGGGCATGTTAGACAACATGCTTATATAACACAATAAACACGCATCAAAATAAACTAAGTTTGGATAACAAAACACCTATAGAATATTTCATCCAACAAATACAGAGCTCACAAATCAAGAATCAAAACGACTTCTCATCGCTTACCAGATCACTGTGAAATAAAGCTAGAAGTCAACAGCAACACAAACTATAGAAACAGACAACAAACTCTTGAAGAACAAGTCAAAACCTCGCTGAGATCCCAGGTTACACCCCTAGGATCACCACAATAAAAGAATAAATGAACTACATGTAGTGGCTCTTGCCTGTAATCCCAGCACTGGGGACACACTCCAAATTCAAGGTCAGCCTGGACTACTTAGCAACTTGCAGACCAGCCAGGCTTTGTAGCAAGATCTTGTCTCAAAAATGAAGAGTGGGAGGAGACAGAAGAGGACAGCCAGAGAGAACAGCAGTTGCTGGTTAGAATATGTGAGAAAATGACAAATATTCATAGCCTACTGGTGGGAAGTGAAAATGATGCAGCCACTTTAGAAAACAGTCTGATAGTTTCTCAGAAAGGGATGCATACTCATCACATGATCAAGCAATTCTTATAGAAATGGACATACCCAAACAAAAATCTGTGTGTGAATAAAAGAAGCATTCTTCATAACAATCACAAAGTGGAAACCACTCAAATGCCATAAAAAAAGGAACAGGTAAGTGAGATGTGGTGTATTTCCGTACACCAGATAACGAATAACCACAGAAACAAATGAAATTGCTATCTTTTAGCCCATGGGCAAATCTCAAAGAGCACTGTAAGTGAATAAGTCCATTATAGGAAATGTCCAAGTAGGAAAACCTAGAAACAGTGCAGGTAGATTTCTGTTGTCCAGGCCTGGCAGTGGAAGATGGGCTGCTGATATTCTTCTCAGGGTGACACAATGTTTCAAAGTTAGAGTATTCACTGCGCTACAGTGTGACACACTAACTTTCAATCCTCCAAAACCCAGCACTTTACACTTAGTACTAGTGTAGCGCATGCTGTCTACACCAATAACTGTTCAAAGACACTTGGGAGCAAATCCTAAAAGACTTACGGATAAAGTAATATGCTATCAAGAGCCGATCATGATCCACTATGGAGGCGGAGGTGTCCAAATGCAGAGAGTCTGGATGTTAATCACTCCCTGCTCATCCCCAAAGCTGCAAAGTGCTGAAGGCTCCATCTACTGCATCCTCTAATTATGTGCATACCTAAGGTTCCCATAATGAAAAGGTAAAACAACTGTTGAAGGCCCCAAGTGAGAGGAACCTCAGTGACCTGGTGCTTGCTTGCCGGTGATTGAAAATGCTTTGAGAACAGCAGCAATTTCCACTTACCTGAAAACCCTGGGGTTAAGGATGCCAGTTTTCTGGCCAATTTATCTTTTTCCAAGGCACTGTCTAGTTTCAATGGCCGAAGATGAACTTTGAAGATTGAGGCTCGTCCTTTTATGTCTGGGGGTCCTTTAGAAATTATTTTTAAGGGGAAAAAGAGGTTATAGTGAGAAACATCTCTACCACAAAATTTAGATTGAACCTAGTGAATGCCATCTCACCAATAAAGATCTGCCTGTCGAAGCGGCCTGGCCTTAACAGAGCTGGATCCAGGATGTCTGGCCGATTTGTGCCTGCCAGGATGACCACATTGGTGGTTGTGTTGAAGCCTAAAAAGGTGGCAATAAAAATGTAGTCAGAATTAAATAACACAGGACAGACAACAAGACTGCCTGGCAGTGGAAGGGCACCGCAAAGCCATACCTGTGTTAGATATTGTTTTCTATTATTACTTAGAATTTTTTAAACTTTCATGTGTATAGGTGTTTTGCCTGCAAGTATATCTGTTCTGTGTCTGTCTCTCTCTCTCTTTTATTTTTGGTTTTTCAAGACAGAGTTTCTCTGTGTGGCCTTGGCTGGAACTTGCTTTATAGATCAGGTTAGCCTTGAACTCACAACCTTGAACTCTGCCTCCCAAGCACTGGGATTAAGGGCATGGGCCACTGTGCCTAGCTTTCACTAACACTTTTTAAACCAAAAACTTGAATTATTTTTCTCACTAGTCACCTTGTTCTTAGATATAATAATCACATTTTAAAGTTTTGGCAAAAATTTATTCATATTTTTACAAATACTTATTATAGCTAAAACACACTTGTACATATAAATGGGATGCAATATGACACTTCAGCATGAGAAGCAACGCGTGATTATCAGATCAGGATAACCGGACATCCATCACTCAGACACTTAGGACTTCGGCAGACACACTGGAAATGCCCTCCGCAGCTATTCTGAAAGAAACAATTGCCAGCTGCTATGATGGCTACTCTTGATTGTCAACTTCACTACATCTGGAACAAACTAGATCCCAACGGCTGGGCACACCTGAGGGCTTCCCTTTTTCTTCTTCCTTTCTCTTAACTAAATCACTTGAGGGGTGACAGCCCACTTTAATCCTGTTTTTTTGAGGCGGGAAGATCTACCCTTAACCTGGGCCACACCTTCCCCTGGCAGCCTATGTAAAGCACACGGGAGAAGGAAGCTTGCTCTCGCTGCCTGCTTGCCCTCACACTTTACTTTAAAGGTTGTTACACAGTAAAATCCTTATGCAGAGACAGCTGCCGGTTCAGTCTGACCCGGGCAGGCAATTGCTCACCGTCCATCTCCACAAGCAGCTGATTGAGTGTGTTCTCCTGCTCACTCTGTCCTCCAAAGTTGCCGCGACCCCGCTTCCTTCCCACAGCGTCAATCTCGTCAATGAAGAGAATGCAAGGGGCATTCTTCCGAGCAAGGGCAAACAAGTCTCGGACCTTGACAGAAAGAAATCTGAGTTACTTGTCAAGTAAGTGAAGTGCTACTAGTGTAACAAAACTATCCTCAAAACAGGGCATGTTGACACATGCCTGGACTAGTAGCGCTCAGGAGACTGGAGTAGGACTGCAAAATGGAGCACAGCTTGAGCTACTAGCAAAACCCTGCTCCCTCGCTAAAGACCATTAAATCCTAATCTTTCTGTGAGTCACATTATATATCCATATCCAGCTATTTTTTTCAGTTATAAATAGTGGGGCTGGTGAGATGATTCAGTGGTAAAGGTGCCTGCCACTGAGCCTACAGACCCGTGAGTGTGATCCCCCGACCCACCTAGTGGGAAGAGAGAACCAACTCCCTCAAGTTGTCCTCTTACACGTGTACATGTTGTGACACACATAACCACGCACAAAAATAAATACAAACATAATTTTAAAAAATTTAAGAAACAAAGAAGTGGAAAATGATAGTAATAGCTACTGTCATAAGGGAGTTCAATATTACTTCTGTAATTCATAAGTTACTGTGCCCTGACTCTGTCTGCATCTTGCCCTGCAGATACATTGTAGCTGACCTCTATGTTTACCCTGAGCTGGTCAGTTTGCTTCTTCCAGGCTCACAGTCCATGCCCAGGGCAGCAACTAACAAGGAAGGGCTCTTAATAGGCCTCACACACAGGGCTCTGTTTCCACATCTGCCAGCTGACGCACACAGAACTGGCAATGAGGTTCTTGCCCACAATTCACAACAGGGGCATGGTTGGATCCCCACACCTGACTAGAATACTCTTAAGACCACAACTTGGGAAGAACCAGCCTTGGGCCTCACCACCAGCCTCAGGCCCTTCCAAGTGCACAGCCCAGCTCCCCCCCCCCCCCCCCGCTCAGGTTCCTATCAGCTTTCCTGCCTAGATTCTGGATTCCCCCCTGAACATACCGCCTAAAGCAATTCATTGCAGCTTGTGAACTCCCAACCCAGCTCCAGAGCTATGATGCAAAGACCTCTGGCTCTCAAGTTCAATCCTTCACTCCTGGCCTTAACTGGAAGTTGGCACCCCTGCAACACTTTCGAGAGAAGATGCTTGCACATTGCTCTCAGGCCAGCTGCGGTCTACCCTATTTCCTATTACTACTGCTATTTTAAAGATATTATATATATATATGTGTGTGTGTGTGTGTGTATAATTACTCTTATAATATATATATAATTACTCTTAACTTATTTTACCTGTGTCTAAAATGTTAACTTAAACTTAAAAAAATGTTGTCAAAGTACAAGGTGGTGTCACAGTACCTTCCAAACACGAGGATGAGCTTTTAACCTTAAACTTCAGAATTCTACTGACAAGTCTTTTTCCTTTCATGTGGCAGGCCCACTCTCCTTGCTAAGGTCCTCCACACTCCTGATGACTGCTGGGCACTCTTCCCTTTGTGGGTGTGCACATGTGTGTTGTTGCTGGACTCTCAGTTCCCTGACCCATTCAAGGCCAGCAAAACCAGCAAAACTAAGCCTTCTGCAAAACCAGCTGCATGCTGTCCATCCTGCCTACCCCACCCGCCAGACTAGTTCACCATGCACATCCTCAGCTTCTCACATGACCAAGGCTTCCCTCCCCTCTGAGCTCCCCCACCTGCAGGCCTAGCACTATTCATACCCCATCTTTAGCATCCCCTCTCCTTATAAGGAAGTTAGTGGTGGATCACCCATAATCTGACCCTCTCTTCTATTTTTCTGGGACTTATCTTCCTGCAAATCCATATTAACACACCTGCTGCATTAACTGTAATCATCACTGATGCTAAGATCCCCAGCACTATACTCGCTACCAAATGATAGCACACCACTTTCTACAGATTAAAAGACACATCCTTATGCTTGGCAAGCACTGGATGGCACCTTACACTTTGACAGCACTTTTTTCCATTTACATTAATATTTTAGCCACAGGTAAAATACATTAAAAGGTTAAAAAAAAAGTATTTCTTTAAAATTAGCCCACACTTTCTGATTTCAAACTTTACAGAGCAGTAGTCATCCAGAGTATGGTGCTGGCTTAAGAATACAGATCTGCAAGAGAGAACTGAGAGTCTAGAAATAAACCCATGGTTGACAGTGCCAAGACCATTCAGTGAGGTCTTGCTATTTTCCATAAATGATGCTGGGAGAGTTGGACACACATATGTATTAAAAATGAGATTAGGACTTTACTTCATGCCACACATAAAAATTACCTAAAAATAGAATATGACTTGCCTATAAAAACAAAAAACATAAAACTCTTGGAGGAAAGGAAAGCATAAGAATAAATGTTCACAGCCTTCATTTGGAATGGAGTCTTAAATATGATACCAAAACACAAGAAACAAAACTAGATAAAGACTTGCATCAAAATTAAAATCCTTTTTGATGGTGGCTACAGATGGCTCGGTGGCTAAAGGTACTTGCTGCTCTTCCAGAGGACAAGTTTAGTTCCCAGCACCCATACCTAGCAGCTCACAACCACCTGCAACTCCAGCTCAGGGGGACCCAATACTATCTTCCTACCTCCTCAGGTTCCTGCACACATTTCCCTCTCCTCTTTCCTTTCACTCACATACACTCTCCTTCCTTCTCTTTTCCTCTCTCCTAATACACTCTCCTTCCCCCTCTTCCCTACCACACACACACACACACACACACACACACACACACACACACCACACACACACCACACACACACAATCATAAAACTTAAAAATCTTTTTAAAAAACCCTTTGTGCTTCCAGATATGCTGGGCATGGTGGCTCACACCTTTCATGCCAGCCCTTAGGAGACAGATATCTGTGATTTATACAAAAGACCCCTTCATTTACCTAAAATTACAATCCACTATGTTAAGAATTAATGACTTTTGGCTCGGCATTGGTAACTTATACCTTAATCCCAGCATTCACAAGGCAGAGGCAGAAGGATCTCTGTGAATCTGAGGCCTACCTAATTAACACAGCAAGTTCCAGACTAGTCAAGAACTACATAGTAAGATTCTGTCTCAAAGAAAAAAAGTGTTTGCAAATCAATTGTCTGAGTAGGAATTAGTAGCCAGTATAAAAGAAAAACTTCTGACCAACCAATAAATAAATTAATTAATAAAAGTAAAACCAGAAGGCAGGGCCAGGGAGGCAGCTCAACATGTAAAAGCACCTGCTGTACAAGCCTGATACCTTGAGGTTGATCTCAGAACCCACGTAAAAAGGTGGCTGCAGTGGTATATTATCTGCAACTCCAGCACTCCTACAGTGAGATGCGAGTGTGCGTGTGGACCAGCCTATACCACATGCAGAAGGAACATGACAGACTATCTCAAAAGGTAGGACGAGAACTGCCTCCCCAAAGCTGTCCTCTGATCTCCACATGCGTACCATGGTATAGCCATGCCCACTGGCACACAATAAACAAAGGTAAGTCAGGAATGGTAGTGCACATCTATGAGCCCATCCTTTGGGAGACAAGGCCAGAGTACTGCTGTGAGTTCAAGCCACACAGAGCTACAAAACAAACACCAGGCTAGCCAGGGCTACATAGTAAGACCCAATCTCAAAAAACAAAACCAAGGCTCACAAGATGACTCAGCAGGTGAGAATGCCTGCCACCAAGCCAGAAGTCCTGAGTTTGACCCCAGGACCTATGGAAGAAGAAAACCAACTACTGCAGATTGTTCTGATCTCTACAGGCTGCCTGGTATGGACACTCACACATGATATGCATACATGCATGCATACATACACACATAAAATAAATAAATGTAAGCAAACAAACAGCACCCCCACCGAGGGAAAAAAATCATATCCACAAAGCTGGAATGGTGGCTCATGAGCATCAGAAGTTCAAGGCCAGTCTAGGCTGCCAGTCTAAAACCCTATCTCGCAAACAAACAACAGAACAAAAACACTGGGGCCTGGAGAGATGGCTCAGCAACTAAAAGGACTTGCTGTGCAATCATGGGGAACAGAGTTCGGCTCCCAGCACCTAAGTAATGAACTGGGCATCCCAGCACATGCCTGTAAAGGATTGCTGAAACTTGCTGGCTTTATCCTAGGTAAGAACACTAAGCTGCAGGTTCAGGGAGACACTGCTCTAAAAGGAATGTGTGGAGTGAAAGAGGAAGATATTTAGCACTCTCTTCTATTTTCCACATACATAGACCCAAATACACACAGGCATACACACATGTACTCTCTCCTACAGATGGATACACAGAAATTTAATAACTAATATTTGAAGACAAACAAGCTAGCCAGGCAATGGAGACACGTGCCTTTAATCCAAGCAGTCAGAAAGCAGAGGTTGGCAGATCTCTGTAGGTTTGAGGCTGGCCTAGTGTATAGAGCAAGTCCCAGGCCAGCCAGGGCTACACAGAAAAACCCTGTATCAAAAAAAACAACAAAACAACCAAACAACAACAAACAAATCTAAAAAGCTATCTCTGGAAGAAAGACATAAACATAGGATCAAGGAAATGGCCTAGTCTGTAAAGCCTCTACATGTATGCACACATGAACATACTGACACAAAAATGTAGATATATCACATATACATACAAAGAGAAATGGCAGTATGAAGGTGAAATAAATTTAGTGTCACTAGTCAAAGAAATGCAAATCAAAGGCAAAGTAAGATGCCTCATTATGCTAAAAAGTCAGAATGTGTTAGTGAGGAGCCTTCAAAGTGTTGGTGGAAATGTAAAATGGCACAGATTCTTTGGAAGATGCTGTGGTAACTTGAAATATGCTGAGTGAAAAAAGCCAGGCATACAAGTCCACATACTGAGTAGAGCAGTGCACGCTGGCACCAGCTACTCAAGAACTGGATTCAGGAAGGTCATCTGAGCTCAGGAATTCAAGACCAACCTAAGCAACAAAGCAAGATCCCATCTCAAAAAACAAAACAAACACAAGGGGCTGGAGATATAGCTAAGTTGTTAAGAGCACTGGCTGCTCTTCCAGAGGGCCTAGGTTCAATTCTCAGCACCTGCACAGCAGCTCACAGCAGTGTGTAACTCCAGTTCTAGGGTAATCGACACTCTTTTCTATCGCTGTGGCCACTACATGCACATGCAGGAAAAACATCTATACACATAGAATAAAATATATATATATATATTTTGAAAAATACAAAACAAAAAGTCCAAAACAAAACAGATCACACATTATACAATTTTGTTTATTTGCAATGTCTGAAATAGGAAATCTATAGATGTTAGACTCTGCTTATGGCTGGGACATAGGAAGATTACCGAAGGACCTGGGTTTCTTTCCTTTTTTTTTTTTTAAGATTTATTTCTTTATTATGTATACAATGTTCTGTCTGCATGTACACTGCATGCCAGAAGAGTCCACCAGATCTCATTAAAGACAGTTGTAAGTCACAATATGGTTGCTGGGAATTGAACTCAGGACCTCTGAAGAGCAGCCAGTGCTCCTCACCTGTGAGCCATCTCTCCAGCCCCCTGGGTTTCTTCTTAAAGTGACTAAAATGTTCTAACAATTGTTCTAAACTTTTCTAACTGCTCTAAACTGTTCTACCAGTTGCATAGATCTAAAAACTATTTAACTACAGTCTCTAAAAAAGCATGTCAATTATTCAATTAAGACTCAATAAAATTGCTACCAAAAAAAATTAATCACAAAGTAAGGCCAGTTATTGAAATATATAAATCAGGTCATCTTAAGAATGGACTACAATGTGGCTGGGGTGAGGAGGAGGGATGGAAATCACACAGGCCCTGCTGGGATAGCCTTAGAAGACGGAGTCCTCACCCGCCCACACCCAGGGCGCTGGGTTGGAATACAGAAGTTCCGTCAGCAAGACTTACTCTGGCTGGACCAACACCAACAAACATCTCCAGAAACTCAGATCCACTGACGGTGATGAAGGGGACATTGGCTTCTCCAGCTGTGGCCTTAGCCAGCAGTGTCTTCCCAGTACCTGGAGGACCGGTAAGAATGGCACCCTTCAGACAGAAAGGAAAGGTTACATCTAATCAGAATTGTGAGAACATAAACTGCACATCTGTAATCATTTCAAAAGGTACCTCTGTCTCCAAACCCTATTGATAAATGGAATATTTATATGATAGCAGAGTCTTTACAGTGGTAAGGATAAGAAAGGGATTGTTACAGTTTATAAACAAGCTGGTGACAATGTGACATGAAGCTTCTTCCTCAGGAAAACACCAAATGGCACACGAGCTGGTGCAGCAGGAGGGCCCAGAGGAACCAGGAGCCCAAGATTAGGAGGCCACTGCAGCTTCTGAGGAGGATTCCGAAGCAGTCTTGGGGGCCGTGGTCAGGGCCTGGCTGTGGTCGAGGCTGCAGGGCTTGTGGAGGTAAAGCCAAAGACAAGGAGTGGATCCCTGACACTAAGCTGGGCCACCTGGTTAAGGCGTAAAGATAAAGCCCTTGGGCGAGATCTACCTGTTCTCCCTGCCCATTAAGGAATCTGAGATTTTCGACTTTTTCCTGGTGCATTCCTAAAGGATGAGCTTCTTAGGACCGTGAGAGTGCAGAAGCAGATACCGGCTGGCCAGCAGACCAGGTTCAAGGCTTTTGTCAGTACTGGGGACTACAATGGTCACATTGGTCTTTGTGTTAAGTGCTCCAAGGTGGCAGCCACGGCCATCCGAGGGGCCAGCATCTTGGCCAAGCTTAACCACTGTCCCTGTGCAGAAAGGCTCAAGGGGTAACAAAATTGGCAAGACCCACACTGTTCTGTGCAAGGTGACAGGCCGCTGTGGTTCTGTTTTGGTGCATCTCATCCCTGCTCCCAGAGACACTGGCATCATCTCTGCTCCTGTGCCCAAGAAGATTATGATGACTGCTACACATCAGCCAGGGGCTGCACTGGCACCATGGGCAATTTTTCCAAGGCCACCTTTGATGCCATCTCCAAGACTTGCAGCTACCTGACCCCTGACCTCTGGAAAGGGGCTGTGTTCACCAAGTCTCCTTATCAGGAATTCACTGATCGTCTTGTGAAAACCCACACCAGAGTCTCTGTTCACAGGACCCAGGCTCCAGCTGTGGCTACCACATAAAGGTTTTTTTATACAAGAAAAATAAAGTGAATTAAGTTTGTTTAAAAAAAAATGTGATGTGAAATCTTAAATTCTTTCCTTATAAAGACCTTTGTGCTAAGCTGCAGGGTAGACTTGGGTAGTGTGCAGAGAGCATTCTCAACACTACAAGGTTTGAGGTTTGTTTGGTTTTTTTTAATGGTTAGGTTTTATGGTAGTGGTCGGGATTTTTTTGTTTGTTTCTTGTTTTTTAAGCTCTCTCCCTAATGGTATGAAAAGAAAGATCAGCTAGGCTCTAATAAACTGCTACTTAAATAATAAATGAAAATACACAGCCAGGTATTGCTGGCACATCCCTTTAATCTCAGCACTTGGGAGGCAGAGGCAGGTGGATCTTTGTGAGTTCCAGGCCAGCCTGGTCTACAGAGTGAGTTTCAAGACAGCAAGGGGCTGCACAGAGAAACCCTGTCTCGAAAAACCAAAAAATTAAAAAACTAATAAAAAAAAAAGGTAAAAAGTGTAAGTCTACGGCCACAGCACCCTGAACATGCCTGGTGCCCGATCTCATCTGATCTGGGAAGCTACGCAGGGTTGGGCCTGGTTAGTCGTTGGATGGGAGACATACACATACCATACTCTCAATTTACAAAGTTCTTTTGTTCTTTACAAGTAAAACTGGTTTTTGAATCCATATAATTAATAAACATTAGCACTGGCTTTTATTTTCATGAAAATGTACAAGTCAGTAACTACTTATTATAAATGAACACCCAGCTTTAAACCTAACTGTATTGTGGTAGTTTGAATGAGAAACGTCCCCTAGTCCTCAGGGTCTGAATACTTTGTCTCCAAATGATGACACTATTTGGAGTGGCTAAGGAGGTCTTGCCTCACAGAAGGAAGTATGTCCTGCTGGTGTTCTCTGAGGGCTTAAAGACCTGTACCATTGCCTTTAATCCCAGTACTCAGGAGGCAGAGGCAGGTGGTTCTCTGTGAGTTCCAGAACAGCAAGGACTACACAGAAAAGAAAAAAAATAAAAATAAAACAAACAAACAAACAAAAAAACCCTCACAAACAAACAAACAAAAAGACCTGCACCATTACTAGCTCTCCACTTTGTGCTTGTGGTTCAAAATGCGAGCCCTCGGCTTCCTGTTCTTTCCACCATGCCTGTGTCCCACCATCATGGACTCTAGGCCTCTGGAATCAGCAGCCCAAATAAACTCTTTTATAAACTGTCTTGGCCATGGTGTCTTATCACAGCAGTAGAAAATTACCTAGTACATTATGAATTCACCCCCATTCTTTACTTCCCATTAAGTGACCAACTATACACTGTTCTGCCTTATAAATATACGTGACTCTTATTTCCAAATACTGTGTGTGGAAAGACTGTAATACAACACTTAAATACTTTTAAATTTTGTTTCTCTCAATCTGTCTAGGTATGATGTGAATGGGCACTAAGTAACAACAATTATTTAATCATGAACACAATTTTTTATCCAAACAGAGAGGACATGAAAATCACAGAAATGGGGCGCTGGAGAGATGGCTCAGAGGTTAAGAGCACTGGTTGTTCTTCCAGAGGTCCTGAGTTCAATTCCCAGCAACCACATGGTGGCTCACAACCATCTACAATGAGATCTGGTGCCCTCTTCTGGCATGCAGGGATACATGTTGACAAAACACTGTATACATAATATATATATTTTAATCTAAAAAAAAAAGGAAAATCACAGAAATTATTCATTTTACAAAGCTTTTATCAGCCCAGGCTTGGAGCATGCCTTTAAGACCACCATGGGAGACAGAGGCAGGCAGATCTCTGCGAGTTTGAGACCATCCTGGTCCACAGATCCTGTCCCATGCCAACAAGGGCTACACGGTCAGACCCTATCTACCAAACAAACAAAGATTTTCTTTTACAAAAGATTTTATCTGTATTTATGCATGGATGTTTGTGTATATATGTGCACATGTAAGCAAGTGCCTACAGAGGCCAGAAGAGGCCATTGGATTCTCTGGAGCTTGAGTTACAGGTGGTTACAAGCCACCTGACATGGATGCTAGGAACCAGACTCCAGTTCTCTCAAAGAACAGCAGGTACTTGGTCTTAACTGCTGAGCCATCTCTCCAGCCACTAAACATTTCTTTAAAGTAAACTTTATTAGTGAATTATTTTACCTAGTTACTTCACAATTAATGCAAACTAGGCCTCATGGCACAGATCTGTAATCCCAACTCCTTGGAAGGCTGATAAGAGGATAGCAAAATCAAGGCCTGCCTGAGTTACAGGAAGAGCTCAAGGCCAGGCCAGGCAACTTAATGAGACTGTTTCAAAAATCTATGTAAAAAGAGGGCTGGGAGTATCTACTACTCAGTGATAAAGTACTTGGTCAGCATGCTCAAGGCCCTTGGCTCAATCCCCAGGACCTCCACCTATAAGCAATCCACTCAACAAATAGCAACTTGCTGCTTTATGCCGAGCCAAGGGCTGCAAAGCTGTCATGCTACCAGCTCAGCAGCTATGAGGTATGTGCTGCAAGTGAGCATCAGACGCTCAGTATCAGGTGCGAGCAGACGGCCTCACTCTGGGGCAGAGGAGACTGGGCCACTGCACTGTGACTATTTGACCAGAGGCCATAGCTGCCAGGGGAGGGGTTCCTAAATCAGAGGAAGAACAAAGCCAATCAAAGACTTCTATGAGGAGAGAAAAAAAACAAACATTTTTAGAAATACACAAAATCCATAAATGATATACAGAAAACAGATTACAGAACTGATCAGACAGAAAAAAAAATTCAGAAAAAAAAAAAAAAACAACTAATTGAGTAAGTAATAAGTAACAGCTTCAGAGACACACAAGTTTGGAGTTAATTGTCTCCAAGTATCTTTTTACCTTTGGGATTTTTGCTCCTAGGTCTTGATACTGCTTTGGGTTTTTCAAGAAATTCACGAATTCCATTATCTCTAGCTTGGCCTCCTCACAGCCAGCTACATCTTTGAACTTCACATCTATCTCATCCTTTAAGACCTTGGCCGTAGTTTCCCCAACACTGAAGAGTCCACCCATTCCCCGGCCGGCCCGACCAATGCCAGCAGGCCCTCTTCTTATGGTGTAGAGCAGAAACGCGATAATGAGTACCGTGGGCAGCATGCTCAGAAGGAAGGACCTAGAGACAACACAGAACAGGCCAGCGTGTGAGACTGTGGTAAGTTTCCTACCTGATTCAGACATCAGGGCCAACAGTGAAAATCTTCAGAAATCTACCATTTCAAAAATCTACTATTTCAAAATATTCTGTAGTTTATCTGAGGCACACAAGATTCTTGGCATGTTTCTATCTCTAAAGTAAAGTCATGGAATAACAAAAGCAACATGTATGCTCTTGATATTTTATTCCTCTCTCAATAGGCAGAGGCTGGTACTGGCAGCTACTACTCTTATATCTGAGCTTCTCTGCTTTCCAATTAATCAGTTAATTGTTTAGCATAATCCTGGTGTGAGTCTCAGGCTCCAGTTCTCTTACTGGGAGGCCTCAACTTCACGAAGTGTCTTCATTTAACAGCATGCTGGTTTGGAAGGAAATGTATACAGTGTTTAACATCTGCTGTGAAGCTGTACAGGCATCTCTTGTAACACACGTCACAGCTTTCTTCCAGCAGAACCCCTCCAATACGGTGCCTACAAAGATGCTTCAAAGCCAGGGGTATAGCCTATCTTTTGTCTTAATGACTTTTATTTAACATAACTTTTGGGTACAAATATGCTATATTTTTATGTGTTTTTAAACAGTTAGAAAGAACCAAGGGAAAACAATCTGCACTGGAAACAAGTTTATAGAAAATTGCAATGAACTTATGAGCATCCATAATCTAAAACCAGAAATCTGAAATGCCTGATAATCTAGAATTTTCAGTGCCAACATACGTTTTAAAAATTTAGAGTTTTGGAGAAATCTGTATTTCAAGTTTTGGCCTAGGGATGCTCAATCAGTAAAGTCTATGGAGACATTCCAAATCCTGAAACATTTCAGGCCCCAGGCATACCACACACAGACTATCCAACCTGTGTTAATTGCAGTCTTCACCTATACCAGCTTATCAAATTAGGTAACCACCTTAAGATCTTTTACAAAGGCATCTCATCAGCTATGTGGCATCATACTAGAAAGAGGGAAGTCGACAGAACCCAACCCCAGAAGTCTCTAGCTACGAGTAATACCAACAGTGCAATTAACATACTAGCTCTTGGGCTGGTTTGTTCTCACATATAGAAAAATGATAGTGTCAACTTCTCTGCAGAATTGGCTGTCTCACAGGCAATTAAATGGACTTAACCTCTGCATTTAATTTTCATTAAGCACTGGACTACAGGTATGCACGCCATGACCAACCACAATGATGCTGAGCGAGTGGCCTACTACAAATCTACATCTGCAGCCCACATACCCTCAACACACAGGAGCACTTGTTCAATTTATAAGTGCGGTTATTCAGATAAACCCTAAGAAAGGGAATCCTGAAGACAAAGAAAGGATTTTTTCTTTTTTAAAGTGTATGAATGTTTTGTCTAAACAGATGTCTGTGCACCGTGTGCATGCCTCATGCTCACACAGGCCAGAAGTGAGCATGGATCTCCAGGAACTAGAATTATAGCTAGCTATGCACTACCATGTGGGTGCTGGGAATGCCAGCCAGTGCTTTAACCCACTGAGCCATCTCCCCAGCCAGAAAGAATTTCTTAAATCCTTTAAAACTATCCACTATAAAGATAAGTGAGAGCTAAAGGCAGTATGCTACTCCTTCATATATGGCTGTTCATGCAAAACCTATACAAAGACAGCACACTGGACCTAACACTCTAAACCCTGCTTAATGAAGAGAAACAATCACACAGAAAAGAAGTGCCAAAACTAAATTACTAATAATTTATTTCTCAGTTTGTAATGGTGAGATGGCACAGCCGTTAAGAACACTGGCCATTCTTTCAAGGTTCTCAGTTCAACTTCCAGCAACCATGTGGTGGTGGTTTACAACCACTGATATGGGATCTGATGCCTTCTTCTGGTGTGCAGGTATACACACAGACAAAGCACTCATTCACACGACTACATGAACAAATAAACCTTAAAAATAAAGACTTCAGGTCCCGCCTCTGAGAAAAAGGTATCAGACGGGTCTGATGCTCTTTGGGTGGATGACACCTAAATGAACATCGGTACAAAGTCCCAATTTATTTCTAATATCAGAGATCAGACCTCTACTCTTGCCTGATGCGTCTAAAACAAAAAGGGGGAACTGTAGAGAGCTGCGGAATGCTATGCCTTAAAGATGGAGCTGGTTTCTGCCTTCCACCTTCCCGATGGTGAGTGCTCTCTGTCACGAACAACTCCACATTTGGCTAAGGCTGAGGATCTGGCTTGCTTCCATGTATGTGGACCTATCTGCATTGCCCCCGTGGCACGCCTGGGTTGGCTACCCAGAGGCTATTTAAGCTGTGGGCTGGCTTTCCCCAGGGTCCGAGGATTGTTCAAGGTTCCTGAATAAACTGCATTGAAAAATAAATAAATAAATAAATAAATAAAAATTAAAAAAAAAAAAAAGACTTCAAATGTACAGCCCTGTCACTTGGTGACAAGGGATGGTGAACAGCATACAGCAGAGTAAATGGTACTCAAATCTGTTTTCTTTTTATCATCTATTTGTTTTTCCAGCTTTTTGAGGCAGGGTCTTTCTATGTACCCAAAACTGGCCTCTAACTCATGGCAATCTTCTCGCTTCAGCCTTTCTAGTGCTAGGATTATAGGTATGTGCACCATATCTGGCACAAATCATGTACTTAAAATGATTTCTTACCCATCACTTTCAGCAATGTAGACCACAGGTACCCGGTTCTCCCCTTCTATGCCCAATTCTTGCTGCAAAGTCTCCAGATTCCGCTCAAAAGTGTCTACACTGCCGATATTAAACCAGACGTACTGCTATAAAAACAAAAACACAAATACCCTAAGAAGGAAGAACAAACAAAATTTTGGGTTTTCTAAAGCATTTAACCTGTTAAGAATTTTTCGAAAACACTAAATACCTATAAATAAAAAACAACAAAAATAAAAGCCTGGTTTTAAAGACATGGTGACTTTTTTTTAACTTAGTGACAACATGTGGCAATCTTTGCAAGTAAACACTTCCTTAGCAATATTCCTCACTGGCTTGAGAACCATAAGCCCAAGGAACAACACTGAGATTAGAGAGCTGGCCAGTAGTTAAGAGCACTGACTGCTCTTCTATAGGACCCAGGTTCAATCCCCAGCACACACATAATGGGCTAACAATGCCTAACTCCAGTTCCAGAGGATCCAAATCCCTCCTCTGGGGCCTCACAAACACTGCATGTACACAGTGCACAGACATACATGCAGGCAAAACACCCAAACACACAAACTAAAAATAAAATCTCAAAATAAACATTTTTTTAAAGAAGAAATTTAAAAACCTACCTGAAAAGAAAATTCTTTCAGTAGATGAACAAAGACTCTTTTCTTCTTGTCCATTTCTCAGGGGCCTATTTCCAAAGTAAAACCCAGTATGCTACAACAGTAGCAGCTCATGTCAGCTCTGCACACACTGTGAGGCCGCTCTAAGCCCTTGGTGTGTACATTAACTCATTAACCTTGAGAATCCTCCAAGAAGTAGGATCAGGGTAACTGTGATAATCAAAACTTGGCCAGCAGAAAAGTACCAGAAATGCTAGCTGGGTACTACCTTTCTAAGACCTAGGACCAGGGAATTCTTGAGGACCCTGGGGACAAATACCTTAAGGAACCTGGGGGAGACAGCTCTTCTACAAGACAACACAAAAACAAAAGCCCCTCAGGACCCACAGGAAAATGATTCCAAATCCAAGGAAAATCGAAGACCAAAATCTGAGATGCACAAGTCTCTTCTATGAAATGGGACAGTATCTGAATACCGTATCTTATATACTTAGTTCTAGATGACTTAACATGGTGAATACAATGGCAAATGCTACAGAGTCTTCATAATCTACTGGCGAACAGTGATGGGGAAAAGCCTGTACACATTCAATGAGGCCAAGAATGACCCTGAGACCCTGATTAAAGCACTAGGATTACAGTGTGCACATGAGACAACTATGATCTTAAGATTCAGGGCTGGGGATACAGCTCAGTGGCAAAGTACTAGCTAAGCACCTATGATACTGCAGGTCCAATCTCCAATATCACAAAACAAGCAAACAAGACCAACAACCTTGAGATATAAACCTTTTCTGTGGCACAATGGAAAAATAAAAATAATACAATGCTATAAAGTTTAGATGCAAACATTTGTGCATGCAAGTCCTAGAAAATGAGGCCTCTCTGTTATCAAAGTTGTCCTTTGGAGATAGTACCAAGGACAATACTAACAGGGTGAAACAGACAGGAAAGAGTGATCTCCAAAAGGGGATGCCTAATGCAACCAGAATAATGGTTAGGAAACAGCCTGGAAGAAAAGTCTGGCCCTGGCAGAGGACAGTAGGACAGCAGACACCCACGTAGTAAGAGTAGGGTTGGACCAGGAAGGGCTAGCATCACCTGGGAGCCTCCCACCTCTCTTCACAACTTCCTCTATGCATCTGACACTTCTGCTGGCAAAACTAGCAAATTCAGGTGTAATGAACTATGCCTGTGCACTTTTAGGGGCTGAAGCATGAGGACCACCATGAGATCAAGGACAGCCTGGGTTACAGAATAACTCTGTTTTAAAAATAAACAAAACTAGGAAAACAAATGGATATCACAAAAAAAGTTGAAGAAAAATTAACAGGGAGAATCCTAAACTGATTTGAAAGAAACCACCTCAACACACATGGAATTCAAATTTTAACATTTCCCCAACTGAACAAATGATTTTCAGTCTTCAACAATCTTATTTTGGAATACTGAAAACTGAGCTCTTCCTCACTGTGTCCTAGGTATAAAACTAGAATGACTACCAAACCCAGCCGACACCAAAGCCTCTCCACACATCAGCACATGCACACACCAGCTGGTGTCAGAGAGTGTCACACCTTTGTCACACCTGATCCCACTGTCCCCACTGTACACATCTAACACAATGCAAGGGATGTTTTCTTGTCAGTTCTGAGCCTGAAAAAGGTTAACTTAGTACTAACTCAGGCCAATTAACAAGATAATTTACCCCATCAACTGGCGTTTTTCCTGGTGTAAAGGTCACACGAACAAAGCGCTTGTTGACAACTTCTAGTCTGTCCACCTAGAATGTCAAAAACACAAATATTTAAACACGAGTCTTCAGAAAATCCTTGAGATGCTATTTTACTGTCATTTCTTAAAGGTGTACGGCAGGCTGGGCATGCTGATGCATGCTTCTAATCCCAGCTCTTGGGAGGCAGAGCCAGCCCACTCTCAACAGCAAGTTCCTGTGTGAGAATAAGGTGGAGGGGTGACAGTACGTGAGAGGTGGCTCAGTGGTGAAGAGCACCTGCTGCTTTTGCTCATGATCTGGATTCCGTTCCCAGCATGACACAGTGGATCCCAACCACCTGGATCTCCAGCCCCAGTTAGCCAGCTCTTCTGACTTCTGGACCAGGTGCACGCATGGTGCAGACATAAATGCAGATACTCATTGACACACGTAAAAACAAATAAACCTTCTTCAAAAAGGCATATGACATCTTAATCTAAACAATAACAGAATGACACCTCTAATGCTGGGGAGCCACCCTGTCTCAAACATGACGCTGGGCTGAACTACATAGAGTACCCCTACACACATAACCCTGAGTGACATCTACATTCACTCTGGCCTGCTTTCAGGCTTTCTAGGTGGCTGTTCTTATTCACCTTTCCTTTTCCTCCCATCGTTACGTTTGCAAGGTTTACCTACACTGGCATTTTGATTCTTGGACCCTTGTGCTGGACAAGCACACTCCAAGTTACCCACCATGCTCATGAAAAGTTAGGCTGTCTCAGTCTGTACACAGTCCTACCGAATGCTGCAATGAACATCCCTGTAGAGAACTTCTGGAATACCTCTTCAGATGTTCTTCTAGGATGCATTGGATACACAGACAGACACACAAGAATGAGTTCCAGACTATACAGTCCTTCAGTTTCCTGTCAAGCTGTTCTCCACGGCAGCTCTCCAGTTTACACTCTTCTCCAACAAGGATTCTTACTCCTCTCTAACACTTAGTGTTACAAGATTTTACTTTTTTCATTTTCCCTGAACATCAAATAGTATATACTTGTTTTCTGTACTCTCCTAATTCTATCTGTGTTTCGAGTCATTATTATTCCTATCAGTTTCATATGTGAGATAAAGAGAGGGGAGGTATGGGGGAGGCATTAGCATGCCACAGCATGCATAAGGAGGGGCAACTCTGTGGAGGTCGCTCTCCTTCCACTTCACATGGCTCCTTGGATTAAATTCAAGTCATCAGGTTTCATAGCAAATGTTTTTAACCACAGAGCCATCCTGCCTGCCCTATATTCTGATTCTTAATGACATTCTTTCCACCTCACTTCTAATAATGCTCTTGAAATACCACATGTGAAGAGCAGTGACAGCAGGAATCCTTTAAGACATGTTTATTTCTCATGTGCTGCTTTTCAGTAAGTCTGCAAAATGACGCTGACAAACTGAAAGTAAGGGTGTTCCAGAGAAACTGAGAGAGTGGGTAACTGCTCTGTCTGGGAAGGAATGCTGAAAGCAAAACGGTGTTTGCCTCGGAGGTGGCCAGATGAACATAACTGTGTTAGAATAAGTGAGTATCTGCCCATTTATAGAGCTTAAAGCTTGCTGAATAAATAATAGGTTTCTGTGTCTATTATTTGGGAGCTAGAGTGGGTATAAGAAAAGGCCCTTACTAATGCCATAATTCAACATATCTATGTTTCTTTTGCTTTTGTTTGTTTTTGCCTGTTTGTTTTCTAAAAGAGAGAAAGAAACCATGGAGTTGGACAGGTGAGGAGGCAAGGAGGATCTGGGGCAAGGGAAAGTATAGCCAGAATATATTATATGGAAAAAACTGTTTTCAATAAGAAAAAAAAACCAAAACAAACAAACAAACAAAAAAAAAACCTGGATATTATACAGAACAATGGCATTGAACTTTATGTAACTGTATAAATCCCTTACTTAGCTCTATGGAAAATTAACTCAAATCAAAGACCTAAGACTATCTAACTATCAGAAGAAAATAAAGCACAAAACTTTCATAACACTGGATTCATCAACAATTCTTACAACCCCAGGTACAGGAAACAATAGAAACATGAAATTTAAGACTCTGGAGCCAGGAAGATGGTTCAGCAAATGAAGGTGCTTGGAACACAAGCCTGACAATCTGAGCACATTCCTTGAGACCCACATACAGATGGAAGAGTCCACAAGGTTGTTCTGTGACCTCTGCACACTGTAATAACTGTAAGTTTACTAAAAATTTCAAGAAAATATCCAGTATGCAAACTGTTACTTTACGATGGACAGTGTGGCTAGGTGAGCGTTGGCCACTCTGTGGTCTACGGAACTGCTTTAACCTTCTGAACTCAACAGCCCCAAGCCCCGACACTACTTACCACTCCTTTAGAAAGGTAGTTATTGACAAAGTCTTTCCATGTGATTTCTCGCCCAGAGCTCTTGAACAAGAAGTAGATCATGACTCCACCCCAAAAAAGAGAAGTCCAAAGAAAGTACATCCTGAAATCCTTGTCATCCCATGGAAAGTCACCCTAGACAGAAAGGGACACACAGTTTCTGTGAGGAAATAAGATCTGTGTCCTATGTGGGATTTTCTTGGGGCCACCAACCCAATCCCAAAAGCCAACAGTTTGAAATCAAACCTTCTGGAACCTGGACCACCAGTGTGAGTCTTCTTTCTTGCCACGGCGCTTCCCGCCCCCACCACCTGTACCTCCAGAAGACCGGGGGCCAGATGGTTGTGATTCTGTCACAAACAGAGAGCAGCATGTCCAGGAGGCAGCACCTCACAAGGCCTGCACAGCTCCACACGGGACTGAGGACCTAAAGGAAACCACTGAGTGGCTACACACCAGTTACTGCATAAAACACTATGAGGAAGGACATTAATACAAAGTGACAACAGCCCAGAGGCTCCAACACCTGCCTACAATGACCTAAAGAAATATACACAGTAATCCAATACCCCAGAAGACTGCTACTGTTACGTCCATCTCATACAGGAAAACCTGAGCTAAGGAACTTGCTGGGTAATTTGTTGCCGTGTGACACCTGTGAACAAAGAGGGGTAGGTTTAAACTCCTGAGTCCTCATTCAAAGTTAAAATGTGTGAGCTGGGCTGGAGGTGTAACTCGGCAGTGTTGGCCAACACCCACAAAACTGAGGGCTGGGCTCCCAGCACCACACAGACCAGGTGTGGTGGCCTCCAGAACTTGAGGTGACCAGTTTGTTACTTAAGCCCCGCTCCCCAAGGATCTGGCCCTTTGTAAAGGAGCCAATGTAGTCATCGATTCTGCCACTTCTCTTTCTTTCCAGTGACCTACAAGTACCATTCTAATGTCACCACCTACCACGAAGCAACCTCTCTCACAGATCAGGAGGTAAGGCCACAGCTGTCTGTCACCCTCAGTGGCTTCATGACTCACTCTCTAAACTACTGCCTGCACAGAGGCAGATGTGACACACATCAGCTCAGGCCACCCGACGAGACACAGCACTAAGAAATAGAGTTGGCACAGTGCAGGCTGGGTGGCGATATTCCTAACTACTCTGCGACATGACAGCGTCCGAAGGCTGTAATACACTGTTCATCAATCACTGGTGTGCCGGCCGACTCTTGGACTGTGCCTTTGAGGAACCCTACAGCGCTGCGCATGCAGCCAACACTGCAACCCAGAGCCTGGGGTCTGGGCCCATTTAAAAACAAGGCCTGGGGATGCCACTCAACAGTAGACCAGCTTAGCACAGGTGAGGGCCCGGGTTCCGTACCCAGAACCACCACCAACAAAAGGCCAAAGATTGGGATACCAGCTGGATGCCAGTATCAAATATTGTGTTAAACAGCAGAATACTTATGAAACTGGAGCAGAAGACCTGATGCCACAAGATCTGTCCACCTGACCAGCCTTAAGAAACCTTCTTTAGCCTGGTGTGGTGGCGCACGCCTATAATCCCAGCGAGGCAGAGGCAGGCAGATCTCTGTGAGTTGGGGATCAGCCTGATCTACAAAGTGAGTCCAGAACAGCCAAGGCTACACAAAAAAAAAACCCTGTCTTGAAAAACAAAAAACAGAAAAAGAAAAGAAAACCTTCTCTAAGTCATAGACAGAGCTCTCTTAAGGTTTAGAATTTCAATTTTCAGTTTTAAATTTTAAATTTAAAACACTGTACTATGGAACTAGAGAGATGGCTCAATGG
Organism: Meriones unguiculatus; assembly: GCF_030254825.1. Taxonomy (NCBI): domain Eukaryota; kingdom Metazoa; phylum Chordata; class Mammalia; order Rodentia; family Muridae; genus Meriones; species Meriones unguiculatus. The sequence continues at coordinate 21,978,868 of NC_083350.1, read as the reverse complement.
TTGTAGAGTACTTCCTACTCTTCCAGAGGACCCAAGTTGGTTCCCTGAACCCACGTCACCCCCATCAAGTAGCTCACAACCACCTATACCAACAACAACGGGAGATTTGATGGTCTCTCCTGAACTCCGCAGGCACCTGTACTAACAAGCGCACAAACCCACACACACATAATTTAAAATAAATCTTTAGCCAGGTGGTGGCGGTGTATGCCTTTAATTCCAGCACTGAGAAGGCAGAGGAAAGCAGATCTCTGAGTTTGAGGCCAGCATGGTCTACAGAGCAAGTTCAGGATAGCCAGAGCTATAGAGAAAAACCCTGTCTCGAAAAGCCAAATTATCACACCATCACCATCATCTTTATTTTTAAAAAAGCCTGCACTATCCCACAATAAATGTCAAGTAAACTGCCTGTGCTGGGCTTCTAAGACTTTAAAGTATGTGTCAAGGTAACCTACCAAGAAGTTTTAGTTTGGTCAGTCAGTATCGCTCTAAGATGAATTTGAACTACTTCAATGTACAGAATAACAGGAAATACAAAAAGAGAACCAAGGAGTAAAACAGAGTCTACTGAACTTTGGGTGTGTGTGACTACAACTTCTGGCCACTCTTTCTCTGGTAGAAACATCATATTAATTTACCTTTTTTCTCTCCAACAGCTTCCTTAGTTTCACTAGCCTTTTTTCCATTTTTCCCGTTAGGAAAGTATTTTTCAAATCCTGTTAGGAAAAAAAAAATCTTCACACTCAAGTTCCTCAGGTTTTGTGTGTATAATTATAAGGCTGCTGACACAGCACTAGAAACCATAATATTCCTCGCGTAGAAATGCATCAAAGTCTAAATGATACAGCTCACAACCCAGAGTGTCAGTTTCATCACCATAAGATGTTCACTTGTCAATGACAGACTTCCCTGCTACCATCAGAGAAAAGGTGAAGTCAGGATGTAGACACAGCAGACAACAGCTAGTCATCCTGAACTCGGCCTACTTACCCACATCAGAAGTCCCTCTCCGAGGGCGCATGCCTTTAACAAGAACACACGCACTGAATCAGACCGAAGCACTTACCTTTGGGAGGTCGAGAACAGAATCTTTGATAAGCAGCAATTACATCCCTCAGAAGAGAATTTCTGCTGGCTGTCGTTTGCACGGTGGCGTATTGATAAAGCTGCAACGTGACATCAAATAAGAGCATGAGGACTATTTTACAAAACAGAGGGAAAGGACTTCACTCCTAACACTCTGCTGATTCGTGCTGGCTCATTTTCAGGTACTTACCTGAAGTTACAAGGCAATGCTGCTTGTAAACAATGCCAACTTTATCTCACTTCTGGAATGAGAGAGTCAGGGCTAAATGTCACTGACAATCCTTACACTAGCCAGCTGCTAACCATACTTGAAAGATGGGCTGTCATCCAGATGAGTCTCACAGCCACAGCAAAGTCCACTACGGATACATCTCTGCTTCAAACATGTTATGAAAAAGTTGTTTGGGGGCTGGGAGGCAGCTCCACAGGAAAGAACTTAGCATGTGTTGGCCTTGGGTCTGACCCCAGCACCACAAATTGTTACTTGCAGAGGTTGATGATGCCAAAAAAGAGGTTCATCTGTGTTAGTGACTGAAGATCACCATTGTCTCCTTTATGGTCTATGAGAAAAACAGAGCAGCAGCATCCAGTAAGACGCCTCACGCACACTTGTGTGTGCTGGCTCCATCACAAAGACAGGCGCTGTGAGAAAATAGGGAGACACAAGCCCTTGCACACTGCTGATGAGATGTAAAATGGCCAAGCCTCTTTGGAACACAGGTTGGCCATTGTCAACATGTTTAACACAGGGGGGCCAGTGAGAGAGCATGGTGGGTGAAGGTAAGGACACTTGCCACCAAGACCAACACCCTAAGTTCAATTCCCAGAACTCATGTGGTGGAAGCAGAGAACCAACTCCCACAAGATGTCCTCTGACCTCCACATGAGTGCCATGGTACGCACATGTGTACATAAGCACACACATGTGTGTTCACACACTTAAAATACAGCAAATAAGTGTTAAAATGTAATGCCATAGGACCTAGCAACTGGACTCTTTCCCCTCAAAAAACCAGAATACATGACTTCAGAATCATTCACACATTCTCTCTCTCTCAGCTACATCATTCATAGTTTACTACTATTTTTACTAAATGGTAACAATTCAAATGCTCATCAGCTAATAAATGAATAGACAGGAAGTAGTACTTCACTCATCACCTTTAGATTACTATAATATCTAACACAAGGGAACTGTTCTATAAGTTGTTGTTAGACTACAGCTTCCAGGAACTCTACTGTATTTTCCAGGAGGTTAGGTTCCCTGGGTTCAATATTCTCAACCCAAAAGTACAGATGTAGAGGATCAACTATAGAGAAATGAGGACAGCGCAGAGGCAAGGGGAATATTTCTTCATACCACGATACATGACAGAAGTCTTTACAGCTTGGCATGGAGCTATGCACACACGTTACACTCCACAAAGATCTGTCGCTTCTAAATGCTTTATGTTTATGGTGGAGTGCTTGTCTAGAATGTGCAGAGCCCTGTTTGATGCTCCAACAGCACATAATAACCAGGCATGGGTACCACACTTGTAATTCCAACACTCAGGAAACTGAGGCAGGAGGATAACATGTTCAAGGTCATCCTGGGCTACGTACATCCTGTAAAGCAGAGAAATGTTCAGGTGCCCCTACCCAGTCCAGGGGTATATAGGTCACTGTCACTCACACACATACCAATTAGCTGTGGCTGTCTGCAACAAGGGCTTCCTTGTGTCTCAGCATTCACTGGTGACTCACAGGGACAACAGCCCCACTAAAGGCCTTTTAGACTAGATTCAACCTCACAAGGCAGATCCCTGAGTTCAATGTCCACTAGCTATAAAAGGGATCAGATGATAAAGGTAAGATGGGAGAATGGTCAAACACTGAACAGGTGGCCTACAACAGGGCAGTACAGCGTAGAAAGATGTGGACTCAGAAATAAACACAAAGACTACAAATGAGCTTCAAAGTAAGTGTCACAAACACAGGTAGCCTCAGCAATCCTTACCGGTGGCTTCCTTTCTCATACCCACCAACCACTGGTGAAACCACTCAGAAAAGGAAAAAGAAATTACATTAATTGGTGTGGTAGTGCATAACCGTAACCCCTCTACTTGAGATGGGAGACAGATAACCAAGAGTTCAAGACCAACCTCAGCAATGAAGAATATCTGAGGTTGATTGGGTTTTGTTGTTTCCTATGAGGGGAGGGGTTGTCTGGTTGATGGTTGGTTGGGTTGGGTTTTGGTTATTATTCCTTGAATGCTAGGGTATAAAACTTAAAACCTATTTGCTATTAACATCACGTGAGTATTGAAATAATCTAGAGATGAATGTAAAAGTGACGAGCCAGGCTGATTGGGAGGACCAGATGGGAGATTCAGGTTAGCCTGGGCTACACAGTAAGACATCTCAAAAAATCCCCAAACAAAACAAAAAGCAAGGCACAAAGTGGGTGTGCATCCTGATCCTGGTAAGTCTCCTGGAATCAATCTCCCAAAGACACTGAAAGGCTGCTGTACTATTCCCTCCAACTTCTAAGGGAAGGGGCTGGAATAACGACTTCAAGGGCACCAGCCAGTCAGTGGTCAAGCCAAGTTCCAGTGACCAATCGCGCTCCTCAACCGCCATGCTATGTACCTCTGGGTAAAACCTGTGCTGGGCTGGCAAGAAGCTGTGTCATGGTCCTGCCAACACAGCATCACACACTTCAATAAAATGTACCAGGTCATGTGTGGCCCTACACCAGCAGCGAAGCCTCCTGACAGGCGCTGTTATGCAACAAAATACATAGGCCTTGCCCTGAACAATATACATTCTGACACCAGTGGTCTTTGCCCGTGTGGATTCAGGATGCCAGCAACGGCCCTCGCTATTCAACAGATGAGAAAGGGAGGTCCCACGGGCCTCTCTCTCCCCTCCAGCCCGTCGATGCAGCCCACTAGTCCGTAGTTTTCCAGTACCACGAAAACCAGCAAAGCCGAGGCGTGACCTTCCCGGGCTCCCGGCGCCACTGACGGCAGCGCGGCCCGCCCACAGGCCGGGGGTCAGGAGAAACTCGGCCCGCGGGGACCAGGAGGCTCCGGCCGTCACGCGTCCCGGGCCGGTGACCTTGACACCTGCGCCCGAGCCGGAAGCCGGCCGGAGGGAGCAGCGACGACGCGGGACTCACCGTGCGGAGACAGGGCCGCCGGCCGGGACCCAGGCAGCCGCTGGGCACGAGCAGCGGAGGGAGGCCGCGACGACAGCCGGCCCGGCCCCACAGCAGCAGGCAGCGGTGAGCCATGGCGGGCCCGGCCCGCTCCCGGGCGCGCGCAGGCACCGAGCCAAGGCGGGCGGGCGGCGACCCGCAGCTTCCGCAGCTGATCGGTTCTCGGGGAACAGCGCGCCACCGGCGCCGGAGACCCGCGGCGGGTGCGCGAACCCACGCTCCACACGCGCTCGCCAGGCCCCGCCCCGGCGTGCGGACGTCGACGTGCCCTCTAGGCGGCAGACCACGCCCTCGGGCCGGGAGGGGGTAGGGGAGAGCAAAGCGCGGAGCAGAGCAGAAGGGGGTGTGGCCGGAGGCGGGGCCAAAGGAAGAGTGAGCCGGGATGGGCGGGGCCGAGCGAGGGCTAGAAAGGGATGGGACGTGGTTGGAGGAGGACGACAGCGGAGCGTTTTGGAGGCGGGGTTAAAGGAGGGCGGGAGGGAGGGAGTAGGGGCGGGGTCAAAGAGCATAGCTGCGGGTGAGGCCGGCCTGAGGGAGGGACCGTAAAACTAAAGCAGGAGGGTCCAGATAAGGAGGGCAAGATTCAAGGGCGGACCTTACGGAGTTGACGGGAGGCTTAGCGAAGGCTATATAGAAAAGGACCTTTTTTCATTCAGGACTGGAGATCACTGGCATTGTTTGACATTTTAACTTTCACTCTCTGACTTGTCACTTACTTAGTTAAGTGACTGCTCACTGTCAGCCGTGTGACGGACTCTGCAAAGGCCAAAACGCGGCTACTTACTTATCTTCCTCCTGGTGTTTTGGGGACAGGCTCGCAGAGATTCTCCTGCTTCTGCCTCCCAAGCGCACACGCGCGCGCGCGCGCACACACACACACACACACACACACACTTATGGTGTGTGCCATCACTCGTGGATTAAATTTAACGCCTTTCTAACTACTAGGTAGAATTTACCACGAAAGCCACCTGGTCGTGGGTTTTCGTTCTTCAGATGCTTTTAATTTATTTTGGCTGCGGAGATGGCTCGGTGGTTAAAAGCACTTGTTGCTCTTGCGGAGACCCCCAGTTTGGTTCCCAGGACCCTCCTGACAACTCACCCCTGTCTGCAACTCCAGTTCCAGGGGATAAAACAGCCTCTTCTCACCTCCGCGGGCAGCAGGCACACATGTAGTGCACATACAAGCAAAACACTCGAACACATAAAACAAAGAAATCTTCAAAGTTTCCGTGCTTTTAATTCCTGCTTCCATCTCTGAGCTTGAAGTCCATTGAAAATTCGTTTCTAATTAAATTGGTTTAGTCCCAGGGACTTGTTCTGTTCAAATACAAGAGAGATGGATGGCTTGTTCAAGGTAGGGTTTTATGGCAATGACCAAACTTTCATTTCCAATTTTATTTGTCTATTATTGAGATGTTAGGGGTGGAGCCAGAGGCGTGAGCACATCAGAGGCGGGTGTTCTGCCAGTGAACTGCCCGCCCTACAGTTGTAGACATTTTCATCCTCTCATTAAAAATCAACCAATTCTGCGATGAGGGAGAGGGGCTCAGGGTTCCTCTGTGTAGCCCTGGCTGTCTAGGAACTCACTATGTAGACTAGGCTGGGCTGGAACTCAGAGATCCACTTGCCTCTACCTCCCCAATGCCGAGCTGGCTCTATGGATCTTCCTTAGGTTTTTTTCCTTTCTGTTGTAATTTTATTTATCTGTGTCTTCTGGGCACGCCTGTGTGGGAGCTTCTAGATTGGTCTAGTTGAGAAGGGAGGGCTGTCCCTAAACGTCCTGTGCTCTGTGTAAGAAGGAGACCGCGGGGCCAGAGACCATTCCCTGATAAAGAGCCCCTCTCGCTCTTACAGAAAACCCGGATTCCCCACACCCACATGATGGCTTAGAACAGCAGTTCTCAACCTGTGGGGCACGGCCCCTTGGAGGGTGTTGAAAGACCCTTTCACATGGGCCACCCAAGGCCATCAGAAAACACAGATTCATAACAGTAGCAGAAGTACAGTTATAATGTAACAACAAAAATTATGGCTGGGAGTCACCACAACATGAAGAGCTGTATTAAAGGGCCGCAGCATTAGGAAGACAGAGAACTTAGAACCTTGTGTGACTTCACTTCCAGGGGATCCAACACCACCTTCTGGCCTCCTTGGGCACTGCAGGCACATGGTTTACATACACACACACACACACACACACAGGGAACTCAGATGGCTTTGGCATAGTGATGCAGACCTTTAACCCTAGCACTTTTAGACAAAGGCAGGTGTAACTCTGTGAGTTCAAGGCCAACCTGGTCTACATAGTAAGTTCCTAGACAGCTGGGGTTACATAGTGAGACTCTTTCTCAAAAACAAAAAACAAAATCTCCAGTCATATACATAAAACAAAAATAAATAAATCTTGAAAAAAATTAAGTGGAAAGTGGAAAAAGGCAGACAGAAAAAGGCCAAATATTGCCTGACCCTCACCTATATGGAAATTCTAGAATAGGCTTTATTATTATTATTATTATTATGCTTTTCAAGACATGGTTTCTCTGTGTAGCCTGGATCTCCCTTTGTAGACCAGGCTGGCCTCAAACTTACAGAAATCCACCTGCCTCTGCTTCCTGGGTGTTAGGATTAAAGGTGAGTGTAACCTTAGAATACACTTAGAGTAGGCCACTTCTTAGAAATATCATGTGTTAGATAAAATAGATTAGAAGGGCAGACGAGAGTAGCTGCTGAGTGGCTACAGCTTCTGCTTAAAGTAAAAACAAAAAAATCTGAAAATAGATGGTGAACAGAATTGTGATGTTACTTAATTTCACGTTGTTTTAAGTGATTAAAATGGCAAGATTCAGGTTGTTAGTGTTTACCACAATGAAATGGGGGCATCAACTGAAAAGAATTAAAACTGGAGAGGTGGCTCAGTGGTTAAGAGCACTTACCATTCTTGCAGAGGACCTGAGTTTCATTCCCAGCACCCACATGGTGGCTCACAACCACTTGAGAGGCCAGTTTCAGGGAAGCTGATCCTCCTTTGACCTCCTCGGGTTCCGGGAAAGCATATAGCACATATACATACAAGCAGGCAAACACTGAAAAACAGAAGCTAAGCTGGGTGGTGGTGGTGCATGCCTTTAAGCCAGCATTTAGATGGCAGAAGCAGGCAGAACTCTGTTGTTTGAGACCAGCCTGGTCTACCTAGTGAGTTTCCAGGCGTACAACCATGAGATAGGAGCTACACAGAGAAACTCTATCTCAAAGTGATGATAATAATAAAGGTTTGTTGTTGTTGTTGTTTTAAAGAAGAGTAGGGCGGCACTTTAGGAGACTGGGGTAAGAGGAAGCCGGTCTGGGCAACAGAGTGAATCTGGTCTCAAAAACAAGCAAAAGGGGCCAGTGAGATGGCTCAGCAGTTAAGAACATTGGCTATTTGCCTGGAGGTCCTGCATTCGATTCCCAGCAACCACATGGTGGCTAATGACCATCTATAAAGGCATCTGATGCCCTCTTCTGGCACGTAGGGGTACATGCAGACAGAGACTCCTACATTTTGAAAATAAATTAAAACAAACAAACCAGGGCTGGTAAGATGTGTCAGCCTGTAAAAGCAAGCCTGGAGTTTAATCCCAAGTTTAAACCCACTTAAAGGTGGAAGGAGACAACCAACTCCCAAACTTATCCTAGGACAGACACACACATACACACACACACACACACACACACACACTCCACATGGGGACTTTTTTTTTTTCATTAGCAAAGGCCCTGAATAGACGTGCCTAAAAGGAAGAAACACAAATGGCCTAGAAAGGCATGTGGAATGGCGTTTGGTGTCACTGTCCATCAGGGACATGAAGTTTGAAGGCATAACTGGAGCTGGGCAAGACCAGAAGTGGAGAGACTGAGACAGGAGGAGGGAAATTCAAGGACAGCCTGAGCTACGCAGTGAGACCTTATCTCAAACACCAAGTAAACAGAGCTGGGTGTGGTGACTTGTGTCACTGAAAGTGTCTCCAGAATAAGGTCAGGGCCAGCCTGAGCTGCAGTGAGACACTATCTCATAAGGAAGAAAAGTAAAAGCCTGTCAATTTCTCATTCTTCCCTAAACAGACAGCTTTCCCATGCCTGAATCTGTTTCAGATGTATTTGCAAATATATACACTTTATTTTTCATGAAGTTCTACTATTTTATACACAGAGATTTTTGCTTTATAAGCATTTTATATGTTAATAACACTGAGTCCTTTCTTTGCTATTTTCCCCCTCCAGTTCTGGGGATCGAACCAGCTCTCAGACACGGCAGACAGCTAAGCCACAGCCCAGCGCTCTCTCAGTCTTCTGTCAACCCCATTTTAGTCTGCAATGGTTTGTACATTTCCAACCAACATGTACGGCCTTTTTTCTTGCTCCCCACCTTGCTTTCCGAGACAGGGCCTCTCCGTGAACTTGGAGCCTACTGTTTAAGCTAGTTTAGCTGGCCAACAGACCTCAGGAGCCTTTAGCCTCTGACCCCACTCCCCAGCTCTGGGCTTCCAGGCAGGGGCCATCACATCTTGCTTTTCACATGGGTGCTGGGAATCTGAACTCATGTCCTCAGGCACAAGCAATTTACCCACTATGCCACCTCTCCAGACCCCAGGGAGCATTTAAATAACTTCTCATGTATTTTGAGTTCAGGTGATAAAAGGAACATTTCCATTATGGGTGTACAAGCTAGTGTCCATCCACAGCAGGTTTTTCTGAGTCAGGGTCTCGCTATAGAGACCAGGCTGGCCTCTGCCTCCCCGGTGGTGGGACGACAGGGCTGTGCTTCCATACTCCAAAGGGTGTAGACTCATTCACTTTTAGTGCTGGAGGTTGAACCCCGAGCCTCCTATCCTAGTTAGTCAGGCACTGAGCTATAGCTCCAGCCTTGTATTTATTTATTTATTTAACTCTCTGTTTAGTTCATTTCATTTTGCTTCTTCTGTCTTTATCTTGTTTGTTTGTTTGTTTGTTTGTTTGTTTGTTGAGACAGGGTTTCTCTGTGTAGCCCTGGCTGGCCTGGAACTAACTCTGTAGATCAGGCTAGTCTCAAACTCACAAAGGTCAGCCTGCCCTGCACCCACGTGCTGGGATTAAAGGAGGGCGCCATCACTACCGCCACACTTGGCTCATTTTATTATTTTTTAATTTTGAAACAGTCTCAATAAATTGTACCCTTGAATTAACTGTGTTAGCCCTGAACTTGTGATCCTCTTGCCTCCGTCTGCCAGGTAGCTGAGATTCCAGGCCTACACCCCAGGCTCTGAAGAACAGTAAAAAGTAATTGGCTCCCTTCAGGGCAGGACCTTGAGATTGCTTAAATGAGCAGTGCTGCATATATTTGTCCACTAGATGGCAGGAGTGATCTACAAAAGCTCTTCAAGACAACCCAGCAGCTAGTGAATTTAAAAACCTGACAATACACCTGGACTTGGTGGCGCAAGTCTCTGATTTCAGCATTTGGGAGGCAGAGGCAGGCAGATCTCTGAGTTAAGGCTAGCCTGGTCTGTAGAGCGAGTTCTAGAACAGCCAGAGCTACACAGAGAAACCCTGTCTCAAGGACCCAAACCAAACCAAAACAACAACAAACCCTTAAAATAGGTTTTTAAGATTGGTCTGGACTTCTTTTAAAATTATCATTAAATGATTTTGTTATTGTTCATAGTTTATCTCTTGAGATTCTAAGATTTTTCCACAAGACAAAGCTGTGTGCAAGATCTGCCCCAGCTAATGTGTCTCAGGCGAAACACTCTAAAATATATATTCTTAAGATCTTCTAGATGGGGCTGCAGAGATGGCTCAGTGGTTAAGAGCACTGTCTGCTCCTCCAGAGGTCCTGAGTTCAGTTCCCAGCAACCACATGGTGGCTCACAACCATCTGCAATGCAATCTGATGTCCTCTTCTGGCATGCAGGTGTACATGCAGATAGAGCACTCATACGTAAAATAAATCTAAAAAAAAAAATCTTCTAGATGATTTCATTATCATGAAATAATGAATTACAACACTAACTCTGAGGGGCTAGCAATACAAGCTGCATGAGTGAAAACAGCAGAGCACTTAGAATTCCTTAGCCAGCACTTTCCTCATAGTGAGTCACTATTTTTCTTGAACAGCTTCCTCAACAGTACACTGAAGTAAACCAATAACGTCATAACGTCCCTAGATCTGGAGCTGGCACGTAGCTCAGAGCCACCTCTGAGCTAAAAGGGGGCTCTTTTAACGTGCTCCAGCAAAGGAAACCCAACCCAGTGTGTCTTCTTGCAAGAGAATTGATGACTCCTGGGAACATCAGGTTCCTGATGATAGCCACCTTAAAGTATGCTACTTGTTAGTATTTAGGCAGCCAGCTTCTGGGTTGCCTAGCAACCTATGATGTCATCATGTGTCCCCCACCAGGAAGGCACACCTGGCAGGCATGGTTCAGTTGCTCCTTAAAAGGATCAATCCTCCACTTTGTTGGTCTCTTGCCCTCTTGCCCTCTAACTCTCTCGCTCTCCTGCTCTCTCTCCTTTCTATTTCAGGGTTGTACCCTCCCCTCCCCCTATCATGTCTCACTCTCTCCTTCTCTCTCTCTCTTCATTTCCATCCAATAAACCTCTTTCATATAAAATCTGTGCACATCATCATGCCATTGGTCTTAACATTGGTGCATTGGCCGGGAATGGCTTTCCTGGTAGTACCTGGTCTGGTCACCCCAGAAACCCTTAACCAGACCATGATACCTGCAACAAACAGATTTTTCTTCTGCTGTACCTATCCATAACCACCACTTAACCATATATGCCTTAAAACCTACACTTTCCCTCAACTGCCCTGCCCTTATCACACACACCTCTCCCTCTGCTCAAGGCCACTCAGACTTAGCATCCTGCCATGTGTTCTGAGCACCCGAAACAAGGTGAACGCTCATGCCACACCAGAATCAGCTTGGGGAAACTAAAACGCTCACCCCAGATACTGCTGCTTTAGACACAGACACAGCCTGCTTCTGAACTCTTGCTGTTAGGTAAGCAACCGCTGGAGACCCTGCACACACACAGATGGCTTTAGATTGCACTGCTGCACGAGTGAAGTTTTAAATCTCCCACAGAACACCTGCTGCAAGGGCTGGCTTGCAGAGGAGTGTTTTCAGTTGTGCGGACCCTCGATCGGCCATGTCACATGCTGGGCAGAGACAGCCATCCCACCAGCAAACACCTGGTCTCACTGTGCTGCTATAGCTACCCACCCTACATGGCTAGCCACCATGTTGACTTGGGGATAAGGAAGGTGGAGCCACAGCTTCACTGCCTTCTCCACCAAGGGCAAGCACATGGTTTCATCTCCATCTTAACTTAGGGCAAGCAAGGGCAGTCACATGATTGGCAGCCATCTTGGTTATAAAACAAAAGCAAAAACACACTGTGGTTTCCCCCACTGCCAGCTGCTTTTACTACTTTGTTTCTGTCCCATGTGTTCAGAGCTGCAAAACTGCAGTCTCTTGTAGACCCTGAAAGGCCACTGCGCCCCTTCCTACCTCCATTCTAAAGCTGCCTGTCTGCCCCTATCCTTTCCCATAGGAACTTGGCCTTACTACTGATAAAGCCCTGGTACCAGGCACTGAGGTTCTCGCGCTTAGCCCATGACCTGCTGTCATAGTGGTTTGGTTGACAAACCACTAGCCTCATAGTCCATCTCCATTTCCCCCTTCTCATTCACAGGAATGGTTTCCTCTTATTCTCTCCTCTTAGGGAAACCTCTGGCTTCTATACCTACATTTGCCCTACTCAAATGTCTAATATCCAGTAATAGCCAACAATTCCTTATTTCTCTTTTCTCAAAATCTTGTCTGTTTCTCTCTGCCTGTTATTTCACTAAATATGCTCTCTGGTTTCTTTTTATACTCTCAAAAAAAATCTTAAATTGTAAACCTTAAGGTGACCAAGTGGTATGAACAATTTTAATCATAATTAATTCTCTGTTTATTTTATCTCCTTTTAGCCTAGGACAGCAACAAGTCTCATTTTAAAATGGTATGGATTTTTATAAAAATTTGAAGTTACATTTTACAATATATATGATTCAACTCTGGTTCAAAATAATTTTCATATAATGCTAAAATTTCAAAATTATAAAGGTCTATTCAAATTAAGCTAATTTAAAATTTACGTCTAACAGCCTATGTCTTTATCAGTTCCTAAATTAATAAGTGATATTTCTCATGCCATGAGCTGCCTATGATCCAGATTCACTACTAGGCTTTCTGGCTAATAGTTTTGCTATAATAAATTCTAATGTAATTGTAAAATTGCTTTATACTGTTCTACCATATTGTTGGTTTTAAAACTCACAACTCAAGAGTTACTACGTACAAGTTTTTACCAATACTTTAAATTAAGATCTATTAATTTTAAAGGCATTTATTTATGTTAAAACTTGATCATTGTGCTATATCTTCACTATCAAAAGGTTAAATATGTTTGGTCTTGTTTTCTAAAAATGGTAATATTAATCTATAGCATAGCCTAAGACTTTTATAAACTATGATCTTTTTATATACTAAATCATAAAGAAAACTGTTATACTGTCACTTTAATGGACTATATTTATGACTTTTAAGGCTCCAACTTAACAGGGACAAAACCTAAAGTCCTAATATTTGATGGTTAACAAATGCAAGTTAATAGTCAGTCACCTCAAAGATGATCAAGTACTTTAACATGTTTTAAAATGTATTTATAGTCCTGCACATGCAGACACGGTTTCACTGCTTACTTAATTAAACAGCTGAGGATGGTCCCTGAGTCACCATACAGGAGTTGGTAAAAATATTAAGAGAAGAGTCTCCCGATAGACTCATCTACAGCAAAAACTATGCTCCAGACCTTGGCTGCTTTTCTGAGGCTGTTGGCATTCCCTCACAAAAAATAAGAGATCTGCAATGCCCTATCCTGCTCCGGCCAGCGGAGCCTGTTATTAGCGGGGGATAGAAGAGAATCCGATCCTGTGAAAAGATGGGCTGAGAGAAAGAAATGAGTCCAAGCAAACAGGTGCTTGTCAAGGACCAACTTTACTGAGCAGAATCAGCTTTTATATAGGGTTCAGGATGAGGAAGTAGGGTGGGTGAAAAATTACAAATTCTTCTCGGCCAGGGGCCTGAAACATCTTGTGATAAGCCATGGTTCTGTGAGCACATCTCTGCTGTTACCAAGCAATATGGTTACTGCAGGTAAGGAAACGGGCAAGTTGAGGCAGGTTGATGGGTTTCCACAGGTGGTCTCTGACATCTCCAAGCAGTATGTTTACTGCAGGTAAGGGAACAGGCAAGTCGAGGCAAGTTGGTGAGCTCCTTCAGGTGGTCTCTGAAGTTGGTGAGTTCCTTCAGGTGGTCCCTGACACTATCCCACCAGGGTATAGCCAAAAGTCAACTCTGCCAGGGGTCTGTTTCAAATGCAGCCAAAGGGGGCACTGGTCCCACAGCTGCTTCAACAAGCCACACACTGCCTGCTGGCAGACTGGCTTTTGGAAGTCAGAATGCTCCCCTGCAGGCTTGTCCTCTGTGCCCAGCCATGGAGGCTCAACCAACACAAGAGCCACAGACACGTCCCATCTTTGAACATCTTGGCCTGGCAGAGGACAAATGGCTCCTAGATTCAGCAACCTCCACCACCATCGCCCAGCCCAGGGTAACATTCCTGGTCTGTTTTGACCTCACACTCAGGCCCCACGGACATATTGCCAACTTCTGTGTTGGGAGACTTCAGATGCCTTCTCAGTTTTCTTCACATGCAGGAGACCAGGCCTTAAGCCCGAGTCCTAGATTGCTATTGTCAGGCCTAGACACAGTATGCTTGTTGCCAGACTCAAGAAACAGGCCTGAATGAAACCTTTTACCATCCCTTTAGCTAAAGGACAATAAATGTTCATAGCAGTCTTACCTATGTCTTATGGTAAATAACTAGATAAAAAGGCCTAAGAAAAATGTTGTTTGAGGGTCGAAGAAAGTGTTTTAAGGTTGGTAAATGCAAGTTATAAAAGTTGCAAGATCTAAGGTGATTTAAGGTATCCTAAATAGGTAAAACTGCTTAATAGTTTCTCCTGTTCCTATGCTACTGTTATATTGACTGTCCAGAGCCTTGACCTTTATCAATAGAGCTCTGATTTATTAATCCAACTCTAATACAAAAACATTCCACTGTACCACCCACTGTCATGGTTCCAAGCTCAAGATTTTTAAATCTCCTTTAAATCTTCATAATGTATAATCATACTAAAGGTTAAGATCAAGGGAGCTTTTTTTCCCTTCTACTTCACGAAGGCTTCTGCCTTTTCAGAGCTCACCTTAAAAATGCTTATGCTGTTAACACAAATGTGTATGTCTACTGTCTTTTCTGCAATGCATATTTCAGTGCAGATTACAATTGTGGTGCTAAGTGTCTAAAGTTTTATTTCCTTCATAAACTTAAAAGTAATTATTGTAAGCTGCAGGAAATCCACCTGAATCACCTCTAAGGTCAAGTGGGCTCTAGATAAGTACTGCACCTATTGCCTATCTCAGAGGGTGGGATTCCTCCCCTTTCCCTGGCTTTGGGACTTCCCTTTCCTGGCTACTTGATTGTTACATTCTACATCCAACACCAGCCAATTGGTGAGTCTTCCCTCCTGGTTGGCACAAACACTTCCTACTGCTCTCACCAACCTACATCCAAACCCTTCAACTAGGACCTCCTCCCTTGGGTAAGATTTTCCCTCTACCAGCAAGGTTTCTCTCTCTCTCTCTCTCTCTCTCTCTCTCTCTCTCTCTCTCTCATCTATGAAAATCCTAGCACTAGGTAAACCATGTCTGCTATAGGCAACTGTGCCCTTGGTCTCTGGCCAGCGCTGAGAGTTGTTGGAATAGATTATACCAACTTACTGAGTCAAACCTTGCTCTTGGGATGCCTTGAAAAGTCACTGACTCCTACCTGACCAATGGAAATAGTCCATTCATCCGTTTCTCCAGATTCTCCTCTGGGAAGTCTTCTGGAGAATTTCATATTTCTATACCTAATGCCTGCTTTAAGGGCCTCTAATCTTACATACCTCTGTAACCAAACTTGGCCTCAATTTCCTTAAATGACAGATCCAAAGCAAAGCCTTTTTTATTACTTCCAGTGATTGGAAAATGGAGGCTCCCTCAGGTAAATGGAGGTTCCCATGTTAAAGTCTCTTTGATCCAAACCTTCCCCCTCTGTTCACTCTCCCAAAAGTTTTAAATGTATACCTAAAGAAATTTTCTTCATAACCTACTTAACTTTGTCTTCTGCCTATATACATACAGAATATATATATATATCTTCTGCGCATATGTGTATATATATATATATATATATATATATATATAATATGTTTTAATATCCTGCCAGACCCAGATGTTTCCTACATCCACAACAGCGCCAAATCAGCTACCACAGGTGTCCCAGTCTGACCTCACAGACTTCCATCAAGCTGGACCTGCACTTTCCCTCCCATCCATGGATGTTCTCACAGACCCAGGACAGCATCAAAACAGCCTGTTCTTCCTGGACTTGGCCAGCATTTCAGACTTTTGACCTCCCTACAGCACCTCCAGTGTCAGCAGGAAGTAGCCAGAAGAGAATCCACACCCGATATTCACTTATTATTAACAAAAGGCTGGAATGGTGTGCTTCAGGCCCAGGACAAGCAGCTCCAGATTCTCCCAGCATTCCACAGTCCTTACCTGCTGTCTTGCATGGCTGGCAACTCTCTACTGGCAACCCTTTACCCTGAACTTTCCAGGGCAGGGGCTTCTTCTCCTCCTCTTGACCATGTAATCTGGACATTTTGTTGCTTTTTTTTTTTCTCTCTCTCTCTCTCTTACCTCCTTCCATGGCAACCAAGATCTGCTTACAAAGAACCTAAATTTATATACTTTAACTTGCCTTACATGAGAAGCAGCCCAAGCTCCTCATTTTTTAATTATAGAAAAAGGAGGAATGCTAGCATTTGGGCAGCCTACTTCTGGGTTGCCTAGCAACCTATGATGTTATCTCATGTGTCACCTGCCAGGTAGCCACACCTGGCAGGTGTGGTTAAGTTGCGCTGAGCTACATCCTCAGCCCCTCCCACTGTACTCTGTGAGGAAGACTTAGCAAACCTGGCTAGGGCAAGGAACTCTGGTGCCCTGTTTGCTCTAACAACACAGCAGGCCAGTAGGCCTCTATAAACAGAGTCTTTACTGCTGTCGTATCTGTGAATTGGTGGCATGCCTGAGCCCATGTTTTCTTGTAGTTCTGGGGAAATGAATGAAACAAGTAACTATGGGAAATGGGCAATGAGCAACTCCAAAGTTTTCTGAAATTCCTCCCCTTCTGGGAAATAGGTTTTCCTCTCTAAGTTAAAAAACAAAAACAAACAAATAAAACATACAAACATACAAACAAAAACCTGTTCTGGTATGGCAACTCTCAAATACATGCACCTATCTTTAGGAGCAGTGTTTTATGAAGAAGAAGAAGGAGGAGGAGAAGGAGGAGGAGGAGGAGGAGGAAGAAGAAAGAAGAAGAAGAAAGAAGAAAAAGAAGAAGAAAAGAAAGAAAGAAAGAAAGAAAGAAAGAAAGAAAGAAAGAAAGAAAGAAAGAAGAAAGAGCTGGTGTCCTCCTGGTCTACCAAGCTAGTTCCAGGACAGCCAAGGGTACACAGTCAAACCCTGTCTCTAAAAAACAAAAATAAAAAAGGAAGAAAGAAGTAGAGGAAAGAAGGAAAAAAAGGAAGAAAGAAAGAAGAGAGAAAACAAAAGAAATATTTGAGTTATATCTGGTGGCTCAAACCTGTAATCCCAACACACACACACACACACACACACACACCTTAATGTTAGTCCTGATTTTATCGAAACCCTGATAAGGAAGAGAGAGTATTAAAGGTGTATGCCACCATGACTGGCCCAAAATATATATTTAAAGAACAGGGGGATGAATCAGTGGTAGAGCATATACTTGATAACCTGGATTTAATCTACAACACAAACACACAAACAGACACATACACACTCACAGACAGACACAGTCTCTCTCTCTCTCTCTCACACACACACACACAGACACATACACACTGGCTGTGATAATGGAGGGGTATAATTCCAGCACTGGGAAGCTGCTGCAGGAGGATCAGGAGCATGAGACCAGCATGGGCTACAGGTATGAACCTGTCTCAAACAGAAAAAAAAAAAAGTAGGACCACTGCTGGTTTCCTCCAGGTGGTGAGCAGGGTTGAAGAACACAGCTGGAAATATTAGCCTGGCTGCCTGCTGGAAGTTACCCTGGGTGGTGTGTGGGCCACTAGGGCCGGGCCACTCTTGGCCTTGTCACTTCCTAAGAATGATCCTTGAGTCACTGAACAAGCAATTGGCAAGTACCTCCTGTTTGCCAGAGACTGGGTTAAGTCCTGTGTGCACAACAAATGGGCTTCAGACCTTGGAGAGCTCAAAGAGGCTGAGTCCCACTTTCCAAACTTTTGCTAGCATTTTAACGGCTCAGGCTGCTCACTAATATATATTATATGTAATATTATGTATCATAATATATAATACAATTATATATATATATATATATATATATAATTTCTGAAACTTGCCCCAGAAATGCCCACTCAAAAGGGCAGGCCTGAAAACCGGCTCCAAGTCAGACCATTAAGTCCGGTAGCCACAGGAGTTTGATGAGTTAAGGCCAGAAGTGCAGGGGGCTTCTGAGCATTGGGAGGGTGGGAAGGGCACCCAAGGGCAGCCCTGAGGTCTGTAGGGCATGCCTTCAGAGGACAAGTCCTGAAGGACAGGTCACAGATCTCTGGCATGGGGTGGCACCATTGACCGGGGCAGGCTGAAAGGAGGCAGAGACCATCAAGGAGGAGGAGGAAGTGGATAGGGCTAGGGTGCAGTCAGCAGGGGGTGGCAGTGATAGCTGACAGGTCTTATGGTTCCCGTCCATTCTCTCCCGCCCTTCAGGGTAGCCACTGCCAGCCTGCTTCTTTCTTGGATAAAGGCCCTAAGGCTTAGAGAGAAGTAGCCCACGAAGCGGGACTAGCCCTGGCCCCAGACTTGCTGCCTCCTGTAGGATGGAGAGCGAGGAGAAGGTTAGCACCCTGTACGCGAGGCAAATTTCAAACGACTATGGCTGCTTGGCTTTATGAGACAATACTACAGGTCTCTAGCTTGGGGGCCCTGGCTATCCCATGCCCCAACAGTGACAATGAGGAGGGATGTGCCTAAGGAATATGGTGCTTGGAGCCTGCTGGGAGATTGTAAGCAGCCAGGCTGCTGGCCTGAGCCTAAAGCTTGGTGGGACTGTGACATGGAGATTGTCCCAGTCAGGGTTACTACGGCTGTGATAAAACACCATGACCAAAATCAGCTTGAGTAGGTAAGGGTTTATTTGGTTACAACTTATTGTTTATCATTGAAGGAAATCAGGACAGGAACTTGAACAGGGCAGAAACCTGGAGTCAGGAGCTGAGGCAGAAGCCATGGAGGGGTGCTGCTTACTGGCTTGCTTCCTGTGGCTTGCTCAGCCTACTTCCTTATAGAACCCAGGGCCACCAGCCCATGGATGGCACCACCCACAATGGGCTGGGCTCTCCTCCATCATTCACTAATGAAAATGCCCTGCAGGCTGGCCCCATCTTATGGAAGCATTTTCTCAAATGAGGCTCCCTCTTTTCCATTGACTCTAGCATGTGTCATGATGACATAAATCTAGCCAGCGCAGAGATGCAGGCTTGGGGGTCAGTGGACACGCTCCCTAGGAGGGTGCAGGGGGAGAGAGGGGAAGATGCAAAGGATACAAGGAAAGATGCTCTTGCTACCCAGACAGTGAGATACCGGGAGAATGTGCTGCCATTCAAGCACAATACAGAGGATCAGTGAAGCAAGACAGAGGGCTGAGGAGCCCTGTGCGGGCTGGGTGGTCTTGGCTGAATGAGAGGTGCTTCAGGGACCCCTAACATGAACTGTGGAATCTGTAAGCAATTAAAATTAAGCAAGAGCCAGGATGGAATTTCACTCCTGAAATTCCAGCACTTGGGAAGTCGAGGATGAGAATCGCTGCAGGCTTGAAGCCACAGAGGTCTGCAAAGAGATGTCCAGCCCACCCAGCTGATATTAAACAGTGAGATTCTGTCTCTAGACAAAACAAAGAGATGAACCCTGCTGTTCCCCTTCCCATGTAGTTGCTGGTCTTGGTAGTTGTAAGGCAGAAGGATCACACTACAACTGTCCTCACTGGGATGTAGTCTTGGGAAGAGCACGTGGGCCACCTTTCAGACGGACCTGAGCTTTCTCTATAAAACGCGGTCATCTGAGAATTAGAGAGATGGTTGGCAAGAAACAACGATACCGTAAGCTTGGTTAATCAAATGATGGGCAGTGGTAGCCATGCCCCATGTGCCCAAAGGAGGAGACTCTCCCTTTCCCCCCTCCTTCCTCCCCATTTTATCTCTATTAGGGAATTTATTTTAGAAAGCTTGTAATTGCAAACCCCTCTCCCCCACCCCCATTAGAATCAGGGTCCCTTGTATCCCGACTGGCCTTGAATTCATCATGTAGCTTAGGCTGCCCCTCCTTCTAAATACTGAGATATGGCCCTGGGCCACCATGCCCAGGTTTGTTTTTACTCTAATTGTACACATACAAACGCAGGGCTGCTGTGGTGTGATCGAGGTCAGAGGACGGCTTTCAGGAATTAACTCTCCTTCCACTGTGGGATCCGAGGATCAAACTCAAGCTGACAGGTTTCCTTATAGAGCCCAGGACCACCCACATGGGCTGGGCCCTCTCCCATCATTCACTAATGAAAATGTCCTACAGGCTTGCCCCATCTTACAGAAGCATCTGAGGCCTATAGCCGAGTTCCCCACTTGCTTTAGTCCCTGATGACTTACTCGGTAAATGTCACGATTTGTGACCTTTTTTTGCTTTGTAACTAATACAGTTTCACATGACCGCATCCACAGTGGGACGTGGCTTTCAGGGCAACTTCAGTCATTGCTCCTGGACCTCGGCTCACATATAAACTGGGTCTTACTCCCTCCGAGGCGAGAACAGCTCTGTGTCTTCAGAATAAAGGCACTTAGCTCCGCTCGAGCAGCGCTCCAGTTCCTGGTAACTTTAGGAGGAAGCCTGCCTTTGTCCTCCGGCCTTTTGCTGCAGCACCACAGACTGTTCTCCTCGAAAGCATTCGCGGAAGCTTTCGTAGCGGCAGGACTCTCTTTGTAAGTCTCTCTAGTGGGCTGCCTGTGACGCATTAGTAGCCTTGGGGTTTCAAGCTCTTTCAATCCCCCGCACCGTTTATTTTGAAGTGGCAATTCCGGTTACGTCCACGACGTTCCCGAGCGGTTGGAAAGGGCAGGGGCAGAACCCGCACAGCTTCAAAGAGCCCGGCGCGGCCATCGGTGGCTGCGCACTCGCGCAGGTCCCCGCGGCAGCGGCAGCGCGGCCCCGGGTACCACTCGCCTCCTACGCGGCTCTCTTTAGCGGCCGCAGCCCGGGCCGCGTGACGGAGGGGGCGGGACGGAGGGCGCCCCGCCCACGCCGCGCCGCGCCGCGCCGCGCAGCATCCCGCAGAGCGCCGAGCCCGCGCCTCCGGCCTGCGGCTGCGGCGATGAAGATCTGGAGCTCCGAGCACGTGTTCGGGTGAGCAGGGAAACGCGCGGACGCGGTCAGAGCCGTGCGGCCTCGGGCCGGGGCGGGGATCCGGGAGAGGCGGGCGCCCAGGGCCGGGATCGTGGCGGGGCGAGGGGGCGGAGGCGAGGCTCAGGCCTCCCCATCCCCGGCCGGCGAGTGCCAGCGGCCAGCTGCGCCGCGGGGCTTTGCGGCTCATCCCGAGTAGCGCAGCGGCCCGAGGGCCAGCTCCCTCTGCAGCGGTGTCGCGGGTGGTGACACCACGGGCGTGGGAGAAAGCTAGATGCGAGGAAGGCATTTGGGGCGTTTGGTCCCGAATACCCGTGCGCACGGACACCTTCAAGCCCCCGGGGACACCGCGAATTGCTTCAAGTGCTCTCTTGACCCATGGGGCGTCTTCCACCTTGTCATCGACTGTTCAAACATCTTTTCAAAGGGGAAAAAAATATTTATTTATTTATGATCCTGCTTAGAGAAGCTTTATGTTCAAGGCGGGGGTTGGACGTGCATGAAACAAACGTGTCATCCATCATCCTTTAAATGTAAAATTTTAATAAAAATGTGTCACCTGGCTTCAGAACTTCTATTTTTATTTTAGTGTTATTTTTGGATGGTGCTGGGGCTCGAACCCCGTGTTTCGAGATTGTTAGAAAAGCTTTCCATCACTGAACTATAGTGTCCGCCTCTAGAAAAAAAAAAAGTTAAAATATGGAACCTTAGACGGGTGGCACATCATTTTTTGGTAAAGTTGCAGTCTTTCTGAAGGGGGTTCCCCCCAAGATTCAGATAGAATTTGCGCTGTCTGGTGCAGACGGCCGCAGGAAAGTCTTAGGTACAGAGATGCCGGAGTTTTGACTTGGACCTGCTGAGAGCTCCCCTAAGGGCCCTGAAATGCTGACTGACGCCGAAAAGCCACTGTTGACAATTCTGACCGTGTTTGCAGCTGCCGTCCTTTTACTTATTTTTAATCCTTATTATTTATACTTTGTAATTTGTAACGTGTGTATTACCACCCATTTTAATGTGGTGGTGTTGTGTATGTGTGTGGCAGCCAGGACAACATGGGGGAACCGGTTCTCAACTCTTGCCTTGTGCATCAGGAGATCCGACCCAGACTGTTAGATTTGACAGCGGGCAGCTGTAGCAGCTGAGCTATCTTGTTGGACCCAAGAACACATTTTTAAATGTGTTCTGAGCTGATGGGGGAGGTACTCAACAGCATTCGCCCTGCAGAGGCAGGCGCATCTCTGTGAGTTTTTGACTAGCCTGGTCCAGGACAGCCAGGGCTACACAGAGAAACAAAGAAACGAACCTGCATTCTACAATTCTGGGCCGGGGAGACGGCTCACTGGCTAACGCTCTTGCCATGTGAGTGTAGGGCCTGAAGTTCAGCTCTCAGAACCCTTATAAGTCAGTGATTGCAGTGGGGCCTGTGACTCTAGCTTGGAGCAAGCTAGCTAGCAAGACTACCCTGCCTCAGTGAGTAATCTAGAAGAGCATTTCCCACATCGGTCTAGGCCTCCACAAGAGTGACACTCTCGTGCACCTGTGCACAGCACTCGCGCTTATGCACACCACACACGAAAAGAGAGAAAAAAAAATTTAAATGCATTATACAACTGAGTAATTTTTAACATAGTTACAGGAATTTGTTTTTATTTTTATTTTTGCAAATTGATGCTCCATCCAGCTTTAGAACATTTGTTATCTCCTGAAGAGATACTGAGCTTTGTGTGGGAGATCCACTCCCCCCCATTCGTTCCCCAGGAAACCACCCAATCTGTTTCCGTAGATTTTTCTCCCCTGGATATTTTTATTTAAATAGTCACACATCTTATGTGGTATTTTGTGTCTTTTAGAAAGATCCTCCCCCCCCAGGCAGGGTTTCTCTGTGTAGCCTTGACTGTCCTAGACTCAATCTGTAGACCAGGCTGGCCTTGAACTCACATCGATAGCCTGCTTCTGACTCCCGAGTGCTGGGATTACAGGTGTGTGCCACCATGCCGGGCATCATTTTGTTTTTTGAGGTTCACTGGTGTGCTGGTTCTTTGTTTTGTGTCCCAGGTACCCTGCAGTGCCCTGGCACTGTTGATAGGGAGAGCACTCACGAGGAGACCAGATGTCCTTCCAGAGTAGGGGCAGCAGTAGGTCCTGGCAGGCCATCAGCATCCACTCACATCAATAAAGCTTGGAGAAGATGGACCTGCAGCTAGCTTCCTTCCTGGCAGGGAGCTGAAAAGAGAAATTTACCCTCCAGATAGGCAGAAAATGTCCACTTTAGCCTCTCTTCAGATTTTGTCTCTTCCTTTTCGTTTTAACAGAGGCAGCTGTGATGTTTTGTGCCAAAATCCGTGCGACTACATATATGTATGTTTATGTATAAATCCACATTATATGGCTTATTTTTTTTCCCCAAATAGGAATCAGTGACATCATCTTGTAAGGATCTTTTGGCAAGTTTCTTTTTTCTTTCAATAATGTGTTTTTGAGATCTATCCAAGCTCAGATATATAATATAGATGTAAATGGATATACTTACAGCTTCCTTACACTAGCTGTATAATCACCCACTTTATGAATGTGCAATAATTTCCCCTATGACTTATTAAGAGGAAACACTTTTATCTGTTATACTTACGGCCTTGTGTTGACCAATATCGGCTGTTACCTTGGCTTGAGAGCCAGCTGGAGATTGGTAAGTCACACCTCTGGGTGTGTTTGCAAGAACTTTTCCATGCAGTGGTTCTCAACCTTCCTAAAGCTTCCACCCCTTAATACAGTTCTTCTGTTGTGGTGACACCAACCGTAAAAGTATTTTCATCGCTACTTCGTAACTGTCATTTTGCTACTGTGACGTAGCAAATGAATTGTAATATAAATATCTGATGTGTAGGCTCTTAGTCGACCCCGCAGGGGTTGCCACCCACAGGTTGAGAACCAATGCCACAGGAGATTACTTATTTCCTGAGCTCTCTGACCTAATCAGAGGTCTTACACGATGAACTGGGAAATGGTGGAACCGTTTAAATTAGGGCCTTGTTGGAGGGAGTCACCTGGGGTTTGCCATTGAAGGGGTATGTCTTGACCCCTTCTCTTTCTCCTTTCTGCTCTCTGTCTTGAGATGACGGATGTACTCTGTGTTATCTGTCATATCTTCTGCCGTATCATCTGCTCAAAAGTAGCAGGGACAAGTGACCATGGACTGAAGCCTTTGAAACCATAAGCCAAAATCAATCTTTCGCTCTCTCTGTTTCTGTCTCTGTCTCTCAGTCTCTCTCTCTGAGGCAGGGGGGGATTCCAAGTCAGGGTTTCTCTGTGTAGCCTTGGCTGTCCTGGACTTGATTTGTAGATCAGGCTGGTGTCGAACTCAGAGATCTGCTTGCCTCTGCCTCCCCAAGTGCTGGGATTACAGGCGTGTGCCACAATGCCCGGCTAGTCTTTTGTTCTCTTAATTTTTTGGGGGGTGGGGGGGTATTTGTCATAGTGGCTAACACAGAGGCCACTTAGGCCAGTGGGTCTTCCGCCGTTCAGCCACGGGACTACTTTACTGTCTACTTGGAGATACCGAGGCCCTCAGGTTTTTTTATGTTGATTATGTCTCTTTTTATTAGTCATTATATCAGAGAGCCAGGTACACTGGCACAGCCTGTAACCCAGCACTTAGGAGGGAGGGTCTTGAGGCTAAGTACAGAGACCAGCCAACTCTATGCTATCATCCAAATTGCAATTGAAATTTTAAAATTAATTAATTACAATAAGTGACAACGAACACTTTTGAGACAGGATTTCATGTAGCCTAGGCTGGCCTCACTGTGTAGCCAAAGGTGACTTTGAATTTCTGATCCTCCTGTGCCTGTTTCCCGAGAGCTCAGATGACAGGCCATGTGCCACCGTGCCTGGCTTTAGCCTGTCCTGTTAACAATCTAAAGTAAAAATTGGGTGATAGAATGCTCGCCTAGAGAGTGCATGGAACCCTGGGTTCAATCCCCAACCCCATAAACTTGATATGGTGGTACATGCTTGTAGGCCCAGAAGTTGGGAGGTAGAGGCAGGGAAATCAGGAGTTCAAGGCCAGCAGAACATGTATGAGATCCTCTCTCAACAATTAAGAACTTAGCAACTGTATTTTCCAGAAATTGGGAAACTGGTACTTTAAAAATAATATCTATGATTTCTATAGTTTGATTCTCTTATCTACTTCAGCATCTGGTGTTTTGTAATATAGTGCTTTGGTGTATGGATAAAGTCCAGCCTCAGACAGGGAGTTGTTAAGGAAAATGTTAAGTATGTTTGTCTTGTGGTTTCTATTGCTGCAACGAAAACACCATGACCAAAAAGCAAGTTGGGGAGGAAAGGGTTTATTGGGCTTATACTTGCAGATCATAGTCAGTCATTGGAGGAAGTCAGGGCAGGAACCTGGAGGCAGGAGCTGATGCAGTGGCCATGGAGGGGTGCTGCTTACTAGCTTGCTCCTCATGCCTTTCTCAGCCTGCTCTCTTATAGAACCCAGGACCACCAGCCCTAGCTTCAGTGGACTGGGCCCTCCCCATGATCACTAATTGAGACAATGCCTTACAGCTGGCTCTCATGGAGGCATTTGCTCAACTGAGGCTCCTTCCTCTCTGATGACCCTAGCTTGTGTCAAATTGACACAAAATCAGCCAGCAAAATGTCTTTGTACCTTTCCTTTACTGCTATGACAAAAAAAAAATGTTGGCTTTTTTAAAAAGTAGTAATTTGGTCTGGAGAGATGGCTCAGAGGTTAAGAGCAATGGCTGCTCTTCTATCAGTCCTGAGTTCAATTCCCAGCAACCACAATGGCTCGCAACCATCAGTTCCCTCTTCCAGAGTGCGGGCGTACACGTAGGCAAAATACTGTATACAAAATAAAATAAATATTATAAAAACATAAATGAAAAGTAGTAATTTAAAATTGAGAACAAAGAACAGAAAAACAAGTCATGCTGAGTGCATCTCTGCCTCCAGAGTCGCCTGCGTCCATCCTTTGGAATGTGCGTGATCCCAGGTTTGTAGTATGGGGCAGCGATGCCCACAGTGATGGATACAAAGTTCCCTCCAATTTCAGCTTTCATTCAGAAGCTCAGGTTTTGTCTCCGGGAACAAACACTAAAGATGTTTGCCTTAAAATGACCAAGCTCACTCCCTTAACTTCCCAGAAAATACCCACCAAATCCCCAAGCCTGAGCCAACAGTCTGTGCGTTGTTCTTCCAAGGGCAAGCTGTGGGCGGTGAGAGGCAGCTTTGTGACGGGAAGGCTCCCAACACAGAGCTGCCTGATCTACCCGGGGCAGCCTGAGCGCGCTTGTTCTGCGGAGATATTTCTGGCATGCTTCCTGCTCTCTTGCGGATTGTCAAAGACGAGAGTCCTCAGGGGTCAGGTGATGATGAAGTTAAACCACTTTACCGTTTCATCACATACTCTTAAGAGAATCCCAGGCTGCTTCCCTGAGTGCGTGTGGGAGCAGCGGTGACCAGGCTGTGGTTTGGAGCCTGGCCTGCGTTGCAGGGAGAGGCCAGCATTTCCCCCCATCGCTTTAAAAGCCATCAGTGTAAAGTTGATAAGGTGAGAGCTAGTAATGTCACAGTCACATTGTCACAGCCACTTCCTAAGAGGGTCCAGAGCCCCCAGCGTGTGGCCCACACTCTTCAGAACGCACTGAAGGTAGGGTATAGGGGAGTCTTTGGTTCTGTGACTGTCTCTTAACCAACCTACCCCCAAACCTTTAACTCTACGACTTTTGGAAATAAGCAAAAGTGGAAAGAGCAGAATTCTGGACACATGGTAGGTCTCCTGGGCTAGCTGGTCTTCTTACAACTTGCTTGGTTTCACATGTATTCCCACCTTTGGCTTTTTCACTGACTGATTTAGGCAACTTTTTTTTTTTTTTTTCAAGACAGGGTTTCTCTTTTGTAGTCCCGACAGTCCTGGAAGTGCTCTGTAGACCAGGCTGGCCTCCAACTCACAGAGATCTGCCTCCTGAGTGCTGGGATTAAAGATAGGAGCCACCACTGCCCGGCTGATTTGGGCAAATCTTGGGCAATGGCTTCTACCACCCTGGGTTGCCAGGGGTTTTCCTTAGGCCCTCTTACTCCCTAGCATGTGTGATGATGTCTTCACTGATCTCACTTCAACTAAAATGTAAGCTGCTGGGCATTCCTGCAAAGGATTTTCTTGATCAGATTATTTGAAGCAGGAGGACACACCTTAAATGAGGGAGCACCTTCTAGAGGCTGCACAGATCAAGGGACATGGAGGAGGGAAGCTTTGCCTTCTTTCAGCTTACTCTCCTTCCTGCTGGCACATTCATCCTTCCTGTGGCCATGGTGTCTCTCCACTGACGTTAGAACCAACACAGCCTGAAGACCAAAGCTCTCCAGGAGTCCTCCAGGCCTTCAGTAGCAGACTGGGATCAGCCACATGGGCTGAGCAGGCACCAGATTCTCAGCCTCTCTAGTGTGAGACAGCCACTGTGGGACTACCCAGACAGTACTGTGTAAGCCACTCTAACAAAATCACGAATGTGCACACGCGCACTCCATCAGTTCTTTTTCTGTAGAGAACTCGAATACAGCGTGGAAGCCAGAACGCATCCTTCCATCTCCTCTTTGCTCCGGCAGACCTTGGTGTGTATGCCTGGGACCATTCTAGAGTGGTGGAAAGCAGAGGCCTCCCTTCCTTTGGGGTAGGACAGAGTCGGGCTGAGTCTCAGTGTGTTGCTGGGACTCTGAGAGTGGTCTCCATCCAACTCCTTATCTGCCAGGGAGAGCTTTGTGCACTTACAGCTTCCTTCCGCAGGCAAGCGACCCAGCAGGAACTCCTGTGAACTCGTGTGTCTCCAGCCAGCCATGCCCTTCTCAACAACCAGTGTTCCAGGTCTGCGTGCCAGCCGTGAATTAGTGTTTTCTTTAGCCAGAGGGTGCAGTGTTGACTTTTGTGCCTAGACTTTGCCACTTAATTTTTTTTTCCAAGACAGCGTTTCTCTGTGTAGTCCTGGCTGTCCTGGCACTCGTTCTGTAGACCAGGTTAGCCTCAAACTCAGGTCTGCTTGCCTCTGCCTCCCTGCCAGGATGAAAGGCGTGAGCTACCACACCTGGCTGGACATTGTCACTTTAAAGATACTTGGCAGCCTCAACAGCAGATAACCCCAGTTCCAGGGGATCCAATGCCCTCTTCTAGCCTCCACGGGCACCAGACACACATGGATACACATATACAGATAAAAGACCACTCATAGCCGGGTGGTGGTGGCGCATGCCTTTACTCCAAGCACTTGTGAAGCAGAGGCAGGCAGATCTCTGAATTCGAGGCCAGCCTGGTCCGGAACAGTAAAGACTACACAGAGAACTGTCTCAAAAACCAACCAAACAACCAACCAACCAAACAGAAAACCACACATATCCACAATAACTTCTGTGGTCATTTTGCTGTAAGTATATCACTTAAGTCTGAATCAGAAATAAGAAAATGATGGCATTGTTGCAATACACACCTCTTTGCGGGAGAGACTTCCAGAACAGCATACCACAGAGGGAGGGAAGGTTAGCTGACGTGATGGTAGTTCTCAGTGGGAGGGGAAGGCCCATGCTACACATCTGGTGGCTCCTTTAGCTTGGCTCCATGACAGGGGTCTGATGTCTGATGTCCGATGTTGGGCCAGCTTAACCAAGGCAAGGCTCTGGACAGTGGCGGGCGGCTGTGTGACGCTGTGGGCATCTCTGATAGCAAGAGATGCATTAGGAGGAAAGCCGTAGTTCTGAGCTCTGACTTAGAGAAGGGAAACAGTAGGGAGTGTCTGGGACCTCCTGGAGACCCCTTGGGATTTATGGACACAGGAGGTAGGTGTGGTGAGCTGGTGGCATTCACACCATTGATGTCCCCATGTCCCCACTCTCGGAGTCTTGAAATGTTTGTGAATAGAGGGGGCACATCAGAATGGTGACAGTGATTACCAGAGTTGCAGATGACTTGAAAGAAGTTTAAGCTGTGAGGCCGGAGGAATGCAGAATGGTCAGGAGCACTGGCTGCATTTGTTGAGGATTTGAGTTCAGTCAGTTCCCAGCACCCACACGGCAGCTCACAGCCATCTGTGAATCCAGTTCCAGGGGGTCCAGTGCCCCTTTCTGACCTCCACAGGCACTAGGCACCCACGTGACACACAAACATACTTGAAGGCAAGACATTCATACTCATTAAAACAAACAAAACAAAAGGAACAAAAAACCTGAATTGCTTCAAGCCACATGCTGCGTCTAAGTTTGAATGAGATGTAGATGCTTCTGTCACATCCAGATAAAACCGTTGCAGGTTGAAACTGTCTTCAGTCAAAAATGCTGCAGAAATGGCCAATGGGGCTGCTCACAGCTGCCTGTAACTCCGATTCAGGGCAGCTGATGTCCTTGTAAACTTGTGCTTAGAGTGAAAAATGGATGGCTGTGAGATACATATTTGTACCCTTATAAAGTCGAGAACGTCCTAAACCGAATCAGCTGGGAACTGCCCTTAGTCGGCTCTTAGTCGCACTGAGCACGGGAACGAAAGCCTGCTTGGTGTTCTTATGGATGACCAGGCTACCTACCGGCTAGCCAGTCAGGGTCCAGCCTGCAGTAAGGACAGCAGCCAGCATTTTTCCAGCGAGGTGCAGGCAGGGCGACCTGTGTCTCTGCTAAGTCCCCACGAAAGGTTTCTGACCCCTGTGGGCTGAAGAAGAGCCAGGACAGGAAAAGGCAGACAGAGGTCAACTCAGCTTGACGGTCCTGTGCAGCATCTGCACAGACCTGGGGCCCCCGCTGGAAGCCCGGGCCTAATCGGCACCCAGGGCAGCCTGGCCTGCCCGGACCCAGGAGCCTGAGCTTCGTGGCTACTTCCTATGCTGATTGTGTTCTCTTGCCAGCCATCCCTGGGACACGGTGATCAAGGCGGCCATGCGGAAGTACCCAAACCCGATGAACCCCTGCGTGGTGGGCGTGGACGTGTTGGAGCGCAGCGTGGACGGCTGTGGGCGCCTGCACAGTCTGCGCCTGCTCAGCACCGAGTGGGGGCTGCCGGGCCTCGTGCGTGCGGTGAGCCTCTCTGCGTGGCCGTCCAGGCCTGGTCACCACACGTGGCCACCCGCCCTTGCCTTACTGCTGAGGGGTGCCACAAAGGGTCCCTCCAGCCCTGTGCCCGCTTCTCCCCAGACTTCAGACTGTCCATGTCCCATTCTGCTGTCTGGAAAGGACACTGGGTATTCTGGGTTAGGTGACTTGAGTGATCCTTCTTCAGTGACACCTGTGAAGGCCCAGAATCCCACATTTTGTGGTGCTGCAGTTAGACCTTTTACATAGGAGCTTCAGGGAGGCACAGCTGAGCCCATACCCATAGAGCCAAGGATGGGGGTGGGTGGGGGTTGGATGGAGAACTGTGAGACTGTAAGAGTCAGGATAGCTTTCCCCTGCGTGGCTTGCACCTTGACCTCGCCTGCACTTGGAACCCAGGTTCCTGCATTGCCCCGTGGTCTGCTGTCTCCTTGTGGCTCCCCAGGATTCTATGATGTGAACGCCATCACTGCAGGCCAGTTCTTGACTCCAATAAAAGGAGCCTCTCTCCTCAGGATCCTGGAGATGCCTGGTTTAATTTTTGCCGAAACATCCGTCATTACTGTCAGGCATTAAATTCTTAACTCCGTTTTCCAATACCTGCCCAATACCACTTTGTCCACAGATATAGAGCATTTGTTGTAAAGAAACGAGTAACTGGATTTAATAGCATGTCACTATACTTGTTTTGTCTCTTAGATTTTGGGAGCCAACAGGACCTTGACATACATCCAAGAGCGTTCTGTCGTGGATCCGGCTGCAAGGAAAATGGAGCTGTGTTCCACCAATGTAAGCAGTGGTCTAAGATGAGAAAGGTGCTTAATATTTCTTGGCGATGGTGCGTAATGCCTCCTTAAACTGTATTTCCGGGTTCTTGTTTTTTAGCAGAGGGTTGCATTTATTTAGAGGTATTTTGTCTTTGTTTTGCTTTGAGATGGGTGTCTCTCTGTGCCCCAGGTCAGCCTGAAACTTGATAGATATAGCCCAGGCTAGTGATCAAATTACTGTAATCCTCCTGCCTCAGACAGGCTTGAGATACCATGCCTATTTCCTTCTCACCTTTTTATTCAAGTATAATCAACATATAGAAAAAGGCAATAGGCCAAGTGGAGTGGAGTGTGGCATGTATTTAATTTAATTTATTTACTTTATAAAGAAAATAAAAAGAAAGAAAAAGGCAATAACTAGTTAGATAAGAAAACTGAATCTAGGTATATACTATTGCACACACCTGGGCGGCTATAGATAACAATGTGTGTATTTTATGTGTAATAATAATAATAATAATAATAATAATAATAATGAGACAAGGCCTCATTATGTGGCCCCCAGCTGGCCTCAAACTTGCTGGCCTCACACTCACAGTTATCCTTTAGATGTGTGTTACCATGCCCAGCTAACAATATATATCTTTAAAAAGAGCTAGAAGAAAATATTTAGAATGTCTTCACCACAAAGATATAAGTATTTGAGGACACAGATAATATGTTTACCATGATTTTTAAATTTTAATTATTTATTTTGAGACCAGGGTCTCACTATATGGACCAGGCTGGCCTGAACTCCCAGAGGTGCACCTGCCTCTGCCTTCCTAGTGGTGAGATTAGCTACTACTTCTGATTTATGCACTGAATTTATACGTTACACAATGTATTTATACACTGAAACATTATGGGGCCCATATATGTGTATAATTTTCATATAATAATACAAATGGAAATAAGACAGAAGTGCCCAAAATTTCCACAAGATGTGAGCAAATGGTCAGATAAAGCAACAGACCTGACTAAACCCAACAGCCTCCAGAGTCTGTCCTGAGTCACAGTGGTAGAGGGTAGGTTATCTGCGAACACCACGGCCAGGGGGGTGAAAATCCACGGGATTGCAAGAGGGCAGTTTGGCTCAGCACGGCTCAGTGGCCAGTTTTGGTTCAAACTTTGAGAGTCTGACCCCAAGCAGTTTATTTTAGGCATATTTAACCACAGCACAATTTGGAAAACAGTTTCTTGATGATAATCCCATGTGCACAACAAAGCTTAAGATACAACTACATCGGACCTCTTTGTGAAGTTCAAGTGACATCTTCCAGAAAGCTACTTTCTAGCTGGAGAGATGGTTCAGTGAGTAGAGGTACTTGGTGCCGTGACTGAGGAGCTGAGTTCAATCCCTGGTAGAAGGAGAGAACCAGCTCCCAGAGTCTCTTTTGGTCTTCACATGCGTGCCCATGGCATGCTTACCTACATACGTACATGCAGCAGGTAAATAGATAGAGTAAAAATGTAACAGCCACTTCCCCCTCCCTCTTATTTCTCTTAATTAAAAAATGCCTATGTAGCCAAGTGTTGTAATGGAAGTTTTGGTTTCTTTAAGAAGTCAGTTATGTTATGTAAATATGTTTTTGTTTTAATCCCAAGCGTGGGATTTTAGTTTGGGCTTTGGTTTATCCACAGCTGATAACTGCCTCCTGCAGGGTGTGGTCTTTGCCAGCTGGTAATGACCTGCTTCCTGCAGCATGGAGACGGGGGTGGGGAGGGGTGGGGGGGGGGTGGGGGGTGGCCTAGGACTCTGAGAGCTATAAATAGGAGAGCTCATCGAGTGAAAGTGTGTCAGTGGGTCCTGTGGCGAGCGGCAGTTTGGAGAGACCAGAGAGATGGACAGTGACGGGGTTTGGACGGACAGAGGGAGAGAAGAGAGAAACATTTCAAGGCGGCAGCTTGGAGGAGGCTGCTTGCTGCGTTTGCTGTTGACAGAGCCCCCAAAAGAACCCGTCAACCCTGAACAGCCAGAAGTAAAGGGGTCTGTACTCCCTCTCCCCACTAACCTCCTCTCTCTTACCTAGGGTTGGGGGGTTGGAAGGGAGAGGCTTTAGGGAACCCCAAATAAAATTTAAAAGTTCTAAAAATGAGCGCTACGAGGTGTGGCGGCATACACCTTTAATCCTGGAGGCAGAGGCGAGCTGATCTCCGGGAGTTCAAGGCCAGCCTGGTCTACAGGACCATTTCCCAGCCATCCAGAAAGCCTGCAGGCACCCTCCACATTTATTGACCAGTGTGGCAGCCTCATATGGCCATTTTACTAGGATGAATCCTGGGCGTTCACTAGCCAATGTGTTTGTAGTTGACCTGCAAATGCAACAGCATGGTGCATAGAGCAGTGTGTTCACCGCGGTGAAATAGAAGCATTTTTTCTTTTAGGTAGTTATTAAGTTACTGTGTGTGTGAGCATGCCGCTGCATGTGGAGGTCAGAGGACAGCTTTATGAAGTCAGTTCTTTCCTTCCTTCCTTCCTTCCTTCCTTCCTTCCTTCCTTCCTTCCTTCCTTCCTTCCTTCCTTCCTTCCTTCCTTCTGTGGGTTCCAGAAATCAAACTCAAGTTGATAGGCCTGTGTGGCAAGCACCTTTATCTGCTGAGATAGCTCGCTGGCTCTGAGTATATTTTAATAGAAAATACAAGCAGTAAGTTAGCTTGCTGACAGGAAGTAGGGTTGGAGACAAGGCCACTGAGGCTTCTGTGTGGATCCCAGAATCTAGCACATCTAGCAGTCCAGCATTGGCATTAGGGCTATAGAGTTGGCTACTGTTGCCATGGACACTAATAGTGGACTGTCTGTCCACTGTCTGTCCTACAGCGGCTGATGGACTTGGCAAAATGTGGGTGCCTTGAAGGCAGATCCCTCCTCAGGTGTGGGGAGGGAGAGAGTGATAATCGTCATCAGAAGGAGCCACTCAGTGGTGTCCTTAACGTATAGTGTTTGTGTGTGGGGTGATACTGAATGTTTCCTTCTGGCTTTCGAAAGTGGCAGTTTGGGGCTTGAAGGATAGATGGTTCGGAATCTTAGAACCTAAAGCCAGTGGTGGTTTATTTTTTCACATGTGTGCTTGTTTTGTTTTTAAAGATCACACTCACAAATCTGGTATCAGTGAATGAGAGGTTGGTGTACACACCTCATCCAGAGAACCCCGAAAAGTGAGTCAACTCCTCCTGGGTTGGACACCCTGAACAGCAGGGGCGGATGGTGCCTCCAGCCCAGGGTTGCTCAGCTCCTTACTTCTGCTCTTCTGCAGGACTGTGCTCACCCAAGAAGCCATCATCACTGTGAAGGGGATTAGCCTGGGGAGCTACCTGGAAAGTCTAATGGCCAACACGATATCCTCCAATGCAAAGAAGGTGCACACCTCAGGACGGGGCCCCGGTACACTCTGCGGTAACGTGTCAGACAAAGTGGTGACATGTCTGGCCCCTGGGTCCTCCTGAGGACTGGGATCTTTGTGGTTGAGCTCTTAAGGCCATAGCATTCCCTACAGTTCTATTTCAAATAGAGATACAGAAAGGCTGGCCATGATCTGGAGGGAAGGCGTCTGTCCTGGTCAGGGTTACTATTGCTTTGAGGTTCACCCCAATCTCTCTGGTGTCCACACAGAAGCTTTGGCTCCAGGGCTTTGGAATGCCATAGGCCTCCCTCAAATATGGATTGGCTGTGCTATTCTAAGAGGGGTGTCAACTGGGATAGCTCAAGCTAGTGCATCCTTTCTCGTTAGAACATCTCGTCATATTTCTGAGCTTTAATAGCCTATTTACGTGGACTGTCTTAATTAGGGTTTCTATTGTCATAGAGAGGCACCATGACCGTTGCAACTCTTATAAAGGAAAACATTTAATTAGGGCTGGCTTACAGTTCAGAGGTTTAGTCCAGTGTCATCATGGCAGGAAGCATGGCACTGATCAGGCAGATGTGGTGCTGGAGAGGAACTGAGAGTTCTACATTTGGATCTGCAGGCAGCCAGAAGAGACAGTAAGCCCACTAGGCCTGGCTTGAGTTTCTGAGACCTTTAAACCTGCCCTGAGCGACACATTTCTTCCAACAAGGCCACCCCTGCTCCAGCAGGGTCACACCTCCCAATAGTGCCACTCCCTATGGACCTACGGGGGCCGTTTTTATTCAAACCACCTCATGGGCCAAGGCTCAGGGAGGTTATTGCCACGTCATTGCCACAGCAGTTCCTTCCTGTGTTGCAGGCCCGAGACTTGCTGCAGCAAAAACTGAAGTCCTTCTGTGTTGTTGCAGGGGTGGGCTGCCATTGAGTGGATAATTGAACATTCCGAGAGTGCCATAAGCTAACAGGTGTGCACCCGTGCCTGCTGACACAAGGGGGCAACCACAGTAACTCCTTAACCTGGTACAGAGTTTCAGCTTTTTACTACCCACGTGCATGGGGTGCATGAGAGAGTGCTTGTTTGTCAGTTCCGTGCTTCTGTCTGTCTGCCGCGGTAGACATTTCCATCCGTTTTCATTTCCGAGGTTTGTACCAAGACTTCTTTCCAGGGTACACCTGAGCTCTTGTGAGCTGGAATCTGAGGAGGGCGGAGTAGCATTGGCTACCCTGAGGTCTCAGTGCTGGGCAGGCTGTCTGGATATTCCTCAGGACTGTCACAGATGATGAAGAGCTGCCACAAATAGGTCTGCACTGTTACAGGCAAATTTAATCTGGAGTTTTTTGTTTTGTTTTTTTGTCTTTGGTAAAATTTCCCGTTTTTGAAAAAAATTCATTGTTATCATTTTTATTATGCTGGGGAATGAATCCAGGATTCGCACCTGCTGGGCTTGGGTAAGCGCTCTACCTCCGAGCCTTACCCCAGTCTGTATACGTTTCTATGAAAAGTACTTTTCATAGAAAAGTACTATGAAGTACTACTTTTCATAGAAAAGCCTATTTCCTCACTTGGCACAAGCCAGTGTTCAGCCTCTGGGTTGTGTCACTGTAGTGGCAAGAAGAAATTGTAGCATTTTCATGTACTTCGATGTTCCTTGGTTTCCTCAGCCTCCAGATATCTGACAATTGATTGGCTGCCACTTGTTTTATGTCATCGCAGAAAAGTGTCCTACTTCCCTTTAGGTGGGGCCTCCTCACTTCCTGCCTGAATGTCCCTGTTAAGCTACTGACAGCCAAGGCTTGCTTCCCTCTGTTGCCCCCCAGGTCATGTTTGCCTCCTCATTTTCCTCAGCCAAGAAGCTGAGGTTTGACATATTCTTGATGCTTTTTCCTAAGGTAAATGAAATCTGCCAGGGAACTTTACCTTGACTTTTAGGTCAAGGCCTGCCACAGGGTCTTTAAACCTCCACCTGAACTGAGCTTTGGGAGCTGTGTGTGGAGGGAAAGAGGCCTGATGTAAGTCCAGGCTTCTCAGGTTGTTTCTTCATAAACTGGAGCTAAACCGTCTCCATCTTTAGATGTCTCACCAAAAAGAGTCAAAGAAGAGAGGAAAGAAGGAAGTATGGATGGACAAAGAAGACGAAAGGCAAATGTGGATGTGTTTCCCACCAAGTCTGGAAGAGGTATCTGCTGGAACCTTCCCCTCCCAGGACAGCAGTGGGCCCAGACTCCAACAAGTCGTGTGGAGCCCTATCCTGCCAGGCTCTGCTGTAGGCAGCTGTGCTGAAGCAGTACTGGGCTGCTCTGCCCTGCATCGGTTTTAGGCATTTATCTGCTTCTTCTGGCAGGAATGCCGCCTCTGCCTGCTGGCTCTAGTCACTTCATCAAAGGAGAGCTCCCCTCTCCTCATGTTCTGCCAGCTAAGCCAGGGTAGGTCCCCCACACCTTCCCCAGGGTCCCGGCTGCTGCCCTCTGTTCCTGGCGGCTCTGTCCTTATAGTGTCCCACTTGCTGCTGCGAAGGTGAATGACAAGTTGCTTTCTGGCCCTCAGGGTCTCCATCATGCACTGTATCCAAAAGCTGTGGAGCTCTCTACAGAGGCCTTGAATTCTCTATGTAACTGAAGATGACCTTGAACTCCTGATCTTCTTGCTTCCAGCTTCCCAAGTCCTGAGATTACAGGCTTGGGCCATTATACTTGGCTCTTTTTGGTTGCTGTTCTTGAGACAGATCTTGCTATGTAGCCTTGGCTGTTCTGAAACTCATGGCATTCCTCCTGCCTCACCATCTCAAGTGCGGGAATCACAGGTGTGCACGGCCCTGGGCTGGGACTCTTGTCAAGTCCCAACTCCCCAAGCCTTTCCCCAACAAGACTGATTGTCCCTTAAAGAGAGGGTAGGAACCTCCTGCTGTGTAGGGCCTTCCAGCCAACTCCGTGTCTCCTGTGGTTCTAGGGTCTTGCTGGGCTGTGGGTGGTACCTTTGTGCTCCTGTTCTAGATTGAAGGCCCTCCCCGATGCCTGCTTCACCCTCCTGCCTCAAAGTTGTAGTCTTACATGGGCACAAGGTACCTTTTTTTTGAGACCATGTCTCATGTAACTCAGGCTGGCCTTCAACTCACTGTGTAGATGAGGCT
Organism: Meriones unguiculatus; assembly: GCF_030254825.1. Lineage (NCBI taxonomy): Eukaryota > Metazoa > Chordata > Mammalia > Rodentia > Muridae > Meriones > Meriones unguiculatus. Next base: position 21,941,527 of record NC_083350.1, on the reverse strand, counting down.
GACCAACTCCTTCCACCTCTCAAGTACGAGAACCATAGGTGAATGCCATCATGCCTGGCTTTCTATCGCCTGGAGAGATGGCTCAGATGTGAAGACCACGGGCTGTTCTTCCAAAGGTCCTGAGTTCAATTCCCAGCAACTACCTATCTCATAACCATCTATAACGAGATCTGGTGTCCTCTTCTGGCGTGCAGGCATACATGCAGGCAGAACACTGTATATATAATAAATAAATCTAAGAAAATACTAAAATATATAAACATAGAAACCGATGTATATATGTATAGGGAATCCATGTCTGTGGTTTTAAAAAGAGGCATTAAATCCACTGACTAGATCTCCGCTCTTCAATCAGCTCACCGTTCTTACAAACTCTTCTAGAACTTTTCTATGCCTGTGAAGGTTTGTCATTTTCTTTCATTAAATTGAGTTCAAACTGGAACTATTTTCTGTGCCTGTCTCCGTTCTACTTTTAAACAAGTGTCTTGAAAAGTCCCCTTTGAGGACTCACCTGCAGAAAGCTACCAGAGGCTTCTTGCCAGTCACTGGAACTGCCACCATAGTAAGGTGGTTGGTCCTAGTGGGACACTGCAGCTCCTTCTTTATGTGGGAAACAGCTCCTGGACACATTCCTGCTTTGAGGTGGTTATGAACTATTGATTGGCAGCTCGTCTGGAGTAGGAAACTTATGGCATCAAGGAGGAGCACTCTTGGGCGTGTCTGTGAGGGCATTCCTTGAGAGGTTTGACGGAGGAAAAAACACCTCCGTTCACCATGGGCAGCACCGTTCATCCCGTGGGCAAGGGCCCCAGACTCAACAGAAGGGGTTAAAGGAGCAAGCCAGTGGTGGGCTAGGTTTCTCTGCGTCCTGGTTGGTGCCACAGACCACGCCACTTCTGCAGCCATGATGGAGTGCACTCCTCTGAACCATGTCAAACCCTTCTTTCCGGAGCTGTCAGGTATCTTGTCAAACAGTGAGAAAAGTGGGTAATCCTCGTTTCAAGTCGATAAAAGAGCGTAGTCGTTGTTCTCAACATTCATTTTCTGGGAAGCTGTTGGGCTTTGTAGCTTCTGCTGTGGTTGGAGGTGGACTCAATAACCCTTTCTTTTGGGAATTCATCAGCATAAAAGAAAATGTTTTGGGATCTACTGGTCTAAGTGGTTAGACCTTCATTTTTTTAAGTTGAGAAAATAGGCAAAAGTCAGCTCTAAAAATACAGTATCATGTCAGCCTCACACATCCCACTCTACAGCCAGTCAGGACCCCGAGTACCTAGAAGAAACCTCAAAAACAGCCCCATATACTGAGGTGCTCCGCAGAAGAGCTCCATAAACTCCCAGGGTGAAGATGCACGGGGAAAACACAAACTAGAAGCCTTGGCAGGGTGTGTGTGTGTGTGTGTCACAGACCAGAATAGAGTGTGTGACAGAAGCCCCATCAGTCTCTAAGAAGCGCGCCACAGTGCTGGCTGTCTTGGCAGGGTTGAGAGGCCTTGGTGTTGGGCCCCTGTCCCTTGATGCTGCCAGACTCAGTGGGCTGCAACCCGTGCATGTGCGTGAGACCATGCGGGGATAGAGTTGCCCACTGCCACCGTGCCGGCCCTGCACATCTGTCAGCTCACACTAGGTAAGGTGTGCCAGGAAGCCAGCGGGCTCACTGCTTCTTGGCAGGAAGACTGTGCTAGTTTAAGGAAGTTTTCTGAACTTCTTCAGAGTCCAACCTTTCCCCAGGTCAGGATGTCCAGGGAAAAGGCTCCCTCTCGTTGCAACCCCTGTCCTGGCAGCAGGTGTTTGTGGCATCTTTTGACCCAATGCTGTGGCTCAGGTAGACTGTGGATGTGACCCTCCACTTTCCCAAAAAAGCACCCTGTCCCCAGGGCTGTGGTTTAAACACAAGAGCCCACAGTGTCCCTGTACTTCACTCCAGATTTTTCGTGGCTGGCTGGTGGTTTGACGTTGCTGCATGACTGAGGCACGGTGGACCTGGCAGTGTGTGACCTCTGACTCATCTCTGAGTTGTGGGATACCTGGTCCTGCCTGCCTGATTGTGTCCTACCAGTGATTCAGAGCATCTCCTTCACGTGACCACAGGCCTTAGACTGAGTGTAGGGCATGGATTGTAAACTCCGTCTCTAACAAGTAATGCAAAATACTGTTTAATTTTCATTTTGGAATATGCGTTAATATTTTCTTCTTTTGTGGTTATTTATTTATTGAGACAGGGTTTCTCTGTGTAGCCTTGGCTGTCCTGGACTCCCTTTGTAGACCAGGCTGGCATCGAAATCAGAGATGTGCCTCTGCCTCCCTGAGTGTTGGGATTAAAGGTTTGTGCCACCAACACCCAGCAAGTGTAGTTTTTTAGTTTTATTTTTTCCCTGTGTATGTGTTGTGTGTGTGCAACTTGATGTCTGTGTACATATAAACTTACGGGTGTTTGGGTGGCTATGTGGCGGCCAGAGGTCTATGTCAGGTGTCTTATCTTTCCACTTAATTTTGTATTTTGAGACAGTCATTGTAGCACTGGCTGGTCTGGGACGCCCCATGTAGCCCAGACTAGCCTTCGATTTATGGAGCTTAACTGCCTCCGCCTCATGAGTGTGCTGGGATTAAAGGCGTGCCTGTGCTACCATGCTTGCTGCTACCTTCACTGAAACTCGGGGCTCACAGGGTTTTGACAAGACTGGCTAGTGAGTGAGGTCAGAGATCCTCCTGTCTCTCCATCCTCCTGTGCTAGGATCACAGGCGCATGCCACTGTGCCTGGCTTTTTTCCATGGGTTCTTGGGGCTCTGCATTCGGGTCTTCACGCTTGTGTGGTGAGCACTTACTGCCTAAACCATCTCTCCAGCCAGGAAGTTGCTGTTAGTCATTTTTTAAAAACGCTTTTATTTTTACGCATGGATATGTCACAAGAGTGCAGATGCCCGTGGAAGCAGACGGATTGGTTCAGATCTCCTTGGAGCTGGAGTTACAGGCAGTTGTGAGCTACCTGATGTGGGTACTGGGAACTGAGCTGTGATCCTCTGGAAGAGCAGCAAGTGCTTTTGACTGCTGAGTCATCTCTCCTACCACCCCAAGAGGGAGGTCTTGGGGTTCCCTGGTCCACTCATTAAATGTAAGCAGCTTGCTCATAATGCAGGAAGCAGTGTTTGGCCTAATCATAGCCATTTGTGTGGCCAATCCCAGATGCCTCTAGCACCATTCAGTCACGAAGTCTTGTTTTTCCAAAATGTTTGGTAGAAACCATCTCAACTAGTCCTGGCTAGGCAGTGCCTTTGGCTGCTTAGAGCTAGCCTGACACTGAAGGGCCACAGGGGTGGATACAGTAAGGCTTGCAGGGCTGGAGGTCCTACCATGGGAGGCTAGTACAGTGACTGATTTGGAGGGTGCCATAAGGCTGTCCTCACTGCTTATGGCTCCCACTGCTTGCTGCTGAGGGACATGAAAGCTGCTTCAGGGCTTGGCGCCTGCCCATGGTTTCTTTCCAGGCAGGGCAAGCCTCTCAGCTAGACTGGCGACAAACTGGTACCTCACGAGCTTACCTTGCTAATACCAGTTGCCCGAGGCTTTGTTTCAAACATGCAGCTGCCCCATACCATCTTCGGGGGGCTCCAAGGGACACCCAAACCTCCAGATCCTCCAGCCCTTCACAAAAACTGGTAATGCTTGTATACAGTCTGTATGCTTTCCCATATAAGGTCATGCCAGCTTACAGAGCCTCTAGCTGTCTCTCCCAGAAATCGGGCAGGCCTTGTGTTGTCGATAACAATTCCTACCAGGACCTCATTGGCCCTACAGAGTTGTTGTTCCTCTTGAACTGTGAGTAAACCCACCTCACACCCAGGCCCAAGAGAACCTTGAGTCACAACTTTTGTCTAGTGCTTTCCTGCCTTGTGATTCCTGGGCGTGAAGGCTAGCTCACGTGTTGAGACCCCCATGCCTTGATCTACAAACCTGCGAGGAGGCCTTTCTAGAAACCTATGACGGAGGGCAATCGTTTGGTCACTTCGGAATTGAAGGTTTCATTCCTGAGATTCACGCTTCCTGTGGCATGATGCTACAACTCTCTTGATATTCTTTGAAGTGGAGCGGATTGATGGCTCTTTCCCTCCAGGACCCTTGATGGCTGCCTCTCCCAGTGAAAACTCATCTTTGGTTCACCTTCCTCCTTCAGGGCCTCATTATGACTGCCTGTGTTGATGATGCTGTAACTTGTCCTCATGAAATTCTTCTGAAGACAGTTTATCTCAGTGTTTTTTCCATGAATCAGCAATGTTTTTATTTTTAAGACTTTCTAAATAACATAACTAATTGTGTGCATTATATAAATAACTACCATAGAGGAATAATGACGAGAAAGTTTCCAGGTTCTCTCTATCACTGGGTGGAGTCTGGCAAGGAGTGAGTTAAGCATCCTGGTGACTCAACGCTGTACCCTTCATGTGAGCCACACATTGCTAGCACGGTCTTCAGAGGAAGCTAGTGTTCCCTCTTACAAGCTGGGTTTCCTGCACCCTCAAAAGATGCTGTGCACCCAGCCTTCCTTGTAGAGAAGGAATCACTTCTAAAAGCTTCTCTACCTGCTTGGCTTAAAATTCTAGCTATAGGACTGGAGAGATAGCCCAGTTCTTAAGAGCAGAAGATCCCAATTTCTAGCACCTACAAGGTGGCTCATAACCATCTTTAGCTACAATTCCACGGCTCTGATGTCCTCTTCTGGTTCTTGGGCACTAGGCACACATGTGGTGCCCAGACATACATGAAGACAGACATTTATGCACATAAAAATAAATACAAATCTTTAACACGCACATACAGTGTCTCCTTACCTATCTGCAACACTGGATTTTGGCTTCTCCAGAGGTGTCTGTCTTTTTACTCAATCCACCTCTGGGTGGCCTGAGTGCTGATGTTTTTTGCTATAACTTTTCTCTGCCATTTCCTCTCCAACCGATGGGCTCCCTCCAACCTACTAAACCCCTTTTCTTTGGTGTGCTCTCACTGAGCCACACCCCAGCCTCAAAACAATCCCATATGTTCTGTTAGGACCTTGGCATTTCGTGTATCTGAAATGGGCTTATGCTGGGGACTTGAGGAGCTAGGTGCAAGAGCCAGGACCTTACAGGGATCTGAGGAAACTCGGTAGGCACGTGCCTCCTGAACATGCAAGAAACAAGGACACGAATATGCACTCCAAAGGGCTGTAAGGGCAACAGAGCGGAGAAGGGGCCCTGGGCGTGGCTGAGTACTGGTTCGAGGTGCTGCTGGTGCCAAGCAGGCCGAGGCTGGCTGTGAGAACGCAATGCTGCAGTGACGGAGCTCACTTAAGTAACACGGTTTTTGTTTGTTTGCTTTTCAAGGCAGGGTTTCTCTGTGTATCCTTGGCTGTCCTAGAACTCATTCTGTAGACCAGGCTGGCCTTGAACAACTCACAGATCAGTCTGCCTCTGCCTCCCATTAAGAGCTGTCATCTGTGAAACTATCGAGTAGTAATTAGCACTTACTAGAGCCCATGTGGGTCTTCAGCCTGTTTTTTAAAGTTCAGTGCTGGTTGGTGGATATAGCACTCTTAACTAGGACATGGGCTGGCAAGCCACGCTTGCTGCCAGGAATAGTTTTTGCTATTTTCAGAGGATTGTGAAAACAATCTCTCTGCTCTAGGCTATCTGACAGAGACAGGGAGGCCTACAAAGTCTAAAACACTTCCCCATCTGGCTCCTTGCTGTCCAGTTTTCTAAGGATCCCTGTGTTCAACCATTGTAAATAAAACCACATTTGTTTCACCAGACAGCTTTCCTCTCCTCACTGGTAAGTAGTGATGCTTCCATCAGCATAAAACTCCCACCATGACCCCTTCCCCTGACGCTCTGTGCAGCCATCTGGACAGGAAACCCCTCCTTGGAGGGGCTTGGATCCCCTTTTGTTTCATATTCTTACTGTCCTCTTCTGCACTAGGCAGCTACTTCCACTGTGGTCCCGGGAGGCTGTACCCCATGGCCTCTCCTGAGCTCTGCCGTCTGCATGCACATGGGCCGCCGCACTTAGTCCCAGAACAGCATGTAGCGGTGGTGCCTGTGACTCAGTCTGCCATATGGGTAAGGTCACCGAGGAGCCCAGCGGGTCCCTAGGGCACTCAGCGTGTGAGGAGCAACACTGAAAGTAGAGCCCAGAGCAGCCTGCAAATGACGAAGGGCCCACTGGCATCTCTGATGTCACTGTGTGGAAGCGCACCTCAGGCTGCTGAGGTGACCCACAAGCCTTCACTGCCATAAAGGCTCATAATTTCGAGATGGCTTTTAGGTAACTTATTATATAGCAAGAGACGGCTCCTATGTCCCCTCCCAACTGGCCTTCTTTTAACAATGCCCCATTCACTCTAAGTTTTCCCCAAATAATGCTGTCCTGACTTCCTGACTAGAAAGCCTCCTAGGAAGGTTTAATTCCATTTATTTACTTATTCATATATTTACAGAGAGGTCTGAATTGTTTATTTTATTCTTTTCTGATGAAAAGGGATCCCTAGTCTATATTTGTTTGTTTGTTTGTTTGTTTTATTCCAGATCCTCTGGAGGAGCAGCCAGTGCTCCTAACTACTGAGCCATCTCTCCAGCCCCAATGGCTCATGCCTTTAGTCCCAGCACTTGGGGAGTAGAGAAAGGAAGGTGTATCTACATGAATCTGAGGCCAGCCTGATCTACAGAGCAAATTACAGGCCAGCCAGGGCTACATCCCCTGTCTTGAAAAACCAAAGAGGGGGGAGGGAGAGAGAGGGAAAGGAGAGAAGAGAGGAGGGGAGGGGAGGGAGAGAGACAGAGAGAGAAAGAGAGAGGGAGAGAAGGATCCATCTTCCTGCTGCATCCAAGAGATAAACACATTTCATCATCAAGGACAGATTTCAGCTCAGGATGAAAAGATGCAAAAAGCTATTCCAAGTACTGGACCTAAGAAGCCATACTAGGCAAAATAGACCTCAAACCAAAACTAATCAGAAGAAACAGGAAAGGACAATACATACTAATCAAAGGGGAAAAAATCCACCAAGAGGATATTGCAATTGTAAACATGTATGCACTAAACGCAAGGGCACCCAAGTTTGTAAAAGAAGCCCTAGTACAGCTCAAATTGCATTTTAACCCTCACACAGTGATAGTGTATAACTTCAAAAGTCCACTTGCTAACAGGTCACAGAGACAAAAACTAAACAGAAATTATGGCATTACTGTCATAAATCAAGTGGACCTAACATAGTTACAGAACATTCCACCCAAACACTAAGTATACTTTCTTCTCAGAAGCTCATGGAACTTTCTTCAAAACTGATCACATACTAGGACACAAAGCAAGTCTCAACAAATACAAGAAAATTGAAATAACATCCTGTATCCCATCTGACCACCATGTTAAGATTAAAGGTGGGAATCGGGAGTGGCGGCACACGCCTGTAATCGAAGCACTCTGGAAGCAGAGGCAGGCAGATCTCTATGAGTTCCAGGCCAGCCAGGTCTACAAAGAGAGTCCAGGCCATCCAAAGCTACACAGAGAAACCTGCCTGGAAACAAAAAAAAAAAAAAAAAAAGCTGGGTATCAGCAACAACAACAGAAACAGCACAAAGACGTGGAGATGTGGAAAGGCAGCCTCGCCTGACTGGTGAATTCAAAACAACAAACCCTTTCCAAAGGAGATGGATAGCACTTCTGAGGATGTTACCTGAGACCTCCTCATGCAGACACACTCCCTCTCCTTCCCTCCTCTCTCTCCCGGTAAGATGGCAGAGGGGTGAAAAGCCAAGGGGATGCATATAGTTAAGGGAAGCCAAAGGACCAAGGCCGCTGCACCACAGGGCCAAGTGCCCAGGCTAACTTTAAAACCATGATCTTCCTGTCTCCACTTCCCAAACGCTGGGATCACAGACATTTCCCACCACACCTGGCATTTACCTGTAGTTTCTTTAGTCACACTGCTTTATGACAGCCGTCACTGATGGTACAACTGTTTTTATTTTGTCCTAGGAAACTGTATTTTTAAAGTGTTCCTTTGTTTTTTTCAAGTCAAACAGCCAAGTTTCTCCTTGGCTGTCCTGGAACTCACTCTGTACATGAGGCTAGCCTCAAACTCACAGATCCACCTGCCTTTGCCACCAGAGTGCTGGGATTAAAGGCGTGTTCCACCATGCCCAGCTTAAAATATTTTTTAAATGCTGCTGCAGGTACTTTGCCTTTATAACCTGAGTGATTTCTAACAGCGTTTTAGTTCCTGAAAGACATTGCCGTCTTAGAATAGGAATTCAACACAGGAGATATGACGAAAGCCAAGTTTATTTTCCCCCTACATAAGTTTTAAAATAAAATAGCTTAAAAGAAGAAAGAGGAGAAGAGGAGGAGGAGGAGGAGGAAAAGACAAGTCTCACTATATAGACAGGATGGCCCTGAAATCTGGAATGCTCTGGAATGCCTCTGCCTCTGGAATGCTGGGATTGAAGGTGTGCGGCTAAAATCAATACTCCAGGGTACACATTTAGCACTATCATCTTCCTGTAATGTCAGCACTACTTTGCTTACACACATGGGAAGCCACCTCAGCACCCAGTCAGTCAGACACATTTCTTCATGGTCCTTAAATGTGTAAAATTTTCTGTTTTATTTTAACAAATAGGGACATAATTGAAAACTTTCATGTTTCCTACTTCACCCAATGTTTAGTCCTCTATTAGTATAGTTAGAAAAATAAAAGCCTTACAAATTTCATAGTGTGGGTTCATGGTCCTAACCACACATCTCTTCAACACATATCATATTTAGAATTACTGCATAACAACTTTCTGCTTTCATTTTAAAGGGCTGAGACTTGGAATCAAGTAATTAAGGTCATTAAGTCAATGTATAAATAATTTAATTTTTACTTGTCTTGGGAAAATTAATTCCCATTGCCAATAACAGCGTGTCTTTCAAATAGTAATGAGTATGTTACAATATTTACAAGCATTCTTACATACTCTGACCTCACCGCCTCTGGGGCTGAGGGCTGGGTCTCACACCTGGAGGAGTCAGGACGGACAGGCAAATATCCTAGGAGATGCCTCAGTCTCTGGGGGCATAAACAGTTGTTGAACTGAAAGAGCAGCACAGCAGGAAGCAGGACAAAGGCGCCTGCACAAGGAGGTTCCTGCAGGATCAGGAGGCTCTGCCTTCCGGCAAGCAGCATGGGCTCCCCAGCCCAAGAGCCCTCACCTATGACAGCCTCACTTAGCCTGGGTGCTGGGGGAGGGGAGTCAGTCTTGTAGACAAGGTAGAGTTAAACACACACATCTGTTTTGGTGTCTCCCAAACAACGTTAATTTTATTTCTATAACTTATACCTTGTCATGTGCCATTTTCCCCACTACTTCCTGTAGGTTGTTTCCTGGGCAAGGCATACACTTGAACTTTTAACACACTAGGCAAATCCCATTAATGTGCTCAAAGATTTATATCCTGATGCTCTGGTAAAAGGGGTCATAATGCCCAAATCATTAAACACAGTACTAGTAAGTCTGAAGGAATGAGGTCAAATCCATGAGATTCACTAGATCACTGCTTTATGAATGCAAATGAAATCCACTTGGGATGATGGTGGTGGTTCAGTGTCTCGTGTAGGAAGTCAAACAGTAACTCAGTCACCATTTTACAGAAGCATGTTATCCTACACACATGCTTATAAACCTACACAGGTACCAGCCATTCCTTCTTCCTTGCTTCCTTCCAGGAGGTCATTTTAGGATGCATGTCTGGGGCCATGGCAGTGGGCGGTCCCACCTAACTGCAGTGTAAAGTTCAGATGGTCTCAGAGAAAACTACAAATGGGAGTCACACAATGCAATTTTTACAGCTCTTAAAAGTCTTACAAACAGCTGGAACGTAAGGGTTTTCTCGCGGCCACTTCTACATGCAGCACAGAGGAACTACTAACATGCATTACTTTAGTCAGTTGGTAAAGTTTATTTCGTCAGTATAAGTAATTTAAAGCCATTTACTAAACTATAAATTTCAATGCACTAGAAATGGCTGCTGGAGCATTTCTGAGGTGTCAGTCAATTTAATGTGGAAATGTTATTGTATCTTGATGTTGGTATGAAATGCAACTGTCATGCCTTTTATAAAATGGAGTTGTCATTAGTGGTGACTATGAGGGTGGTTTTTATAGCTTTCAGGAATTACTGTGCATGTGACTTAACTGATTTTCCAAACGTTAGTGGCAATCTGATTGACTATTTCTAAGCATATGGAAATGAGGGACAGCCCATGGTGTGTGTCACAGGAGCTGAGGAAGTTCAGGTACACAATACTACCTGCCAATCGCCCTTCATCAGAAACTCAGTAACATTTACAAGACAACTAGTACAAAAAACATCCAAAAATTATGCATGGCAGCAGGTTAATTTTCTTAAAATTTTAAAACAGCCAGGATTTTTCTTTTAAAATTCATTTATAAAAATAAACTTCAGTTTGAGACTCAGGTACCAAACTGTGGTTAATTTAGTCATGACGGCCACACTATAAAGTTATGGAAAATGTAGCTGAAAAGTATGAGATGTAGCTCCTTTCTGGTGGAACCCTCTGCTGTCACAGCCTGTCACTGAAAACCAAACTTGTCACAGTTAACCAAAACACACTTAGCTACTTGACAAAATTTTAGTCTTCTTTTTCCTTCAAACTTCCACAAAATTTTAATTTTTAGACATGTATTATAAAACTACTCAAAACCATAATACATTCACACTAGGGAATGAAGGCCTGTTAGCGGCTCAGGAGACACTGAGGCACGGGCCTGCGCAGACCCTGCAGCTCGGAAAGTGGCCGCCCATGCGGTGTACGGCTCGCTTGGATGTTCTGCACTAAGGCAGCCAGAGCCCCAAAGGAGAATTATCAGCAAGGCCTTCTAGATTGGTGCTGTGAGACCATGGCCAACCTGGCCCACCCCCGGGAGCTGGTGTGTGGCAGGGCTCTGGACCATTATGTACATGAAATAGGAACACTGTCAAGTGGAATGCCAATATGACTTACGGCTTAGAACTGTGCTAACGTCAACACTCTGTCAGACTGACTTCACACACAAGAAAATTTTTGTTTGGTCAGGAAATTATCTGAAGAACATTGAGGAACCGAACTAAGGAAGTTTCTGGCTTCCCTATTCACATACACAAAATCAAGTTTTCTGAGTGCAAATGAGCAAGCAGCTGGGCCGCCGGGTACCATCAACCGATAGGAGCAAAGCCTGGAGTGTGCACAAGGAGCAGCCCAAGCCTGACCTGCTGCAGACGGAGCCTGTTCAGTCAAACCCCTGCGAAGAGAGTCCTGCGGCACTGCTGCGCGAAGACTGCCTCTGGACACAAAAGCAACGGGAAGGCACAGGGCTCAGATCTCATTGATAGTCCTTTCTGAAGGGCAGTACTCCGAGGGGCCGGCCGAAGACATGTAGAAAGACTGTGTCTTCCTTTTCAACCGGGCCCTTTTGTTGGCCAACACCAGGCTGCGCCGGCTTGAGCTGATGATTTCTGAAATGAACTTTTTGCAGTCTACACACACCTCCATTGTGCTCCAGTCCTCCATGAACTCTTTGGGAAACTGGAGTTCTTCATCTGATTTGTCCACAGACTTCGATTTTGAGGAAAACCTGAGCAGGAAGTGGGGAAAGAAAAATATTTAGTGTTCTTTGTTGCTGGTTTGGCTTTTGGCTTTTTAAGACAGTATGTCTCTGTGTCGCTCTTGCTGTCCTAAACACTCTTTGTAGACCAGGCTGGCCTTCAACTCTGAGATCTGCCTGCCTCTGCCTCTCAAATGCTCTGAGTTCCAGGACAGCCAGAGCTATACAGAGAAACCCTGTCTTGAAAAGCAAACAGAAGAAGGAGGAGAAAAGAGGCCAGGGCAACACAGAGGATTCCTGTTTCCAAACAAAACAAAACAAAAAAGAAAGAGGAAAGAAGGAAGAAGGAGGAGGAGGAAAGAAGAAAAAAATAACATTGTGGGGTGGGGTGGCATTGGAGTGATGGCTTGGGGGTTAAGAGCACTGGTTGTTCTTCCAGAAGACCTGGATCTGATTCCCAGGACCCCCGTGGCAGCTCACAGCCATCTGAAACTCTAGACCCATAAGGTCTGAAGCACTCTCCGGGCTCCACAGGTACTTATAGGCATGCCCAGGTTATGCACTATGCATAAGGCTTTCCAGCCCCACAGTCCAGAGGTAGCAATCTCTGGGCTTGGCCAGCATGTGGCCTGAGTAGACTTCCTTTCCTGTGAAGGACAATATTGCCTTACCCTGTACCGAATACAACAATTTGAGAGTCAGTTCTTGGCATAAAGCTTTATCTCTGCCTGTCCAAGAGTAAAGCAACTCAAAGTTAAAGCAGATGTTATAAGCACAGGTGTCAGATTTTCTTAAACTAGATATGGAACAAAGGAAAACTAGATTAGACTGGGGAGAAAAAACTTATTTTTTTCCCTGTTGTTTTTGAGTTCAGGATTTCAGGAAACCTAGATTGCCCTCACCATGTATCTGAGGATGAACTGGAATTTATTTTTATTACAGTTTTGAGGATCCATGTGGGTGCTGGGCACTGAACTCAGGTCCTCTGCAAAAGCAGCAAGTGCTCTTAACCACTGAGCCATCTCTTCAACCTCAGTGACTTTCTTTCTATCTTCCCGTCTCCTTCTCCTAACCATTGGGATCACAGGCATGGCCCATCTAACTTAAAAGTCAGTTTTAAAGATGTCTTTTAAAAGGTATAAAAGTTATTTCAAAATGTAATTAAAATAAAGCTATGTTAAAATAGTTTAAATAACTAGCCAATATCACCTGAAAAGAACTCTGAAGATTGTGCAGGACTGAAACTGTATTAAAACCAATGAACCAGCAACACGCCCTGACCCAAACCCTAGCCCTGCCATGACCACCCCAAGCCCAAGTGTTGTTTCTTTAGAGGATGCTCTTGAGATTCAGGTTCTCCGCTCACCTGGCGATACTCCGAAGTGGCCGATGGTGACTCGTGAAAGGTTTTTCTGGCCTCGAACAACTTTCGCCCCTTTGCAAGGCAGAAGGTCCCAAGGAGAAAATAGGTAGAGTGGAGTATGGCTTGGAGGGCAGCCGCATCTGTTACCCCAAATGAAGAATGAGAATGAGCGCCGGGACACGCAGAAGCAGTCAACGGATGCACTGGTAATTTCACTGAGTTAAGCTTACCTTTTTGCAACACTGCGAGCACACGGGCCTGTGTACAAAACAAGAAGCGTTACTTGTTTGGGACACAATGGATGTAAAGGAAGCCACAGGATTGCAGAGCTATGAGCTTCTTCAACCAGTTGCAAACATTATCCTTCTGTCAGAATGCACTGATACAAGTGTAAACTGCCAAAGAGACAACCTATGAAATTTAACTACTACATTGTCTCTTAAAAACAGGATCAGCTAGCTGGGAAGTTGATGGCGCACGCCTTTAATCCCAGCGCTCAGGAGGCAGAGGCAGGTGGATCTCTGAGTTCAAGGCCAGCCTGGTCTACAGAGTGAGTTCCAAGACAGCCAGGGCTACACAGAGAAACCCAAAACAAACAAACAGGATCACCCAAGCATGGTGGCTCATGCTTGTAATCCCAGTGCTTGAGGAGCTGAGGGAGACTGCTGAGAGTCTTCAGCTTCAAAATGAGTTCAAGCCAATTTATACTACAGTGTGACCTCATTTTAAAAACAAAACAAAACAGAAAAACCAGGCATGTTCTAGAGAGATGGCCCATAGGTAAAAGTGCTTTCTACTCTTCCAAAGAACCTGAGTTCAGTTTCCTACACTCAGATTAAGAGGCTCATAGCCAAGCACAGCAGAGTACACCTGTAATCCCAGCACTCAGGAGGTAGAGACAGGCGGATCTCTGTGAGTTCAATGCCAGCCTGGTCTACAAATTGAGTCCAGGACAGCCAGACCTACACAGAGAAACCCTGTCTTGGGGAAAGAAAATATTAAAAATTAAAAAAAAAAAAAAAAAAAAGGTCATAATAGGCTGGATCCATGCCTTTTGGCCTCTGTGGCAACCTCAGTCATTGGGTTCACTCACAGAGATATACATACAAGCACACAAGTAAAAATAATAAAATCCTTTTGTTTTGTTGTTTTGAGACAGTCTTACTATATAGACCTGGCTGTCCTGGATTCGCTGTGTAGACCAGGCTAGCCTTGAAATCACAGAGCACTTCCTGCCTCTGCCTCCTGAGAGCTGGGATTAAAGGCCTCTGCCATCTCTACACCAGCACCTAAAAATTAATCTTAAAGCAACAATAGTAAAAACAAACCAAAAGGATCAACTCCATGTGGAATTTTTGTAATGTAGCCAGGGATCTTATGATAACTGTGGCTATTTTTTGTTTTTGTCCTCTTCAAGGATGACAATCATTTTGCTTAAGTTAAAAGAAACAAACCAGGTATGATGGTATTCACCTGCAATTCTAGCATTTGGGATGTAGAGGCAGGAGGATCAAGAACTGAAGATCACCTGCTATGTAATGAGTTCAAGGCCAGTGGCCACACAAAACCTCCTCTCAACAACAACAATAAAAAGAAAAGCAGCAGCAGCAGCAGCATATAGAATAACATTTTTTCCAGTCCATCAACTGTTCAGCTCACTATTGAAGAAACTGCTGTGCCGAGCTGAAGAGGGTACAGAGCAAAGCCACAGCACAGGCCATTTCCTCCAATACTCTCCTGAGTGGGAAAATGGTGGAGCAAAAGAGCTAACCAGCATATCTCTGTGGCTGTCGGAACTCCCCTGTGACAGAGCCTTACCTCTTACAGAACTGACAGGTGTAAGACCAGGTGAAGAAGGAAAACCTCCGGGTTCGGCAACAGAAGCAGAGCTAAAAAACAACAAGTTAAAAAGAGAAGAGAAGTGGGGCTAGTGCTTCCCGGCTCCCAGGCTGGACCCACTTCCTCGTCATCTAGGGGATGTTCTAGGTGTGTGTGCAGCAAGACAGAAGCAAGCCTTATGCTTGGCTTTTGACACTTATAGTCCTGTTCTATGTCTAATGACAGTTCTTCAAAGGTAACAAAAGGTCTCAGTGCTCAAGCTCTCATGGTCACAGGATTAGTTCTGAGGAAAGGTAACTCCTGTTTCTCAGGCATGCTTTCTTTACTGATCCTTTAAAAGTACAGCTCAAGTTAACACATGGCTTTAGGAAGGCATACTATTATCTTTTAGGGTGGTTTTTAAACCTTCCACTAATTTTGCCAAAAATCCCTTTTTGGGAATGAGGAACAGGGATCAGCCTAGAATATAAATACCTCACCTCCTAAGACCCTCCCCCCTAAAGTCCTATACCGCCTGGCTAGCACACAGGCCTTTTAGAGACCATGGCTGGGACTGGCCATTCTTGCACAGTTCAGTCAACTGTGAACAGTTCTACCTTTCCTTTCTTCAGGGCAGTGTAGACATCCTTATACTGCTGGTACTTCTCCAGCTCTGCTTTCACCAGGACTTGACGAATGTGCATCACTTCCTCCACAGTGAGAGCGAGGCATTCCACTGGGTAGCAGAATTCCTCCTGAAATTCAAAGTGCCTCGTGAGTGAGGAGCGCCAAGCCCTGCTCTGGAACTGCCGTGCTCCCTTCAGATCAGACAGCTGGTTAGTAGCTTCAGAAGACAGGGTTCCCATGATCACTGGGACAGAGCTGGCTCCGTCTGGGGACCACATCACTCCCTAAGTGCACTTTTTAAATCAGGACCGTGACGGAGAAAAACACTGCACTCTATTGAACTT
The DNA here is from genome assembly GCF_030254825.1 of Meriones unguiculatus. Classification (NCBI taxonomy): domain Eukaryota; kingdom Metazoa; phylum Chordata; class Mammalia; order Rodentia; family Muridae; genus Meriones; species Meriones unguiculatus. The sequence goes on along the minus strand of NC_083350.1, from coordinate 21,925,757 downwards.
TACAATCAACCAGAGTTCCTCACATTTGGTCAGGTATTTTGGCCTCCAGCAGAGCTATACATCTACGGTTGAAATCTTAAGAAAACATTGTTATTCTAAGCCAGTTTTGTGTTACAGATGATTATGCAAATGTGCTGTGAGCTACACTACTGGAAATGCAGCAAATCTACAAGTTTGGTCCTGTTTTCGAAACTGCAGGATTTTGTGTGTGGTACCCAGAATAGCCAAGTGAAGGTGGTTAGTATTTTATACAGACAAGCATTACTGAGTGATCAGTTACATCAGCACACTTTCAGAAGTCCCTAAAGCCCTGAGTGTAACCGCAACAGGAAGTGGCAGCAAGGCCCGTTTACTCTCGAAGCCCATCTCTCTGGCTGCCCCTGGTCTTTTCAACAACTGCTGAATGTGCAGTCAGCACAGATGGAGACAGAGCCTTTCATGATAAATATTTATGCTGGCTTCTTATGTTAATGGCTTCCTTACAAACAGCTGTGAAAAATGTTGATGTAACTGATCTACTGAATAAGAGCCTCGAACCATCCGCTTTCCATCCGGTGCTGTCGATTGGTGGATCTAAGAGAAAGACAGAACGGCCCTGTGCACTCAGGCTCTGCCAGGCTTCAAGGGGCCATTGTGGTGTATTGACACTGAAACTCAATGTTCTCAGCACACACATTACAATTCACTCCCACACCACAGCACTGCTCCCAGGCATTCTGGAACCAAACAAGCCAAATGAGAAAGCACATGACCACAAGGGCAGTCAGTTTATGGAGTTTTAACATTCAGTTCTGTCTTTCAATCAGAGAGAAACAAAAATAAATCTAGGTGGCAAATGACAAACATTAGCATTTACAAAAAAAAAAAAAAGTAGTCAGGCTAACTTGTGTTTCAATTCAGTACAGTACCCCTTGAGCTAACTTAAGGAAGGCTGAGTCTGTTTAGAGCGCTTTGGAAAGAATCCTGCAGCTGAGCTGTTAAGATACGGAGCTTCTCAGTGGTTGGGGCCAGGGTTTGCTGCAGAAGACTGTGTCACTTAAGATCCCAAATGGGCATTCAAAAGTGCTGCCCATCACACAGTCTCCCGTTCAGTTGAAACAACTTCCAGAGATGACAGGGTTAAGCAATGTGCTCAATACGTACTTGCTTTGTTTTACCCAGAGAACAGAGCAGTGTCATAGGGACAATGAGCCACCAGTAGTTAGGCCAATTAAGTGGGCTATTAAATAAGCAGTGCTGGCTGGATATGGTCATGTGATGATTTTTCTGCTTTAACTTTTGTAGAAGTTTTCCTACCAGTATTTAATAAAAGGTGAGACTGACAGCTAACTATGACAATACTGCTAAGCTGTAGCCAAATACTCTACGAATGTAATTATATCTAACTAACTAACTAACCAACCAACCCAGGGTTCAGATCACCATACCCTGCAGATCCCTGCTTCTAAGCATTTTCACTTGGGGACAGACTGCCACAGAACAAGGTGACAGCTGTGCTCCCTCTCTGCGGCCTGAGTCACAAGACAGCTGACTTTGTCAAGGGTCCTTTCAGGTTCCAGCTTTGAACCATTTGTAAGCCTGTATTTCACGGAACATCGTAAGAAATCATAACATTTGCTGTTTTTCTTATTCTTTTTAAAATTTCCCATCAGGTCAAATGCTAATGTTTTAATTCTGGAGCTTGCCCAAGGACAACAAAACTTGAATGCAACATGGAAAAAAAATGATAAACTGTGACAAGAATAGTTTTAATTAATTTTCTAGTTGCCAAGAAGTGGTTGGGTTATGCCAGCCTGACATCATCACTCTTGTTGCTCTCTGTCCCAAAGTTACTCATAATGTAGGGGGAAAGCAGCAAAGGCGCTGACAATGGGGCAGGCATGCCGCAGCTTATTTACATGCTTACAAGTTGAGTCTTTCTGAATATTCTGGTTATGTCTTATTTAACCAGACTAAAGGGGTGAGAATGAGGCAGTACAGAAATTAGAAAGCAGAATGTGAAACTCTGGTTATTAGTTATTGGGCCACAGAGAAATGAGATCTGTCTGCCTGTCTGTCTATCTGTCTAATCTAAATGCGAAGTGTGGGGCACAGGTGTACCATGGTGAGGGTCTGGACACAAAAGAAGACCACTTGTGGTTCTCTCCTTCCACAGCAAAGAAAACTCACTTCTCTGGAGAAGCAGTACTCTGAAGAAGGCTGGGTATTTGGCCACAGAGCAGATAATGGAGTGTGGAGGAAACATCAGGAATGCACCTGTCCCTCTATATGTGTGGCAGGGTGGCCATCACGGCTGTTTGGCTAGCAAAGGGCTGGCTTGCCAGCTGGGTGAGTGAATCAACACTTTCCAAAGTGCCAACAGTGGGAGCACTTGGGCCCTGGCAGGGACGCCTGCACAGGAGTCAGGAGGAAGCAATGCCCTGCTGACAGTGAGTCATTCCCGGAGACAAACACCCACAGGCTCTCGAGCTGATGCTGCATTTTAAGTTTGTTGTCCTTTCAGCTATTTTCTTCTCCAATGAGATCACAGCATGATCTATGCGTCCTATACAAGATTGGAATCAGCAATCAAAAGCAAAGTGCCCATCTGAGCTGTTAATTCTTGCAGAGTGCAGTAGCTGAGGTATCACTGTCAGAGACACAGAGAGTAAAGGAATTCCCAGACCCAGCAGAAAGAGGCCAACCTTTGAGGGTTTCCACCTGCTGGTAAAAGCTCTCTCAAACAGATAATACATAGCCCCTGCTACCCCAAACATGGCTGCTTCAAAAGGATGAGAGCTCAGCAGAGAAGCTGTTTGTATGGTAGAGAAAAGCGGTCGGAAAGGCGTCCTTGGCCATACACTGGTTATCCTAGGAACCTGAACAATGGAAGGGAAAAAGAAAAAGCAGGAGAAAGAAAAGGAGAAAATGCTGAACAAGTGACCTACAAACAGACTGTGGAAGAAAAACAAAACAAAATAAAAAACAACATGAGATGGCAATGGTCCATGCTGACATTCCACTCACTTCCTAAGTCAGGAGTCAAGCAGTAAGCCATGCCCCAACACACAGCACAGACACTTGTGGCTGTTCTAACTTGGTGGTCTGTAAGCATTCCCATTCTCCCAGATGAAGCCGGTTGTGATGCAGGTGGAGTTCCTGGCTCCTGTACCCACAAGCCCACCTGCCCTGCCCAGGGAAGGTCCTTAAAGACAACTGCTTTTCAATTGAATGGACAATCAACATCAATTAAAAAAAGTACTTAAACATAATAAAATAAAATTTATTAGCTGCGAAAACATTCCTGCCACTTTCAGTTGAAGGAATAAACATGAGACGAAGAGTCCTTTTCTACAGTGGAGTTAAAGTTCCCATGACTATGCTTTTAGGAAAATCCTTTACTGAACTTGAGAATGCCACTGTCAGTGATTTCTATAGGTTCAACAACTACTAATGAGAAGCTGCTAGTGAGAAAAGTCATGTGTGAGGAGGCTTTCTTTCTCTCAACTTGTGGCCCTGTGCAATTGAGGGAGCTGCCCCAAGCATGACCTCTGTCCCTGTCCTTTAACCTGCACTATCTGTGTTGCCCAGGGCTCCCTTCCCACTGCCTGTTCCTGAGATTCTTCTCAGTGACTGCAAATAGTTTCCTCCTCCTCCACAAAGATAACTCACAGCCTGACCAGGCATACAGCACAGTTCACCTTCACCAGCAGTCTTTGTGTGCCTGGCATGTGGCTGCAGGTCTTGGCATCACTTGTGTTACTAGATCAAACTACTTAACAGTAATCTGCAGCAACTTTATGCTGAAAACTTCTTCTTTTTTTTCTTTGTTTCTGTTGTTTTGTTTTGTTGAAGACCTGGTCTCATGGAACTCTGGCTTCAAACTTACTATGTAGCCAAGGGTGTCCTTCCGATCTTTTGTCTCAGCTTCTCAAGTGTTGGGATTACAGGTGTGCACTACCATATCTAGCTGCATATTTTGGTAATAATTCATCCACACTGGCTAACAGGGCTTGGATTTTAAAGTTCAAGCTTATTGCACTGTTATTTTATAGCGGATAGGCCATTAACTAGGCTGCATCTCACCAAAGAGCAGTTTCTGCTTCTGAAACAGGCTCCTGTTCTGTATTTCAGGCTGGTCTGGAACTTGGGATAACCCTCTAAATGTTAGGACTACCAGGCATACCACTATGTCAGGCAAGAATAGTGGCTCAGTGACTATGCGGGAATTAGAAGAATCTCATAAAAAATAGCCATCATCCCAGAAATTTTTTTTTTTTTTTAGACAGGGTTTTTCTGTGTAACATTGGCTGTCCTGGAACTCATTCTGTAGACCAGGCTGACCTTGAACTCACAGAGATCCACCTGCCTCTGCCTCCCAAGTGCTGGGATTACAGGCATGCAGCACTACTCTGGCAACCCCATGAGTTCTTTAATGGTATTATTTTGGAGTAGAGGTAACATCAAATGCCAGCACTCTAAGCTCTGCTTATACCTCCTGTCTATACTGACCACTGCTGTGTCCCCTCCTTGAAGGTAGGACAGCTACTGCTGCCTCATCTGGAACATTTATGACTCATCACAGGTAAAGATGTCGAGTTAAGATCCACCTGCCTCTGCCTTCTGAGCGCTAGGATCAAAGGTGTGCATCACCCCCACTACCAGGCGTTCATGTGATTTTCATTCCTGAGTATTTGAAAGGAAACATTAGCTATCAGGCTATGGGTGGAACGTTGGTGGGCACCTTGCATCTTGCTGCATTTTGGAAGCTCATGAGGGAAACCAAAAGGAACTCTGAAGACTTTTTCTGACTGCTAGATCAACAAACTCTTTCTTCTCTGTGAGTTCCACTGTAAGGAACAATGAGAAGCTGCTAAGCAGCTCACATAACAGCTCTGGCTCTGCATTATAAACACACTTCAAAACAAGATATAATGTCATACATGGTCAGAACTCTTCCTGTTCTGCTCGGATAAAATAATCTACTCTAGACAGATTATTCTGAGAACTTTAGACAATTTTAAGTGGATTAATATCCTTTACCAGAAAGAAAACATTTAATAACTCACCAAAAAAGCTTTTGAAAATGAGTACTCAAAATAAACCAAGAAGAAGTCAAACAAGTGTAGCCAGAGCCATTTCCTTTAGATGGTAAGCAGAGAAATGTTAAAATTCATGCTAACCTGTGCAAGCTTTTCTCCTTGTCATTTGGAAAACATGCTTCCTTCCTTCCTAGACACACCTCTGCTCATCCTTTGGTACTTACAAGAGAGCGTGAGCTCTGCCTGGATGGCGGCAGAAACTGCCTCACATTGGTAGGTGTTTCCTTCTCAATGGAATGGCGTCTCTGGGGTGGTTGCCGTCTCTCTGGCTGGGGTGTTGATGAGATGGGCAGGAATTTTGGAGGCTCTAAAGATTTAAGCAAATAAATGAACTCTCTTACAAAACAAAATTTTGGATCTGAATTTTCAACAGATCAACTTTTGTACTGTGTGGCAACACCATACTCACAGATGAAGGATTTCTTTCAGTGGAGAATATTTTAAGATGGTAGCTCAGAATTACTCCAAAAATTGTTTCTAAGATAAACTTGCTACAGAAACCTCAGACAGACAGGGGTTAGGGATGTTCTATGCTTTTAATATCCATTGAAGTCCACATTAAAACACAGTATAAATTAGCCTTAAGATTTATATGTGCGAATGCCCCATGTTACTGTCCATAAACGTTACAACTGAGTTCTCCATTTCCTATTTTTAAAACATACAAATACATAGAAACATAGAAACATTTTGTATGGTTCCAAATAAACCCAAACTATATCAAAATTCAGTTGTACCCTTCTTTCACATTCTTGAGCCTGTTAAACAAGTATTTTGCTTCTGAGCTATATCCCTAATACTGACTAGTAGTGTTCAGGATAATCTTTAGTATGAGTGGTTCTGGATTCATTATGTGAAAGCATATAAATATTAGAAATAAGCTACGTTGTCACTGTTGTGTTCAGTGCTGCCTCCTACTCTACTTGAGAAGCAGGGCTGCTTCATGCAATGGGGGAGGAACGGGACAGTCAGCATAGTTACACGTGACTTATATCTTTGGGTTATCCCGTGAAGGCAAACTACTGAGGTAAATGAAAGACGTAATTTCCAGTCAACAAATTAATACTGAAACTCATTACACAATTATAATATTCATGTATGTACTTATTCATTTATTCTAAGACAGGGTCTCATATAATACACGCTAGTATCAAATCTACTACATGGCTGAGGATGACCTCAAACTACTGATCTGTTCCTACCACCTCTACCCCCTGGGTGTTGGGATTATAAGCGTGCACCACCATACGTGGTTTATTTAGTGCTAGAGTTCAAATCTAGGGTGTCGTGCATACTAGGCAATCATCTACAATGGAGCTAACACTCCGCTTCTGTAGTGTTTACTGCGCCTGGCCAAGTCCTCATCACAGGTAACAACCAAAGCCAACTCTTACTGACTTAATTCTTTTTCATTTATTACTTGTGTGTGTGTATGTTATTTGATATGAATACAGATGTGCGTCCTGTGACAGTGCACATGTGAATGTCAGATTTTTCACCTTCCACCATGGGATCTATGACAGAAATCAGGTTGTCATGCTTCCATGGAAAGGGTTTAACCCTCACAGCCATCTTGCCTGCCACCTATTATTTTTATATAATCTATATAAGTAACTGAAATGCTATGAAATCCCAGCACTTGGGAAGGAGAGGCAGGAGGATCAAGAGTTCAAGGCCAGACTTAGGTATGTATCAATTTCAAGGTTACCCTGCAGTACATGAGACCCAGTTTCAAGAATATGGAAAATGAAGACAACATTTTAAGAATATCTTAAAAAAAAAAAAAAAAAGATTTGTTTCTACTTCATGTATCTGAGTATTTTTACTGAATGTTCATATGTATACCATATGTGTGTCTGGTGCCTAAGAGGGTCAGATGATTGCAAGCTGCTATGTGGATGATGGAAACCTAACCTAGGCCCTCTGCAAGAGCAGCAAGTGCTCTTAACTACTGCACCATCTTCCATCCCCCAAGAATATTGTAATAGTCAAGCAATTAATTTTTAACCCTTCATAATAATTTCATATTACCAAAGGCCTTTAGAAATCTCTTAATTTTAGACCCTGTATTCAGAACCCCCTGCCCAATAGCTATAAAAGTGTTTATTACTTAAACATGTACTGGGCATGGCTGTATGTATGTTACACCAGGCAGGGAGGGAGCAAATATGGTTATTTAATGCTTCTAAGATTAAATTCAGACTAGGAGATCATTAATCTAGAAAGTGTACATACATGCACAAACACTGCTGACATCCATATGTGCAGTATGAATGAATGAATGAATGAATGAATGAATGAATGAATGTGTCCTGATCTACTTTAAGGTAGCTGTCCGTTCAGCTTGGGAAGATAACTGAGCTGTCTGCTCCTGACACTGAAGTGCAAGAGTTAGCTTTATAGATCCCAAATGATCACAGTGCAGTGTGGGCCGTGCTCTAGGTCAAGTATTCTGTTAGGCATGCACTCACTCTTCTTGGCGCACATGGCCTCGAGTACTGGATCCTCATAGAGGGAGGGAGACGCGCTGCTGCTGCTGGTTGACTTGTGCAGGGTTTCCTCCTGAAAAAGGCAATTTCATAAGCTTTAGATCCTGTGCTACAGAACAACATCCTAGTAAATAGACACTTTAACATGAGACACCAAATCATACTGTCAAAGGCTCAAGGCAAACTAGAAGGGGTCTAAAATTAGGGATGAGCTTATGTCATCACTTTGCCTAACTAGAAGTGATGGGACAGGGCTGGGGAGATCAAGCCAGTAAACACCATTCCTGCATGATCTCTGCTTTACTTCCTGCCTTCAGTGCTTATCAAGGGAATCAAGTGGATTCCCTTGATGGTGATTCCCTTGATGGTGGACTGTAACCTAAGGGCTGAAATAAACCCATGAACATGGTGTTTACCGTAGCAACAGGAAAGCAAACTAGAGCTTTATCCACTGGGCCCCAGCCCCAACACTTGTTCTTATAATAGAAATTGAACTTCCCAGTGTTCCATAAGGTCCTGAAAGATGCAGGGCTGGTCTTGGGTGGACTTAGCTCTAGTTCCCATTTCATTTCTAGACATTGAACATTATACTTCTCTGTGCATCAGATGTAAAAATATGTCTCAGAGTTTAAAAACAAGGGATCTGGATATTCTCAAGATAGGAGGAAATGTTAAGGTAAAGAGGAAAAGCAAGTGGGGTAAGGAAGAAGAAAGAGAAGGACAGAGGGATAGGATGGAGGGAGGAAGGAAAAGACAGGCCTCTCCTCCCTTCTTGAGACTTCTCTCTATTTAGAAGTCTTGACTGGTTTGTTCATTATACAGCCTCAGCTGGTCAGCAGATCTCTAGACACAGACATAGTGCCAGGATAGGAAGTATGAGGAAGATGCGTATATGAGACTTGCTAGTGGGGAGAACTACATGAGCATGCCATGGCACAGCAAGACACCACGCAGAAACACTGAAAGTACCCTGCCTGTCTGCTATATGCACCTATCAGTACTGAGGCTTCCCTGGCCCTCCCAGATTCTTCAGGCTCTGAACTCAGTAGTGTTTAGCTACACAGCTTAAGGCAGTGCCTAGCAACAGGCATGCTTTAACTTCCCTATTTAAATTAGAAGCAATGGGAGTGTGAAGGCCATCATACTTCTGCCTCTGCATTTGATACTAAAGAATTGTCTTTGGAAACTTGGTTTTGTTTTTTCCAGACAGGGTTTCTCTGTGTAATAGCCCTGGTTGTCCTGGAACTCTCTTTGTACACCAGGCTGGCCTCAAACTCACAGAGCTTTACTGTGATTTACTCTGCCTCCTCAGTGCTGGAGTTAAAGGTGTGCGCTACCATGCCAGCTTAGAAACGAAAACTCTGACTGGAGAAAAATGAGGAAAAACAAGTTGGTGAAAAGAAATAAAAATAAGAGTGAAAGAATACATGAGTAAGGAACAAAATGCCATAAAAAGTGAATAGAGTCACACTATGTGACATGGGAAACACCTAACAGCTTTGCTTTTATGGCCATTATTAGAAAACAAACAAACATAACCAAGCAAATCAATGTTGGTTTAGGGTTCCCTTTAAAAACGACTATAAAAAAGGCTGTAAAAGCCACAGATGTATCCTGCATCACACTGCACATATTAATGCTGCAGTGTGAGAGGCTAGACAAGGAGTCAGCCAGTGATGAGCTGGGGAAGACTGGAGGGAGGCAAATCCCCAGGCGCTGTAGATCAGTGGGCCCAGAAGAATTCAGCACAGAGTTCTATTTAGATGACACTAAGCTAAATGCTTTTACAATTTAAACTGTCCTTATCAAGTTTGTAAAAACCTTTAAACCCTTGAGTGTCTCTGCTGGGCATAGAAGCTAGGGATCTCAAGAGAAGACAGCCAAAAATCACTGGGTAATAGTATGATAAAAGGTTAGGTGCTGTGCTGTCTAGTTTTCAGTCAACTTAATGTAAGCTAGGGTCATTTGGGAAGAAGGAATATCAATCAAGAAAATGCCTCCATAGGATTGGGCTGTAGGCAAGTCTACAGGTCATTTCTTTGATTGATGTGGGATGGCCCAGCTCACTGTGGGTGGTGCCACTCACAGGCTAGCAGTCCTAGGTGTTATAAAAAAATCTGGCTGAGCCAGTCATGGTGAGCAAGTCATGGTGAGCAAGCCGGTAAGCAGCACTCCTCCAAGGCCTGTGTGGCTCCTGCCTCCAGGTTCTTCCTTGACTTCCATTAGTGATGACTGTGTTGTGAATTGCAGGCTAAAATAAATCCTTTCCACCCACAAGCTGCTTTGGTCCTTATTTATTTATTTATTTATTTATTTATTTTTAAATCACAGCAACAGAAACCCTAATTAAGACAGGTGCTTTGGAGTAGTGGTTCACAACCTTGCTAATGCTGCAGCCCTTTAATATACTTGTAGTGATCCTCAACCACAAAATAATTCTGTAATTTTGCTACTGTTATGAATCACAATGTTTCTGTGTTTTTTTATGGTCTTAGGTGACCTCTGTAAAAGGGCTGTTTGATGATCCCAAGGGTTATGACCCACAGGTTGAGAACCACTGCTCCATAGTAACAGGTATTAGAGGGTAGTACAGAACCACAACAAAGAGACCAAGAGGTACGGAAAAGACTAATAAAAAGAAAAGCACCCACTAACTCTTAAGGGATGCACAGGCCTCAGGACTGGGAACTAATGTAGACACAGATAAGCACAGAGCTGGGGAACTAGAAACTGTCTAGGGAAGACAATGGCCACATGTGTGGCCACATAAAATGGGAGGCTGGGAGAGTGTGGACAGGACTGGAGGGGTCACAGGCATCTCACTGCAGGAAATGGGAGTGGCGCTCTGACATCTATAGCCTTAGGAAAGGTGAAGTATCTGCTGTATGAGATGCTCCAAAGCTCCTAAGGAGGAATGATAAAGGATCAGTGGAGGGTGTAACTTGGGAAGCTCAACAAGAAAATCAAACAGGTGAGGTAGTGAGACAGTGATGTCAGTAATGGGGACATTTTGGTGTGTGTGTGTGTGTGTGGGTGTGTGGGTATATGTGCACATTTACACGCACTTGATTGCATAAGCACATGAAGGCCTTCGAAGCAGCCTGGGGAGATGTCTTTTATCTGTCAATACAATTCTCTAGCTTATTCCCTTGAGATAGGCTCTCTCACTGAACCTAGAGCTAAGTGACAGCCAGCAAGCCCCAGCGATCCTCTATCTCTATACCCACATGGTGCTGGGGTTAAAGCGTGGTACCCTAGGTGCTGGGGGTTTGCACTCAGTTCCTCATGCTTGCAGAGCAAACATTCTTACTCACTGAACCATCTTCCTAAGCCCACTGGGAAAAACCTCAGTAGAGAAACCTTATTATTGATATTGTTTGGGATGGTGGTGGAAACTGAAAATAAAAGAATTAAGTAGTAATTGCTAATTCAGATGCACTTGAGGAAGACAGACAATGACAATAATGAGTATGCATCTATGCAGGATGAGAAGAATGGAAGAACACGTCACACATTCTGACACTCATAGCTCAGCAGGTGGAGGAGGCTCAGCCTGGACACAGGTGTGGAAACTGAGCAAATGAGTATTCTCCCCTGACAGGCACAGTGTAAAGCAAAGACTCCAGGGAAAACAACTTCTTCTTGAAGGTTTGTTGGCATTGCTATTACTGAATGAACAATCCTACGTGTGACAACTTTTTCCACGTTTCCTACTCAACTTTATTTTTTCCTTCTCAAAACAAAGATGAAGATCACAGAGTTTTAGGATTATGGATTTATCTTAATCCTACTTATAATCTAAGACTACAGATCTCAATTTCAGTAGCTATTTTCTAAGCATATCCACCACACTGGTCTGTGGTAGTAACAAGTAGTAATAACTAACCTTCCTGCTAACCATACTAACTTCAATCTGACCTTTACTGATTGAAACAGGAGAAGAGATAAGGAAACAGCTCAAGAAACAAGGTCAGAGGCATCCATGTGCCCGGCATCCTTACCTCAGAGTCAGAGCTGTCCAGTTCAGCCAGGGTTGGGGCTTTGAGGAGCTTCTTCCGCTGGACAGGCCCCTGCTGGGTAGCTTTCAGCCCGTTTTCTTTTGTTTGAGATGTTACACCTCCATTCACCATAGATGGTTCCCCAACATTCTTTGGAGATTCTGGCGTAGTGACATCTAGTAAGAGAAAGGCAAAAGCTTACCATTTCTTGAGCCAGGAAAGGTAATCTGTATTGGAAGCACAAACAGGTGACAGCATTTCCATGCCACACAAATAAAACACAAAGGCTTAGTACAGCGATGTCATGCCTATGCATATGGAACATGGCTAAAGCTACGGTCAAATTACAGAAAAATCTAAAATGAGTAATTATATATTCACATTTGGAGTTCAGAATTCAGAATTGGGAGAAATCCTAGACAAGACCTTGACTTCTTGTTTCCTAGATAAATAGAAGGAGGCTCAGAGAAGCACAGATGGCGAAGGGCAGTGGTAGGTGGAAGAAAAGATACAGCACACAAATCTCCCTAGGAATAAGACCTAAAAATGCTTTGTCCTAAAAAAATCAAAGAAGCTAAGAATCTATACTCATATAAACACATTTATGTAAGCACAAAGAACTTGGGACACGTCAGATTTAAATTTTTAAGGGCTCATATCTGAATGAGAAAGCCCTCTGACATACGGGAGGAAATACAGACGTGTGCAGGTGAACACAGACAGGGCTCAAAGTCCACCTCTACTGGTGCTGTCTGGGCAGCTACGGAACCTCCATTACTCTTTCGTAAAGCAGAGTAGCAACAGACACAGCTAAGACAAATAAATAATTGGTTGTAGTGAAGTTGTAAAAGGGAAAAATGGGAACGGCACTAAGATTTTATATAAATTGTAAAGGTGAAAATCATCTTGGACGTACAGGGAGAGGTACTTTAGAAAGGTATTTTGAAAGTTTTCCAGAAAGCACAGATGATAGAATGAACTACTAATGATTTCTATCTTAAAAAAAAAGAAAAAAGAAAAAAAAAAAAAAAAAAAGAAAAAGAAAAAGGAGGCCAGACTTGGTAGCTCACACCTACGATCCCAGCACTTGAGCCTGGAAGGCAGGAGTACTGCCAGGAGGCTGGCCTGGGCCAGGGAGTATGAGCCTATTTCAAAACAAACAAACAACAACAATAATAACAACAAAGAAGGAAGAAAAAAGGTAGTGTTTAATGTGATCTTAAAAAGTAACTTTCACAGAGGCAGGAAGATCTCTGTGAGTTCAAGGTCTACACAGTGAGTTCCAGGATTGCCAAGGGCTACCTAGTAAGACCCTCAAACAAACAAACAAACACCCAAAATAAATAAGTATACATACAAAAAGAAACTATACACATTCATGTCCCTTCTTAGCCAGCCATGTTTCAGAAGTTGGTGAGACAGTGCACCTATCAGAGATTTAGCAACAAGAACAAACCCAGCTTCCAAGACTGGGCTCACACTGGGAAGGCAAAGAGATTTCACTGGCTATATGTTCATTTACTATATTGTAAAAAGCTATTACATCAGACCCACATTTTTTCGGTTGTTAATGCTTAAGAAAATTTAGAAGTCATGTAAGGTAGGTTAAACTTTTAAAAAAGATTCATGTTTATAGAATTTTTGTATGAGTGCTTTTGCATACATGTATGTACGTGCTTCAGGTATGCACTCAGGGAGACCCGAAGTGGGTGTTGGATCCCCAAGGACTGAAATTACAGATTGTGAGCTGCCATACAGGCGCTGGGAATCAAATTCAGGTCTTCTGGAAGCCATTTCTTCAGAACCAGGTAGATTCAAATTTTTAAATTGTGTTGACTGTATTTAATACTGTTTAGATTAAGAACACTTAAATAGTGTTTGTGAGAGGTCTATTCTTGGCTGTTAACTTGACTACTTCTATAATTAACTAAAGCCCAAGAGGCTGAGTACAACTGTTAGGGATTTTTCTTAATTAAATAATTTCAATTGGGAAGACACACCCTAAATCCAGAACTTTTGGGGTGGGAAGAGCCACCTTAACTAGGCCACATCTGGTGGCAACCTATATAAGAAACAGAAAGAAGTGCTCTTTGCCTGTTTGTCCTCACTCTCACTGGTCTACCTAACACTGTCTGAGACATCCAGCCTCTTGGACCAAACAACATTAAATTCTTGGGCTTTCTGTCAGGAGACAGACATCACTGGAATAGTCAAACCACAACTTGTAAGCCAAGACACTCTGTTTCATCCTATCAGTTGTTTCTCTAGAGAATCCTGTCTAAAACAATAGGCAAAACCCAAAGCCTGGTGTGGCGGTGCAAAGCCTAAGCAGCCCGCCTCCAAACAAAAAGGACTCCATTGGTAGAGGACATGCCAGGCTTGGCTTCTCTCCCCACAGCACACAAATCCAGCATGGCAATATCCCCTGTAATCTTAGCGCTCAGGAGTAGAAGCAGGAGTGCCAGAAGTTATTCCAGGCTAAACAGCAAGTTTGAGCTAGCCTGGGCTACACGAGACCCTGCCTCAACAAACAAACAAACCACACTTAAAAGAAAACACAAATAAACAAAGAGCTAGGGCAGTAACTCAGATGGCTTAGCCCTTGGCCACCCAGTGCAATACTCTGGGAGTTCAGTCTACATTAGTCTCTCTCTCTTACACACGCACACAAAAATGGGGAGGAAGTTGGTAAAATGACACCTGAACTGAAGTTTAGGGAAGGCCACAAAATGACAAAGGTGACCCTGGCTCATTTCCTTGTGATGCAGGGATAGGAGAGCTTTTCAACAGCTGTCATGGGGTTCACTGACAGAGATGACCTAGACAGACATCTGCAGGGGAATGTGAGGGGAATGTGACTGGTAAAAGGTTCTACCAGGAGGCTTCTGGTGATCTCCAACACTAGACAATGTGCAGTTTCATTTCCTTTAAGAGTTGGCATATTTTTAAAAGTTTGATTATTTATACTTACTACTGAAATAATAAATACTATTATTTTAGTGTATTAAGTGAGAAAAGTCAAACTTTCTTTTAAAGATTTATTTACTATATATACAGTGTTCTGGCTGCATGTACACCTGAACACCAGAAGAGGGCACCAGATTTCATTATAGACGGTTGTAAGCCACTATGTGGTTACTGGGAATTGAACTCAGGTCCTCTGGAAGAGCAACCAGTGCCCTTAACCTCTGAGCCATCTCTCCAGCCCCCAGAAAAGTCACTCTTAAAAACAGCATTTCGAGGGAAAAATAAAATCTATATGTAGGACAAATGTTAAAGATATAAAATAAGATGGTTTTTAGAAATTACCATGTCTTAGATTCAGAGTCTAAAAGGCATACCCATGATATTAAATACTTACATAATTCTGTGTGCTGCTTTTTTTAGCAGGAGGAAATGTGACTGGATCATGGATTATATGTTTAATATTTGCATAGGAAAAATAAATCAGACTTACCTCAATTGATGTTGAACAGCTTATTAGGATTTTCACTAAGAAATATTTCTAAGACACACCTGAACAGCAGCATATACTTCCTTATGTCTCACTCTGCACTCAAGTTCAAAGTCACTATCTATGCTTCGTTTAGGCTGTTTACTCCTTAGTTTGTTCATTCTTCTACTAACATGACATACTTTGGTCTTTAAATTAGGAAGAAAAGATTAATCTTCCCACTTACAACCTGGGATTTTAGTAATAGTCAAGTGCGACAATGAACAACAAAAGCGGCACAAGGTCAGCGAAGCTCTGGGACTCAGACAAGAGCACAGCAGACAATGGACACCGACAACACAGTGCTGCCCTGCTATAGATAGAGGGCCACCATGAGCCTGTAAGACCACCAGAGATCACGCATGAGAACATGTTCAAGAGCATGCGTATTGCCCTCATCAGCCACATTCCAGCTGGCAACCCATGTGCTGAGGTAGCCTTCTACTTTTCTTTTTCATGTTTTGTTTGTTTGTTCTTTTAAAGACAGGGGTTCTCTGTGTAGCCTTGGCTGTCCTGGTCTCACTTTGTAGACCAGGCTGGCCCGGAACTCACAGAGATCCACTTGCCTCTGCCTCTTCAGGTACTGGGATTACAGGTGTGCGCCTCTGTGCCTGGCTTAGCCTTCTACTCCTTCCGTAACCAGTAGACACATGAGCAGCAGCTCTCCAGAGTGACAGGGTGTAGAGGGTATTTGGCCAGCGTTTAGAGGTTAGTCATAACATACATGGTCAAAATTTTTGGTTTTATTTTCCAGTCTAAAATTTTTACAGGTTCACTGTACAATGGTTCATAAAATAAATAAAATTAGCAAATGGACAAAGAAAAAAGAAAAGGCTCTTTGGTGGTCAGTCAAAAATAGTTAAGTGAAGACCAAAATATTAGTCATACCTGACAGCTACAAAAGTACACATAAAATTAAAAACACACATGGAAACTAGCTTGTAGTTAGAAGACAGTAAATATTCAATAATATGACACTAGAAAAAGACACTAGAACTCGCTGGCTTAGAACACATGAATTTGTACATCAACAATTCTTTGTGACTTAAGTATTTCATAATATTTCAAAGAACATTCTAGAAGAAAACACCTTATCTCATTTTAGTTTGAAACAGTGACTTGTGAAATTAAAAAATTTGAATTTTTAAAATATAAGAATTAAGAAAAATATGATATTTTAAATTTTATTTTAAAAAGATCTAAATTTATAATCAAACAGAGCATTTTCAGTTATACATTTATCCATCCTCCTGGCCTACTGAACAGAAAACGTGAAGCAGGCTGTAAACTTCAGGCACAGAGCCATGAATGGCAGGCTCGACCCGGAAGCAGAGGAGTATAGCTTCTGGTCACCGAGGCGCTCAGTGTTCCAGAGAGCAGAGCACTTGAAAACTGTTGCTTTGCAGTGTTTCTGTTCCCTTACGGAAAAGATCTGACCCAGCGAGCGCTACCACAGGGCAACCGAGGGAATCCACTGCCGGCCCATGGCAGTACCGTTCTGTGAGGCTCAACATTTACTGTGATTTTAATTACGTGTTGCTGCTTTGAAATGGGTAGCCTAGTTTATTTTACTGACCACAGCTTAAAAGAAAGCTTTTCAATTTTCTTTTCTGACATGTTTAAACAAGCAGACAAATGAATGTGATTCACAGAAACCACACAACCATGTCAGGCGTGAAAGTGCTTTTTTTTTTTTTTTTTTTTTTTTTTTTACCTGACAAGTCAAAACTGTGAGACATGCTAAGTGGCCGCATTGCTGAAAAAAAAAAAAAAAAAGAAAAACAATAAAGAGAAAGTAATTCAGCCATTAGGGATGTACAAGGAGACAGGACAGGGGGCAGGGTCAGAGCTCTCACTGACACTTGGGAGTCTAGAAGCTAGTGGATACAAGTCTGAAAAATAATAAAGCCACACAAGAGTCTTAGCTCCAGGTCTATGACAATGACAGAGTAACAATGAAAATAAAAAATAACAGCTTAGAGAATCACTAAGAATGAAAACAAGCTAAAGAGAAAAAATATGAACCTCATCTCTAAAGAAATGATTGCATTCCTTGTGCATGCAGTAGTCTGTTTTAGTCAAAAGTTATCTTCATCAAATAATAAGTTATAAATAATAATGTTTGATGGTCAGGAACTAAGAGTTTAGGCATTTCCTTCCTAACATACAAGTTAGATGTTTAGATGTTTCAAGAAAGTGGATAGGGATTTTGTGTTGATGATACTGTTTCCACTTGCCATTCAAAAAATAAGTTATTCAGTTCTAAACTTAAATATATTCTAGATTTCCCTTTCTAAGTTTAGCAAATAAAATAATACATATTCTCAAGCCACTCTTTAATCAAGTTTCCTAATAGTCTATAGAGTTCCTCTCTGGTACATGAACATTAACTTGAATGACCTGACCACCACACACAAGAGGAATGCAATCCTTCTTGGGAGATGAGGTCTGTTTTTGTCTCTTCTTTTTTTGTCTTCGTTATGCTAACTGAACCTGGGATTTTTGCAGGGTGGACAAATACTCTACCCACTGAGCTGCGTTCTTAGCCTCTCATTTTGTTGTTTGTTTGTTTTGGGTCTGAGTGAGATCCCTAACTAAGGATCTTATTTTCAGCTCCATATATTAAAAAGGACAACAGTGAAGGATCATAGTAATTAAGATATTTAGAAAAGAAAAATAACAGTGACATGAACAGAGACTAAGGTACAATAATAGTAATTTCAGATTGGATAGGAAAAAAATGTAAATGGATCATACAACAGTAGAGGGGTAGGTAAATACATCCTTTCAGTTGGGAAATCATGTCCTAATAAATCATGGTTTGATTTATATTTAAAGAATGAAAGATGTTCAGACCATGCCCAATATTAAACCAAGAGAACAGAATAACATATTGTAGTTTTTTCATTATTAATTTTGTTTGTTTGTTTTCCAAGACAGGGTTTCTTTGTGTAGTTGGCTGTAGAAGAGGCTGGTCTCAAACACAGAGATCCTCCTGCCCTCTGCCTCCTCAGTGCTGGAATTAAAGTGTGTGCCACCACTGCCTGGCTATTTAAACATCTTTTACTTTATTTTTTTATGCATGGAAGTGTATATGGGGGTTGAAGGACCATTTGGAAGGCCTTCTACTACTCTTGGGTTATGTCTTTCATTGGCATGGAATTTACCTATTAGGCTAGACTGGCTGGCCAGTGAGCCTCAGGATCCTTGCTCCCCCATCTCCCTCAAAAAAGGGACTCCCAGCATACACCACTGAGTTAGGCATTTGTATATGGCTTCTAGGATTGAAGACAAATCCTCCTGCTTGAAGCCAAGTGCTTACTGACTGTGCCATCCCTCAGCCCTTACTGTTATTTCATAATGCACAAGTTCACAGTAGATGCCCATAGACTTTGAAATTATGGGCAATCCTCTCTTGAAGCATTAAGACATTCCCCCAGTATCTGCATTGTCTCTACTTGGAATTACAGGGGGAAAAAACAAAAAGATTTAGTGAAACTTGTTTTTCTTCAAGTTAATCCTGCCAATCCTATCCGACCTAAACACCCCAAAATACAAGTCTACAGAAAAACCCAACATAATGGAGTGAGGGTGGGGAGCAAAATTTCTTACTTTCCATTTGAGCTTTAAGATTAGTTTAAACTCAGAATTCTAGAAGCAAGAATCCCAGAATAAGGACTGGAGAGATAGCTTAGCTGTTAAGAACACTGGCTGCTCTTTCAGAGGACATGGGTTAAATTCTCAGCACCCACATGGCAGCTCACAACTGTCTGTAACTACCAGTTCCAGGAAATCTGACATTCTCACATAGACATACATGCAGGCAAAACACCAATCAATGTTCATAAAACAAAAATAAATAATTAAAAAATAAAGTAAACAGAATCCCAGAATAATTTAATTGTGTGTTGGTGGGGGGAGGGGGGGAGGGATGACAATGTAAGAAATTCTCCTTCTGCCAAGCAGGTCCTACTGGAGATGAAGCCTGGGTTGTCCAGTTTGGTGGCAAGTGCCTTAAGCAGCTGAGCCACCTCACCAGCCTCTAAACAATCACTTTCTACAACTGCTCAATACAAGACACTGTGAAACATCAATGCTCAGGTTAAAATACAGCAAATGCAACATCAATTTGTCCTTTAACTGTTCTAAAGCAGGATTCTTTTCCTCATAGTTAGCCTTTAAATAAAATCTTAATAAGTGAAACAGAGAAATATATATGAGAAGGCCTGCTTTGAGAGACCGGGGTCAGTAGTCCAAAAGTTACCAACTGTGATCTCAGCACTCAGGAGGCAGAGGCAGGAGGATCACTGTAAGTTTGAAGCCAGCATGGTCTATACAGTGAGTTTGAGGACTGTCAGGGCTACATAATGAGACCCTGTCTCAGGAAAACAAACAAAAGAGTCAGGAGTAGTGAGTGGCACACAGCTATAATGTCAGCAATCTGAATCAATCCTTAGCTACAGAGCAAGTTTGAGGAGCACCTCAACTATGAGGTACTGTCTCAAAAAACAAAATGAAAAACTCCCAATAGGAACAGTCTGGCAGCCAGGTGTCATGCACTCGCCTTCAGTCTAGTGCTTGGGAGGCAGAGACAGGCAGATCTCTGAGTTCAAGTCTAGGCTAGTCTACAGAGCGAGTTCCAGGACAGTTAGGGCTAAGATTATATTGTTTCACCCATGATTCCACCAAACCTTGACAGACGAATTACTTCCAATCTTTTCCAAACTGTTCTAAACACAGAAGAAGGAAAAACACTGAAGCTAAAACACAAAGAAACAAAACCTTAAAAACTACTCTCACACCATTCCAGCAGCACATTAAAAGGCCACACACCATGACTAGGTGGGATTTATTCCTGGGACACAAGCATGGTATCTTAGTTTTTATTACCTTGATACAACCTAAATTCACTTGGGAGGGGAGAACTCAGCTGAAGTATTGCCTCGGTCAGACTGTCTGTCAGAGACTGCCTTGAGTGACTGATGAGGGAGGCCATCTCTGTAAGGTGGACCTCTGCTGTGGAATCTTAGCTGAGCAGGAGCCAGTGAGCAAGCCGCCATAAGCAGCATTCTCCTTGGTTCCTACTTCAGTTCCAGCCCTGACATCTCTCAGTGGTGGACTGTGACCTGGAAGTATAAGCTGCAATCAATCTTTTCCTCCCCTAAACCGCTTTGGGTCAAAGTGTTTATCAAACCAAGACAAAACGCAAACCAGACGCAAACAATGTGATACATAATTAACCGAATAGAGGATTAAAAAAAAACACATGGTCATCTTTAAAAACTTCAGGTTGAAAACCGCAGCAATCTGGGAACACAGAGAAATTACTTCACTGAGATTATTATAGGTGTGTTCCCAGAAAGTCCTTTTTCTTTTCTTCATTTTTGTTGAGGGTCTCACCATGTAGAAGAGGTTAGCCTCAAACTTGCAAAGACCCTTCTACCTCTGTGTCTTGATTGTTAGCATCAAATGCATGTGCCACTATGCCTAGAGATTAAATTTACGGCTTCACTCATGATAAGCAAACACTCTACCAGATAGCTGTATCCCCAGGTCCCCAGAGTATGTTCTTTTTAACAAATTTTTTAAAAGATTAATTTTATATTATGAGCGTTTTGCTTGCATGTAAGTATGTATACCACAGACATACATGTGTGTGCCTTCAATGGCACCTGGATGCTGATTCATCTCTTTAGCCTCCTACCCACTCCATGGAATCTTAATGGTAGTTTTCCCAGAAAGAGAAAAGCGTGTCCTGCAATTCTTCTGATGCAATGGTTTGAATGTGAATGTCCCCCTGGGCTCATGGGAGTCTATGGGGCCTACAGGGGCAGGGACTGACTGACAGACATTAGGAATGCACTTCTAGTCCTCATCTGCTTCACACTCCTGACATTCCTGCTGCGACAGGACCCTTACAGTTGAGAAACAGCTTCCTTCATGGAGGAAAGGAACTTGTTGACTACACAACTCATAAGGTTAACAGTCAAAATACATAACAAAAATGCTAACAACTCAATAATAAAATAATTGATAGCCTTGATTTAAAAGTAAGCAAAGAACCTAAATAGACAATCCAAAGATGAAACAAAAATAGTTCACAACTACAAGAAAGAATGTTCAAACATCCATCATCAATCACTAGGGACATGAAAACCTAAACTACAATGAGAAATCACCTTAGATATGTCAAGATGGTTACTTCAAACAAAGACGCCTCGAAGCCCCCCATGGGGGAACAAGGATGCAGAACTAGGGCATTTGCTGCTGCTGGAGAGGACACAAATGGTATAGCCACCATGGAAATCAGAGCTCAATGGGCAAAGGGCTTGTTGCAGGGGCACGAGGCCCTGAGTTTGGATTCCCATCTCTCATGAAACAGCTGTGACCCCAGCGATGAAAAGGATAGAAATAGATGGATTCCAGGGGCTTGCTGGGCCAGCTAGCTTAGCTGCAACAGTGAACAAGTGAAATTTTTTGTCTTAAAACATGGTAGACGATGGTAGAAGACTACCTCATGTTGACCCCTGGCTTCTGCATGTGCATATACAGAAGTACTACACACACACACACACACACACACACACACACACACACACACACACACGGTTAGAAGGATCTTTGTGCTATGTATGTATCACCTTTACTTGTACACACTGGTTTATAAGGTTTTTCTTTCCTCTTTTTACCATGATCTTATTTAGTTCTTATAAAAAAAATATAACAGAGGTAAGATCTTTTATTTGTCTTTCTGCTGATAGTTGTATTTAAAATGGGAGAAAGTGTTATCTTAGGAGTTTATTGCTGTGAAGAGACACCATGACCATGGCAACTCTTATAAAGGAAAGCATTTAATTGGGGCTAGCTTACAGTTTCAGGGGTTTAATCCAATATCATCATGGTGGGAAGCATGGCAGCATGCAGGCAGACATGATGCAGGAGACTAGCCGAGAGTTCTCCATCTTGATCTAGAGGCAGCAGCAGGAGACTGTGTGCCACGCTGAGTGTAGCCTGAGCATGTAAGGCCTCAAAGGCTGCCTCCACAGTGACAGTGACATACTTCCTCCAGCAAGACCACCCCTCCTGATAGTGCCACTCCGAATGGGCATACAAGTCTAAGGGGACCTCTCCTATTCAAGCCACCACAAGGGTCATCCTCAAACCTCAGCATAAAATTGGCAGTGCTCTTGCCATTATCTCTCATTATCTCTCTTGCCACAAATCTCTCACACAGTTCAATATCACAGAAAACAAAACTGTCATGTCACATGAATGTCAAATGTAAGCAAATGTGAGGGTATATGTGTGTGAGCAATAGTTAAGGGGAGAGGGGAAGGAGGAAGTGAGGAGACAGGAGAACAGGGTCTAGAGACAGGAACTGAGAATTCTGTGAGTTGTTTTTACATGTGTAAATACAAACACAATTTTCTCAGTGGTGGACTCATGAGTACTGGAAGAGGAAACTCACCTAGCCTGCTTCGTCTAATTTCTTCTGGTGAGACAGGTCGAAGCTTTCTTTCTGCTTTAATTTCTTCTAATATTCTTTCGTGCAGGCTCCGTGGCCGTGGTGGGGTTGGTTTCAGTTTTCTGGCTGAAGCCTTGAAAAGGAAGCACAATAGTTAGTAGAGACTTGATTAACTATCTTTACCTAATAAAGTCATCACACAATATAGAATTATGAACTGACTGTAATTTGCCCAATAGACTATTCAAATCATTCAATATCAAGATTTTTCCCTTTAATTTTTAAATTATTTATATATATGATTAGACACATATGTGTGTGTGTATATATATATATATAATTAATTTTGTGTGCTTGCACACGAGTGGAGGTCAGACAAAAATTCAAGGGAATGAGTTCACACCGTCCACTGTGTGGGATCTTGAGCAAAGAACGGAGGCTACCAGGCTTGGTGGCAGACACCTTTCCCTACTAAGCCATCTCTCAAGCCCCCATGTCAGGAACTCTAATGCAACAGATTATTGGGTCTCCCAGCAATCCAATTATATGTGCTCAGGGAAACTGAAATAGTCAGTTCTGCTAAAGTTATAACCATGTCCCTATAAGTCACTGTTTTAGAACACTGTTTTGGGGGATTATTGCTATTATTTTGAGACTCAGTCTTATTCTGTAGTCCAGATTGGTCTCAAACTGTGGCAATCCCTGAGCTTCAGCCTCCTGAATGTTAAGATTATAAGATTATAAGGGTGGCCCACACTATCTGCCTAAAAGCAACATTTCTAACTAGCACCTTGGCTTATTATTGTCTTCAGTCTACTTATGAGGACACAGAAGTGAGAAGCAGGTTAACTTGTTTAGAGCCACAATGAGCTAGACTTCAGAGCCAGTGCAAACTAAAGGGTTCATCTGATCCCTCTCTAATCCATCAACACTTGCCCCTTCTTGCAGAAAGACCTAAAAGGACAACTGATTATGCAAATCTACAAACTGGGAGAAAATTCCTCTACCCTCGCTGTTTTTTTATGTACATAGGCTTGAGATAGTTTGGTGGGAGCTGGCTTTTGAGTCGGGAGGAAAAGAAGTTAAGAAGCACAGAAGGCTGGAGATACGGCTCAGAGGTTAAGAGCACTGTCTGCTCTTCCAGAGGTCTTGAGTTTAATTCCCAGCAACCACATGGTGGCTTATAACCATCTATAATGAGATCTGGTGCCCTCTTTTCGCCTGCAGGTGCACATGCCGACAGAACACTGTATACATCATAAATAAATAAATCTTTAAAAAAGAAACACAAAGAGCATTTCAAAGAGTACTCTCATTCTGTGGTCATTAGGAAAAACATGCCAACAGAAGATGCTAACATAAAAGTGAGAGCACATTTACTGTAAATGAGCAGTAGGATAGTGTGGTCTAAGCAGAGCAGTAGCATTATGATGTAACTTGGAAAGGTAACTCATGTCAAAAACGTGGTAATAGTTTTCAGCCATTATACAAAGTATTCAACCAGATTTTGTACTATAATTCAGGTTCCGAGTGAAAACATACCAGATATTTGTATTTAAAAACTGAAGGTATATCTCTGTGCTTTAGAGTATAATTTATAGGTGGGTGTTACAGGATATTTGATCCCATTGTGAACCCTGAGATTGTGAACTGTAAAATCCTGTGTTTTGTTTGGCGTGGTTCAGCCCTAGCACACACCTTTAATCCAAGAGCTTTCTGTACACAGAATTTAATAAAGTTAACTCTGGGTGAAGAGGCAGAACAAGAAACCAGCTGGCAGGGATTAAACAGAATTGAGATACACTGAGAGAAGACAGTGTAGAGAAGGAGCTTCTTCAGCTTGTTCCTTCTGGGATGTCAGCTGAGTAGGAAGGTCAGCTGGGTACTTTCTCTGCCTCTCTGAGCTAGCAGGTTTTCACCCCAGCATCTGGCTTCTGAGTCTTTATTGGTAAAATTGAATGACTGGAATTTTCTTTCTTTATAACAACAAGTGGGCTTCATGCTCTCAAGGGAAAGCTTGGTGGAGTGCTACAGACCCATCCCTGGGAAGAGTATGTTAAGTTACGTACTGGATTTAAAGGGGGTCTTGATCTGATGAAGTCAAGGATGATCTCATGAGCACTCTTTCTTAACCGAGGGGGAATGTCACCATTTACCTAAAAGGAGACAAAAACAAAACAAAACAAATCAGGTGACTAAAGAGGCCAATACTATACATTTAATAATTGAGATTCTGACTCCCCTGATGGCACAGTTGTAGCCACTTTACCACGTTTTCCCATCTTTTTTAAAGGGTTGGTTTTTGGGATAAGGCCTTGTATACCCCAGACGGGTTTGAACTTGATATGCAGTGGAAGGGAACCCTAACCTTCCAATCTTCTTGTTTCTATAGCCAAAGTGCTGGGCCACAGGTATGCGCCATCATACCTGGGTTTGTTTCCTGGTCTTATTGAAACACAACAGGCTGAACTGCCATTTCAGGCCTGATCCTTCCCCTGTGACAACTGCACTGGGATCTCCCTAGCACCACCCCCTTCCTCCCTGTGCCCTATACCCAGGCTCCATAGCAGGCATCAGCAGCAATCCCTGTAGAGCCCAGCTGAGCATGTGAGTGGCAGTGCCTGGCTTAAGAAGGAGAGCTGTAAGGATGGTGGCAGTGCACACCTTTGACCTCAGCACAGAGGTAAGTGGAGCTCTGTGAGTTCAAAGTCAGCCTGGCCTACAGATCGAGTTCCAGAACAACCAGGTGTGTGTGTAGGATCTAGCCACAGAATCAGAGCCCTGTGTGGCATGACCCTTACTGCGGACTTCCAAATACTTGCCAAAACACAACAAGCAGTCTGAACTGAAATAAAAAATGATTCCAGACAAACAAATTGTTGACTCAAATAAAATAAGATCAATCACTTGATCTTATCATATTTGAAACTTGATCATATTTTAGAGGCACAACGTCTTACAACAAAAATCTTTTTTGTTTGTTTATTTGTTTTGAGACAGGGTTTCTCAGTGTAGCCTTGGCTGTCCTGGACTCACTGGTCTCGAACTCTCAAAGATCTGCCTGCCTCTGCCTCCAGAGTTCTGGGATTATAGGTGTATGGCACCATGCCAGCCTCAAAAATCCTCTAGTATACAAAAAGTGATTTAATTATTTTAAAACAGCCCTGAATTGTCCTGTTTCTTAAGGAAACATTTTTTGGCAGCTGAATTTGAAGTAAAACAGATAAAAGGAAGTTGTTTTGTTGCCATCCACTCAATGCTCACACCTTACAGTCTTCCCTTTTAGCAACTCTTTGGAATGAAGTCTTCAGATTCACTGATGCTGCACTTCAGCAAGCACCTCAAAGCTGAAATGTACATTTCCCTGTTGATGCCAAACACTGAAAGCATTGAAAAAACCTCTATTACTTGATGAGGCCCTGGCTCGTGTTCTAAATAAACAGCTTCTTTAGAACCATCTTAGAATTCAGAATTATTTCAAATATGTATATCTGACTTTCAAGCCACAAGATGGTTTACAAGTATAGTAGACAATCTGGCAATACTCATTAGTCCTTAGAACAATGGTTCTTGACCTGTCGGTCATGACCCCTTGGGAGTTGCACATAGATATTTACATTTGATTCACAACAACAGCAAAGTTACTGTTATGAAGTAGAAATGAAAATAATTTTATAGCTGAGGGTCACCACAACATGAGGAACTGTAGAAAAGGGTGGCAACCTTAGGAAGGTGAGAATCACTGCCTTAGAGACATAGAGACATGTAGATCCACTAAGCCAGTAACTGTGTGGCTAGAATTCATAGTAAGAAATATTAAAAATGGGCTGGAGAGATGGCTCAGAGGTTAAGAACACTGGCTGCTCTTCCAAAGGTCCTGAGTTCGATTCCCAACAACCACATGGTGGCTCACAACCATCTATAATATGATCTGTGCCCTCTTCTGGCATGCAGGTATACATGTAGGCAGAATATTATATACATAAATAAATCTTTAAAAATTTTTTTTAAAAAACAGTAAACCAACAATAGATTAGCTCAACTTGGTTTGCTCATGTTATAGATTAATAATTGCAGAGCTATTAATAATTGTAAGGCTATTAATAATTGTAGAGCATGGGCTAAGTGGGGGTGGCTTAACAGTTAAGAGTACTTGCTGCTCCTTCACAGGACCAGCTCCCAGCACCCACACTTGGTGGCTCACAACTGTCTATGTGGGGGTCCTGGCAGGGTCAATGTAGGCAGTAATCTGAGAAGAGAGAAGAATAAAAACCCAGTGCAGACTTCCTTTGTCAATCTGGATCAGACGTTGGGGAGTCTAATGCCAGGCAGTTCATTGTCAGCATACTTAAGACACAGTACAATTTTGGAAAAGGTTTCTAGGTGTCAATCAGTCCAATTAGTCTGATTCCAGATATACAATAAAGTTTCTGGTGAGAGAACATAGAAACTCCTTTACAAACTACATGTGACCATGTACTATAGCTAAAAGGCCTAGAATCTAGTGTGGTCTCTAGTATAGAGGTCAGCAGGCCATAAAGTACTTGTGCATTCCCCCTAAGGAGAGGGAAGGGCCTAGGATAATCACTCTGGGGAACTTGGGTGAGGTCTTGCCTCTATAGCAAAAGGTGGGTGAGGTCTGCCTTCAGACAGCACAAAAGTCACTAGTTCATTAACAAAATCCATTCCTAGCCTTCTGGGTAGAAAAACAAGTATTTTTATCTCCTCCAGTGAGAAGAGGCCCCTGTGTGTCTAACATTCCTGGTTTTCCTTAAGGCTTTTCTCCGAGTACAAGGACCTTTATGCCCACAACATGTCGATAACTCTAGTTTCAAGGGATCTGAGTGTTCTGGCCCCATGGGCACCGCACTAATGTCCACTTACCTACACAGACGCATATCTACACACAATTAAAATGTAATACAATACATCTTTAAAAAATTGTAGACTGCCTTGGTTCCATAAAAGTATGTAGACTGTGAGAGCAGTGCGACTATTTGAGAAGATGGGATCTAGCATGGGGGAAGGGTTGAGCAAAGGACAGCAATATGTAAGTATGACAATGCCAGTGAAACTTCTGCATGCTAAGTAAAAAAAAAAAAAATAATGGAAAGTAGTAAAAGCTTTTCACATGTTCTCAATCTGTAATCAGCAGATACAGACACTGCAGGATCTGGAATGTGGCAGAGATGTGCACGTAGTCAGGTAACAGGGAAGCACTGCCATGTAAAACAGAAGCAACACAGGCAACAAGCTTGGTGGCCTCTAAGAAACAAGCCTATGAGAGGGCAACTCCTCAAATGCAGACCGTAAATTCGTCATTTAGAATAATGAAAATGCACTATGTACTTAAACTAAATCATTTTCAAATTTTAAATCAGCTGGGAATGCTGGCATGTTTTTGATTCTAGAACTCAAGAGGTATAGCTGGGAGGAACAGGGGCTTAGGGGCATCCTTAGCTACCTACATTCAGAGTTCAAAGCCAGGCAGGGTTACATTAGACTCTGCCTCAAAATGACAAGAAAAAAAATTTTTTTTAAATAATAAAAGGGGCTGGAGAGTTAACCCAGTGTTTAAAAGCACCTGTTGCTCTTGCAGAGGACCTGAGTTTGGTTCCCAGCACCCACATGGTAGCTCACGACCATTTATAACTCCAGTTCCAGGGGAGCCAATGATGCCTTTTGACCTCTAAGGATACCAGGTATGCACAAGGCATACACACATGCAGGCAAAATACCGATATACAGAGACTCTTTTAAAAATGATATAAATTATATTTTATGGTATAGAGCCAAGTTTACCCATATTTGACAGAGGAGAAAGTTTATATGCTATTACAAGAGTACATAATTAAATTATATACAATAGTACATAAAAATCTCAAGAAGTAAACATATTACAAAATGGTAGAACTAAATTTTAATTGTAGTCATATTTTGTGATTTTTTTTCAGTGAGTGAATTACTTTTAAAATCAATATAAAATTTAAAAGGGGCTAGAGAAATGGCGCAGGGAGCGCACAGGCTACAGAAGGTCCAGGTTTCCTTCCCAGCACCTAAGTAGCTGCTCACTACCACCTGTAACTCTCCAAAGTACCTGGCACCTCCTTCCAGCCCCTTGGACACCAGGCATGCCCACAGTTCCCTTATATATATGCAGGAACAGCACTCAAATAATTATATAAATATTTAAAAAGAAAAAAATAAATGTGTAACATGCATAAGCTTTAGGGTGAAGGACGGAAAAGGATGTCAATGCAGATAGTGAGCAATGAAAGAAAAGAGCCATGTCAGCAATATTTACAACGGGGGGGGGGGGGAATAGATGTCTAGGAAAAAGCTATCAAACTAGACACTAGATGTTGAAAATGTAACATCTGTAAGTATATATGTACCAAACTACAGTCCACTCTATATGAACAAACACTGCAAGTGAAATGAGCAATTCCACAGTAGCTGGAGACTTTAACACTTTATAACAGTGTAACAGTGTGCTGAACTAGACAGAAGAGCAACAACAACAAAGAGGGATTTGAACAATTCCCTAAGTTAGCTGGGAGAACTCTCCACCCAATGACAGGATATCCCTCTCTCCCCTCATTTTTGCCTCTCCCTCTCTCCTACTCTTTCCTGAGACAGTCCTGTGACATAATTTACGCAGTCTTGAACTCAAGATCCTTCTACCTGTAACTCTGAGTACTGGCAATCACAAGTGTGTTACCAACAGCTTTAGAATACATATTTTTCTTAAGGGCACAAGATTTCTCCAGGACAGACCATATATTGGGGGAAAAGGCTAAAATGTAAAGATGTGGTACTGTGCATTTGTGAGCCCAGCCAAGAGGAGCATGGTTCAGGCCCTGTGACAGTCTCAGTGAGAGATGAGTTGGCAAGCATAGGACACAGGACTGGGGAGAAGTGGTTCCACAGGAGACATTTTCAAGGCAGAGCTTCCAGGATTTGTTCATGGGCTGGACATTCCTTTCCTCAGAACCTGGCTCAAGGACCTCACTGTCTAGCTATTAATAAAGATATATAGAGCAGGAAATAGCCTGCTTATACCTGATAGTGACTCAATTATTTTAATGACCTCTGACACAGTCATAAGCTAGAAAATAGATAACCATTTACTAGTAGTAATGCTGAACTAATGACACAGAAGAATATTCACAACATGAAACAACTATAATAGGCTATAAACAGAAATCAGCCCATTTTGTCTAATAAAATGCAGAAAAAGACTGAGGATTGATTGAGTTACACACAGTAGCACATGCTTCAATTGTTGGCACTCAGGAGACAGAGGGAGAGGCGGGAGGACCACTCTTGAGACAGTTTGGTCTACATGGTGGGTTCTAGGGCAGCCAGTGCAACACAGCAGGATCCTGTCTTGAAACAAGAACAATAAAACCCACCAGAAAACAGAGAAAAGGAGGGAGGGAGGGAGGGAGGGAGGGAGGGAGGGAGGGAGGGAGGGAGGGAGGGAGGGAGGGAGGGAGAGAGAGAGGGAGGGAGAGAGGGAGAGAGGGAGGGAGGATGAATATAAATGCAAATGGCAAAGCAACATGATAACAAAATGTCTCTTGGTTATAAAATGGCACATTTATAACTTTCCTTCTTTGAGCGTAATGTATTTTCCAAGTTTTCTACAGTGATCAAGTATTTTATGAGAAGAAGTAATACCTAAGTAGCCCATTTCCAACAAATAAGCCACAGGCAACCATCTGAGTGCTTACCATCACTTTTCTCAAGGTGTATCTTTTGCACCGAATGTCGTCCATGAGCATCTCGTAAGGGGTGAGCTGGTATTCAATGGGCAAAGGGTTGTACTGCCGCTGTTGGACTTTCTTAAGTTTTACCCCATTTCGCAAATCCCTCATCACCTGTACCCAGAACCGTGCCTGAAAGAACCAAAGAATGGATAGTTATCAATAAATAAATCCATTAGTTTTCTCTGAATGGTTACAATCACAGAGAACCAAGGTAAGGCATAGATTATAAAACACCAAGTAAGGGAAACATGTTACATTTTAGGATTTCACAGGACGCAGAGAAAAGTCAGTAGGCTGCATTGAAAGGTGTGTCTCCAATATATACCACTTTGAGACTGCTTACTGAAAGGGTGTATTCCCTACACCTTGACTTTGGATTTGGCCGTGTGTGTGTGTGTGTGTGTGTGTGTGTATGTGTGTGAGAGAGAGAGACAGAAAGACAGAGAGGTGGAGGGGGACAATAGCACAGGTACAGCAAGCTGTCCTTGTGCTTCTTCAAGCCTACTCTGGCACTGTTCCTGGGGCACAGCAAAGAAGCCATGGCTGCCCTGCAGATGGTGAGTGAGCTAGGGAAGTTCACTGCTGTCCACTTGAGCCTGAGTCAGCATAACAGCGCTGCTGCAGCTGCTGGATACAAGCCCTTGCTTTAGCTTCCGACACCAGCACTTGCTTTTTTTCTGAGTTCATCGCATCAATAAAAAATAAATAGTAATGAAGAATTGTTATATTTTATAAATATAAAATGCTCTAAATGATGACTTTACATTATCTAGTATACATCGTATAATCAGTTTTCTTATGTAGAAATCAGTTGCTACATCTATTTTCAAGAGTTCTGAGAATAAAATGAGACATCAAAATACTTAGTATAACACATACTAAAATGTGCATTACTCCTTAATCTGTTCTCCTGTCTTATCTAAAATTGTCTACTTCAGTGAAAAGTCAATCAATACGGTATTTAATTATAATGTCCCTTATCAAAATTAATGTGACTTCAGTAGCTACCTAAATGTATTTATTATAAAGTCATAGACGTTTTCCACATTCAGGAAATGTCACTCACTGACAGAGAAGGTGGTCAGTACGTATGAATTTCTAGGTCCTATCTGCAACACCAAAACATTTTTTCTATATAGAACAAACGATTACATGTCTAAGAAAGCCCTGGAAGCGATTCTCCACTCACAATGTATACTAACAGACGTCCTCTCTTCTGAGCATGGGACTCACACTGTCAGGCAGGGCCTCAAGTACCTTTACATACAGAGCCCCTTGCTGCCCTACCTTTACAGTGTTCAATTTCTCTGCCTGTCTTCACCTTTCATTCTCATCTTTCTAGATAATTCACCTTAGTGGTGTTGTGAAGAAGAGGTGGTAATCTAGGCAACAGGAACCCCCCTTGAGGTTTGTGAAGTTCTGGTCAATGACTGCTGTAATTTGGACTATTATTTTTCAAAACTTATGCGATTTCTTACTATTCTTATTAGGTGTGACATGTGTATATGTGGGTGCTCCTCGCACCCTCCATGGAGCGTATGTAAGCCATAGGACAACTCTGTAAAGTCAGTTCTCTCCTTTCACATTTTTCTTTTTTAATTAAAAAATTCACATTTATTTATGCATTTTGTGTGTAAATGTGTGTGTGTGTTTGTGTGAGCATCTGGATAGCAGGCCATGCCTCTGGGAGTCAGATGACAACTCCCAGGAGTCAGTTCTCTCCTTCTGCTGTGTGGACTCTGTGGATCAAACTTGGCTTGAACATAAACTACACAGCAAGTTTCATGTCAACCAAGGGTACACACAACTTTGATTTTGAGTACATGAGTATTATTTAAGGTATTTATAATTACAAATGTTAAAACCAATATTTCTAGACACAATGGCAGCAGCTCTATCAAAATAAGTTTTTATAATGAAAATATTCACTTGTAAAACCAAGCATTCACATTTATATACTAATTCATACTGCAGACCTTAATAACCAGCATTTACAAAAATTATTTTTAAAAGCTAAACTGATCAGAAAGCATATTCATTTCCTTACCCAGTCTGCATTTTGCAGGTCCTCCAGATCTGTGCTAGATTCATCACTCTTTTCCATTTCTTGAATCTTCTTAAGATTCTACCAATTAAAAAAAAGTTTGAAAACCAATATGAAAATTATATTAAGCTGTTTTCTCAAATTAAAACTCCAAATAGTTATTGTTAGATAAAATATAGACAGAAGTATCACTGAAGGAGACAGTTTATTAAATCTCATGGATATTATTTTCTTCTTTTCTTAATTTTTACCTTTTTTTTTTTAACATACATTCCCTTCTTTTCATGGCTACTGAAGACAGCATGGCTTGTGAAGCAGTCAATTGTGAAATGGACTGGGCAATTCTGCACCTTCTGCCTTCCAGTGTCTACTCTTCTGCAGACATCAGGGTCAACTGAAAGCAGTTCCTCAGACAGGCCTTTCTTCCTTCCCTTTTATTACAAATCTCTACATCTCTGGGCTCTGAGCATGTGTTAGGTTCACACTCACATGCAGCTCCCCTATAGGCTTCCTGAGGCATAAGTCTACCCACAGAGCGGATATGAGCTTGGGAACCTTTGGATGCTTGGCATGCATGCATTTGTGATGGTTAATCTTGATTGTCAACACGACGGGATTTAGAATCACCATGGAAACAAATCTCTGGGAATGTCTTAGAGTGGTTTTAAAAATTAGGTTAACTGAGGTAGACAGACTCATTTTAAGTGTGGATTACACCCCCCCGTGGGGGGGCAATGTTCCAGGAGAACAGAGCAGGGGGAAAGCAGCACACACCCTGGTCCTCTCCCCATCTCTGGGCTTCCTAATGTGGGTGCAATGTAAATGTACACAGCTCTGCCCCAGGCTCCTGCTGCCATGCTCCCTGTGATGATACCATGCACCCTTAAACACTGAGCAGAAACAAACCTTCCTTCCTCGGGTTGTTTTTGTCTGCTTTTTTGCCCAACAACAAAAAAACCTAACAATATTCATAAAATGCCTTTTAAATAGCATCAACCCCACATTTGCAACTTGTAGGAAAATATTGAGTGATAAAACATACGGCACAGAGAGATGGCTCAATAGATAAATGCACCTGCCACTAAGCCCAAAGACCCGAGTTGGATCTCTGGACTCACACGGTGGAAAGAGAAAACTCACTCTAGCAAGTTGTCCTGACCTCCACATACATGAATATAACATGTGGATTGAAAGTGTATATGTACACACATACACACACATGAATAAATGTAATAAAAAATATAAAAAGCATATCTACAAATTAAGTATAAACCCACTGTATTCCATGCCTCTTTATAGCAATTCAACATTAATATACTTTACTTTTGGCTGAATTATTCACCTGTTTGTCCAGAGACTGGGTTTAAATGTACCATATGAAACCTAGCTTGTTTTCTATGACAATACAAACAGAACATTTCCAAACCATTTATTTTTTAAGCTTTCCAACATCTCATATTATTCATCTGCAAAACAAGGATAACACCACCAGCTTTTTAAAATACTTTAATAAAGAAGTGTTAATGGGGGGGGGGGAATTACTCTGAACACTGAAGATATGAGTCAAGTAATTCTTCTCTCCCTAGGGCAAAACAAAAGACAACTCATTTCTAGTTATTTCAGAATGTGTTTACACATTTTTTTTTAAAAGTCAAGCTGCCTTCTGAGATGCTGTATGAAGAAGACCTGTGCCATTCTTCAGGCCTGTGGCCCTATCTCAGTTACCATCTTCTGGTCGCTACCCATCTCTCTACTTTCTAAGTATTAAAAGAAGTGTCACATTAAATTACAGATGCACTGCTTGGCATAGAAAAGGGACTCAGCATAATTCCCCTTATTTTCTAAGTACAATACATCACAATTCATTATACCATAGAATATATCAAAACTTAAATCACAATCAATTGAACATACTCAATTTTGTATTTGCAGCCTCTTCAGAAAAGCAACTACACAAAGTTGCAGATAGTTTCTGTGCTATCTCAGCTCTAACCCCTTATGCTTATCTGAAGCCTGGCTCTGTCCAAATATGTCCATCTACTGGTCTTGCCTAGAGATAATAATCATGGCAGCTAATCCATGACAACTGAAGCCTACCCTAATCCACGTTATGGAGGAATTGAAGCTCATAAGGGTAAACCTGTGGCCTCTGCAATGAGTGAGGAGCAAGCCTCAGACAAAGGATGTAGACCAGGCTCTCAGATATGCAGGATGATGTTTTGAAGGTGATGAGAAGAACAGTCAGCTGTTACCAACAAACCTGCCCCACCTCATCCTGTCTGAGACAAGTCCTCATGAAACAGCTGGGTCAAGTTCTACCTATTTTTGTTAAAAGGCCCTTCAGGAATACTTAGAATTCTAGTAATGTATAAGGAAAGATAATGGAATTTCTGATTACTGACTGGTCATCCCAAAAAGTGGCATTACCTTACATCAAAATCTGAATAGAAATCATTATTACTAAATAATGATTTTATTTTCTATCATTTAAGATGTACAGCCTGGTAAACAGTATTCCTGATATTCAAAATCCCTGCTTTTTCCAGCCCCTAGAAATTAATTATTTAAAAAAAAAATCTCAGCTAAGACCTACAGAAGAATGAAGTAATTACGTCAGCAGCATGTGAGGCTGGCTCCTTCAGGGCAAACCTATATGTGAACACACCTTCAAAGTGTCTTTCCTTTTGTTGCAGCTAAAGACTTCTTGAAAAAAATTTAGTGTGCCCATAAGAATTCCTGTCTGCCATCTTTATAATACAAGCTCAATGTTGCAGGATATTTGATCTCACTGTGAGCCACAAGACTGTGAACTATAAAACCCTGTTTCTTGCTTGATGTGGTTAAGCCCTGACACACACCTTTAATCCAAAAACTTTTTGTTTATTGTAAACAGGTGATTATGTTGTGGCTCAGCCCTAGCACACACCTTTAACCCTAGAGCTTTCTGTACATAGGATTTAATAATGTTAACCTTAGGTCAAAAGGTGGAACAAGTAACCAGCTGACAGGGATTAACAGAAAGGAGAGACTTTGAGAGAGAAGGGTATTAAGTAAAAGGAGCTTTAGCTTTTAAGCTGTTTGGCTTTAGCTCTCTGGCTTTTGAGCTTTTGGAGCTTTGAGCTAGCAAGCCTTTGGCCTTGGATTTTTTGGCCCTGTTTTCCTGGGCTGTCAGCTGAGCTAGTGAGCTTTTTGAGCTTCTCTGAGATGTGAGCTGAGTAGGAAGGTCAGCTGACTGCTTTTTCTGCCTCTCTGAGCTAGCAGGTTTTCACCCCAGCATCTGGCTTGAGTCTTTATTGGTAAAGAAGAATCAGTTGGGATTTTCATTCATTTTATAACAACAGTTAAACACACCCAGAAGTGTTCTTGACCACCACTTACACATATCTACATGGTGTGTATGTGCCTCAGGGCTCTGAGGTAAACTGGTCCAGGGATGCATTCACCACCTTTCCCTCTTAAATTGAACACACCCTATAGTGTACTTCTTTTTTGTTGTTGTTGTTTTTTGTTTTTGTTTTGTTTGTTTTTGTTTTGTTTGTTTGTTTTTTGAGACAGGGTTTCTCTGGGTAGACATGGCTGTCCTGGACTCGCTTTGTAGGCCAGGCTGGTCTAGAACTCACAGAGATCCGCCTGCCTCTGCCTCCCTTAGTGCTGGGATTACAGGTGTGCACCACCATGCCTAGCTAATAGTGTACTTCTTAAATATAGCATGCTTGGAACTGTGTCCACCCCAAGTGATTTTGTACATAAGTACATACAGGCTTTCTGAATAAAAGGTGCATGCTTCCTTTGTCTCAAAGGCACTCACTGCTTTCAGAACATTTACAGTGGTCTGTCTTCTGGCTGGTAGCAGGTAATAAACCTTCCTCTATTCTCTGACCTTCTAGCTGTGCATACTGACTTTGCAGCCACTAAGAAAAGAACCCATTGTATTTGGTTGTAATTACAAAACTAATCAGGCCAGCAAGATTCAACCAGCATCAAAATGAATTGGCTTGAAATCTCGATGTCTGAGAAAAATCATCAGGTACAATATTAGTCCAATGCTCCTTTGCCCACACATAACAAAGTTCAGCATGGAGCTGAACTAAGTTCTAAGATCTAAGTTCTTTCTATCATGTCTTTTTGTCATTTAAAGGCTAATCCCACAGCAAGCACTACAGTTTGATTAACAACCATAAACCAAAAGATAACAAAATTCAGGAGGTGTAGCGGAGCAAAATGCTAGATTATACAGATGCAGCAGGGTCCTAGCAACTGAAAGTCACAATTTAGTACGTTCATGTAACTCCAGAAATATCAATTCCTGCTTCTCTGACACTTAGGCCTGTGGTGGAGTGAGGTGAGGAGTAACTAGACATACTCACTCCATATACTATTGCTTGAAAGTCTCATTCTTCGTTCACCTTTAAAAATTATTCTTTTACATGTTTCTGGATTAATATAGGTCTTTATACTCCTCGACATAACTTCACTGGGATCAAGTTCCTACTTCTCTACTGCTAAGAAAAAATTATCTATTCTTTTTAATATTAAGAGTAATTTAAATGGCCCAAGAACATCTTGTGTCTTTTGTTGTTGTTCTTTGAGACAAGGTTTCTCTCTACTGTCTTGGCTAGCCTGGACTCACTTAATGGAACTGAGATCCCCCTGCCTCTACCTCCCAAGTGCTGGGATTAAAGGTGTGAGCCACCACCTCCCTGTACCATCTTGTATCTTAGCAGCAGCAGCACACACGGTTAGCAGATGCTTTCCAGCTGTGTGACTTCAACATGACGTGGCTAACTGATCTAATCTTCAACTGATTTTGTCTTCTGTAGAGTGGTCACAACAAGAACGCTTAGATTTTAGCCAGGTGGTCGTGGCACACACCTTTAATCCCAGCACTTCAGAGGCAGAGGCAGGTGGATCTCTGAGTTTGAGACTAGCCTGGACCACTGAATTTGTTCTAAAACATCCAGGACTACACAGAGTAAACTTTTCTCTAAAAACAAACCAACCAATCATAACACAACATAACAAAAAAGAACTCTTAGATTTTAATGCAGGATGAAGCCTGGTTCATATGCAGAGACATAGTAGCCAAGTAGGTAGTGTGTATGAGCCAACTGAGTTACTGGAAGATCTGATTATGAATTTACATTTCACCACCAAAATTTCACTCTTAACAGAATGGTTTCACTAAATGATATCTCTTTCTAATCTCTTCATAAACTAAAATCCTGACTCAAAACAAGTCAATGAAACTGTCCTGAGTCTATAAATACTACAACTGTACAAGCTTGATCAAATATGTGACTCGATATTTGGTTTTCTAGTTAACAAAGAAGAATTATTTGGAAGTAAACTAAAATTTGGCCTTATTTCAGAGATGAGCTTCTGTTCCCTTGTTGGTTCTATTTTAGCTTCTGAGTGAATTTTTTTTTTCTTGTATAAATGTAATGACAGATGCCAGCCTATGCTTGGAAAGCTCTAATTGGGAGTACACATATGGCAATTAACTCTTACCATTTCTGGTGAAACCATTCTCAGCTAGCAATTAGAGGATCCTCATGCCAACATATTTGGTTATTGGTGTCTTTCAAAACAAATAAACACAATGTACTTTGTAAATCACATATACACCAAATACTCAAGAGTTCAGTTCAGTAGGTTCAATGTCAGTTCATATGCAAGTGCTCCTTTTTGAGTATGTCTCTCTTACATCTTAAAGATCAGCGTTTTTCTTGTCTTGGTAACTACTACAATTCATGTGCCATTTTCTCTATGCATGGGTACTTGGAAGAGCTTTTTCATCATGTTTTATGTAAAATGTTCTCATGAAACATTTTTAAAGTAGACAGCAGTGAAAAGAGCAAGGATAATCTCGGCAGAGATAATTTAAATGTTGCTGATAAAGTGAGCATTATCATGTACACCAGCATTTACAACAAAAGAAAAAACACAGGCAGCAACATTACAAATGATGAATGATCAAATTAAAATGAACAAATGGCTACCATTCACCGAGACATCTGGTGGTGAGTCTGTCTGTCAAAAAATGGTGTTTACCATGTGAAGGGATATAAATCCACTTTAGAACAGAATAAATTTCTAGCCAACTTAAATGCCATGGTTGTATTGCTAGAAGTGTTGGGAAAGACCTGAGGGAGGGATGGGCAAGGAGAGGGAGAAAGCCGATTAAAATGCAGCTCAGTATGAGAGAGACAGATGTCTGTGGCTTTATTTCTCTAATCTATTAAAGCAGAAATCAATCACTAACAAGCACCTCAGTGTGTGTGTTAACATGTATTCTGCACCATGACACAGCTGAGTTTGGTATTTGCTGGACAAGAGACAGAGACTGGAAACATTTACATTTGATTTTCTGAAAAGGCAACTCAAAATTTTAAATGTAGTTATCGTATTTATGAGTCAGACAAAAGCCATTTTATAACAGCTGAGCCAATTCCAAAAATGCTCTCCAAGATCATTTCACACATGCATATATAAGTTCTATTTTAAGAAAGATATTTTAGTCATAGTCATATTCAAGATAAATGGAGATCAAAGATTTCATCATGAAGTCATGATTCCTTACACAGGACAGAGTAAAAGAGTACATGTAAGTCACCAAGTAAAGCTTCTCAGTAATAACTATATCACAAAGTACAAAATGTGGATATAATGCTCTGAAAAATGCCTAAGGAGCCATTCTTATTTCCAAATTAATTCTTTACCCCAGAACTTCACTGACTGGTAAACTAACTGTCATCTAAAAGACATCTTCCCATCTTAGGGTTTTGTTAAGCTTAGGATATTAAACCATTTGGAAGAACCTGATGACAAGTTTTTATAAAGTCACATGTGAGGATTGTTTCAATATTCGAAAGTCAAGACATTAGAAGAATGCTATTAATTGTGGAGCGTGTGCATGTTGGGTATGTGCACACATATGTAGGTGAACATGGATGTTTGTGAGTGTAGGGACTATGAGTCAACTCTGGTGCCTTCCTCCATCACTCTCCTTATGTTCTGAGACAAGGTCTCTTACTGAACCTTGATCTCAGCAATTAGGAAAGACGAGCTGGCCAGCGAGCCCCAGGGATCCTCCTGTCCCTATCTCCCTAGTACAGATTAAAATGCAGTTCAGCATGCACCACCATGCCTGAATCTGGGCTTTGGAACTCGGGCCCTCATGCATGTGTAGCAAGCACTTTCTTGGCCAAACTATCTTCTCAACCCTGAATAATATCATTCTTTTGTTTGTTTTTGTTTTTTCGAGACAGGGTTTCTCTGTGTAGCCTTGGCTGTCCTGGACTTGCTTTGTAGGCCAGGCCGGCCTCAAATTCACAGAAATTCACAGAGATCCACCTGTCTCTGTCTCCCTGAGTGCTGGGATTACAGGTGTGTGCCACCACACCCGGCTAATAATCCCCATTCTTAAACAGTAGTAGCTATTTAAAATTGACCCAGAAGAAAAGTATTTCCTTTTCTAGGACAACTTTAGAAAAAAAAAATCTGAGATATCAAAGAGCAAAAAGGCCTATTTACTTTTCAGTATAACAGACTGGAAAGTCAAAGGTGAACAATTTAACATTCTTTTGATAATGGAACTATTATATACTCATTTACATTTTCTACTTTGTAAAGTCAAAACCAACCAACCAACAAACAATTAAATGCTTTTAAAAATACATGTCCTTGAGGTAAGGAGATAGACCAGTAGGTAAAAATATTTGTTGCACAAGCATGAAGATCTGAGTTCAAGCCCCTAGAACTCACATAAAAATCTGGGTACAGTAGTGTATATGCCTGCAACTTCAGCACTGTAATAGGGCCAGAGACAGGAGGATTACTGGGGCTTGCTGGCCAGCAGCCTAGCTCTAGGTTCAGGATGAGTCCACTGTCTCAAGGATATTAGGTAGGGAGTGACAGAGCAGGATACCTGGTATTCTTCCAATCAAGGAGAAGGAGATCTAAATAAGTTTTAAAAGGGGTGTGGGGGAAGAAGATGTAGAAGCTGTAGTTCCAGGCTCCTTTCATGAGATCTGTAAGATTAAAAATTATGGGCTGGAGCTAAGAGTCAGCTCAGCACTTGCTTGCTGCTCTTGGAGAGGACCTGCATTTGGTTCCGAGCACCGACAGCGTGGCTCACAACTGTCTGTACCTCCAGTTTCAGGGGCTCCAGTGCCCTTTTCTGTGTTCTATAGGTACTGCATATATATAGTGCACTTACAAACATGAAGACACAATGAAAATAAGGTAAATAGTTAAAATTCACCCCTGCAAATAGGATAATTTATTTCTTTTTAAAACATGTGTACAAGCCCACATGTAGAGACCAGAGGACCACCTCAGCTGTCACCTTCAGGGAGGATGTCCACCTCTTTTGAAAGGGTCTTTCATTGGCCTGGTGCTCACCAATTAGGCTAGGCTGGCTGGCCAGGAAGTTCTAGGAATCCTCCTATCTCTGCCTCCCCATCCCTGACATTACAAGCTGTACCTTCATGCCAGTCATTTTTACATAGGTTCTGAAAACTGAACTTGGGTCCTCATGCTTGTGAAACATGCTGACTGAGTTATCTTACCAGGCCAATTTCTTTTTAACTTTTAAAGGATAAGCAAGCAAAGTTTACTGAGAAGTAGATAAACAGCTCCCCAAAACATGATAGGTACTTTTAGTTGCATAATAGCTGTCTTTTTTTATGGCAAAAACAACAAATACTGGTAAGGACATGGCAGAAAGGAATCCTTATACACTGTTGTTGGGGATGTAAATTAGTCCAGCCAATATGGAAATTAGTACAAGGGTTCCTCAAAAAAAAGAAAAAAAAAAAGTAAACAGAATTACCATATGATTTTACTGAAACATTCCTGGATATGAAGTACACATTTATCATAGCACTATTTCATGACAGGAAAGTTATGAATTAACTTGGATGCACATCAACAGATGAATGGATAAAGAAAATGTGGTATATATACATAATAAAAACAGACCTTATTCATCCAGAGACTTTTAAAAATGGATCAGTGTTAATATCAATATCTACATTATAAATTAAAAAAATGAGTTGTATCTTGTAAAAAGAGGTTCCTTCTCAAAACATACCTATTTTTGTTTGTTTCAGACAAGGACTCATGTAGTTCAAACTAGCCTTTAATTC
This sequence comes from Meriones unguiculatus, assembly GCF_030254825.1. Classification (NCBI taxonomy): domain Eukaryota; kingdom Metazoa; phylum Chordata; class Mammalia; order Rodentia; family Muridae; genus Meriones; species Meriones unguiculatus. Next base: position 21,884,266 of record NC_083350.1, on the reverse strand, counting down.
ATTTTGTAGCAGAGAACAACCTGAACTCCTAATCCTCTTGCCTCTACTCCCAAGCACTGGGGTTACAGAGACAAAGTTCCTTCTAAAAAGATCTATTTCCTACAGCAATACACTCTGGTATACTAGAGAAGCAGATGCAGACAAGCTGCAGTCTTTCTCCATGGAGACAAGGACAGCCATTGCATGCTGGGAACATCCATCAGTTTTTCTAATCTTAAAATTTTATGTCCCAAGGCTGGGCATGGTGGTGCATACTTTTAATTGTAGCACTGCGGAGGTGAATGGCTGTTCAACACCATGTGGATGCTGGGACCTGAACCCCGTTCCTCTGTAAGAGCACCAAGTACGCTTAACCATGGCACCATCTCTCCACCCCCTAGAGCAAAGTTTAATGAAGATAAAAAGTTTTTCAGGCTAGGGGAGTACAGTGCTAAAAATGCTTACTGTTCTTTAAGTTCTAAAATGTTTGCTGGGAACGTTAGTGTTGGAAAGATTTTAAAACTTCTTTAGTTTACTGTACCAAGGCTAAAAAAATTCTCTGGGAAGGCAAATTCAATCTTAACAAAGGGGTTAGGTCAGGAAAACCCTTAAAAAATATTCTTTTCTACTCTCAGATACTTTCGTGAGGACAGCTGAGGTATTCAAACTTTCTTTTCCATTGAGTACTGCCTGATCCTATACCTAACTAGGTGTTAATGGTCTTCAATAACTCTTTTAACTCTTGTGACAGCTTTCCTCTTGGGTCCAGTTTATCCACATGCATTCAAAAGACACAGCTTTCCCTGGCCTATCAGTGCCCTGCTATGAACAGTACCCAGATAGAGCAGAAGAAATCTTAGGACTGTCACCTGCATTCACACAACTGAATTATGAAAGGGTGACTTAGTGGGATATGTCTACTTTTTACTATGGTGACTTGAGTCTCATTTGGCAACAGGTCAGTTTCCCCTTCTTGCATGCATACCCCACAGTTGTCTCTTCTTAAACATTTTAGTGCTCTATATAAGCTCTGCACTCTAGTCATACAGGAAATGAGCTCTCATTTGGAGCATCCTCCAAGTCAGATTTCCGTAAGGTTTACATAAGATCTCAGAGAATCTTCACTACCATCTGTGTAATATACAATGGAAGGGTTCTCTTTAAATGTAACATTTCAAACTTTAGACATTAGCAAAGGGTAACTAAACAAAATAGCTGAATTATTCAGATTACCTGAACAGGAATTCCAGCATCCTCCACTAAATCTTTAATGGAGTCTACTTCAACAGTTAAACAATAACGAGAATATGGCCTTATGGAGATCTTAACTACAGCATCCTGAGGAAGGTGATAATATGTCCCAAAATGGATGAAAAAGTACAGAATGAGGTGAAAAGCCAGTACCACAGGAAACAGATTAAACCAATTCTGGACTGTTTATTTCATTTAGAAGGAAGGTTTACTAAAGTTGTTGTTTCATAACATAGATCCACAGTGTGTTAACATTAAAGAACACGTATGGTAGACACACCTACAGTCCCAAAACTAGAGAGGATGAGGTAAGAAGATAGAGTTCAAGGCCAGCCTTGGGTACATAGTAAGACCTTGTCTTTAAAAGAAAATAACAAAGCTCAAACCAAAAAGCACAGAATGGACAATATTGAAAATTCAGGCCACCTTTTTCAGTGTCTATACATATTAGTGTTTGTACCTACCTCCTTTGCACTCTTAATTTTGGTCAGAAATGTATGCAGTTCCATGGTTTCTGCAAACAGTGCTCGACATACTGCCTGATAATGATTTGGTGCCTCCGACTCACTTGGGAGATGAGCAGCACATACCTACAGAAGAAAAAAATGGAAGTTACTGCATTTTAGGTACCATTAAAACAGACACACCCAGTCACCTGTAGTTTTTCTTTCAGATGAAAGATAAGCCCTGTCATCCAAGGTTGAATGTACCACAGAACCACAGATACAGTCCACACAATCATGTAGAAAAATGGTAAAGATTGATAAATAATACCTATCACCAAAGATACGCTAATTAGAATCAGCTATTTGGAAATGAGAGGACATACGTGTAAAAGTTTTGCCTGAGAGAAGAAAAGGGTAGGGGGTGCTAAGTATTCACAAAAACTCAGTATCATAACTAGTTTCAGCTGTCAACCTGATGTAACTCTAACCTGGGAAAAGTTAACCTCAACTAAAGAATGGCCTTGATCAGACTGGCCTGTGGCCAAATCTTACTTGTACCATTTTCTAACTTGTTGATTGCCTGGAAGGACATAGCCTAGGACAGTGTCATCCCTAGGCATGTGTGTCTGGGTTGTACAAGAAAGCTAGCTAAGCAAGCCAGAGGGAGCAAGCCAGTAAGCAACATTCCTCCACGGTTTCTGCCCAGAATTCACTCAGCAATGAACTGTACCCTGTAAAATGAAGCAAACCCTTTCCTCTCCAAGTTGCATTTGGCCATGGTATTTATCACAGCAACAGAAAGCAAACTAGGACAGCCAGTTGCCATTTTCTGAGCATTTATCATGCTATATACTGTGTTTGACAGGTCATATATATAGCATAATACCATGCATTCTCCAATATAATCCTGAATCATCCCCAAGGTTGTTTGTTTTGTTCTACCACAGGAGAATCTAAACACACTTCTACCAGGTTCTGAAGTGGACCTTGCCTGTTCCACTTGTGATGCCTGGGGAAGTGGGTGGAGAGTGGAAAAGAAGGGCAGAGCTGGTGGAGTACTCAGGTGCTGCCTGTGGTCCTCATGTCCCAAGATGACTGTAAGAGATGCAACTTAACATGATACAAAGTGATTTGTTCTTTACTATCCTGCAAAGATATCCTCCAAAGAATAATGTCATGTTTCTATAAAATAACTATTACGTATCCATGTTCAATAGTCACACTTTAAAGTACTTCACTTGCAATGAAAAGCTGTTAGATATTAGAAATTAGATATTAATATAATTGTTGAAAAATCTGTTATATTTTAACAGCTTCTATGAAAGAATACAAGAGAGCTGAGTAAGGTGAGTGCATGCCTATAATCAATCCTCTCACTTGGTAGGCAGAGAGAGGAAAATCAGGAATCCATGGTCATCCTCCACTACACAGAGGTTCAAGGCCCACCTGGGCTCCACGAATACGGTTTTATTAAATGAGTCAAAAGAAGATGTAGTGGTACACACCAATGATTCCAGCACTCCAGAGGCAGAGGCTCGAGCAACAATTGAGTTTAAGGCCAGCCTGGTCTATATAGTGAGTTCCAAGCCAGCCAAAGTTATATAACGTGACCATCTATCTCAAAACAAACAAAAAAAGAATATCAAGAAGAAAAAAAGGATTTCAAGAGTCAGTAGATGAAAAGGTGTCAGTGGTAATGCTATTGCTTTTCATATTTCTTAGGGTTTTTGTTTTTGTTTTTATTTTTTTGGTACCACAGTTCCTATGTTACTTTTTTTTTTGCTGTCACAAAGTACTAAAAAAAACAAAAAAACAAAGGACTGAGAATTAGGCTTCATTTAATCCATGCTCACTTGGTTCTATTGGTTCTGAGCCTTTGTGTGGTGAGAGGCTGAAAACATTAGGAAAAGATGTGGCAGAGTACTGTGGCTCTATCATGATGGACAGGTGGTAGAGCGAGAGGATGGGCAGGGAGAACACTCTTCAAAGGTACCCACAAAGCCTACTTCCTCCAACAAGGCCAATACAACTATGATCTCATCAGAGAACTAAGCCATTGATGAAGTTAGCACAGTACCTTTACAATTCAATCGCTTCTTAATAGCACCATCAGGTGGGGGCCAAGCCATAACAAGAGTCTTTGTGGGGTTACGCCATAACCAACTCAACAGTACTCTATTCAATTTCATAAAATAAGGATCAATCCAGTACCTGTGCTTGCTAGGCAAAAGCGCTACTCCTGAACTAAATCCCCAACCCTAGAATGTATTTTGTCAGACAGCAATTCAGTATCAAATTGCATAAGATGTTCATCACAAGCAAACCAACAAAAACCACATCTATAAAGACTAACGTACAGCTGGATGCTCTGGAGGATAAGTAAGACTTCTTCACTGCCAAACCATCTCTCAGGTCTAGAGCATATATTCTTTAGTCAAGGGGAACACAGTCTAAGTTTGTGTGCACAATTTATATGGCTCTAGAATCATCAGCAAAAGAGCCCAGAATGGGTCAAGAAAATAATTACATGTGTGTGTTTATGCTTAGCCTGTGTACATTCCTTCTTTCCAGTACAATCAAGAGGCATGAATAAAATATGAAGTGTTTCTGTTTGTTATAGATTCAGAGATCTTGATCACTAAAATGAAAACAAACTGACAAGATACTGCAAACCCTATCATTTGTATTATTGCAACTTAGTCTCGTGTTTCTACATTTAACAATAACAAAGCAATCATAGTTCGGTGAGATGATAGCTCAGCATGTAAAGGTGCTTTCTGCAGATGCCTGATGACCTAAGTTTGATCCTGGAACTCATGCAAAGGTAAAAGCAGAAAACTGACTCTACAAAGTAACCCCCTGACCATCAAACATACACACGTGTGCATACACCCAAGCACATATACACTAATTAAGATTTTTAAGAAGAGAAAGAACATTCACATTTCCTCAGTTAATTCTTTGTCTTCTCTTTCAACAAAGCCAGGCAGTCACTGCTAACCAAATTAGTCATTACTGACTCACTGACCAGACTCATGTCTGCCTCTAATGTCATATACAATGGGTTTTATGATGTTTGTGTTTCAGATTTTCAAAACTTGTCACATGTCTAAACAACTTTTCCCCATTCATTCGGTGGAAAAGAACATACAGGATATTTACAAAAATGGGAAATTTTAGGCAAGGTTGATTAACATGGAAACCAAAAAGCAAATAGTGAGGATATGATATTCTCAAATAAAAGTCCCAAGAAGAGAACTGGTAAAGGTACGGAATGTCTTCATTTTTACTAATATATTTTTACTAATATATACTTTTACTAATATATTTTTTTCATAGGCATAGTGGCTCAAATCTAAAAATAATAGGTAAAATGAATTCAGTTCAAGTTTTAAGTGTCTGTCTAAGAACCTTTAAAAAAAAAAAAAAAAGAAGAAGTCAATTGACTTAAAGCTGCTGAGTAAGAATGCTAAGATTCCACTCATCTAAGCCTGTAGTGTGAGAGCAGCCTGGAACAGTCATGGCGGCTGGCCGACTGTACAGACCATGGTCCCCGGTGTCCCTTCCTCCTCCTCTGTTCTTTGTGCCAGTAGCCACGGTCAGAATAGAATGTAAATTTTGTTTCTTATGTAATACCTTCTGTTCATCACATCTTATATCACTGTTTATTAGTGGTCTTCACAGAATTAGATCAATTTTGGTCTGCCAGCCTCATATTTTTCTTAAGATTATTTCACTTTTGACTACCCTGTAGTAACTACATGCATTAATGGGGTTTGATATGATATTTCCACACAGGCATATGACCACAGTGACCCAATTCAATGTGCCTAACCTCTACTAAGCCTTTCTTTTCGGATCAGGTTTGTCTTCCCTTTACAGGCAGGGAAATGTACTAGTTCCCTTTATATACAGCTTATTTCAATTAGGCTACTACCCTTTTGTGTCTATTTTAAAAAATAAACCTTAACATCTAGAAAATCTAAAGCAAATATCTAAAATTTGTGAAAAGTTAATGTAAATGGCTACAACAGATTGTAACTCCAGTTCCAAGGCATCTGTCGCCCACTTTACTCTCACTCTCTCTTAAAGGAATCTTTAAAAGGAAAAAAAAAAAAAGGAATGGCAACTTGTATTATCTCCTCAGAGCCCTGAGAGCTGTTTCTCCTGAGAAATAGAGAGGCACCCAGGGATGCCAGCACAAAACAGGACTGAAACACACTGTGTTCATAGTGTTTTTCTACATTCTGCCTCTGGAAAGAAAATAAAAACCCAGTGACATACATTAATCAAACAAACAAAAAACTAGTAAAGATTCTATCTAAATAACTCCAAACAGAGTATTACAAGGTTAATTTGTCAAATCTGTTAGTTTTCATCTCTATACATTTAGCCTTCAGGTAGGCAGCAAAACTGGAAAAAAAAAAAAAAAAAACCTTCAATTTTATCATTATATGCAAATCCTATGGGAAGGTCAAAACCAGAAACCACAGATGAGTCAGCTGTGCCAGACGCAGCTCCACCTTCACGTACAGAACCCCCTTGCAGCTTCCATCTTCTCCACAGACAGGAAATGCAGAAGCCAGCATCATGCCCAGTCGGGCTGCTGTGACAGGAACATAACCAACATGTAACACCTAGATGTGGCCAAGGGCTGTGGTCCAGCCAAAGGCCACAGCCAGGCTATAGAAAGTCTAGGAACTACTGTCAATGCCAAGATAGCAGCCATTCTCTTAAACTACGATGACGACTCACAGAGATGAACACTGAATGGCTGTGGCTTTACCTTCATGACATCTTGATAGGACCGAATGGCTGAGATGCTTCTCCTGTCCGAGTCTTCATCGTCTGGGCCTTCATCTGCAGCCTCGTAGCCCTCATCGTGACTTCCATCAGCCTCCACAGTATTGGCCATTTGGTCGATGAGCTGCTCTAAAGGAGGACTCAGCTCCCTTTCTTCGTTTTCCTTCAAGCCATAGTCCAATGCTTTATAAATAATAATTCCCAGGGATTCAATAACCTAGGAGTATTAAACAAGATATTAAATGAAGGGAACTCAAGATTCTAAGGATCAACTGTAATGTATAAAATGTTCAGTATTTCACACATAACTAACACTTGAGGAAAAATTTAAAAATTTTACCAACCCATGTATTAAAAAACTTGAAACAGAAATTTTGGTGTGATTTTGTCATTAACCTAGCCTCAAGCCCTTTGCATGCTTTCGTAGATTTATACCAGATGCTAAGACCAGTATTTCTCACTCGTGAAAAAACAAACAAGTAATACTAACCAAGCTGACTTGCTATATTGCCAAAATAATTTTATGCCAATGTTTAGAAACTTCATAGATATCCAAAGTATCTGAGACTGAAAATTCAGTTCTTAGTAGCAACTCACTTAAGCCCAAATAACTACAAATTTGGGCCTTAAAGACCCAGTATAGACTATAGCAGTCTGCTCACTGGGTTCCACTCATTGGAAACACATCTCCCTCAAATGATACAAACAAATAGGAGTTGGAGTTGTTTCTTTCTTCTTCTTCTTCTTCTTCTTCTTTTTTTTTAATCCAGATATTATTTTAAGAAATACTTTCTGGCACTGTGAACTTGACTTGTGAATGGTGGGTCCATCACTGCTGAGCAGCACCTTGGTGACTGCTCCAGATGTGGCCAGTACGGGAGAATTCTAGAAGACTTCTCAGAACTGCATCCCTCACTTGCTCAGTTATTTTACTTTATAAACCAAGAGCACTATTCATTTCACCTTAGATATTTTTCCTTTAAAAAAGTATAGTTAATGACACCACAGATTTAGAACTAAAATCACTCATCATCTGGCTCAAGAAAAATTATTTTAGGTGACTTTTCTGTAAAATTTTACTAATGATATTTCCATCCCATGAGACCCTGAGGTCACTGAATGTGCTGATTATGTATGAAAGCAGGATAGCACCTGAGTTATAAGAGGGTCTTAGTGAACACTATCTAGCTTTCCCATCCTTCCCCTCTATTCACTTGTTTCTAATGATTATCCAGTTACCAACCTCAAAATTGCACAAAGAAACTTTATGTCCTTTATCCTACTTTTAGTCAATGATGTGATTTTTAAAAATAATATATACAAATATTATTTTTAGCCCAATAGTTTTAAGATGAGTTAAACACAAAAACATCCAACATTGTTATATACAATACACTGTAAAAGCATTCATATTTATTCAACAAACTCAACACAATCTACAAGCTATGTTACCAGAGGAAATAAAAATATAAAATTAATATAATACTATCTACAATATTTTTTAAATATTTATTTATTGTTTATACAGTGTTCTGCCTGCATATGTGGTTGCATGCAGAAGAGGGCACCAGATTTCACTATAGATGGTTATGAGCCACCATGTAGTTGCTGGGAATTGAACTCAGGACCTTTGGAAGTGAGCCATCTCTCCAGGCCACCTACTTAAAATTCTTAACCTCTAATTATGAAGCAATAAAACTTCCAGAAGTTCTTTTATTGTACAGAATTGTTTTAGCTATACTGGGTCTTTAAGGCCCAAGGGAGGATACTTGAGTCCCACTCAGAAGGGGAAATAGAACAGATATCGGAAGTGGATAAAGAGAGGGAACTAGGTGGGAGAGGGTGTGGGGAGGGGAACAAAGGTACAGATTCAGATGTGGGGAGAGCAGAGATGGAAGGTAAGAAAGAGAGCAGGGAGAGAGAAGGGAAACCAAGGTGGGAGGACATCTCTAAGATAAGCTGGAGACCTACGACAGGGTAGGCTTCTGGGAGGATATGGGCGGTGACTCCAGCTGAGACTCCCAGCTGTGGGGGATACAGAGACTGAAGGGGGCCCCCTCCTAGCCAGGCAGGACTTCTAGTGGAGGGAGGGGACCAACCCACCCACAAAACCTTCAACCCAAAATCTACCCACAGGACACTCTGCTATGCTTACAGACAGGAGCCTAACATAACTGTCCTCTGAGAGGCTCCACCCAGCAGCGAAACAAAACAGATGCTGAGACTCACAGCTAAACATTAGGTGAAGCTAGGGGAGTCATGTGGAGGAGTATGGGGAAGGGTAGAAGGTCCTGGAAGGGACAAGAACCCCTCAAAAACCAACGGTGTCAACTAATCTAGGCCCATGGGGGCTCACAGAGACTAAAGCACCAACCAAAGAGCAGGAATAGACTGGACCTAGGCCCTTGCACATATACAACTGATGGGCAGCTCAGTCTTCATGGCGGTCCACTGGCAACAAGAGGAGCCTGAGTCCTACTGACATGGACTCGGTTGCCTGCTTTTGGATCACTATCCCCTGGCTGGGCTGCCTTGCCTGGCCTCAGTGGAAGAGGGTACACTAAGTCCTGATACAATTTGATGGGCCAGGGTGGGTTTGGGGGGGGGAACTCCCCTTTTCTGACAAGGGTGGGAGGGCGAAAAGAATGGGAATGTGGGGCCAGGAGGAGAGGAGGGAGGGGGCTATGATGGGGATGTAAAATGAGTAAATGAATAAATGTATAAAAATAAAATAGGATACAAAAGGTAGAATGATCACTGAATGCAAAAGAGGAGCAAACAATGGGTTAAAAATAGAAAATAAATGTGGTAAATGTTAATACAAGTTTATCAGCAATAATTCTGAGCATCAATAGTTTGCATACTTCAAATATACATCTAAAAGTGAACTAAAAACCAGTATGTAGTCTAAAAGAAACCCACTTAAAGTCATGAAGACAAATAAACTGAGCTAACAGCAATCTGAAACACAGGACCACTCCCTGACACTGCCTTGTGAATCTCCGGCTCATGCACAGATTGAGCTAGTTCATATCGTAATTCTCCAACTAGTCTAAGCTCCTTGAAAGCAAAACCCTCTACAGTTCATCTTCAAATTGCTTCATAAGCAGCAGGGTCTTAATGAACGAGTCAACAAGACATGAATCCGTTCCACTCCTGTGTGCATGGTTTCAAGTTTAGATATGGAACCAGGGTCATAGGGAGGACTACCTGTGTCACTTCAACTTCTGTCCTCCCAACTGACCACTGACTGGCTCTGAAACATCCTAGAGAAGCTCCTAGTCCAAAAGTGATCAGCATGTGGTCCACTTAAACATTCCAGAACTGTTGTCTTAAACCTGACTTATGACTTAGCCGGAGTAACAGGTAGCTGTAAAGGTAAGCCAGCCTCTTAGAGATGCAGCACAGCACAACACAGCTGGGCTTCATTAGGCTGGCACGCACACCAGGTGGCTCTTCCCTTTGTTGAGAAAGAGGGGTCTTGAATAATGTGTAACTAGTTCCTCAGTCTTGAGCTGAGGACAACAGGTGACCAGCAGAAACACTACTGAAAACATATTTGGACACCTATCTGGACATAGCTACTCCCATAGACAATTACTTAAAACTAATTTTAGAAGAGCACTGGCCAAATCAGGCAGCATGAAAGGAGCTTAAAGATCTGGAAAGGTGGCTCCGTGGTTAAGAGCACGTACTACTTACTGCTCTTCAGAGGGCCTGAGCTTGATTCCAGAACCAAAACCCACATGAAAGGCTCACAACCACCTGTAACTCCAACTCCACAGGGACTTAATGCCTCTGCCTCCACAGACACAAGCACTTTTTTTTTTTTGGGGGGGGGGGAGGGACAGGGATTCTCTTGGGTAGCTTTGGCTGTTCTAGACTCACTTTGTAGACCAGGCTGGCCCAGAATTCACAGAGACCCACCTGCCTCAGCCTCCCAGAGTGCTGGGATTACAGGCATGCACCACCGCACCCAGCTCATGAGCACTTATGTATATAAAATATACATAATATTAAATATTAATATTAAAAATAAATATTAAAAATTAGTAAGAATATGAACTCATCAAAGATAAAGTAGATGGCAATAGGCACAAAAACCAAGCTGTACACTGTATGATTTTCAAGGGAACTTCAAGTAAAAATGAGACACTACTACAGCACTTTATTAGAAAGACTGGTCCAAAAACTGACAGCAGCAAGTACTGGCAAGATGTGGAATAATGGGAACTGTCTCTGGCCACCCCTGTTGTTCCCCTTGTGAGACAGGGTTTCACTATTATGCTCTGACTGGCCTCAAGCCACTGTTCTTCCTCAGACTCAGAAGTCGCTAAGACAACAAGTGTATACCAGCTTACCAGGAACTCATTCATTAATGCTGGGAATGCAGCATGGCATACTCTCCATGCCATGTCCATAGTAAAGGGACTCTGGCCCAGCCTGGCGAACATGGTTCTGTTAGGCCTTGCTCTCCTCCCCAGCTCCCTCTGCCTTGCTAAAAACTGTTAGATCACATTCCTAAAGCTAGCGTTCTGGTCCCTTATTTGGCTGTGTCCTCCTCCTGAGGCTACCTGCCAAGGTCCAGCTATCAAAGTCCAGGAATCAAAAGCCCCCTTTGGCCTGCCTAATTAACATGCCCAATTAAAATTAAATACCTCATTCTAACACGAGGTTTCCCCTTTCACCTTTATAAACTACCATTTTACTATGGGCCATGCCTGTCTTCTTTGTCCAGAGGCTGTACTTTGTCCCACTCTGGGACAAACATCCCTGTTCCCTCTCCCTTATTCCCTCATCCTCTATCCCGTCTTTTTTTCTTATTCCCTGCCCTTTATCCCTCTGGGGCAAATAAATACCCTTTTTGCTGAGAACTTGGCCTTGAGGTGTCCTGGGTCCATACTTTTCCTTTCACAGGTTCAGCAGTTTCTTATAAAAGTAAACATTTTATTCCCATATGATCCAGCAATTGTATTCAAGTAAGTTGAACGTTTATGTTAAAAAAAAAAAATCAAGACATGAGGTACTAACAGCAACTTAATCACAACTGCCCAAACACAGAAGTAACTAAGACTTCATTCGGTAAATAAGTGGATGAGTAACAGGTAGCACACCAAGACACTGGACGTTATTCACAGATAAAAAGAAGTGAGCCAAGGCTGGGTACAACTCAGTGAGGCCTGAGCAGTAGCAGTCAAAAAAGGCTATTAAGTTCAAAGGAACTATACATAAATATAAGCCCTTAACGGTTTTATTAGATGAAACAGCCAATCTGAGAGGCTACGCATTCATCATTCTATGTAACAATCTGGAAATGAAGTCAAACAGTGGCTGCCAGGCTCGGGAAAAGGGAGGAGACAAAGCGCAAGAGTTTTTAGGTAATGAAAGTACTCTATATCAAGCAGTACACGTATAGGACACAGTAATGAGAGGCACGGGTCTTTACGCATGTGTTAGAACCTAATAAATGTGCAAAACAAAGGGTGAACCCTAATATACTATGGACTTCCATAAATAGCAATATACCAATGTGCCAAAATTATAGGAGAAAGGGTGAGGATTCTAACTATTCTGCAAACCTCACAAGAAACTGAAGTCTACTGCCGTGAGTAAATATACAGAAGCTGTAACTTACAAGGCACAGGGGCAAAGAACAAACTAGAAATCAGCCCAAATGGCATTTGTGCTTGTTTGTTGTCTTCTTAGCAAAGAGGCAGCGGCAGGCATTGCTGAGCATGGGTCCCTCCACTCCTGCCCCTGCCTGCCACTCTCATGGAAGCCAGCCTACAGCACAGCTTCCGTTTATTTCTTTACTATAAAGCATCATGTGATGCTCTGACTGCTTTATTTAGTTTAAAGTTAATTTCACATTGTGTTTCAGGAAAGATTCTGTATCCTTTGTCTCCAGTTGGATCCAGTAGTACAAATCCTACAAGTTACACACACTGAACAAGAGAGGTTGAGCTAGAGAAGAGAGACAAGAAGGGAGGGCTAGGGGAGAGAAGAAGAAAAGAAAGAGTAAACAGGCAGGAGCTTTTCCAACCACCTTCTTTTCCAAACTGTTTGAGAGGGAGTGAAGCAGTGAGAAGGAACAGCCACAGAAAGTGATGGTGAACCGCTATGCTTTTAGCAACGCTTAGGCAGAGCCTGTTTCACTTCTTAAAGCAAAGCCATTCCCCACCTAAACAACCTCAAGCTAAGGCCCAGGTAAGGTCAAGCACTGCTATAAAACCCAGACAATTAAAAGAGAAAAATGATAGCACACATACCTCTGTCATGTCATTAATGTCACTTGGATTCATCTCTTAGATGGCTAATGGCTTTCAAATATAACTTCCCTTTGTATGTGCACATGTATATGTCATGTGTGTGTGTGTTATTCAAGTGCACAAGCACATATGTGTTCATGTAAAGCACAGAGGTTAAGTGTCTTCTCAATCATTCTCTGTCTCATCTTTTAAGTTTCATCACTGGTGTGTGCATATATGATTGAGTGTGAGAAGGTGGCACATGCATGTCACACACTGAGCATGTGGAGGTCAGAGGACAACTTTCAGGAGTCAGTTTTCTCCTTTCACTAGGGATTCCAGGGGCAGAACTTGGGTCATCAGGCTTATATGGAAGTCCATTTACCTACTTAGCCATGTCAACAGGCTTCATCTTATTTTTGAGATGGGGTCTTTCACTGAACCTCAGCTAGGCTGGCTGGCCAACAGGGTCCTGTCTAAGGGTCCTGTCTCTGCCTCTCCTCCAGCGCTGGAACGTGCTGCACAGCATCTGGATGCTGGCACCAAAGTCAGGGTCCCATGCTTGCACATTTTATGCAGGGAATCAGAGACTATCTCTGAGTGCCTAATTCTCAGGCTTCTAGTCTACATCCGAGACTAAACGCACCCGAAAGATGACTGTGGAATCATGCAATTAGAATCATCCTAGCCACAAAATGAAACTCCTGGAGTAATCGTGTGATAAATTTCCCAGTGAATGCACCAGTCTAGACGCCTACTAAGACTCTGGGGATCACTGTGAAAACAGGAACAAAAACACCTGTGCTGGAGCCCCTAAGCTCTCAGGGAAAGTTACCATCTGAGGATCCAAGACTCACTAACTCTCATACAGCCCTTCTGAGATGGGAAGCTGATAGTGTCTACCAGTATTGAGCCAGGAGTGGAGGCTGACGTCACCATGGCAGATGCTTAAGTCAACTGTCAAGACTGATGAGGCATTAAAAAAGGGGAGGTAGGGTAACAGTGGGTCAAAAGGAAGAAGTGTGTGGAGGAAGAAAGAGTAGGACTTTTCAGTGTTTTACATGTAGGAAGGAGTCCAAGTGAGTCCTATTTTTAGCTTGTGCCAGTAGAGTCTGTAGTGGCATCTTGGTCAGTTCAGACACTTCGGGGAATACAGTCGTTATGTAGGCAGCTATGTGGCCTAGCTAGAAGGGATTTCTTGGTGTTTACTTAGTCAGTGAAGTCATATGAAATAGTCTAAGGAGAAAACATAGACAGGGAAGGAACTAAATACTAAACCATCAGCCAGAGGCTAAAAAACCCAGGACTAGACTACAAAGGAGCGCCAGTACTGGGGTAGGAATGGGAAGATGAAATAAAGACATGTAGTCACAAAAATCAAAGAGAAAAAAAGAAGGAAAACACAGTCATGTGCACCAAATGTGGACAAGAGGTAAGAGAAACACAGACTACAACCACTGGCTCAGGCAGGGGGTGGCCATGGTGACCTCCGAAAGGGCGGTCCTCATGTATAAACAGTGATGTGTGTATCCAGCAGTCTCAGAAAGTTCTAGCAGGAGGAGGAACAATACATAGCTGCAACTGGCTATGAGACTTGGCAGAGGCGAGCAGGGCTGTTTAAAGACAACAGGTATATGTATAGAAATAGTGATAAACAAAGTAGAGAGGAACAAATTGAGGACCATGGGAAAACAGCAATCAGGATTACTGATATGATCAGATGACCAATTATGTCCCCCAAACAGCTTAGTGACTGCCCTTCCCCCCCCAAAAAAAGCTGCTTTCCCACAAGTAGACCTGCTCTGTTTGTGTGGTTTTCTTTTGGCAGTGCTGGCGGCACGGAGACCAGGGCTTGTGCTTCAAGTGCTGGCCCAGTTAAATTTGTTAAGTGATAAAAAGGTCTATTTGCACATGCATGGCAGTTAGAGGACGTTCTAGGTCAGCATATCATATATTCACTCACATGTCATTCAAAGCTCTCAGCTCCTCAGAACTTACCACTAAGATGCACTTTCACTGTGCTATACTTTCCTTTTTGACTCACAACTGCCCCCAGCATTTTGTCTGACAAATCCCACCTCCACTTGGCCTTTAAATACAAGTATTGGGGGGAGTGGAAACAAAACGAACTTTCATATTTACTAATATGAACAGAAAATAGTACAAGTATATTGTAAAATGTCTAACAGTTTCTTTAAAAAGTCAAACATATTCACCACACTAAGCATCAATTATTTTCTATTATTTAAGCACCAGTTATTTACTGTTTTAAGGTTTCTAATACTGTGATAAAAACCCATTACCAAAACCAAGTTGGGGAGGAAAGGGTTTATTTCACTGACACTTCCACATCACAGTCCATCACTGAGGAAGTGAGGCCAGAAGCTAAGGCAGGGATCTGGAGGCAGGAACTAAAGCAGAAGCAATGCAGGAAAACTGCTTATTGGCTAGCTCCTCATGGCTTCCTCAGCCTGCTTCCTCACACTATCCAGAACTACAAACCCAGGAGTGGCCCCACTCACAGTGGGCTGGGTCCTCCCACATCAATCATCAGTCACTCCCCACAGACTGGACTACACACAATCTGAATGAGACAATTTCTCAGTTTAAGGCTTTTCTCCCCAGAAAACAATAATTTGTGTCAAGTCGATAAAAACCCAACAGGTCACTGACCCAAGAACAGTAAACAAACATGTTTGTCTATAAAAAGACTCATATGGAACAGGCATGGAAGGACATGCCTTTAATCCCAGCATTCAGGAGGTACAGAGAGAAGCAGGTACATCTCTGTGAGTTCAAGGCCCGCCTCATCTACATATTAAATTCTGGGATTGTCAGGGCTACATAGAGAGGTCTTGTCTCCAAACACACAAAGACTCACATAATCTGGGGGGATGGCTCAGCAGGCAGAGTGCTTGCAGGCATGAGGACCTGAGTTTGACACCCCCCCCCCCAGAACCCACATAAAGCTGAAAGTAATAGCACACACCTGTAATTCCTGGGTTCCTATAGCATGACAGAAGGCAGAAACAAGAGAATCCCAGAAGCCCTCAGACCAGCTAGGCTCCTGTACATAGGAGGAAACAATAAAGGGCCCTAGCTCAAAGAGGAAGGCAGCGACCAACACACAACGTTGTCCCTGACCTCTGCATAAAGATTTTTAAAACACCCCTACATAAATGCTCATAACAGCCACAAACTGTAAACCACATAACTGTTCAACAACAGAGGAGCAAACTGATATGACACAATGGAATACTAGGCTGGTGACAAAAAAACAAGACATTACTAGAGAATATACTATCGGTAAATTGCAAAAATTTTTGCTGAATCAAAAAATAACAACAGAGAAACAATCCAGCAACAACAACAAAGGCAGTATAAAAGGTACATCCGGTATGATTCCAGGACATTGGAGCTGGAGCTGGGGTAGGAGAACTGACTGCAAAGATAACTTTCTGGGGTGATGAAATTATTTGGATAGCATTTATGCAAGAAAACAGATTTGCTTATCAAACTGACCACTTAAATTATCAATGTTTTATTACATTTAGATTATGCTTCAAGATTTGTTGTTTTCAGGCAGTGCCTCACCTTGGTAGTCTACGATGGCCTGGAACTCACTTTGTAGCGCAGACTGGCTTTGAACTTTCTATAGCCTCCTGCCTCAGCCTCCCAAGCGCCAGGACTGCAGGAGTGAGTCACACCCTCTGGCTCTCAAGATTGCTGAAGACTAGCTGAGTGAGTTAATTCTACTCTGAAGAGGATAGCGACCCAGGAATCATGAGGTGGGATTCCGCTTGCTACCAGATATGTAACCTCCCTCAGTCTAACCACTCGATCCCAGGTTGTGATAGTCAACTTACACCAGCATTAATGGATGTGGTGAGTAACAAAACAGAATGAAAACATGAGAAGCCACAGGAATAATACATTAGTTTTGATGAATAGAAAGGCTAAGTAAAGTTTTTTCAAGTAGGTGTTAAAAAGTAACATTTTTTTCCAAGTAGGTGTTAAAATGTACTGTATAGGAAAACTGCATTAGCAACTTAATTATCACTCTTGGAAACAGCCTGGCCTGTCTAAGAAGTACTCAATTTTTGGAACTTGTTCTCTCCCTCAGTTGAAAAAAAAAAAAATCAGGCTTTAAGGTTATTTGGAGAAAAAAACAAATCAAAGACAAGTGATTCTGAACAATGCTAAGAAAAAGAGGCACTTTGCACTACTGAGAAGGACAGGATTTCTACATCGGCATTACTGACTAGTAATGAAGTCTGCTTAAATGATTGGGAGCCAGGGCATGGTGGCACATGCCTATTGGCCAGCACTTGGGTCACTGAAGCAGGAGAATCAGGGTTCAAGGCCATCCTTACATAGTAAATTCAAGGCCAGGCTGGGCTATGTGAGACACTGTCAAAAACCACCGGACTGAAGCTTTATATACAATAAAGCATCACTAAGCCCTTACAGCGATGCAGTTCTGAACCATACCATATCATGGATGAACCTTAAAAACATTATGCACGCTGGCTAGGGTTTTGTTTTGTTTTGTTTTTTTCCATCAACTTGGTACAAGCTAGAGTCATGTGGGAAGAAGGAGCCTTAATTGAGGGACTGCTTCCACCAGACTGTACTTAGCCAAGTGGTGGGGTATTTTCTTGATTACTTATTCATGTGGGAGGGCCCAAGGCACTGTGAGCAGGTGGTTCTGGGGTGTTTAAGAAAGCAGGCTAAGCAATCCATAAAGAGCAAACCAACAAGCAACGTTCTTCCATGGTCTCTGCTTCAGTTGCTCCCTCCAGTTCCTGTCCTGACCTCCCTTCCTGACAGACTGTAAGCTGAAAGATGACAAAAACCCAAGTTGGTTTTGGTCACAGTGCTTTATCACAGAAATAGAGAGCAAACTAACATTATGCTAAATAAAGGAAGTCACACAAAAAGACAGGATTCCACTCACATGAAACTTATAGAATTGGGAAATTTATAGAGACAGAAAACATATTTGAGACTAGAAAGGAGAAGGTTAGTTAAGGTTTGCTGATTACAGGGTTTATGCAACAATTTTGGAAGGAGACAGCAGTGACAGATGTGGATTGCTATAAATGGGTTTAACACCACTGGGTGTATGCCTGAAACAGTTAAGTCGGTATGTGTATTTTATTACAACAGAAGTGCTGGGATTTGAGTAGAAGAAACAGTCGGTGGTGATGAGCACTGTTCTCACAGAGAACCTCAGTTCAACTCCCAGCACCCAACAGCTGACAACTACCTCTAACTCCAGGGTCCAACTTCCTCAGACAGACACACAAATAAATTATAAAGCTTTTAAAAATACTGATTATAATTCTAAGTAAGTGTTATACTGATTATAATTCTAAGTAAGTGTTCCCACTTAGCAGCATCTAACTCTTCTTATTTACTGTGGATCCTAAACTTTCCAAAACAAGACAAATGTCCCAGGAATCCACCACTCCTATTCATGCACCACCAGCCATACTCCCTCAGGAGGGGCAGCTGTGTCTGGTGCAGCCATTCTGTGCAGAGCCTTGGCCAGGCCTCAGCTGCCTGCAGCCATTAAACCTCTGATGCCGTCATGGCCATATAGAGACCCAGTCTGCCTGTCCTCCTTTTGAACACTTTCTTCTCTTGGTTTAGCACTTGTCTGCTGTTTTCCATCCAGATCATAACCTGGATGGAAATGCTATTCCTGAGTAAGTATTTCAACAGACACTGGCCGTGCCCTGGGTAGAAGAAGAATGTGAGTTCTCCTTGGGCTGTTTCTGTTTTCTTGAGTGAAGAAAACTGCAATTAGAGCTGAGAGTGAGGAAGGAAGAGGTTCTGAAGGGCTGAGGAGAAAAGGTTGGAAAGTGCTCCCCAGCTGTGCAGGGACATGGTCTTGGTGAAGTTCCAATGTTACTATAGTTCTCTTGTAAAGGCTTTAAAAAAGTGAAGTACACTAAAAAATTTCCCAGTAGGTCATGTGAAGTGTAGGTTAAATGCCTTCTGCAACGGGGAAGAAAGTGGTAGTAACTCTTAGATGAAGGGTTGTGCCCAGGTGCCCAGCATGCCCTCAAATTGTACAATTGTACAGAAAGACACACAGTAGCAGCGTCTATTACAAGTGGACACAAGGAGTAAGATACAATGTAATTTCTATTTGCCACACATTCATTTTTTATTTAAAAAAAATCTGATGCTAAACCAGGCTGTAGATCACCAAATAAACACCTGGTAACTCAAGGGGATGGGACCACCCTCCTCCCCTACCAGTGTGGAGATCACAGACAGAGCGGGCACTGGGCATGTGTGTGGATACTGGGGATCCACACTCAGGCCCTCATACCTGCACAGCAAGCATTTCAGGGACTAAGCTACCTCCCCAGTGCCTCTTCTGAGTTGAGTTGTTTGCTTAGGGGCCTCACAAACCCTAAGCAAACACCGCCACTGAGCTATACCCTCAGCATCCTAACTTCTTTAGACAGCAGATTTTATTTTTAAATTTTACAAAAATATAAAAATGGTTATAAAACCTCAGTAAAAGCCCAAACCCATCAACTGTAGTGTATAAGCACACTTTGGTATATACAAAATAATATTAGAGGGCCATGAAAAAACCAAATGTACCACTGACACACAGGTGTTCCACCACAGACAGACCGACCCTGAAAATAATAGAACTAAGTGAAAGACGCCACACTGTTCATATGAAATATTTTATGATTAGTGAATCTATAGAGACAGAAACATTTTTAATTGCCTAAAGCCAAACTATTAAGGAGAAGTGAGTAATAAGGACCACTAAGTATAAAATTCCTTGAGGCTGGCAAAATGGCTTAATGTTTAAAAGTGCCTGCTGTTCTTCTAGGAGAATGGACTTTGGTTCCCAGCACCCATGCCAGTTGGCTCACAACCTCCCATAACTCCAGCTCCAGGGCATCCAGGGCAGCTGCACACAGGGCATTCACTAGATGCAGACAAAGCACTCACACACACAAAATAAAAACAATTAAATCTAAAAGAAATCTTCCTGGATAAAGACAATGCAAGTTGGTGGCTGTAATGCTTACACAGCTCAAAACTACACCAAGGTTAACCTGCTGTGTTCTCCAGCTGTGTGCCTGTTCCTACCTCCAGGCTCTCACCGAGTTCTTGCCCTCCCTACCCTCACTCAGTGATGGACTGTGAACATGCAAGTGCAAACCAAAAGAACCCTATCCTCCCACTCCGAAAAGAATACACTGAACACCATGAACACATAGGCAAATGGCATGGTATGTAAATTGTATTTTGAAAAAAAAAATAAATAAATAAAAATCTATAGGAAGTCAATGCCTGCTCAGAAAGAGGGAACTAGTGTCTTTCAGGGACAGACCCCAGTCCTGAGTGGTCAGCCCCAAACATTTTCAGATAACCATAACACTAATTGACCTCAGTAGAAAGGGTGTGTGTGTGTGTGTGTATAAAACAATAATTATAAAGGAGATCATAAACTTGAGGGGGAACGGGGGAAACAGAGAGGAGAGGAGGAAGATGGGAGGAGTTGAAGAGTGGAGAGAGGGAGTGGGAATGCTGTAAATATAATGCAGTCATGTATGAAATCCTCAAATTAAAAAAAGTATTTAAAAGATTGCAAATGGAAAATGGCAAAAAAAAAAAAAACAAAACCAAAACCAAAACAAAACAAAACAGTCTCTATATCTAAAATAGTACCTAAGTGCAGATTTGATGGGCAGAACCCAACTGAATGAATAAGTATGCATAAACCTTCACAGTGAGCTTTATTCTACACTGCAGCATTGTATACAGGACAATCCACCACACATGCTCTATGTTTTGATTGCTCTTTACTAGGCACAAGGAATCGCTGAAAGGCTGATATTTTTATCTAATTTTAATTTTAAAAGGTAGACAGTGGCTACCAAACTAAACACAAGTGCACAGAGTAAGAAAGACAATGCTTTGTATATGAGTCTATGGACAGTTATAGACGTAATAAAAAGGTTAGGAGTAAGGAAAACAATGCTTTGTGTATGAGCCTGTGGACATTACAGATAGAATAAAAAGGTTAGGCATTGCAGGAAAGGCAACCTTGGGATGTAGAGAGCATTCATACTCTATTCAGAAAAAGCGTAACAAGGCCAGGCAGGGCCTGAAAAACACTACAGCTTCAACCACTGTTAGTACTGTAAAATAACAAACAGATTGTTTAAAAGCTTTTTTACATGTATGTGACGAGTGTGTGTGTCAGAGGGAGATTTCAGTTCTCTTCTTTCACCATGTGGGTTCAAGAATCAACTCAGAATGCAGGCTTGGCAGCAAGAGCCTTTGCCCACTGAGCCATCACACCCAAATACTGTGAGCTTGAGTTAACGATGTCCAAGTACTAAGTACATTTAGGACATGGCGCTTTATTACAGTACACTTAGAGAAACAGTAAGGAAATGAGCCCTTTTCTGCATACAAATACTTCCCTTTCTTTACTTCTACATGATTATTCTACTACTCCTCAAAGCATAAGTCTATCCCTAGATTTATGGTCCTAGCAATGTCTTACACATGGCAATCTCCATAAACGCCCACCAAACTATTAAGTAAACTCGTCACTGAATGAAGTAAAAAAACCCAAGAACTCCAGAGGGTGGGATTGGGAATGTTTAAAATAACAACCATGGGACTGAAGAGATGCCTCAGTGGTTAAGAGCACTGTCTGCTCTTCCAAAGGACCTGAGTTCAATTCCCCAGTACCCATGTGGCAGCTCACAGCTGTCTGTAACGCCAATTCCAAGAGACCTGACACTTTCACACTAATGTACATAAAAAAAAAAAATTAAATAAAATAACAACCATGACCCATCTTATCAAAAGAGCACAAAAGAATCATGATACATAGGTCAATGATCTGAGGTCAGTTGTTTCTCCAGAAAGTTCAGCTGTTTATTTGAACTTTGAACTAAAGGGACTTTTATCTCATGCTTAAAGCACATGATTAGTAGGCATTAATTAAGGTTCCATACAACACAAAATTATAACATCCATTTTGAAAGCCAAGGCACTAAAAGGTTAAATACTAACCATGGCTGAATGATAAAGATGTTGAAAGTAAAAAAGCCTGTTTATTATTTTTTACTTTACTCTGATTAAATATGAAGCTCCCCGCTAAACTCATCTATTGAAAAAGTTCACTATGAGAGACTAGCCGATGTTCCCAACACTTGAGATTGAGAACACAGACAAGGAACTCGATGAACTACTTTTTCAACCACAGGCTTCACTAACAACTGTCTACACCCCGCATGGATCATATGCTTTCAAAGAAACCTCCATTCCCCATTCCACAGGTGGCTCAACTCAAAAAAGCCACCATGAGCACAATGTAGGAGCACCGCAAAAGTCAAGCCAACTTCATGGCCATGCTAACTCAGTCTCTGGGAATGTGAAAGGGCCAGTCCTGCTGTTCCCAAGCTGCAGGATCTCCACGACACAGGGCAATGACAAGATAACTGGGAGGTGGCCCAGTGAGGATCCAGTAGAGACGGTGTCATAGAAGACAGAGATCTTGAATCAGAGCAACGACTCATTGCAAGGAACACTTGCAAGCGAAGCTGTGTGGACAGAGGGTGCACTGTGGGACACACTGGGACACACTCCAGCTTCCACGATGAGAGGTTTTCTATGCTTTGTTTGTGTGCTTTTTTTTGAAAGGGGATGCTGTAAGGGCAAAGAGTGGCTATGAGGGGAATGGGGAGATGAGTGGGACTGGGGTGCATGATAGGAAACAACGAACAATAAAAAGTTTTTAAAATATTAGAATACATATTAAACACAATGAGGTAAGGCTGTACAATATGATCAAGGAAGGAAAATTACAGGTCAGCCAGCATAAAAATTCATATAAGAAAGTACAGCAAATATAAAGGCCTATAAGTCACTTAGCATTATTTCAGAACTGTTCCCCTAACTGTGTACTGCATATTATTCTCACTAGAGCGTATGCTTACACTCTGACACTTGCTTTGTCACCAGGCTCTGTAGCAGTAAAGTCTGACAGAGAACTTATCTATCCCTACAGAGAAGCTGACTCAGCCCATCTCCACACTCATTCCTCTGCCCAAGAGCCACAGTTCTCAAGCCAGGCTGCCAGTCGCCTTAGGACTCCACGGGAGGCGGGAGGCATGAGCCCACAAGAGCAAAACTGACAGACTTGATCAAGTCACAGAATATCTGAATTAACGAAGACAATTCTTTCAAACAAAATTACAGTACAGTGTCTGCTACACTCATACCAAGAGATGCAAAACAAGTTGAGAACAAGAAAATTAAAAATAACATGAATCAGCCTTACTCTCTAAGATGCTTTATGGATGTACACATTGATAATGAATTTATAACACAGACCCAATGATGTCACATTCCATATTCCCAAGACCTTTTCTAATCTACAAGCCAGTTTACCCTGTGTTCTGAAAACACAAATTTTGTAAAATCTAATAATCTCTGCTCTTAGTCTTCACCTGAGCCCCAGCTAGAAAGTTACACTGTAGGTACATTGAAAAAAATGCACATTTTAAACTTGAATTTAAAAATATTTCATTGCTTGAGGTTGATAAAGCATCAATACCTGAAGGTCTACTTTTTGTTTGTCTGTTTGTTTGTTATTTCTTATTTCTTTGAGACAGGATTTCTCTGTGTAGCTCTGGTTGTCCTGGAACTCACTCTGTAGACCAGGCTGTCCTGGAACTCACTAAGATCTGAATGCCTCTGTCTCCCAAGGGCTGGGCTTAAAGGCGTAAGCCGCCACATCTGGCTCTCACTACACTAAATCACGTTCATTATAGAAATGATGTGTTAGGGGCTAGAGAGATAGCTGGACCTGGTTTGGTTCTCAGGACCCATGGCATGGCTCATAACCATCTGAAACTATAGTTCCAAGAGATCCAAGGCCCTCTTCTGACCTCTGCAGGCATAATACATATACATACACACAGGGAAAAAAATCACTCATATACATAAAAATAAATATTTTTAAATGCTATACTATTTATAGTCAACAGTAAACTTTGACATAACATTTGGTTATATCAAAAACAAACACGACCCCTACCATGTTAGAATTGTTGAGGGTTTCTTTGTTTGTTTTTTTACTTTTAAACCAAATTTTTGTTTCTGGCAAAACCAGCTATTAATTCTGACTCTGCTGTCAGAAATTATGGCTTCGGTGCTGGAAAATTACGGACTTCACTTTCCAGTTCACAATTGCTCTCCTTGTTTCACAAAAAAAAAAAAAAAAAAAAAAAAAAAAATCCTCAATGGACTTGCTCCAGTCTGCTTCACAAGCCCTGTTTCTTTCTATGCCTTTCTTCCGTTTCTACTGACCTACTAACTGTCCTTGGAGGACAGTTACACAAGCTCTCTCAGCACCTCTTAACTCAACTCTGGAAAACTACACTTTTTTCCCTCTCTCTCTCTTTTCACTTTAGAAATTTTTAAAACTTAAATTTTCTGTTTGAAACTTTATTCCTGGTTCAACTTAAATGTTCTAGTAACTGTCAGGTTTCAGGGCACAAACACCTTTCCTGCTGGACTTGATCAAGGTCAAGTGTGTTTTGGTCACTCTTGTGTACTCAGCACCTAGCAGATATCTAGTTGTTATACGTGTAGATAAATTAATATACATAAAAAGAGAATGTAAAAGAAAAAAATGCAACTACAAGTAGATTTTCCTATCAGCTAATGTGTTAATCCTTTTCACACATCTTAATTCTCATGCTAGCATGGTTAACAGGCATTATGCTATTAACCTACACCCCTCCCCAATTTTAGAGACTGGGAATTGAGAAGAAGGATATCAGGGATTTAAGTAAGCAATGGAGCTAGAACTCGACCCAGTTCTCTCAGAGCCCATGAACTCTTAGCATGCTGTGTGGCTCCGTTCACACATGGTCAATGTCAACAGAGGAACCTGAACAACAAATGAGGGAAGAGGACACCTGACCTTGGACCACTCTGCCCAGGTACTAAAAGCGGAGTACTCTTAGCATGATCTGTCTTCAGACACAGAAACATCAGCAAGACAAAAAGGGTACAAAAACTGCCCGTCCACAAGGAATGTTAGCCTGCAGCCCCAGGTGCCTGGGTACAAGTTGCTCTTAGGTAAACCAGCCTGTTCTAAGCGGTTTATAGATCATCACTTCCAAAAGAAAGAAGCTTCTGTGCCAAGTTGAAAAAACAAACAAGAAGGCCCAGCCTGAGGAGAAACAGGACAAGGACAGACGGATACACAGCAGCAGGCTCCTTCTAGTCTAATCCAGTGTCAGCAACCACCTCTGCCCTCTTATGAATCAAAACAAGGAAGCAGGGACCTAAAGTTATTAAAAACCAAATTACCTTTTGCTACATGGAGGGTAGTTTAATCTAACAATATGTTAACAAAATAAGTACTTTCTCATAAGCTGCTCACATAACTTATTTGCATAAAGGAAACACTGATAAAAAAGAGTTTTGCAAGTTCAAGCTTAGACTTCTGGGCTGAACATTCTAACTACTGAACAGATTAAGCTTCAAAGTTTTCTTCCGATGTGATCTGTAAACTAGAAATTAATTTTCCTTGTAAAGATAGAAAACATTCCAGTATCAGGCCACAGCAGAACATTTAAACTGGAAGGAGCACAAAAGTGGCACGAGCCCAATAGCTACCACACAGACCCCTAAACCACCAGGGAAAGGGCAGCACAAGCCCTGTAGAGGCCTCCAGACCCAGGAGTGAGAAGCAGCAGAGTGAGGATCATCAGTGTGAGGGTCCCTGAGGATGCCACCCTCATGGGGGCTGGGGGTCTATAGGCCCCAGACCAGCATGGCCTAGCAGGACACTTCTGGGTCAGGGGCTTGCTGAGCAGGACATTCCTGAGTCAGCTGTTTCTGCGTGCACCTTGTGAAATTGGTTTTGTTATGAATCATTATTTTTTTATGAGCTTAACATAAGCTCACTGGAGCAGTGCTTAGCCACAATGATGCCTACAAACACTATACACGTTACCATTCCATACAGATGAGAAAAGTCTCTGAAGATGAAGTTGTCTGCTCAGTATTACAGAGCCAGAGAAAAAAAAGCCTGCTCTCTAAAGTTTACGTTCTCGTAGGAAAAAGGCTAGATGACTCAAAAAGAGAACAGGTATTTCAAAGAGAAGAGGTATTTCAAGACAGCAGGGTAAATTTTTAAATAATTAATGTATAGTTCATACCCCATGACTACAGCAGAACAGAATGAAGGTGGGTGAGGGGTACTTGGGTACATAACAAGCTGAGGAAGCATCAGAGGCCCAAGACAAGCGCTCGAGATGTTCGGTTGCATAGGAAAGTAGCCACTGTGTGTGGTGGGAAATGAGCAAGCGCTGAGAAGCCAGGCTGCTCTCCCCCAGTGGAAGCTTGGTTGGCAGCTCCTGTGAGCACACTCACAAGAACGGAGAATGGGAGCCACTGCAAGAGCCCACGGAGTGGCTGGAGGAGTATGAGGCATGGCAGCAGAAGGAGCGAGGGGTGAAAAGGCAGCTTACAGCTGCACCTTAACAGTAAATTTTTAGAAGGGGCATACTCCCAGTCTTTGTTCACACATTTTTTTCTTTTGAGAACAAAACTGACAGTTGGAACACAAAAAATCTTTTTATATGTTTGAACATCAGAAAAAAATGAACACATTTTATAAAAGTGAGTTCATAATCTATCCAATTCTTTTGATATCCAATTTTTTTGGTAAAAAGAGGTTAAATGACGGCCTCAAAATCCACACACAGAGCCCAGGGTAAACTAAGCACCAGTGTCAGCCTCCACGCCCAGCCTCCCTTCCCCTGCATCTTCTCGTCAAAAGGGGCAGAGGTTCCTGACCGAGCTGCCGACATTCACACTCTCCTTACGGCAACACCTGCGAATCTAACATGGTTCCTGGAGAGGTCTTCACAGGGGCACTGCGCCCCGAGCATATCCCCATCGGAATCACTTATCATTTAATGACAACACAGTTGCTCCTTAGTTTGTGAGAGTGTGCAGTGGCTTATACTGAAGAAAAAAAATGTTCCCACAACTCACATATTTGAACACTTGGTCCCCAGCTGATGGCACTGTTTAGGAAGGATGTCCACCCGTTAGGAGGTGCAGCTTTGCTGAGGACGGGCTTTGTGAGCATCTAGTCTCAAACCACCTCCCATTCGAGCTCTCTCTATGCTTCCTGTGTGTGCTTGAGATATGGACTCTCAGTTCCTGCTCCTGCCACCATGCCTTCCCTGCCATTATGGATATCTGAAAAAAATATGAAATACTGTAGGTTTTTACTGCTAAGGAGTGAAACTGGAGGTGACGGGGGAGTGTGTGGCTT
The DNA here is from genome assembly GCF_030254825.1 of Meriones unguiculatus. Lineage (NCBI taxonomy): Eukaryota > Metazoa > Chordata > Mammalia > Rodentia > Muridae > Meriones > Meriones unguiculatus. The sequence goes on along the minus strand of NC_083350.1, from coordinate 21,857,174 downwards.
ATTTTCTAACCATTCCATTTTTTACTGTAAAAAGTAATATAAACAAACCCTGGCACATGCCTTTGATCTCAGCACTCAGGAGGCAGAGTTCAAGGCCAGCCTGGTCTACAGATCAAGTGTTAGGCCTACCAGGGCTTGATAGTGAGAACCTGTCTCAGAAAGAAAAAAAATATTATATATATATTTGGCTAGATATATATCTCCAAAGTAAACTGGAATCATTTTCTTGGGTTAAGTACCATTAGATAAAACTGCACAGCACTCACCTTCCACACAGCCAGGCGAGCAGTAGACATTGGAAGTTGTGTAGAGGTATTATATGCCTATAATGTGAGCATGCTGGTGGAGGCAGGAAGGTCAGGAGTTTACAACCAGCTTCAGCTATCTAGGGAGTTGAAGCAAAAGTTTCATGAGACCTTTCTTCTACCTTCCCTCTCCCCACACAGTCAAGGTTGTGTCTGTGGTTTTTCAGCAACTCTGCAACTCATTTTCATTAAAGGCCTGTGTCATCCCACACACTGACATATGAATAAGAAGACAGAGGAGGCATGGTCATTGATCTCAAGCAGCTCACTCATGTGGAAGACACACATAAGAAAGTGTGACCTGGAGGGCTGGGGAGATGGCTCGGCCAGTAAAGTGCTTGCCATGAAAGCACAAGGACATGAATTTGATCCCCACAACACACATTAAAAAATATAGTATGGTGGTACACACGTCATCCTAGCATGAAGGAAGCCAAGACTGTCAGACCCTTAGGGCTCACTGTCTGGCCTGCAGAGCCAAATCATCATTGCTCAGAAGGGGAAAAGAGGAAGAGAGAAGAGAGATGGGCTTGCTTAGGGAGGTAACTGTGGAGCTATGAGGTCAGAGGCTACTGTCATCTGAGAAGCCTGTCCTTGCTATCTTCCTCATGTACCTTAGGGAGTCACATTTATCCCACGTCACCTTGGCCTATTTGCCACCTGAAGAAAATTGGGGAGAGGGCTGGAAGAGACACTGTACCAAATACACGAACCAGAACTACAATGTAGTATTGATGCACTCAACCTGCCTTACAAGGGGCCATTGTTGGAAGGACACAATGGCCAGAGCAAGAGAGTCCTTATCTATCACTGTTCCTACTCTGTAGAGTTCTAGGACAGGTGTGCAACTGCGTTTGGCAAATGTGGACAGTTTTCAAGTAAATTCAAAGAGCTTAGAAAAGGGGAAGGCCTGGAGTACCCGCCTCCTGAAGGGTACTTAATGAAAAAGGTGGACTTAAATGGAAGCTGAGAAAATGCAGCTAGTCCTTCTCTGGTTTCATGTGTCAAATAAAACAGTAATTTCCCTTTCCACTTTAGTCTTAACTCTTCAACTCTTGAAACCACTGCTATAATTTCAGTTTTATTTTGCCTTTTTCATGTCACAGACATATATTTTTCTCTTTTATCATCCTACTTCCAATTTTTAAAAACACAGCATAATATATACATAAATCAGACACAAAAGGCAAGTCACTGAGTACTAAAATTTCACTGTACAGAGCTTAGGAAGAAATCTTTCCCTACAAGGTTAAAGGAGAATATTTTAAGAAATCAACAGAGATAACTGACTTGTTGCTTGTGATAGATATTCACAGTGAAATTTCATTAGGGGAAGTCTATAGCTCAGATAAAATTCCATATATTCCAAGGATAAATACAGTTTGTTCATATTTGAATAATCTTAATATTTAAAATGATGATCAAATAACTCTCTCTCAAAAAAAAGAAACAAACAAAACAACAACAACAACAAAAAAAAAAATGGGTGACAGGACTTTCATCATTAGTGCCCTAACAACATACTGCATGCTCCTTAAGAAGTCACTGTAAGCTAAGGATGGAGCTCAGCTGGCAGTGTGCAGGAGGGTCTGGATTTAATCCAGAACACAAGCTAACCTGGGTGGTGCACACTTGAGAAGTAGAGACAGAGGATCAGAACTCCAAGATTGTCCTACTGAAGTTAAAGGTTGGCCTGGGACACAGTAGACCCTGTCTCAAAATACATAATCACTGCATATGTGAGCCATTCGGGTCGCTGCTAACTTCTTACTAGTTCCTCCTCCACTGTAAGAATAAGCAAACCCAGCAATAGCTCAGAGGTTAAGAGTATTTGTTGCCCTATCCAAAGGTCCTGAATTCAATTCCCAGCAACCATATGGTGGCTCCCAACCATCTGTAATGATATCTGGTACCCTCTTCTGGTGGACAGTCATACACGCAGACAGAACACCATACACACAATTAAAAAAAAAAAAAGAGATAAGCAAACCCTGCCCCAAGCTCCACAGCCCTGTTGCTTTCGTAATTATGTCTCTTGATGAAGGGGTGCCGGGCCTGCTTCTTTTGCCCCTTCATATAAGCTGAGTACCCCCTACTCAAACTTACAGTCACTGTTTCATTTCCCACCAGCCATCCCTCCTTTCTGGCTCAAGAGGCACTGCCATACAAGAGAAGACTGTGCTGTGAGCAGGTGACAGGTGCTGCTTTAACCCTTCAACAGACACTGAAGACTCCCCTAGACAGGAGGAGTGTAATGAGCCTGTCAGGAGCTGTCAGGAGCAAAGTTAGGAGGCATTTTTGGTGACAGTGACTGGGCAACGCCCCTAAACATTGAGAGTCTGTAAGACAGCAGAGCTGTCAAGGATAGATAAGAAGATAGTCGTAGTAATAGTAACTAAGAAGCTCTTAAGGCAGCTGATGTGTGTGCGTGCATGTGAAAGAATAATAAGTCAAAGCTATGCCCTGAAAAATGTATAAAAACTGAAGCCTGAGTCCACTCTGGTGTGTACGCCTAGAGACTGCCAATACCCAGCCAATTCCCAAACGGCTGTTTGAAAAGCCCAGACATTAACCGGTTCTGAGAGGACCACCTTATCAGACCAGCCATGGAAGGTGGCTCCCGAGCAACCACAGCTTCCTTTGCATCTGAGGCCTGGCCAGAGCAGACAAGCTCCGAGGCCTATCAAGTCATCAGAAGACACGTCTGAGGTCCGGCTGGAACTGCAAAGTTCCGGGACCTAGAAGACACCCAAAGCTGGAGGCAAAAGTGTCAGAGCCCATACCTGTGGCCAGGTTGTATTCCCCATAGGATGTATAATGAGCTAGGCAACTTTTAGATATTTGTGTGATTAAAGCAGCATTCAAAAATCATTCTGGCGTTGGCTTTTATCAATACCTTGTCACCCTCTGTGGTGTCTCGGTTAAAGTCCTCCGGCATAATTAAGCACTCATGACAAGGAGCCAGAACAGCTTTCAAATGCCAACCACTAAGTGTGACCAACCACGATGGAAAGACCAATTCTGTATATCTGTGTCTGGCTGTTCCACATTTGTTAATGACTGTTTGATCTCAATTCTCCAAAAAAAGGTTGACTGTCTCAAAGACATGTCAAGGCAAGGAGGAAAAGAGATGCTGCACAGTAACAATTTGCTGAGAATTAAAAACAAACAGCTTTGACTCCTGGTTTCTCTTGTGCTCACGGTTTTCAAAGAGCAAAGTAGATGAGCTTTTCAGAGCTTCTCAGGGCTTCCCAGAGCTTCCCAGAGGCCAAAATAGCTGAATTAATTTCCTGACACCACCTTCCAAGAAGTCTGTGATAGCTAATATTGGCTGTCTACTTGACACACCTAGGAAGAAGGCTGTCAATTGAGAAATTGCCTCTATCAGATTGGCCCGTGGGCCTGTCTGTGGAGCATTTTCTTGATTGCTAACTGATGAGGCCAGACCCAGTACAATGTGGGTGGTACCATTCCTTAGCAGTAGGGCCGGGCTGTAAAAGAAGCAGAACACAAGCCTGAGAGGATGCCAATAAGCAGCACTCCTCTGTGGTCTCTGCTCCAGGTCTTGCCTCCATGTTCTTACCAGACCTCCTCCCTAGACTTTAACCTGTAAGCAAACAAACCCTTTCCTCCCAAGTTGTCACTACAACAACAGAAAGCAACCAAGACAGTGCTTAATTAGATATGCAGGCCAAAGGACAGAGAGAAGAATGGAATCCAGTGGCCCTTGGGCCCACACTACTGCATAGTTGGGTGTGTAGGCCCTGCCCAGTCCCATCTACTAGGGACCACAAGAAGCTGGATGAGTTGGTGGGTGCAGAGACAACTGGCCTGTGCTGGTACCTGCAGGCCAAAGGCAGAAGAGTCTGAATACTTTGCATTTTTATACAACAGAACAGACTGAGTCACCAAAGGAAAGGGTATCAAATCACTGAATCATTGAAATACTTGACGGAAACCAGTAACTGTGACATTTACTTACATATTTTCTTGTACTTGCTTGGTATGATTATGTCTAATTATAAACAGTTGTTTTTGTTCATTTATACTCAGTGCATGTAGGGGTGGGGACACAAATGTAGCATAGCATGCGTGTGCAGGTCAGAGGACAATTTTATAAAGTCATTTCTGCTACGTGGGCACCAGGGCTTGATAGAACCCAAGCTACCTGCAGCTATACCTGCTGAGCCATCTCACAGACCTACAATTGTATTTTAAACTAAACCAGACATACATTGTGTATATAAGGTATCTCAAACCTAAAACTGATTTCAAGTTACTTCAGAAGCTGATCTTTTCCAAATCCTCCCCCATGCTGCTGGGTTTTACTGAAACAGTATTTTCCCCTCTAAGATCTTCTTCGGAGAAGACACAAATTCTAATGACATTTAATGGCCACAGAAGAGAAGGGCTCTTCCCTCATCCTACTTTCAGGCTGCATTTGTCTCGGTGTATGTATATCATGAAGCACCAATTACAGGTTTTTAGTAGCAATAAAACTCTATCAACCAAATTAAGTAACAATGGAGGAAAGGTTTCAATGTTAGAAAAAGAAACTTGTATTAATGATTTATTTGTACTATTTTTGAGACTTTTCTGTGAGTCTTGGCTTGTATGAAAATGAAAACTTTCAAATTCTTAAAGCAACTGAAATGAGTCAAGGAGAAAGGGACAGCCCTATAGACCCCTGGCATGTGGTAGAGGAAGTTGTTTGGATGGAGTTCCCATGGGCTCAAAGCCGGGACTGCAGATCAGCACCAACTACAGCCAGTCCCAAAGTGCTTACTCTAGACTCCCAACTTCAAGGACAATTTTCTTGTCCCTCAAGTCAGTTGGGAGAACTTTTTTTGATATAGTTTTTTAATATAATTTTAAGATTTCAGAAACATCTCAAAAGAAATGCCTTTTTCAAAGTTTCTTTTTAGCTGAAGTGCATCCCCTGGCTTCAAAAGGCCGAAACTCCAGGTGTGACTGGTTAGAGGCACCCGCGGAGTAAGAAGACACCCACTCATTTCATTGTTCCAAAAGGGACACCAACATCATTTCCAGCATTGTGTGGCTGCCTTTACTCTGAAAGTAAAAACAAGCTGGATAAAGACAGCACAGGGAAGCAGGCAATGGATGCTGTTACCTACGAGCTAGCAAAGCATGGCCAAGTGTATTAGTTACTTTTGTTGTCGTAAGAAGGGACAGACACAAACAACTGAAGGAAGGGTTTCCTCTGGCTCACAGTAGGAAGGTACAGTCCACCGTGGTAGCAAGGCATGGCAGCAGAAGCGTGAGGTGGCAGGTCACTGTGTCCACAGAAAGCAGAAAGGGACAGGTGCTGGTGCTCAGCTATTTCTCCTTTTTACCTTTTTACTCGGCCTTGGACCCTTGCCCATGAGACACTGCTGCCCACAGTAAGGTGAATCTCCCCCCTTCAGCTAAACCTCTCTAGAAACATCCTCACAGGCATATCCACAAGTGTGTCTCCCAAGAGATTAGAAATTCAACAAGGAAGGTTAACATCATAAGTTCCTATGCTTCTCTATTCTTTACTTCTCTAAACTGTCGACAAAAATAATATCAACTTTCTAAGTCTGTTATTAAAATTAATGTCTCCAACAATACCCAACACAGTAGGCCTTCCAGTAGTTTTTTTTTAATGTATGTAGGAACAAAAATAATATAGGTATTATAAACAGTATTTATGAACTCTATGTTTAAGATATAAGCATGAGGGGCTAGAGTGTGGACCCACAGTTAACAGTACATACTACTCTTGCAGAGGACCTGAATTCAAGGTCACTCACAACAGCCTGTAACTCCAGCTCCAGGGAATCCCAATGCCTCTGGCCTTCATGGGCACTGTATTCAAATACATACCCACACACTTACACATATTAAAACTAAAAATAGATCTTTTAAAAATGGAAGCCTGAATGTTTTTAAGTTTCCATCAGTGAAGCTACTGCATAGATGACAATCAGCTCTGTCAATGAGTGCCCAATTAAATCAGGTCTATCAAGATCAAGTAACGACAGAAGCTAACTTAATGTTATGTAATGGACTGACCTATTCCAGCTCAAGAACAGCAGCCCATTCCAGTTACTCAGTTAAGCCACGTCCTCTCACAGGGAAAAGGCTGAGTGCTGGGTAACTGGCAGCAGTTAATGCAAAACTGAACGGAACATGCAGAAAATGGGAATTACAAATTCAGTTACCATCTAGTAATTGTTTAAGTGTGCAACAATTTTCTTCAAGGATTACAATCCATACATACTATTTAAATAACGGTTGTAGGAAAAACTTGTAAAATGGCAGTAGTAAAAGCTGTCCCTCAACCTGGATCAGACCTGCTTCTGGACAGGCAAGTGCAAGCACAGGTCAGTCATCCATTTAAAAGTTTATAAGTTACCAGCTGGAACTGTGAGCAACTTCTAAAAAGAGAGAGTGTAGGTGTCCTTAAAGTATTAACAACAGCAACAAAAAAGCAGCTGCCAGGAGGGGGGATGTGAAGAGCTGTGGGGTCAGACTTCCAAGGATGACAGAATTTGATCAGGATGGTCAACAAAGGAATGTAATTGTGAAACACTAAAAGAAACATAATTTACAAGGGTGAATTTCACCGTGTGTAAATTATACCTTCAAAAACCAAGTGGTCACCTTGATTGTATACATACAAACACAAAACAGACTCAGCAAGTTGTATTCAGATGTGTGTGTGTGTGTGTGTGTATGTGTGTGTAACAGTAATAATAATTTAAAAAAGAGCACCAGTTCGAAGGCAGTGGAGGGGGTGTGGAAAGGGTTGGAGGGAGAGAACATAAGAGGGTTTGGGGCAAGGAAAGAAGAGGGAAATGATGTGAATTCTGTACAATTGATGTAAAATTTAGAATTTATTAAGAACTATAAAATGGGGGAAATTGAACTGTTTATTTAAAACTGTTAAATATTCATGTTGAAGCCAGACATGATGGCACATACTGAATTCGTAACACTCACTAGATGTAAAAATGTGAGTTAAAGCCCAGCATGTGCTTCACAGGGAAAACCTTGTTTTTATTTAAATGATATGAAAGATTCCCTAGAAATCTGGCCACGAGAGAAGAAAACAGCTAAACCAGCACAATAGTACGTCCTTGTGGCCCTGACACACAGAAGGCCGAGGCAAGAGTCTAGCTGCAGGTGTAAGGCCACCTTGGACTACATATAGCAAGAACCCCATCTCTAAGTAAAAAAAAAAAAAAAAAAAAAAAAAAGACAGGACAGGACAAGGCAAGAGGGATATATTTCTTTCGCAGATTCCAACGCTGGGAACAGTGAGCATGTGAAAACATTTTCCAGGTGGCTAAGACGCAGCCGCACAGTACAGCACTGGCCTATCATGTGCCAGGACCTGAAGTTAAACACCCAGTACTGAAAACAACAAAACCTTTCCAAAGACAGAGATGTGGGGAAATGCTTAGTTTTAAGAGACATCAGGTTTTCTTAAGGGAAAAGGCCTGATTGAATACCTATATGTACTCTATGGCTTTTTTATACTCAACTTCGGTTTGGTTTCTATGAATTAGGGAAAGTATTTAAAAGAGAATTACAAGGGCCAGCAAGATGGCTCTATGGTTAAAGGTATATGGCAGCAAACTTGACTGCCTGAGTTTGATCTTCCAGAAACCACAGTCAAACACTGTTGTCTGACCTCTACATGCCTGTGTGAGCACACACACAAAATAAGTAAAGAAATGTAAAACATTCAAAAGTAAAATAAATTTTAAAGAAGAAATAAGGAAACCACTGGAAGATGGAAGGGGGATATGAAGACAGAGGCGAGAATAGAAAAAAAATAATACTAAGAAGATCTGAAAAACTCATATGAAAACGTCCTATTTTATAAGCTTCCTAAACACACACACACACAGCATAGGGGAGGAGGATTAAAAGAATTACAGTACACAGGAGATTAGGAGCCTCCAAGAAGCCACAGTTTGCCAAATAAAAAGTCCAGAGCCAGTATGGAATCCCTGCCCTTGAGTTGTGAGAAAAGCATCTTAGTTAAGTTTCTATAGAACACCATGACCGAAAGCCACTTCAGGAAGAAAGAGTTTATTTCAGCTTACAGCTTACAGTTCATCATGAAAGGAAGTCAGGGAGGAACTGAAGCAGACATCATGAAGGGAAGGTTGCCTACTGCTTGCTTCTCAGGTTCACCACCAGCTACACTTCTTAGACCTCCTAGAACCACAGGCCGAGGAGAAGCACTGTCCACTGTCCACACCAGCCACTAATCAGGAAAATACACCCCCACCCCCACCACCACCACCACCACCACCGCCTACAGGAAACTTGGATGGAGACATCTCACTTTAGATTCCCTCTTCCCAGAACCTAGCTTGTGTCAAGTTGACAAAAAAACTAACTAGCTGGACATGGTGTCACACTCCTTCAGTTCCAGCACTTGGGAGGCAAAGACAGACAGATCTCTATGACTTTAGGGCCAGCCTGATCTACAGGATAGCCATGGCTACATAGAGAGATCCAGTCTCAAAAAAAAAAAAAAAAAAAAAAGCCAGTTGCAGTGGCAGAAGCCTGTAATCCCAACACTCAGGAAGGCAGAAGCAGGTGGATCTCTGTGACTTCCAGGCCAGCCTGGTCTACAAAGCAAGTCCAGGATAGTGAAGGCTACATAGAGAGGCCCTGTCTCAAAAAAACAAAATATAAAAATATAAATAAATAAAAGAAAAGAGACCCTGTCTCAAAACAACAACAACAAAACAAAAAACTAATATTGGGTAGTGTGTGTGTCCCCAAATACATAACCCCAAACAATACCTGATACTGCCATTGCTTCTACTGTCTTCCCAAACTTCACGGTAGGGAAGACACCATTGCTGAAGACATCACACACACTGATAACAGGACATAGAAAAATCAAGCTAGCATTCACCTTCAATTCCTCTCTAATGCCTAGCTCTAAGGGCACCAGAAAGTGATCTGTCAGCTGCTTCAGGGACGACATCAGCAGTTGTATTCAGCTGTGAACCCTGTAGTAATGACCAGCGGATGGCAAGATTGATATCCTCATGTGTGCAATAGTGAGTGGCATTAATGTTATTAAAGTAGCCAGCACTTTATACTAAATTTAAGGCCTTTCCCCAGGAGGAAAGCAGGTGCCCTGGTATAGAAACCTGGCCATATACTCATGGCTAGTGAGCTCGCAAGCCATACAGAGAGACTATTAGTTCACCAAATAGACATAGTGCCAAACTGCCGTTTAAATACAGATCCCCATACCATAGATTATTGCTTTCAGTCCCCATCTGAGAAGCTTCCTTGCACAGCAGACTGTGGTCAAAGTGCAGAAATACATGTCTACTGTGTACTCAGCCATAAATGAGATTACATCACACTCTCCCATTCAGTGAACACCACAGGACATGGGACAGAATGACGTTAAGAGCAGGAGGTCCTCAAGAAACAGGCTGAAAGGCTGTCTTCTGGACACAGCAGCTGTGGCTGTCTGCACAGACCTGCACAAAATTAAGCCAGTCCATATTCTAGTGTAGGCTGAGAGGACCGGCTCATAAGCTTCCTCCCCTGGTTGAGGAGTTACTGACATCCATGGCAAAATACTCTAGTATGCTTTCTACTGCTGTGATAAACACCAGAACAAAAACAAGGAAGGAAAGGGTTCATTCCATCACTTACAGTCCACCATGAAGGGAGAGCAGGGCAGGCGCTCAAGCAGGAACCTGAAGCAGGAACTAAAGCAGAGGCCGGGGGTGGGGGATGGGGGGGAGGGGTGGAGGGTGGGGGATGGGGGTGGGGGGGTAGTGCTGCTTATAGGCTTGCTCCTCATGACTTGCTCGGCCGCGCACACAACTGAGGACCACTTGCCCAGGGCTGTCACTACCACAGTAGGCTAGGTCCTCCCACATCAATCATTAATAAAAAAAATATGATGGAAGCATTTTGTCAATTTAGATTCCCTCTTCCCAGATGAACCTAGCTTGATTTAAAATGATAAAAACAAACAAACAAAACTAACCAGCAAAGGGAAAGAGTCACTTTTCTTTAAGGACAAGCCCCTGGTAGGCTGACTATGTTTCAATGGATGGCCTCACCCCCATGCACACATAGGCAGCACAAACTGTTTCAGTAGTTAATTTTTTTTTAAAGGGAATTAAGAAGGACATAAAACTTGGAGGGGGGGAGGGGATCCAAGAGAAGTTGGGGAGTAAAACTAAGAATAAAAGGATCCAAAAGAAGTTGGAAAGTGAAAATAAGAATGGATATGATCAAAATATATTGTACACATTCACGAAAACGCAAATAAACTCAAATTCATATTTAAAAATTGAACATATTTCATAACACGGTTTTTATGCGCTATAAAAACCCTATATTGCTTTGATCAGGCTCCTCCAGCTTCAAAAAAGGTCATTTTATTTTCCTCCATTAGCCTACGATGGTTGCTTCGGAATCAAGGCCTTCCTGTTCCCCTCCAAGGAAGAGCAGCATGCTATATCGAGGCATGCTTCATCTTCATTAACTCAGACATGCACAGGCCTGACACATGTACGTGTCTGACACAGCTAGCTCCATACATTCTTGGTCTGGACTTTCTGCCAGCCACAGCACAAGAGGTTCTGCCTCACACTAGGATATGGCAGTCTCCTTCCTTAAGAGACACTCAATTCAGCAAACAAGGCAGGCTCTCAGAGTACCCTTTCTCGTCCAGTGCAACCTCTCTTGCAAGGACTGGCTTTTGTATCGCCCTGCAGGGAGTCTACATTGCTGCCTCAGCACGCCAGCACTCCAGCTTCTGCCAACTCCACATCTCAGGAACAAGCAGCACTTACAGGAGCCCCCGAGCCCAACAGTGCCTGGTTTTCCAACCTTGACACTCTCTAGAAAGTAGTAATAATAATTGTCGCTAAACAGCTTTCATTGATGCAGCCTGTGAACTACTAATGTTCACAACGCTAGACATCAGAACAAAATTTAAACATACTGACAATTTAACCACTTTAACCTGCAACACATTAATATAAATAACATTTTAAGAAAGAAAAAAAACATTACTGTTTAACAAAAATATTAAGGAAACTTTTTTTTTTTTTTTTTACAACTTTCTAAACTCTAACGGCCTCAGGAATGGACAGCCAGATGTCGTGTTTGCTTTTGCAGTTAGTCTGACCGTCATCCCCTCAGATTCCGAACAATGTCAAAACCACGCTGATCTCATGGCAATGCAACACAGTCTGATGAGACTTATGACAAGCCTTGCATTTCAGCATCACAGTTCAGTTCCAAATGCAGGAGGATGCAGACTATGTCTGTGTGCTCTAATTTACCAGAGTGCCTTGGGAGCTAACGAAACAGTCCACAGATAATTCTCTCCTTATAGTTCCATGCCTGTGAGTTTAACAGAAACTATTCTAAATATTTTATAGACAAAGGTCTGTAAGGAGAGGACTCATCACTCAAAATTTCATGGCTATAAAAATACAGACCCTGAAACTACAGCAACACTTCTATCTTCTGATTCAGATTGAACCTACTCCTTAACATCCTCTGGAAAATACATCAAAAGCCTAACTAGATCTTAATCCATTTAAAAAAGTAACTTAGAAAAATTTATTTGTACTTTTAAAATTGAGTAGAAAATATAAAAATAAACAGAATTTTTCAAAGAATACATTTTTTGTTTTTTAATTATGTAACATCTTTTAGGAAGCTTGCATTTCATATCAAATGTATTAAAATGTACCAAAACCTATTATCAATATTCAGATGCATTATAAAAGTAGACACACATTTCTTAAGTATGTAGGCATTAACAAGGTTGCTAACACTCTAGTCTGTGGGCTCTGCTACTAGACAGGATAGCATACATACAGGCACCTGGCCTCTAATGTTGTTCTTGAAATCTCTGCAAGGAACACAAGCAACCACATAGAAACTCCTCAATTTCACATGAAAATCCAGAATAAAATTACCAAAATTATTTTAAAATCATTAACCAACTTTTAGAAACAAGCAAGCAAGCTAGGCGGTGGTGGTGCAAACCTTTAATCCCAGAACTTGGGAGGCAGAGGCAGGCAGATTTCTGTGAGTTCAAGGCCAGCCACTCAGAGCTATACAGAGAAATCCTGACTAAGAAAACAAAACAAAAACAAAACAAAACAAAAAAAAGAGCATGGTATGATGGTGTACGCCTTAAATCCCAGCACTCAGGGAAGCAGAGGCAGGTGAACTGCTGTGAGTTTGAGGCCAGTCTGGCCTACAAAGTGAGTCAGGACAACCAAGGCTACACAGAGAAACCCTGTCTGTGGGGTGGGGGATTAAAAAAAAAAGAAAGAACTAAGCATCTGAGCATTTCACTATTAATCTCATTGAAACAATGTCCATGTCCTAATTTTTTTTCTACTAAAGAAGCACTATGGCAGTTTTCACAGTCAAGCATGTTATTATTATGATATACCAGATTGTATTATGAAAAAGATAAACTAAACTTAAAATACTTGTTATTCAGGACCCTGAATGTTAAGTAATTTTACAAATACAGGAAAGCTATATTTAAGCCATTTCTTCTAATGTTACAGACAAGCAGCCGAGTAACTGATTTCTTTCACATTTGTTCTTCCTGAATGGAGAAGATATGCGCCTGTTCATCTCAAAACTGAGACACCCACAGCAAGAGTTCACCACTCAAGTCATGACAAAAAGCATAAGGCTGCTCTACAGAAATATTCAGATTTTTCTTACCTCTGTTTCTGTACAATGTGAATATCCCAATTTACCTGTAACAAAAATAAAAGAAATTACTTTCAAATGATTGTGGGCTTTTAAAGTCAGTGATATATAATTCAAGCAACTATAGTCAAGGCTTTATTAAACATGAAAAACCTATTACATATATTTTGCATGCACAAAGTTATTGGTTCATTCAGTTATTGGTTCATTCAGCTGGCTGCATACTTAAAATCCCCAAATCCCAGAACTCAAGGCTGAAGAAGGAAGATCACTACAAGTTCTGGGCTAGCCTAATCTACATAGCAATGCCCAGGACAACTAAGAATAATAAGACTGCCCAACTGCCCCAAAAAAGAGAAGGAAAAGAAAGAAAGAAAGAAAGAAAGAAAGAAAGAAAGAAAGAAAGAAAGAAAGAAAGAAAGAAAGAAAGAAAGAAAGAGAGAGAGAGAGAGAGAAAGAGAGAAAGAGAGAGAAAGAGAAAGAGAGAGAAAGAAAGAGAGAAAGAAAGAAAGAGAGAGAGAAAGAAAGAAAGAAAGAAAGAAAGAGAGAGAAAGAAAGAGAGAGAAAGAGAGAAAGAGAGAAAGAGAGAGAAAGAGAGAAAGAGAGAAAGAGAGAAAGAGAGAGAGAAAGAGAGAAAGAGAGAAAGAAAGAGAAAGAGAGAGAGAAAGAAAGAAAGAAAGAAAGAAAGAAAGAAAGAAAGCGAGAGGAAGGAAGGAAGGAAGGAAGGAAGGAAGGAAGGAAGGAAGGGAGGGAGGGAGGGAGGGAGGGAGGGAGGGAGGGAGGGAGGGAGGGAGGAAGGAAGGACAGAAAGAGAGAGACAGAGACAGAGACAGAGAGAGACAGAGAGAAAAGCTGGGCATGGTGGTATAGACTGTGGTTCCAGAGGCAGAGGCAGGAGGATCTCTGTGAGTTTAAGGCTAGTATGTATACATAGTGAACTCCTGGCCAGCAGGACTACACAGTGCGACAATGTCTCAAAAATACACATAGACAATGGAGAGAAAGAGACAGACAGACAGACTGACTGACTGACTGACTGACTATTGGGCTAAGGCAGAAGTATCTAGAGTGTCTGACCAGCATGAACTAGAGAGTGAGGCCTTGTGTCAAACAAAACAACAACAAAAAAAGAAAAGAAGAAAGAGACACCTAGAACTGAACAGCTGGCTATACTAATGAAAGTATTTTCCGTATTAATGAAACACAATGCTCACGAACCTGTACAACCATATATTTTGTCAATTTGGAACAAAATCTTACTTTGAAAATAAAAACAGCAACTTTAAAAGAGTCATTTATTTAACCAATAACAAGAAAGAAAAGATAAAAACTTTACAATGGGTAGTAGAAACTTTCAATTTCCCCATCTATACTTTTCTCACATGTATCTACCTGTACATGTGTGCACTCAAACAGGTGCCAGAGCACATGTGTGATGAGAAGGCCTACCATGTGGGTCCTGATGGTTGACTCAGATCATCAGGCTTGGTGGCAAGCACCTTTACTCACTAAAGCCACCTTACCGACCTCAACTACTCTTGAGCGTCATCATCATAGGTGTCTACACGGATGTCTGCACAGCCTTCCTGCCCAGTGTTTCTCTACCAGCTCCTACCTCTCCCAGCCTGCTGCATCTATACCTATTCCACAGCTGGGTCTCTCATCTGCTAAGTGCTGGAATTATGTGTATGTATATATGTATATACATACATATATATATATGAACTGCCACATCTGGCTCACATGTACTGGGAATTGAACCCAGTGCTTTGTGTAAGTACTTCCCAGGATTTACTCATCTTACTGCTCATGGTGACATCATCAAAGAAAAATATAAATAATCGTATCTGTAGGCCACCTAATTCTTAAAATGAAAAATAAAGTTGAAATCCTTCCTTAACATCTAATGATCCTAAATAATATAAAACAACAGCTGAAACTAAGATTAGAAAATAGGGACCTTGGGTCTTGTAAAATATGAAGTATACAAGCAATAAAAACTGCATGAACATATATAAAATTACCTTAACTTCTAAGGCTTTATATAGCAAGTGGAACTTGCTACATATATGACATAAATTTGTTGCTAACATAAAACTTGGTAGACTACTTACAGGAATTAAGACTCCTAAAACTGGCAATTCGTTGACCTAAAACATACTGTTACAAAGCGTTCAAAGCAGAGCACAGCGTACCTCTGCGGGAACACACACTTACTACATAGGACAGGACACCAGATGGTGCAGAGAGGAAAGCAGCACCTTTAAGAGTACATGGATCACCTTATCAATAGGAAATGTTAAAGAAAGAATCACAGAACTCTGGAACTAAGGGCTAGGAATGTAGCTCAGCTGGTCCAGTGCTTGCACAGAGCACTGGGTTCAACTCCCAGAGCAGTGTGAGCCAGACGTGATGGTTTATATCTGTAATTCCATCACGAGGGAGATGAAGATCAGAGAATAAAAATGTTAAGGTCATCCTTGGCTACAGAGTGAGTTTGAGACCAACCTAAGTTACAATAGTTCCTGACCTCCACCCCACCCCCCAGAAAGGCAAGCAAACCAATAAGTACTAGAAACCTATATTAAATTGGGTTTCCTTGTTTGATTCTTGAGACAAGGTCTGGCTGTGCAGCCCTGACTGGCCTGGAACTCACTGCGTAGATCAGGCTGGCCTCGAAATCATAGAGATCTGCTTGCCTCTCCGGTGCTGTAATTAATGGTGATGTGCCACCATGCCTGGAAAACTAGCTTTTTATTGGTGAAAATTCTGAAATCCATTGTCATGTATTACAGCATAAGCAAAGGAGTAAGCAGAGCAACGCTGGGAAGTCACGGCTTGTGCTGTGTGACAACATAAGCTAGGGAAGGAGAGGAAGCTCTAGGTGCTGATGTGGAACTAGAGGTATTACCCAACTTAAGAACTGTCCACATTGGGCTGGAGAGATGGCTCAGTGGTTAAGAGCACTGTCTGCTCTTCCAAAGATTCAACTCCCAGCACCCACATGGCAGTTCACAACTGTCCGTAACTCCAGTTCCAGGTGGTCTGACACCCTTACACCAATGCACATAAAGTAAAATTAAATGGAAAAAAGAAAGAAAGAAAGAAAAAAAAAACCTGCCCACCAACACTGGGAGAACTCCACTTAGCAAAGGTACACCTGAGCCTATCCCAGCTAATTCAGAAGAGTCAGGTACCCTCAGGAGACTGGCTGACCCTGGCTAGGACAAATACAAGAATCTGTGAACAACGCTGCACCTAAAAATAATAAAGTGCTTAAGGAATGGTTTTTGTATGAGGTTAAAAAGCACAGACTACTGAACTTAGATTCCTTCTAATCACCCCTGATGCAAAACTAAAAACACTTTTCTCCACGAATACCAAAACCTTATGTGCCACTGTGCAGCTGCGCTTGGTTACCCCACACAAACCGCTGAGCACCTCAAGAGAACATGCAGGCAACACAGCATTCCCAACTACCTACAAAGCACTGTCATCCAACTCCACACCCAGCTGCTGACCCAGGAATCGGAAATCCCAACCACACGCCACCAGAGCCTTGCACGTGACTGCACAACCCATTCACTCTGAAGATGAGTAAGGGGAAGCCACAGAAGTCAAATGACTGGCGCACACACACATGCCAACACAGCAGGAGCGCTACAGGGACAGCCAGGGCTCCCCAGCTTTGTTATATATGCTCTCTCTCTCTCTCTCTCACACACACACACACACACACACACACACACACACACACACACACGAGGACGACTGTAAATGTTGAAGAAGCACATAGCCTGAAGGTAGAATTTAAGATAGTTTCAGAAAAAAAATTAATAGGTTTTCATATAGGTCAATATTACTTCTAAATTAAGGTAGACAGCTTTCTCTGGAGTAACAAACCTTACCATACTTTCTGAATCACCAGTCATATTCTCAATAGGATGCAAATTAGCTGGCTATAAAGAACCAACGTATACCCACCAAAAAGACACAGATTTTCCAAAATTTTTAGGGAAAATGGCTCAGAATCACTCTTTAATTTTTTCCTATGTGATTCAACTTCAACTGTTGGACACATGTGACCAAGTACAAACATGTTCTTTTCATGCTAAAACTGAAAGATAACAACGGCTGTATGATAAGAACCTGTCTATCCCCTCAGCAGTCCCACAAACCCACGAACACCTGCAGAACACCGTGGGTAAACACCAGTAAGCAGAGAGCCAGCAGACGTGGCACTTGCCCTGCGGTTCTCACATTCTGGTAAACGCAGACATAAATTAACCATCATGACAACTGGCAATATGCTATTAGGGACACAAAAGGAAGAGAAAGAAAGGGAACAGAAACGACCCAATTCACGTGAGCCAGGCAAGCCCTCTTGAGGACATTTACGTCAATGTGTGTAGGGCTGACTTCAGGCTGGAGAAGCAGGATGGAGAAAGGCAGGCAAGGCGGGCAGATCAGAGCCCCAGGCCTTCAGGTGTGCTTTCCAATGCAGATGGGTACTAGGCAAGAGTCAACGATACACACCTTTAATCCCTGCACCGGAGGCAGAGGTTCAATGAGTGAGGCCAGCCTGGTCTACATAGCAAGTTCCAGGTCATCCAAGGCCATGTAGCTTCACAGTGAGATCCTGTCTCAAAAAAAACAAAGAGTGAGCTGACTGTATTTCCATGTCAGCCTTGTCCAGAGGGACACAGCACAGGCACAGGTCAGCCAGGAGGCTGCTGTCATCCTAGAGAGCAAGGGGGATGGGCAGCCAAGGCAGGGTTGTGAAAGGTAAGAGGAATCAAAAATGTTTGAAGAGGCTGGGAATATAGTTCAGAGACAGAACATGTGTTTATCGAGTGTGAGGCACTATGCACAATATCACAGCACAAGCACAGTAGCTAACTTTACACGTCTGAGGCAATAGGATTGTCCTGAATTCTAGGCCAACCTGGGCTACACAGTTAAAAATTGCAGGCCCTGCCTCCAAAAGGGGTGGGTGAGGTGGAGCTGAGATTTAAGACAGTTGTCACTTTAATAATAAAATAAAACACAATTTTGAATAATGAGCAGGCTGAAATTTAGCAATTAAAATTTTCTGCAATCTAATCATACTTGAATTTCTAAAATATCATGGCCACTGAAGACCTGGAGTTCATCCATAAACAAATATCATTATATTTTAGTTCCCTATTAGTATATCAAAAGTTATCTGGGTGTGGTGGCTCAGTCCTTTAACCCCAGCACTCAAGAGGCAAAGGCCAGTTGATCTTAGCTGGAGGCCAGCCTGGCCTACAGAGTGAGTTCCAAGTCAGCCAGGGTTACACAGGGAAACCCTGTCTCGAGAAAAACAAAACAAACAACAAGACACTAGCGTGTGCGTGTTTGTGTGTATGTGTGTGTGTACCTGTGCCTAAACATGGCACAGAGCCATGTGTGGCAGTCTGCAGACAACCTTTGGGAGTCTGTTCTCGTTCTCTACAATATAGGCTGTGAGACTCTCTTCACCTGTTCACCTGTAGAGCCTTGCTGATCTGTCCCAGGTACTTTTTCTACCTCCCTTTAGACACAAGTTGGCCACTTATTTTCACTTAACTCTCTCTCTCTCCCTCTGAGACAGGGTCTCAATGTGTAGCCTTGGCTGACCCAGAGTTGAGTATGTAGACCAGGCTGCTGGGCGCTGTGCCCCACCACACCCAGCTCCACTTAACTGTTTCTGACTAAGGCTCTATCAGAACAGAACAGAACCTGAGTAGCAATGCACATCTCTAATCCTAGAACCAGAAAGAAGGGGCCAGAAGGCGACTACAGTGAAACCCTGACTCAGAAGAAGGAAGAAAACCTCAGAAGAAAGAAGAAAATGGAGGGAAAAAAGGGAAGCAGAAGAAAAGAGAGTGGAGAAAAGAAAGAGGAGAATATGAATTGTTTAAGCTGTCAAAACTATCTAGGCTGGCTTGGGGAGTAGAGCTCAGTGGTGTAACACTTGCCTAGAACATGCAAATCTCTGGATTCAATACCCAGCATGAAGGGGGTAAAGGAAAACAAGCAAACCCACACATACATTTTTAGCTGTTTAACTTTTTTACTATGTATATTACCAAGAAGTAAACCTTCTGTAACTTTCCAGTTATACATTTTATTATACTTATGGGTAAAGGACTAAGTTTTTATTCTGCTTTTGAGTAAGAGGTCTCACTATGCTATCCAGACTAGCCGGAAATCACTATTATTCAGCCTCCAAAGTGCCTAAGTTCTCTAGAGATAAACAGAATGAAATAAGCACGAACTAAAGAACATCACATCAACCATAAAGCTAACTAATGGTCAATTTTCCACCAATAATTAACTCTATATATGTCAGACAATAGTCTAAATGTCTCATCCAAACCACATCGCAAATGAAATGTACAGAAATTAAAAAATATTCTTGCACAGTTATATTATCGATATAAAGAAGCCCTCCTCAGTTTCCTAAATCACTTAAGGAAGACTAAACAGTTAACAAATGACCAACAATCAGTTGGAAAGAGAAGAAACTCAATTCAAGAATACATTTACGGAAAGTTACCTGTGTCCCTGCCAAGGCCAGCTAATGGAGAAGGAATAGTTTCTCCAACAGACAGTTTTGGGGAAACTGGATATCTACATAAGAAGGCAGATTCACTGTCTCATTTCATTCAAAAACATTAAAGACCTAATGTGAAGAAGCCCCTAAAGTTCAAGCACAATAAGAAGACAGACAGTCCATTCAAATCTGGGTAAAAGGACTGCAAATGGCCCATAAACATCAGTGAGCATCACTAGCCACAGTGTCGACACCATCCACGTGCTGTCTGAACAGTTGCCGCCTCTAGATATTTCATGGAAATAGAATCATGCAAAAACGACACATGGAAATCATGCAGAACTATGAATGCTAATCAGACAATAACTTTCTCTGACAGCTGAAGAAATTTTCCATAGTCTGTTCAAAAATTCTGGTCATAAACCTAGGGCAACTATAAATATCTACATTTCACATTTTATCAAAGTCAATCATTTTCTGGACTTCAAAATATAGATTTTAATACCCTCATATACAACATCATTGGGTTCTCACAACTGCAGGAGCTAGATAAATGCAACTTCCATTTTTACAAATTTAGAAAGTACCAGAAGGCTAAGTGGCTGACCAGAAGCTTTCACCACACATGAAGCCTCAGAACCAAGACTCTAAACCATTTTGCCTACAGTCACCATGCTGCCAGGAGACATCAAGGTGACCTGCATGCATCTCAAAAAAGCAAAGGAACTTGGTGGAAATTAACATGACTCCACCAGGAAAGTATGTTCTACGCCACCTTAATTTCCATGCAGCATAAATCATCATCTTCCCACCCTAACAACCTACTGCCTTCCCCATCACCCAGGGAGAGTCTGAGAGCCTTCCAGGTTCTTCTGCTTCTACCATGTTCCATTTCTGAAGTACCAACTTGGCTTTCTACTCTTACTGCTCTAGCTCAAATCTTCATCATCTCTTTCCAAAGAGCTGAAATACTCCTAAATGGTTTATCAGCTCAAAGGCAACTAATACGTGAAGATAGTGTAAATGCCAACTAGTGTCTTTGTCCAACTACATTTTGTAGAAGACGGATATCTACTCATTTGTTTTGTTTTTGAGACAAGGTCTTGCTGGTAGCCCTGGTTGGTCTGGTACTCACTATGTAGCCCAGGTTGGCCTCAAACTCACAAATAATTCTTCTACCTCAGCCTCCCAAGTGCTGGGATCACAGGCACAGCAGAAGACAAGTACTTTCTGTAAAGTCGTATATCTCTCTAAAAAGAGTAATCTGCTTATCCATTTTCCAGTTTACATTCCTCACATGCGCTCTACTGCCTGTCCAACCTATAGACACAAACAATATTGTGGCACTCAGTAAACATGCCTTTCTAGCCTGTCTCACTCCCCACCACTCCCACACACATCCTATGCTCCGGGCACAGTCAACACCCACCACAAGGCAGACAAACAGGTTTAACCTCACATGCCAAGTCCAAATAATTGTAGTGGCTGCCTGAAGCATCCTGTTGAGAACTCAAGAGGTTGCTTATAAACTTAGCAGCAAAGAAGTCATGACCGATTAGTAAGCAGCATTTGCTTCCAGCCTGGGAAATGGGTGGCCTGACAAACGTCACACTTAGTGTCTACACATGCAGTGCCTTGTACCTGAGATACTACATGACCTCCTTCCACATTTCTAAACCTTCCTAAGTACGTGCTTCTGTCTGTGTGGACACCATTCACTCCACTGCTCTCCTTCAGGATTTCAGAACGTAGTCTCCTAGGTGAAGGTGACTGTTGGTTGTTCTGAGGCAAGGGCAGCCACGCTCTTTCTGGGCTCACGGTTTCTGTACTCCGTAGCCTTCTGAGATTCCTCAGCCATAGGACAGGCGGTAGCCTATGCACCTGTGAGCTTCGACATGAACATGTCCTCTGCTTCTCTGTGCACCTTCAGCATCTAGCACAATCCACTTACAAGACACGGAAATATACACCAGTGAAAAGTGCAAGTGAAACGGTTAACAGGAATCCCTCTAACAGCATTTGGGTTTTCAATGAAAACTAAAAAGCCCAACAGGCCAGACAGCCCGTGAGCTAGGCTGATGACACCCTGCCATCACTTGCCAACTGTACCCACCGTTACCTCTCAGAGACACAACATACTGAGAAAGCCTACTGAGCGTAGCAGAGAAAGTGGGAAATATGAGAAGACAAAAGCGCTAATTAAAAAAAAAAAAAGCATTAACACAAGCAGTGTGAAAACATCTAAGATTCAAAGTTTTCAAAAACTAAATAGTTGTTTGTTTGTTTGTTTGTTTACTGTAATCCCTCCACACACCACTAACAAAAATATGGACATGTTAATTTCAGTGAACAAATAAAACTACATGAAATGTGAAGTGATGTTTCAATACATTCTGAAACATCAAATATCTATATCACCTTATTTCTGGGTTTGTTTTGGTTTTGTAGACAGGATTTCACTATATGGCTCTGTCTAGCTGGAACTCCCTATATGAACTAGGGTGACCTCAAATTCAGAGATCAACCTGCCTCTGCCTCTGAAATGCTTTTTTATTTTTTTCTCCAATTCTGATTTCTTCAGATTTTCCAACACTATCCTTTTTCTGTGCCAGGATTTAACCTAAGATATCACCTATCACTTATCTGTCATGTCTCCCTAGTCTCTTCATAACTTTTTTTTGTTGTGGTTAGGATTTTTTTTTAAAGATTTATTTATTTATTATGTATACAATGTTCAGTCTTCATGTACACCTGCAGGCCAGAAGCGGACACCAATCTCATTGTAGATAGTTCTGAGCCATCATGTGGTTGCTGGGAAATTGAACTCAGGACCTCTCGAACAGACAGAGTGCTCTTAACCTCTGAGCCATCTCTCCAGCCCTTGATTTGAGTTTTGTTTTGTTGAGACAGGGTTTCTTTGTGTAGCCTTGGCTGTCCTGGACTCGTTTTGTAGACCAAGCTGTCCTTGAACTCACAAAGATCCACCTGCCTCTGCCTCCCTGAGTACAGGGATTACAAGTGTGCACCATGATGCCTGGCTGCCTCTTCATAACCTAGACACTTCCTTTTTGGTTGAGACAGTGTCTTACTATATAGTCCTCACTAGCCTGAAAGTCAGTAAGTAGACCAGGCTGGCCTCCAACTCACAGAGATCTGCCTGCCTCTACCTCCAAAATGCTGGGATTAAAGACACGTGACACCACTGCGACTTTAAAAATTTTTATTATAGTGTGTGTACATCTATCAAATGAGTCTTTTTTTTTTTTTTTGGAGGGGTGTGGGGGGAGTGGTTTGTGTGCCACAGCATTCTAGGAGTTCAGATGACAACTTTTTGGAGTTGATTCTCTCTGCCTCCGCGTGGGTTCTAGGGACCAAATTCAAATCCTTAGGTTTGCAAGTACATTTACCCACTGAGCCATCTCACCATCCCTAATTTCATTTACTATTTTGAAATATATAGTATTAATAAGTATAATCATCTAAACATCTCAGAATGGTTTTAATTTTAAAAGTCTGTGAGGTGGCTAAAGAGATGATGGCTTAGTGGTTAAGTGCACTAGCTCAGAATACCTGAGTTCGATTCCCAGCAACCACTTGGTGATTCACAACCACATGTATCTACTGTTCCAGGAAATCCAATGCTGTCTTCTGGTCTCCATGGGTACTACTACATGTGGTGCACAGACGTATATGCAGACAAAACACCCACACATATAAAATAAAAATAAATAACTCTTAGAAAAGTTTGTGAGGTACAATCACTTTAGAAAACTTTAACTAAAACGCACTGTCTACTCTAACGTTGAACACACAAATAATGAGCAACTGCACTTTTAGGCATTATTACTCAACATAAATGCTGCATCTGTTCATCAAAAGACATGTTCAATAGCAGCATTATTCATGACAATGGGTATCTGAACCCCAAATGTCAATGTAGAATAGAATGACTCAACAGCATACTCATACAAAGGAATGTGACTCTCACATATGAACCACCTACAACTATTTGCAACAAACTGAATTGACGTGACAAAGTCCAGAAAGAAAAGTCAGTCAAGAAAACATATTCTGTCTGAATCTCTCCATGAGAGACAGAAGGCAATACACTCAACCATCCGGAGTCCTGACAATGCTGACTGCAAGTGCACAGGTCAGACCTTTCCAGACCGTAGACTTGGTCTGTTCTGACTTCCGAGTCCGGGTTGCACAAGGGGGTTCACATGGTTAGTACTTTCCTGTAGATTACATTTTAATTAGAATTTGCCTTAAAATCAGGACAAGAGCTGAGGATGTAATTCAGTTGGTAGAGGGGCTGCTTAACATATTCAAAAGCCCGAGACTTGATCCCCAGCACTGCATAATCCAAGCACTCAGGGAGAAAGACCAGAAGTTCAAGGTCAACAACAAGGACACCAATGGACTGCTAACCTGGAAAGGGGAAAGCTCTCTGGGCCTCAACCCTAAGCGGAGAACAACAGGCCACCGGGGAGTGCTATGAAGAGCAAGAGAAATGGTCTTCCCCAGAGAAGAGTGCCCCAACTGGTTAGCCAGTGCCCAGGGGTCAGCCCTAAGATCACATACACTAAACAGAGTGACATTAAACAGAGTGAGCAGGCTGTATTTATGTATTTGGGAATATGTGTGTATGTAAGAATAAAGAGAAGAGACCATGAATTTGAGAAAGTGCAAGTGGAGTGCCTGGAAGGGATCAGAGTGAGGAACAGAAAGAGGAGATGATGTAATTATACTATACTTTCAGATTTTTAAAAATTATTAAAAAATAAAGATGTTCAATTCAATGTCAAGTTCACCATCAGCTACATAGTGAATTCAAGGCCAGCCTGGGATAAGTGAGACCCTGCCTCAAAAGGGTGGGGAAAAAGACAACAAAATTAAAAATATAGGTATTTTCACATTAAAAACTGAGTGATATCAACAGTGACATATAGAATACAAAAAATAAATAAATAAAATAAAAGAAGCTTTTCAAGCAAGAGAAAAATGCCCCCACAGAAAGTATACAGTACCACAAAAAAACATATAAAACAGCCTTGTGCACACATGAGGTACACACCAGTGAAAACAGCCAATCACAAATGGGAAGTATTCACAAAACCACGAAACAGCAAACCCTGGCATCCTTGTTAAACACACAGAGACTGATTCCCCTTCTTATACCCAAACAATAGAACTACTTCAGGACATTTATATCATATTAGGTATGTCTTTAAACCTAGAGATGATTTCAAGCATATGCGGGGAAAGGGATATACACAGAGATTATTATATGCAATACATAACCATCTTATCAAAGGGACTTGAGCATTTTGTAGGTTTGGTACCTGGCAAGGTAAAGATGGGAAACCTGGAACCAATCCCTTGTTCATATCTAGGAAAAACTGTAGTAATGTCTTAGACACAGTATGGAGATACTCTGATCACATATGCAAAATCCAGATACCACACACACACACACACACACACACACACACACAGTGTACTGGCTAGTTTTATGTCAACCTGACATAAAATAGAATTATCTGAAAGAAAGGATCCATAACTGAGAAATGCCTTCCTAAGATGTGGCTACAAAGCATTTTCTTCATCCCTACATGGCCTCTGCATCAGCTTCTGCCTCCAGGTTTTTACCCTGTTTGAGTTCGTGTTCTGACTTCCTTCAGTGAAGAACAGCAACATAAAAGTGTAAAAGCTAAATAAATCCTCTTGGCTAAATAAATCCTCTTGTGTCCAACTTGCTTTATTGTCATGGTGTTTTGATGCAGCAACATAAACCTTAACTAAGACACACACACACAAATACATATGGACACATATATTAAAAAATGCCAAGAATACAGAAGTATTTGAAGAGTTAAGAGGACTAGTGGAAGGGGGCACAGGAGAATAATGGCTTCCAAATATAAGCAAAATATGATATATATAATATATATGAAAAATCATATATATAAAACTCATTATTTTGTATGTTAAAAAATAATTTAAGGGCTGGAGATATGACTCAGAGGTTAAGAGCACTGGCTGCTCTTCCAGAGGTCCTCAGTTCAATTCCCAGCAACTACATGATGGCTCATAACCATCTATAATGACATCTGGTGCCTTCCTCTGGCCTGCAGGTGTACATGCAGACAGAACATTGTGTACATAATAAATAAATAAATCTTTTTTAAAAAGTTTAAAAGCCAGATACAGTGGCACACACCTGTAAGCCCAGCACTCAGGGAGGCTGAGGCAGGCAGGTCTCTTTGAGTTCAAGGCCAGCCTGGTCTACAAAGCAAGTCCAGGACAGCCAAGGCTACACAGAGGAACCCTGTCTCGAAAACAATAATAATAATTTAAAAGAAGGAAAAAAATAGTTTTGCTATTTTAGATCTCCTGGAAGAATCAAGGTGATATTATATAGATCAATCTAGATAAATATAAAATTATATAAAAATACTATCTGTACAAGTAAAAAAATGTCTTCCGATATTTTAAAACATGAACTAAAGTGTACAATTAATATAGAAGAGGTAGACAACTAGCAAACAATAGTTTATAAAGCCTAAATTTCAGTAATCAGACTAAATATAAACAAACCTGAACTGAAATTAAAGATTAAGGGTGCTGGGTATGGTGAAGCATGCCTTTAGTCCTAGTACTCAGGGAGGCAGAGGATGGATCGTTTTGAGTTCGAGGCCAGCCTTGTCTACGAATTGAGTCTAGGACAGTCAAGGCTACACAGAGAAACCCTGTCTCAAAAAAATAAGTAAAGATTGAGGGTTTGGAGATGCCAGAGTACTTAGTGGTAGAGTGAATGCCCAGCATACACAATGCCCTGGGTATGACTCATTACAATACAAAAGTATAATTATATTTATTTTATGTATCATTTCTAAACAATCATATAGAAAGGCAAGAATAACTTCTGGTGAGAGAAAAAAACAAACAACCCTTGGTAAACACTGCCTTAACCAACCAGCACTAACTTCAACGTTACACTGGATTTGTGTGCCGGATACGGTGTAATGAAACAAGACCTTCACCACTGTGGTGTTCTCCACACCTACAGCCCTAGTCTAGTCATGAAAGCATAATTATGGCAAAGCCAAGCTTGTGAAAAACTCTCACACGTCAGAAGAGACTGGGAACATGGTATGGAAGTACAAGGTGCATTTCCTGTTCGAAACTGGTGTCCTTTTCTCTCTTTGTCCATTAAGTAGCCCTAGCTGACTGGAATTTGTTATGTAGATAGGTGGCCTTGAACTAGAGCTCCACCTGCCTCAGCCTCCAGCTGGATTAAAGGTGTGTACCATCATACCCAGCCCAAGACACAGAGCTTTAATGGCGCTGCTATAGAAAACAGATGGAACTGTCTCTATTTTACAGGCTGTGATGCAGGGAAGATGCTTCCGACTTAACAAAGACAGTGTGACTGACTGGCTGCCTCTGTGTTCTATTTTCTCTGTATGTGCCCTCTCAACCTCTCTCAAACTCACTATGCAGCCCAGGCTGTTTGTGAACCTTTGGCAATCCTCCTGTCTCAGCCTCCTGAATGCTGTGATTTCAGACATGAGTCAACATGCATGCAGAATAAGAGTAGGCTATCAACATACATTGGTAAATGAGTGTAGGTTTTTTTTCTTCTGTTCAGAAAAACTCTTAGCTTACCATTTTCTGAGAGTCCAAACTTAAGTATCAATATCTGAATGTGATAAAACTATTTCCCTTTGCACAGACAGAAACACAGAAAACTAAAAGGTATCATTCTCCAAGTTCTCAGAATGCTGTGGCTACTTACAGCTAATCCAAAACAGTATTTGAGGAGTAAACTGAAATTGAAAGTGACAGCAATTTTATCTAACTAGATTTCACTTTGCAATTGAGCACTTGAACATGTGATTAAACCTTCCCAGGTGCCTGGAAAGAAACTAGGTAAGTATTAACTTCGTGATAAATTCACCACTTAAGTTTACATTTTTTTCCTTCTTACAACTATTTATGTTTAAACTGCACTGGAAACCAGAAAGTTGCCTGTATATAATATAAACTCAAGATGTTTGCTAAATTGAACTAATCTGACACATCCAACAAAGCTGACTGCTACTTATTCTTGTAATCAATGATGTGTTTTGGCAGTCCGTAATTCCACCTCTGACTCCCAGACTTGTACGCTGGACTCAGACACATATACTCTTACACATAAAGCTGATCGTGATCAGGCTGCGAACACTCAAGAAACATAGCAAGAATGGACTAGAATACTCTGAAGCCCGTTTTTCCTCTGTCCACCTTTTTCACAAACACTGTTTCTCTTTAAACCAAACAGGCCCTGTTCCAAGACCACTCTCCTCACATTAGCATGAACCTTGCTGAGAAGCCTGATCACATCCTCCTTTCACAGCCCAAACAAAGCCTGAATGTTCCCTATACCAAAAACCATCCTCAAGGGATCCCCTCATTACTATGCACACAAGCCTGCATTGTTCCTCCCAGGAAAATCTATCTTGCTACCACCCTTCAGGTTATTTAAAAGCAAGATGGGGCCATAATTTTTTTGATGTTCTTTATACATCTAAAACTAAAGGTATATCAAAATTTTGGAACCAAAGTTGAAATAAGTGACTGCTGTCCAGTGGGTATTTAAGTCCTGAAAGGCTGACGGGGAGTCTCATCTCTAATATGACTCTATAAACATTTCTTTGTTGCATCTCAGACAGGTAAACATTTTAACCTCATAAAGAACTATACTAGACTTAGCTCTGTTTCATTTTTGGAGCAACTTGGCAAAATAAAATTTTGTTTATTGTTGGGCATTGTCTCTACACATACAAATGGACCTAAATAAATAAATAGCAACTACAAAGGCAAAGGAAAAAAAAAAAAAAAAAAGAAAGCTTTTTTTTTTTTTTTGGCCTTTTTAACCAACTCATACAAACCAACTGCTTATATTTCAGTGAGGTAAATACACAGAAAACTTACTGGAATACTGGGGTAAGATTGGGTTTTTGTTGTTTACCAGGTTTTTGTTGTTTACACGGTCACACCACAAGAAAACTCATAAGTAGGACAGGAAATACTATTCTCTACTATTCTCTGTCCTAAACTAAATCAGAAAAGCATGTGAAGTGCTCTTTCTCATGAGATTCAATAAAGTTAATGCTGGTAGGCAAGACCAATGGCATTCAGTTCATTCAGCTCAACAGCAACATGAACAGTAGCAGGTGAAGGATTCAGATTTAAGAATAACTGCCACAATCCAGGTTATCACCCATCGTCTGCTAATGACAGTTCTAATCCAGGACTACTTTGCATATTATAGTTGACAATGTCTAAAAATTTTTTAATTATAATTTTTTCTTAAATTTATCTATTTTATGTCTATGAATGTTTTGCTGGCATACACACATACATACATACACACCATGTGTGTCTGGAGGCCCTGGAGGTCAGAAGAGGGCATCAGAACCCCTAAAACTGGAATTTTTTGAGGGCTGTTACTCCCCATGTAGGTGCTGAGAATAAAATCCAGGTTCTTTGCAAGAACAAGTACTCTAAACCATTGAGTCATTTCTCCAGTCCCCAGTCCAAAGATTGCCTAGCATCTAAAGATCTTTGATTGCCAAGGATCATGGCACACGCCTTTAATCCCGGCACTTGAGAAACAGAGTTCCAGGACAACCACAGCTACACAGAGACCAGATAGATAGATAGATAGATAGATAGATAGATAATCTTTCATTAGCATACTAGAGAGCAGTAGTTATTGCAGCAGTGGTAGAGTCCTGAGATACTACAAAGAGGATGTGGCACTCATGATAGCCCCACACAGGGAATTATCTGGCCCAAAATGTCAATGGTGTTGGGATTAAGCAACATCTGTCCCAATTTTGGTGAATAGTGAAAACACCTAGACAAAAGGCATTATAGTGGTGTGAAAAGACAACAAGACTGAGGGAAGAATCAATGTTAGTCATTTTACATATTGCCTTATTCACTGCCCAGATTTAAAAAGAAAAGTGAGAGATACTGGTTCTCAACAGCATGCTGGACAGTGGAGACTGGGGAACTTTCTCGAGGTCATCTAGCTCCAAAGAAATAAAACAAAATCTCTGTCACTTCACAATGCTACAAATCTTAGACCTCAGTCTGAGTCAAATGTGGGGCCAGGGAGCCATGGGACTTAGGGAAGCCTGCCCAGAGAAAAAGTAGGAGCAAGAGTAGGGTTGAGGCGTGTCCAGATCCCGGAAATGTAGTCCTGAGATCAGCAGTAGGATCCCCACACCCTGAATGTCGCAGCAAACGTAGCCCTGCTCCCCCTCCTTTGCTGGCCCCCTGGAGGAGTTGAGGTAACCTGGTAAACTTCCTCTTTCCTTATAAGGTCATGTCCAGCAGCACCTGGAATTTTTCCTCATGCAAATGAGGCATCCCCAGCACACTGGGACCCCCCCTCATGATGTACACTCACTCCTAAAGCACCTGCCCACCCTACAAAGGTTTATATATCCTTTGCTCCCCTCAACTAAACAAGCTGTCTCGCTAAGCTGTTTCCCAGAGAAGTCTGTTTCCCCTCTCAGGATCCACCATGGGTTGCAGGCTACTTTCATTTAATGGGAGATAAGGGGGATGACAGGATGGGGGACAGAGCCTGAATGGCAGTCAAAGAGTTGACTCATGTGGCTTTGAACATGTTACTGGACTTCTCTTAACTTCTACTTGGAAAATAAATGAACTGGGAACAAAGCTCATGGCTGTAATCCCAGCACTTGGGAAGCAGAAGGATTGCCACAAATTGTAGGTCAGCCTGGGCTATTCAAGGTGAGTTACAGGCCACCAACCTGAGCTAAAAAGTGAGGTCTCAAAGTGAGGTATAGTGGCTCAAGACTTTGAGCCCAATGGAAGTAGGCAAATCTCTGTGAGTTCAAGGCCATCCAGGGCTATATAGTGAGACTGTGTATTAAAAAAGAGTAAGAGGTGCACGGAATCTTATGAAAGAAGAGGGAAATAGTAAGATCTGAAGAGGACAGGAACTCCACAAGGAGAGCAACAGAACCAGAAAATTTGAGCACAGGGGTCTTTCCAGAGACTCATACGCCAACCAAGTACCATGCATGGAGATATAACCTAGAACCCCTGCACAGATGTAGCCCATGGCAGTTCAGTGTCCAAGTGGGTTCCATAGTAATGGGAAGAGGGACTGCCTCTGACATAAACTGATTGGCCTGCTCTTTGATCACCTCCCCCTGAGGGGGGAGCAGCCTCACCAGGCCACAGAAGATGGCAATGCGGCCGCCACTCCTGATGAGATCTGACAGACTAAGAGCAGAAGGAAGGAAAGGGGGACCTCCCCTATCAGTGGACTTGGGGAGGGGCATGTGTGAAGGAGAGGGAGGGAAGGTGGGATTAGGAAGGAGGGGTTTATGGAGGGATACAAAGTGAATAAAGTGTAATTAATAAAAAAAAAGAGAAAGAGAAAAAGGAAGGAAGGAAGGAAGGAAGGAAGGAAGGAAGGAAGGAAGGAAGGAAGGCAAGCAATATTTTATTACTGCCCAGCCTGATCCCTCTTGGAGTATACTCAATAAACCTGTTTAATTTCTAAACACACAAACACACACACACACACCAAAATTTAAAGCTAGGCATGATTGTACACATCTGTAATCCCAGCAGTTGGATTTGGGCAACTGTAGGAAAGAAGATCAGAGAAAGTTTAAGGCCAGCCTGTGTTTCATGGGAAGTCTGAGACCTACCCAGGCTATAGAAGACAATGTATTTCCCACAACCAAGGACCTATCCTTAAATATCAGGAGGAAATAAACTAATATAACAACATTTGTAAAAGGACAACCCTGAATATTTTCATTAAAAACTTTTATCATACATTGTACTTTTATTATTTTCTTTCCCCTGCCTTCATCCCTAAATATTTTAACCAGCAGGGCCTGAAATGCTCCAGACTGTATCAACTACTCTGATTAGTTCTCAGTGCATCTGGCAACAGAGATCATGAGTTGGAATAGGAGAAAGAAGATGGTTATAAATCCATTACAAAGTAGAATGTAGAGGCCCAAGCCAGTAATCCTAGCATTTGAGAGGTGAAGGCAGAAGAACCAGGAATTCAGAACAGCTTCAGCTGAAGTATGAGACTTTGTTCCCAAAAATGTAAAAATAAAAGTAAAATAGAGGCTGGTGAGATGGCTCAGTGAGTAAAGAGACAGCCTCACAAACCTGGCAACCCGAGTTTGACCCCCACAACCTGGTTAGAGGTAGGAGGACAGGTGTCACAATGTTGTCCTCTGACCACGCATACTGTGACACCATGCACACAACAGCAAATACAAATTTAAAAATAAGTTTTGAAAAATCCATTACAGTTTTTGGGAAACATCCATTATCCTCTGCAAAGTATATTAATGATGCAAAAGCTCATTCATTTCAACGTTCCAACAACAGTTACAAGAATCACCCCAAAGAATCTATCAGTCTTTGACAAATAGCCAGAACACTTCTGGGATCAGACAACGAGGCCTGTTCTTTCAATACAACCAAAGATTTTTCTGAAGAGAGGTCGCACACACTCTTTCCTCTTGAAACAGTTTGGGACCAACACAAAGCCTCGTTGTTTTGAAAAAAAAAAAAAAATCTTTTCATGGCATCTTATAAATAAGTTACAACTGAAACTGTAATCCACTAAGGCCAAGTCTAAAATCAAG
The DNA here is from genome assembly GCF_030254825.1 of Meriones unguiculatus. Lineage (NCBI taxonomy): Eukaryota > Metazoa > Chordata > Mammalia > Rodentia > Muridae > Meriones > Meriones unguiculatus. The sequence continues at coordinate 21,824,859 of NC_083350.1, read as the reverse complement.
CAACAGATCAAATAAAAAAAAATGTTTGAAGGAAAAAAAAAAAAGAGATTCAAAAGCATCATTTAAAAGTCAGCTTTAAATATTATTCAAGGTACACATATAACAAAACATCACACGGTACTCGGGAAAATAGTTCAAAGACTGAGGTTTTTAATACATCACAAAGGCTGGCTTTAGACAAATTAATAAAACTGTGTTTGCTTTAACTAAAAAAAATGAGAACATTCTGGTAGGACTGATAATTCTGAATGTTTCCCTCAATTTAGAAAAGGATTTTCACGAAATGTCATTTTACAGACTAATCTAATTACATTTTCCACCTTAAGCATTTTGACACTTCCGTCAACTTTCTAAAGGTGAAGGTGGATTGTTTTGCTATGTTTTGAATAGACTTGCTTCTCAAAGAATGAATTAGATAAAACCGGATAGGGGAAACCTATTACCAGTCTTACCATCAATAAAGCATGTGAGTAAGCTCCTGGTTATGTGTCACTGTTTAGGTCATGAAGATTGTGCGCTACTAGCTAAAAGCCATTTCATCTAAACGGCCTGTTTACTTTTCATAAACCTGTCCTTTCCATCACAGCAAATTCTCACACTCGGGACCCGGAGTCATCATTTATTCTATCTCTCCCCCAAACAGCGGAATTCTCGGGGCTCAGTGGCTTCCCGGGCATTCCCAAGGACTACTGGCAAATTCGAAATGCTACGGAGGGGACTGCTCTTTCCCAAAGATGTCATCTTCCCGACAGGGAGCTCACGCGAGCCTCTTCGGAGCCCTCACCCCCGCCCCCAGCGCAGCCACCGGTAAACAGCAGTGGCCGGCGGACACGCACCCAGGCTCCCCGAGCCCGGGGCCCGCGGCCGCACCCGCCCTCCCGCTCCCCCACGGGGCCGTGGAAGGGGGGGGATCACCGGGCCGCGACCTCACCGGGGGCGGGGGGCGGCTCTCCCTCTTCGCCGGCGGCGGGCGCCAGGGTGACGGCGCCGTCTCTCCAGACGCGGATCTGCGCGGCCGAGCGCACGCGACGGTGGGGCTGGCGGCGGGCGGCGGCGCGCAGGGAGCCGCAGCACTGGAAGCACACGGCCCACGCCTGCTCCTCGTTGATGGGCTGGTTGTAGAGCCGCAGGATCTCCTCCAGGCTCAGCGCGTCGCGCGGGCCCCCCGCCGCCCCGAGCTGCGGCCCCTCGCCGCCGGGGCCCGAGGGCTGCGCCATGCGGCCCACGTCGCTACGCGGCCGGCCGGCGCTCCGGTGCCGCGTCTCCTCAGCTCCGGAGCATCCTCTCTGCGAGCCGCCGCCTCCGCATCCTCGGGCCGCCGCCGCCCAGGCCGGCCGCGCGCCGCCGCGGGGACTAGGCGGGGACGCCGCGGCGCTCGGCGCTGGCCAGCACGCCGCCCGCCGGCCGGTAGCGCGGCGATGGCGTCCGCTCGCCCCGCCCCGCCCCTCCTCGCCCCGCCCCGCCCCTCGGCGGGGGTTGAGGGGTGGTCGCGCGGCCCGGCGCTGCGCGAGGCCCCGGGGCGTCGTCCCCTGGGTTGAGTGACGCGCGGCGGAGCGCCGGCCGCGGGCTGGGGGCGTCTCCTCCGGGGTGAGTGACGCGCGGCCGCGGTCGGAGCTGCGGGCTCCGCAGGGTCGGTGCGCGCGGACTCCGCGGTCGTCTGGGCCCTTTGAGCGTCATCTCAGCTCTTCCTGACCACTGGACACGTCCTGCACATTTGCAAAATTGATTTATAGGTATATTTATGTATTCGTTTGTTTTGAAACAGGCTCCCTGCTAACCCAAACTGGCCTTGAACTCGCTGTCCTTCAGCCTTGGCTTCCTGAAAGAGCTGCGAGGCTCGCACCACGGTGTGGGGCTCCTTCTTAGCGTTCTTGTGTCGTGGTACTCTCTCTGCTCACACATTTGAAGAGGACGGCGATCTTGGGCCCGCCTTGCAGTATTCTCCACAAGCCTCGATAAGGGCCTGGGATGTGGTGCAGTGAGCTCAGGGCCCTTCAGATTCAGCCTTCGCCGGGTCTCCAATAACCACACTCACCTTAGTCCAGTTAACCCAGTCTGTCAGGCGAGAAGGAATCCGTGTCAAAATCAAGAGCAATTATCTGTAGTATTGGAAGAACTCTCGGGGCCTCCCTCAACCCATTCGAGTGTGCGATTATACTGATAATTCTTAAAAATGGACATCCATTGGTAGGTGGTTTTAATAGGTAACATTCTGCCCAGGCTAGTCTTCAAAATCCTCAGAGTTGTAGCATCGACTAAGCAAGAATTTCATAATAGGTACCGTCCTACGTAGAGTGTGGGGGACTGCACGCTACGGTTAATCCTATAGTAGAAATCACAAAGGTTTGGTAATGGATAAGAGGTCACCGTGGATAGAGCAGGATTTGAAAAACTGAAAATCATTAAGAGTATGAAACAGAGATGCGGTGGGGGGAATAGCTCCATGGGCACCTTTTGTTTTTATTACAAAAGATATAAAACAAGCCTGTCAAGTAAAATTATTTGATTATGGGCTCCTAATCTGAAAATGTAGGCCAGTGAGATGGCTCAGCAGGTAAAAGGACTTTGCTGGCCTGCCTGACAGCCCATATAGCCGGAGCACAAACCCACTCCGTGCAGCTGGGCTCTGAACCCCGTGTGTATTTGTACATACACAATACAAAAAAAAAAAAAAAAAAAACTGTGAAAGAAAATTAATGCAGTATTTATGTGTGCCAAAGCTCTGAGACAAAGACCTTTCTCATTCCTGTGTGTATGAGACTAATACATCCCGGAATTACTATATTAATTTCTGTATTTTTAAAGTCTGGATTCCGTGTGGCTTTTGAAAATAGAAAAGAGCTTAAAATACTTTGAACAATGCAGAGAAACGGATCCACTTGTATGGACACTACCACCATCTTCTGGCCTTAGCGAGTATTGCTGCCCATTGTGTGTGAACTCTACAAAACCAGTTTTGTCCTCGTCTCGCCCACTCAAAACAAATTGGATTAGTCAGAAAAGGATCCCATGAGCCATAAACTCAATCAGCCAGTAAATAAACACTCAATTAACTGTATCAATGAAGGGATGGAGGAAAGTGGTGGAAGTGAGCAAAAAGTTTGTTAAAATCCAAGTTAGAATTGTATGAATCCCAAGCTGGCTTCTAATTCTCTATGTAACCAAGTAAAAGTCTTGGCTGTGTAGCCATGCTTGATGAATACAGATTCAAACCCAGGGCTTCGAGCATGCCAGGCAATACCTGACGACTTAGCTCTACCCACAGACCCCAGGTTGGACAGCTATAGTTTTTGAAAGCTGATTTGCAACCCTAGGATTGTTTTCATTTTCTGAGTAACGGTTTTTTAAATGTCAACATTTTGAAAGGGAAAATATCATGAACCACTGGAAGGTTCTATACAAAGACAGTTTTGAATTTTAAGCACAAATTCTATGATATATACTGGGAAGTAAATCTTCTATAAGGTAAGTGGAAGCAAGATGACAGCTAGAACATTGTTGATACTCCTATTCTAAATAGAACAAGAGGGAAAAATTCTTTAGTTCATGTCCATTTTCTAGTATGCTTGTTGAGTTGAACACTGGACCCTCTCTGTACAGAGGTTTTCAGTGTATTTTGTGATTCTGATAAGCCTCTCATATCCACCATGGATTCTCTTAAGAGTGACAGCTAGTCACTCAGGGGATGTGCTCCTCATGGAGTCCCTGTAGTCCTGTGCCATTGTGGGCAGCTTCCTGCTTCTCATTTTCACCTCAATCTCAAAGATTCAAATACCTTTATGTTTTGTATATTTCCTTCTACTTACTATCACTGGTGTTTTTTTTAACTCTGTAATGTGGGTGTCTAAAAGTGACATAAAATGTCCAAATGATCCAAACCACCATTTAAGAGATCTTCAAAGTACCAGGAGCCCAGTAAAAGAAAATGGCACATGTAACCCAGGATATGGTTTTAGTTTTCCTTGATTTTTTTACGTTTATTTTCAAAATAGGATCCTTTAGACTTTTTCTCATATTTACTTATCATTTTGTAGAATAAATATACTTCATGCTTGATACTCGGGACACGATGCAGGCTGAGCTGCTCCGAGGCCTTTGGAGAGCGTGGCCTATCTGTGAAGCCCAAGCTTACCCCAGACTCTCCCAGACAAATGCTCCTAAGAGGCACATTCACCTAGAAAAGTACACCAAAAGGGAAAAAAATAGAACAGTGGGTTTTTTCCATGTCGTAACCTCAATTTCCAATGTCAATAATTACATTTTATATATTATAGTGAGCCTGAATACTTTCAACATGCTTTCTTTCTTGAGTTATAAAATGTGAGGGTGATTTTTTTTTTATTATTCTTATCTTACAGGTAGGAAAATACAGCCATAGGGCTGGTAAGTGACAGGGTGGGAGTGGAAACCAGGCCCCCTTACTGGCTCACCTTTCCCTGCTGCTGAGACTCAACCCTCCTCCTGTCAGGTCTAAGAAAATAGGAAGAGCCAACAGGATTGCTTAAACTTGCTATTTTAAAACACTAACTGAAACTCCTAACTGAGGGCATTTCTCTTGATTGGTTTTTGTAAATCAGTTGGCATTTAGGCTTCACAGCAGTCATCGCCCGTAGTCATTGCCTTCCACATGACTGACACAGTCCCATCTCCATAAAACAACCGTGAGTTATCATGCAGGGTAATTCACAATTTAAAACTGCTATCTTGGGCAGGAGGGACAGCTCGGCAGTGAAGAACACTTGCTGCTATTGCAGAGGGCCTGAGTTTCATGACCAGCACCCACACCTCTGGCTGCCACATGCATGTGAGGCCTGTTCACACACACTAACATGTACATATAGTGACACACACAAATACATGCATACACATATAGAGACACAAATACAAGTACTAACTAAATGAGTGTCTCTTCTATACATACTTTAGAAGATAGATGTACCATTTAAAAAAATTTTTTTTCAGACAGACTCACTCTACAGCTCAGGCCAACCTGAAACTATGTAGTTCAAGGTAGCAATTCTCCTTTCTCAGCCTTTGGACTGTTGTGATTACATGTGTGAGCCACCACATCCAACTGCAGACATAGTCTTAAACCTGGCACACCTTTTTAATCCCAGGCAGAGCTAGGCAGATCTCTGTGAGTTTAAGGTCAGTATGGTCTACATTGCTAGCTCCAGAACAGCCAGTGCTACATAGAGAAACCCAGTCTCAAAAAAACAAGTCTTAAAAAAAAAAAAAAAAAAAAGACATGTTCTCAAAATAACTAATGCTGAAAAAAAAAAAAACTGGGGCTGGAGATATGGCTCAAGGGTGAGAGCACTTGTCAAATTTCAGAACATTTACTTAACATAAAAGTAGTGAGGAAAAAGGGAAAAGAAGATGGGAGAAAAAAAAAAAGCAAGAGCGTGGTGGTGCACGATATAAGCCCAGCACTGGGAAGCTGAGGCAGGAGGATCTCACGTTTGAGAGCATTCTGGGCTACAGATCATATCAAGATTCTGTCTTGAGGAGGGGGATATCATGGTGGAGCTCATGTGACACAAGGACACCAAAAACCTCAAAACAAAGTTTTTAAAAATTTTCATAAAACAATAAAGTAGAAAAGGAGGACTAAAAGAAAAAAACAGGGGCTGGAGAGATGGCTCAGAGGTTAAGAGCACTGGCTGAGCTTTCAGAGGTCCTGAGTTCAATTCCCAGCACCCTATAGCTAAAGTTCACAACCATCCCAGCATCCTATAGCCATAGCTCACAACCATCTATAGTGAGATCTGGCGCCCTCTTCTGGTGGGCATATGTACATGCAGACAGAACACTACATACATAATAAACAAATCTTTAAAAAAAACCGAAAAGAACAAAACAGGCACTAGACAAGAAGAAAAAGAAAAATGGCAGACTTAAATCAACTACATCAATAATAACAAGTATAATATATAAGTAATATATAATAAAACAGGATAGAATAATGAATGGGAATATTTTTTCCTGAGGTTACTAGAAATACACAGCTTTCCACATGCTAAGTATGTGTTCTGCCACTGAGCCTTAATGTGAGTATTGTGGTTTTGGTGTTTTCTTCTGAATCCCATCAAGACACACAGACTTTCAACTGGATTTTTAAGATTCAATTATATGTCATCTGTGTAAGACATACTTCAGACTCAAAGATCACTTAAAAGTTTAAGAATGGAAGAAGCTATAATCATGAAAAGCAACATTCCCCAAAGTGACCCACGCACCCCAAGTGGCTCATTAGAACGCCAGCTGACCTTCTCCCCCTACCTGCCCTACCCCACCAGCTGACTTTTAAATACATATATACTAAAAATCTGGTTCTAGAAGTAATATGGAATTTCATGGCACCCAGAATAACCTAAAAGATCTTGGGAAAAAGAGTAAAGTTGTGAGCCCATTTTCCCAAGCTCAGAACTTTACTAGAAAGAGTTATCAAAATGTGTAGTATGTGCTAGGGGCATAGCTGAGTTGGCTGGGTGCTTGTCTGGCATGCATGAGGATCTAGGTTTCATCTCCATTGACTCCATGTAATCGGCTGTGATGGCACACATCTGTAACCCCAGGAGTCAGAGTCAGGAGGATCAAAACCTCAGCCACCCCCAACTGCTGCCAGAGTGAATTTGATGCCAACCTGGCTTACGTGAGATCTTGACTCATAAAAACAAGTATCACAAACTAGGCATCATGGTACATCCTAGCACTTGGGACTACAGCAAGTTCCAGTCTGGTCTACTTGATGGGTCCCAGGCCATCCGGGCCACATAAATAAGTTAGAGAGAGAGAGAGAGAGGTGCTGGCATAATAGGAAGTGAATTGAGACTGAAGAAAAAAAAATAATAACCATAGGTCTACAGTCCAATAGTTTTTCCATGGAAGAGGAAAAAAAAAACCTTTCTAAAACAAATAGTGCCACTGCCATATACAATTGTAACCTCAACCCACACCATATACAATTCGCTGAAAATGTAAGACCTAAATTTGAGACCTGAAAGCATAAAGCTGAGAAGACAACGTAAATCTGTGCAGCTGTGGATTTAGCAGCAGGTTCTTCAGTTGTAACCATGAACCACAAAAGAAAAAACAAGATATACCGCTTTCCATTAACGTTAACGTCTTCTGCACTTCCAAAGACACCCTCAACTGGCCCTGAATGAACATGGTGAACACTGTAGGCAGGCACACACATACATAAAAGTAATTTTTTTAAATATGAAGTCTGTGTTAAAAAACAAACAAACAAACTTCAGCCCCACATGGCAGCTCATGACTGTCTGTAACTCTAGTTCCAGGGGAATGTGACACTCTCACACAGACATGCATGCAAGCAAAATACCAATGCACATAAAAATTATAAAAAGGAATCATTAAAAAAAAAATGAAACTTCAGAACAGGGTGCCGTCTAGTTTATGTATTTGGCTTGTTTGTTTGTTTGTTTGCTTTTCAAAACCTGTTCTGGAACTCTTTGTGAACCAGGTTAGCCTTGAACTCAGAGAACCACCTGCCTCTGCCCTGAGTGCTGGGATTAAAGGTCTGTACCACCACGTTGGTTCCAAGTTTAATTCTTAAAGATAATATATTGCTAGGTATGAGGATGAACACCTATAATTCTAGCATTTAAAAGACTGAGGCAGGAGGATTGCCTCAAGTGTGAGGCCAGCAACAGCTACATAGAAAGACTCTGTCTTAAAAGATCCAAAGGAGACAGGCAGTGGTGGCACACATATCCCAGCACTTGGAAGGTAGAGACAGGCAGATCTCTATGAGTTGGAGGCCAGCCTGGTCTACAGAGTGAGTTCCAGGACAGCCAGGGTCACACAGAGAAACCCTGGCTCAAAAAAACAAAAACAAAAACAAAAAACAAAACAAAAAACAAACCAACATAAAACAAAAGAATCAACAGAACATCCTGTACTGATGGTTGACACTGACAGGATTTGGGTCACCACCTAGGACACTGGTGGTATCCTAGCTTCTGGGCACATCTGTGAAGGACACCGAGAATGAGTCAGCCTCTGGGCATGTCACTGACTGAAAGGTGGCACCATGCCAAGGGCATGGATTCCTCTGCTACTTGACTGTGGGTGGAATGTGATCAGCTGTTTCAAACTCTACCACCATGACCGACTACAACCTACAGCTGGGAACCAAAATAAACCGTTTCTCCCTTAAGTTGCTTTCATCATGGTCCTTTATCACAACAACAGGAAAAGGAACTAAGACACAAAAAAGTATTAGCACAAGAATTCTACTGACCAATGAAGTAATGATAGTAAGTAAAGCATCTTTAAAGAGTATTAATGCCAGACTCTATTAAGTGTATAACAAATTTATTTCAGAATTTATAACAAAAGCCCGCTGAAATACATGTGTTACTACTATACAGGAAGACAGGAGGCCCAACCTAACGACAAAACAGCTTTGATCTGAATACATTCAGCTTCTTTGTACGTGCCTCATAGTTTGCCTCAAACGGTGAAAAGCAATTTTCTGTTGATGGCTTTATGTGTAATTCTGGTAACAGATTCTCATGTGAGCCTTACAAGAGATGAAGATGAAGAAGGAATAATATTTTTAGACTTCTAAAAAAATTGAGTCATAAATATTCACTGTAATTTTTTTTTTTTTTTTTTTTTTTTTGGTTTTAAAGTATCTTTAGGTATTTTTGTTGTTGTTCCATTTTGTTTTGTGGAGGCAGGGTTTCTCTGTGTTGCTCTGGCTGTCCTGGAACTCCCTCTGTAGTCCAGGCTAGCCTAATTATATTTTTAACTTCAAAAAGTAAGTTTTAGGCCAGTGAGAAGGCTCAGCCGGTAAAGGCACTTATTTGCTGGCAAAACTGATGACCTAAGTACAATCTCCAGAACTCACAAAGTGTGAAAGACAGAATCTACTCCTGAGAGTTAGCTTTTTTTCTGCAAAGTCTATGACTCACTCACCCATGCATGCAAACACACACACACACACAACTATATAAAAAAGTCAGACACCCAAAAATAAATAAATAAATAAAATAATTTTATTTGCAACAGTAGGTGATGAAAAGAATAAATAATTTGGATAGTGAACTAGCACACACTTATCTCTTAGGAAAACCAATGGATAAAGCAACTAAGAAACTGCACACAGAGGCAAGAAGCATTAGCTTCTTACAGAAAGTCAAGTTACCTTAGATTTTAATACCTTTGCTCTCTTAAAACTTCTAAAACTTGCTCAATTTAAAAATAAATATAAACTCACATATTTTTCTCAATGGCCTCTTATGATTTTTTTCAATGAGATTAGTCACATGTAGGCTGATGTGGTCTTTTGGATTTTTGAGACAGGGTTTCTTTGTGCATCCCTGGCTGTCCTGGATCTCATTCTGTAGACCAGGCTGGCCTTGAACTCAGAGAGATTCACCTGCCTCTGCCTCCCAAATGCTGCGATTAAAAGCATGCACCACCACAGCCCTGCAGTAGGCTGAGGTTTTTAATCACAACGAAAAATAAAGAATGACCTCTACTGTAACAAGGAAGTGTAATAAATATTTTCTGGTACTCAGTTAATTTTAATGACATCCATAAATGATTCACATACCCAAATATTCATGTGAGATTTGTTATTAATATTCACACTTTTCTGATACCAGATTCATTGTGTTGTGTTTTGGAGACAGGTTCTCCTAGTACAGCCCTGACTGGCCTGGACTTGCTATGTGACCAGGCTGGCCTCTTGTGGGATTGAAAGTGCATGGCACCACACACAGCCTTTTTTCTATTCTTATATTAAAGTCACCACTGGAAAACCTCAAATATCCCTAGTGTCATGAATAAACCACAAAAATGATAATTCAGCAAAATATATTTTCATCTATGTAATAAATAAACTATTAGGTTAATTTCTCATAATTTGTGTAAAATAATCTTTCATTTATGAAAAATAATGACCATTTTGATTTAACTATGGCTTAAAGCATTAGATAAATCTCATTAGTTACTTATTAATATGAAGTAACAGATCTTATATTCACATTTAAACTACTGAGTCCCTCAAAACATTTATCATTATACACTTATTATAAACTAAATTCAATACAATTTTTTTACTCTTAATTTTTAAGTACATACATGATATTTTAAAACATTGCCAGTCAGATGTATACAAAACAATGACATCCAAAGCCAGAGGCTGATTTTAAATTAAGAAACCTTCACACAGCTACTCAGGAATAATTCTTAGAAAATGTCAGTCCTATAATACTGAGCGATATTTACAAGCAAACATGATCCAAACAGCACATGCAGATTCAGGGTAGGTAAACACTCGAACACGAACTGCCAGTCGCACCTGGTCTCCACGACAACAGATTATTTCTTCACAAAAAGGAGACCTATATAAAAAATAAAAACATTTAAGGAGAAAGTCACTGTAGAAGCTCTCATTTTATGTGTTGTCACTCCTAGCAACTATCAGACTAAATGACTTTTTAAACTTTTTTTTTTTTTTTTTTTTTTGAGAGACAGGCTTTCTTTGTGTAGCCTTGGCTGTCCTGGACTCGCTTTGTAGACCAGGCTGGCCTTGAACTCACAGAGATCCACCTGCCTCTGCCTCCCCAAGTACTGGGATTACATGCATATGCTACCCGGATGAGCTGATTTTCTAGATTCTTAATATATAAATGTTTTCAATTTTGAGTTCATAAAATCCTTACCGAAGACAAGTGGCAAATGCACGCCTTGCATTTCTATACACAAAATGTATTGGGAACCCTTTAAATGTGTGACCATCAGGCACCGCCCTCCTTATGGCATCTTGGAATTCTTCATTGCCTGCAGATATGCTTGTTGTTCGCTCAAATTCATATGAAGCCAAAGCTGGTGATAAAAGATAGGAAAGCTGGTCTTCCCAAACAGTAGTGAGGCCAAGGTCCTACAGCAATTAAGAGAACTATATTAATATTGTATTGACCAATTCAATAACAATGTGCTTTTTGTCTCTGAACACAGCCTATATGGGCACAGAATTTGCAATCCTACTGTCTTAGCCTTTGAGTTCTTGGATTATAGGCATGCACCATGATACCTAACTAGCTGCTCATTTCAATGTATGCGAAGATATGGTTTATTTATTTTTTTATTGCTTTGAGAGAGGGTCTCATATAGCCCAGGCTGGTCTCAACTAGGTGTGATGCTGAGTATGTCCTTCAATTTCCTCTCTCCCAAATGCTGGAATTACAGGCATGTGCTACCACACCCAACTCAAGATGTGTGTGACAGAGAATAAGTATGTAGCCCTTGTTAGCCATCAAGGATGAACTCCATTCTGCACAGATTCTCCTGCCTCTGCCTGCTCAATGCTAAGACTGCAGACATATGTCACAACACCTTGCAAGAGAAGATCTGTGTTCATTTTTAGATAGCTTCTCACCATGTAGCCCTGGTGGTCCGGAACTCAGAGATTTGCCTGGTTCTGCCTCCAGACCTAACAAGGTTTTCTCTCTTTCTCTTCCTCCCTCTTCCTCCTCCCTCTCTTCTCTCTCTCTTCCCTCTCCCTCTCTCCTTCCTTCTCTTCCTTTTTTTGAATAATTTATTTAATTTTATTTTATGTGCATTGGTGTAAAGGTATCAGACCACCTGGAACTGCTTACAGACAGTTGTTGGCTGCCATGTGGGTGCTGGGAGTTGAACCTGGGTCCCTTGGAAGAGCAGACAGTGCTCTTAACCACTGAGCCATCTCCCCAGCCCTCCCCCATTTTTTTTTTAAAGACAGAGTCTCTTCTACATGGCCCTAGCTGTTCTGAAACTCACTATGTAGACCAGGCTGGTCTCTAGAAATCTGTCAAGTGCTAAGATTAAATGTGTGGCACCATGCTGAGCTGAAGAATTTTTTCTTTGGCTGTCCTAATTATTCAATTTTCTATTAATTATTGTAGGGATAAACAGAAATAAAAATAACACTTTATTATGCTCTATTTCTCAGAAATATCTAAAACATTCAATCCAATGATTTATCTCGCATGTATAAGGCTCAGAAGTACAAAATAAATACCTATTAGATAGACTACACAGAATCATCCTAATATGGAAGCTATAATGTCAATAAATTTTGAGATTCTATTTTATTTAGATTGTTTGGTAAGGCATGGAGCCCCGAGTTCAATCCCCAGCACTACATAAAATTAGGTGTGAAGGTACATTCTGTAATCTCAGCACAAGATGGAGGCAGGAGGATGAGAAGTTCAATCTCAGTGACATAGAAAGTTTGAGACCAGCCTAGGATTATGATGAGACCCTGACTTGTGCCCTTCCCACTCAAGAACTTTAGCAAGATAATTTGCATAACCTCACCTTCAGTAGAGGGTAAAGTCAATTGAATAAATGAAGCTCAAGTATACCAAAATAGCTACTTTCTAAACAGCACTGTCTTTTACACCGTAAGAGACTGAAAGGTAAACACAGGTCTGGAAAGTTGGCTCAGCAGTTAAGAGCACTGGACCTGGTTCAATTCCTAGCACCACAGGGTGGCTCAGAAAAATCTGTAACTCCAATTCCAAGGATCAGAAGCCCTTTTCTGAACTTTGTGGACATTAGGCATGCAAATAGTACACATACACAAATGCAGGCAAATGCTCATACACATAAAATAATAAATCTAAAAAGCAAAAGGTAAAGACAAATGCTACCTATCAGCTGACAGGAACGTTAACACACATTTCTATGAATGTTCAAAACAATTACAACTTGACTGTAACAAGTGAACTACTTATCTATATACAAACTGAGTAAACACCTTTAGGTACCAATATCAAAAACTTCTTAATATTCTTAAAAATAGTTTTATAATGTTATTACCTATCACTACAGTTTCATGCCATCACATTCAGGGTTTTAGCTGTTGTGTCAGACTCAGAGGTCTATATTTAATACTTTCCCTGTCACAGACATCTCCTTTGCAGGGTTACAGACAGTACTGACCTAGCTAATGACCAGCACTGACACAGATTTCAGCTACATGAGTAAATGAAAAATGATATCCTCATTCTGACTTTTTATTTCCCTTTATACTAACAGGTGCTTACTAGCTATGTAAATTTTCATACATAATATAAGAAAGCCATAGTGAAACTGCAGGACTGTGTTGTGGATATAACCCTGTTTTTGTTTTGGTCCTAGGTGTGAGATGTGGGACTGACTCAGATGGTCACAGCAGCAGACTATTTGCCTCATGTGGTCTCTGAGAGGAGCTCTTTGCAAGCTGTAGATAGTTTGAATCCAAGGAGAGAGAGAATAAATGCCAGAGCCCAGAGAGTGGCACAAAGAGAAAGAACAATGTGCTGCTCCTGGTTGCTGTTGTGAGACAAGAAGTCACAGATCTACTGAAACGAGGACTGGATTAGCTCCAAGGAACTCAATGACCCTAACCAGCAGGAAGCAGCTAAGAAAGAACTGTGCCCCCTCTCCCACTAACCCTTTATCTCTCTCTCTCCTACCTGGTGTTGGGGTATTGGAAGGGATTGGGATGGAGTAGGGAGAAAAAGATAAAAGAAACTTAAAGGATGGTTTTTTTTAAAATACGAAACAGGACTGTGTTAAGAACAAGCTTATAGGATAATAAAATAGTGTCCTCATTTGTAATAGAGCAAAAAGTAAGAACGTTATCAGGCAACATGAGAGAAGGAGAAAACAAGTAGGGGCTTTTGTTTTAAGCAGTATAATTAAGTACTTTCCTCACCAGCACCATGCTAAAAACATACAAATGCTTTATGAGCTGATGAGCAAGAATGCTAGGAACCAAAGCTATCAGTGATTGGGACCCAAAGAATATAACAAATCAATCTGTCTTTGATGACTTCATGGATAAGGGAAGTATACCCAAGAAGGGATTCTAAAAGGGAACAACAGAAGTAAATTAGAAATAAATCTTTCATAGAAATATTGCATTTCAGTCTCTTGTTTGCTGTGAGTTACAAATAACTTGCTCTAAGTCTTCAGTCTCCTATCAGTTTCTTTTGATAAATGACAAGTTTAGGGAGTGTGTGTGTGTATGTGTGGTGTTGGGGACTTATATTCCCAGCTTAAAGTAAGTTCTTTTTTCTTTTTTTTTTTTTTTTTTTTTTTTTGGTTTTTCAAGACAGGGTTTCTCTGTGTAGCCTTTTGGCTTCCCTGAATTGTCGCTTTGTAGACCAGGCTGGCCTCAAACTCATGAACTCAGAAATCCACCAGCCTCTGCTCCCTGAGTGCTAGGATTACACAGAGACCAGATTAAAGGCAAATTCTTAAAATATGTTATATGCAGGACTCATCAGGCATAATGGTGCAATGAAAGGAAGAGGCAGGTGCTCTGAGATACTTTGTAGCTACAAAGTCAGACTCTGTTTCAAAAATCAAAAATAGATAAATAAAATATAAAACAGGTTAATCTCTTAATTAGTGCACTTTGTTTTTCATGCCCTTATGAAGAAAATCTACATGGCCAATAAACAGGACATCTGATCCTATTATTAAAGGAATGCAAATTAAAGCTAGAATGAGGATATAATTTTACATGCACCCATGTGGAATAAAATATACAGGAAGGGGGCTGGAGAGATCACTTAGTGGCTAAGAGTACTTGTGCTTGCAGAAGACCCACTTTCAATTCCTGGGTGTTCACACGGCAGCTTACAACCACCTGCTAACTCCAGTTCCAGGGAATCCAGTTCCCTCTTTGACCTCTGTAGACATGAAGCACATGCCTGGCATACATACATACATGCAGGCAAAAACACTCTCACATAAAATATATAAATCTTAAAAAAAAAAAATACCAGAAACAAGCCTGGGGGGTAAAGAGTTGCAAAAGGAAATTAACAAAGCTGTACTAAATGGATCCATTATCTAAATAAACCGTTTCAGAAGGAGGGAATCTAAACAGCAGCAGTCAACCAGAATCTGACCGTAGAATGTGAACAAGCCCATCATTCTTAGACTGCAGGTGGAAGTCATAACTTTAGTCACTGGAACTGAACAGGAGTTACAGGCTATGAAGCACTGGACATGGGCGCCAGACTCTGAACCTGGGTCCTCTGGAAGAACAAAGTGTTCTCAGCTACTACCCTATCTTTCCAGCCCAGATCTGACAATGTTTAAGACTCACAACTACGTCTCGTCTCATGCCTTCCACCACTATGATCTTCATAAAGGTAGGGACTGTGTTCGCTCTGCTTTGAATAACAGGTGACTACTGGTATTGAACACATTTAAGGAAAAAAAGCTGGGTGGAATAGTTGGCTCATTGGTCACAAGCACTTGTTGCTCTTGCAGAGGACCCAGGTTCAATTCCCAGCACCATGTGGCAGCTTGTAACTCCAGTCCCAGGGGATCCAGAATTCTTTTCTGACCTTCAAGGGTACCAGGCATGCAAATGGTACACACACATACCTACAAGCAAAATAATCATACAGAAATAATTCTAAAAGAAAAATTAAAAAAAATTACACAACAAAAGACAATCTGAAGCTACAACGATTTGTGTCATTACCTTCCTGTGTTCTGACACCAGAAGCCTCAGCTGCATTTCGATTTCATTGCTTGTGACTGAGGCATCAATTGTGGATGCACACAGAGGTGGGAAGGGAGGGAGAGATGTAGTAGCACCTGGAGCACACACAGACTTGATTGCTTCTTCACTCATGGGTTTCCACTTGGATTCATCATTCAAATCAAATATGCAGGTTTCTACTGCATCAGAGGGCTGACAATTTCCGAGGAACATCTGATGATTGAAAACACAACCAATCGTTCGGTAGGGGTACAATGGTTTGGGCTGTTCAGCAAGTGGAGGTCCTTCAGAATTAGTAGGCTTGTGGATGTACCTAAAAGAAATCATAGTTTTACACAATAAGGATTTTTAAACTATAAAGGCAGTTATCTTAGAATAATAATAAAGCTGTAATTACTCGCCAGGACTCATGTTTAGTCTGGGTTTACTTCTGTATTTCCACAATATGATTACTCTGGGTTCATTCACTTGCTCATACCTGTGCATGTCGAGGCCAGAGGTTGACACTGCACTGTTGTCTCTATCACTATCCACGTCTTTAAGATGGGGTCTTTTCCTGAACCCAGAGCTCATAGTTCTGGGTAGACCAGCTGGTCCTGTCTCCCCACCTCAGAGCTCTGGGGTTCACAGGCACACGTCCACCCTCGACTTGTACATGAGTTCTGGAGATCTCAACTCATGCCTGTACAGTGCACTCTCTACTGAACAGCTTCTTAACTGAATTACTCTGCCTTATCTGCACAGTACATCTTTTAAAAACTGGCCTCCTTTGTAGTAAAACTTCTGGAATTTTGGTTTCTTTAAAAAAACAGAGAAATATAAGACTATGTTTTGGTTTTAATCCCAGGTGTGAAGATATGGGGACAACCTTGCAGCAGCTGGCTATGATTTGCTTTGTGCTCTAGAGCAGAGACATGGTTTTTGCCAGATGAAGAGTTTCTGCAATTATGTGGCATTTGAAACTGGGTATTTTTTTTTTCAGAGGGTACATAAATGCCACAGCCTTCATAGACTGGTTGGTGGTCATCCAGGGGTGCTGATTGTACTTTGCTAATAGTTGTACTCAAAGAAGAAACAAGAAAGAAATTAGATTCAGAGATTTCTATTTCTCTCCCCTCTACCCTCCTTTCTCTCCTATCTAGTGAGAGAGGGTAAAATGGGAAGGAGGGGGATAAAGGGTGAGAAAGAGAAGAACCTGCATGGTAGAAACATCCAGTTACACTATTTTTTTAACAATAGAAAATATTCTAAACCGGGTGACAGTGGTACACCATTAATCCCAGCACCTGGGAGGCAGAGGCAGGCGAATTTCTGTAAGTTCGAGGCCAGGCTGGTCTACAAAGCAAGTTCCAGGATAGCCAAGGCTACACAGAGAAACCCTGTCTGGGGGGGGGGGGGGAGGGAAGGAAGAAAGAAAATATTCTATGTCTATGGTGAAGACCAAGACAGTTCATCCAGAGAGCATCCTAATTAAACTAATTTAACTGAATATTATTAGGCATGATTATCCAAAGTGACTCTCAGCCAGAGAGAAACAGAATTTAGGAAAATAAGGAGGCAGCCCATCCCTATCTTTACAACACTGAATGCTTAACCATAAGATGAGGGAAAATCAAGAAAGAATGTCCATGAATAAATAGCAGAGTTAGTGCCACTTCATTTTTCAAACTAAACCATGATTTTCAACTTTCATTTTCAGTCTTAGGAATAATCATCAGAAAATAAGAATGCCAATTACACAAAACTAAAAGTTAATACAATTTTTTTTTAACAAATATCATGAGAGTAAAGAGTGTTTTAGAAGCATATAGTAGTCTCTTAAAGGTCATTTACTTAGCTACAATTAGTA
The DNA here is from genome assembly GCF_030254825.1 of Meriones unguiculatus. NCBI lineage: Eukaryota > Metazoa > Chordata > Mammalia > Rodentia > Muridae > Meriones > Meriones unguiculatus. The sequence continues at coordinate 21,807,478 of NC_083350.1, read as the reverse complement.
AAAAAAAAAAAAAAAAGCCTCTAATAACTAAAATTAGAAACATGTATTTTTGAGTACCATCCAAACAAACAAAAAACAGTTCTGTGAGCTGTCCTCTGACTTACACACACACAAAACAAAAAAAAAACAAATAAATGAAGGCCTTGGGTTTGATCCCCAGCACAATTGTACCTGTGTTTCATCTAATGTTTTAAAACTTTACTATTATTGTGTACATGTATGATATGTATGTGTGAGCACACACACGCTGTGGCATGCAGATGGAAGTCAGAGGACAACTGTTTGGACTCAGCTCTCTCTGCTTGTGCCTACCTGCTGAACCATCTCACTGGCGCTAGACCTGCGTTTACTATCCTTGTAAACTTAGTTGACTAACCTGTGGCCTGTTAAACTCTCCCAAAACATGATGGTCCCATCAGTCCCACAGGTCATAACCCATGCGTGAGGGGCCCCCTTTGCCTTGGTCCCAACACAGACAAAAGCCTCCAGTCCATATCCAAGAAGAAGGCTACACAGCAGGTTAGCGTGATCTTCACAATCACCCTAGAAGGTAAAGGCAAGGAAAATTAGTTCCATTAAATACCTAAATAAAAAATTACAACAAAAAACTTCAAGTTTATTCATTAGGCCAGTGTTAATCTGAAACAAGGAGAAAATATTCTAATGTGAAAACACTTTAAATTACAGGGAAGATGTAAAAGATAAAGGGTATGAATAAGCAAGTTGAAAAGTATTTCAGTAAAAAAATGTTAATAAATGAAAAAGACTCAAATTAAGCAAAAGAGTTCAACAGATGTGTATATAATTTTAAGATAGGAAAAAATGATTAGAAAAACAGTAAAATGATAAAATACTTATTATTAGGATAAATTCTATATTATTTTCCAGACTCTCTTTGATGTATTACTGTTTTTATTTTGTCACATAGGCTCTCACTATGTGACAAAGGCTGACCTCCAATTTGCAGTGATTCTTGCCTCTGGCAGATGTTTGCATTACAGCCATGTCTCCACGCTCATCCCTTATTAAACCAGTTCAACAATTTAAAAACATTATAGAACTGGGGGCTAGGGATATAGTTGAGTTGGTAAAGCGACTGTCTCACATGCACGAAGCCTGTGTTAGGCCTCCAGCACACCAGAAGCAGGCCATGATGGTGCAGTCTATAGTTCCAGTACTCAGGAGGTGGGCCAGAAGTTCAAGTTCATCTCTGGCACACAGTATAGGCCTATATTAGATGTGTACATACAGACATATATTTAAATATAATAAGATTATAGGTTAAAAATGCAAAATGACTGTGAAAATGAAGAATTATACCTTCCTTCCCCACCCCACCTTTTTTTTTTTTTTTTCAGTGTTGTACACCGAACCCAAGTCTGCTCTCCCACTGAGCTATACCCACAACACACTATTTAATAAAAACCTTTAGACCCAGTATGTTTTTGGGGGGTTTTGTGTTGTTTTGGTTATTTGACATAGGGTTTCTCTGTGTAGCCTTGGCTGTCCTGGCTTTGTAGACCAGACTGGCTTCAAACTCACAGCAATCTGCCTGCTGGGAACACAGGTATGTGCCGCCACCATACCTAGCTACCTATTATGCTTTTATCCAGAGATTTTTATCACAAAAACAAAACCCAAAATAAAATTTAAAAGCATTTAATTCACTTATAACATAAAAAAATTTCAATGCAAATCAGATACGGTGGTGCATGCCTTTAGTGCCAGCACTCAGGACACAGAGGCAGGAGGATCTCTATGAGTTCAAGGCCGGTCAAGTCTACAGAGCAAGGTCCAGGACAGACAGGGATATACACAGAAACCCTATCTCAAAAAACCAAACAATAAAAACAAAAAAAGCCCTATGAAGTCACATGGAAAAAGTATTCTTAGCACAATATTAAATTATAAAACAAGATAATTTATATTATCTATAAATTATGGACTCAATTATTAGCTGCATCTTTAATGTTACAATCTTTATTAATACAATACAATAAAACTATTTTAAATAATTCTCAAGGTCCTACTTAAAATGAGCCTTTTCTTTAAGAGACTTGGTGTCCACTCTCCCTTGCTCAGTGAGACCCTGGAGGGCACACACCATGCGGATGCTATGCACTGGATGGCTCTATGTTGGGGCATAACCCCCAAGGACACATGAATAGCTTCAGAAAATGGTAATAGAAAAGCGGGAGCATCAATTTTGCAGAGCAAGCTTTAGGAGACTATAGTCTGGCTGCAGTCTGGACTGTCTCACTGGAGAAAGCCAGCTGAGCACTACACATGCATCAGTATTCCTTTCTTTGGGCTCTTGACTGTGATGTGATGTGAGCAGCTGTTTGAAGCTCTTGACTTCTGTGCTATCGTGGAATGTGACCTTTCTCCCCAACTGGTTTTGTGTCAGAGTATTTTAACACAGTAAGAGAAATAGCACTAAAATGGGTTACTTGCTTTACAAAACTGCTTATTTAAATAAGAATGTGTAAAATGCGTTATTCCTATTGCACTACAAATTTTAGAAGTTTAAATACATAAGCAGAACTTTGAGAAACAAACTTTGCTTTGGATAAATAACGTGTTTTTCGACTATTTTAAAGATACAACATATTTTGGGGGCACGGTTTCTTTGTGTAGCCTTGAGAGTCAAAGAACTAGCTCTGTAGACCAGGCTAGCCTTGAACTCACAGAGAGCACAGAGATCCACCTGCCTTTGCTTCCAATGTGTTGTGTGCTACCACCTCCCAGCCAATGCAACCTATTTTTAAGTACCACCAAGTCCTTTGAGTTTGAAGTGTGGCAAGCAGTCCTGCAGCACGTAATTGTGCTTATAAATGGCTATGGTTTAAGGCTAAGCAGAGTGGGGACCTAACCCTAGGGTTTTTGGCTGTAGTGTATTAGCTTATTAGAATTATTTTTGATACTGGATTTAGTGCCAACAATGAATTTTCATAAATAAGTTGGATTTTGGTTTGTTTTTTTTGTTTTTCAAGATAGGGTCTCTATACATAGCCCTGGCTGTCCTGAAACTCACTATGTAGACCACACTGGCTTTGAATTCACAGCAATCCACACGCGTCTGTCTCCCAAGTGCTAGGATTAAAGGCGTGAATCACCAAGCCTGGCTGTTCTAAGTTGGATTTTTATTTTATTTGATAACTTTCATAAAACCTATTTTACAACAATAATTAGTTTGTGTTAATCATATGGCCACAGTGGCTGGCACAAAATTTATCACTCCTAAAAGGCATAACTTAGTTATACTTTTGTTAATTGCTTAATTTTTATCATTGCTGGGTCACATAGGGACCTAGGCAGAGTATCTTGAACTATCTGGTATGTACTTAAAACAAGCTTCTTTTAATTCACCATGAATTTTAAGGGATTTGACACTAGTTTAGTGAGTTCGTCATGTATAAGTCTACCTCAAGATAATTTCAAAACTAGGACCAAACCTTTCATGTTTATGGGATCTAAGAATCTCTCTAAGAATTGTCAGTGCTTTGCTTTAGCTACTAAGCTGCATGAACTGGGTAAACATTAGTATATAAAATTCACTTGGAGAGATGGCTCAGTGGATAAGAACACTGGCTGCTCTTCCAGAGGCCCCAGGTTCAATTCCCAGCTCCCACATGGCAGTTCACAACTGTCTCTAACTCCAGTTTCAGGGGATCTGACCACCTCATACATAGTCACATAAAATAAAAATTTAAAAAAAATTTTTTTTGACAGGTGTGTGCTGCTACACTGAGCTACATCACAACTAAAAAAAAGAAAGAAAGAAAGAAAAAGAAAAAACTGGGTGGTGGTGCATGACTTTAATCCCAGCACTTGGGAGGCAGAGGCAGGCAGATCTCTGTGAGTTCAAAGCCAGCCTGGTCTACAGAGAGAGTTAAAGGACAGCCATGGCTACACAGAAAAACCTTATCTCAAAAAAAAAAAAACAAAAAACAAAAAACCACCTAAAAAAATAAATATTAAAAAAAATTTCACTTGAGACTTTTTGTGAAGTATAAGTTTTTTATGAGTTGCAGCGGAATTCTTTCCTTTTTTTCTGGATACATATTAAAATTTAAGTCCTAAATTTGGGAACCTTTGTAAGTATGGTGGATAGAAAGCATTCACTGGCTGAGTTTATTGTTTTGGGGGTTTGGCTGTACGCAGTGGCACGTCTTTGGGAGGTAGAAGCAGGCAGATCTCTGTAAGTTTGAGTCCAGCCTGGTCTACAGAGCAAGTTCCAGGCCAGTCAGGACTACATAGGAGACCCTGTCTCAAAAACACCACACACACACACACACACACACTCACGCACACACACACACACACACACACACTCACGCACACACACACACACACACACACACTCACGCACACACACACACACACACACACACACACACCCGTTCCAACTAACAAATCAACCTCTCACTCAGTTTCTTCTATTGCATGAGTTATTCTTTGTGAGTGTACATTCTATTTACACAATACCAGACAGACTTACTACAAAACAGAATGTAAAACTTGTCTTTCCCTGTTTCACTGAAAGGAACAACTAAAAAGCCTTATTTGTTCACTATATTAGCAGCATTGGTAGGGTTTAGAAGATTAAAGTTAAATTATTTTAATCAGAAGTCTAACGCAGGGTTAGAGAAACAGCACAGCAGTTAAGAACCCTGGCTGCCGTTCTAGAGGACCTGGGTTTCCCAGCACCCACAATCCTCAATAACGCCACCTCCAAGGAGTCTAACGGCCACTTCTGGACTCTGTAAGCACGACATGCATGTTATGCAATGACAAACATGCAGGCAAAACACCAATACACATAAAATTAAATACAATTTTCTTATAAAGTTTAATATCAAATTCATAGAAGTTGTTAAATATAATTAATTGTGCTTTAAACTAAATAAAATGCAGCTGGGTGCGTTCATGCATGCCTGTAATCCCAACACTAAGGGAGGCAGAGGCAGGCGGATCTCTGTGAGTTTGAGGCCAGCCTGGTTTACAAAATGAGTCCAGGAAAGCCAAGGCTACAGAGAGAAACCCTGTCTTGAAAAAAAAAAAACAAAACAAAAAGTAAAGAAAATGTGTACCATGTAATCCAAGAATTTCTCTCATAATCATTCTGTTTATACAGTTTTGTTCTTTTTTTGAGATATAGTCTCACTGTGTAGCCTTGACTGGCCTGGAGCTTTCAGTTATCCAAAACCATGAAACCGTGATCTTTTGGCCTTGAAACCATGATCTTTTGAATCAGCCTCCCACGTTCTGGAATTATAGGCATGAGCCAACACATTCAGCTCTATACTTTGTTTCTGAGAAGTATACATGAGTCTCTATCTCAGGAGAGAATAACACGCTATTAAATAAGAAATTCCATACAAAAATAAAGATGCTAAGTTTTAAGTGCTGGTATGTAAACATTGCAGATAATGGTGGGAAGATTTGACTTGCTCAAGTTGATAATATGTATATTTTCAAGGAAACCCTTCCCTAAGGATGCCATGTTGGAAATGGGTCTGAGAGTAAGCACTGCTGTCTGCCGTGTGTGGCACCTTGTTTCTGCAGAGGAACGCCAGCAGCGTGCACCACTGCTCCTGCTTGCCTCCTCCCCCGATAACAGGGGCTCGCTCATAACCGAGGACGCTAACAAACCGAGCCGCCTGCCGTGGAGTATCCAGAAGCCGCCCAGCTCGAAGAGGCCTCACATAGGAACACACTGCTCTATTTATCCCATTCTCATCCTGCAGGAAGAAGGGGAAAACACCGATGAGCTAATCGTCTTAGTGTCACATCTCCTATTGTTCTAGAATATTTCTGGATTCCACTTATCAATGCATGCCTCCTTGCTGGTGGGAGTGTAACCTTGTACAACCACTTTGGAAATCAATCTGGCGCTTTCTCAAGAAATAGTGCTTCCTCAAGATCCAGCTATACCACTACTGGACATATATCGGAAAGACACTCAAGTGTACAGCAAGGGTATCTGCTCAACTATGTTCATAGCAGCTTTATTCACAATAGCCAGAATCTGGAAGCAACCTAGATGTTCCTCAGTGGAGGAATGGATACAGAAAGTGTGGTATATTTACACATAATGGAATGCTACTCAGCTATTAAAAAAAAAAAAGGGAAATCTTGAAATTTGCAGGCAAACAGATGGAATTAGAAAAGATCATAATGAGTGAGGTAGCCCAGAAGCAGAAAGACACACATAGTATATACTCACTTATAAGTGGATATTAGCCATATAATATAGGATAAACATACTAAAATCTATAGTCCTAAAGAAGCTAAACAACAAGGAGCACCCTAGGGAAGATGCTCAATCTCATTCAAAAGGGCAAACAGTATAGACATTGGAAGTAGGAGAAGACAGAAAACAGGAAAAGAGCCTTCCACAGAGGAGCTCTGAAAGACTCTACCCAGTAGGGTATTGAAGCAGTTGCAGAGACTCATAGTCAAACTCTGGGAAGAGTACAGGGAATCTTATGGAAGAGGGGGAAAATAGACCTGAAGAGGACAGGAACTCTATAAGGAGATCAACAGAGTCCAAAAAATCTGGGCCCAGGGGTCTTGGCAGAGACTGATGAATCAACCAATGACCATGCATGGCCAAGGACCTATAACCCCCTGCTCAGATGTGGGTTTTGAGTAAGAGGAGCAGGGGCAGTCACTGGCATGAACTTGGTTGACTGCTCTTTGATCACCTCCCACTGGCAAGGTGGCCTTACTAGGCCACAGAAAAAGAGGATCCAGACAGTCCTGATGAGACTTGATAGGCTATGGTCAGATAGTAGGGAAGGAGGACCTCCCCTCTCAGTGGACTAGGGGAAGGACATGGGGAGGGGTGTAAATGAAAAATGAGGGAGGGGGCTACAGCTGAGATACAAAGTGAATAAACTGTAATAAATAATAAAGAAAAAAATAGACCTGTTCTAAAAAAAAATGGTCAGCAGATAGATAAGGAAAAGGATGTAAATATAAGCTGAAGTACTCTTTCATACCACACAGAACTTTATTGCAGACAAAATATTTTTGACCGATGATTGAAAAAAAATTGTTAATCAAATCAATTGAAAGTAGAAGAAACATTTTAGGAAAATATCATATATTCTAAATACAGGACACATCTTTTTGTTGCTGTTTGTTTTTTGAGACAGTCTCACTAAGTGTTACTTTGGCTAGCCTGGAACTACGTAGAGCTAGCTGGTCTCAAATTCATAGATATGCCTGTCTCTGCCTCTCAAGTGCTGGGAGTAAAGGTATGTGCTACTGTGTCCTGAGAACAGGATGCATCTCAACGACTGTGCTGAATGGCAACTGAGTATACAACGCCTCTGACAATTACCTACTATATCATGCTTTTAGATTGGTGTTAACAAAGCCTACATTTGTCTTTATACAGCGAAGTGAGGGAGCCATTTATGATTAAAACTTTGGACATGCGTAAAATGCTCTGATGAAATAAAACCTAACTCAGGCAACAGAAACACTACCGTTCAACTTTTAGAACCAGTAACGTATTTCTACACAGCACTTCTCCAATGTAATCCATACCTTAACAGGAATAACACTATGTAGAGTTAGAAACAATTTTTTTTTCCTTCCTACCAGTAGTTAACTTAGGAATGTTATTCCTACGCTCCATATCTAGAAATGAAGCCATTCGTAGTTTGTCCCAATGATTAGGGAGTGTAGGGTATATAACATATATATTAGTTCAGTATGGCCTTGTTGGAATAGGTGTAGTGCTGTTGGAGGACGTCTGTGTCACTAGGGGCAGGCTTGGAAATCAGATGCTTCAGTGTGGCATTCTCTTCCTGCTGCCTGGCAATACAGATGTAGAACTCTCAGTCCCTTCTCCAACCTTCACACTACTGTTTCCAGCCATGATGATAACGCACTAAACCTCTGAAACTGGAAGCCAGCGACAATTAAATGTTTTCCTTTATAAGAACTGCTATAATCATTGTGTCTCTTCACAGCAATATAAACCCTAACTAACATCTGAGACATTTAATGTCAAAATAATCTAACATTGTATAGATGAATATATAAACTATTTGATGTATTCCTCAGAAGCTATACATACATACATATATATAGCTCTACATATATATATACATACATACATATATACATATATACATACATATATACATACATACACATATATATACATATACATATACGTATACATATACATACGTATGTATGTATATATGTGTGTGTGTGTATGTATATATGTATGTATGTATGTATATTTATTTATATGTATGTATATATATATATGTGTGTATGTATGTATGTATAGCTCTACTGGATATATACATACATCCTGCAGAAACTATACTTGAAATTTTGATCTCTAGAGTAGTACTATGCAGCATGTAGTATTTTTTGATGCTGAGCAGTCACAGCTTCAGTGTGTCACCTGATCACAAAGGTAAACAAGCAATATCCCTTGGTGTACTGTATTGCTAAGCAACAACCTAGGGCAGGTCAGCTGTATTAAAGGCACTTTTAACGTGTTCATCAGCATGAAAGTGCGCTGTAAGTCAGGGGCATCTGTAGTTGAAATTGTGTAGTTAAACATTTCCGGTCACTGGCCACTTAATACTGTTTTTGTTTTCTGTTTTGTAAAATTAACAAACACAATGTATGTCGAAAGTCCCCGTTCTGTACAAAGAGTGCAGTTTACATATAAGCCATAAAGTATCCAAATGTTCAATCAATTTTAAGTATCATGTAAAGGTATATTCGAAGTTAACAATAATTATAATATGCCATTGACCTAGCCAATAAAAGACAACTTTTAAAAATAACTTTCACTTGTGGAATAAATATATTGTATAAATGTAAAATATTTATAGCTGTACATCTCAAAAGCAGGGATGAAGCTTTTCTAACATAATTTACAAACCTGTGCAAAAATCTTTACCAGCCGTGAGTTGTGTGAGGGTCGAATTTGCAAATACTCTCTCCACCACTGCTTAGCATAGACAAGAAATAATCGCTCTTTCTCTGCAGTTTTCTGACGCTCCAAGGCAAGCTTGAAATAAGGAAAAATGTTTAAATAAAATGTCTTTAAAATTTCCTCAATTACCAGAACCATCTACTGTTCTCCATTGCTGCTTCCATCTTAACCAGAACTAACACCCTGTTATGCAAACTCAACATTTTCTGACTTCAATATCATTTGTCTCCATACAATAATACAAATCACACACACACACACATATGCATGCATAATGGACTTCTTTAAATAATAAATCACTTCAACCACTTTCTACCATATTGTAAACTACCCACCTGAACTTATTACCATTCTGGCCCTGTCTCATTTTCTCTCTCTCCCATCCACACAAGGCTTTTGTTCAAGGCTGTTACTCATACTACCTCGAAAACAGGCCCAATCTTGATATTACTAATACTAATGTTTCTTGCAATTCAGGTATTTCTCTACCCTATCCTAACCATGCCTTCCAGTAACCATTCTATCTGGCTTCTTTTTTCTTTTCTGTGGGTTTTTTGTTTTTTTGAGACAGGGTTTCTCTGTGTAGCCGTGGCTATCCTAGAACTCACTTTGTAGACCAAGCTGGCCTCAAACTCAGAGATCCCCTTGACTCTGCCTCCCAAGTGCTGGGAATAAAGTCATATGCCAACACACCTGGCTTATACCTGGCATTCTGTTTACTCAGTCTCCAGCCTACGGAAAATAAGCTGCTGTAAGCCAGGTGTGGTATACATGTTTTCAATCCCAGCACTCAGGAGGAAGAAGCAAGTGGATCTCTGTGAGTTAAAGGCGGCCTGGTATAGTAAGTTTCAGGCCAGCCAGAGCTATTCAATGAAAAGACCCTGACTCAAAAACAAAAGACAAAGGTTCTGCCTCTTGTGCTGTTATATTCCCAGCACATGGTACCCGGTCCTTTTAAATTTTTTCCTAAACTTATATGCATGTGTATATGTGCACATGCCAAAAAAGTGATTGGATCCCTTGGAGTTAGAGTCACTGGTTGCTGCCTCAAGTACATGGCAGGTTTTTTTTTTAAATATTTATTTAAGACTTGTAAGCTTCCCTGCCTAAATGTTTAAGAATAAGGCCAGCGAAGTAGCTCAGGGCTTGTCACATTAGCCTGCTGACCTAGCTGATTCCCAGAATGCACATAAAAGTAGGAAAATCAACTCCACAAGGTTGTGCTCTGATCTCCACACAAATACTACGACACATGGACCCCCCATTAAGTACACACACAATAATATATAATATTTAAATTTTTTCCAAACATTATACACACACACACACACAGATAAAACAAAATAAGCTATCACTAAAAATGACTAATATTACCATAAAAAATGACAAAACACTTATAAGATGACAGCTCTACTGGAGCGATGGCCAGTGTGCGCTGGCTACTCTCCCAGAGAATGTGAGTTTCATTCCCAGCAACCACCTTTACCTTCAACTTCAGGGGCCACAACCTCTTTTTGTAGATTCTTTGGCACCCACACAAAATGCCTGCACATACACACACTATAAACTTGTTTAAAGATACTTACTTAAAAACAAGTAAGCAAATAACACAATGTCATGCTTCATAAGAACTTGCCAGGTGTGGCAGCATAGGCCTTTAATTCTAGCACATGGAAGGCTGAAGCAGGTGGATCTCTGTGAGGTTCAGGCCAGCCAAGACTACACAGTGACATCTCAAAAAAACAAACCACAGAGAACCCAAGGTCTGGGGCTGTCACACAGTGGTAGAAGATGTCCACAATTCATGAAGCCCTGTGTTCAATTCCCAACTCAAAACAGCAAACTTTGAACGCAGGCTCTCTGGAAAAGCATCCAGAAATCTTAACCACTGAGCCATCCCTTCAGTCACCAATGAAATACTTATTTGTCAATACAAGTAACAACAGAATTTACCAGATGTAGCAGTGCTGAACACAAACTTGTAATCCAAGAATATGGAAGTCTGAAGCAGGAGGATCATAAGTTCAAGATCATATAGCTGGGCTACACAGGGAGATCTTGACTTAACAACAACAAACCCACAACAACAACAACAAATAATTAAAATAGTTACTTGAGCAAAACCTTGGTAGCACATGACTTTAATCACAACACTGGAGAGGCAGAGGGAGGTGATCTATTGAATCAAGGCCAGTCTAATTTACAGAGTAAATTCCAGGACGGCCAGAGCTACACAGAGAAACCCTGTCACAGAAAACAAGAACAAACAAAACAAAAAAACCAAAAAAATCAAATAGGTCTTTGTTTATATGTCATATAGCTTTATAAATAACATATATACACATATATGATAATAAATAATAAAAATTGAAGGGCTATGGCTATAATTCACAGGACTATGTTGCATGTGGCAAGGCCTTGGGTTTGATGCCCAATACCACAGAGGGGGTAGGTGAGAGGAACAAAAGGGGGAGAGAAAGTCTAAGACAATAAAAATATGATATGGTTGAATAAAAGCACAACTCTAAGACTAAAGCATGTAGTTAAGGAGAATTATTCCACAAGAAAGCAGAGAACCACAGCTGCAATTCCAACTCACAGGACTGAAGAAATCTGTACATCTTACAAACCCAGAAAGGAGCTGCTGAGCTCCAATAGTGGAGTTAGGAGAGAAAACCTCCCCAAGCATTCTAGCAGGGATTACACAAAAACCACGCATTCAGTAGATGTCTATGAAATGAAGATGGCTCAGCAAGAAAAGGTGTCTACCCCCAAAACCTGATGACCTGAACTCAATCCCCAGGATCCATGTGGAGGACCCACTGTACCCACTCCTGAGAGTTACACAGCAGCACAGCACATCCTTACCACCCGCCCCCAACCCCCGCAAAAGTACATGCAAATGTGGTAACTTTCTCCATCCACCCTCCAACTTTGTGGCTTTTCCCCATCACACTCCCTGCCCTGGAGCTTGGTAAATGCTGAGCAAGCACTACCACTAAGCTGCATCACCAGGCCCAGGTTTTTAACTCTCTTCCCATCCTTTGTTAATTTTTTTTTAGTATAAATAAAATAGGGATGACATTGTTTTTCCTAAAGAGAATACTTCCTTGGGTAAATATTTGCTATAACTGAAGCACGTGCACAAAGAGGAGCTGAGTTTTACCTGTGTGTTCACGACCTCTTGAGACAGGGTTTGGCTGAGTGGTGGGTACATTTCAAGTTTTATATTTAAAATTCCCACAGAAACTTTTGATTCTGTGCCTATAAATACAAATAAATACTTAAAACTCTATTTAAAACATAGAACATGCAGTACTATTATAGTTAGTAAAAGTCTAACCATAATTTAAGAGTGAGGTACCTTATCATCTAGGTAGAATGATAATATGAACATTACACTTAATAGTCATATTAAAACTTAATAAAAAAAATTTAAAATAACCAATTCAAAGTGGTTTTTACTTTTTTTACTAATGTACATAATAAAAACATGAACTATTTTCTTAGCTTTCTAAAAACATTTTAAGAAACTTTTCTGACCTCATGGATTTGGAATTCTTAAATTTTCATTTTCACTAAGTACATAAATTCCAACTAGACTTAACATTAAGTATAAAAGCAAAGCAATTGTTAGTAACCCATTCCGCCTCCAGGAAAATCTGAAAGTAGTCATACTTTTTATAATATACAGTAACTCTATTTACCCTTTCTTAGCATATCACTTTTGAACCCATGATTTTAAATACATACACGTGTGTGTGTGTATCAAAAAAATCACAATAAAATACTTCTCAGCAAACCAGTACATGCTTGTCTCCAGGTCACTGCTACAGTTATCACGTAGGCCTATTTTTGTTGTTTGGTTTTTAATCTTTTACTTTAGTTATGCTGGCCTGAATGTCGGTCTGTGCACCTTGTGCATTGTATGCATTAAGCGCCCTTGAAGGACAGAGTCCAGGGACTGGAGTTACTAACAGACACAGGGAGCCATCATGTAGGTGCTGTGGAGTGAATGTGCATCTTTTAGAACAGCAGCCAGTGCTTTCAACCACTGAGCCATCTCTCCAGGCCTAGGCCTATTTTTGAAGGCAAAGAACTGGAAACCACTTTTTTGGCCTTGCTATGTACTGGCCAAATTTAGTTTTTTGTTGCTATTGTTTTTTGTGTGTAAGTATTTGCTTGCATGCATGTCTGTGTAACATGTGCATTCTTGGTGTCCATGAAAGCCAGAGGGTGTGTTAGATCACCTGGAACTGAAGTTATAGACATTTGCGAGCTGTGATGTGGGTGCTGAGAATTAAACCCAGGTTCTCCATAAGAGCAGGGAGTGCTCTTCACCACTGAGCCATCTCTCCAGTTCTGTTTTGGTTTTTCAAGACAGTGTTTCTTTGTGTAGCCCTAGCTGTCCTAAAACTTACTGTATAGACCAGGCCAGCCTCAAATTCAGGCTGGTCTCAAACTCACAGACATCTGCCCACCTCTGCCTCCAAAGCACCAGAATTATAGCCATGTGCCACCACTGCATGGCTTTTCTTTCCTTGTGCGTGTGCATGCATGTGTGTGCAGATGTCCTTGCCCATCTACATGAATATGGATAGCAGAGGCTGACACTGGGTGTCTCCTCTTCTGCTCTTAGCTTTAGTTTGGAGATAAGCTCTCTCACTGAACCTGGAGCTCACCAGTTAGCTAGACTGGCTGGGTAGTGAGCTCCCAATATTCGTGTCTCCACTGCCATCAGAGCTATAGTTACAGATGCACGCTACACTACCATGCCCAGCTTTTTATGTGGCTGCTGGGGACACAAACCCAGTTCCTCCTACTTGTGCAGCCATCATGCTAGCCCCAAGTTTAACTCTTATGGATAAGATGTACTACTAATGCAACTCCATTCTATGTTACACATAACATTAGTAGGTTTTTGTTTTCTTCATTTTATGAGATTCAAAACTCTAAGGAAATAAGCCAATGCATAACGTCTGTCCTTTCCTATTCATTGCTACTGATATTGAACAAGCTAGCACCTCTTCCAAACCTTATTTGTTCATGATAAGGGGCTGGAGGAACATCTATTCATTTGTCAATAGCCACATGGCAGCATGTGCCTATAATCCTAGCACAAGGTAGACCAATGGATTATATATGGAACTCAAGGACAGACCCAGACACACACTGTGAGATCCTAGCCATAATCAAACCAAAATAACCTATAACATTCTTCCAAGAACCACTATAGTGATGATGATGTGTACTCTAGGGCACACCAGAAAGAAGCTGATGCAAAGAGGCTTAAGGGCTGTGGTGGCACACACCTATGAGCGCAGCACTCTGGAGCTAGAGGCAGACAGCTGAGTTCCAGGCCAGCCTGGTCTATAGAACAAGTCAGACAGAGCTGTTATACAGAGAAACCCTGTCTCAATAAACCAAAAAAAAAAAAAAAGCAGCAGCAGCTTTTTCATATACAAATCCATGTGTTTAAAAGAATCCTTGTTTTCTTAAAACCTTGTATTTATTAAAACTGTTGAACCTCCAAATTTTCTATTCATTTGCCAGGAAAAACAGTTCCCTAGGATAAGCCAGACTGACTTTGAAGAGCTACAGCGTCATTCTTCAACATACTTCCTAAGACAACTTACTACTGAAATTCCTGTGAAACCTTGTTCTACAGTTTCCCCCTATAAAGCCATTTTGATGAAATAAACGTCTTTACAAACAGTGATTAAAACAAGCAAAGAGTGGCACTAATCGTCATACCTACACCCATAAGTTCCACAGTCAGACTCGTCACTCCCGTCTCTGAGCCCAAAACTGATCTCCACTCCAGAAAATAGGAAGCGACTAAAGTGGTCTCACCAAATATGTCTGTTTTGATTAGCACCATGTGAATTGGATCACTTATTGATAACATTGTTGTTGAATCAGCCATTCTAGTTCCATCACCTGGTAACACAGACGAAAGGAAAGTCTATATTAAGTATGACTTAAAAACACAGAATAACTTTACAAGCTAAGGATTAAGCTACATGGTAGTGAACAGACTCTCTACCCAGACTCACATGCACACGTGTGCACGCATAAGCATGCAGGAGTACACAAACACATACACTTTTACTGAAAAATATAACTAAACAATAACCTTACACACAATGAAATAGTCTGATGATGTCCCTGAAAGCATGCCAGCATCTGGGGGAAAAAATATCCTGTTCCTATTACGACTTGATAGGACTATGAGAAGGAGTTGTTTAGTTATATGCTTTACATAACTTTCTGGCCCATGAAAAGCCTATTCTTTAAAAGAATTTATCATAGTATATGTTACTACAAAAGACAAAGCCATCAGCTGGGTGTGGCGGCAGTCCCAGCACAGAGGCAGAGGTAGAGGCAGAGGTAGGTGGATCTGTGAGTTCAAGACCAGCTAGGGCTACATAGCAAGACCACATACACACAAAAAAGAGAAACCTAAAGATCCCTAAAAATACAGGAGGCTGGAGAGATGGCTCAGTGGCTAAGAATACTTGTTCTTACAGAGGACTTGCACTCAATTCCCAGCACCCACACGGTAGCTCACACCTGTCGTAACCCCAGTTCCCAGGATTCTGATGCCCTCTCTAACCTCTCTGGGCACTATATGGTGCACAAACATACCTGCAGGCACAACACTTACACATATGAAATAGAAATAAATCTTAAAAGAACAAAACCCACCGAATACGTCAACATTAACCCTACATTACATTTATTCCTCAACTCAGAAAGCATCACAGTATTGACTATATAAAACTGAGAGAACCAGGGGTTGAGAGGATGGTTCAGTTGTTAAATATGTGCCATACAATCAAAAGGAGCAGAGTTCCCACATAAGTGCAAGCTGACCGTGGTATCTTGTCTTTTATTCCAGCCTCAGATGCATACACACATGCTGGCAAAGCATGTACACGCACACACCAACATCAAAAAAAAAAAAGAAAAAAGAAATAAAGAGAAAGAAAGAAGGAAAGAAGGAAGGAAAGAAAGAAAGAAAGAAAGAAAGAAAGAAAGAAAGAAAGAAAAAGAGCGAGTGAGCCAACACCCTGGAGCTAGCAATTTATTCCACTAACATTTGTAAAGTCTTCACATATTTGTGTGTGCGTGTGCATGCGCACTCGTGTGCACGTGTATGGGGGTATGGTGTATGCAGCACAGCACTTGTATAGAGTTCAAAGGACAACTTGCAGGAGTTGTTTGTCTCCTTAAACCATGCAGATTTGGGCCAAACTCAGATCATCAGGCTTGCAAAGCAAGAGCTTTATCTGCTGACCCGTCTCACCAGGGCGCCCAGTTAACATTTTTATTGGAAGGGAAAAAAGTCACAAAAGGCCTGGGGAAGTAGCTCAGTTTGGAGAGTGTTTTATCCATTATGGACAAGGCCTTGGATTTGACCTTACATCACATAGCCGTGTGTGCTGGCACACGCCTAAAATTCAAGCACTAGACGCACGAGTGTAGGAAGGAGAGTTGAAAGATTATGGTCATCCTCAGCTATACACTGGGCTACGAGAGACTCTATTTCAAGAAAATAAAGAAAAAGGAAAAACCTCTGAGGCACCTTTTAAAGACAATAATTATTAAGGTGTACTTCTGCAATTTTGCTTGCTTTATGGCTTTAGGTGGATGGGTAAAATATAGCTAAAGCCTTTATACATACATGTATAACCTGACTTTTTGGTTTGTGTTTTTGAGAATGGTCTCCCTATGTAGCCTATCTCCTGTCTTAGGTCCCCCCAATTCTGCCTCAACCCTCCAAGTGATAGGATTATAAACATCAACCACCACAACCAGATTCAAACTTTGATTTTTAGTTACAAAACTAGGTGTGGTGGCACATACTTGTAATTCCTGTACTTGAAGGTACAAATACCTATGTATATGATAGAGACAAACAATGAACTTTAAAAAAATAATTAATATAATCAGTGAATAAAGCAAGAAGCAGGTAGGAACTCATTTTAATTAAAAAAAAAAAAAAGCAGTCGGAAGAAAACAGAAAAAAACTAGAAACATTCATCTACCATACGCCTCTCTCCTCAACCCCACAAGGTCTCACCACATAGACCAGGCTGGCCCAGAATACAGATAAAAACTGCCTCTGTGCCCTGAGGATGGGATTAAAAACTGAGCAAGCCACCAGGCCAGGGTTACAATCTCTCTATAGCAGAAGCTGTGGTAGATGGTCTGCAATGGGAAGCAAACAAATTTAATTAGACACATTACTGTTTCTTACCTAAACTTTCTCTGTGAACTTCAAGCAAAAAGCCATCATGGAAATCTGGTTCACAAGCACAGGGAACAGGCTTTGAGCGAAAACGCTGGTTCCGATAATGCAAACATAAGGTGAAAGTTGAACAGACTTGTCCAGGCAAAGGCTCAGGTTCTTGTAGGTGTTCCAAGAAAGCTTTTCCACCCAAAACCTGAAGGTAAAGATACCTCCGTGTTGGATCAAGATTAGCTGTAAAGTGTAGCAACATATGAGGAAACTGCCAAATAACCGAATGAATGTGATCAAGACATAATAAACAACTTCACAGAAATGTAGACATGGTCTTAAATAAACAAACAAATTTACTATGTAGCAGAATCATTTGTTAGGGGAGGAGAGAAAGATGATCCTTTTCTGAACTGACAATCTCCCTACTTTTAAAGGAATCAAAGCTAAGGTCAGGTGTACCTTTGCTTTCTAGCTGTTTAGAAAGTATGTAATCACCTTCACAGGCCAACTCAGAAGGTAATTACCAACTTAGTAACTGCATTTGTCAGATAATTATTATTAGAAAAGCAAACATATAGGTTTATTTTATTTTACTTTTTGTCTTTGAGACAGGATTTCTGTGAATCTCTGGCTGGCCTGGAACTCATTATAAAGACCAGGCTAGTCTCAGAGCTCTCTCTGCCTACCTCTGCCTCCAGAACACAAGGATTAAAGGTGTGTACCATCACATCTGGCCTTACAGTTTTTAAAAAAATATATATATATCACCAAAACATAAAAAAATCAATGTTTCTGGTTTTGGACTAATAGTACTGTTGGGGGCCACCTTGGCTACAGAGATTCTATCTTGCATAGTCTCCATTCTGTACTAAAATAACTTCCCAGAAACACCTTCAGGGTCAAATTTCTCACACATGTCTAGACCATCAATGCTTTGTTGGTTAGCACCCAGCTGGGACCAACATCTAGCAGCTGCTGAATGAACTCTGATTGGCTGGTATCAATCCAGGTCAAGCTAGCAAGGAGACACTTGATATGTAGGAAGCCACTAAAGATACCAGCTATGATCTATACAATGTATGTATGTACCTGACTGGATGCCCCTACCTCACCTAATCTGTGGGGTTTTGCCTTAAAAAGTTGTCCTGTTCTGCCCTGGGACGACACAATTTGGATTCCAAACCCAGTTGTCTCCCTGACATATCAACTTTTAAATATACTTTTCACTGGCTCGAACTTGGTTTTCATTGTGGATTATTTCCCAAGTCTTCGAACCCTAACAGTACTATATAGTAAATCTGATATATTTCATGAAAACCTGCATAAGGACTTCATTTTGAAATGAAAAACTTGAAATATTTTCTATCAAATACCAAATACTACCTTATATTCATTATCAACCATAACCAAGTTTATGTTAAAAATATATATGTGTATACATACTTTTTTTTAACGTTGATTGCTTATCAAAACCAACAGTTTGCTTTGGAGAGGAAGAGGGTTCTTGATCAACACTGTCCTAGAAAAGTAGAGAGAGAGAAAAAAAATTAGACAATAAAAATTCTATTTAAGAAAATGGCAGTGACAGAAAAAAACAATAAAAGATCAGGCTCTTTCAAAAAGCCTTCTACTTAACTGTGGTCAGCACCTGGGAGGCAAAGGCAGGTGGATCTCTGTGTGTTCCAGGCCAGCCTGGTCAACAAAGAGTTTGAGGACAGCCAAGGCTCTGTTATACAGTGAAACCATGTCTCTAAAAACCATGGGGCAGGGGGAACCTTCTATTCTAGGGAGAGGAGCAAGGTTAGGACACACTGCTTCCACATAAAAAAAATAAAAAATAAATAATAATAATAATAAAGATAAATAAAAATAACGCCTGCAAAAGAGATCTAACTGGGAGAAGTCTAATTAGCTTTTGCCATCCACTAAATGCTAAACATATGTAGACCAACTCAGAGGTATGCCTGTTTCCACCTCCTAAGTGCTGAAACTAAAAGTATGAGGCACTAAGCCTGGCCTTAAAAACAAATTAATACCTTAAACAAGGCCAAGCTTCTCTATATAACATTTGGCTTTGGGGCACTGTGGTGCACGCCTTGCTCCCAGCACTTGGGAGGCACAGACAGGTAGATCTCTGTGAGTTTAAGGCCATCCTTGTCCTTACCTCTGTGAGTTCCAGGACAGCCAGGGCTATACACTGAGACACTATCTCATTTAAAGAAAAAAATTCCACCATGGACTAATTTTTTAAAAGTAACATTCATTCAACAGAGGCTGTTACTAGGTCAGTTTTTATAACAAATGGGTTTGTAAGCCTCAAAACCCAAAAAAGGATGGTGTGTTAAAGAACCCAATTCTCTAGGGTATTATGAAGTCCATCCTATTTTTAGTAGATCACTCCTTGCATTGAGGTCACAGTTTTTCATTATTGCCTCATTTTCAAAATAAGGCCCACTTACTAAATGCACCGGGAGATATCCCACTACTGACCTATTTGTACAGAGATCCGAGAAGTTTTATGAAGTCAGTTCTTACATTACAGAATTTCTTACATGTATCTGTTTTAAAAAACAGCCCTAATCTAAATAAATTATAGATCTACAGAATAACAAGAGAAGTTTGTCACTTCAGGGAAAGAAACAGAGTGTGTGCCTTCTATCTCATCAGCACAATCTGTCAACTCACGGTGGGGCCAACCTAAAACCTAAGAAAAGGAGCCAGGGGTGATGATGGTGAACACCTTCTATCCCAGCACTCAGGAAGCAGATGCCAGCCTGGTCTACAGAACAAGTTCCAGGACAGCCAGAACTACACAGTGAAAGCCTGTCTGAAAAACCAACACCTGAAGAAGAGACAGTACAGGGGCTGCAGAGATAGCTCAGCACTTGCTGCTCTTGCAGAGGACCTCCAACACCCTAATGGTGGCTCACTCCAGTGCCAGGAGGTCAGAGCCCTTCCTGACCAGCCTGGGCACCAGGCTGCAAGTAGTACACAGACTTGCATTCAGGCAAAACACCCATACACAAACAAAAGTCTTTTTAAAAACTAAGAAAAATGACTATTAATAGACAGAATGAACTTACAGCGGTTTTACAAAATCAAGTCCATGGACCCTATAAACCGTCAGACACAAGAACATATTTACACATTCACTGTTTACCTAGAAAATTACTCACAGTCACAAAATTAAGTTCTTTCATTACATCGTCGATGATTCCTCGACGTCTGAGCGCTTTGATCAGATCTTCTGTTGACAAATGTTGTTGATCAGGTGCCAATTCTTCCCGAATAGTCTCTGCAAGAATTTCCCTTATTCTGCCATGAACATCCATCTACGGAGAAAACTCATATTACAATTTAGAACATTGCACCGGGGTTTTGGCGGTGCACGCCTTTAATCCCAGCACTCCGGAAGCTTAATCTGTGGATCTCTGAGTTCCAGGCCAGCCTAGCTGGGTTACACAGAGAGAAACACTGTCTCGAAAAATAATTTACAACATTATAATGCTGTTAAATACCACTGCTACAGTTTTAGGCTTCTAAAGTTTTAGAACCGCCAATGCCAATAAAATTAAGTAATGAAACTTTTAAGTAATGAAACTTTTGAGCAAAATACTAGAAGCAATCTGAACTTGTTGGTTACCAACTAACTACCTTTATTGCTGGTTGCCCACAAATAATTCAGTGAAAACAACTCTTTAGAGAGAGAGTGGAGGATAATCAAAAGAACTCAGACCTGGAAGAAGACAGAACAAAGATCGAGTTGTTTCAGCTTTCCGCTTATGCGATTTGCAACTCTAAACTAATTTGTCGGCCTATTTCCTTGCCTATACGATGGAAAAGCGAAGACTGTTTTTGAGGATTCGACAAAAGAAGCTAGCGACCCTAGCGCACAAACACACCATAAAGAGGCTTTATTACTTCAGCTTCCAGCCAACAGTCGAGCGTCGCTGGAAACTCGCCGTTCTCCTCGAAGCCCCGAGTAGGGTAAACGAGTAGGGTTCCTTGTCAGTCATCTGAGAGCCCTGTCTGTCTCCCGTAACTTCTTAGGGCAACTGGGGCTGCTGGCTTAAAGCAGCCCTGACATCTCGCCTCGGGACTACTCGGACGCGGTCTTCTGGAAATCACGGACCACCGCCTCCGTTTTCCAGGCCCCTCCACACCAGGGGCAGAGCTCTCAGCGCTCCCTCGGCGTCTCCTAACCGACCGAAGCTCGCCTCCCGCACCGGCTCCACAGCCCAGGCTCGGTCCCCGCCGACAGCCCGGGGCTGGGCTCGGGGCCGCTCCGCCCGCCCTCCTCACCTTGCTCAGCTGCTGATGGATGAGCTGCTTCAGCTCCGAGGCTTTCTCCGGAGGCAGCGACATGAAGGCGCTGGAGCTTCGCGGCTTCTACTCGCCACCTCACACGACGGAGCCGAGGAGCCCGTCGTCCCGACCGCGCAGCATCAGTGGCGGGCAGAGCACAAAGCGGCGCGGCTGGGCAGCCGCGTAAGACCGGGCAGGGCGGGAACCCTGCTGCTGGGGCGCAGCAGCTTAACTGTTTTCAAACGGAGAGGACCGACAGACGCAGGGGCTGTCCTCCGAGATGCCTGGCCGGCGCCGTGCACCACGCCGCCTCCTTAGGGACCCCGAACGCGTTGTCCTCGCGTCTTCCGTCTCCGGTCCTCGACCTACGTACCCTGGAAGCGCCGCCCGCCTCGTGCTCGAGGTCTCGTTCCGCGCTGCGCACAGGCAGAGCGCCGGCCACCCGGAGAACCCGGAGGACCAGAAGGACCCCCGAAGGACCCCGACCGCTTGGATGTTCCGCCTTCTGTCCACGGAAGTGGTCTCGCTTTTCGGGCCGGCGCCTGTGCGTTCCTCCCTCCCGCTCCAGTCATGTTCGTCCCCTGCGGGGAGTCGGTCCCCGACCTAACGAACTTCACACTCCTGATGGTGAGTCTCCACTTGAGTTTGGCGCTGTCGCCACCCAGACCAGGGAAGCGCCACCTGGCCTTAAGAGAATCGGGCACGTGTTTCTGCTGCAGGCTTTAAGCCTGAAAATCAAAACAAACCAAACCGGGAGGTTGTCCCTGCAGGCGGCCGTCCACTTTATTAGCGCTGTCAAGGCTTATCTGCCAGCTGAAGCCTTCGCTGCTTGTCAACTGCAGTGACTCTATGGCATGTCCAGTAGACTGTAATTCGAAAAACTCTTGTGTGGGGTATAGGTAGACATTTGGCACTTTGACGCCGTGGGACAGTATCTGTGTGTGTGTGTGCGCGCGTGCGCGCACTTGTTTTTTTACTCCCTTGAAAACACTGTTATCAACTGTGGCTCTCCACTTTACGTTTTCAAACCTGTAGCCATTTGTCACCCAAGGTGAAGCTTTCTTGATCACCTTACTTGTGTATTCTTTCATAACACTATTCTTTCATAACTAGTATCTTTTTTAAATCACAAATAAGACATTTCCTTGGTAGAATAGAAACTCTACAAGCGCAGAACATTTTGTTGGTTTGTTTTATTTTGTAAAAATCAGTGTCTTGCTTTGTGTCCAAGCATACACATTCAGTATTTTTGCTATCTAAACTTAAAAGTGCTGCTAATTTTGGTGATTCATAGAGCACATCTTTTTTATTTCAGCCAGCAGTATCTGTTGGGAATGTTGGCCAGCTTGCAATAGATCTGATTATTTCTACGCTGAACATGTGTAAGATTGGTTATTTCTACACTGATTGCCTCGTACCAATGGTTGGAAACAATCCATATGCAACTGAAGAAGAAAATGCAGGTGAACTCAGTATAAACACTGAAGGTATGTCTGTGGCATGTTTTCCTACCGTACAGTAGTTATTTGGGGTCTCGCTATATAGCACGGGCATTTCTGGAACTCGTGGCCCTCCTGCCTCTGCTACCTGAGGACTAGAATTATAGGTGTAAATAATCATGTCCAGCTTGAGCTCTTTTTTTTTAATTAAATTTTTATTTTTTATATTTTTATTCACTTTGTGTCCCAGCTGTAGCCCCTTCCCTCATTCCTCATTTCCTCCCAGCCCACCCTCATTCCCTTATTCCCTCCTATGCCCCTCTCCAAGTCCATTATTAGGGGAGGTCCTCCTTCCCTTCCATCTGACCCTAGCTCGTCAGGTCTCATCAGGACTAGCTGCATTGTCCTCCTTTGTGGCCTGGCAAGGCTGCTCCGCCATCGAGGGAGGCGGTCAAAGAGCCAGCCATTGAGTTCATGTCAGAGACAGTCTCTGTTCCCATTACTAGGGAATCCACTTGGATACTGAGCTGCCATGGGCTACATTTGAGCAAGGGTTCTAGGTTATATCTATGAATGGTCCTTGGTCGGAGTATCAGTCTCAGAAAAGACCCCTGTGTCCAGATATTTTGGTTCTGTTGCTCTTCTTGTAGAAGCAACAGTTCTGTCTCCCCCTTCTTTCATAAGATTCCCTGCACTCTGCCCAAATTTTGGTTATGAGTCTCAGCATCTGCTTTGATACACTGCTAGGCAGAGTCTTTTAGAGGCCCGCTTGAGCTCTTTTTAAACTCAGAATAGACTCTAAGGAACAAAGTACAGTGACAATGTATAAAATGCTATGATGAAGCTCACTAGTCTGTGCTAACTTAAAACAATAATTCTGGGCTGGAGAGATGAGTCTGTAGTAAGAATACTTGCTCTTCCCGAGGATCTGACTTTAGTTCCCAGCACCCACATCAGGCTGCTCAGGAGCCACCTGTAGCTCCGACTCTAGAGGCCCTGACATCTTCCAATCTCCATGGGCACTGCACTCTACAGTGTGTGTGTGTGTGTGTGTGTGTGTCTGTAAGTAAGTTTGTAAACAACTAAGTTTTTTAAGTTAAAAAGAAATAGCCTGTAAAGCAGGCATGGTGGCACACTCCTATAGTCCAGCTACATTAGTAGGGTAAAACAGGATGATTGCTTGAGCAGACTAACTTGGGCACATTGTAAGAAATGCCTCAAAACAACAACATGAAACAAGACCCTAAAGGAAAGAGATAAAGGGCAGCAGTTGGAAAGGGCATAGAGCTTAGAACCGTATTTTTATGTGTATGGTTTTTTTCTTGTGTATGTGTGTATGCTTGTGTGTTCCTATGTTAGCGGAGTGTGCACATGTGTGGGAGGCTGGAAGTTGACATTAGGAAGTCTTAATCCCTCTTCAGTTTATTCATTGAGACAGAGTCAAGAAAACCCAAAGCCCAATGCTGCAGCTAGTCCAACTAGCCTGCTTGCTCGCTCCAGGGTCCCTTGTTTTCACCTTCCAAGAGGTGGAATTACAAGTGAGCTACCATATCCACCATGACTGTATAATACATGGCATATTAGAGTGGCTGACATGGTGTGGTCTAGCTGGTCCAACAGCCACTGTCTAAAAGAAAAGGTCAAGAATCCACTTGTTCAGTCCATGAAGCTCGATGCTTGTGCTGGTCTTTGGTCTGTGTTGGAATCCTGAATTAAGTAGGTTCTAATACCAGCAAAGGAATGCCTCAGCAACAGGGTAGATGAACTTGCCAGCTAGAGCAAGCAGGCAAAAAGCAAAGGCTTCCTTTTTTCCATATCTTTTTATATGAGCTGTCAACAGAAGGTGCTGCCCAGCTTTAGGGAGGGTCTTTCCACCTCAAACAGTCCAGTCAAGAGTACCGTTCACAGGTGTGCCAGCTGCTTGGCTTTGAGCTGATTCCAGATACAGTCACCTTGACAAACAACATGTGGGTTCTAAGTTCTTGATCTCTACACTAGAACACCATCCCTAAAGCCGGTATTTTAATTGTTGAAAATATTTAAGTGCAAAGGCTGTTGTAACTCATATTATTTGTCATACTAATAATTGCAACTTGGCAACTTCTTTGTTGTATTCTGTCCTGTGATTTCTGCTTCTTCTCTTTATAGTATATTCATTGACGTCAAGGAAACTAGTGGTGCTTCAGTTAAGATCCATTTTTATTAAGGTTAGTATGATTACCTTTTAAGTTCATTAAAGTGTAGTGACAAAACACTGTCAAATGGCATTAAGAATCAAGACTAGGTGGCGCATGCCTTAGGCAGCCGTATCTCTGTGAGTTCAAGGCCAGCCTGGTCTACAAAGCGAGGCCAGGATAGCCAGGGCTCTGTTACACAGAGAAACCATGTCTCGGGAAAAAAAAAAAAAAACAGAAAAGAATCAAGACTAAAGAATTGTTTATATTGTATTGTTTTCTATACTTAGGAAAGGTCTGATTTGATAAAGAATGTTTTATCAAATCAGATAAAACATTCTTTTCAGTGTGTTGCTGTCATTTTATTTTTATACTAAAAGGGATTGTGGTTTGTTCATGAGTTTTAACACATTCTCAGTTCAGTACCTCTGCAGGAAATTTTTGCGTTGTGAATCATTTATCAGAACATACTCTAAGCCAGGCAGAGGGGTGCACTCCTTTAATTCGAGCACTCGGGAGGCAGAGTCAGGCAGATCTCTAAATTCAAGGTCAGCCTGGTCTACAGAACAAGTTCCAGGGTAGCCAGGGCTATACAAAGAAACCCTGTCTCAAAAAAAACCAAAAAAACGCTCTAACCACCAATGCTCAGTTATGCGGAAGTACATCATCAAGCATTGCTTATCCCAAGAATAATACAATGGTCATCTAAACCAACTCAAATCATACCCTTTCTCCCTTGAAACCCTCAGGGCTTCGTGGCTCTCAGAATGAACTCACAGCCCTGTGTCAGGACCTGGAAGACTGGCTGTCGAAAAAATAGTCTAGTCCTATATAGCTCTGTATCCTCTGTAGCTATACATAGCAAGAGACTGAGTAAGAACATTGCCATGTTAGAGAGTTCTCTCCGTAGCTGTCTACATATCCAGTCTCCAGCCACACTGGTGCCTGTGGTGTTTTCAGACACTATCCCTTCAGGAGGTCAGAAATTCAGAAGGTCCGTGTTTGGTTTTTTTGAAACCAGAGTCTGTCATGTGGCTACAGTTAGACTTAGCCTCTCTGGTGCTGCGTCACAGGTGTGTACTAGCATGCTCTGTTAAGAGTTTAGTGGAAAGTTAACTCGAGTACTTTTTTGTATAGTACTTTTTTTAATTTATCTTACCTAAACAGACATGGCAAAGAGTGCAAGTAAAATTCTTCCAAGTCAAGAAATAGAATATTATCAGCCATCTAAGAACACGTAGTGATATGGTAAATTCTTACGGAGGTGGACGGACTCCTAGAGCAGATGTTTCTCTCTGTCCAGCGTCCTTTCCTCAGCATTCTGTGTGAGGTTGATCTTTACCCCACAGTAGCTGCTCACTCTCTGTCCGTGTGGCCTTGTGTTATTTAAGTGCACCGCATACCACAAATGCTGTGTTTCTTTGTTTATGTATTATGCATACAATGCTCTGCCTGCATGTGTGCCTGGTGTTTGATTTTTTTTCACAGTAGTGCTTTTATATTTATTTGTTTGGTGTGTGTCTTGTTTTGATTTTGTTTTTTTGTTTTTGTTGTTTTCAGCATTAGAGATTAGTCCTAGAACTTTGGGGTACTAGACAAGCGCACTTAATATAATTCATCCTTTAATTTTGACACAGCTGGAAAGAGTTGAGGGAGGGGTCTTCAATTGGGATATATAATGAATAAATTGTAAAAAAAAAAAAAAAGAAAAAAGAAAAGAAAATATTTAATTAAAAAAATGTTGAAACAACTTTCAGGAACATGGACAGGTGCTGGGTGTCAGCTGTGTGCTAGAGTGCATGCCTACATGTGTGATGAGGCTCAGGGTTCCATCCTAGTAGTCATGGGAAGAGGAACTTAGAGAACAAGGACAATCTCACAACCACAGCACCATTCTGAACCCTTACACCATTGATACCATTGTTACTGACTTGGAAGTGTCATCCAATTATTTAGTTCTCCCCAATTATTTCCAAAAATCTTTCCAGTTCTGGATCCAGTCAAGGCTAACATGTTACACTTTGCAGTTACATCCTTTTCATTGGTATCTTTAACTGTTGACTTCCTCTTCCTTTTCTTCTCAGTATTGATTTCTTTAAGGAATCAAAGCCAGATATTCATAACTTTGTGTTCATCTGATTATTTTCATGTGGTTATAGTACAATGAAATTTATAATAAGAATGCCTCATATATGACTATATAGTTGGTTATAATAAATTAAATAGAAAAATTTTATTTAGGATAGAGATTTACATTCTTCACAATTTATTTTATGATTGTAAAAATATATATTAAATCATTGATCTTTGCCATTCATTTTCAGTTTAAAAGAAGTGGAGTTGATCATTTTAGTGTCAGTAAATCATATCATTCATTGTTACATGAAGATGGAGGTAAAGGGTTACATTGGTTATTTTTATATCTGAGATCTCAATTTTATATTTTCTTTCTGCTATCTCAATGGCATCCAAAGTATAAATCCAAGTCATTCTGTGAAAAGCTGCTGGCCTGGGTGAAAAGTAGCAGGTGTGCCAGGATTATTGTTCTTTCAAGCAGCCATTCATATCACTGTAATGATGTACAACTCCGCAGGTATGTTTGTGCTTTGATTATGATTTATACTATGGTCATTTGTTTATTTAAAATTAAAATGAAATTTAGAGGCCAGGTATATCCTTTCCTAACTGGAATTTAGAAAGAGGAAGGTAGAAGAAAGAGAAGAGTAGGTGGGTAGATAGATCTTTTTAGTTCATTCTTCTGAGGCCAGTACAGCTGGGTATAAGAAAGAAAACTTTTTACTGCAAAGGCTCAAACCAAAGCCTTATGTATAGCCAGCACTCTGCCACTGAGTAAACTATACTCCCAGCTCCTAAGTTAACTAGAAATATCTGAAACATTGAACATTATTTATTTCCCTCTATGTCACCAGCCATTTGTATTTGTAAAAATCCTTTTAGTACCCTAGTATGCCAGTACATTCATGCTTGTACATGGGGGGGAGGTGAACACATGCTACGGATCCAACCAAGGTTGTATAGGTATGCTGTGCATAGAGTGTGTGTGTGTGTGTGTGTGTGTGTGTGTGTGTGTGCGCATGCTGTGAGTGTGCTGGAGATCAAACACAGGGCTATGCACACTTCAGGCAAACAGTGTACCACTGAGCGATATCCCGGTCCCCAGAGTGAGTTCTTATATATAAATGAGACAAAATTTACCAGGAATAGAAATAGAAGCTTTTATATTTTATCACAAACTTTATAAATATTATGTGGGCTGCTGTTATTATTACTCTAAGATCTGACTTGTTTTGTTTTTCGAGACAGGATTTCTCTGATATTTGTAATTTTTTAAGAACATAATATGTTTTTTCTAGTACTCCTTTCCGGTACCTGCTTACACCCTCTATGCAAAAGAGTGTTCAGAATAAAATAAAGAACCTTAACTGGCTAGAAATGGAAAAAAGTCCATGCATTCCTGAGATGAATGATTCTGATCTTTGTATTCGTGTTCCTGGAGGTGGAATCACAAAAACACTCTATGATGAAAGGTGAGTTTTTTAGCTTATTTCTCACTGTTTATAGACAGGCTTGTGTAGCCCAGGTTGGCCTTGAACCTCTGATCCTCCTGCTTCCACTGCCCAAGCCCTAGGATTACAGGGGCTTGTTTGCCTGCCATGCTTGCTCCCTCCCTCCCTCCCTCTTTCCCCCCTCTGCCCCTCCTCTGTTTCTGTTTGTACTGCAGGCTGGCCTTCAGCTTTCTATAGTAACCCAACTCAAGCGCCTCCTGCTGTTACCTTCAAAGCTAGAACTAAAGCATGCACCACTACCCTGATTTACAATCTCTGTCCTTTGAGTGGTGATTGTTTATTAAGCAATTACTGATGAGGAAGACCTTTTGTCATTTGCCATTTGCTTTCAGTACGTTTTACAGCTTTTGTTTTTGTTTGCCATCTTTATGTTAGTTGATGTTTTATAGTGATACATTTTGATTCTTTTTTCCTTTGTGTTTTGCAGTTATTTGTTGTTCAAAGGATTGGACTTTGTATCATGTATGCTTGCACTCTACCTCTGAAATAGACTTCTAGGCTCTCTATAGAGATTCTTTTTTCATGATTACACAAGTTATCTAACTGAAACTAATCTAGTCCAGGACAGCCAGGACTTTGTTATACAGAGAAACCCTGTCCCGAAAAAATACAATTGTAGATAATGCTTAACATGTCAAACACAATAAATAGTGAGAGGAGGGGTGTTTACACACATTCAGTCCCAGCATTTAGGAGTCAGGCAGGTGGATTTCTGTGAGTTCAAGGCCAGCCTGGTCTACATAGAGAGTTTCAAGACAAGGTTACATAGAGAAACCTTGTCTCAAAAAAAGAACAGAGTATCTGTAATGACTCTTTACTGTTTCATTCTCTTCCAGTTTTCCTTCACTGCTTTAGACTATTAGGAGTGGAACCAAAGCTGGGTTTCCACACCTGTAATCTAGCACTTGGAACACGGAGTGAGGAGGATCAGGAATTCAAGGTCAGCCTTAATTATATAGCAAGGTTGAGACCAGTCTTTGCCACACAAGACTGTCCTAAACAAGACTCTAGTGCTACTCTATTTCAGTCTCTTTACCTCTGAAAACCACTCTCACAGAAGGCTTTTGAAGTGGATCAGAACTTGTCTCATGTATTGGTAGCTAAGGATAGAAAGGATGTTTTTTTCTTGAGGATGAGAATGAAGCACACACTTGTATATTCCCAGGCTTCTGGGAAGTAGAAGATGTGTGGGACAGTGGGAAGTAAAAAATCTGTCTTCATGCCATGTCTTTTCTTGTCTAACAAGAGGCAAGTTAACTTACCGTAAAGGTTCACATACAATGAGCATCTCGTTACAGGAGAAAACTCTGAATTCTTCTTTTTATTTCTTATAGCTGTTCTAAAGAAATCCAAATGGCAGTTCTGCTGAAGTTTGTTTCAGAAGGGGACAATATCCCAGATGCACTCAGTCTTGTGGAGTATCTTAATGAATGGCTTCAGATAATCAAACCAAGTGTAAGTTTTACTTTAGCAGTAACTTGTCTTATGTGTAAGTAGGCTGAAGAGGTAAAGTTTATCTCTACATAGAGTTTAGTTTGAGGTAAGCTTTTGAAAATGAGTGAGGAGCTGGATGTGGATGCGCACACTTTTAGGCCTTTACTCCCAATGCATGGGAGGCAGAGGCAGGCAGATCTCTGTGAGTTCAAAGCCAGCCTGGTCTACAAAGTGAGTCTAGGACAGCCAGGGCTTGTTACACAGAGAAACTCCATCTTGAAAAAAAAAAAAAAGAGAGAGAGAGAGAGAAGGAAAGAATGAATTAGTGAGGATAGTTAACTAGCCTTTTACCTCATTTGGTTTCAGGCAGGAAGTCCAAAGTTCCTTAGTGTGCTCACTTGTTCACACCATAGTAATTGTGACCACAGCTTTTTGTTTTGTTTTGCTTGTGGGTTTTGTGCTTTATTTTTTGAGACAGGGTCTTTGTGGCCCTGCTCTTCTGGAGCTTGCTATGTACACCAGGCTAACCTCGGATTCAGAGAGATAATCCTATCTCTGCCTTCCAGTGCTGGGATTAAAGACATGTGCCGTCACATCCTGCCCCAGACAGCTTCTTAGAAGAGCAAGCTAGAATTCTGTACATTCAGGCTTTAGGAAAGTGAAGTTGCTGTGGCCACCTGAGTGGTACATGGCTATTTTCCCTATTGTCAAATGAAGGGCATACCAGAGAAATAAGCCTGAAGGCCTAACAGAAGCACCACACTCTGGGCATGCTAGTGCATGCCTCTCATCCCAGCACTTGGGAGGCAGGCGGATTAAGATGAGTTTGAAGCCAGCCTGTCTACATAAAGAGTTCTAGGAAGGCCAGAGCTACATGGTGAGACCTTGTTTCAACCCTCTCACGCCACATCTGCAATCACCTTGTTTCTTTCGACACACCCTTTTTTTTTTTTTAAACAGACAAGGTCTTAAATAGCCCCCCTGGCCTCAAACTCACTGTATAACTCTGGCTGCCTCCACCCTCCACCATGCCCCCCCCGTGTTCGTTTTGAATTTGATTTACTTAATACTTGTCTATAGCTGTTCTGGCATATTTTTGAGATGAAACTTAGAAACCTATTATTTTATATAAAGACACAACTTATAGTTTTCGTTTTCCTAATAAAGATTAGCTACAAGTGTCAAGACTGAAAGATTTGATGCAGGAGTAAAGATGAGATGTCTTCCTGTTCGTTACAGCGTGACAGCCGGGCAGCATCCGCCTTGCCGTGGAAGATCCCAAGCTCGTGGAGGCTGCTCTTTGGCAGTGGACTTCCTCCCGCACTGTTTTGATCTGTTCTCAGCCTTCTCCTTCATCCCGGCAAGATCACAAAATGGGCTGTTGAGTGTGTGCTCTACAGAAGCTTGTGCTGCCAGGGAATGTGTTAGAAGTGCTTTTCACAGGAAAACCTCAAAGAAGAGGTCTTAGAAGTCGCTAACCCTTGTTACATACAATAAATGTAAATTTTCTACAACAAAACTTGTTAGGCAGTTTATCTGAAAAGTATCCCTTTTACAATCAGTAGTGAACTCACTTTATACATCTGCTATAAGCTTTTACCAGTGGAATGGAGCCACAAGTTCATTTAACTTGAGAGGTCAGAAGTCCACAGAGTCTCAGAAAGCTGCAGTCCAGCTGTGTCAGAGCTGCTCTTCTGGAGATCCTTGCTATTCTGATAAGTAATACAGTGACCTCAAAACAAAACTAGGAAGAGGAAAGGCTTCTCCATGTTAAACCAAGCAATTCTCTGTAGCCCAGGCCAGCCTCTGACTCACAGATGATCTGCCATTGCCTCCTGGGTGCTGGGATTAAAGGCATGCGCCACCTGACCAAACCACACAATTCTTAAGAAAAATTAGGGGCTGGAGAGATGGCTCAGAGGTTAAGAGCACTGGCTGCTCTTCCAGAGGTCCTGAGTGCAATTCCCAGGAACCACATGTTGGCTCACAACCATCTGTAATGAAATATGGTGCTCTCTTCTGGTGTGCAGGTGTACATGCAGACAGAATACTGTATCAATAGGAAATAAATAAATCTTAAAAGAAAAATTAACAGTTATATGCAGTGAACATCAGGACTTCCAGTTTCATACAATAAATGCTAATGGGTGTAAGAAGTGAGACCATTACCGATAGAAGAGTAGTAAATGATTTCAGGATCATGCCATTAATCTTTCTATGAATCCTCTGGACAAAAATCAATGAAGAAGCTTCAGGACATCATAGACCAAATGGACTTACAGACGTCCATCTAACAACACAACTCTCCTCAGCAGCCTGTGAGACCTCTAACTGTGATTATATTCCATACCACAGAGCAAGTCTTAACAACTATAAAAGAATCTGTCTTATGTGATCTTAGTGTAAAAAAGAATAGTTATCAAGTCTAGCAAGATGGACAACTGTGCTTGGCGTTCCGCCAAGCCTGACAACCTGAGTTCAGGCCCCACATGGAGCAGCACCCTCTGTGTGCCTGGGAAGCCCAGCAAGTGAGCCATGCCCTTCCTGGCTGAAGGCTTTTCCGTTTAGTGGCCATGGCAACTCAGCTCAGAACAGCTCAGCCCAAATCTGCTGACAGACAGTCTACCTGAGCAGAATCCATGCCATTCAGAGCTGTGGCCTAAGAGTGACCACTTCTCAGTTCCTGTGTGAGCTCAGGAATGAGAACTGAGTTCTGGGACATGATGAACCCATGACAAGTGTCTTGACTGTGTCATTCCTGGTAGGTTCTCAGTAGACTCAGGCAAGATGAGTTCAGAGAGCACAGGTGTCAGTCAAAAGCTTAGTCACCCGGGATACAGACAGCTGAACATTACCCCAGCGGTGCAGAACTGCTTTTCAGTTTTAGCAGGAAGTGACTGATTAACCTTCCAGCCTTCCAGCCTCTAAAGTTTTTAGCAGAATAGCTCAGAATTCAGACCTACATTTTCCTTAGTGTGCTCTGAGAAGAGAACGTTGGACTGACAGAGCAAGCACTGAAGCCAGGCATTGTGACGAGCCTGGAACACCAGCACTGTGGAAGTGGACACAGGTCAGGGATTCAGGGTCAGCTTCAGCTACATGGAGGGTTTGAGACCAACCTGGGCTACATGAGATGCCATCACAGAAATGAAAACAATGAGAAGCTCAACAAACAACTGCACTGACGTCCTGAAGACAAAATTGAGTTACTTTCTGCTCACTTTCAGGTTACTCAAGCCCCAGGGAATCTGACATCCTCTTCCGTGCTCTCTCTCACTCTGTATTTGTCTCTCTCTCCCCTCCTTTGTCCTCCCCTCTCCTCTCCTCTTTGCTTCTTTCTTTCTTGAGACAGAACTTTGTAGTCCTGGCTAGCCTAGAACTTGCTGTTTAGATCAGGCCAGCCATGAAGTAGGAGCTCCATATCTCCCAAGCGCTGGAATTAAGTGTGTATCATGCCCCTCCCTCAGTCTTTGAACTATATATACCGTGAGTCCACTCTCAGTGTAAAAGCCTCAAAGAACACAAATGTAAAATGCTCCCTAGCCATCCTTCCTGCCACATGCCCTCATGCAAAGTGACACTTCCGACATGGGTGCTGGGAGCAAAACTCTAGTCCTCTGGGACACTAATATGTACTCTTAACCATTGAGGTGTTTCTACAGCCCCCACCTCCTGCCCATTAGCGGAAACTTTCACAACTCTTCTCAGTTGAAACAGTTTGCAAAACTGCCTGCATCTTTGTCACATAGTAGTGCTACCGTGTTGTTTTCCTTCACATCTGTTACAATTTTATTCCAGCTAAAATGGCTGAAATTAGCTGGGCACATGCCTTTATTCCCAACATTCAGGAGGTGGGGGCAGGATGAATCTCTGTTGAAGACAGCCTGGTCTACATAGTGAGTTCCAGGCCAGCCAGAACTTCATAGTTTAGAACCTGTCTCCAAAAAATGACATTAACAGATAACAGTGATGCTCAAAATAGCCTGAGGTATCAGCGATTCTCAAGCATGCTTTTGAAGAAACCAGCCCAAGGCTGGGGCACAGTGATTTGAAAGGCATGTGCACTTAGCTACATTATTATAAACACAGAGGTTTATAATAGTGAAAACTTGGTAACAGTCACAGATGGAGATTAGTGAGTAAATGCTGGCACCTCTGCAAGGCAACAATGGTACCATGACTGGAAAAGCCAGGGCATCTTTGAGGGAAAGTTACAGCCATAAAACCCAAGGGTCTGAATTCCTGTGCATACCTATTTACTTACAAAGGCATTATTGGGAAATACTTGGAAAATGTTCACTTGCTATTTGGTTAAGTGGAACAAAATGAGTTACAAAGTAGAATTGACTTTATTTCATTTTTCAGGAGGAAAAAATATGTATATAAAGTCAAAATATGACAACAGTTTATCAAAATATTACTGGTGGCTATTATGGGCAATTTTGTTGTCTATCAAATGTAATGTTTCTAATTAACATGTCATTCCTTTAAAATAAAAGGGGGGCCACCAACTATGCTGGTGCACACCTGTGACAGAGGAAGAATTGCGAGAGGCCAGCCTGGGTTATAATCTCAGGCAGTCCCAGGCTAGACCTTGTCTTAAACAACAACAACAAAAAAAAAAAAAAAAAAAAAGAGAAAGTGGGGGAGGGGAGGAAGGAAGGGTGGGAGAGGGGTCTGAGCTGAGAGAGGGGAAGGGACTCAGAACTAGTGGCTCTCTCCTACAACCCTAGGACTTAGGAGCCTGAAGAGTGCCATGAGTTTGAGGCCTGGCTGAGTTTCAGACTGAGTTCCAAGAAATCCTGGGCTCTGTAGAGAGACCCTGTCTTTAAAAATATATAAAATAAAAAATAAATTAATTAAAAACAAAACAGGAAAGGGGGTCACTCTACTGCTCAGAACACTGTTTCACAGTAGCTTTGCCACCTGGGTATGGTTGTCCCAGATTCCTCTTCTGAAGTCCTAAGTTTCAAGGTGATGGTGTTAGATTCTTGGCAAATTCAACATTGTTAAGATACAGTGGGTTTGGTATGTTTAGGATCTGGCTACAGGGTCCGCATCATACTAAAAGATGGAAAAAGGGGCTTCCTGTTGGCTCCTTTAATCTCAGCACTTGGGAGTCAATGGCAGGTGGGTCTCTGTGAGTTTAAGACCAGCCTGGTCTACAGAGCGAATTCCAGGAGGACCTCCAAGGTTACACAGAGAAACTCTGTCTCAAAACACACACATGGACACACACACAAGCAGCTGAAGAGATAGATGGCTTAATTGCTACAGGCACTGCTGCTTTTGTAGAGCACCTGAGTTTGCTTCCCGTTTTCCGACCTCATAACTCCCCGTGGCTTCAGCTCCACGGGATCCGATGCACTCTTCTGGTTTTCCCTGGAACCCGCATGTTTTCCTTACACACAAACACACATACGCAAATAAAAAAGATACATTTATATTTAAAAAAAATAAACAGTCTTAACTTTAGTTAAATGGAATTGGTATTTCAAATGCACAAGAAAGCCAGTGTTAAGTAAGCAACAATAGTGGAAGTTCCTGGACTTGCTGGGTTTGCACTGAGTAAGCTGTGGTACAGACCCAGCTTCCTTCACCACTTCTGGTGAAATGCTTAAAGATGGAGAATGGCATGGTTCAACAAACAGAGCTTGCTCTGTTTGCTTCCATCCAGCAACCCTGTTTCTGGATCTTTCTCCAAATGGTTTAAATATGAAAAGATGTATGCCTTTCATCTCTGCGCTTGGGAGGCTGAGGAAAGTGAATCTCTGTGAGGCCAGCCCTGCTCTACACAGCAAGTTCTAGTTCAGCCAGGCTATAAAGCAAGACCCTGTCTGAGAGGACCAAATGTAATACAGATAATGTAATGCTCTCCACGTGTACACATGATGGAATATTATTCAGCATTGTTTTTCACTGCCTGATGGAATGTTCAGCAAATGCTCTATCACTGAGCTAAATCCCCAGCCCTATGCAGCATCTTATGTTGGTATAATGTTCTTTTGAAATGTATACAATTTATCCTTGTTCATTCAGATATTGATTTCTCTACCCCACTATCTGGTTTTAATCCGGACATTGCATTGTGATGTTTATTCTAAGCATCACCTGTCTCAAGTTTGTGTAAACATGCCACCATTTGTTCTCTGTAATTGTCAATAAAACCAGCCAATGCTATGCAATGGAGAGAATAGGGTGGGACATCCTGGTCCAGAGGGGAGAAGGAAGCGAGTAGGAGGAGGAGAGACATGGGCAGGGAAGAAGCTGGCTCTGTTATTACTGCAAAAGGACAGTTTGAGGAAACATGGCAGACATGCATGGTATGTGTGGCCATACTGGGAGGACAGGAGCCTTGCCTACAGGTCTGTTTGCTTTTGTTGTTGGATGTTTGCTTTTACTTCTCCTCTGCTTCATTTTAGACAGTCTCACTGTGTATCTTAGGCTGACCTGGAACATACAATGTAGCTTATGTTGGCCTTAAATTCATCTCTGGTGTGCACTTACATTTCCAGGCTCAAAATGAATAGCCTTCAAGGCCTGACACTGCAATGCATGCAGCAAGCACAGGCCTTCCTGGAGTTTCCATGTGTGGAGGTGCACTACAGGTTAAGGGGACTCACATTGAATGATCATGTTTGAAACTACATCTGATGTTCTGTGTGGCTAGTCTCTAGTGTTTATAATTTAGAGTTAAAATACTGAATGGCTCCTTTGTAGAAACAATAGTGTCTTCCAGCTCCTGCTCATTCTCATCCAGGATGCCTCCCACACACCCCCAAGAAAACAGTCCTTTCCTGTCAGCACTTTTTTGTGTGTTGGTGAGAAGAGTTTTAACAGAAACTCAGTTGCCCCTCAATAACCCATATTTTAAAATATTTTATTTTAAAGCCTATCTGGCACATGCTTTGAACCCCAGCTCTCTGGAGGTAGAGAATGCAGATCTCTGAGATCAGGGTGGTCTATTTAGTGAGTTCTAAGACAGCCAGAGCAAGGAGAGAGAACCTGTTTAAAAACAAAAGAACAAACAAAAACAAAACAACCCAATGTAATAAAATAGTTTTATTTTCAATAAGATCTTGTTCT
The DNA here is from genome assembly GCF_030254825.1 of Meriones unguiculatus. Taxonomy (NCBI): domain Eukaryota; kingdom Metazoa; phylum Chordata; class Mammalia; order Rodentia; family Muridae; genus Meriones; species Meriones unguiculatus. The sequence continues at coordinate 21,770,225 of NC_083350.1, read as the reverse complement.
AAAACCCACACCAGCCTTGAACTCACCTTGGTCTCTTGTGTGCTGGAATTATGAGCTATCATACCTAGCTTTGTTACAATGCAAAAAAACTTTAGATGTAGTTTTGTGTTTGCATATTTTGCTTACGTGTATGTACATGTGTGCACCAATGCCAGCAGAGGGCAGAAGAGGAAGCTGGGTCACCTGGAACTGGAGTTAGGGATAGTTGGTTGTTAACTGTTATGTGGTGCTAAGAACTGGACTTGGAAGAGTAGGAAAAGAGTGGTAAGAGTCCTCCTCAGGCCTTCAAGAACACACACACAGTAGAGAAGTGAGGAAATGTACCAATGCCAACTTCTGGAACAGCCATAAGAAGCTTTGCAGAGCATTGGTATAAATATGCAGCAGACCTTGCCCGGAAGGGAAGTCTCTGCTGTAATCTACACCATAATGAAGCATAAACCAAGACAGGGACAGGAGGCAGCCACCAGGGTTAAGCAGTCTATGAACAAACTGGGCACAGAGCCTAAGTGGAGGAAGTAGGAAGGACTTTCAAGTTTACAATGAGGCAAAGCAAATGGAATAGAAGAAATAAGAGTCCATGTGCAATTCTGGAGGTTAATCAGGGATGTGGATTTAGGGTTTGTGGCTGTGGCGGGAGATCCCGCCTGGGGTTTAAGAAGTTGCATGCAATCAGCTGCAGGGCATGATCTAGACTTATACAGAGATGCGACCATCCACAGTCAGAATGTTAAAGCCAGAGAGCCTAAGATGGACTCTCTGGAAATAGAACTGAACAGGAGAAAACCCAGGGGCCTCAAGAGTCTGAGGAGTCTACAATATCATTCCCAGAAGTTGCACGGCCCTTAGAGGACTACAATGCAAGTGAACATCTTTCTCAACCATTTGTGGAGGGCTTAAAAAAAAAAAAAAAAAAAGTCAGATGCTGCTAATGAGGTGAGGACCAAGAGAGGAAAGGAGAATGGGTTAAGGGCAATTCAGTTACCTAGAAAACTTGTCGTATAGAGTAGAGGAACATAATTCCTCTAGATTTTTAAAAGATAAAACAGGTGTACTTAGGAGCAGCAAAATTATGATTTCCTGTGTGAAAGTACTGCTCTGTGAATACTACATGGGCTGAAATTCTCCAGCTACCAAAACTGTTACAGTCACCTGACAATTGACAAAAACATATTCCAAACCCATGAGTGACTGTTCAAATCAGATGGGAAATAAGCCAGAAGTCACAGTGGGAAGGAACTGCTGACATCTTTACATAAGGAAATGCCTGGAAATGCACAATGTCCGACACAGGACAACTGCGATGTTAAAAGCCACTCGGAACTGTGGCTGAACAGAATGCGGACCACAAAGCAATGTTATCATGAAGGTCAGTGCCCTAAGTGACAAGGGCAATGCTACAAGTTTTCTGTTGTTGCTTGCCTAATTTGTACTAATTAGGATAAAAAATACTGAAGGGTAGTTGAAGGTGACCTGTATTTCGAACCAATTTGAACTTCAATGCCAATTTCTAGCTATAAGAAAACTTGAGTAAACCCATGAGAAAGTAATCACTATTTGAATTACAGCTGTCCTGAGATGACACACACACAAACCAGCATAGTCTATTTAATAAAAATATTTAATGCTGCCAAAAAGTATAAAAATACATTAGGAATGGCAGTACAATACAAAGAAGTCTCTCCTAATTTATTTCTTTTACATCTTTCTACATTTCATACATATGTTAAAAAACAATACATCAAATTAAAGGGTTTGCGAGTCTTCTGCTGGTGGCTTTCTTCATCCCCTGGATGTAAAGCTTACTTTGTAAACAACTTGTGAGGCAATCTACAGGGTTAGCAAGCCTCACTTTAGTTTCCGGAGTGGGCTTCGGCTCTTGCTTTGCACATCAAAGGTTCAAAATTTATAGCTGCAGAATAGTCTCAAGTCATGAACATTTAGGTGTCTGTCAGTCTTGGCCTAAAATATAAAATAAGAAGTCATCTATTCAATTCATATCCACCACACACACAGATGAACATAGACACAAACACAAAAGGACTAACACTTAACTAAAGTCAACTAAAAGCCAACACATCACATCCAGTCACACCAAGCGCTTCCCAAAGATGGATTTCCAAATGGGAGCAGTTCTGTGAGACATACTCACTTGATGTACCGTAACTCACTTCTCCAGTATTAACTCACTGAATCTTTTAGGCCAGAAATGACCTCTACATAATACGCTAAGAGACAGACAAGTTAAAAAAAAAACAATAATGTGGCCACAAGAATATAGCAAGATTTTATTGTATGTGCTAGACTTACCCATACCTTGATTTCAATGCAAAAGTCTAATCCAGTTTGGACAAGCACTGTGACACTGTCAGAAACAGTTTAGGTACAAACTTTGGGCATGAAGTTGGCTTGCACCTCTAAATCAGATTTCCGGCACTTGTGTGTTCTCCTGAAGGGTAACACTAATGATCATAACTACTAAACTAAGTAAAACGTGACACTTCAGTGCATTTTAATGCTAAAAAGAAAAAAGGAGAGAAGGCGTTTAAACAGGCAAGAGACAGAGGGAGTGACTGTGAAGAGCAACAGTCTTTGCTGACAGCTCACAATTGTTTGCCAGGAACCAAACCTTCTGAGAGGTTAAAGGTATTTTCATTTTTGCAACAACTCCCCACTCATTCTCTCTCTTGCAGTCACACAAGCTACCAACAAAAATGCTTGTTACTTTTGTATCACAGCAGATCTCCACCACTTAGGCCTGCTCCCCTGCCTACTCCCTTGTGCCTCTAAATGCAGGCAGCTCTACCAAGCACCTGTGGTGGTCTACGAAGTTTGATTTTCCAACACGGATTTCTACAGTGTTGTCATTAGGAAACCATACTCTTTAGCTATCAATGGGTCACAGAAAAACCATGATGCTTGTTTAAGACTCCAGAACCTGGGACCGAACAGCTGGTTCTAACTAGGCAGAATGTGTTACACTGTGACATAGAGGTGCTCTGGTAGGGAAACTTTCTAGTACTCCATTACTGCAGTGTTTTAAAAGGAATTTTTCCCTCCTCCATTTAAAAACAATTTATTTGGACTTTTAGTTAAAAGTGGGCTGTCGATGTCTACTATTTCGCCACTTAAATATCTGGTTTAATTAAATACTTGGAATAAAGAACAGTGGTGTGACATATGAGAAAAGCCGGAGTCTACATTTAGGTACTGAAACCACAGCCTGGAATTTACATCTCAGCTTTATCTGTATAAGCTGGGTGATCTCATCTGAAAATAAGGGTGGTATCATCTAAAGTGTCATGAGCCTAAATTTAGAATAAGTATTTAAAATGGCTAGCAAAACTGCAGATGTTCAGCATACACATCGTTACCTTTTCCTAGTGTTTGTTAAATAATACACTTACCAAGAACAATACATTTGCCATTTAACAACAGACTGTGGTTTTTAGAATTCATTATTTTTGTCTTTGCAAATATTATTTAAGGGTAACAAATTAAACGGAAACCACTGGAATAGCTTCCAGAAGATGACTTTATTTGTAAAACTATAAAGATAAATGGGCTTCTCAGATAATACAATTATATTCACTTGAATGGATCTTCACCATTTTATTTCTAATAAGGCAAAAATAAAATGGATTCACCAAATCAAGCAATGGGCTACATGGGTACCCTGGATGTCAGCTGTCTCCATGCTGCAGAGGCAAATGCTAGAGTGTTCTTCCTTCCATGGTAGAGGGAAAATCATACTGCATTAAAAGTTGCTTAAGTTTACACTAGCATCCTACTGAGATCATCCAAAGCTAATAGCAGTGAGCCAAGCATGCTTTAAAAGAACTTACCTAGGCTTCCTCTCCTGAACTTTCCAAACTCAAAGACATTTTAAAATAGTCATTTAAAATATCGACAGCATCATGGGTCTGATAAATCTATGCCTAATGAGTGACTAAAAAGAATAATTCGATGCTTCTTAAAAGTGGTCTCTGTAAAGAAAAAGATAAAAAAATTCCCATGCAATTCTCCTTGCAGCCAGCAGTCCCAAACAAAACAGGGAAATGTAAAAACAGATGGTGTTCATGTAGACCCTATAGGTGATGACTTCACTCCTCACTGCTCATAGTCCACTGTGAACTTTACAATCAAGGTCCAAAGTCAGAACTCGTTCTCTAGACAGACTGCCCAGAAATGGTGTCGGCCTACACAAAGCTCGTTAGGCAGGTCCAAGCCTCAAGTTCTGCTTGCACTGGTGATGACACTGTGCTGGGACAGTGACACCAGGAAAAAAACAAAAAAACAAAACACACAACCAGCAAAGAACAATGGTCTTCCTGTAGCCATAGCTGGGAGAAAGCACTTGTGCAAGATGGCTTGAAACTATAGAGCTGAGGAAGGAAAACCACCAGCTGTAGAGCAAGCCCTCTGACTGGGGACTGGCTTCCTGGCAGAACAGGAATGGAGGACACAAACTGAGTTTCTCCTTCCATGCTCAAGGGGACAATTATAGACAGCTGTTATTCCAGGTGTAATGCGGTGGACCCTGTGGCGTTGCCACCTGGTAAAAACAAAAAACCAGCATGAGGAAGAAATGGTATTCAACCCAAACAAGTGAGTACAAGGAAAGAGTGAATGGAGCTGGTCTCCTCTGGAGCAAGCCATTGCCAATGACTAAGGCCTGCGTTTCAAGTTATGAGGTGACAAATTTAATGAAGAAGAACATTTCTGTTTTGGAGGGAAAAAAGTATATACAAGATTCTATGACAAAGCTATATAAAGAAGTCTCAAACATAACACTTTATTAGCTGTTGGTATATAAATTAAAGATGTACATTTCTGTTGGCACTTAGTTCCAAACTGTGAACAGATGGCTCACACTTAGCCAGATGAAGGCCCTAAAGAGCCCTTCCTTCCTACCAGACAACAGACTACACAGAATCTATGCCACAGCTACACACGCCACTCATCAGGAAAGAAGGATGGACCAAGCCTGACACCTTATCTGACATTAAAAAAAACAGGCAATACATCTAGGGGAGTCTGCTTTACAACTACAGTTTTAAAACAGTCTCCTCAAGCTTTACATCTGAAAGCTGTGTGTGCAGTAGCATGTGACTGTGGTGGGAGCTACCCAACAGGCTCAGGAGGATGATCATCTGAGCTGAGGAGTTTAGGGCCAGCCTTGGCCAACAGCAAGGCATTATCTCAACACACAAACAATAAATGAATAAATAAACCTACCCAATAACAACCACAAATAAAGATTTCTGCTAGCAAAAACATTAAGGCAATGTAGATTTTTAGACTGTGCAATGACTTGATGGGCATATCTGGCAATGTAAATTCATTAAGACTTGTATGCAATGGGGAAAAAAATGTACTTTTAGTACCATCAGGTTCCAGTCTCTGTGTAGAATCTAGCCTAGACAGAGGTGCATTTTAAAGGAATCAGCTGCAGTCCTGTTATACAGAAAATGGTACCACCACCCTAGGAACTGGTGCTAAAAGCAAAGGAAGTGATGTGAAAACTAGAGAGTTGCTCCATGTCATAAAGGGTGGGACATAGCTCTAAATTCATACCATCAACTTCAGTTCATTTAAGACAAAGGAACAACCAAGTGCAGGTAAGATGAGCTCTGGAATAGGACTCTTCCCTCTGATGCAACTGTAAAGCATAGCTGTTTGAACAGACTGATTAATACATGCTTTCACTTTTTCTTTTCACGTTCACTCTTTGACACAAAAGCTAACACATAATGGAAAGGATAAAAAGACAGAAGAACCAAGACACAGGAAGCTTGAAAAATGTGTAAAGTCTCTGCTGACCATGAGAAATGGTCTTTACATATACACAAATTTAAAGAGCTATATTTTTACATTTTATGTTTGAGCAAGCATGAACAGAAATTAGTAGGCAGAAGTAAAACAGTACCTGGTTAACTGTGGAAAGGAATACATAACCACAAGCGTGACCACTGATTACGGCATTAAAGCAAGGCAGGAAGAGAAAGGAATTAAGGATTCTTCTCAGTAAATAGTAAGCCCCTTTAAAAATACCTTTTCCCGATTCATTAAGAAAACAATCTGATTCAAGCAAACTATTATTCCCAAATTGGTTAAACTCAGTAAATACCACTGACTGACACAAGTATGTAAAGACGCAGAACCAAAGACTGCTCACTTGCCCTCTCTGGATAGCACACAAGATGGTGTGGTGTCTCAGTAGCACAGCTCATGCCCTACACGGCCAGAATGATGGCCATGGGCACTGTCACTGAAAGCCATGTTTACTTAGTAAGCAGCATAAAATGTTATTTAAAGCTTCTGCTGTTAAAACTCATCCTTAAAGATCTGCTCAGAGGAGAAAGAAGACAGGCTGTGATGAAGGGCACTGAGGATTCACTACACCAAATGTGTTCTCAGAAGCACTAAGCATATACCACCAAAAGGCAGGAAGAGCAGTGCCCAATGCCATCTCTAGAAGGCGTATCTTTCCAGGAAAGGACTCGGTGAGGCCTTATCAGTATTTTCTCCTAAGTAGTTGTTCAAGCTGAGGCTATATTCAATTGGATTCCTTTCTTGTAAGACTGGGTCTCAATGTACATCACTGGCTGGCTGGAACTTGTTATGCAGACCAAGCTAGCCTGGAACTCACAGGAATCTACCTGTGTTGGCCTCCTTAACGCTGGCACTAAAGGTGTGTGTCACCTCATCCAGCTTCAACTGGAATTTTAAAAAGGTAACATACTACATTTTGAAAAAACAAGCCAATAAATGTTAGAAAGCTCAAACCGATGACTATCTAATTCCTAAAGCCTAAGGGTCTTAATGTTTAAACATAGGTTTAATACAAACAGATAAAAGGAAACATCCTGTTTACCTGCTCTCCATTTCAAAGTTACAGGACAGTAATAGTGAATCAAGAAACAGACATGCACTACATAATCTTATTTAGTATGTAATACCACCTGTATCCCGATTTCAGACTTTAACACATTAAAGACTGCTTCTCAAGGCCATTCACAATTCCTAGCTATACCTATAATTTTCAAAGTGCAATAAAATTAACTGTCTCATTTAGAGTAATTAAGCCTTGCAATGCACTCTTACACAATATATAAAAAGATGAAATGGAGTGGTTTGGGATCTTTCCACCACTTGGGTGATTTTCCTAAAATCCAAAGCACAGAGTTTGAACCACCAAAACCCTATTAGTGGTTTATACTTTAAAAATACTCATTACAAAGGTGAGGGACAATGTAAGTTTGTAAACCATCATACTATTTATTGAACTTAGAAAGAAATTAATTTTTTTTTTTTTTTTTACTTCAAAATTTCAGTCTAGTGAGCTGAAATCGTAAGTATAAAACACTGGTGCCTTTTCCTTACTAGTCATAATTTATCTCACATGGGTAATTACATTAACATTTTCACACACACACACACACAAAGAACAGTGTAAGTCATGCATGGGTTTTACTTTACAGAAATCAATTTCTTTTCTTCAGTTTTTGAGACAGTGTTTCTTGTAGTCCTGGCAGGCCCCAAATTCTGGGGCTGGCTATGTAGTTGAAGCTGGCCTTGAACTTGTGATCCTTCGGCCTCTATCTCCCAAGTGCTGAGATTACAGGTTTGTGTCATCAAATATGGCTAAGAACCAATTTCTTATTCTTGGTATTTTCTGATCTCACCTCTACCATATCTTTTTTTACTTTCACTTTTAAAGATAGGAACTTGCTATGTAGTTCTGGCTGGCTTCAAACTTTTAAACTCTTACCTTATCTTCCTGAGTGCTGTGTTTACCATCATATCCTGCAGAAACTATTTTTTTTCTAAGTTGTTTTTTAACTAAGCCATGACCAACGGTCACTTGACTATCCCAGAAAGAATTTCCTTCAATGACATGTTTAGAAAAATTTCATTTGTTTTTTCTCTTTTAAAATAAGATAAATCATAAAATACAAAAGAAATAAAAATGTGTAGTAGAACTAGCTTGCTTATAGTTTCAACTGCCACTATCAAACTTCTGTTTCAGAAAGGGAAAATGTATCCAGTATACAATTGAGTCAACATACAATTTATTTTTCTATGGTAACAGATTTTCAAATTGAACTTTTAAAAAGTACATTTAACTACAAAAGTAAGATTAAATAGGTACTTATAAAATATATTTACCCTAAAATGGTTAAGCATATAAAGTTGTAATGCCCATTTCAACAGTACATTACACATTACATACATTACATTACTTAAAGAATATTTTCTTTCCATTAATAATGTAGAAAAAAACCCACAATGTTTATTGCTTATATCAAGTGCAGGTTAATATCCAGAAAGCCTCCAAAAGCCAATCCTTGTGATATAGGATTTCTCAGTACTGGTCAGTGAAACAGGGTGCTCGAGATGTATGAACACAGCTGTAAGATGTAACAGTTTCAACAAGCAATTTGTCTTTATTTCGAGCCATTGACAGTTTGGGTCTCAGAGGAACCTGCAGTGATGAGTCCTGAGATGCTGGGCTGTGACTGTGAATATCCCTTATCTGGTTGATGTCTATTCTAGCGCAACGATTTTGGGGTATGAAGCATGTGCTAACAAACCCTCGAGATTAGTGCGCCACTGTCAGCTACTAGTGCAGAAAGGTGCTGGGGAAAACTATTTATAGGTGCTTTACTGAAAAAACAGTGTCCAGCCAACCAAAAAGCCAACAAAAATGACTGACACAAACCCCAACTTAGTGAGAAAAGGTTGCCAATATAACCACCTTTTTCTTTTTCGTTCAGTTTCATTTAGCCTCTGTTTCATCTGCTGCACCTTCTGAGCTGTAGTAGCCTTTCTGTCCTCTCGGATACGTTTCCGCAGAATACTGTGAACAGACAGAAACAAGTGAGTGTCTGCACGGCAGCCCTTAATTACAATGACACTGTAGCCTGGCCACCAACAAAACCATGGACATTCATGCATTTTTCATCTCACTTAAACAGTGTAGTAATAATGGAAAAAGGCCAAACTGTTGCAAATGGCCAGTGGCGCGCTGGAAGTTCAGGTACAATTTCTGGCATAATTATGGTAACACTTCAACAGAACCTGAAGGTGAGTCAGATACTTCTTCAGCTGTCTACTCACTCCTTTTCCTGTGCTCTCCTCCTTTCCCTCCCTCTCTCTTCCCAAACAGCTGAGAGGGGACAGACTAGAGATTCTCCCGCATCTCATTCTCTTGTGTGACAACATATGGAAACTCAGAGTCCTTTAACAAATGCTAGTGACCATTTCTATGAATGCTCTGTCTGGAGGGTGCCCATTCTTCCATCTGACCATACAAACTTCTAGTGTCTATTTTCCTGTCCAACCATAAAATTTTGTTTCAGCCAAAGTTCACTGACATCCAAGGCAATTAATCCTGGGACTCACAAAAAAAAAAAAAAAGGGCAATGTTAACATATCAGCCACCAACCCTCTTCCTCTAGGGGAAAAAAAAAAAAAAAGAATCACAAAATCCATCTCTTTTTCACTTACAGTATGTGTGAAAGCAAATGCCTGACCAGCCTCAGTCCTGGCAGTAATTTTTTAAGTCACAGCTTTTAACATGCATCCTGATTTAAAAAAAAAATCTTGACTGACTCTTCAGTGTCTACTAGATCACAAGACCTTTTCTGGTCAACATGTTTAACCTGAATCTAGTCAAGAAGAATGACAATTAGAGAAATCCAAACTATGACACATTCTAAAAGATCATATGGCAAGCGAAGCAGAAGAAAGTAGGGAAACTGTTCTGACTAAGGACAACAAAACTTCACCTCAATCAGATACAAGCATGAGCCCTAACAAGATCTAAGATTAATTATTTACTCTTAGAGAGCGGATCTCATTACATAAGCTTGGCTATCCTTAAACTTGAGATTCTCCTGCCTCAGCCTTCTGAGTGCTTTGGATACAGGTGTACAGCTGTGAATTTCATTTTTAATTATTGTAGTTTTGTGTATGAGAGGTGGGGAAGGAGGGAGAGAAGGAGAGAAGTGGGAAGGAAGAAACCTGCAGAGGTCAGGACACTGAGAAGTTGGGTAATCTCCCTAAAAGATCATCCCCACTGTAAAACAGTGGGATGCAGTGATCAAAATTAGGTTATCAGGCTTTTATTTGTTGGCCATCATTTTTTTTTTAAAACAAAAAACGAAAAAACAAGTCTCCAGGCTAGCCTCAAATTCAGTATGTAGCCAAGGCTGACCTTGAACTTCTGATCCTCCTGCTTCCTCCTCTCTCAAGTGTTGATGTTCTACATGTTCCGGGCATGTCCATTTTTTTTAATGTGGTGTAACTCAGGGTTTTACGGCAAGCCAGATAAGCACGCTACCAACTGAAAACAACTTTAAATTACTTTCATTTTTATGTGCACTGATGTTTTGCCTACATGTATGTCTGTGGGATGGTGCCAGATCCACTAAAACTGGAGTTATAGACAGTTGTGAGCTACCATGTAGGTGCTGGTACTTGAACCTGAGTCCTCTGAAAGAGCAGCCAACTGCTTTAACCACTGAGCCATCTCTCCAGCCTCTAGACTGGATTAATTTAGTAAGGATTTGTTAACTGGGCCATTGTTTCACCCTCGTAATATGTGTGAGTATATGAGGACTGTGTGTGCATATCTTGCTAGGTCCTATGGCGGTTTGCCTGTCTTTTTCTTATTACTTATTACACTTTTTATAGTTTGCTTGTCTTTTCTTATTACTTATTATTTCTTATGACGGTGCCTTTGCCCGTGTGAACTCTTGTCAAAATGTTTCCTTCTGAGTTGGAAAAGTTATTTGCTAAAATTTGCTCTAGGAACTGAAAATATAGCTATCACAACAACTGGGAATGCAATGTATACACAAAAAGACCCAAGAGTACCAATAAGGGAGTCAGACTGCTATGTGCACATATTTTCTTTTGCCAGGAGCCCAAAAGCAACAACCTTTAAACTTGTGCTGGTTGTCTAAAACTACTAAATAAGAAGTTAAGTTGCTACACTAAAATTGTCATTAATGTATAAAGGCAAATGTAACTAAATATTGAAATGTTAGCTTTTATAAAATTCAAGAAAACAATTTTTTTTTCCTGATGCTAAGGACTGATCCCAGGGCCCTGTATATATTGTCACTGAGCTATACCCTCAGTCCCAGGGAGGTGAACTTTGACTACTTTCATGGGACAACTCGGACCCTAGTCTTACAAATACAACATAACATTATCCACAATAAAAGACATAAAAGAGAGAAAGAAAATAGAGTCATCAGAAAAAGAAGTAAAAGAGATCTCATTCACCCACTAGGATACTAGCTTCCCAATGTGCGTATAAAATGCTGTAGTCCTACAGTTAAGTGTTTTATGTAATTCTGGAGAAAAGTGTTCCATGGTGGAACTACATTTAGGTATTTTATAGTTTTATTAAAGTCATGTTGACAATTATACCTATAATACGAATACTTAGAAATTACACATGTTCACTTACACTTTCATTTTCTATATTATACTATTTATCTTATCACCTAATTATAGTTACTTCTGTACACAAGCAGTACTGTTTCTTTAAATTTATAACTATTATGTTTTCAAAACTTTATTTGTTGGGGCTGGAGAGATGGCTCAGTAGTTAAGAACACTTGTTCTTGCAAATGGACCAGGTTGGATTTCCAACACTCACTTGATAGCTCACAACTGTCTGTAACTCCAGTTTAAGGGAATGAGGCACCCGCCTCTGGCGTCTGTGAGTACCAGGCACACATGTGGTGCACATGCAGCCCAAACACTCATAAATGGAAAATAAATAAATCTTAAAAAAATAAAAAAAAAAAAGCCCGAGGAGGCTAGAGGAACATTAAATCCACGGAACTGGCACTGCAGTTGGTTGTGACTCACCTGCTGTGGGTGCCGAGAACTGAACTCAGGTCCTCTAACAAAGCAGTAAGTGCTTTTACCCACAGAGTCACCTCTCCAGTGCTGTATAGGCTTTCTTAATACGACAGAAAACTCTTTGAAAATATCTATGTCCTCAAACACTATCTAAACACTTTGATATAAGTAAAAGGTCACAGTAACTGTGTAAACAAAGTGTCTAAATTATTTCATGCTTCTGAATTTACTAAACAGCCTCATCTCTCTCAGTAGGTGACTACATGGCACATACCTTTCACTGTTCTCTTCCACAGTGTCTTGCATCTTAGAAGGAAGTCCTGTTAATTTCTCATCTTCTGAACCTCTTCTCTTCCCATTGTACTTTTCAATCATTGTTCTATTGTGTGAATGATCATAAATAGGAGATAAATCTTCTTTAGAAAGTTCTCTCCACCGTTTCTAGGTAGAAAAAAAGAAATACTAAGCAATGAATTTTTTTGTTTTCTTTAAATCAGGATCTACAAATTACAATTATTCAATATAAGGCAGGGAAGAACAAGGTAAATCTAACATTGACTTTTTCCTCTGCACATATGTACACCAGCACTTGCCGGTAAACACAAACATGAACACATATGTAAAAATAATCATTCTGAGCATGGTGGTGCACACCTATAATCTGAGCACTTGGGGAAGCAGAAGCAGGGCAATCTCTATGAGTTTGAGACCAGCCCGGTCTCTACAACAGCCAGGGCTACAAAGAGAAAACTTGTCTCAAAGTAAAAAAAACAAAAAAAAACATATATAATGTATATGTCTCACATATTTTATTTTAAGGCAGATACTTGTATACAGATATTCAAAAAGTTGTGTATTTCAGATTGTTGATCTCAAGTGCCCAGCCTCTAATATATATATAGATATAGATAGATAGATAGAGATATAGATATAGTGTGTGTATATATATATATATATTATAGTCAGACCAGACATGAAGGGGGTCTTATTTCTGTTTGCATTTTAAGATCTTTAGTTCATCACATATTAAGCTGATACTTTTTGATCTTATTGTCTATAAATGTGCAATAAAAACATCTTGAGAGTAATGTCACCATTAGAATGTAAAGACTCCCCTGAGTACCTAGGTCTGCCAGAAGAACTGAAGCTATTCAAATATAAAAATAGTCTTAATTCCCACATGAAGGATTGTTAAGGGTTGTTCTGATGCTAGCCCTCAAGATTTGTGTAAACCTATCCTTATTGTGTAAACTTATCCTTGTTTTGTAAAGCTGCCTACGTCGTTATATCTGATTGGTTGATTAAACAACCTATACCTGGGCAGAATGAGGTTCAGGAGAATCATGGGTACAGACTGATAGGCGGGAGAAAGGAGGGAGGATGCCATGATGGGTTAGTGTAGAGAAGAGAAGGACCCACATGGATGAGGAGGAAGGTCTCCAATAACAGCATGAAAAGGCCCAAATAAAGAATATAAGCAAGTACCATGGGATTATGTATAAAAGGTAAACCAGATGAGGAGGATTAAGGTGGACGGCATTGGATGGGGGCTGGGAGATGGATGGTGAGGTTACTGAGCCAGCGTGGGTGAAATCTCTGCCTGGCCCAAGGTAAATAAGGCAATTATAAAATCTAACAGGTGTCTGTGTCTTATTATTTGTGACAGTGGGTTAAATAATACCGCCATGATAATCATAGGGCAAATAATAAATAACATTATACAACCCAACACTCATTTTTTTTTAATTTACTACAACAAAGGATTTTTAAAAAGATTATGTGTGTGTGTGCGTTTAGGTATGGGCATAAGACAGAAAGTGCCATTAAGAGGCCAGAGGTGTTCAACCCCCTGGAGGTGGCATTACAAATGGTTGTGAGCTGCTCAACATGAGTTCTGGGAACAGACTCAGGTCCTCTGGAAGAGCAGCAGGGACTTGTAATCACTGACCACTGAGCAACCTCCCCCACCCTCACATCAAGTTTTTACTAGAATAAAAGTTCTTATGGTTTCTTTCTCATTTATTTAAATAATTAAAAGCTTAATTCCTCTCGCATATAAAATTTTTTTATTAAATCTTGTTTCCACTTATGCTAAGTATATATACGAGTGTATGTTTTTTAAACATTTTTTTATTTTATTAATTACACTTTATTCATTTTGTATCAACCCATAGGCCCCTCCCTCTTCCCCTCCTGATCCCACCTCCCACCCTCCCTCCCCTTTCTGCATGCATGCCACTCCCCAAGTCCACTGATAGGGGGAGTGTATGTTCTTAAATTATACACACATACACACACACACACACATTTTTTTTGTTTGTTTGTTTGTTTTTCAAGTCAAGATTTCACTCTTCAGACCAGGCTGGCCTCACAGAGATCCACCTGCCTTTGCCTCCTGAGTGCTGGGATTAAAGGCGTGCCACAGCATGCCCAACACATCTCTGCCTGTTGAATGCTGGGAAATTTTATGATTTCAAGCAGCCAGCTGGATCTACCAAATTAAGGAAAGGATGAAGATTTAGATGGTGTCTGGTTATTTGACATTAATGATAGTGAGTTTACCTGTATATTTGAATCTCCTTTTATGTACTTTGCTCCTTCTATTATGGCCATATAGGAGAATCTGAGCTGGTCTGGGGTCTGAATAAGTCCCATTCGATACTTTCTCATGTTCAATAATACTTGTTTCACATTAACATCATCTCCTTTTTCCATCTGCAAGAAAGGAAAAACCAAGTTATTTGAGCCCAGAAAAGAGAAGCAATACAAGCCACTGCTCAGACCTTAGCTATGCATGGGTTCCTTCTTAAAAGAGGAATATTTTGACACAGTATGGCAACCCACAGCATTCTCACATGAATTCGCACAGGTCAGGCCATCAAAGTAGTACCTAAAGACCTCTGGGCCAACTCCAAACAATAACAACAATCTCATTTGCTCTGATCAAGTTCAGTGAAAGGAAGGATTCTTAGTTCTGACTAATACAGGGGGTAATTGCACTTTCAGTTTTTCCTCTTAATGTGGTTTATTTGTTATTGTTTTTTTTTTTTTAACAGAGTAGTAAATAACCAAGCTAGCTCTGAACTTCTCATGTACCCAAGAATGCCCTGGAACTTATGATTTTCTAGCATCTTACTCCCAAATCCTGCAACTGTAGGGCTGCACCATTATCCCAGCCGTGGCCAGGATGTGGAATATGCCTGTAACCCAGCACTCAGAAAGCAGGGCTGATTCAAGCTCAAGGCTAACTAGAGCTACATAACGAGACCTAGCTTAAAAAAAAAAAAAAAAAAAAAAAAATCATATTCTTCTCTTTCCCACTATTCAGAGGGGAGAGGGCCTCTTTCATGAGAAAACAATACTGGAGCCAAGATGGACATGTTAAGGGGAGTAATACAGTTTTTTAAATTTATTACATTTTGATTTTTTTGTGTGTGTCTGAGTATGTATGCATGTAACCTAGCAAGTACGTGGAAGTGAGGTGACAACTCAGGGAATCAGTTCTCTCTGTTAGCCGTCTGGGCCCTGGGGATAAAACTTAGGTAACTGAGCATGGCAAGCGACTTTCCCCACTGGCCATCTTACTAGGCCAAGGAGAGTGATTTTTTTTTTTTTTTTTTTTTTTTTTTAGCTCCGGGCTGGCCTTGACCACCATGGCTGAGCTCTTTTGTTTTGTTTTTCCCCAGACAGAGGTGGGCAGGAGAGTGTCATGCATCCTAGGCTAGGCTTAAATCTGCTATGCGGTTGAGGATGGCCCTCAACTTCTGATACTCCTATCTTTACTTCCCAAGTCCTGGTAGTACAGGAGTGGATAACCATGGCTGTTTACGTGCACTGCAGAATGAACCCAGAGCTTTGCACATACTAGGCAAGCAATCTATTAGGCAATTCTACATCCTCAGGTGTGATGAGAAGTATTACTTGTTTTTTAAAATGCTTTTCGCAGAAATAAACCTTTTTGCTAATTGCTCTTCTTCACCTGGTGCACACATACATCTAAGCAAAAATAAAAGGTAGAAGGGACTTAAATAAGCTGTGGCTGTGGCTGGCTGAAAAAAAAGAAAAAAAAAGTACAGCATTTGAGGTCCCATATAAGAATCTCAGGTTCAAAATTTGGAAAAAAAAAAAAAAAATCTCAGGTTCAGCACTGGACTAACACGGGGTGTCCTGATTTCATTTCTGCTGCTGTGACAGACCACGAAAGCAGCTGAGGGGGAAAGGCTTTATTTCAGTTTACAACTCCAGATGACAGCCTGTAAGTGGGAAATCAAGACATCACCTCCAATCAAGATTCGCAGCCAAAGAACTATGCTGGAGCCATGGAGGGTGTTGTATGCTAACTGGCTCACGGGTCAGTTTGTACTTATCCAGCTTTCATATATAGTTTAGAATCACCTGCCTAGGATGGTAATCCCACAGTGGGCCGGACCCTCCTACATCAATTGACAATCACGAAAGTTCCCTGCAAATAACACCAATCTGACCTAGAAAAGTCAATAATTGAGGCTCCTCTCAGATGACTCTAGGCTGTGTCATGTTGATAGCTGAAATTAATCAGAAAGCATCATTAATCCACAGAATTCTCACAGTAACCCTGGTAAGTACTTTTATCAGCTTTGGTTTAGAAATAAGAGATGAAATACTTATTAAGAAAGAAAGAACTCATATCACACATGAATTTATAACTGAAGGCAGAAGCTTCTAATTCTGTATATAAAGCTACCAGAAATGGAGGTAGGGGGTATTGAGACAAATTCTCATGTTGCTCAGGCTAGCTCAAAGTCCATATGGACTTGTTTCTCTTGCCTCCATCATCCAAGCATGGAGTTACAGGCAGGTACCACCTCATTGGCTTAAAAATATTTTCAGTAAGACAACAACTTGTGGGAGTTGGTTTTCTCTGATCCAATATGGTCTATGGTAGAAGTCAGGCCAAAACTAGAATTGGCAGCAAATACCTTACCTGCTGAACTAGCCTGCCAGTACACAGTTTTTTGTTGTTTTGTTTTTGTTTTCCAAGTCAGGATTTCTCTGTGTAGCCTTGGCTATCCTGGACTTACTTTGTAGATGAGGCTGGCCTTGAACTCAGAGAGATCTGCCTGCCTGTGCCTCACAGAGTGCTGGGATAACAGGTGTATGCCACTGTGCCCAGCTTCCAATTTTAAAAAACTTATAAATTATACCGAGAATGTATTTTTGATGCATTTATGTATCTGTGCAGCGCATGTCCCTGTGTGTATGGAAGCCCAGTGGCAGATGTCAGGTGGCTTCCTCAATTGTTCTTCTAAAGCAGGGTCTCCACTGTGTAGCTCTGGCTGTCCTTGCTATGTAGACCAGGCTGGTTTGGAACTCACAGAGAGTTCCTCTGCTGGAAACAAAGGTATGTGCCACCATATCTGGCCATTTTTCTTATTTTTTAAGAGGGTTTCTCTCACTGGACCTGGAGCTCATTAATTTGGGCAAGCTGGCTAGTCGTGAGCTCTAGGGAATCCACCTAACTCCATTTCCCCTAAGTTCTGGGATCACAGACATGTACCACTGAGCTTAGCTTTTACATGTGTGCTGGGAATCTGTCCTCATGCTCATTGGCATTTTCCTCTTTTTTGAGGTAGGATCTCACTAGGTAACCCTAGCTGCCTTAGATGCTGAGCAACAGACATGTACCATTAAACCAGTATTATTTTCTTTTGTCATTTCTCTCCCTTTTAGGGGAAAACTTTATTTTATTCTTCTTTTCTTCCATTTTTTGGATAGGATCTAACTCCTTAGGCCAGGCTGTCCTCAAACTTGGAGCACATTTTCTGCCTCAGCTTATTTAGTGTTGGGAAGAAAGATATGAGCCAAGCCTGGCTGAGAAAAACTTCTTGGGGAATCTTTGGAATTGTTTTGGACACATACATACAAGCCAGGAGTTACGGTCCATTTAAATAGTGGAAGTCAGAATTTTTCCACAGAGAGTACCAAAAACCCTCGAGTTCTGAGATAAGACATCAGAACATACTGCTGCCTGAAGAAACAGTTAAAAATTAAAGACCTCAGTGGTTAAGAGCATTGGCTGCTCTTGCAGAGGACAAGGGTCTGGTTCCCAGCACACACACATGTTGAAGTGTCTTACAACTATCTGCAACTCTGGCTTTGGGGATCCAATGCTCTCTTCTGACCCCAGGTATTAGTTATACACAAATGTTTATCTTTCCATCATCAATACTATAAAATCATAAAACAAAAGGAAAGCAAAAACACAACTGAAATGAGGTCAGCATGGCTACTTACTAGAATAAGGCAGGTGTCTACAAGAGAGAAGGTGCCAGAGCGCCCAATGCCTGCACTGCAGTGGATCACTGCAGGTCCGTGGTCAGGGCTCAAGGAGCCAGATTCTCTAACTTTAAACAAAAAATTTAGGAATGAAGCTGGTGACTCAGGAACTCCAAAATCTGGCCAGGTAGTATAATGAAAGTGAGATATTGTTCTGGTTTCACCACTCTGAAATGTGAAAAATCAAGAGCAAGTTAGTAATAATTTTTCTTATACAAACACATAGTAACTGCTGTAGAACTATAATGGGTTGGGAGTATCTCAAAACCAAAACTGGAGATGAGGCTACAGAAGTTAGTACTTACTTGCCTTACTTTATACAAAGCCCTAGGTCATACACCAGACTCTGCCTCAATCCATGATATCACATAAAACTGGGTGTGGTGGGACATGCATATAATCCTAACATTTAAGAGACAGAGGCAGGACAATTAGAATTTCAAGATCATTTATGACCAAATGTGGAACTTCAAGTCTAGAAAAGCTGAACAAGAGAAAAACCAAACCTTGGGCCTTAAGTATACAAAAATGTCCCTGCATGTACTCTACAGTGAAAAGCAGATGTTCTAAGAGATGAACCAGAAAGGGTCTTTTCACACATTTAAAAAGTACCTGCACATATTTATTTATCTTCACTTCTACAAAGCTTTACGTTTTTGGTTTTTTGTTTTGTTCTGTTTTTGTGCATCACATGTTAGTAACCAACTCAAACAATATTTCACTCATTCCTAAAGTCAGCTTGGCCACATTTCCTTATTTCTTCTTATCCTAGTTTCTATTAACAATTTGGTTTTTCTTGTTTTTGTTTCCTTGTTTGTTTTTTTGAGGCAGTGTTTCTCGGTGTAGCCTTGGCACTCTTGGAATTCTAGACCAGGCAGCCTTGAATTCACAGAGATCTGGCTGCCTCTGCTTCACAGGGGCTTGGATTAATGGTATGTGCCCACCATCACCCGACTTTTTTTCCCCCCTAACTAACTCACAGTGCAAGCCAAAGGAGATAAATGGGAAAGAGAAAAGAATGGCCTCTCTGATAATCAGTGCAACAGCAGCACGTTTGCAGCCTTCTGTGCATGTGTCAAAACCATTCATGGACTTCTGGAAAAAAGATCTAAGTAACTGTTCCAGGGATCATATGCTATACTTATTTCACCATTTTCTTCCCAACACAATAAGGTCACATTTCTGTATAGTCACATCCAAATTTGTTATGTCTTTTTCTTGACCTGTAGGCTACTTTCAACTGGACTTAAGTACCAGGAACTATCATACTGAGCCTATTTGGCGTGAGATGTTTTATCCACATTCATACCTTCATTTGATCTCCACAACAGCCTGCAAACATACAATTTCCATCTTAGATGAGGCAAACCACACTTCTATTAAGTAGCAGGACTGGAATGTGAACTCAGTTTTGTTCTGGTCATCCTCTCTTTATTTCCAAGTATGTTTTGTATTTTCTTGGTGATGGGGACTGAACCCCAAATCTTCAAGCATGCCAAGAAAGTACCTTACAACTCAGTTATATCCATTACCCACTTATATTTTATTTTTTGGTTCTTGGGACTGAACCTAGGGCCTAGAGTATACTCAGCAACTGCTTGACCACTAAGCCACACCCACATCTCCCCTGCATTTGCAATAAGTTTTTCTTTTACACTATATGTGTATGTTTGAGTGTCTAGATGTATCTATGTGTATCGTGTATAGGATGGGGAGGAAGAAGAGAGCACTGGATTCCCTAAAGCAGGAGTTATAACACTGATAAGACTCTTGACATGGTTCTGGGAACTGAACCTGGGCCTTCTGCAAGAATGGCATGTGCTCTTAAACACTGAGCCATCTCTCCAGCTCCAGTAGTTAATTTTCAATTCTTAAATATTAATAGTAAACTGAGCATTGTAATTCTTTGTTTTTAGTATTTCTTCAGAATCCTTAAATAGAAATACAGTCCAAAAACATGTTTGTGACTAGATTCTATTACAAATATGCAAATGCAAGTATAGTCCCAAGCCCAAAACCTAGTAACACAGAATTCTTAAAACTATCAGATAAAACTGAAACTTTGAAACAAGAAAGGCCTTACATCGATATGTTCTAACTGTAGTAGATGTACTGTGTAATATGATTTCACATCTTCAGATAAGAGTTTCACACTGAATCCCGTTTCCTTAAACACCATCTCTCGGTCATCTGTTGGCCAGTACTGTGCACACTTAACCTAAATTTAAGAATAATTTAAACACATTATAAAACCATAAAAAGGAAAACAAATCTCATACATACACACTATACTTCTTCATGTACTAAAACCTAAGACCATTTAAAGTATTTTAATGAGAATATTTTGTAAAAAGTATCTTCATAAAATGCTTCCTTTCAATTTATAGAACCATCAACATAAAAGGTTCATAAAAATATGCTGTTCTTCTTTATTTTGAGGTAGGGTCTCATACTTTATATATCCCTGGCTGTCCTGGAACTAACTGTGCTTTAAACTCATAGAGATCCATCTCCCTCAGCCTCCCACGTGCTGGGATTAAAGGCATGTGCCACCATGCTCAAAGGTGTGTTTTTCTTAAAGTATAATTATATTTTAGCAGATTCACTTTGCATTTCAGAAACTTATCTTCAGAGAACACTAAAGAGGCTTTATTTCAAGAGCAGCAGTGATGGTACATGCCTTTAATCTCAGCACTTGGAAGGCAGAGGCAGGCAAATTACTTTGAATTCGAGGCAGGCAAATTACTTTGAATTCGAGACCAGCCTGGTCTAAAGAAAGCATACCAGAACAGCCACCAGGATAAGCATTTTTGTTTGTTTTGACATCTAGAATTGTGGCACAGGCTAAGTGCAGCATAAGAGGACCAGGAGGACATTTTACAGTAAAGAGAAAAATAGGAACAGCATAAGGAGAACAGGACAAATAGAAAGAAAATCCAACATATATATACTAGGTGACCCAAATAACATCAGCAATGAGAAACAGAAACAGAGCAAATCTAAACTGTGACTTAATAATCCTTTCTTTAAAGATAAGAAAGTATATGAAGCTACACACTGAAAGGATAAAACTATTTACTTGCAATAACTGATCAAATAGTAAGACAGTTTGGGAAAAATTAATGTTAAAGAAAATTACGGCTTCGTGGTTGAGAGTTCCTGTTGCTCTTGCAAAGGACCTAGGATTGATTCCCAGCACCCATATGATGGCATACAAACTATCCATCAACCTAGTTCTAGGGCATCCAACAGGCACACACATGGTAAAACACACATACACACACAAAACATTAATAAACATAAGATAAAATAAATTTTAGAAAAGAATAAGAGGAAAAACCCTTTTGAGTAGCATAGATAAAAATAAATAACAGCCATTTGACTTAGACAATGACCTTTAACAATAAGGGAAACAAATGTATTTAAGTTCAAAGAAAAGCACAGAATAAGAACAGAGAATTTTTTATATGACTTTAAGTATTAAAATAGCACATGCACTTTCACTGACATGTTAGAAATCAGAAATTAAAATGCTCATGAGGCTGTCCCTTACCCACTGTAACATTCAGGAGAGCAGCCCTTGCACCTTGCCTGGGCAATATAGTGGAGCTGGCCCTGACAGCGAAGGCACCAGTGAGGCAGACATGAGGGTGTGCGAGCGGGAGAACTGGCCTAGCCCCCACAGGCTTCAGCACTTGGCAGAGTGGGCCCTGAACCTGGACTACACAGCACAGGGGAGCTGGATCTAGAGGCACGGGTGCTGCTGAGCTAGCCCCAAGGGCATGAGAGCAGGAGAGTTGACCCTGCTTCCTGCTGATGACAACATTGGGTAGCCTAGTCAGAGCAGTGCTGGAGAGCTGGCCCTAGTGGAGCACTTAAGGGAGAGATGGTGGGCGGACCAGCTTAGCCACCACCCAGGCTCAGATCCAGGGCTCGGAATTATCCCACCCCAAATATATATCATCTGTGAATGGTTGAGACATGTGAAAGGGCCAGTCCTGCTATTCCAAAGCTGCAGGATCTCCATGATAGAGAGCACCAACAGGATAACCTGAAGGAGTCCCAATGAGGACCCAATATTGGTGTCACAGAAGACAAAAATCTTGAACCAGATCAAGAACTCACTGCAATGAACATTTGCAAGTAAAGATGTATGAACAGAGAGATATACTGTGGGACACACTGTGACATACTACAGCTTCCATGATGAGATGTTTTCTTGTTGTTATCGTTGTTTGTTTATATGTGTATTTTATTTGGGGGAGGGTTGCAAGGGCAAAGCGTGGATATTAGGGGACATGGAGATGAGCAGGACTGGGGTTCATGGTGAGAAATTGACCTTTGGGAGTACCAGGCACATATGAGGTGCACATATATACATTTAGGCAAAACACTCATAGACATAAAAGAAATCTAAGAAGAATTCATGCCCATGAGTTATGACTTGACAGTGAGTATTAGACATCAACAAAGACTGGTGATGAATATTAAATACATTTAGATGGTGCTTTGTTTGTAAGGATGATCTATTGGTTTCAGTACATATGGAAAGTGCTATTTGGTATAGGAGACTTGAGCACCCATATATTTGATATTCTTAGATGTCCTGGAACCAATGTCCCACAATTATGAAAGATGTGTGTGAGTGTATGTGTGTGGAATTTAGATTTAAAGAGGGATATATGAGAAATGTTGTGTGTTCTAGGTAAAGTGCAACTAAAACAACAAAAAGAAGGGTGGCTAGAGAGATGGCTCAGTGATTAAGAGTGCTTTCTACTTTTAGACAGCACACAGGCTTGGTTCCTAGCACCCGTATAGCTGCTCACAACTACCTGTAATTCCAGCTCCAGGAAAATGATGCCTCTTCTGCCCTCCTCAGGCACCAGGCATGCATGCAGCACACAAACATATAAATAAGCAAAACAGGATTATCACACACACACACACACACACACACACACACACACAAAATCAGTCCTAAAAGAAAAAAAGAGAGAGAATGAGGGAAATAAAAAAATGTTAAACTATCTTCAATAAGTATTTTGGTGGTAGATGACAATATTATTCAGACTGTTTTCTGTGATATCAGAAATGGCAAATGAGTCATTATACAATAATTCTGATGTCTGTTATTTCTGACATATTTGATAATTTCAGTATGTTTTTGATGTCTTTTTGAACCAGGGTATTTTGGAAAGAAGAAAAGGCTGCAGATATAAGACATAAGGAGTAAAATCAACTTAAGAATTTCCAGATGTGAACTGGAAATAATGACACATAATCCAGAGAATCTTCTTACATACTCTACAGACCAGTCTGGTCTCAAACTCAGAGATCTGCCTGCCCCTACTTCCAGAACTGGGATTAAAGGCATGTGCCAAAACCACTGCCCGGACGAATCTATCTTAACATATATATTTTCCTTAGTTCTTTAGCGTGGCCAGACAAGATTTCTCTGTACAGGACTGGCTGTCCTAGAACTCTGTAGACCAGTCTGGCCTAGAACTCAAAAGATCTGCCTGCCCCTGCCTCCTGAATGCTGGGACTAAAGGCATGTACCACCATGACCAACTCTATTTTCCTTAGTTCTATTCACTGAAAAATCTTAAGAACAACGATTAAGCCAATAACAACCTATTTACTTTGTAGTAATCAAGAAAAAGCATTGTCCAAGCTGCCAGGTGTGGTTGCACACCCCTTTAATCCATGTAGAGGGATCCCTTTCAAGATCAAGGCCAGCCTGATCTACAGTCTACACAGCAAGTTCTAAGACAGCCAAGACTAAATAGAGATAATCTGTATCAAAAAAAAAACAACAACAAAATATTGTCCAATAAAATAAATAGGCTCCAGGTCTAAGGTGCCAATAGAAGGGCCTGCAATTGGTAGGCATTCCAGAGAAAAGGAAGCCACCAAAGTCTCAACTCTGAATGACAAAGATCAAATAAGGTCTAATCTAAAGAAACTACACTAGCCAGTGCCAATAAGTATAAAAAAAGGAATAAAATGAATCAATCCTTTAAGTTCAGAAATTCATCCACTCCTACCATTCCTCCTCAATAAAAACCAAAAAGCCCAAGCAATATACACAGACAAAACAAAGCAAATTTCAATTAGTCTTAGGGAAGAAACCATGTTTGAAAGCTGCTAAATAGAAAGAAAGTAGTTTTTTGTTTTGTCTGTAAAAGCATTCCAACTAAAATTAAAAAGAATTACATGATCTTATAAGCCAAAAATGAGTAAGAGGTAAAAACTGATCAACATTTTAAGACATATCTTGCTTACATGGCCTGGACCGCACAGAGATCTGCCTGCCTCTGCTCCTGAATGAAGAGATAAAAGGATGCATCACTGTACCCGGCCCTTTTTCTTTTTAAAAAAATATTTAAAGTGTGTGTCTGTGTATGGGTGGGTTCATGTAAATATAAGTGTCTGGTGAATTCAGAGGAGGGCATTGAAGTCCCCAGAACTGGAGTTACATATGGCTTTGAGCTGCCCAACATGGGTGCTGGGAAATAAACTAGGGTCCTCTACAAGAGCAGTATTTGCTCTTAACCCGAGCCATCTCACCAGCCCTGATACTATTTCTTTGCCTCTCCTTTTTCACTCTACCTTTAGGCAAAACTGCCTCACCCTTCTGCTTGTCCCTGTTGACTCTCACCTACTTTTATTCTCCCTTCCTCTAGATGTTTTTTCAATCAGTCTAATAGTAACCTAGTGTTACTCTGGTACTTTTCTTTTCTTCTCATACCCACAGTAACTAGTATGTCAGTACACAATGATTCTGTAAGGGTTCCTTTACTTTCTAACACAGTTTAATTATTTCTATATATTTACAGTGGGCTTACTCCTAATTAGTGATTGTTTATACAGGCACTATTCTTCTTTCAAGAGATAACTGGGTATTAAGCCTGGTGTCCTGAAAAATAGCCCAGCAGATAAAATACTTCAACACTACTTCAACCCAGTTCCTCCTGAACATTGCAAACAATACCACAAAAAAAGATTATACGCAAAAAACAAAAACAAAACAAAGAACAGCCTAACGTCAGACACACATATGCAAAAAGGAAAGAGGAAACAAAAACCCAAGGCAGTATGATACCTCCAAAAATTACTAGTCCCACAGTAATGTTCTTTAATGAGAGTAAAGTAAATGAAGTTCCAAATACATCAAAGAGGGGACTGAGGAGACAACTTAGTGGATAAAATGGTGACCGCAGAAACACGAGCGGCCGAAACTGGACCCCAGCACTACAGAATAAAGTTGGGCATGGTGGTGAACACGCAGATATGGGGGAGCAGTGATGAGTGAATCCCAGAGACTCACTGACCTGTCACTTTAGCCCATAATGTGAGCTCAGGTTCAGTGAGAGCATCTCTCACCAGACAGGTCATCTTGACACAAAATAATTTGACCTCAACGACATCACAGATCAAATGGACCTAAGGACCTAACAGACATTTAGGGAACACTCTATGCAAACACTACAGATTACATGTTCTTAGAAGCCCCCAAAAAAACCTCTCTTTAAATTAAATCACTTTTGTGGAATACTGTCCTCCAAGAATGATACTGTGCCTCAGAACTGCCAGAGGCTGTGATTACCCACTGAAGATCTGTATAAGATTGAGCCCTTTAACTATCCATCATAGAAGGCGGGAGGAGCTCACCAGGCTCTTCTCTTCAGGGTTTATAGGCAGTTGACAATAGCTATGGGAGAGAAATGTTTTTCCTTTTTTCTTTTTTTTTACAATCTTATAGAAAGCAAATCAATGGAATAAAGCTACAAAGCAACAAGAGAAACTACAGTACACAGATATATAGACTGAAAACACACAAAAAAAAAGAAAACATATCACTGAGTAAGAAATGGTCACTGAAAAAAAAATACATAATTACATAAAAAATTAAAATGTAACAGTCCAAACCCTCTGGAATACAATAAAAGAAGTCCTCAGAAGAAAGCTTATATCTATAAGTGCCAAGTAAATAAATACATCAGAGAGAACTCAAATAAGTCATGATGCACCTGAGGGCTAGTTATAGAAAAACAAGAACAAGCCAAACCCAAAAGTAGTAGATGGTAAGAATTAAGATCAGGGCAAAAACTAATGAAATGAAAACTAATGAAACAATACAAATAATGAGTAAAACAAACGCTGGAAAATTCATTTTATGAAACCAGCATTACTCTAATAATAATGTCAGAGAAGGCAGAACACAAATAAAATAGACCACTGTCTCTGATGAACATAACTGAAAAAATTCTCAGTACAATACTTGCAAACTGAATTCAAGCACACGGAAAAGAGATCATTCCCCATGATCAAGCTTCATTCTAGAGATGCAGGGATGGTCAACACATGCAAACCAACATTGTACTTCACCATATAAATTGACTCAAAGACAGAAATCATATGATGTTGAAAAAGACATCCCATGATAAAAGTTCCAAGGAGACCAGAAATACAAAGGACATATTTTAACACAATAGAGACTATATAGCACACCTATAGCCAACATCAACATGGAGAAAAATTCAAAACATGTTGACTAAAATCAGGAACAAGACAAAGGTTCTCATCTCTCTCTACTCTTTTGTAGAGTACTCAATATGGTACTTGAAGTCTTAATTAGAACAGTATGACAAGAGAAGAAAATGAATGGAATACAAATAGGAATGGAAGAAGCCTATGCATCCTTATTTATAGATGAAATGATTCTATGTATAAGAGATCCTAAAGATTGCAATGGAAAATTCTTAGGTTTGATGAATAGTTTTTGCAAAGTATCAAGAAACAAAATTAATATACAAAATCAGTAGTCTTCCTAGATATCAATAACAAACACGCTCACAAAGAATCAGGGAAATAATCTCATTCTAATTGTTTTAAAGAATACCTTGTAGTAAACCTGTATAAAGAAAGATCTCTACAATAAAAGCTACAATATTAAAGAAAAAAAAAACTGAAGAGAACATCAAATAGAAAGACTTTCCCTGCTCACAGATTAGAAGAGTTAATATTGTGAGGGAATAGTAGGAAAAATTCTTGCTTAGCATGCATAAAGCCTGAGGTTCTGTCCCCAATATTAACAAACAGAAAGAAGAAAGGAAAGAAAGTATGCAAGATGGTTAATACTGTAAAAAGGCTGTACTATCCAAAGCAATCTACAGATTCAGTGCAATCATCATCAAAATGATGCAATGCTATTTAAAATGTATTTTAAAAAAAAATCTTAAAACTCTTAGCCCAGCTGTGGTGGTGCACACCTTTAATCCCAGCACTACTTTTATGAAAGTTCTAAAGACTATAGGGGAGAAATGCATCCAATTAAGAAAACAAAACAAAACAAAAACAATGAAACTAATGCTAGATGTGCCACCATTCATGATTTCAAGTTACACCACAGAGCCATCATAACAAAAACAGCAGGTACTGTCAAAAAGAGGAACACAAAGAAAACCCGGAGAGAAGCCAACACAGCTTCAGTCGCATGATCTGGTGCAGATGTCACTGGGGGAGGAGTGGGTGGAGAGATAAAAGCAGATCCTAAGGGTTCACAACCAATCAAGTCAAAACAGGGGCCTCAAATTGGTTTCAAAAAATAAAGCAGATAACACAAACTCTTCCCCCTCTAGCACAGGTGCACACCCACCAAGGCAGTGGCTTTAACAGTGGCTTTCTACTCACTTAAGAAAGTAATTCAAACAGATGACAAAAGAAACCTAATGAAAGTAAGAAGTTTCTTCACAGAAAAGCAAATAGTTAACAGAACCTACCAAATACGAGAAAATATTTGCTATCTAACTGACACAGGAATAATAGCCAGAATATATAAAGAACTCAAAAAGAAAAACTAAACAAAAAGACAAAGAACCCAATCAATAAAAAGCTAATGAAATAAACAGACAAGATGAGAGAGCAGTGCCCATTATATAATAAAAAAAAATGTTCAACCTAAACTAGCTATCAGAGAAATGTAAACTAAAACCTCACTTCCCATCTAATTCTAGTCAGTATGACAGTAGAAAAAAAAATGAGTAACTGTTGGACAGAGTGAAGCACACATTTCATTCCAGCTCTCAGGAGGCAGAGGCAGGTGGATCTCTGTGAGGTCAGCCTAGCCAGAGCTACACAAAATAAAGAGAAATAACAACAGTAATATCAATCAATAAATAAAGTAAATAAATAAATTCCCCAAACCTCTGCTGGCAAGGATATGGGCAGAGGAAGCTGTCACATGCTGCTAATCAAATTGTAAACCAGCCCAGCCACAATGAAAATCAGCATGGAGCTTCCACACAAAACTGAACAGAGCTACAACATGACTCAGCTCTATCACTTCTGGGTGCCTAACCACAGGACTCACATTTTATGAACATTTACTATGGCACTATTCACAAAGCTAAATTAAAAATCCAATTCAGGTGTCTAACAACAGAAAAATGGATGAAGAAAATGTGTTATATTTACAACATGAAAAGTTCTAACCAAAAACAGCAAAGTATGTCATTTGCAGCAATACATAAGTAACTAAGATAAATGTATCAAGTGAACTACCACAAGCTCAGAAAGACAACACATTTTCTCTCACTTATCTATCTATACAAAATGTAGGAAATAGAAATGAAAGTGGAGGTGCAACTAGCACAAAAGTGCTAAAAGGAGGAGAGGTGGGAGAAAGGGGAGAGGGAGGAGGCAAAGTAGGAACACACTCAAAATATCACCTATACTAATACAAAATGTGTTTATGTAGCACAGTAAGATACATAGTACCATGAATACGTAAAATAAAATGTTAAAATTATAATGGAAATATAAGGGAGAAGTATCCATTCGTTTTCTGATCAGAAACACCCTGGCCACTAGCTTTTAGATAACAAAGACCCAAAATAATAAGTGAGTATCCACCAAGCTGAAAAATTTGTAAGCTAATGATCACACACAATGCACTAAGACATTAGTACTAAACATTACTCACCGATTCTTTCTCTACAATTCGGTTTAACATGACAACTGCTTTGGTCTTTTGCTGCCACACCATGAACCAGAAGTGGCAACATGTGTTAGGAAGTGGACCCTGTAATAACAGAACAAGAGCACATCAAGGAAAGGAGCTAGAAAAGAATAAGGCTTCAAAGATGCTACTGTAACGCACTGTTATAGCCGGTGGATTAGGTCAGGATAAGTAAATCAAGACTTTAAATGCACTTAAATTCAAAATATAGTCTGCATTCAACAAAACTTTTCCTCTAGGCAAAGACATTTTATTTATTTATTTAAGCAGAAAAAGAACTGTACGGGACACCTGGTATCTTTCAAAGTTAAGAGTTAGATAACTAGGTTCAAGTAATAATTACAAAATACAGGCAAGATTTTGCCCAAACAGAACCAAGCTAGTTCATTGCTTCTGGTCCTGTCATGTTACATGGCTTTCTTGGCATTACCAAATGTGTCTACAGTACAACACGTAGGATGCTCATGTTCTAGCTAAAAGGATGTCAGAAAAGGAAATTTGTCTTTCGGTTTCTGTAACTGACAGGTGCGGATCTCGTACAGATCATCAGGGGTTCTTTGGGAAATGGGGAAGTTTAGGTCGTTACTGACCAGCCAGCCCAAGTGAACACAAAAGAATTTGCAGGGGATAAAAAGGTAATCATGAAACTCCCTACAAATCAGCTGTTGAGCCTAGTGTCATCTGGCAGAGTTAAAAGTAAACAAAAGCTCATATTACAAAATGCGATAAAGGAGGAAAAAATCAAATACACACTTCCAATTACTTTTACATTTGTCTTAATGATAGCCTAGGGTTAAAAAAAAAAAAAAAGACAAGCAATGAAAAGGCATGTCCAGACTATGACTTCCTTCCTTGCTTTGTATAGGGCTAGAGATGTAACTCAGGGCCTCGTGCAAGCTGAGCTCTACCACTGAGTGAAGGCTAAAACAGAGTAAGTTCCAGAGTAAATGCCTAAAGTAACTGTAAACCTTCCAGAGCATGTGGCAGATTTTTAAGTGTCAGGAGCAGGGAAGACCAGAGCTGCAGCCTCCGCTATCCCTGACCCCCAGCACCCAGCTCCGGAACTCAGAGGTAAAATAGTTCTACACTGAAATCATCTTTAGGGTAGATGTATTTCTTGGTGTACAGCCAATACTCAGTATTACACAATACCATATTCCTTAAGTGAATTATTCTAAAGTTAACCTGTAAAAATGATGGAAATCTGAGAAATTACAACCTTATGTTAAAGAACACTATTCTCTTCATTCAATGTACATTATTTACTTACATTATAGAACATAACAGTTGAAAGGTAAAAAAACAAACACCATACTCCCTGCCATAAAACAGCAATGTGAAAATCCCCAGTAAAATGAATGCCTTTTTTTTTCATCTTAAAAAAAAAAAATCATAGGTCCAGTTGGTGATGCACACCTTTGATACCAGAGAAGGAAGGGTCTGTGTAAGCCCAAGGCCAGGCAGGACTACATAGTGAGATCCTGTTTTAAAAAACAAAAGCAACAACCATGAAGTAGGACTAGAAAGATGGCTTGGTAGTTAAGGGCACTTGTTCAAAGGACCCCACAGGCTCACGGTTACCTGTAACATTAGCTCCAGGAGATTTGTCTCTCTCTTCTGGCCTCATTGGGAACTTACATACAGGTGATACACATATATAAAAATACACAGAGAGAGACACACACCAAGGGGCTGAATCAAGAAAAAAGTCCTAAAATTCAGGGGAAAGCTAATCTATAAGCAACAAGGAACAATCAGAACACTGTAGGTAACTAGCATTAAATGTTACAGGTTTTCTCTCTCTGTCCAAGTAGCATGTTATACACAGATGAAGTCTCAGCCCTACAAAGTGTACACTGAGGGACATCACTACCATCAAATACTAAGGTCTGATGTTGTAAGAAAGCCTGAGGAGGTAGCTATAAAGCACAGCCAAAGGAACATGAGTCTGTCAGAGAGGTGATATGAAGACAGAGGCAGTTAAGAGCAAGGCAAAGTACGTAAGAACTAGGGCCCGTGGTAGAAATGGGGGCACGCAGTAATGAATCATGCCTGAAGAGTAGGCAGAGCTGGTGGCAAGGAAACATCTTACAATGCTACACTTTGTTACATGTTGAACTGAGCATCTCTGAAAAGGTCAGGGTAGCAAACTGGGAAAAATACACAAGGACACAGAACGTAAGTCAGAAGAAATAAAACTAGACACAAATTGCTAAATCCTCACACTCATGTTTGGAGTCCTGTCTATCATTACATAGAAAAACAGTCCAATAGGGACAAATGAATTAAAAATCATAGAACTATTCATCAGGAATTTTTATCAGATTTTAGATGCTTTAAAATGGATCACTAGCCCAGGTAATGGTGATTAAGATTAAAGCATCTTAGCACTCAGAAGGCAGAGGCAGGCAGATCTCTGTGAGTTTGAGGCCACTGGTCTACAGAACAAGTTCCAGGACAGCCAGAGCTACACAGAGAAACTCTGTCTTGAAAAACAGAAACAGCAAAAAAAAAAAAATCACGAATTCCAGTATTACTATTCCTAATAAAATCTGAAACCAAAAAAAAAAAAAAAAAAAAAAAATGCTGCAGTAAATAACTCAAATGAGTTAAGTACCACATGAGTGCACTAGATAGTTTTATGTCAACCTGACTCAAGCTAAAGTTATCTCAGAGGAGGGAGCTTCAATTCAGAAAATGCCTCCATAAGACTGGGTTACAGGCAAGCCCATAAGGCATTTTCTTAATTAGAGATTGATGGGGGAGGGCACAACCCACTGTGGGTGGTGCCACCCAAAGAAAGCAGGCTAAGCCACCCATGTTGCTTTTGGTCATGGTATTTCACCATAGCAATAGTAACCTGAACTAAGACAATGAGTTTTCACAAAACACCACACTACAGATGACACACAAATAACAGACAGAACTTACTATATGACTTAATCACATTCTTCCTCTGTAACGTAAGATAAAAGCGTTTGACAGAGTGGTTGTTCAAAGATAAATTATACAAAGACAAATTATACAGGTGTACGTCACCACACCTGTAAACGCAGCAGAAGCAGGCAAATCTCTGTGAGTTCAAGTCCAGCCTGGTCTACAGAATCCAAGACAGCCAAAGCTACACAGAGAAACCCTGTCTCCAAAAACCAAAAACTAAAGACAAAAAAAAAAAAAAAACCTAATTAATTAAAAAAAGAAAAAGAAAAAAACATATACAAAGCATGTTATTATGTTTTATTTCTTTCATGCTTGGACCTGAGAGTGTGCACGTGGCCATGCACTGCATCACTGAGTACAACAAGTCAGAGGACAACTTGGAAGCATTGCTTCTTTGTACTGTATGCGTCCCCAGGACTAAATTTAGGTTGTCAGGCTTGGCAGGAAGCACCTTTACTTACTGAGCCATCTTGCCAGCCCACAAAACTTTTAATTCTTTTTTAAAACAATTTTACTTCTCATTAGAATGTAAATGTTCATAGTGCCTTGTAAGGGGATTTGTTTATTTATTTAGAAATAAGGTCGATGAATTGAGACTGGCCTTGAACCTCTGATCCTCCTCTGCCTGGAATTACAGGCATGAATTACCAATTACCATGTTTGTTTTCTTTTTTGTTGTTGTTGTTTTTTTAAAGAAACCTGTTTTATTTGAGCAGTGACTACCAGATAGTTCTCAATCTTTGTATGAATGAAGGTCAATTAAGTGTTATCAGCAGGATTTTGTCCAGATTCTGTTAAGAGTAGAGCACACCCCACCTTAGGTTTCAGAGATTGAGAACTAAGGTCCCAGACAGGAGGTATAGGTCAGACATAACAGCACTCACCTCACGTGTGTAAGGTCCTTACGCCCTAACCTGTCAAAAACAAGCATAGTAACAAACCATGGTCCCCGAAAATGAAGTGTAGATGTGAGGACAACTAAGAGAAACTTACGAAAGACCTGTCTTTAGGGACTAGCGAAGGAGAATGAATAGCTGTGTTAAGGGGTAAGCAACCATCTGTTCCGGTTTAGGTGTGAAATGTTCCACCTTGGGCTCATGTGTTACAGGTCAGATGTCACCTGATGTCCTTCTGGGAGAGCTCCAGCCTAATCAAAGGCTAATCTGTTGGTAGGTTAACATGGCAGCACTAGGAGGTGAGGTCTAACAGAAAGAGGCACACTGGGGAATGCCCTTGTCACACAGCTCTTTGTGTGTCCTGGCTGCCGCAATATTCTGCCTCACATTAGACTAGAGGCCAAAATAAACAGGTTATTTTTTCCTTTTAAATTTCCCTTCAAGCATTTGTCACAGCAATGAGAACCTAATACAACATGCTTTTCAATATTTTTGTGTTCAATTTCAATAGAAAGTAAATTTCGAGCTCTATATATTGATTTTTTAAAAATTCTAAATGATTATGATACATAAGAAAAACTTCAGTTACTATATAACAGCAAAAAGCTTACAATCCCCATCCCATTAATTACTGCTACTAAAATGTATGTATATGATTAATTCATCCAACCCATGGCACTCCTATGTGAAATTAAAGTTGAATAACACACTTCCATGTCTGTTGGATTTCTCAGGTCATTTCTCAAATGGATTATGACCACTGACTAATAAAATACACACTTTTACTTAGTTGTTTACTTTCAATTCACTGCAAAAGAAAATCATACTAGGTCTGAGTTACAGAGGACTCCAAGTGATTCAAATTGTAAAATCTATGAGGCTATTAAACTTGTGACAATAGTCAGAGGAATGCTCATTGCATAGAAATCCTCACTTAAGCTTTAGTAAGCATCAGGCACTTAGAAATGCAGAACTTTCAGCTTGTTATCTTAACTAGCCCAGTCCGCGCTGAAACTAGTGCATGTTCCTGCACTGGTCGCAGTGCAGCTGGACTCCTCCATATTCTGAGTGTTTAACTGCAGTACACTGCAGGCAAATCTGATTCATAATGCAGTGTGTGACCACCAACAAACACTAGCAATCCCAGGAGTGGCAGTGAGGATATTCCTGTTAATTCTCTGTTGTATCCCAAACAGTGCCAGCAGGAAGCAAGTCATCACTCTCATTTAGATCAACACAGGGGTCAAGAGAGTAAAAGTTCTCAATGGAATTATACATACTCCTTCTCCTAGGTATAAACTAGCTACAGAATGTGACTGTAGGAGAAGGAAGGTTAGGACCACATGACAGGATAAGATCTGCGGATCTGAAAGGGAGAAGGTCTGAGGTAAAGGTTCCTGGATCCTTGCTGGAGGCTTGGTGCCTGGGCTCACTTTAAGTCTACACTGTGAAAAACCACAGCATCTTTTCAAATGCAGACTGTCTTTCTTTTGTTCACTGAACTGTGAATTGATATCCTTAACACGTTTATGCCAGACAGTTTTATCCTTTTTAGTTACTGGAGCTACTTTACTTCAAGTGAAATATTTTGTTTCTCTGACAGATAAAATTCTAATGGCTCACAGGTACATTAGGTTGAACTTAAAAACCATTGCTTCACACTTTTCTGTCTTTCAAAAAGCAGGTTACATTAATCTGTTGGGTTATTTTGTTTTGTGTTGTTGTTTCAATCTCAAACGTGGGGACTGGAGAGATGGCTCAGGGGTTAAGAGCACTGACTGCTCTTCCAGAGGGACAGAGTTCAATTCCCAGCACCCACATGGCAGCTCACAGCTGTCTCTAACTTCAAAATCTGGCACCATCACACAGATTTACATGCAGGCAAAACACCAGTACACATAAAATAAAAATAAATAAATTATATTAAAAATCTCAAACATGGTGCTACAGATACAGTTAAGGGCACTTGCTTCTCTTCCAGAGGACCAGAGTTCAGTTCCCAGCACCCATGTAGTGTGGCTCACAACAGCCTGCAACTCCAATTCTAGGGGACACCATCTTTTGACCTCCATGGGCACCCTGTTACTAATAAAATACAACTTAAAACTCAAATATTATAGCTATACTTCTGAACATTTTTGATTAGAAGAAATGAAGTGTTGGTTGCTGTTTGACTTCTCTGATTTGATAAAGGGAAAGCTGTCAGAATGGAAAAGCAGTGCTTTCCTCAAGGAGGTTGCTGTTTCCAGCCACTGAGGGAGAGTGGCAAAGGCAGCCCAGCAGAACTGTACTTTACTAGGCTCCACAGATGGTTATACCTTATCCTCAGCATGGCTGCACTCTCTGCAAAGATATTCACAGGGTAGAGATGGATTGAAAAGGGCTTTCAGGGCTTCCCTGGTTCTTCATCACTAGAGGAAGAGAACTCCAAGCCACTGACAGAACAGTAACAAAAGCTATGTATATACAGTTAATTTACTTTAACAGAACTGCACCAACCCATTTCAGAAGGGTTTTTCTCCATCGAACATAGCAACATTAGGAACAATTTTACTTTTTACCAATATACCCAAAGTCTCAAAACTATGACATCTACAACTGATTACAGAATCAGAAAACTAAAAGTAGCATGTCATTTGCAAATGTTGAGATATACTTTTAGCTATGTTTAAAGTACAGCAGCCAAACTCCACTTTCCAGGCATCTGCTCAGCATCACACTACTTGCCTGTGTTAAGATGTAACTTCTTTGTGCCTCTTCTATGTCAACTAAGCTGGCATTAATATAATCATTTTCAGTATTTTGCAGTTTAACACGACTGTGATCATCTGAAAGTAGAGAATGATAAATCATAACTGTCATTTCAACTTTTCCATCACTTTTTATTTGAATGTTAATATTCTAAGGTAGTTATAGACGATAGGAAAAATAAAAGAAAACATAAAATAATACCAAATAAGAGTTGAGACAAATCCTAAATTACCTACTTCTTTTTTTAAAACAAGGAGGTTAAAACACAGTCTTATTACTGGGTATGAGAAAGGAAATGCTCCTGTTCCTACACCACCATCTACAGTAACATGAAAAATTGACCAGCATGTGCAGTAAAATGAGTAAAGCACTTACCTTCTTGGAAAAGTCATCTCAAGTCTCAGTGCCTAGGAACTGAGCATCTATGTGTGAAAACATGACTGGGGAGGTGGGGGTATGTGACACACGCCTTTAATCCCAGCAGTCAGGGAGGCAAAGGCAGGCAAATAACTTGTACCTTCAAGGCCAAGGCCAGCCTGGTCTACAGAGTGAGTTCCAGGACAGCCAGGGCTACCCAGAGAAACCCTGTCTCAAAAAGCCAAAAAAGAAAAGAAAAGAAAAAACAAAAGAGAAGGGGAGGAGAAGAGAGTGGAGGAAAGGAAAGGAAAGAAAAGGGGAAAGAGAGAGAAAGGAAGAAAAGAGAAAGAAACAGAAAGAAAAAAGGAAGGAAGGAAGGAAGGAAGGAAGGAAGGAAGGAAGGAAGGAAGGAAGGAAGGAAGGAAGGAAGGAAATATTACTAGGCTCAAACTGATAAGAACACTCTTCACCTCTCGATAGCATGCATAAAACTGTATTTAACTAATTCTTAATACTGAGAAGCTAAGATAATCGGATCATCTGA
This sequence comes from Meriones unguiculatus, assembly GCF_030254825.1. Taxonomy (NCBI): domain Eukaryota; kingdom Metazoa; phylum Chordata; class Mammalia; order Rodentia; family Muridae; genus Meriones; species Meriones unguiculatus. Next base: position 21,733,513 of record NC_083350.1, on the reverse strand, counting down.
ACTGTATTCTTTACAAGAAATTGGAAACAATTCATTTCTTAAGACTATGTTAACAGGTTAGACACACTTCTACATTATAAAATAAAAATTTCAGATTTAGAATTTATGCTAATTTAATTATCTAAATTGCAACACTTGACACGTATCATTTAGATGAGGAAGAAAGAAAAATGAGAAGCATGAAAGCACTTATCCTCAAGATTAACTTCAATTTAGAGCCTAAACACAAATGAAACAGCATAAGCATAGAACAAAGTTACAAACTGAACATAGGATGTTTAACTTCGGAGAATGTATTCTGTGATAAACTAGTCCCTTCAAAAAAAATCTACCCTAAATATTCACTCTTTTCACTGTCTTATTTCTTGTCTTATTCTTGTTTAAGCTAAAGTTTTAGCCAAGATTGGGCCTCCACTGGATATGTAGCATAGAATGTTATTAAAATCCTGATCTTTCTACCTCTATCTCTCAAGGCTTGGGCTACTACTCCTCACCACCTTTTTTCTTTTTCTTTTTTTCTTCCTTTTTTTCTTTTTAAATGTAGACCAGACTGGACTTGAACTCAGAGATCTGCCTGGCTCTGCCTACAGGAGCATTGGGATTAAAGGTGTGCACTACAGCCAGGTTTGGTAACTGCCTCCCTGTGGATTACAGTGCTCAGGGAGGCAGAGGCAGGCAGATCTCTGTTAGTGCAAGGCCAGCCTAGTCTACAAATGGAGCCCAGGACATCCAAGGCTACACAGAAAAATCCTGTCTTGAAAAACAAACAAAAAAAGTTATGTTACTACACCTGGCTTTTGGATTACCACTTTTAAAACAAAATCAAAACAACCACAAGAAAAGCCCCAAATACCTAACCTATTTATGGTAGTCTGAATGTAACTGACCCTACTAGGCCCATAGGAAATGGCACTAGTAGGAGGTAGAGCCTTGGTGAAGGAAGTGTGTCACTATAGGGACAGGCTTTGAGGTCTCATATGCTCAGACTAAACCCAGTGTGGCACACGGTGTCCTGCTGCTGCCTGTGGGAAAAGAGAGGGAGAATGGGAGACAAGGAGGGGGAGAGAGAGAGCGGACACAGGGTGGCAGGCGAGTTCTTAAATCCTGCACACCTGGCGCAGGTGAGAACATAAGACTCAGGTGACACAGAACATTGCCAAGGTCCCTGGGAGCAGGCCAGTTGAATTGCCTGCACACTGGGATAACAGTGCCTCTCCACAGCAGTAAAACCCAGACTAACACACGATTTCTTCATATGAATAGAAATGTTAAATGGCTTTAGTTTACATATCAGTTTAGCTCAGATGTTTCTGTTGGACTGAACACAAGACCTCTGTAAATATTACATGTCACTTGCCAACAGGAAAACTATGACCTTTCTATAATAAATCACATATACTAGAGTTCTGGAAAAGATGACATCAGCAAGCACTTATTAAAAGGTTTTTGTTTTGTTTTGTTAGCAGTTTAATCATTCTTTAATTGTCACATTGTACAAGATAGTGGACAGCTTCCTACTTAACAAAATAGATTATTATGTTATGTTTCCTGGATAGCATAGCAACAAAAGAATGCAAGCTTTTAGGGAAAGTAACACAAACCACCAAAATCTAGATTTACACTACAGTATCCCGCAAAGGAATGTGTTCCCTTATGTTGCAATCACAGAAAGAACACAAACCAAAAGCCACTCTCACATTCGCACACAAATCACACAGTCTTTTGGCTAACTCAGGTTAGGGCCCACACACAGGATGCTACGAATTCAGTTTGCCTGCATAATGGTTTCTCAGACCAAAGGAGGGCTTAGAAGTTAAGACTAGGGAAAAAAAGCTTAGCAGCTTTAAGCAGTGTTTCCTGCTCCTGGAATTTGGCTACTTTCCTTCACTTTTTTTTTTTTTTCCTCCTTTCGGTTTTTGGTTTTTTCAAGACAGGATTTCTGTGTAGCCTTGGCTATCCTGGATTCACTTTGTAGATCAGGCTAGCCTGGAACTCACAGATCCACCTGCCTCTGCCTCCCAAGTGCTGAGATTAAAGGCATGCACCACCATGCCGGCTTTCCTACAATCTTTAACCAGAAAACTTTACAGTAGTTAAACCCAATGACTAAAGGCACAGCAAGCATTGGATACTATCTGAAAGTTACCCAAGGGCCAGTACAAGCACAGGGCTTTGCCTCGCTGGCAATATATCCAGTCAGCAAAACAATGGGATATTGTGCATTCTCTCAGGTTTAAAACACAAGTTTTAAAATTTGCTAGCAGGTGACAATAAAAATTAGTAATCCTTGGTAAAACATGACAGCTCTTTAGAATTAATTTAGCACAGCTGGTGAATGAATTCGTATTTTCTTTTTTTTTTTTAAGATTTATTATATATACAATGTTCTGCCTACATGTATGCCTGCACGGTAGAAGAGGAACCAGATCTCATTCCAGATGATTATGCAGTTGCTGGGAACTGAACTCAGGACCTCTGGAAGAGCAGCCAGTGCTCTTAACCTCTGAGCCATCTCCCCATCCCTGAATTTGTTATTTTCTTATCAGGAAAACAAACTCTCAAATACACATTTCTATCATTATTTAGTTCTATTACGAAGACCAATGGGAGAGCAGCACATGGTTCCACACCTTTAACATCAGCAGTCTTAGAGGCAGATTATCTCTTTGAATTCCAGGACAGCCTGGTCTACACAACCAATTCCAGGCCCGCAGGATTATGTTTGACCTTGTATCAAAAGAAAAAGTCAGGCACAGTGGAGCATGCTTCTGATCCCAACACTCAGAGAGGCAGACTGGTCTACAAAATGAGTCCAGCACAGCCAAGGCTACAAAGAGAACCCTGTCTTGGGGAAAAAAAAAAAAAGAACCACATTAACTTTTTGATTCAAAAGAGATTGAAAAGAAAAACCATAGACAGCTTTTAGTGTTAACTAAAACACATCACCTCATCACCTTGAAATATCTAAAAAAAGCGCATCCATTCCAGGAAATGAAAGCCCATCAAAACCTTGAGAAACTGTGACTTTACAATTTCCAATGCTCAGCAAAGATAAAGGAGCCTGTCTTTTCAATTACCAGGGATCCCTTACAAATGCTCAGTGTGAATAATCATGCAGGTTCCGAAATAACCCGGGAGTTAACTGTTTCCTTTCCCACTCACTGTTAGCTGTCCCAAATCTTTGAGCTGTTTTAATAAAAAATATAAAAATAAAAACAAAACAAAACAAACAAACAAACAAAAAAAAACACCTTAGGCCTTTCTGCGCTCCTGCTGGACCAGGGAGCAGAAAGACACCTGCCAACGAGTTCATGGTCCTGCACATGCCATGAGCAACCACATCATTGGTGCCAAGGATCAAATGCCCATCCAATGTAGCCAAAGATGACAGACAGGTCACAGGCCAGTTTAATGGCCAGTTTAAAACCCATGTTCTCTGCTTGGCCATTGGCAGGATGGGTGAGTCAGGTGATTTCATTCTCCGGAGGGCTAAAGCTGATGGAATTGTCTCAAAAACCTTTTGATCAGAAGAGACTGAGAATATTTGTCATAAAAAAAGTTAGAAAATAAAAAACCAAAAACAACCTTATCTTAAAATTGTATATATACATATATATGTACATGTATATATGTGTCCACACATGTGGGACTGTGAGCCATGTGTATGAGAGTGCTTTTTTTGGGGGGGGGGGAATGAGACAGGATTTCTCTGTGTAGCCTTAGCTGTCCTAGACTTGCTTTGTAGACTAAGCTGGCCTCTAGCTCATAGAAATCCACCTGCCCCTGCACCTCATAGACATCACCTGCATCTGCCTCCCTGAGTGCTGAGATTACAGGTGTGTGCCAGGGCACTCGGCTATGTGAGTTCTCTTAAAGGCCAAAAGAGGGCTTCAGATGCCCTGGAGCCAAAGTAATTGGGGCCGTCAACTGCCAGATGTGAATGCTGGGAACTTAAGCAGAGTCCTTTAAAAGGGCATCATGAACCCTTAACTGCTAAATCATATCTCCTTGGAGCCTCTGAATTGTTCATTTCCAAGGAAACTTTTGACTTCTAAGTTAGGGGGAAAAAAAAAAAAACAAGCAGAAAGTCACATGCTTTCTCCTCTTCCACATTTTTTTTTTTGCCCCAGACTCTCTACAGAGAGATTATCAAAAAGGCAAGAGTTCTACAACCTGAGTTCCAAAGTCTTGATCAGTACTTGATCAGCATATTCTCTCTCTCTCTCTCTCTGTTTCTTTCAAAGGATAAAGTAAAGGGAGGAAAGGAACCACACTTCCACAATCACTCTTCTCAATTCCTAACAGTACAAGCAGCAGAACTTTAAGGAACATACTCTATTATTCTGTGGGGTATTATTTATTTGTTCTTAATTCTTATCACTGAGTAGATAAGAAATTCAATATCTAACAGTATCGTAACTTAAAACTTGGATACACATTAAGCCTGCCCACTTCTGATGATGTCTCTTTGCCTCCTACCCCTGTCTTCTGAGAAATGGTTTCAGCTCTCAAGAAATGATTTGCTCTGCCTGTGGCTGACACACACAGAAGCTTCCTCTTTCAAAATTCACAATAAACTGAAAAAAAAAAAGCCCTGTAGATTTCACCTAATTTATCACTAGCTTAAAGGCCTCTGCTACCATAGAGCTTCACATTTCAGAGATGAAGGTTCATGTGCATCACTGAAGAAACTAATCAGAAGCTCACAAGTTGAGCAAAGACAGGACAAATTTATCAATACAGTATTGACGGTTCACTTTTTCTAATCTGTATCATCCTGTAGTACTTCCCTGACAAGAACTCAGCATATCTTACAGCTGTGTCTACCCCAAAAGCTGACAGAATAAATGTAAATTTTTTCATAAACTGAGCAAGGAGTCCTATGCAAAAACAGAACTAAATCCACATCCCATACCAACTATCATTTTAATGGAGACAAAATATAAAGCTTAGCACAATGAAAGCCTGAACATTTCAACAGTTTGCTTACCAAAAACCCCATCTATAAATAGCTTCTCATTGACCATACACTTGACCAGAATTACCAAAAAGCACTGTTTAGTGATACTAATACAGCAAAAAAAATGTCACAGCTTTCTGGGCTGTTAGTGTATCAATCCTCACAACTTTATAAAGTAGATGATACACTACCATGCCCATTTTGCTGACTCTGAGTAGTAATGTCATCATTCTTTTCAGACTATAGGGATTTGAACTAACGGATTTCGACTACACAGAACAGTTCACTGCTACAGACCACTGGTCTTTAAAAAATCCCAGCCATCTTCAGACTGTCTGAAGAGGAATAAGGACTGCCTAGACAGTTTCCTAAAGATCATGTTCAACCACTGACACTCTAATTCTATATATTGATAAAAGGGGAATATGACCTCACTGGGGTCCATGGATAAGGCAATTCCATTATTCGGACCTACAGTCCTAATGCTTAAGATGTAGTTCAGTGGGTAGTGCTGGCCTAGAATACCAGGGCTGGGGTTCAACTCCCCAGCCCCTCCTAACCTGTCATCCCAACACCAGCAACTGACCAATATGAGTCTCTGTCTTAAACCCACCACTGTCAAAAGAATCATGCCCAACTTTTACTTCAGTATTACGTTTCTCTTTTAGAAATCACATACTTGCACTTACATGCTGTGTTAAGTAGACTACTGCAAAAGGAAATAGAACATAAGAGAGAAAAGATGGAGTGACCTGACTCAGTCAGTCTTTATTACTTTCACTAGCAAATAATCTTTAACATCCTGGTGGACAACCATAAAATCTTTGACATTCCTATTATAATCTTTAACACTTTGAGTAATTTGAAGTCTATTTCATTCATCTTTATTGTAGTGAATTCCCACTCCACACCCCCAACCCTTACCCCCAAATTCTAAATACAGGTAGTCCTGGAAGACAGGCCATGCTCTCCCCACTCAGAATGCTTTCCATGTGAATTTTGGCTCCACTCTCCAGCGTAAGTTCTACATCAGAGCTCCCCAGGTAATGAACCGTAGCTTCTATAGGGTCCTGCTCAAAATGCCACCTTCGGAAAAGATTCTCCGTCACTCAGCAAGGAGGAAACATTCACTCAGGCTCCAGCCATTTATGATTTTCCTTTTAAAATGAAGCTTGGTAGCAAGGGACCACCAAGTTCACCACTGAGCCCCACCTCTTGTGAATTATGCTGTCTGGTACCAACTGCTAAGGGCTATTAAATTAAAAAACATGGAAAGATAGTGGTCCAATTCACACCTTACTGTAATTTCACATCTTTACAGACATTCACTTATGTGTATTTAATTCTTCATAATTTTATATGTATGTAGTTATGTGTGCAGTATAGAACTATTATATCACTATTAAGGTACTCTGTGCTATTTCATGTCGAGTCACATTTCCCTAAAAAGCCTTAACACAGACTGCATTACTAAAACTTTATCGTTTCAATAATGTTATAGGTTGTGTGTGTGTGGTGGCACACACCTTTAGTCCTAGCATGTAGAAAGCAGAGGCAGTTCAATCTCTATGAGTCTGTGGCCAGGCTGGTGATCCATACAGCAAGTTCTAGGACAACTAAGGCTATAGAGTGAGGTCCTCCTTGGAAAAAGAAAGAAAGAGAGAGGAAAAGGGAGAGGGAAGATGGGAGGGAGTGGGGAAGAGAGAGAGAGAGAGAGAGAGAGAGAGAGAGAGAGGGAAACAAACAAAATAAGTCAGACAGACTCAGGCCTTTAATCACAGCAGTCCAGAGGCAGAGGCAGAGGCAGACATATCTCTGAATTTGATGCCAGCCTGGTCTACTGAGTAAGTTTTAGGACAGCCAGGGCTACACAGAGAAACCCTGCCTTGAAAAAAGAAAAAGAAGTTACATAGGGGATGGTAAATTGGCTACTGTTTAAAATGCTCACTATGCAAGTCTGACAGCCTGGGTTTAGAGCACCAAATCCCAAAAGCTATCCTCTGACTTCCACTCCTGCACCATGACACATATATACCCACAGGTAACAATAAGCTTTTAAAATTATATATATGAAACCATATTGTTATATAACCTTCTGACACTGGATATTTTCTTACTCAATCTAAATTCTTTGAGATCTACCCAAACATATAATATTTTATTCCTTATTATTATTGAGCAATACCAACAATATGAATTTACTAACCACCAATTACTTAAAGACAGTTCCCAATTTCAGCTCATTACAAATAAAGCTATTATGAACATTCATTTACACATCTGTGCAAGGATCAGGTTTTCACTTCTAAGAAATCGAATTGCTAGATCACAGAAGTATACATTCAGGTTTTTGAAAAGCACTGATATCGCTGGGTGTGGTGCCATATGCCTTTAATCTCAGCAGTTGGGAGGCAGAAACAGGAAGACCTGAGTTTTGGGCCAGCCTGGTCTACAAAGAAAGTTCCAGAACAGCCAGGATTATCCAGAGAAACCCTGACTTGGGGGATGGGCGGTTGTTAGCTACAGCAGCCACTCAGGAGATGAAGCTTCTTTGCAATCCTGGGGTAATATGTCCTCTAGCTGGTCTAGTAGGTAGGAAATGATGTGTGCCACCATGGTTGTAACACGTTTCTAATAGCTAACGGTGTTTTTCATATGTTCACGGTTATCTGCCTTCTGTATCCATATCTCCTGCCCATTTTCTAGTGAGCCCATTTCAAATACTTCCCCCAGTCAATTTCTTTACAACTTTTAAATGCTCATTTAGTACTTTCTTCCTTTGAGCCAGGATCTCACTATGTATCTGTGGCTTGTCTGAAATGCCCTATGTAGATCAGGCTAGCTGTGAACTCACAGCACTGCTCTGCCCTAGCTTCTCAAATGTTGGCCTGACGGTATGTGCCACCATTCGATGACTCCGTTGTTTCATTTTCCTCAACAAGGTCTTTCTCTTTTAAGCCCAGGTAAATCTGGAACTCATAGCATTCTCCTGCCCTGGCCTCCCAAGTACTGAAGTTCTAAGCATATCACACACACACACCACAATTACAATTCATTAATTTTTAAAAACTGCATAGATACGCTTTTGGTGTCTTCCTAAGACATTTTCAAAGACCTTAGATTCTGAATTTTCTCTTGTTCATTTCTTCTGTATGTAAGTATTTGTATGTGAGTATTTATGAGGCTACCTTAAAACAATGTAAATAGCTTGTTTCAACATTTCCTATTTATCATCTTACATAAACTTTATTTCCAACTTACTCATTCATTTATTTCTTAATTTTACTACAGACAGATTTCTACTTTATTCAATAGGTAACGAAATCGTTATTTAATGTTCAAATTTTCCTGGAGTTGGCCAGTAGACTGCAAGCTGACTTGGGTGTCTTCTTGACAATTCACTCACTTTCTAAAAAACCTGAGACATTCTAAGCTCTTCCTTCCTTTATTCATTTTTTGAGACAGGATCTCACTTGGTAGCTCTGGCTAGCCTCAGAGATCTGCTGTCTGTCTCCTGAGTGCTGTGATTTAAGGTACATCTTTTTTCTCTCTCTTTTTTTTTTTTTTGAGACAGTCTGGCAATGTCATTCAAGCTGGCCTTCAGCTCACAATTCTCCTGCCTTTGACTCCTGAGTGCTGGCAACATAGGCTTTTGTCACCACACCTGCCTCAGGGATTACACTTTGTCCCCATCGCAGAAATCAGCCACACATCCAAAGAGCCCTGTCTCCTTGCAGGGAAGAATGAACTTGAACAACTAAGCATGCCCAATGACAACAGGGCATCACTTAAGACTTCTCAATGAGGGTGGAGACATGGGTCAGTGGTTAAGGAGTACTGTTCTTGTGGAAGACACAAGTTTGGTTCTCAGTACCCATACTGGGCAGCTCACAACAACCGATAACTCTAGCCTCAGGTGCATCAACCCTTCTGTGCTCTACAGACACCTGCCCGTATGTGCACATGCCCACCCACCCCACACAAATGCGTGCACAGATGCACATGTACACAAAAATAAACATGTTACAAGAAGGATTTCTCAGTGAAGAAGACTAATAAATATATGAATATAGCTACTGAAATTCAAACCTATCTTTATAACTGGGCAATCACTCTACCTCTGAGTTATATATTCCCAGCCCTTTCTAAATATCAGTACTCACTGAAAACCAGGTCCTTATATACAACAATACAGCAATTCTAACCTAACATTATAGTGCTTACTCTAACTCACTTGTTACACAAGGTCTTTTCTTTAAGGACATTATCACCATGCCTTTTTAACAATCCTAAGGGTTGTCAGACTGAATTACTCACTGAGCAAGAAGGAAAAGTATAGTGTGTTTTGTTTTTTGTTTTTTGTTTTTTTGAGATGAGGTTTCTCTATTGTATAGCTCTGGCTGGTCTGGAAACTGCTATTTAGACCAGGCTGGCCATGAACTCACAGAACCTTGAACTCAAAGAGATCCACCTGCCTCTTCTTCCTGAGTGCTGGATTAAAGGCATATATCATGTCTGTGTAATGGTATTTTCAGTACTCCCTTTGTTATTCTACTACCCATAAATAGCAAAAGAAAAATGAAACACCCTAGCTATGAATGAATGAAAATGGAAGCTAATATATATAAAATACCTATCTTAATATAAATAGCTAACTAACATCAAAACAAAGAAAAGGCTCCCACATTTTCCAAAATGCTGGGCAAAGGAATCTATGTCACAGAGATAGTTGTACATACATCCATGTACACTATGAAGTATACATAACAGCCAGGAAACCAAACCAACTTATATGTCCTCAGCCCAGCGTTTGACTACTGGCATCCAAACAAACAAAACACAACCCAAACATACGTGTTTCCTGCCTGGGCGTACAGGCTCGCTTAAGGGCCTGTGCAACCTAGCAGGACATTGTCTCATCATCATCATCATCATCATCATCATCATCATCATCATCATCATCATCGGATAGATATATAATCTCATGGTTAGCATTTGTCTAGCAAGCATCAAGTCCTGGGTTCATTCCCCAAAACCACAAAAGAAGCATAAAAAAGTTGTTTCCAAGTCTCTGGTGAAATCTTCCACATACTTAGAAATGTTCTCTTGGAAGAACCTGCAAACAATCTACACTCTGCATAAATAACCACAACAATTAGTGTACTGACAACAGTTCATTTTCTCATAAAACTAGAACCTGATGATAGCCTGTTCACTCAGGAACCTAATTCCATGGTTTGACTTAATATAAACAGTTTAATTTCTATTTACAAGTTCAGGAGTTAAAACAAACTATGTACTGCTCTGCTCAGGTGTCCCCCCACCCCCACCCCCACATAATCAAATCTAGCTTCCTCACTGAGTTCTGGTTCTTTTATACTTTGAGTCTACTCCAGTTAGGTTGATGGCTTAGAGAAATGAATTATTAAAAGGACAAACATATTTCATTCAACCTTGATTAAAATTAAATATTAAATATTAAAAATAAGTTTTAAAAACTGAAGACAGAAATAAAGACTCAAGCCCTAGTGAATCTTTGGAAAAAACAGTTAATAAAAAAAGCTTTTAAATAAAAATCTTTCGACAATGACTGAGAACTAAAGCATTAAACTAAAATTTCATCTGTATTTTTACAGTTTGATTTTGATAAGAAAAATAGCAGCAAATAGCTTGTAGTGAGAATTTTGGTGTCTTTAAAAACCCAGTTATGTTATGTAAGCATGTTTTTGTTTTAATCCCAGGTGTGGGATATAGGGCTGTTTCAGACTGTCCACAGCAGCAGACTGTTTGCCTTGTGTGCTCCTGCCAGCTGAAGACAGTTTAATTCTGGGGACTCTAGAGAGGATATAAAAGGACCAGAGCCCCAAGAGAGGAGGTACAGCTGTTCCTCCTGCTGGCTCTTGCTTCTGCTGGTCTATGGAAAAAAGAGATGATAAGAAGAAACTGGAGCTAATAATAAAAATAGATAGATAGACAGACAGATAGATAGATAGATAGATAGATAGATAGATAGATAGAACAAAAGAAGAAGAAGAAACTGGAGATATCCTGATAAAATAAAAACTGGATTTGTCCCAAGGAACTCAACAACATCCTTAATCAGCAGGAAGTAGTCTAAAAAGATATCCACATAGACAAGCGAATTGGTGCACACCAGTAAACCCAGCACTCTGAGAGATAGAGGCAGGTGGGTCTCTAAGTTTGAAGACAGCCAAGGCTACATAGACAAACCCTGTCTCAAAAGAAAAAAAAAACAAAAAAAAAACAGATATCCATGCCCCCTCTCCCCACCGACCTTCTGTCTCTCCTACCTGGTGTTGGAGTGTTAGAAGGGATTGGGGTGGAGAAGGGGAAGAGGTATAAGAACCCAAACAAAATAGACTTTTAAAAAATATGCCAACATGAAGAAAATGGCAAACAACTACTACTAAATTTAAGTTAAATATGTATTTATTCTGATTATTATCACACAAACAAATTTAGGGTAGCCCTAGAATATGTTTCTCTAGTTGTTAGATACACAGTTCTATGTATTTCCCTTACTATATCAAAGTTAATGTGCTCCAAATCTCCCTTTTTTTTCCCTTCACAATTTATTCATTATATATCCCAATTGAAGCCCCTCCTTCAACTCCCCCAGTCCCACCCTCCCTGCATCTTCCCCTCATCTCCTTCCCCTAGTCCACTGAAAGGAGTTCTCCACTATAGCCAGCTGCCCATATCTTGTTAAGTCATCAGGACTGCTTGGATCCTCTTACTCCGAGGCCTGGCAAAGCTGCATCATCAGGGGCGAGTGATCAGAGAGCAGTCAGCTGAGTTCATGATAGAGGCAGCCCCTCATCCCCTCACTCAGAAATCCACATGGAGACTGAGTTGCCAATCGGCCACATCTGAACAGGGGGTCTAGGTCCTCTCCATGCATGGTCCTCCACTGGTGCATCAGTTTCTGCAGGACCCTCTAGGCTCAGATCTTTTAGTTTTGTGGGTCTCCTTGTGGGTCTCCTGTCCCCTCCATGTCCCTCTAATCCCACCCCTCTCTTCCCCCATAAGACTCCCTACGCTCTGCCCAAAGTTTGGCCCTGAGTCTCAGCATCTGCTTTGATCCCCTGTTGGGTGAATCCTTTCAGAGGACCATCTATAGCAGCTTTATTTTTAACAGCCAGAATCTGGAAACAACCTAAATGTCCTTCAACAGACAAATGGACACAGAAATTGTGGCACACTGACACAATGGAATACTACAGCTATTAAAAAACAAGGAAATCATGAAATTTGCAGGCAAATGATGGAACTAGAAGAAATCATCCTGAGTGAGGTGACCCAGAAAAAGAAAGACAGGCATGGTATACACTCACTAGTAAGTTGGGCATTAGTTGTATAATATAGGACAGCCATGTGCAGACCTAAAGAAGCCAAACACTAAAGAGGATGCTACGGAGGATGCTTAAATCTCATTCAGAATGGCAAAAAGGATAGACACCAGAAGCAGTGGAAGAGAGGAAATAGGATGGGTCCTCTGAAAGAATTCACCCAACAGGGGATTGAAGCAGATGCAAATCTCCCATTTAAAAAAAAAAAAAAGAAAAAAGATCAAAACATGAAAAATCCTTTTTACGAGTGTACTTATTTTTAGGTATATGACTGTTTTGTCTGTGTGTGTCTGGTGCCCATGGAGATCAGAAGAGGGCCTCAGATCCCCTGAAATTGGACTTAGAGATAGTTTGTGAGCCACCTGTAGGTGTTGGGAACTGAGTCCAGGTCCTCTGCAAGAGCATGTACTCTTATCCATTGAGCCACCTCTCCCCAAGAAAACTTATTTGTTCTTTTCTTGCATTTCAAGTACGCATATAAGTGACATCACTAGTCTCATTCTTTGGCGTAGTCTTTAACCGTGACACAAGTGCAACTAAGCACGTTACAGTTTTTCCTGTTGGTTAATCTTGCAGAGGCTTACTCATTTCCCTAGCTTCTAACCATCAACCTCAATGCGGTTGATTTGGTGCTCAGCAAGCCTGACATACACCACAGGTGGATGAATCACAACAAAGATAGGCATGCTGCTACTGCATCAATTCAATTTGCTAGCATGAGGGCAGTCTGCAGCACCTCTGTAACGCATAATTAATATTCAGTACATTTCCAGCACAGACTATGGAGAATTAGGGATGTAGCCAACCTTGAATAAACTAAAATCTCTGCCCCTATGGGATTTCAGTAACAGGCAAAGACATAAATCAACTTTTTTGTAACATTGTGTCTTTCTACATCCATGAGCATACAGGGTCTTAGTTAACACTCTGGAGGTGGAGGAGGGAGGATCAAGGCCAACTTGGGTTACACAATAAGATCCTTCCTCAAAGATCCAAAAATAAGGCTAGCTACGGTGGCTTACAACTGTAACCCCAGCATTTGAGAAAGTAAGGCAGGAGAGTTGCCACAACTGAGGCCAGCAGAGGACACACTATGAAACTTGTCTCAGAAAACGTCCAGACGGTTCAGCAGTTAAGAATACTTGCTGGTCTTCCGGAAGACTTTTAATTCCCAGCACCCACATGGCAGCTCACAAGACCTGTAACTCCAGTCCCAGGGGATCCAACACCTTTTTCTAGCCTCCTCAAGTACCAAGCGCACATGTGGTACAGACCTAAATGCAGACAAAACCTCCATATACATTTTAAACACTTTCTAAAAAGACCATGAATACAAACTGAAAAATATGTCCCTGTATTTATAACTCTGTTCATATTTACTTAATGTATTTTAAAAGTACTTTACTAGTTGCATAAAAATTTCTGAGCTAATACAGAGCTCTTCACAGAAAATAATTATGTTGCCAGGTGTGGTAATGCACACATTTCATTCTAGAAAAATGAGGCTGAGAAGGTGGATCTCTGTGAATTCAAGGTCAGCCAAAGCTACATAGTGAGACACTGTCTCCAAAAAGGAACTATGTCATTTCACTGAAAGAAGATAAGAAGCCTCTAACTTTGTTATTTTCTCTCCACCTATCAACTCATTTAAACACATATTTACTGAGAATATTCTTGTTTTGTAGCAGCAATGAACTATGATTATATGACCTGCCATACTAATAGAATCTGTGCATATTTTATTTATTTGGTTTTATAAAACAGGGTCTTACTATGTAGTCCTGGCTGGTCTGGAACACACTATGTAGGCCAGATTAACCTCAAACTCGAAGTGACCCCACTGCCTCTGCCTCCTAAATGTAGAAGTACAGGCATGTACCACCATACCCAGTTCCCTTCCATCCCCTTTAAAATATCATTATTTCACATCTATGAATCTTGAGGTATTATGCCAAGTGAAATAAGCCAATCACAAAATAACAAATGTCACATGCTCCCAAAGTAGCCAAGCTCATAAAGACAGAAAGCACAAAAGTGGGTTTCAGGTGCCAAAAGAAGAAAATGGGGACAGTCAATAGGTAGTCCCAGTTATGCAACATAGGCAAGCTGAAGAGCTCTGTCACGTATCAGTATCCATAAAGCTAGTATTTGAATGCACATCTAAAATTTGCTACCAGAACAAACTTACATTATGTATTTTTGTTTTGTTCCTTTGAAACAGGTTCCAGTGTAGCCCAAGCTACTCTTAAACTCCTAATCCCCTAATCTCTCAAGTACTAGGATAAGAGGTAAGTGCTACCATGCCTACAATGTTATATTTTTTTAACCCCCCACACATGCACACACAACTAATCACATATGAAAAGAGATGACAGTTCACTGAACATCTGGTATTCTTTCTTTTATTAAGTGTAAACTACCAGAGTATCTACCTGAATACCAAATAACAGAGACTGTGAAATCAGTAATGACCTCCAACAGCAAAAAGACATTGCCCATCTCTTCTAGACTGTTTCAGTTACATGAGAGAACAGAAGCCTCTGGGATTAAAACAAAGTAAACTTCAAATTCTATTTTAAAATATCCCTTTTTGATTTGTTTACCATATTTCAACTTCCTAGTCTGTACTTCAGTTTGAGTACCAGTGGCCACAGAAGGGCATACAAATCACATTAGAAGGTTGTTTTAAAGTATGGACTTTCAGGCCTGTTGAATCCAAATCTAGAAGAAACAGACCTGGTATCTTAAACTTTCTTTGAAATTTGTTTTTCCATCCTTCTTTCTTTACTGAGCTGGCTACCATTTATTTATTCTTTCAAGAGCCATACCTTACTTCTAAGGCAGATCTGAAGATCCTTTCTTGGCTCTGCCACACTAGTATAATCTCATGCTCTCTTCAACACAATTCCCTACCTAGCTGTACTGCATAGTATCAGAGCAGGGTATATATATATGCTCATCATTGTGTTCTGTGGGCACACATACAACCACTTTTTAACAAATGTCTCCTAAACCAAACTGGCAACTGTTAAATTTCTGCCACATATGAAAACACCAGCTGGGCATGGTAGGGAATGCTGTTAATCTCAGCACTCAGGAAGGCAGATGCAGGTAGATCTCAGAGTCCATCCTGGTCTACAAAGTAAGTTCCAGGTCAACCAGGGCTACATAAGAAACAGACCCTGAATCAAAAAAACAACAACAGCAAAAACCTCAAACAAACAATTAAACACACACAACCAAACTACCTCCACAACTCCCTCTACATGATGAAAAGACCAGCCAGTGGCTGTTGAGTTGGTATTGCAGGGAGAGGACCGTCACTGAAAGGCATTAAAAGAGAGAGAAAAGGAATGATACTTCAGTAAGGGAGTGCCAGATTTGAAAACATGATGTGTTAGAAATTAATCATAAGGGAAGAATGCCAAGTAATTCAGTTTTATTGAAATGAAAAATTTAGAAAATATCTAGAAAAATAAATCTAGTTATCTATAAAGGTATATTAGAAAAATCTGCAAAGATAATGATGACAAATTTTTGCCTAAAAGGCAAAAAAAAAAAAAAAAAAGGAGAATAATTTGGACAGTATGAGAGTGAAGGAAAGCAGTAACAGAATGGAGATACAGAGGCTATTTAAAGTGTTGTTTTGTTACAGTTTTTCTTTTAAACAGGGTTTCTCTGTGTAGCCTTGGATGTCCTGTACTCACTTTATGGACCAGGCTGGCCTGCAACAGCGATCTGCCTGCCTCTGCCTCCCTGGGAGGTTAAAGGCATGTACCATCATGCTCAGCTCAAGTGTGTGTGTGTGTGTGTGTGTGTGTGTGTGTGTGTGTGAGAGAGAGAGAGAGAGAGAGAGAGAGAGAGAGAGAGAGAGCCTGCTGAGTACATGTGCACCACACATTTGCTGGATGCAGGTGCTGGATACGCTGAAGTTACAGGTGTGACTTGAGCCACCATGTGGATGCTGAGAATTGAAGCTTGATCCTCTGCAAGAGTAATATTTGGCTCTTAACTCCTGAGCCATCTATATAGCCCCAATACTTTAGAAGTTACTGTAATAAATCTCTCTCTCACACACAGCAGAAAACGGCTGATCCAAGCTAGCATATACACATAAGAAAACACTTTAAGTACATAATGGAAATAAAAATTGCAACTATTTAGTTACTAATTAGATGTGGGAGATGAATCCTTATCCAGTCTTAGTCAACACGCAAATGGAGGTACCAGTTACAAATATGAAGAATAAAGCAATACGGGGAATAACTGCACCACTGGGTTCTGTTAGCAAAGTCTAACTCAGTGTCTAGATATAATGAACCCAAGGTTGACATGTGACAATAAAGACTACTTACAAGTATCTGTTTAGAGCTAAGATTGAGACTACAGATGAAATGTGAAGTCATGAAAATAAACACAGCATTTGACCCCTAGATAACAAGACCATTCATAGATCGAGGAGAGAAGAGTGAGGAAGAAAAAAAGGTCCTTGAAAAAAAATAAAGATAAACTGAGGGTGAGAGGCTCTTAAAATGGGTGAGTGGTCAGAAAAGGTAAAGCAAGTGTTTGAGAAGGAAGACACAGTCAACAATCTCACAAGACACAGAAGGTAAGAGAAGAAACCAAGGGAAAGTCTTTGCTTGCATTTGAAAACTAGAAAGGCAACAATCTTTAAATGTTTCACTGAGGAGGGAGGGGTAGAACCATGGGGGTGGGTGAAGATAGCAGAGGTGATCAGGATAGTAGACTCTATCCTTTTAAAACTTTTTATTATTTGTTTCTTTGAGACAAGGTTACTCTGTGTAACCCTGGCTGTCCTGGAACTCACTCAGTAGACCAGGCTGGCCTTGAACTCAGAGATCTGTCTGCCTCTGCCTCCCCAGTACTGGGATTAAAGTCATACGCCGCCACCAGTGGGCTTCTTTTTTAAAACTATTTTTTAATTTTATGTCTATGGGTGTTTGCCCATGTGTATATTTATGTACTACTTGTGTGTCTAGTGCCTGAAGAGGCTGGAGAGGGCATCAGATTCACTGGAACTGTTACAGATGCTGTGAGCCACCACGTGGGTCCTAAGAATTAAACCCATGTCCTCTAAAACAGTAGCCAGTGCTCTTAACCTCTAAGCCATCTCTCCAGTCCCAGAATATACTCTTTTTAACACTGTTGTGTACATGCATAAATAATAAAGTACGGGTGGAAAAGAATGGAAAGGCATTGTACAGCATATTTATGTAATAGGGAAGAAAAGAAGAGAAAGAGGCTGAAAATAGCAAGATCCATGAGGAAGAGGAATGAAGTGAGCAAGAAAGAACTAGACAAGGAGTGGAGAAGCAATAGCTCTACTTCTGGGACCTCAGGGATGTGTATGAGCCGAGGCACTTTCCAGATGGTACATTAGAGCTTAAGTGTTATTTCTTGACTCTTAAACTTTTTCTAAACTCTCTATGGGATAAAAACTAAAAGTGTTCCAAAATGGGAGCTTCACAAATTGGAGAATTAAAGTAAAAAAATTTTAAAAATATAATAGCTAAACAGTTATTGAGTAAGGAAGAATGTGGCAACACTTTAGTAAACTAAAAGTCAAAGAACTAAGGAACCTAGGGCTTTCCAAGCGAAAGTTAAAAACAAAAGACAAAACAATAAACAATAAAAAACAGCTCTGACCAGAAAGTAGCCCTGAAGGCAGCAGAGGTTAAGAAAGCTGGGTGTGGTGGCTCAGCCTGTAGCTCCAGCACTTAGAAGGCTGAGACAGGAACTTTACAAGTCGGAGGACAGAAGAACAGACACAGAAGCCCTGCCACAAAATAAACAGTCCCTCCCTTCTTCCTGGGCAAATACTGAGGATCAAAATAAAGAGTGATGAAGAGGTCTAGAAACTCTAAGGCTGCCATTTCATGGTGTTTTCCCAGAGACATTAGGACACCCAGGATGAATGAAGATTGTGTTGAGAAGAGGGAATGATAGGAAACACAGTAAGTGGCTAAGGAGCCTGGAGAAAAGAGCTGCAGAGGGAAAGAGAACCTAGGTAGAGGCCATTTCCCTGGCAGGCCGAGGAACCCTGGATGAGAGCAGGAAATGCTGAGATGTTACAGGAAGTGAGAATAATGAGCATCCTCCATTTGAGAACAAGAGACAGAGTCACCAGTGAATTCTACCAGATTTTAAAGAGCTAAAAAACGTTCCTCAAACCAAAGAGGGATGAGGTGATGACTAAGTACAATTCTTG
This sequence comes from Meriones unguiculatus, assembly GCF_030254825.1. Classification (NCBI taxonomy): domain Eukaryota; kingdom Metazoa; phylum Chordata; class Mammalia; order Rodentia; family Muridae; genus Meriones; species Meriones unguiculatus. Next base: position 21,714,954 of record NC_083350.1, on the reverse strand, counting down.
CTCTGTAAATGTAAGGGACAGAGTCTGGAACCCTAGAACTGACGTAAAAGGCAGGTAGGTGTGGCTGCCAGAGTGTAATCCCAGTACAAGTTACAGCAGAGCAAGTTGGTTGGCCAGACTAGCTGGTCTGGGTTCAGGAAAAAATGATCTATAAGGTGGCATGATCAAGGAAGACACCTGACATCAACCTCAACCTTCCATGCACGTGTGTGCATACACATAAGAAGATGTAAATATCAAACCTGGTATGGTGGCTGACATTTAAAATCCCACTGTTCTGGAGGCTGAGGCAAGAGGACTGACGCAAACCTGAGGTCAGCCTGTACCACACTAACTTCCAGAACAGCCTGGACTACACAGTGACACCCTGTCTCAAACCAAACAGAAGACTACATCAAAATTTTAAAATTGTTATACTGTCAATCTTGACCCAAAGATTGTCATTGCATCATGTCTCCTGAAACAAACTGAAAAGCACACACATGCACATAAACCCACAGTACTTACACGGGCTTACATCTCTGTATCTGTTTCGATTTCTGTTTTCAGGAAACTTGGCCACTCTATGAGGATAGTCATGGGACTCATTTCGAATTTCCTTAAAATAACAAAAATATATTTTAATATCCCTCTTAAATTTTTATATAGCAACATATATTCTCCCCACCAATATAGAATATCATTAAGCACTTATGTTAAGTACTCTATAAAGCAATGTTTATGTCATCACGTATCTCGCAACACTAACAGAAACGACCCATGTTTTAATGAATTAAATAATTTGCCGAAGGTCAAGTATGTAGTAAGTGGCAGCCTCAAGACCAAGCCAAGATTCTTCAGACACTGAAGTCTTTATCTACTTACTACTTCTTGATTAAATGACCAGCCCAGCACTATGGCACATGCCTGTTATCCCAACAACACTCAGGGAGGCAGGGGTGGATGGATGTCTGTCAAAGCCAGCCTGTTCTACAAAGCGAGTACAAAACAGCCAAGGCTACAGAAAAACCCTGTCTCAAAAATAAATAAATAAACAAGTGCCTACAAACAAGCATGAAACACTTCATATAGCAGAATTAATGTAACAGAATTAGACCTATCACAGTCAAATACTGATGAAAACTTACTGTATCTACCTAAATTTTTTTAGTTTCCATCTTAAAATTTCTACCTTTGGGAGAAAAAAAAAACTTTCTTGCCACATAACTGTCATTTTGAAAATAAAAATATCCCTAAAATTTGTTTCTGGGGCTCTGAACGTTTAGCATCAATGCATTGCTCACTCTAGGACCCTTAAGGTTCTCTCACCCCAAACCAATGTCTGTATCTACACTCAGCCACTGAGGTGGCCAGACAGCCTGGTGTTAGTACTACGTACACTATTCCAAGAAGTCATCACACAGAAATACAACCCCTCCTCCCTCCTTCTCTCTCTCTCTCTCTCTCTCTCTCTCTCTCTCTCTCTCTCACAAACACACACACACACACACACACAGAGCACACAATCCAGAAAAAAAATGCTATAATGAAAGATTTTGCTCACATCACTCTAAAAAATATTTTAATATTAAATATCATACATTAAACATAAATATTCATTCTGGATGCATGACCTTCCTGAAGACTCCACGAACCTCTGGACAGGTCACTTTCTAGCTCACATATATTTTGTTAAAACTTCTATCTAATTTCTAGGAACCCTAAACTCAATAATTAATCCCTAGCAAGACCCCCACTCCACCCCAGGAGAGAAAACATTCATGAGAAATAAATAAATAATTTATAGTAATTTTGCATGTCTATAATTTTGATGTCTATAAATTAAAACTGTACCATTAAACAACATACAAATTGAGTATCAAAAGTTTTAAATGATTTTTAAATTTTTTTCCATTGTTTGGTATTTCCAAACAAAATCACTGTTGATCTCATCAACACTATTTTATGACTTCTTTTCTTTACTTTCTCATTTGCTTGCTTTTCGAGACATGGTTTCTCTGTGCAGCCCTGGCTGTCCTGGAACTCTTTGGATCAGGCTGGCCCTGAACTCAGAGATCAGCCTGCTTCTGCCTCCCAAGTGCTGAGATTAAAGGTGTGTGTCATCAATGCCCTGCTTCTGTCTTATTTTCTATTTCATTATTTTTGCCCTAGTGTTTGTCTCTCTTTAGGTTAGTTTGATTGATATTGTATAACTTCTTCCCCTCAGAAGTTTTTAATAATGAAGCATAATGCACACATTTCTAGTTTAAACTCAATTGTAATACTCCTGATAGAGAAATTTAATTTTATACTTTGTAAATCATCATTCAACTTAATGCCATTTATTATTTTTTACATTTACCAGTTATACTTGCTCTAACATAGTCTAATTCTATTTCAAAGACTCATTTATCATCAAGACTGTCAAATTTTAGTCACTAAAGCTTAATAAAGTCTAAATATATAGAAATAAAAGTTGCTTTGCTCCTACTTAATTATCCCATTTGTGTTATAGTTCATATTTTAAATCATTTTTCTTCAAGAAAAGTATGCCAATTGTTTGTTCAGAGAAATCTCATAAACTCTGACACAGCTATAAATGCGATTTTTAAAAACCTGCTGGTAGCTGTGTGTGCTAGCAGCTAGTGCCTTTAACCTCAACACTCAGGAGCCAGAGGTAGGTGGCTCACTGTGAGTTCCAGGCCGGACTCAATAAATAAATGAATAAGTAAAATAAAATGTATTGGTGATTTCTCTTACGGAGTGGTAGTGATGTAATAGTGAGGATAGGGCTCCCTCCATGACACTTTCACTAGCATCTCCAACTGTTGTGTTGTATAATCCTATCTTCTACAGTGAATCCTTTTTTTTTTCTTTTAAGATTTATTTATGTATGAGTGTTCTATCTGAATGTACACCTGCATGCCAGAAGGCATCAGATCCCTGTATAGACAGCTGTGAGGCACCATGTGGTTGCTGGAAATTGCACTCAGGACCTCTGGAAGAGCAGACAGTGTTCTTAACCTCTGAGCCACCTCTCCAACCTTTCTACAGTGAATCTTGTCTATCAGTTGCTAGTTCTTATTTTTCAGCCTAGAGAGACAATTTTATGTATACACTATAACAACTACTGATGCTGAAATAAAAAGTGTAATTTCCAACCCCATTCTAAATATTTATCTTATATCAACAGATAGGTGTAGCATGTTCTGCTGGTTAAAGAAATTTCTTGAAAGCCAGGTACGGTGGCACACACCTGTAACCCCAGAACTCTGGGAGGGAGAGGCAGGCGGATCTCTGAGTTTGATTTACCTGTTTCTGCCTCTACTACCCCTGCTAAAAAGTCTCTTCAAAAAATACTCAAGTTAGGAGCTAGAGAGATAGCTTGGCATTTAAGAACACTGGCTGTTCTTTCAGGGTATCCAGATTTGATTCCCAGCACCCAGTCACCAGTGGTAACTAAGTAACTATCTGTGTAACTTCAGTTTTAAGGGATATGACCCCCTCTTCTTCTGCAGGCACTGCACACAGACAGTGCAGATATACATGCAGGCAAAACACCCATACACATAAAATAAAAAAATAACAAATCTAAAACTGTGTTTAAATTAAAAAGAACACAATGGGATAGGGAGACAGAAAGAGGATGGCTCCAGGAAGAGTTGTGGGAGAAGGGCAGGACTGTTTGAATACAATCAAGATACATTGTATGAGCCAGGCACAATGATACATGCCTGTTATTCCAGCACTCTGGGAGACAGAAGCAGGTTTATCTCTGTGAGTTCAAAGCCAACTTAGTCTACAAAGTGAGTCATGGCTACATAGAGAAACTGTCCCAAAAAAACAAAAAGATAAATTATACGAAGTTCGAAAGAATTGATTTAAAAATGTATTATTAAATAAATAAAAGATGGTAGGTGTGAGTATAGCAGGAGGGAAAGATATAAAATGTACAAAACAATGCATATGTACACCTCATTCCAGATATTCAGCCCTAATATAGCCGTAACATACTTTCTTTTGTTAGCTAACAAAACAAAGAACTCTCTTAGCGAATCCCTCTTCTCAGATCATCAACGCTGCCACTGTGTTGCATGTTTTTAATTCTGGCAAATGTAAGACGAGAAATTCCAATGTTTTAAAGAGCAGTCCAGAGACACACACCAGCAGCCTATCTCACTATCCCTTCTTCCTTACTGAAGGTTTCTAATTTCATTTTCTGACTTACAAGAGCCTGACTAAAAGGCCTGCTTCACAGTTAAGAACAGGATGGGCTTGTGAGCTGGGCATGGTGGTGCACGCTTTTAATCTCAGCACTAAGGTGGCAGAGGCAGTGGATCTCTACGAAGCCAGCCTCATCTACAAAGGGAGTGCGACCCTGTCTCAAAATTTAAAAAGACAGGCCTGTGACACAAGGCAACCAATGGGAATAAGAAGCACTGGGCTGGGTTGTAGGAAAAGGTTTATAATGAGCACTGCATTTAGCGCAGTGACCTGGATGTGCTGCGGGTAGTAGCAGCTACTCAGATGGGAAGATCACCTGAACCAAGGAGGTAGTGATCAAGAGCAACACAGACGACCAGATCCTACCTCAAAACTGAAACCCAAATCAAAAAAGAAAAACTGGCTCAACCAACTCTTGTCTTCTCTTGGGTGTGCCCATAACAAAGTTTTTGATGTCTTGGTTTGCCCATAACATCATTTTTGAGGTTTAAGAGTAAGGGGTAGGAACAGGCAGGAACCCTTCTGTGATCAACAGGTAAATGAAGGCAAATTTCAAGAAAAGCTGTGCAGAAATTGAAGGGTACCATCAACAGCATTAGGGAGTCACAGTAACAACCGTCCTATCTTCAGAACTCTCACTATATGAAAAACATAAACTATTATCAATCATTGCTTTATTTTCCTTCCTATGCAGCTAAACGAGGTGTCTAAACAATAAGGGCCATATGTTGGCTAGTTTTATGACAACTTGACCCAAGGTAGAGTTTACTGAAAGACAGAAACCTCAATTGATACATAAAATCCAGCTGTAAGACATTTTCTTAACTAGTGATCAAAGGGGAAGGGTCCAATCCATTGTAGGTGATACAGTCCCTGGGCTGGTGGTCCTGGGTTCTATAAGAAAAGCAGGCTGAGCAAGCCATGAGAAAGCCAGTAAGCAGTATTCCTCCACGTCCTCTGCATCAGCTCCTGCCTCTCGTTTCCTTTCCTGTTTGATTTCCTTCAGTGATGAACAGTGCTGTGGAAGGATAAGCCAAATAAACCCTTTCCTCCTCAACTTGCTTCTGGCCATGGTGTTTCATCTCAATCATAGAAACCCTAAGGCAGACCATAACCAAATCTCATTAGAAATTACCATCTGACACTGATAAAGCTTTCTTTTTTTTGGCAAAAGCCAAGACATAACTTGGCTATTTAGTATTAGCAATCAAGTATTTCTACCAGCCTGTTCTCAGGGACCTAGAGGCAACTTATGTCACCCAACGCCGTCTCTGGCCACCCACAGGTGTGACAGATGCAGTGCATAAAAGCCCCCTACCACAGATCTCTCTACATCGCTCATACCATCTTGTTCTGTCTCTTCCATCCCCTCTCTGTCTCTCTCTCCCTCAGTCTCTCTTATTCTTTTTCTGTCTGACTGTCCATCTCAATCTCTCCCTACCGCCCTTCCTCCAAAGTGGCCTTTCACTCTTCTCCCTCCCCCAATAAACCTCTCACACTAGATCTGTTGTATGGCATAATTTCTTAGTGGCACACCTTGGCATGGACCCACCAAATGTACCCCACTTCGCAGCATTTAGCCTATCATTTAGTATACTCAATTAAATACAAAGTGTTTTTCAAAGAGACAAGAAATGCCAACAGCGGAGCTACTCACCAAGGCTATGTTATGTTGTGCTGATGTTCTAACACATTCTGGTGCTAGAAGTCTCCCTTTCTGCAGCAGAAAGAAACCATAAACTATGCTTCTACATTACTAGGTGAAGAATGTTACCTGACAGCAGACTTACGCTTAAGAAACCACTGAAGTGACCTGGAAGTAGTGACGCATGCCTACGATCCCAGTACTCAGGGAGGCAGAGGCAGATCTCTGTGACTTAGAGGCCAGCCTGGTCTACAAAGTGAATCCATGAAAGCTAAGGCTACAGAGAAACCCTGTCTCAAAACAAAAAACAAACAAAATCACTGAAGTGTACATTACAATCATATTTTCCTTTTTTTTTTATTATAACAAACCAGACACTAGGACAATTCTTTTACAAAGATCACAAAATTGAAAAGACATTTATAGAATCCTTAAAACAACTTGTTATAGGATGATTGTAAAAGAAACAGCCCCAAGAAAGTCTGTCTCCTATGTTAGCTTTCTCACTGTAAGATCAGCATTTAAACAAACAAACCAAAAAAAAAAAAAAAAGAGGCAGACAGAAACTCCAATCACATTCAGCACTACTATAGTTTGAATGAAAAAATGTCCCCACTGGCTCATGTGCATGAACACTTGGTCCTTAGCTGGTGGCACTACTTGGGGAGGTTAGGGAACCTTACGGACAATAAGCCTTGTAGGAGAAAGTACCAGGATTTGAATTCACAGTCTCATCCATTTCCAATTCACTGTTTTCTGGACTCCAGGCTGCTGTGTCTCCCCTACCACAAGGAACTCTTTCTCTGGAACCATAAACCAAATAGTCCTTTTTCTTCTTTAAGGTATTTTGGTCATAGTACTTAATGGCAGGAGAAAAAAAAAAAATCAACACGTAAGTTGGAACCAAGAACTGGGGTTGTTGCTATGAAGAACCTGGCCGTGTTTTTTTTGGTTTGGTTTGGTTTGGTTTGGTTTGGTTTGGTTTGGTTTGGTTTGGTTTTGAGGAATGTGGAAGACTTTGGAAGTCTGGATTAGAAAAGCCACTAAATGTTATAAGTAGCACTTAATGAGCTGTTTTAGTAGGAGCATGTAAGACAGAAGTGCTGAAAACCATCTGGACAGAGGAGGCCCAGCTCCAGCTCATGGTTTCAGAAGAAAATAAGGGCTTTATTAGTAAATGTGCTACAGGACAATCCTGTAAATTTTAGTCCCCCCCCCAAAAAAAAAATTCTGACTGTCTTCCAACAGTGTCCTAAAGATGGACTAATTTCTTTGTGGAAGAAATTTCAAGACTGAAACTTTTGAGTCTCTGGCATGATTATTATTGATTACTCTTAATTTGGTATACAATAAAAAGAGCACATAGAACAGAAAGACATAGAAAATGTTGATTTGGAGAGAAAAAGAGTACTAGGAAATTTAATGTTGCTCCAAGGCATGTGCTGGAAAATTGGTTTTTGGTTTGGTTTGGGTTTTTTTGTTTGTTTGTTTTTTCATTTAAAGTCATGTAGTGATTTGAATGAAATGATCCCCAAAGGTTTATAGGGACTGGCACTATTAGGAGGCATGTTCTTGCTGGAGGAAATATGTCACCAAGGGTGGGTTTTGAAGTTGCAGAAGCTCAACCCAGGCCCAGTGGTTCACTCTTCCTTCCTGCTGCCTGCGAATCCAGATACAGAACTCTCAACTTCTTCTCTAGCACCATGTCTGCATGCACTCCATCACGCTTCCCACCATGATGATAAGGGGCTAAACCTCTGAACTGTAAGCCAGCCCCAATTAAATGTTTTCCTTTAGAAGAGTTGCCGTGGTCACAGTGTCTCTTCACAGCAATAGAAAGCCTAACTAAGGCAGGTCATAATATGATTCTACTCAATATAAAAGTGGAACAACTAATGCTATCACACTAACTTGCCAAATTCACTTGGCTCCTTCATATGATGGATTTATAAACTCTGAAATCACACACTAAAACACAACTAATTTTCCATAACCTATTAATAGCTAACATAGCTTAACTATCTTTGATATGTCCTTGACAGCAGCTTATTTAAAATTCCAACATAGAGGTATGCATTTAATAAAAATTTACTTTGCTCGAAATAACACAGTAACATGTTTAAGGCAAAAGGGGCGGTGCTTTTAAAACTATACATATCAGCTTCGGTGATAGTGGCATACACCTTTAATCCCAGCACTTAGGAGTGGGTCTCTATGAGTTCAAAAGGCCAGCCTGGTTCCAGGACAGCCAAGGATATGCAGAGAAACCCTGTTATAAAAAAGGAGGAGGAAGGAGGAGGAAAAAGGAGGAAGAAGAAGAGGAGAGAGAGAGAGAAAAAAAAGAACGAGAAAGAGAGTGAGTGAGAAAGAAAGAGAGAGAGAGAGGAAGGAAGGAAGGAAGGAAGGAAGGAAGGAAGGAAGGAAGGAAGGAGAAAGAAAGAAAGAAAGAAAGAAAGAAAGAAAGAAAGAAAGAAAGAAAGAAAATATACATATTAAGGAGACCTAGGCATATGTGACACATGCACCTGGGAGACTGAGGAGTTCTGCCTTAATATTAAAGCTAGCATGGCTCAATGCCAAGTGCCAGGCCAGCCAGGAATACACAATAAGAGCTTATCTCCAAGAGAACCAGATGGTGGTGGTGGGGAGATTTGAATACAAGACCAAGCACTTTTTTTTTTGTATATATAATATAAAGATGTGTGTATGTAAGCAGGGCATAGTATCATACACCTTTAATCCCAGCCCTTGGAGGCAGAGGCAGGCCCATCGCTGTGAGCTAGCAGCCAACCTGGTCTGCAAAGCAATCCAGAACAGCCAAGGCTACACAGAGAAACCCTGTCTGGAAAAACAAGACAAACAAGCAAACAAAAAAAAGATGTGTATATATATATGTGTGTGTGTGTGTGTGTGTGTGTGTGTGTGTGTGTGTTTGTGTGTGTGTGTGTTTGTGGATAACTGAAAATTAATTTGAAATAAATGATACATATGTATGTGTTTATGTACATTATTCGGAAGACACATTATAATTAATGTGAAGTAAGTGATACCTGGCATAAATTACAAATTCTGGGGAGGAAGAATTTACTGCAATGCAGTTATTGGAACTGGGATAAGAAAATGCTTTCAGTTAAAAAAAAATCTTTCTGCTTTGTTACATATTAAAACAACCTTTTAATTTTAAATATATATAGCTATAAAAATCTTAAATCTCAGGCTGTCAAGATGGTTCAGCAGGTAAAAGGGCTTGCCACACAAACTTTTTTTAATTATTTTTTATTTTTTTAATATTAATCACAGGTTATTTACTTTGTATCCCAGCCATAGCCCCTTCCCTCATTCCCTCCCAATTCCACCCTCCCTCCCTCATCTCCTCCCTGTCCTCCCAAGTCCACTGCTAGGGGAGGACCTCCTCCCCTTCCATCTAACCCTAGCTTATCATGTATCTTCAGGACTGGCTGCAATGTCCTCCTCTATGGTCAAGCAAGACTGTTCCTCCCTTCGGGGGCAGGGGGCTGGTAAAGGAACCAGTCCTTGAGTTCATGTCAGAAATAGTTCCTGTTCCCCTTACTAAGAAAACCCACTTGGATACTGAGCTACCATGGGCTACATTTGAGCAGGGGTTCTAGGTTATATCCATACATGGTCCTTGGTTGGAGAAACAGTCTCATAGAGGACCCCTGTGCCCTGATATATTTTGTCCTTGTGGAGCTCCTGTCCTCTCCCAGTCATATTAACTCTCCCTTTTATCATATGATTCCCTGTACTCTACCAAAGGTTTGGTTATGAGTCTTAGCATCTGCTTTGATACGCTGCTAGGTAGAATCCTTCAGAAAAGACTGCCACACAAACTTGATCCCAAGAACACAATGTGGGAGAAGAGAACTACTCCCAAAAGTTTTAAGTGACCTCTATACACACATGGCATGAATAGGCTGTACTTAGAGACACATAACAAAAAACCTTACTGTGTCAAATGACAGAATTTTTTTTACATTGTATCAACTTAAGTAAGCTAAGATTTCATGGAACAACTTTGTTTGGTTCAATGTGTTTGTGTGTGTTTGTCTGTTTATGTGTGTTTGTCTATATGTGTGTGTTTTCAGATAGGGTCTTGCTTTATAACCCTGGCTGGCCTCAAATTCATGGCAAAACTCCTGAGATTACATGCATACACATCACACCTAGCTTACAAGTGTTTGTTTTATTTTGTTTTAGGTAACCAATGCTTAGTTGTTTTTTGTTTTTGTTTTTGTTTTTTAATACAAAATATTCTGACATGGTAGTATATATGCTTTTGATTGCAGCACTTTGGAAATTGAGGCAGGAGGATTACAAGTTCAAAGCCAGTCTCATAGAAGTCAGTTGGGCTACTTGAGACCCTGTACTAAAAATCCACGAGGATGGGGTGGTTCACACCTGCAATCACAGCACTCAGGAGGACCAGGATACTAAGTGGCCAGTGGATTTTACTTTTGTTTTTTGAGATAGAGTCTCACTGTGTGCCTGAAACTGAGAAATCTAATGGCCTCTGCTCCTAAAGAGTGGGATTAGAAGCATGCACCGCTATACCTACCTTTATTTTGAGTTTTTATTTGTGATTTTATTGGAGAGAAAAAGTTTTCGCCTTTAACAAATTAATACATCTTTATTACTAGAATTTAGGACTCTATACATTAGCAAAAATAAAAATAGTATGCCATCACACTATATATTACAAAGATAACTTTAATAATTACTTTATAGCACAAAATACATATGCTAGTCCAAGGAACTTAGTGAATGTGTAACACCAGATATTACTCAGTTCACAATTTAAGTCCTTTTCCATCTTAGTGCGCTTACACACAATATAGCAGCAAAACCAGCAAATTTCTTTAGCCTTCCAATTCCTCAGATAGAAGATTTGGCCTCAGCATGGATTTTAGCAACTGCAGCATTTTCATTTTTCTTTCTGTAAATCAAGAATTTTCACAATGCCCATCCTGGTGGCCCAGGCCTGTAAGCCCAACTACTTGGAGGCTAATGCAGGAAGAAAGCATGTTCAAGGCCAGTAAATAATAGAGGCCTAGCTCAAAAATGGGAGATGAGTAACAGTGGCTATGGCTCAATGGTAAAACACCTGCCCAGCATGCATAAAGCCATGAGCTTGATTACTAATACCCTAAAAAGAAAAACACAAAAACACAAAAAAACAACTTCACCAAACTTGATGACCCATGTTTGTAATCCCAGTACTCAGAAACTGATGCAGGAAGATTAGCATTATTTCAAGGCTAAACTGAGCTAAACAGGGAGTTCCAAAGTAGTACGAGATACAGAAAGAAAATCTATCTCAAAAAAACAAAATCAAGTCAGCCATGGCAGTGTATGAGTTTATTCCCAGCACTGAGGAGGTAAGACGAATCTATAGTCGGAAAGCAACCTAGTTTACACTGTGATTTCCTGGCCAGCTAAGGCTACAGTGACACCTTGTCTCAAAAAAACAAACAAACAAAAAAACCAAGAAACTCTTCCTACTTCTAAATCATGTTTTTTTTTAAACTGATTTTGTCTTCTTTTGAAACAGCATGCTGCTAAATTACATAAGCTGACCTGAAACTAGTTACACTGTTCAGACTGACCTCTAAAATCCTCATCCCTCAAGTAGCTCAAGTGCTAGTAGCAGCGTGGGCCACCACACCTAATTCCAAATCCATGTTCTAAAAGCAACTGTCTATAGGGAATGAAAAGACTAGGAGGCCAGAACCTAACCAAAAATATTCAATTTATTCTTCCCTGCAAAAACTGTAATAAGGTATGAAGTAAATGTTCTCATATCCACCAAACAGCTAAAAATTAAGTAGCTAGGTTTCCCTCAAGAGCAATCCCTTTTTCCCCAGCTCCTTCAGCAGAACTCATAAAGCATCACAAGCATCAACTATTGTAATAAAGTAGAATGCTCACTTTAACAGGAGTTACAAACATTGTGAGCTGCCATGTGAGAGGTGGGGACAAACACAGATCCTCTGCTAAGAGCAACAATCGCCTTTACCCATTGAGACATTTCTCCAACCCTGGTGTCGAAATTTTAAGATGTGTTCACATCTAGCACAGACTGGTAGATTAGAAAGCTTCCCAGACTAAGTGCAACTTCAGACATAAGTAGAAGGTGTTAACCAACAGGGAAGGAAGGGGGACCAGTTGTGCAAAGGAAATTTCATTCTACAAGCCTCAAAGGATGGTGGATACACACATTTCCAAGAACAGAACAGGTGGGGGGGGGGAGAAGAAAAATGATATGGGAAATGAAGCCACACAGGCACCACCAGTGGTGTGAAGCAGAGGGGCTGAATTTTACGTTGTGGCCATTGGGAAGCCAGTGATTAGAGCGCTTCATTTTAGCTACCTCTCCCCACTTCTTCCTTTCAAGGTAAGTTTCTCAAACATCTACACTTACCTGAACTTCTTCAAGCTTTGTTTCCAGCTCTGCAATACCCTGAATATTGTAACAGACTGAAACTGCACTTTAAATCATCTGCTGACCTCTGGTAGCTCAATTCAATGAGCCCTTTTGGTCTTGATTGTGATTGCTCCACCTGTAGCAGGAGGCCCTGTGGTCTACCGTCTCTCCATGTTCCACAACAGCTTTCTTCCCCACTTTGTTAGCTATTGCTCCCCAGTCTCCACTGCAAGCTTCCCCTCTCCACTTCAAAAAACCCTGCTGGCAGTCAAGAAGATATCCGTGGCCTTCAACATTTCCAAACCATTTATGTATTACTCTGGTAAATTTTTTTGGCTTTGTTTTGTTTCTTTGAGACAGGGTCTCACTATATATCATATATCACTGTGCAGGCCAGACTGGCCTCAAATTCATGGAGACCAGCTGGGCACAGGAGGAGCATGCCTGAAAGCCCAGCACCCAGGGAGTTAGAGGCAGGTGGATCTCTGTGAGTTCGAGGCCAGCCTGGTCTACAAATCCAGTCCAAGACAGCCAAGGCTACACAGAGAAACCCTGTCTCAGAGAAAACAAAACAATTCATGGAGACCCGCATGCTTCTGCCTCCCAGTGCTGGGATCAAAGGCCTGTACCTCACACTCGGCTACCTGTATAATGTTGAGAAATAGGCCTTAGATGTCTCAAACCTTAACCACCACCTGAAAGAAACTTCACTCCAGGTATTTGTAAGTTCTAACTGTATGTACAGTGAAGTCCTCTCTTCTGAACTCCACACTCAGTTACTCCAGTATCTTAAAAGTAACTCAATAACAGCTATATTACCTTTGTGCTTTCGGGGGCCGAGAGACACAGGGTCAGAGGACAACTTAAAGGCAGTTCTTAGGGGCTAGAGAGATGGCTCAGTGGTTAAGAGCACTGACTGCTCTTCCAGAGGACGTGGGTTCAATTCCCTGCACTCCCATCACAGCTTACAACTGTCTGTATCTCCTGTTCCAGAGGATCTGACACCCTCACATAGACATACATGCAGTCAAACACCAATAAGTAAAACTAAAAAAAATTTAAAAATTTTAAAAAAAGTTGGCTCTTGCCTTCAACCTGTTGAAGCAAGGTCTCTGTGCTGGGTATTTCAGGATAATGGGCCTGAGAGCTTCCAGCTGATTCTGTCTTTTGTCTTTTAAGTGCTAGAATTAAAAATTGCACCATACATGTGCTTTTTTTTTAACACATGGGTCTAGGGAATAAGCCAGGTTGTCAGGCTTGTATGGTAAGCACTGCTATTTGCATAGCTATCTCCACATAGCCTAATTTATCTTTTCAACTGTGTTTTTCCTATATTTCTCTTGCCACAACCTATATTCAAAGGCTTAACATTTCAGCTTGACTTGACAGTCTACACTTAGCCCTGTCCAACCAACATGATCTTACTAAAAGTAAAAATAATACTTCAAGGCTTAAATTTCCTCGGTGAGTCTCTATTAGGAGTTCAAATTCTGATCTACAAGAGCCTCATAGGCTCTGCCTTATTCTCCAACACTTCAAATTCAGAGCAGGCTCAGCCCCAGACTACACTGTTGGGACCTCTACCGAAGCAGGAAGCAGTCGACACTGTGGCTTTCCACTCTGGAACGTTTCCCTGGAATACTAATTTTCCTCCACTCCCTTGACCTTTTCTCAGTGGACCATTTGACCTTTGAGACTGTTAGGCCCTCCCTTCTCAAGAAACTTCACTATTGGGGTTGGAGAGATGGCTCATCAGTTAAGAGCACTGACTGCTTTTCCACAGAACCTGGGTTTGATTCCCAGCATCCACATGGTGACTCAAAACCATCCGTAACTACAGTTCTAGGGGATCTGATGCTCTCTTCTGGCCTTCTAGAACACTAGATACAAACACAATGCACAAAAATACAGGCACAACACCCACACCCACCCATGCATGCACACCATTAACAAACAAGTAGAAAAAGAAAGAAACTTCACTCTAGGTGTACTTTTTGAAAAACAGTTCCAAAAATACTCATTCACACAGCACCCTTTACTTGTACTAAGCACTTTAAAAATCAAAGTTTTAAAAACTTTTTATCTTTTCCATCACAACTGAATGCATATATAGACAATGTATATTAATCATATTGTTTCCCATCCTCCAATTCTCTTATTCTCTCACTTGTTTTGTTTTTAAGATTTATTTATTATGTATAGTGTTCTGTCTGCATGTATGCATGAATGCCAGAAGAGGGCACCAGATCTTATTATAGATGGTTGTGGTTACTGGGAATTGCACTCAGGACCTTTAGGAAGAACAGCCAGTGCTCTTAACCTCTTGGCCATCTCTCCAGCCCCTCTCCCACTTATTTTTGAGACAAGTCTTGCCAAATTATGCACCCAAGGACAATAGTGAATTTCTAACCCTCTACTTCTACTCCAGGGGGCCGAGAGTCCAGGCATGCACCATTACACCTAATTTTGCTGGGGTTTGAACCCAGGGCTTCATGCATGCCAAGCAAGCACTCTACCAACTGAGCTACACACCAGGTCTTGCTTTCACATACAGATGAAAAATTACTGTTGTGTGTATATGCCACAGCACATGTGTGGGCAGAAAACAGCATCAAGTCTGTTCTCTCCTTATGCCTGTACATGGGTTTCAAGTATAGTACTTGGGCTGCCAAGCTTTGGTTAGCACCTTTCCTTGCTGAGCCCTCTTACTGGACCCCTCACTTTCATGTTTTTATTTGCTTAGCCATTTACTACTTCTCACTAGGTTGGATCCTAAAGAGTATTGTCCTTAAACAGTTATCTTCAGTGCCAAGTATGAGAATCCAGGACTTAAAATTATGAGATGATACACTACCCACTATACCAAGAGGCCAACAAGAGAGCAAAGCACAAACTTCCAAGACTCAGAATTAGTGCCTTGGAAGCAGAGATCTTGTCAGCAGCCTTCTCTGTGGAGTGGTGAAATGGATGCTCTAGGACCCTAAGAAGCATTAAGTTCAAACTCTTCCTCACTTGCTTTGACTATAACACCAATGTGCATAGCATGGTTTTAACGTTCTTGGGCTTGGAAAAGGAAGTAACAGCATACAACTCCTGTTCTGCTTAAAGATCTTGGTTACTAGTCTATGGAAGGGTTTCCTAAACTTGCTATCAATTATGGTATTTTCAGTGAATACAAGTGCATTTTCTCCTGTATTTATTTTTTTCTGACATTTATTTATGGGGCCATGCATGCATGTGGAGGTCAGAGAACAAAATGCAGGAATCAGTTATCTTTTTCCATCATGTGAGTACCAAGAATCAAATTTAAGATTGTCAGGCTTGGCAGGAAACACGTGCTCTGAATCAACTTGCCCTACAACTTATTTTAAAGATTTTATTTTTAATTGTGTATGTGTGTGAAAGAGAGAGGATTGCATTCCCCACAGAGGACACAAGATGTCAGATTCTCTGGCACTAGAGTTACAGGTAGTTCTGAGCTACCTGATGTGGATGCTGAGATTCGAACTAGGGTCCTCTGCAAAATTAGTGCTCCTAAGCCCTGAGCCATCTCTTCAGCCCCAAACCTTATTTTTTGAGACTGGACCTCTCACTGGTTCAGTTGGCTGAACCAAAGTTGGCTGGCTGGCCAACTTTCCAGGGATCAGCGGGTCTCTACCTCCCCAGCACTGAGATTCACATCTGGCCTTTTATGTATATGGTGGGGATCGAAGCATATGTCCTCATGCTTTTATGAGAAACACTTTAGCAAATGAACCATCTCCCAACTTCCAACTCTTTAAAGATTGTTTTAATGAACTTAGCTATTGTGGGTACACATAAATAGGCACTTATATGGAGCTCAGAGGACTACTTGTAAAAGAAAGATGGTTCTCTCCTTCCATGGGAGTCATGGGACTGAACTCAAGTCTTCATGCTTGGCAAATGATGAGTTAATTCACAGAGCCACCTTGCTACATTTTTTGTTTGTTTTGACACAGTCTCAATTACCCCAAGCTGGCCTAGAATTCCACAGGTGACTAGAAATGACCTTGAACTCCAGACCCTTTCAGACTCCACTTCCCAAACACTAGAACTGAAGAATGTGCCACTATGACCGGCTTTTATTTACTTAGATTTTTTTTTTCCAACACAAGATCTCACTCTGTAGTCCTGGGTTGCCTAGAACTCACTCTGTAACCCAGGCTGGCTTAACTCAGAGATCCGACTGCCTCTTCAGGCTTTGGCCATCAATGCCCAGCTACAGGCTCCTCTTAAACTCAACAATTCTCCTGTGTCAGTCTCCTAATGGATAGGTTACAGGCTGTGCCACCACACCTAGCATAAGTGCCTCTTTTCTGTTAAGAGGGATATCAGAACTTTCAGTGACACCTCACAGACATTCATGACATGCATGTATATACCCAGTTAAGCCAAATGTGGTGGCTCACACCTGTAATCCTAGCAGCTGGGTACTGAGACAGAAGGACTGCCACAAATCCAAACCTAGTAGGGCTCTATAGTAAATTGAAGGCCAGTTTGTGCTATTAAGGAAGACCTTGTTTCAATAATTATGTAAGAAAATAAGTAGATAGATAGATAGACAGACAGACAGATAGATAGATAGGTCGGGATAAATTAAGTTGCTGTATTAGCTCTTTATTATTTTACTTTTTCCCCTAAGTATGTGGGCATTTTGTCTCCATGTCC
Organism: Meriones unguiculatus; assembly: GCF_030254825.1. Lineage (NCBI taxonomy): Eukaryota > Metazoa > Chordata > Mammalia > Rodentia > Muridae > Meriones > Meriones unguiculatus. The sequence continues at coordinate 21,697,975 of NC_083350.1, read as the reverse complement.
ACCATGTGCATAACTGGTGTCCCTGAAAGCCAGAAGAGGGCTTCCAATTCCCAGGAACAGGAGCTAGAAACAATTGTAAGCTACTTGTGGGTGCTAGGGTTCAATCAACCCATTCTGGAAGAACCAGCCTTCTTAACCAATAAGCCATCTCTCCAGCCCCTCTTCCACCTTTTTGTTTTTTTATACTTGGTCTTACTATGTAGCCCCAGCTGACCTGAAACTATTTAGACCAGTCTGGCTTAAAACTCAGAGATCTGTGCCAGGCAGGGTGATGCATGACTTTAGTCCCAGCACTCAGGAGGCAGGACAGGAGGATTTGTGAGTTCAAGGTCAGGCTGGACTACAAAGCAAGTCCCAAGCCAGCCAAAGTTACAGACTGAGACCCTGTCTCAAAGAATGATGGATGGAAGAAGTCCTTAACAAAACGACCAAAGAAATTTTACTGCTCTCCTCCTCCCCGAAAAAAAACAAAACAAAACAAAAAAACCAAGTGACGATTGAACACGCCTTTAATCCCAGCACTCGGGAGGGCAGAGGCAGGTGGATCTCTGTGAGTTTGAGGCCAGCCTAGTCTACGAAGTGAGTCCAGGTCAGCCAGTACTACACAGAGAAACACTGACTGTCTGGAAAAACAAAACAAAACAAAAGAAAGGAATTCTACTATCATCCAATTAAATGGAACAGCGAAAAACCCAGAATCATCCAGAGCTAAAAGGCGGCTTTCTAGCTTCTTTTTGTACCGTTCGAATGAGCCAAAACATAAGGAGATACATTTAGCAATTTACCAATCACTAAATACGATAGAATGCGTTAATGATTAGTAATGAATCATTTGTAAGAGGAGAGAGTTTTGCCTGGATTAAAAGGTAGCCCTCGAGCTGTAAAAATGCAGTCACAAGCGTTCGTAGTACAGATTACTTTAGTATGAGCTGAATGGATAAGATTATTCTCTGGCGACAGAGAACAGCGGGCGCCTATGGACATGTGGCCTTTTGGGGCCAAAGGAATGGTTGGTTACTTTGAGTTCTGCTACCACCGGTGCACTCACTTGGGAAATGTGCCCAAAAGCAAAGCTCACATAAAGATCTGTGGTGTACGATACATCCATTCATAAAGCATGCCTAAGCAAAGGAGATTTTAAAGAGGACGATAGTTTAATCGCTGAGAACGCAAGCAAAGCCTCTGTTGTTCCGGGAAGCTCTAGCTGACGATAACCCGCTCTCCCAGAGAAAGTAGCCCAAGAAAAGACTGATGATCCCCGACCCCTCGGGAGCTATCGCTGCCACTTCTGCTATCGCCGCAAGGTCCCGGGTCCTCGGTCGCAAGTGACCGAGACCCGCGAGACCCCGCTTCGCTGGCCCCGATCAGAGGGCTCTCTCGCCCTTTCCGCGGCACCCGCTCCCAGGGCGCTCCGCCAGCGAACATCGGCCGACAAGAACGCTGTCGGCGAGGAAGCCGGAGGCCGTTTCACCCGCGCCCGGTGCCCCTCGACCCTCCACCCAGAGCACCACACGCCGGGACCGGCCGCGCAGCCAGCAGGCGCCGCTGTGGCGCCGCCGTCAGAACCAACAGCCTGCAGCCACCTCGACGCTTCCCGTCGAAAGCCTCGCAGAGCGGTGAGGGCGCTCCGCGCAGGCGCGCCCCTGACGCGGCCCGCGCTCGCCACTTCCGCCCGAACGGGAGACGACACGGAGCCGGCAGGCGCGAGCTCGGGTCCTCGGAAGACGGGGACGCCGCGCGGGCCTCAGACTCACCGCGTATAACACCTGCCAGCGAGACTGAGCATCCAGTTCCTCGAACTCCCGCTCGATGGTGGCCGACATGGCGGCGCGGGAGCGCGAGCGGAACCACCACCGCGGACGGGCTCGGGCCCCGCTCTATCCGGGGAGAGCGCTGGCGCTGTGGCGCATGCGCGCTTCCGCTCCCCGCCCCGCCCCCACGTTAAGCCAAGCGGGCCTTGGGGAAAGTACCTGGAGCGTCGGACGTCAGCGCGCCGCCTCCGCGCCGCGTGGGTTGGACGTCGTGGAGGCGGGGCGGGCGCCGGGGGCGTAGTCCCGAGAGTGCCCAGGTGGGAGGGGCGGGGCCGGGCACCTCTCTGGAGTTAGGTCAGTCTCTGTCCGCCCCAGGAGGTGAGAACGTGCCAGAAGTCTCTGGCCAGCTCCGTCTTCCATCCGCTGTTCCAGTTCTCCTTTTCTCCTTAGTCTTCAAGTTTTGTTTTGTTTTTAAACTGAAGTATCTAAGTTTTTCTTTAAATACCATCTAAGTGAGTCTAATGGGCTGTGTTCAACTTTGGAACACATTTCATAACCGTGATGTCAAGTCCCAACAAGTTTTGCGAACAAAGCACTATAGGGAAAAGGAAGGCCTGTCTTGTTCGGAATGCTACTCACAGTTCCAAAGTTAGTGTTGTCTGTTCAAAGCACATGTTAAGTCCCCTTTTATGAAACAAGCTCCTGGCTCTGGAAATCGTTTTGCCTCAGATTTAAGATAACTCCATGTTGGTGAACTCATGTGCTCAAAAGTCTTACCATCTGATAATAAGAGATGTGAAAAATGCTTCTGGGCCTTCTGGCCAAGATCAAGCTGTGAAAAGGTAGAGAAGCATGCACTGTTTTGTCCAATACTGAATTTAAAGTTTTATCTACAGTCAACGCAGTTCTGGGATTGGGATTTCAGCGAAACCGCTGTTTCATCCACAGCACTGGGTGCACAGAGCAAAACCCCTAAATACAGCAATTCCATTTCTCGGTGCCTGTTTGCCTTTTTGCTCAGGAGCCCCACATGGCTGGTGGCTGCTGTGTGGCAAAAAGCACAAGAAGAACATTTGTATCATCAAAGAACATCTTTGGGTTTGGCTGTTTGGGCTTGGATTTTTTGGCTGGTTGGTTGGTTTTGTTTTGAAATGGTTTCAAAAACCAGCCCAACTTCCAACTTGAGATACTATTTCTTCCACTTGTCAATGAACTCAGGTTAGGCAAGCACTCCCTTACTGAGCTGTAGCCCCAGCTATTTAGTTTTTTGTTTTCGGTTTTTTGTTTTTTGTTGGTTTTTTTTTTTTTTTTTTTTTTCAATTTAGGATGGAGAGATGGTTCATTGGTTCAAAGCACTGGCTACTCTTTCAGAAGACTGCTGTTCTATTTCCAGCACTCATATGGCTGCAATTCCAGTCAGAGAAGATCTGATGCCCTTCTGGTCTCTGTGGGCACCAGGCACACACTTGGTGCACATGCATGCCTGCAAATTTCATACACATAAAAATAAAGGTTAATTGTTTTTACATTTTCGTTGGGATAATCTCCTTGCACACTGTGTAAAGGTTGTTTTTTTATTATTCAAATACCGATTTCTGTACCAGCAGAGATCTGGGTATAGGCCAGACTTGGTATTGCTATTTTTATGACACATCACCTGTCTCAGAGTTTTGTATTCTTCTCCACCATCTTTTGATAGGTTTAATAAAGAGCTGACTGGCCTATAGCAAGGTGGGAGAGGATAGCAGAACATCTGGACAGAGATAGGAATGCTGGGAAAGAATCAGGTACTGGAGATTCCCTAGCCAGACTCGGGAAGAAAGAGGTGCCAAGACTGAAAAGCTGTAACAAGCCATGTGGCAGAACGGAGATGAGTATAAACAGGTTAATTTAAGTCACACAAGCTCGATGGGAACAAGCCCCAGATAAGGCCAAGCTTATTAATAAAAAAGTCTCTGTGTAATTACTTGGGCGGCTCTCAGGTGGAGATAGCCCTGAGATTCAATTTTGAGACAGGGTTTCACTAAGCTCACAGGCTGGTCTTGAACTTGTTCTGAAACTGAAGCAAGCCTGTGCTTGCAGTCCTCCGGGTAGCTGGGATTATAGGCCTGGCTTGTGTGGCTTGTGTTTGTTTTGATAGGATCTTACACTGTAGCCCACTGTGGTCTTCAACCTGACATCCTTCTGCCTCTGCCTCCCAACCACTAGGATTATAGTCCTGTACAACATATTCGCAACATCAGTACTATATTTATGGACAGATAAACGAGTGATTAGTCTAACCAAATCAAGCAACAGACTTACACAGTCATCCACCATGTGCATATTTCACAGTGGCTGATGGCTGGAAAAATGATAGTGTCATCCACAGTGGTGCTGGACTCAAAAGAGCAAAATATATTGTATATTTCCAAAGTCACATAAGGCACTTTAATTCTCTAAAATTACTAGCAGCTACAGAGTACAGCTATGAACCACAAGGGATTAAGACCAATGGTATATTTTGGAATATATCAAGGGAGTGAAAAAGAGGAGAGGGGAGAGAGAGAGAGAAGAAAGGGTCATGTGAAGATGGAGGCAAATAGGTCATGTAGCCACAGGAACAGTTGGAGCCCCAGAAGGTGGAAGAAACAAGGTCTGTTCCCTGCTGAACCCTTCAGGGGAAGCAGGGCCTTCGGCTGATCCCTGGTTGTGGGTTTCCGCTTCTATACTGGGGAGAGAATAAACTGCCAAGGGGTTTTGCTTGGTTTTGAAACAAAGTTTCATGTAGCCTAGGCTGGCTTTGGTACCAAGACTATACATATGAGCCACCATACTAGCTAAACTGCTGTTTCCTTAGGCCATCAAGATCTCAATTTGTTCTGACAGCCAGCCCTTTCTCCCTCTATTTCTTCCAAAATCCTTTTGAGTTTACTGGTAAATCTTCACTGCTCCAAACCACTATACTTAATTATTCTTTTAAAAAATATTTATTCATTTTATGTATATACACACCAGAAGAGAGAACCAGATCCAGTTATAGATGATTGTGAGCCACCATGTGGTTGCTGGGAATTGAATTCAGGGCCTCTGGAAGAGTACCTAAGAGTACTCTTGACCATTGAGCCATCTCTTTAGTCCCACTTAATTATTCTTTACACTAGTTTTTTCTGTTTCAATTATTGTGTGGTTGGAACTGATTGTAGTTTAATAGTAGGTAATTTGACTAATATGTTCAGGATCCTATATTTCATTCCCAACACCACAAACAAACAAAAGATTACTGAACAATTGCTTATTAGACATACTAACATGCTACACATTTTTTTTAAAAACCTCATACAACTCTAAATTTAACATCAAGCCAGGTGTGATGACTTATGCCTGTAAATCTAGTACTCAGAAGGCAGAGGTAGAAGAATTGCCATGATTCTGGGGCCAACTTGGGCTACATAGTAAGTTCTAGGTTATCCTGAGCTACAAAGTGAGACACTGTCCCAAAAATAAATAAGTAAATTGTAAAGTGAGATTTTTTTTATTATTATTATTCATTTGAGATTGGCTCTCCTGTAGTCCAGGTTGGTCTGGAATTTTCTCTATGTAGTCGAGACTGGCTTTGAACTCCTAATCCTCTTCTACCTCCCACATTCTGAAATTATAGAAACACACCATCATTCCTGGTAGGTCTAGTGGAGGCAGGAAGAACAGGCATTCAAGGTCATCCTCTGCTTCATGGGGAGTTCAAAGCTACCCTGGGCCTCATGAGATCCTGTCTCAAGTAACTCAAAGAAAAAGCAAAGAAAATCAACAATTTCTGCTGAGCCAGGACGGTATTGACAAAAGCTCATGGAGGCAACACTGGACAGATAGTGTAGCAAGGGCAGAGGAGAAAGATCCCTTTGGCTCTGGGAAAATCTGAAAATGGAGGAAGGCTTATCAAGCCATTGGCTTTCCATGCAAAGAAGGTGCTTCTGGCAAAAAAAAGAATGGATGAAAGAGAAAGGGGTCAGGCATGAGCAATGGGAACCAGTTCTGTTGGAGTCTGGGGTGGACCAGACAAGTAGCAGTGGCTAGTGACCCCTTATGCTGGCCATCAGTAGAGAATGCTGTGGAATCTCACCTGAAAAACCTGCCTGGCCTCTGCCAAAGTCACTCCTCTCCCAGAGCATAAAAAAATGCACTGTAGCAAAAGCCTGTAGTGACTCTTAGAGTTCTGAATCGGAACTCTGTCCATGCACTGATAACATGACAAAGGTGAAAAAGACTATCCCTCTAACACAGGGACAGAGAGGCACCAGGGAGATTTGGCAATGTTTACTCAGAAGACCCCATTCATGAGATTTCTGCTGGTGCTGGATTTCCAGGAATTCAGGATTTGCCACAGTTTTCTCCTCCCCTGATGGTAGGCTACCCAGAAAACACTGCATTTCCGCAGACAGGTGTCATCAGCTGGTTGTGAAGGTGACTACACCAAGCAGTTAGTAGAGATGTTGAACTAGTCCCAGAAGGCTGAAAGCACAGTACATTGTAGTAGCATATAGTGTTTGGAGCTGTTACCAAGTATTTTTAGAGGTTCCTTTCTGGTTTAGCAGCTGAAACTGCAAGGGAGGGGTCCTTAGGAAGACAGTAGGTTCTGATCCTGACAGGCATCTCTTGTCACACTCCAGTTCCAAGGGAACATTTCATTGTTTTCCATGTTGACTTCCTCCTCCGAAACCAGAGCATGCTGTGAAGGAAGGAGTCCTGCTTTGGTGTATCTTCTGTTTCAGGATTTAATGTTCAGGAATAGATGGCAAAACCATGCAAATAAGGCTCCCCAGCGCTCATGCAGCTGTGGCTCAAGCCAAGAGCCAGACTGAACCCAGATAACCCTAGAGCCTTGTTTCGTGAAGACCTGAAATACAATTAGGAAAAAAAAAAAGTGCATGAAAGCAAATGGTCCTCTGCTATAAATCCATGTCTGAACTTTTTCGTGGCATCTGTGAGTGTCCAGACTTGGCTGGCTCCAAGTGTATCTGATGGCTTTTGTGTTCTACCCTTTTCTATAGCTTAGGGTGTGAGAAAGGAAAGCCTTTTTCCTAGGGAGACATGCATATCCTCAAAAGTTTACTTGTGCTTTTAGGGGATTCATAAAGCCTTCCCCTCAGAGACCTGTCCAGCTTACATAAGGATATGAAATGCTCACTAGCCCTAGTCTGTGGTTGCATGTTCTGTAAAAGACCAAACTTTACCAAGTAGCTTCCCCCTTCAAGACAACTTAAGTGCTTCCAGTAAGAGCACAGTGGTAGACTATATTATTTCTTATATCATCTATAACTCTAAGGAATGCCCACAACCCCTTTCACCTCCTGGCTCCAGATGGAACTTTCTGGTTTCTCTGGTCATCAGCTCTATTCTTAAAATCCACATTAGAAAAGGGTGGGTCATTTTATTGGTTCATCATGGGTGAAATTAGCACTATTTGTATCTGTAGGCACAAGCCATCAACATATGTAGGCCTTTTCTTGAATATTCTGGACTCTAGAAGTCTTGCCCTTTGACCTGCTGGCAGTGATGTTGTAGGCCAGCAGCAGGGCTCTAGGGGTGTTAATCTTGAAGAAAATGAGTCTGATACTGCCACTTGAATTTCCCTTCAGTGACTACCCCTAAATAAGCCTTCCCTCAGCTCCCTCACTTAGCAGCCCCAGCCTGTCATCTAAACAATCGGTGAGGATGGGCAAGGCTCCATTGTACCTTAAAATGCGTTAGCCTGGCACCATGGCACACACCTGTAATCCTAGCACTTAGGAGATGGAGTCAAGGTCACCCTTGGCTTATGGTAAGTTTAAGGCTGGTCTGGGCAGACCATGCTTGCAGCAGTTTTGGTTCATGGTGCTCTCCAAAATAGCTTTGAAATTAAGTTAGCGTATGATCATGCTTTCTGGTTGCATGGCAATTAACAAAGCTGATTGGCTCTAGAGTTAACTTGCCAGGCATAGATAGATGTAATACATGTATACATGCTTACATTGTAAAACATAGTAAAATCAGATTACTATAAAATGCTGTATCACAAAGGCATAGAAACACAGATATGGATATAGAAGCCTAGAGTTTATAACTGAGATCTGTCTTATATTAAAGATAGAAGCAATGTTTTACACAACTATGTAAAATGGAGCTAATATCCTTCTCTCTCCCTGTCTTTTAAAAAAGCAAAAAAGGTAATAGTTTCTAACTTATAGTTCTGTATAAAGAGTTTGTCATTTTAAAATGTTGCCACTTGTTTATTTGTTTATATTTGTATGTGTGGGGTTGTTTATATACAATGGCAAGCACAACTTTCCTAAGGCAATTCTCTCTGCCCACCATGTGGGTCTGGGGATTGAACTCGGGTCTCTAAGTTTGGAAGCTAACACCTGTACCTGCTGAGCCATCTCTCTGGACTAGTTCTTATTTATTTATTTATTTATTTATTTGTATTGGTTTTTCAAGACAGGGTTTGTCTGTGCAGCCTTGGCTGTCCTGGATCTTACTCTGTAAATCAGGCTGGCCTCAAACTTAGAGATCCACCTGCCTCTGCCTCCCCAGTTCTGGGATTAAAGGCATGTGCCACCACCACTCAGACCTAGCCTAATTTTATGATTTTTATTTTATTTTTGGGTTTTCAAGACAAGAGTTTCTCTGTGTGGTGCTGGCTGTCCTGGAACTTGCTCTATTGATTAGGCTGTCCTCGAACTCACAGAGATCTATCTGCCTGCTCTGCCTCCTAAGTGCTGGGACTAAAGGTGTACACTACCACATCCAGCTTTTTTTTTTTTTTTTTTATGTTTTAGGAAGATATTCTTAGAGGGGATATTGATGCCCTGGCATCTTCCTCTTTCTTTGTGCTTGCTGGCTACCATGAAGGAAATGTGCCCTCTCTACCATTATATGCCCATGGCACAGGCCCAGAATAGCAAAACCAGGTAGCCTAGCTCCTTCAGCTGATGATCTCAAGGATTTTGTCACAGTGGGAGAAAGCTTCAGGAACTGTCACTCTGATCTCTGTCACCTGCCTTTTACTTCCCTCTTCAGTTTTGTGAGGACAGTTGTGGTTGCAGTGGCCTCCACAGGATTAGGTGGAATTTAACCACATCTATAAAGTCTTGTATGACATGGCAAGAACACAGATGTGTTCTTTCTGCCTCTAAACCAGTGGTTCTCAACCTGACTGACTGTTTCACAGGGGTCACCTAAGGCCATCAGAAAAGAGGGATATTTATGTTATGATTCATAACAGTAGCAAAACAGCTATGAAGTAGCAATGAAAATAATAGTATGATTGTGGGGTGTCACCACAGCATGAAGGCTGCAGCATTAGGAAGGTTGAGAACCACTGTATCTCCCCTAGGGTAGGCGTCTATGACCCACTTCAGAGGATAAATGGCTGAGAAATTTCCAGAGAGACAGCACCAGCATCACCTGGTTTAAATAAAACATCATCCACTCTTGTGAATGCCTTGTAATGTGATCTGATATATTTCTGTCTCTTTAAAGCCAGTTTTCATTCAGGCTTTATGTTCTGCGAAGCCTAAAGTGTGCTGAATGATGTAATACACGATAGTTCACTAAGATGGAAAACTTTCTTTTCAATGGAGACAGTCTTGCCCAGGCTGGGCTTCAACCCTCCTGCCACTACCTCCCCAGTGCTTGGACTCCAGGAATGTGCTACCATGCCTGGCCAGATGAACACTACTGTGATGATGATTGATTTTCACTTTGACAGGCTCTAGAAGCATCTACGAGACGAGCCTCTGGTCTTACCTGTGAGGCATTATCTGATTAGGATAATAGTGGGAAGATGCACCCCAAAAGCGGCAGCAGCATTCCCTGGATTGTCCTGTACTGCATGAAAAGAAAGCTAGCTGAGGACAAGCATCCATCCTCCTCCTTCCTGACTGCAGATGTGATGTGACCAGTTGTCTCAAAGTCCTCGCAGGTGACTTCTCCTTGATGGTCTGTCCCCTCAAACTGTGAGCCAGAATAACCTTTTCACCCCTGAGCAGGCTACTTGTCAGGTATTTTTATAACAGTAAGGAAACAAATAACAAATCCTACAAAGGAGAGAGCCAACTACGGGTCCAATGGTGCTCATACTTCTCAGGAGAACCTTAAAAGGACTGCGGGGGGGGGGGAGCGGTGGTGGTGGGGGGTGTTGGTGGTGGTGGTGGCAGTGAGCTGGGGAGATGGCTCAGAGGTTAAAAGCCCTTGCTTCTCTTCCAGAGGTCCTGAGTTCAATTCCCAGCAACTATATGGTGGCTCACAACCATCTATAATAAGATCTGGTGCCCTCTTCTGGCATACAGGTGTACATGCAGACAGAACACTGTATACATAATAAATAAATTAATTTAAAAAAAAAAGCCAGAGGTGCCATGAGGCAGACAACACACTGTGCCTTTGGGGCTGTTTTGTGCTGTGCTCTTTTCTCCTTTCTCCCCCACTTTCCCACAGTTCTTTCAAGACAGGGTATCTCTGTGTAGCCCTGGAACTTGTTCTGTAGACTAGGCTAGCCTCCAACTCAGAAATCTGCCTGCCTCTGCCTCCCAAGTGCTGGGATTAAAAGCATGCACTATCACACTATCACGCCCCACAGCTCATCACTTCTTGAAATCAAAACTTGTGCTCATTTCATTTCTCCTCAGTAATAGCCAACCACATAAGAATTGAGACATGGGGCCCCTTTGCATTAGGCATAAAAACAAGGAGGGCCCTTGGATGTGCTTGCTTCCTTCATTCAGTGTAGCTACACACCCTTCAGTAAAAACAAAACTTTTAACCTTGCAGAAATACTTGCAGAATTGTGTGGTCATTTTGTTGAGACTCCAGACTATCTATCTATGTATCTATGTATCTATCTATCTATCTATGTGGTTTTTTTTGTTTTTTTTTTTTTTTTTTTTTTTTTTTTTTTTTTTTTTTTTTTTTTTAGAGATAGGGTTTCTCTGTGTAGCTTTAGCTGTCCTGGACTCACTTTGTAGACCAGACTGGCTTTGAACTCACAGAGTGCTGGGATTACAGGCGTGTTGCCATTGCACCCAGCTCCCAGATCCATTTCTTACAGATACAAGTATGGGATGAGGGAGAATGGGACAGGGATTTATGACTACGACAACTTGAGAGGAAAGAGCAATGTCCACAGATGATTTCCTGAGGAATTCCCGCATTTGTAACTCCTAGACCTAGGCTTGAAGAAATCTTATGGGCTGGGCATATGTGGTACAGTGTGTACACAGCACATAGATGTCCTGCGTTCAATCCCCAGTATCTCAAAAGGGGGAACTCGGGATGTAGCTGAGTGGAGAAGGTTTGCCCAGCACCCTAAATCCAGAACGCACACATGAACACACACATACACAAACACGCACACACACACACACACACACAGATCAAGAAAGAGAAATCCTGTCAGATAATGAACAAAGTGTTCTTTGTGGTTTTTGTAGCTAGCTTTTTGCCCCTTTTTGAATGAGGAAACAGACCTTCAGACAAATGTCCTGGGGCCCTGGCTTATTCTCAAACAGCATGGGGACCTGACCATGTACTATTAGAACAGTCTATTCAATCTTCTTAAACTCACTGCATCCAAATCTGAATTCTTTAAAGACCTATCTTTAAAACCTGCTTCTTCTCCTGAATTCTCTGTTCCAGTTAATGACATCACTCATTCACAAACACTCAAACCAGGAAATTCTTGTCACCACATCTCTGCCCTCTAGCTACTGATGGGTCACTTGGTTCTGTTGATTCTTGCCTTCCGAGAAATCACAATTCTATGCTCTGCACTGCCTTTCTCTGAGGCCACTCTGCTTTAAGGCTTGCTCTCTTCCTGTCTATACTTTTCCAGTCAACTGTACAGCATCCCAGTTAGTACTTGGAGTGCCAAGAATGCCCAGAAGGCAAGGCAGCAAATACAAATACAAAATCAATGAGACAGAGTGACTGAGTGAGTTCGTTTTGACCATTTCAAGTCTTTCTTTCTCACTCATTTCTTTATTTATTTTATTTCTTTTCTTTCTTTCTTTCTTTTTTTTTTTTCTGTAGCCCTGGCTGTCCTGGAACTCATTATGAAGATCACAATTGGCCTCAAGCTCCCAGAAATCTGCCTTCCTCTTCTTCCTAAATGAGATCCTCTTGCCTCAGCTCCCAAAATAGAGGCCCATACCATCATACCCATACCACCACACTGGCACTTTTTTCTTTCAAATATATATAGCTAAAAACAGAACTGGTTGAGGAAAGATACCACTGTTATCTCCCTTCAGTTTTTCTAAGCAGGAAATCCTGAGATAGTGAGATAGAGATCAGAGTTGAGCCCAAGTATTGGATATGGGCTGGGTGGTGATTCCAGGAAACACTAGAGAGTGAGGAAGAAAGAGAGGGAAAGAAAGGAAGGCAATAAAGGGTTTATCAGCAACCGTTTTACCACATGGGCAATTAAACCTTAGTCCCACTGGAGAGCTTGAGGAGGCAGTCAGTACGGAGCATATTGTCAAATTTTCCAAACCATAAAGCAAAGAACTTGGAGTATGAATCATCAATTGCCCAGTTGTCATATTTTGAAAGATGTTTCTAGAACATATTAAACTTCCCTGGCACTCTTAGCACACTCAGTATATGTAATCTGAGCTTGTTCTGTGGACCAAAAGTATTCAAGAGGAAAATAACCTTTGAATTTAGAAGTGAAAGCAGAGGGTAATGGGAACGGCATTTTGAGCATCTGCAACAGATAGTGTATAGCTTTGATATTCACCATTAAGTTGCTCTATGAAAGAACAGAACCAGTGTGTACTATACTTAGCAATTTGAAACTGTGACCTTGCTCACACCCCATGGCCTTGATAGTTCATTCTTTCAAAGGTTAGAAGAGGGCATCAAATTCCTTGAAACTGAAGTTATAGATGGTAGTGAGCCACCACGTAGGTGCTGGGAACCAAACCCAGGTCTTTTGGAAGAGCAGTAAGTCATCTTAACTGCTGATATTGTAAATTCAGGGTTTCACTATGTAGCTGAGGATGAGCTTGAACTCCTGAGACTTCCCTGTCCATTTTCCACATACTGGGATAACAGGCAGGCTCCACTATACTGGATCGCTCCTCATTATTAAAGGTTTTATGTATTGTTGTGTGTGTGGTGGAGAATGATTGAATAAGACACCTTACACCCTCCTCTGGCTTCCCTATGAATATTCATAAGTGTGCATACCCATACAGGTGTGATTATCCAACACACACACACACACACACACACACACACACACACACACACACACTTGAGCATGAGTGCATGCTAAACAAATGCCAAAAAAAATTTTTAAAAAGAAAGTAAGAGGAAAGCACATTCAAGATTAGACATTGAGAGTTGGCTGCGGAGATTTTGAGCACTGGCTGAGCTTCCAGAGGTCCTGAGTTCAACTCCCAGCAACCAGATGGTGGCTCACAACCATCTATAATGAGATCTGGTGCCCTCTTCTGGTGGGCAGGTATACATGCAGATAAAACATTGTCTACATAATAAATAAATAAATAAATAAATAAATAGTGTTGAAATATCCTAGATCCACAAATTGTACAAGATTAAAAATCCAAGTTTTGGGCTGGAGAGATGATTCAGAAGTAAGAGCACCGCTTGCTCTTCCAGAGGTTCTGAGTTCAATTCCCAGCAACCACATGGTGCCTCACAACCATCTATAATGGGATCTGATGCCCTCTTCTGACCTACAGATGTACATGCAGATAGTAAACTAATATACATAAAACAAATCTTTTTTAAAAAGTACAAGTTTTAAACAAAAGTAGCCACTAATCCAGAAAGGACAAGAACCAGCTACCATCAGAAGAGCCAGCCAGCCTTTACATCTTGCTCTTGATGTGGTGTTTGAGTGAGCGTACAGGTGTGATTGATTTCAGACGTGGGTGAGATCCCTTGTATGAGGTAAAGCCATGGAAAGGGTACCTTTGGCGGGCTCAGGGCCAAGGTGTGCCCTGATAGATCACACCATGAAACAGATCTAATACAAGAGGTTTATTGGGGGAGGAGGGAGAGCAACAGGCCATCTCAGAGTGGGGACATGAGAAACAGACAGACTAAAAGATGAAGTAAAGCTGCCCAAGTTGCTGCCACTAAAAGGCAGGCTGGCAGAGTGCCAAATTTACAACAGCTTGAATTGTTAAGAAACAAATAAACAGAAACATCCTAAATGATGCTCAGAGGTTAAGAACACTGTTCTTCCAAAGGTCCTGAGTTCTATTCCCAGCAACCACAGGATGGCTCAAAACCATCTATAATGAGATCTGGTGCCCTCTCCAGGCACATATGCAGGCAGAATACTGTATAAATAATAAACAAATATTAAAAAATATTTGGGTGTTGCTATGTGTTCTAATGGTAATTACTGGCCCCCAAGAGCTGGTTGCTGTCCATGTGTACATTCTCACATACACCTGTCCTTGTTGTGTAAACCTTGCCTAAGAAATTATTCCTCGGGCTGGACAGATAGATCAGAGGTTAAGAGGACTGGCTGTTCTATACCAAAGGTCCTGAGTTCAATTCCCAGAAACCACATGGTGGTTCACAACCATCTATGGTGAGATCTGATGCCCTCTTCTGGCATGCAGGTATACAAGTAATAAGCAAAACATCGTATATATAATAAATAAATAAAAATCTCTTAAAAATTATTCCTGATTGGTTACTAATAAAATGCCAACATATCTGGGCAGGACAGAAGGAAGGAAGCCATGGTGAAGGTTCCAGGGCTTTGAGGACAGGAGGATCATGGAAAGAAGGAGCAGCCAGGTATCTGAGGAAGGAGGAAGCAGAGAGCTGCAATGGGTTAGCGTGGAGAGGAGCACATAGCCGGATTAGCATGGAAGCGGCCTAGATGAGAGGATAAGCAAATATTCATAGAATTATGGGTGAGAGGCAGCCCAGATAGAAATTATTAGAGAAGATGGCATGGAATGGGAGCTTGAGAGTTAAACGTAGCTTAGCCTAAACGTAGCTTATCTGCCATGCCCCAGGTGATATAAGACTATTCTAAATTCTATCAGGTGTCTGTGTCTTTTATTGCTTGTGATAGCAAGTTAGATAATACCATACCACCATATTTATTGTAGGGGTAATAACAAACATTATTAGACCATACATTCAAATGAATCACAATATACCATTAAATTAATGGCAGCATATGGGGGCCTGGCATGCTTTTAATCCCAGCGTTCAGGAGGCAGAGGCAGGTAGATATCTGAGTTCAAGGCTAGCCTGAGCCAGGGTGAGGTCCCTGACAGCCAGAGCTACACAAAGAAATCCTGTCTCTAAAAATAAAAAAAAAAATTAAATAAACTAATAAATACTAATGATGATGATAATAAATAAAATAAATATGTGGGGGCTGAAGAAATGGCTCAAAGGTTCCTGAGAAAATACTGCTCCTACAGATGAAGCACCATTCAGGTCCCAACACTCATGTTAGGCATCTTGCAAGTGCCTTTAACTTTAGCTCTAATGGATCCATCTTCTGGCCTCCATAGGCCCTGCGTGCATATGTACAATCACCTGCCACACATAAGCACATTAAAAAGAAACACAAAATCTTTCTTTTTTCATCTTTTGATTTTTCAAGACAGGGTTTCTCTGTGTAGCCATGGCTGTCTTGGACTTGCTTTGTAGACCAGGCTGGCCTTGAACTCCCAGAGATCCACCTACCTCTGCCTCCCCAAGTGCTGGAATCAAAGGCATGGCCAGCTATAAATTTTTTTTTTTTAAATGTGGCAAGCTACAAAAGAACAATTGTGAGGAGAACCTAATGATGGAATAGATTAAAAAGAAGATAGTAGAAACTTGTTGCCACTGAGTGCCAAAAGTGTCCAAAGGAAAACAATCAAGAACCAAAGCATAAAACAAAGTTGCAAATACTGATAGATTTACATAAGACTATCTAAATAGGTTTACAAAAACTCAGATTTTCTATATGTAATAGTTGAGGTGGCTGGGATTGATTACTTGGCATGCCAGTAGAACATATGCAGGATTTAATGGAAGGCCCTCTAAGGCCTGAATTGTTGTTTGTCTCTTCTAATGTTTACTCTGCCTTTTTGCTTGCATGCTTATTACAATTATCAATTGTTTTACTTTTTTGTTGCTATATTTTACTGCTGGGCATTTGACACCAGGTAGGAAAGCCTGGTCTAACCATTTCCCTTTTCACTGTTAAGGTCAGAGAAAAGTCTGGTCTTTGTGGGTTATGACTTGGAAAGAGAAGCTGTTGTGCCATCTGCTGGAATAAATAAGGGTCTTGCTGACCATGCTGCTTCTCTTAGAACTGTTGAGATTTCCCTCTCTGCTGATTCTACTCTTTGAGAACAAGAAGGGCTGTCTTCAAGGCACTGAATTAGGATAAGATGCAAAACACCCCAAGAGCTGAAGAAAACCCAGCAGCCTTCACAGAGGCATCTTTGTGCGTGTATATGTGTGTGTGTGTGAGTGAGAGAGAGAGAGAGAGAGAGAGTGAGTGAGTGCGCTTATGTGCTCCACATTCTTGCAGGATCTTGAGGAGCAGAAAAAGGCATCAGATCCCCTGGAGCTACACACAGGTGTTAGCTGCCATGTGGGTGCTGGGAATTGAACCAGGTCCTCTGGAAGAGCAGCCTCTACAGAGGCACTTCTTAAACATCTCAACCTAGATCTTAATTCTGAGGCAGGAGACTACTTACACTTGTATCTCCCAGTTCCCTTCAAACATTACAGGTCTGGAAAGATGGCTCAGTGGTTAAAAGCACTGGCTGCTCTTTCAGACAACTTGGGTTCAGTCCCCAGCATCCACATGGCAGCCCACAGCTGTCTGTAACTCCAGTTCCAGGGGATTGGCCACTCTCTGGCCTCTGCAGCACCAGGCACTCACATGGTAGGCAGGCATATGTGTAGGCAAAACATTCATACACACAAAATAAAATATTAAGGTTGATAAAAGAGAAGTCCCCAGATTGGAGAATCAAACCCCTCAAAACTCTTCACTAAAGAACCTTTAAGGTCTTGAATAGCAGAGTGAGTGAAACTTGGTAAAAATATAAAAGAGGTTAGGTCAATACCAACTATTTGCCATTTACCCCTACCACCTATGGGGCAGGAAATAGAACTGGAGCCCATAGCCAAAAGAAAAGCCTGTGTCAAAGGACTTGAGATTGACCAGGCAAGCAAGGTATGGTCACAGTAATCAGTGTCAGAAGAGGACAACTGAGAATCCTGCTATTGTTGGCTAGCTGAGGTTATGCAAGCCCTACAGGGTGATAGATAGCATGTGACCAAACCAAGGGGTAAGGTGACTCCTTTGGGTGACAGAGGTAGAGAAATGAGGTAAAGGATATTAATTTCACCTTTATTGCCCTCAGATGCTGCCGAACACAGATAGATAGGCTCACTATGACAACTGGGAGAAGCCACCAAACCACAATGATGGCTTCATTCAGGTCTTCCAACCATCAAGGCTCTGTGAAATAAACCGTAGAGCATGGAAGGAAGGTTTTCAATGTACTCATTGCCGTCCCAGAACCACAGAGACCATGAAACTCTAAAACTTTCACTGTGGATAGTCTTCCAGAAGTGCCCTCACCTCCCACCACTGGTTGGCTCTGTGTCTTGGGTAGCTGTACTAAAAGAAAATAGCAGAAGGGGCAGAGTGTGCTCTGGAGGAGAAAAATGGGTATTCAGAAACCTGAGGGACCTGGTTCGAACTTCAGATGCCGACCTACTTTGACCAAGCCTACTCAGAGACTTAGAAGAGCGACAATGTGGGCCTCTGAGGCATGACACATGGACCTCAAGGCAGAACAGTGACCGCTGTCCATAGCAATCACTAAATGATAGTGTTTGCGGCATATTCACCAATGGCGGGGAGTTGTTTATATTGCCCATATTGGTGGTGGGCCCAATGATAGTGGGGAGCAAGTGTGGAAAGCTTCATGCCTTCTGACTGGGGGTACCTCAACCCTCTGTCGGCCCTTCTGTTGGCAATGGTACAACAATGGCTTAGAATAAAGCAGGAGAGAGTTGGAAACACACCGTTCTCTCCAACTAAAAATAATGTCTAGTGCTTTTTGTTTTCCTTTTCCTTTTTAAACACTATTTCAGTTCTAAATCTGCTTACGGACCATTGGATCCTTTTTTCCTTAGCCAACTCTGGGACTAACTTCTGTTAAATTGTAACGAAGAGAGCCATGTCTTCATAAAGCTTGCCAAAATACATAGGATGAGCTCTTTTTCTGTAACAGGTCCAAGAAACGGATGGTGACTTTTTTAAACAAAGAATTCAGAATGTGGAAAATATACTGACGCCAGATATAAAATTCTGGGAAAGTATTTAAGGGAAAAGTAATGTTTAATTAACCAAAAATATAGTATTTAAAGAATTGCTTGGAGTGTGGTAGGAATATTTTCAAACTAGTTTTTGAGGGTGATAAGAAAATTTCCTTATATTATGAAATTAAAATGTTGTCTTTTTATTGTACAAATATTGTTTTGTTTTGTTTCTCAAGACAGGGTCTCTCTATATAGCCCTGGCTATCCTGGAATTCTCTGTAGACCAGGCTGGCCTCAGAGTCAGAGATCTGCCTGTCTCTTCCTCTCAAGTGCTGGGATTAAAGGCCTGTGCCACCACTGCCTGGATAGTATGCAAACTTTTACCTTTATCCTGTGTTTTGGGGTGCTAATATCATCTTTCAAATGAAACATCTGGCTTTTTGGTGAGACAGTCTTATGGATTCCAGGCTCGACTTGTATTCTTGCCTCCGCCTCCCAAGTACTGGAATTACAGGAGTGTATACCATGCCAGACTTCAAACAAAAATGTTGTGGAAGGGGCTGGGGAGATGGTTCAGTGGTTAAGAGCACTGTCTGCTCTTCCAGAGAACCCGGGTTCAATTTCCAGCACCCACATGGCAGCTCACAACTGTCTATAACTCCAGTTCCGAGAGATCTGATACCTTCATGCTGATGCACATAAAATAAAATAATTTTTAAAAAATGTTATGGAAATAGTTCTGGCCTTCTGATTTTCTTCCAAAAGAAAAGGGAGACAGGAGAGATGCAAAGAGGAAGGGGAAAAGCTGGGAGATAGAGGAGGAAAAGAGAGGGAAAGGAGTAAGGGAAGAGAGGAAAGGGGGGATGGGAAGCAGGAGAAAAGTGGAAGGGAGATGGAGGAAGAGGAAGGGTAAAACACCTCAGGAGGTATTCTAGTGAGAGGTCCTTGGGTCACTGGCAGGGGTTTACTTTCAAAGCGGACCATGGAACCCTTCCTTGTATTTCCTACCCATGTCCTCCATTATTGCCATTCAGAATGCCCCCAAAAGGCTCAAAACATTAGGTTTGCCTGGTCACGAACTGGGACCTCTAAAACTCTGAGTCAAAATAATTATTTTCCCCTTAGATGTTCTTTACCTCTGGTATTTTATTACAGTCAATGGGAAGGGGAACACAAAAAGCCGTTTGTTGTGAACTCTCAGGCATGGCCCCTTGCAGAGACAGCCATTCATTACTCTCTGATTTGCTTGGCTAGCTGTTTGGGGGCAGGAGGCAGTGAGAATTATTTTGGCAGACTGACTGTTCTCATTGAGACATAGCTTTTCCAGAACAGAGTATTTTCAGGACATTTACTGGCAGCAGGACATAGATGATATCACAGAAGTGATTCCGGCACTGCTGAGCTGTTCAATTCCCCAGTTAAATACCGTTCCTATGTCAACAGCTCTGAGTCAGGAGAGCAGAGTCACAGCACAACCACAGACTGCTGGCCACCCAGGATGCTGCGTTCTCCTGATTTTAACTTCAAATAAGTTATTCTTTTACATTATTAATAGGATTAATTTGAAATTTTTGCATATTAATCACAACGTAAATTTTTCAACACATTTGAAACGATTAGCCTGGTTTTCTTACTTCAGCAACCACATAAATTCAAAGATGTAAAAACATATGAAGTCATGTTTGTATATTTGCTATACTGTTACTTTAAAAGGACTCTGAGGGCTGGAAAGATGGTTCAGCAGTTTAAAGAACTTCCAGGGAACCCAAATTCAATTCCCAGAACACATGCTGAGATTCTCACAACAGCCTTATAACAGCAGCTCCAGGGGAGCTGACACCCTCTTTTCTCCTCTGTGGGCACCTGTGCTCACACACTCACACACACACACACACACACACACACACACACACACTCGCACACACACACACACACACACATGCACGCACGCACACGCGCACATGCACGCACACACACTTTAAAAAACAATCCTCACAGGCTTGCCTACAAGTCAATCTGATGGAGGCATTTTTTTTTTTTCAGCTAAAACCCCCTCTTCCTAGATATGTCTAGGTTTGCGTCGTTTACAAAAGCCACTGACACAGTTGCTTACGCCACCTCTGTATCTTCCCCAGGGAGATGGTAAGCATATACTCTTCTATTCTATATCCTCTTTTTATTATTATAAAGTTTAATAAGAATGACTTATATTGTGTATTCTGTAGTCTGCCTTCATGTACTCCTGCAGGCCAGAAGAGGGCACCAGGTCTCATTAAGGATGGTTGTGAGCCACCATGTGGTTGCTGGGAATTGAACCCAGGACCTTTACAAAGAGCGGCCAGTGCTCTTAACCTCTGAGTCATCTCTCCAGGTCCCTCTTCTACATCCTTTGTGGAATTTGCTTTGACTGGTTATAAAGGTGGGTAAAGAGGCCCTGACCGGCACCAAGCATGAGACCACAGAATGGTTGGGCTTATTATTTTACAGATGAACCAGGGAAGAGTATGGGACCTTTTATTCGCTTTTCATGAATAAAGCAAATTTTGTATTGATTCTCCAGGTTTTTACTTGTGTAGTAGGAGATGGCTTAAGCAAACAATTTAAACTTAGAGGTAAATAGCCAAACAACAAAAGGGCACAGATGAAAGAGTGTGAAACTTTCCTGAATGTGCTCACTGAAAAGAAACTTTTATCTTTGGGGTGAACACTGCCAATAGTGTAACGATGTGCTTCTCTCATTTTCCAGGAAATACGAACACCTTCATTAGAAGTTTTTAAAAACAGTGCCAGGCAGTGGTGGTGGCACAAACCTTTAATCCCAGCACGTGGGGGGCAGAGGCAGGTGGATCTCTGAGTCTAAAGCCGGCCTGGTCTACAGAGTATTTTCCAGTACAGCCAGGGCTACACAGAGAAACCCTTTCTCAAAACATACAAACAGCTTTTTTTTTTTTTTTTTAATGAGAGCACGTGTATTGCTCTTAACTTATTTCCATCCTAAAGCATACTCCCTCTGCTAGGAATACACATCATGGGGATATGCCTCCTTTGAATTTCACCCAGTTTTAACCCCAACATTTATTTTAACCTAACAATATATATGTTCCTTCAAAAATTGTAAAACTCTAGGTACAGTAACTCTCACCTGTAATCTCAGCACTCAGGAGGCTGAGGCAGGAAAATTGCCTCACCTTTGAGGCCAGCTGGGTATTAAAGTTAGACCTTGCAAATAATAATAATAATAATAATAATAATAATAATAAATGGACCAGTGAGATGGCTCAGTGGAGAAGTGTGTCTGAGAACAGACATGACCACCTGGGTTTAACTCTGGGACCCACATGGTGAAAGGACAGAGAGGATGCCTCCAAGTTGTCCTCTGGCCTTCATATATGTGCTGTGGTGTATACCTACATACACACACTAAAATAATAAAATATAAAAAAATAAAAAACTTTTTAAAATGCATAATGTAATATGCTAATATGCATGTGTTGGGTTTTTTGTTTGTTTTGTTTTGTTTTTGTCAACTTGGTACAAGCTAGAATATCTGGGCAAAGAGAACCTCAACTGAGAAAAATGCCTACATCAGACTGGCCAATAGACAAGCTTATGGAGCATTTTCTTGGTTGATGACTGATGTTCAAGTGCCCACACTACTGTGGGCAGTGCCATCCCTGGGCAGATGGTCCTAGAGTATATAACAAATCAGTTTAAGTAAGCAAGGAAGAACAAGCCAGTAAATAGTGATAGGTTATCTCCACTACGAAATGAGCCAATTCAAGCCAAATGAAAGTATGTAAAGACAAGTTTATTGGGAGCAGCTCTCCAGCAGGTTCACTGGTCCCAAAGGAACCCGCCAGGGAAGCCACATGCAGAGGAAGACAGAAAGGCATGCGAGACGGTGGATGGGGGAAACACGCGATGAGGACAAGACACGGGGTCTATATAGTGAAGAGCCTCTTGGGGAGAGGAAGCCCAGCCCCTCACTGGAAAGTTCAGGTAGAAACTGAGGGATGCTAGGAGAATCTGGAGGCAAGACCCACTTTGCTATGTTACATAGGCACCTCATCTGTGTTCTGTCCCAGGTTTGAATACCAACAAATAGCATTGCTCCAGTTCCCACCTCCACCTTTCTGATTACAACTGTAAACTGAAGCAAACTGTTCCCTCCTCAAGTTGCCTTGGGTTGGTCGCAGTGTTTTACCGCAGTAATAGAATGCGACCTAAGGCAGAAATTGCTACCAGAGAGTGGACCGTTGCTGCAATAGACCTAACCACGTTGTTATGGGAGGATTATGAAGGATTTCGGAGTTTGGGGCTAGAAAAGCTGTAGGGGCTTTAGAGCCATCATGGGAACTTTGAAACAATGCTGTGAGCAGTGCAGACACTGTATGCCTGGCTCCTGAAATTTCAGAGGGAAGTTTGAGAGTCCCTTAAAGACTCCTCTATTTTTTTGTGTGTGTGTGGGTATAATATTTTGAATTGAGAACCTGGTTCCAGTTACCTTGGGCCATAGAATCAACAATGTTTAACAAGAGACCAACACAGAAGTGAAACCTTTGCTTTGCTGGGACGGTCACTGATGGTTTTCTGGAGCTGAAAAATTGGCTGTGATTAAGGGACCAGCATCATGGAGGTGAAATCCAGGAAGTATTTCCTCAGGATCAAAGTCCAAAGCTGTGGCCCAGAGAGGGCCAAGGCTGCATCTCACACTAGCAGCTGCACTTGTTATCTGTGAGAGTCTCTCCTATAGGATTGGTTTAGAAGGTATGAAGGGTCGTGGGAGCAGCTGAGGGTTGTCATCATGTGGTAGAGGCACAGTCCCAGAGAGCCATGGGTAAAGGTGTAGCCTATGACCTCAGCATATCTAAAATAACAAGCCTGTGGGATGACCACCAAAGACAGCAGCAGTCCTGAAGCTGCCTTGAGCCAATTAGACAAGCTATATAAGACACAGATGGCAGAGCCAGAGAAATGGAGCTGCCCAGGCCCTTTGGAGCCCAGAGGATGGAGAGCACTGAACTTTTTTATACTGTTAAATTTTGCTTTGATTTGTGACTGTACCTGGTTTCTTGACTCTTGGAGTAAAAAAATATGTAACTTATTATTATTTTTTTTTATTTTATAGGAGCCCACAGTTGAGAGACTTTGGATTTTTAAAGAGGCATTGGCTTTTGTTTGTTTGTTTTTGACACAGGGTCTCTTTATGTAGCCCTGGCTGTCCTAGAGCTCACTAGGTAAAGCAGGCTGGCCTCAGAATCCCAGAGATCTTCCTGCTCTGCCTCCTCAACTAGCTTTAGCTATTTGGATAATCTGAGTCATACATTCTGCAAGGGTACACTATGAAAGGATCAGTTGTTGGGTAAAGAAGCCTAGAGATTTCTGTTTACCAGAAATGCAGGTTTCTGTTTGCCAGGAATCATCCAGGAACCTCCTTTATCCTTTCCCAAAGGTTAATTACCTCCAGCAAGGGCACCTAGTTCCTGCTCAACTCAGCCTGCATCAGCTCAGGTCCCCACCTGCTGACTGTTCTGTAAAGTCTGCTTGCTTTTCTGCCATTTTGTTCTCTCTGCTCCCTCACCCCCAGGAATGGCCTCGGCAGACTGATCCCTAATAAATCTTTCTACCCACAGAGTGCTTTAGTTCGGTCATTCCTCTGCCCCACTGCTTATAGCTGAGAAGGGCTGCAAAAGCTGCCCCTGTGTGAGATCAACAGAAGCTATAAGGGGTGATCTTTTCAAAGGCAGCTGGACCCAGGGACATGGTATATGAGGCATTCTGTAACTACTGACTGTTATGCCCAGATCTTAAGGTTCCCCCAAAGACCACCAGGAGCTGGACCACATATGCAAGAGCAAAAAGCTTTATTTGGGTTTAAGCTTGATCTCTCCATGGTCACCAACACAGTGGATCAGAGAGGAGAGTCCCAGCAGTGCGCAGCAGGGTTTTTATTGGGGTTTGAGGAAGGGCCAGGAATTTCCATCTTAACAGTTACATGATTGGCTGACCTTCAGCAAGGGCAAGCTTGTTACAAAGTGATTGGCTAACTAACATAACTAACATTGAGGGAACTATCTATAGACCTTAGGAATGTTAGGTATTTTCCGTGCTGGGAAATGTTCTGCTACAAGGTGGGTTAGCTCTTCAGCACAGATGCCCCACCCTGAGATAAGATACCTTCCCATTCTTGTTATTATCCTCAGGCTGTTCCTTGGATAGGGAATCTTATGACCTTGTTTCTGGAATTTGCTGATCTATGTTCCTGGTGACCTTTGAGGGTGTCAGGCCTGGTTGTCTCACTGACCAGAAAGTAACTGTCTGACAGTCCAAACTGCTGCTGGACTGGCATCTAGAGCTAGAATTTATTTCAGGTTTTCTACCAAGTCTGTATAATCAGTGAGTCTGCAAAGCTAAAGAATGTAACAGTTAAATTAAATCATAGATTGTAAATAGACCAGGACCCATTAGTCTCATTCAGATATGAAAATCCCCAAAATATTTTTGGTGTAATAAAGCTTTTTTTTTTTTTTTTTTTTTTTTTCCCTGAATTGAAACATTCATGCCTGGAGCCAAGTCTCCTATGGCTCAGTGAATAAAGTTTCAGGAAGCTCTGCAAGTTCACAAGATCACAAGGCTCCTCTCTAAAGTTATACAAGTGTAACAATTATGAGAGGAGACTCTAACCAGCCATACTGCCTGAAAAGCCTGCATTACAGAAACTTACATTTCTATCTCTTTTAAAACCTTTATTTTTTGGGGGTGGGGATTTAGCTCAGTGGTAGAGCTAGCAAGGCCCTGGGTTCAGTCCTCAGCTCTGGAAAAAGAAAACAGCCTTTATTTTTATTTTATGTGTATGAGTGTTTTGCCTGTGTGTATGTCAGTGCACCATGTGCATGCAGTACCTGCGGTGGACAGAAGAGGGCATAAAACCACCAGGGAGTTACATATAATTGCAAACTGCTGTGTGGGTGCTAGGACTAGAACCTAGGTTTTCTGGAAGAGAAGCCAGTGCGTAGTCAGTGCTCTTAACCTCTGAGCCATTTCTTGAGCCCGTTTCCTTCTTAGAGGCAAAAGCTATATGAATTGTTGACATAGATGACTACAGTTTAGGAGTATAAGATAAAGTTAGGCAAGGTGATATGCCTATAATTCTAGCACCCTGAAAGCTTAAGAACTCCAAGTTTAACATGGATAAAAGGGTGGCTTTCATTTATTTATGATTTAAATAAATATGTGTTTGCCAAAATGAATTAATTGTCTATTCTACCTATACATACATATGATCCAGATATAGTAAGGAATGAATATCTTGGGAAGTAATAGCATTCATGCTGTCCAGTGTTGGTTGTATGACTTTTGGAGAGAAATGAAAAAAAAAAAAAAAAAAAAAAAGGTCTGTTCATCCCAAACAGTGGTCACAGACCAAATAAAAAATTCTACACAAATCTTACTCAAACAGTGATCTTATTGGGGTCATTTACAGAAATGTGGGTGAGAAGTTACTTATAGTAGCATATATGACTCAAAGAAAGCTGTATTACCAAAAAGTATACCCCAGCACAAATGAAGGAAGACTCACAAAAGCTACATACTTGGCACTCTCTGCAAAATTTGCAGGCAGTATGGATGGTTAGAGTATCCTCTCATAATTGTTACTACTTGTATACTCTTGGGGAAGACTCTTGTGATCTTGTAGGCTTCCGGAGCTTCCTGAGACTTGTGAGTTTTGTTTAGTTTCTTCTGAGTCTTTCTTTCTTTCTTTCTTTCTTTCTTTCTTTCCTTCCTTCCTTCCTTCCTTCCTTCCTTCCTTCCTTTCTTTCTTTTTTTTTGGAGACAGGGTTTCTCTATGTCCTTGACTTGCTTTATAGACCAGGTTGGCCTTGAACTCACATCAATCCACTTACCTCTGCCTCTTGAATATGTGCGCTACCATGCCCAGCTTAGTTTCTAAGTCTTAAGAGACCTGGCTCCAGGAGTGGATGTTTTGATTCAGAAAAGAGAAGCTGTACAACAGGCAGAGATGGGGGGCAAGAGGACATTTTTATTCTGACTCTCTTACCTGAGGTGAACTTCAGTGGATGATAAAACGCCCCCTTCCACTTAATCTTCCACCTATGGTATAAATAGGGCTTCCACATTAAAAACATCCATAATTCAATGTGAGAAATAGAATAGGCTAATGGATGAATTACACAAATGTATGTAAGTTTACTTTTGGGTCTAATTCCATTATTGCTACAGGGTACTCAATGGATATTGAGTTATTATTAGTGAGTTCTAAGAGTTGCCTGGAAAGCAGCCATCTAGGGTACAGCACTAATGGGCAGGGATTAGAGCTGTGCGGAAGACTCCATTACATCACCCTCCAGCGTCACTAGAGAAAAATGACTTCACGATAGATAATTCACTGGGAAGTTCTGGGCTGGACAAGAACTTTAGAAATAACAACGCCAGCATGTCCATTCATCACAGGTCATGGCTAATACATAATTTTCATGTTATTTTTAAAACAATTGAAATATATTCAGATGGACAAATATCTTTCAGTTTTTTTGTTGGTGTTCTGTTTTATAATCATGAAAGTCAATAATCTAATTTGAATTTACTTGCTTTTCTTGCCATCATCTAAATCATTATTAAATAAAAACCAAGTGATATGCTTCTCCTCATCTCCAAATGGAAGAGTACATTCAATTTATTTTAAAACATTTTGCACAGCAGCATCACTTTCGGAAAATACTCAATAATTGCCTGATAGATTGTCCTCTTGCAGCCCGGTGGTATTCTGGTTATATTCAGGAGCATCTTAATGCAGGAAAAACCTCTGGGGATTGACTAAGCAACGTCTTCCCTGCTGTAAAGATGGAGAGAGGTCCAGATTCCTCCTTCTCTCCCCACAGACCTGGACCTTAAATTAGTCCCGTTTCACCACCCTGACTCTCAGCCTGCAACTGTCTTGTTTCATTCCCATCTCTGTTTGTACAAGGCGTTCCTCAAGCAGAGCAAAGACAGACATGGAGAAGTATGGGGGAAGAGGACATCAGCCATGGGAGAGCCATGGCTTTCCGTACTGTCTGTCTGACCTGTACTCAGCACTATCCTACTTTCTCTGGGATCTAACCCTGGGGAGAGAGCCAATATGCAAAGGTCAGGCTGTCTTTCATTAAGCTGCTAGGACTCTGCAGTGCGAGACCAGCCGTGCTCACACTCCTAACCTGCTTCCTTAGCTCCCTGTTTGATATTTGCTAAGTGAGGTGGTCCCTTTTAGGGTATTTTAAAACTGCTCTTTTTTGATTTATCTAATACCGCATTTATTTATTTAATACTTTAATCATTATTTATCTAAGATTTTATTGTTTACATTTATTTATTTGCATGCTAAAGGTGTTTGTCTGCCATTCTAACCTTTCCACCTCTATAACTTTGTTCTGAGTACAACCGAAAATGGCAAACGGCATACAGCATTCTTTCTTTGTCTTTTTTTTTTTTTTAATTTGTTTGTTTGAGACAGGGTCTTACATGTCCCAGCCTATCCAGGACTTGGCTATGCAGCCCAGGCCTCTCAAATTCTAGAGTTGCTGCCAGACTTAGCTGTTACAGCCAGTACCCCCACAAGCCAGCTTAAAAGACCCAAATTAATAGCAAAAATCAGCAAATGGCCTATTCAGCATGGTCACATTGGGAAGGGGAAAGAGAAAGAGAACCACTCCTACAGGTCTGCCCACGGGGCCCTAACATGGATGGACAGAGAGAGGGGCAATGGCAAGTATCAGGCTCCAAAGAGAATTCAGGTCATAGCACCAGAGACAGACAGCATGGTGAGGTCTCTGAAGAGACTCAGAGCACATGTGGCTGAAGAGAAGATTCTCTTTTATTCCTTTTGAGGATGGGGAGGCTTACAGCAAAAGCTAGTCTCTCTAATTCCCGGGCCAGAGGCTGAGAACGGGTGGGGTCTGGAGGTGTGTGGCACCGACAGCACCAATACCTTACCGTCAATAGCCATAACCTTCATGGTGGCGCACACCTTTCATCCCATCATTCGGGGAACAGAGGGAAGTGGATCTCTGCGAGTCTGAGGCCAATCTGGTCTACATCTATGAGCTCCAGGCCAGCCAGAGCTATCTAGTGAGGTCCTGCCTCAAAAACAAACAAGCAAACAAAAACCTTTATTATAATCTACATCCCCCCTATGAGAAATCCTGTCTTCAATGTTCCAGTAGGGTGTCAGTATATGAGGGAGTATATAATGTCTGTTAGTATATGAGACAGTATATAATGTCTGTCTGTCAGTATATGAGAGTATATAATGTCTGTCAGTATATGAGAGATGTCGAGAACTACTGTAAAGCCAAGACTAGACTCTAACTATAAAAAAAAAAATTAGGATTATAGCTATAATCTGGCACTGGCTGGAAACGTTCTGAATTTCTCTGAGTCCTAGCTGGCAGCTTTTCTAGAAAAGAATGAGATCATTCTGTTGTCCTCTCCTTTAAGAGTCAATCCAAATGGACTTCTCAATTACCTGGACAGGAACAAGCCCCTTGCCAGGAGAAGCTGCCTCTTCTAGAGGCTTTAGAAACAGTTTAAATCCTGCCTGAAGTCTAGATTAGCACAATGGTCACAACAGCCATTATCTGCTCTTGGGGGACTAGGAGCAGACAGATAAAAAGTGGGCAAGACTGGATAGGTAATGAAACCAGCAAGCTTCTGACTTCTTCCTCACACTCCTGTCTGCAGATACAGGCCTAAAGGCCAGGCAGGCTTTTTCTCCCAGCAGCAACCCCAACCCTGCCTGCAGACCAGTTAGTTGGAAATGTTCAAAGAATCAGGGGCGGGTTTTCCCCTGCCTTTCCTATGGTGGGCTTGTGGGCCTGTCAGTTTCCTGTCTTAGAATAAACTAACTAACCATAAATTAGAGAAGGAAGACCCTCAAAAGGGCTTCAAAGCCCTCAGCCATCAGGGAGGCCAGACTTCCAGCTCCCGAGGCTTGGCAGAGGGTCTTTCTCTGTGCCTTTGCTGTGTGTGTGTTTCCTCAATAAAGGCCTTTCTTTACTGGGCTGATTTCTGTTTGCTGCACGTGAGACTTCCCCTCAAGCTGTTTTGTTGCACTTGAGGTTTTTCTTGCCTTTTAATTCTTTAACTGGCAGTGAAAACAAACCTAATCAAATCTGCTAGAGGCTAACAACTCTCACCAGAGAGTGCTCTAGTTCACTCTGTAATAAGCCCTAAATCATACCTATCTTGCACACTTTGATTTGTGTCTCCGCTGAATTCCTTTTGCAGAAATCTCAGGACTGAGGAGTTGAGAGGAGGCCAGAGCAAGATCCTGGGGACAAGGGGCTAGAGCCAGAACAACAGTCCTGCTATCTAGTCCATAACTATGCCCAACTCTGAGGCTGGCAATCACATGTCTACATTATTTCTTCCGTTCTTCTTCACCTTCAACAGGAGCTTAAAGGGTTCATCTGCCTCAGCTGGGCATGGTACCTAGTGCCTGGCCTGTAACCTGCATAAACGGGATTATGAAGAAATGCCTCAAGTGCAAGGCCAACCTAGGTAAGGGCATGATAACCAGTCTCTAAAACCAAAAGCCCAGCTGAGCAAACAAACAAACAAACAAACAAACACTTCTCCAATAGCTGTCTTTTTGTTATTGTTGTTGTTGAGACGGGGTTTCTCTGTGTACCCCTGGTCATTCTGGAATTCACTCTGTAGACCAGGCTGACCCCAAACACAGAGATTCACTTGACTCTTCCTCCCAAGTGCTGGGATTAAACATTTGCGCCACAACCACCTGGCTTCTGATAACTCTCTTGAAGAGTGTTAACGTCACCAGCTTTTGCCCCAACACTGGGTCTTTTTTTCCTTTTATAATTGTGGGAAGCAATAACAATTGCTAGCTTAACAGCAAGGCCAATCTTATTCTTGCACACCAGTAAAAGTCAGAAATAAACGAAAACATCAACTTCTCATCTTTGGGTGCTAAGGATTTACAGGACAAAATAAAATAAAATAATAAGAGGAGGCATGGGGTAGAAGAGTATCTGTGGCTTCCTGAGAATGGGCGACGTCTTCCAGGAATTCAGACACCTCTTTTTTTCTCACTCCTTTTATGGTTTTATCCAGCCATTGCCAAGGCAATTGTACAGTCTCATGGCACTAGAATGTGTGTCATTTACCAGACAGATGGGATTAAAATGAAGTTAGAGGCTGGCTGTTATTACCTTGATACTAACCAATTTTGGCCAACCCAGTGGGGGAAGGGATTTCCAGCTCTTTGAAGTTCTGTCCTGAAATGTAAAAGGGATTAGAGTGGTGGGTTTTTTTTTTTTTGTTTTCTTTTTGGTTTGCTTTTGTTTTTTGTTTTGTGGTGGTTTCAATGAAAATGATCCCCATGGGGTAATATTGTTGTGAGTGGCCTAAACTGCCACCTGAGTCCATGATGATGTCTGTCTGGGTCCTTGCTGCCGCTGCTGGGGGCCACATCTGGGTCCAAGGCCCTACTGCAGCCTGTGTCTGTGTTGATGTCCATGGTCCAAGTTACCACCAAGGGTCATTTGGAGGTCTGTGGCCTGTACTGCGGCCTGAAGCCACGTTGAAGTTCCTGAACCACACTGCTGCCGGGAAGCTGTTCTGATCTGAGTGGCCTGTGCTGCCACTTGAGGTCATGTTGATGTTTTTGGTCCGGGCAGCCTCTGAGGGGCTTGTCTGGGTCTGTGGTTCTACTGCAGCTGGAGCCATGTTATGGTCTGTGCTGTGCCCCAAAACTGTGTGGAGGCCCTTGACCATGCTTCTGACAAGGAAGAGCAAGGAGGTTACTTTTGCTGTAGATACCAGTTGAAAGGGGCACATAGAAGGCTTCTGTGACAACTCCTAAACCCACCCCAAAGCCCCCTCCAAAAAAGAGTAATAACCTAGACAGAAAGCCACTGAAGAGAACTCTTTTTTGTTGTTTTGGTTTTTGTTTTTCCATGATAGGGTTTCTCTGTGTAGGCCTGGCCAGCCTCTGCCTCTCAAGTCCTGGGATTAAAGGGGTGCCCTCCACCACCTGGCTGAAGAGAACTTTTAAAAAGTCTTCTGGAACTGAAAAGTAGCTCTCCACAGTTGATGGCTTCTGGAGACTCAGTTCTACCTAAGGGGCAGGCCACTGAGAGTTTGACCATGCTCTGAGTATACCACTGAGTATATAGATAACACAAATTGGACTTGTTCTTATTTTTGCTTCTTTTTCAGGGGGTGGGTGCTAGGTCACAAGGAGGGTTGAACACAGAAAGACGGGGAAGGGGTTTTGATCAGGGTGCATGATGTGAAACTTCTAGAGGATCAATAAAAATGTTATGTGGGGGCAAGGGAAGAAAAGAAAATGGCCCCCACAGGCTCATAGGATGTGGTATTATTGGAGATGTGGCCTTGTTGGAGTAGGTGTGTCACTAGGGAGTGGGCTTTGAGGTCTCCTATGCTCAAGTCTGCCCCGTGTGGCATTCTCTTCCTGCTGTTTGTGGATCCAGATACAGAACTCTCAGCTTCTTCTCCTGCACCATGCCTACCTACATGCTGCCATGCTTCCCGCCATGATGACAATGGACTAAACCTCTGAAACCATAAGCCAGCCCAATGAAATATTTTCCTTTATAGGAGTTGCCATGGTTATGGTGTCTCTTCACAGCAATAGAAACCCTACTAAGACAGGTTGAAACTCTGCTGGGTCAAACAGCTGAAATTCATGGTAACATTTGGAGAAAGTGTTTTCTAATGCAAAGCCCTTTGACTGACTTAGTGTTTAACCTGCTTACTCCTGAAAAAGTAGCATGCACCTAAAGGTATACGGACACTAGCTTGCCAGCCAGAAAGACTTACCATTGCATTGCTGCTGCCTCACTGAACACCAACCCCTAAACGTTTACAAATACTTAATATATATTGTGTGCCCATGTGCCATGACACACATGCGAAGATTAGAGAGCAGTATGTGGGAGTCAGTTCTCTGTTTCTACAATATGAGTTCCAGGGGTTAAACTCTGGTAGTCAAGGCTTGGTAGCAACTACCCTTACCTACTGAGCATCTCACCAGCTCAAGTTCTAAATGGTCAGGTGTCAGCAGCATATGACAAGTAATAAAGAGTGAAACCTAAGACTTGTATGTCTATTAATAATGACGTAGTACTTGGCTATTCAAAGTACGACTTGTGGATCATCGTCTACATCACCATACAAGAACACAGCACTCACCACAGTATGTTTTTTCTCCTCTTCCTCCTTGTTTTCCTCCTCTTCCTTAGCCTCCTCTTCATTCCCTTTCTCCTTTTCCTCCTCCTTCTCTTCCTTTCTTTCCTCCTCCTCCTCCTCTTCCTTCTGGCCTTGGTGTTTTCCTGACAGAAGATCTCTTTGTGTAGCCCAAGCTCAGTTTAATCTTGAGATCCTGGTTCAGCCTCTCTAGTCCTGGCACTATAGGGATTACAGGCTTGTGCTCAGTGGCTTTTGTTTCTACTTATTTTTCCTCTGCAAACTGGAGACAACACTGATAATCCCACACACCCTTTATTTTTTGGTTGGTTTTGATTTTTCTTTCTTTCTTATTTATTAAACCTGGTGATTGTGGTTTGGTTCATCCAGCCCTAGTACATACCTTTAACCCAAGAGCTTTCTGTACACAGGATTTAATAAAGTTAAACCTAGGTCAAGAGGCAGAGCAAGAAACCAGTGACAGGGGTTAAAAAGGAGGGACTTTGAGTTGAGGAGTATTTAAGACATGAGAAGAAGAAAGAGCTATTAGCTCAAGCTCTGGCTTTAGCTTAGGCTTCAGTTCCTCAGCTCTCTGGTTTTTGGGCTTTGAGCTAGCAAGGCTTTGCCTTGGCTTTTTGTTCTTGTTTTTGTTTTCCTTTGTTTTGTTCTTTTGCTCCTGGGCTGTCAGCTAAGCTTGTGAGCCTTTTGGGTTTTTTCCATCCAGTCCTGAGCTGAAAAAGGTTAGCTGGTTACTTTCTCTGCCTCTCTGAGCTAGCAGGTTTTCACCCTAGCATCTGGCTCCTGAGTCTTTATTGGTAAAAAATAGAACAGCTAGGATTCTAGGATTTTCCTTCTTTTAAACAACACACCTGTTTTTGCCTCATGGGAGCTGGGACTAAAGGCATGAGCCATGATGTCTAGCAAACTTAAATCCACATCCCACATACGACAGAAGGCATTCAGTATTTGCCTCTGGCTATGTGTTGGTATTGTGTGACAAAATTTTTCCTTGGGAAATGCAACCCTCATGTCTACTCATCCTGAATAGGAAAACCACAACAGACCAAAGTATGGATACCACTACCAAAGTACAACTTGGTGTACCAACGAGTTTTATTGGGGTTATTTGGTGTTTTGAGTAAGAATGGCCTCCATAGGCTGATAAATTTAAGTGCTTGGTCAACAGGGAATGGCACTTTTTAAAAGGATTAGGAGGTGTGGTATTGTTGGATCCAGAAGTAGAACTTTCAGCTACCGTGTCTGTGTGCTACCATGCTTCCTGTCATGATGATAATGGACTAAATTTCTGAAACTGTAAGTAAGCCCCAATGAAATTCTTTAAAAGAAAATAAGCGTTGCCTTGGCCATGGTATCTCTTCACAGCAAAAGAACACTGACTAAGACAGGCTACTTGCACAAATATGAGTGAGAGGCTAAGTACAGGAGCAGAAATGACTCAAAGACCACTGTTTCACCAAAGCCCAGCATGAGTGACAGCTCACAGAGCTGAGAACCTGGAGCACACTGCATAGCCTGCAGGCATCTCAACGGGTTGGAGAGTGTTTTTTCCAGGTGCCTCAGCTGGTCTAAACGTCTTCCAGGGTAGCCCACTGAGTTTCGACTTCTTCTAGCTCCAGGATGTCCTGAAACTCACTCTGAAGACCAGGCTGGCCTCAAACTCAGAAATCTACCTGCCTCTGCTTCCCAAGTGCTGGGGATAAAAGTATGCTCCACTGACTGGCCTATCTCCAGATCTTAATCATTTTTTCAAAGTTCATTTATCATTTAAGACAACTTATTTGTGGGTCCTGGGGGCTTGGATGTGGACACACTTGGGGAGCCTTATTTATCCTAGCACACAGTGCTGTTGAAAATGTACCTTTTCAGATATCAGAGAGAGCAATCACCCTCCATCACAAACACTGGAACCTAAAGGGCTGAGTTTCCTTTCATCTTACATTAATTCTTAGAAGTGACCTACAAAAAAATATTCCCTCTCCCTAGACTCCAACATTACACATCAATTGTCCCAAATAGCTAGGCCCCGAGGTAGCAGATTGCATTATCTGAGAACTCAATTTCCTTTCTCAGATCCCAGGACAACAAGCCCCATTACAGCAGAAGGACTTGAGAACAGTAATTGCCCTGTTACCACAGGGAGAGGGGGTGCAAATGTTATCCATGAAGGTGGTAAGCACCGTTTGTAGAGGCCTAGATTGTCTTTGCTTACATGCAAGTGGACAGAAACTAGCGGGACCCATCATGTACACCTCCTTTTCCCAAGCGTTTCTGAGAGCTTACTGTGTGGTGGACAAAGAATATACGGAAATGACTATCCTTTCTGCTCTGCTGTCAGTCTTCCTTGGGAACTTTCCCTTAGTTTAGTTAGAGCTGTGTGGGGTCTTGCTGTACTTGGTCTATGCAATGAAGACACAGATTCCCAGTCTTCTTAAGGATGATGTCTTGTCTTTGGTATCCACCTGCACAGTACGAAGCCAAACTAATCCAATCTTAACAGAGCTACTTAAACTGTTTTCAGTTATGTGACTTAATTTAAGGACTAAATTCTTTGTTTGCTATTTCTGAGATGGAGTTTTGTGAATAGCCCAGGCTGGCCTTTAATTGGAACTCTTTGAACTTGCATTTGACTCCTGTCCTGACCCCCATCGGCACCCCCAAGTACCAGGGGGTACAGGATGGTACAGGAAAAAATACCATCACATCTGGTCTTAAATACTGAACTCTTGACATAAAATATCACAGAGAGTTTGTCCTTCCTGCAAGTTACAGCTGACAGTGCTGATGGTGCTCAGATGCTCTCTCACCACAACGAACAGCAGCTCAGTGGCCTGACTGCTGCCTTATCCCTGGTCTTGTTCAATGGCTGCTTCCTCCCAAGGGACCACATCTGCCTTCCAGTCCTGCTGTACAACTTTCTTGTCCAAAGTTCACAATTTGTTTGCACACAAATGACAGACTCCTGGAAAGCCAACTCTTTTCTTTACTAGAAAGCAGAACTCTGAAATCCATCTGCAATCTGAGGAGCCCAGGACTTCTGCAAAGACACTATTTTACTGTTCATGTCTGAGGCCTTTTACCTGAGAACACCTGCTGGGAGTCTACGAGTAAACTTCAGTGGTAGAGTACTTTCCTAGAGGCTCAACCCTCAGCATTGCAATATAAGTTAATAGATTAATGAAAACCAGGCTGTGATTTTGCCACCGTTTTATCATATTACTCCTAATGACAGGACTTGGGGCTGTCCTGGGCTTGCAATTCTGCCACCACCTATGGGCACTGTGGCTGTAGTATGCACTAGCATACTTGTTTCTACTGTGACTTTTTTTTGTTTGTTGTTTGGTTGTTTTTGTTTTGTTTTGAGACATGGTTCCTTTGTGTAGCCTTGAGTGCTCTAGAACTAGCTCTGCAGACCAGGCTGGCCTCAGACTCACAGAGAGCTGCCTGCCTCTGCCTCCCGAGTGCTGGGATTAAAAGCGTGCATCAACATGCCTGGCTAAAGCAATTTTTTTTTTAAAAGAAAGATTACTTTTGTATTTCTACCAAAGGCCTTATACATAATTTTATAGATCTTATCTACAAAAAAATTACTTGTGTTATTCAAACTGACCTACAGCGGATAAAATACATGAAATCTAACTCACTGTAGGTTAACATACTTCAGGAATCACAAAAGATAATAAAAATCTGGTAACAAAAGCATGTAATCTCAGCCTCTTGGGAGCCTGAGATGAGGGGGATGAAAGTTCAAGGCCTGCCCATGCTACTGAGCAAGTTCAAGAACAGCCTGAGCAACTAGTGAGACGGGAAGACATGACCAGAAACCGGTCTTAAGAACGTGGGGTACAGCACTTATTTGGGGTACAGCACTTGTTTGGCATGCGTGAGCTGAGGTTCAGTCCCTAGTTCTGAAGAACAACGTAGGAAACAGCCCTGGAAACAACAGTGTTTCTCTTAGGAGGGGCAGAAGCATGGGCAGGCTTAATCTTCCTTTTGCAGATATTCAGGGTCCCCAAGCACAGATATCCTGCCTAATTTTACATCACTGGGTGAGCAGGTGTCACCTGGCCCCCTCATGTTGGAGCAAGAAAAAAATCTGTACTAAGATTGTGGCTACATCAACACCCACCAGAGTGACAGCCTAACTGGTGTTCTGGCAAGCGGATGGAGTCTCAGACCCTTCCAGGAGGTCAGTGTTCTTCTCTACCAGAGCTGACTTCTGTCAAGATGTCTTCATCATCGAGAAGCATTTTGAATTTATTGAGGGAATTGGTGTTGAATTTGGAAATGTAAAAGATTCCAGTCTAACAAAGCTATCTACCTCTACAGGCCACAGAAAATTTCAGGAATGGCATACATCCCCACCTCTGCAGTTATTGTGGTTCACCAGCTTTGAGATGTTTTGGTGCCACCTGCTGGCAACCTAGAGCCCTGGATGGCATCTTACTTCACAGGGTCATGAGCAACTGAATGGATGGATAGACTCGAGAAAAGCCGAGTCTCACAAATCTAATCTAGAGAAAAGAAAACAAAACCAGAATCAAAACAAAACAAAACAAAACAAAAAAAAAAAACAGGTTGGAAATATATACTGTACAATAAAACTTATAATGAAACTAGTTGAGGCAGAATTTTCCAGAGAAACTGAACAGGGAGGGGATATATGTATCTGAGCATCCTCAGACACATTTTAAAAGAATGGGCTTGTGTGACTGACGAGTTTGATAAACCAAAAACCTTGGCAAGATTTCTGCTGCAGGCAGTTTTGTTCATTTGTTTGATTCTGAGAGGGTCTTTCTATGTAGCCCTGGGTGAAACTAGCTATGTAAACTGTGTAGTGTGGGCTTAAAGGCCTATACCACTAAGCCCAGTCTGTCATAATTCTGACAAAGATTCTTTCTTCTCTGGGAATTTTGTCTTTTGTATTAAGACCTTAACCGAATAGAGAATACCCATCCTCACTCTCATGGTGTGTGGATCTTCTGTATTTGAGAGCAGCTGTTGGTAAGATGTCAGTCATGTGTATGACATACCTTCACAGCAAAAACTAGAATAAGATTAGATCAATCAGATGGACACCATGACTCAGGCAAGTGACACACTAACCTAAACTGCCAGCAATGAAGGAGGCTGTTGACAGCCATCCTTAACGTAGACTCGGTGGCCCCAACGGGATGGAAGTGTGGCCAACAGAGCAGGTACAGGAAGGCATCTCAGGTGCTGGTGGCACTGGTTCTCCAACTGATGATGGCTGCACAGTGATTCTGTTCTGATTCTTTAGTAAGCTGTGCACTTTACGGTACAAGCACATTTTAGCCTGCGCATTATACATTGCTGGAAAAGCTAAAATGTTAAGAAAACAAGAGAACGCATTATCTCACCTTTGGTGAATTTTTTTTTTCCTTTTTCAGGCACTAGGGCTGGAATACAGGGCTTTGTATGTGTTACTGTGTTACCAAGGAGCTCTGCTGCCAGCCCCTTTCTAATATCCTTTTGAGACAGAGTCTCTGTAGCCCAAGGGCGGAGGCTTGTGACCCTCCTGCCAAGTAGTTATACGGCAGATGTGCGCCACCAGACTGGGCTGAAGGTTTTTAACTTTGCTATTCGTAACTCTATTGACAACTTCGGACACTTTGGTAAAATGGCTGGTTTTTTTAAAATAAAGAATGACCAGCCAAGGTGTCGAGGGGCCTTTAATCCCAGCACTCAAGGAGGCAGATCGCTTTGAGTTTGAGGCTGGCCTGGTCTACAAAAAAAGTCCAGGAAAGCCAAGGCTACAGTGCTCAGTTCTGGCGCCAGTAAGAACAGTGAAGACCCCAAAATTTGCACACAAAGCTTGCAGTTTGTGGATTTTTTTTTTTTTTTTTGTATTTGAGAATGTCTTATATTGTGTCTGTGTATTTTTGAGAGTGTTTTACAGAGTGTCTTACTCTATAAGCCACACTGGTCTCTGACTTAGAGTAATTCTATCATTTCAGTTTCCCAAATGTTAGGATTACAGGTGTGAGTCGCCATGCCAACTTTCAGTTTGAGGATCCTGACTGTCCCTTTAGGAACAGTGGCAGCTACAAAACTGGATCCTGGCTTGCTGCCAACTGGCGGCAAATGTTCTAACAAGAGCAGACTAGGACTAGCAGTGCACCAGGACTAAAACTACTTCCATTCTTCTAGCCTGAAGGCAGAGAGCAATATCCTATACTTACACACCGTTGGATAATGCCATGTTATATTTTTGCCTTTTTGTTTTTCTGAGGAAAGATCTGCTTGTAGCCCAGGCTGGACCTGAATCAGTGCTCCTTCTGCCTCCACCTTTTTGAGTGCTGGATTTACAGGTATGTAGCACCACACCCAGAACTGTTCTCATTTTAATTAGCTCCTCCAACACCTTTGAAATGTGTGTTTTAGATTCTCAGACTGAAATGACTGAGGGAAATCTGTTTTTCTAGTTGGGTGTTTATTGATATAAAGTACATATAACATCAATTTCAAATTGTTTTTAAAAGTTATGTACCTAAGGGAGTCCATGTTGAAGCTTAATGAACAAAAAGAATACAGTGACATTAAAAATATATATACAAAACTAGAGAGGTGTCTCAGAGATCCCTAAAACAATACAGGACAATGCTCTTAGCTGCCTGCCAGAATTTGACAGTAAGACCCTACTGCTGAAGACACCATTTTGTTCAGGGGGATGGAAAAATCAAGCTGTTACTGAGTGGCAGACTTCTTTCCTACTGGGTGGCTTTCATACTGTTAGAAGATGCCATAAAAACTCCTGCAGAAGAAAAATGAATAGTCTTACATATTCCTGCACACTATGACAGGTCTGGCAAGATATGCCCATGGCTGCAATAGTGGCTTAAATGGGTAACCAGTTGCTTTCTGGACTGAGGGCCTGTTCCAAAGGAGGAAATTCATGCCTAGTATTATAAACTGGGCTAAGAATCTATTGCTGGGGAAATCATCAGCTGTTGGGCAGAACCTACTATTATTATTTTGCTAAATGAACATAGTATAAATCTATTTTCTTATCTCTATGGCCATAGATTAGTGCTGCTCTTAGTCCTTTTCAGACTTTTTTT
This sequence comes from Meriones unguiculatus, assembly GCF_030254825.1. Taxonomy (NCBI): domain Eukaryota; kingdom Metazoa; phylum Chordata; class Mammalia; order Rodentia; family Muridae; genus Meriones; species Meriones unguiculatus. The sequence goes on along the minus strand of NC_083350.1, from coordinate 21,658,605 downwards.
TTTTTTTTACTCAGTATGGGGCTTAATACAGAGGAGATTCACTGCTGGTCAAGGTGTAGAGAATAAGTATTTGGGGAGTGCCAAAAGTGGGCTATCACTTTCTCTCACCCAAGTCTCAGGGAGGCCTGCTGTGAAGCTTTTTCTGGACATTGCTCTCATGACTTGGGAGCAGCTGTGACTGCCTGCACAAGGCCTGTACAAGATCAAGCCAAGCAACAGTTCAGCACCAGTGGGGGGCAACCCCACGTGGTCTGGCGGGGTCAATGGAGAGGGGGCAATTTTTAGCAGCACAGGATTTTTAGGGCAATGAAACTATTCTGTATGATTTTGCAATGATGGATACATGCCATTTTATGTTTGTCAAAACCTATAGAAGATACATAGAGTAAGCCCTTATGTCAATTACAGACTTTGATGCTGTTGCTACAGTGTTATTGTAGGTTTGCTGACAGTAACAACAGTGTCTTCCTGCTAAAAACTTAGGTCTGTTTTTTCTTTCTTTTTTTTTTTTTTCAGAGACAGGCTTTCTCTGTGTAGTCTGGGAACTTCTGTAGACCAGGTAGGCCTCACAGAGATCTATGCTAGGATTAAACGTGTGCCCCACCATGCCCAGCTACTTTTATTTTTATTTATGTTTCTCTCTTCGTGTATGTGTATCTGTTGTGTGCGAGAGAGAGAGAGAGAGAGAGAGAGAGAGAGAGAGAGCGCAGATCTTCATGGAAGCCAGGTCCTTCGGACTCTTTGGAGCTGGAATTAAAATGGTGAGCCAGTCAAGCCATCTCTTCAGCCCCAAATCTTTTTAACTTACACAAAATTTTTGTTTGTTTGTTTTTGTTTCTTGTTTTTGTTCTTTGTTTCTTTTTAACTTACACAAGTTTTTGTTTGTTTGTTTCTTCAGGGCTTAGTGTAGCCCTGACTGTCCTGGAACTCACTCTGTAGACCAAGTTGGCCTCAAATTCACAGAGATCCTCTTGCCTCTGCCTCCCCAGTGCTGGGATTAAAGGTGTGTGCCACCAAAGTCTATCTTAAGTCTATTTAATACCATTTAGTCTTTAAAAGCTTTTTACTGCTGCACGCCTTTAATCCCAGTGTGTGGGAGGCAGAGAGGCAGAGGTAGAGGCAGCAGGCAGGACAGCCAAGGCTACATAGAGAATTGCTATTTCAAAACCAAAACCAAACAAAACCCAAAATTAAAAAAAAAAATTTATGTGTATGCATGTTTCATCTGTCTGTCTGTGCATCATGTGCATCCTGGTGCCCATGAAGGCCAGAAGCAGTCTCCTTCTGCAACTCTTCAATCACCACTCTTGACTTGGTATATATAATTGAAGGATATGAAAACACTTTGTCAATCTTCTGCAGCATTATCTGATTTTGGTTATTCCTGTGATTAACACCTACTGGAGATTAGTAAACCATTTCCAGTACATGAAAAGATAAATAAATAAAGAGCTGTCAGGATTAAAGGCATTGTTTGAAAAATGTCAATCATGTTGAAAGTAAACAATCATTTACTCAAAGTGAGTAAAATCGTGCCTTTATCTACTGGTAAGAATTTTTTTAATTTGCAACCTAAAATAATTGAAAAGCTGTCCTCTCCTGATAGTAACATGTCTCTTTGGTAAATCATTTCTACTTATATCAGTGGAGATGCCATTAAGATGTAATTATGTTCTTTTTTTTTAAATTTTATTTTATTAATTACACATAGTAATTATGTTCTTCACTATGTAAAATGGCTTTTAAAAGAAGCTATTTGAATTGTAAATATAATCAGAATTTAAATGATTGTAATGTTTTACAAATGCTACCTGCACACCTGTTTTCTTTCAGATATTACTATCTGATGAAATTTATTTCAGAACAACAAGATTTTATGAAGTAAACAGTAAGAAATTATGTTCTGAATAATTATATAATTATATTTAATCTCAAAGTCAAAATGAAACAAAAAACTCCATTTCTTTCAAAGTGGTCTTTCAACTTCCACTTGTCAGAAAGGGCAGGCTTGTGCCAACTGCCCGTTCCAGCGTTTATGGGTAATTTTATATTCAAATCAACAGAGTAGAGTGTACTGTATTGGTGTTACAACCAGATCACATTCTTGAAGGAACTGTCAACATTACATTCAGTTTTCTCGTTGAGGGTGTATATGGGCTTCACTGAAGAAGACAGGTACAACTGAAGGGACCCTGTTACATGATAGTCTTGACCTTTTAAAAGAATCTCAAATTTTGAAACAATTTTAAACTGAAAATGTTGATAGAACTCCTTTATAGTTTAGATCTAGACTCACAGGTTGTTTTAACTTTACTGCTTTTTACTGTCTCCATTGTCACTTATGTTCATGTGCTCATTCTCTCTACCTTGTCCTTCATTCTCCTAATATTCACATATGGAAAACATTGGTTGCCTGTGCTTATCTAGCCTGACTCAAAACATTATTACAGTCGCACTGAGTTGTAATTTTCATGTTATAAGTTTATCCATTGTAAATATATAGAAAAATTTATTTTTATGTGTATGCATGTTTCATCTTTTTGTATGTCTGTGCCCCACGTGCATCCTGGTGCCCATAAAAGCCAGAAGCAGACACTGGATCCCGTGGAAATTATATTTAATCTCTCACCTAATTAATACTTAGTAGACGGAGTTTCCCACAACTTCCTAGATTTGACCGAATCTCCTGATTTTAGCACTTTCTATAGCAGGCTTCTCTCTGTAGGTTATTTTTGTTTACTTCACTTACTTCTCCATTAAGACTGGCTCCGTTAAAGTAAATACTGAACATCATCCTGGGTCTTGCCATCCCCTTTCTAGAACTTCTTTTTCCTCATCCTGGTTCTGCTGACTCTCCAGCCTGTTTTACTTGTGTCCTATCTCAGCACTGACCACTGCTTCAGGTCCTTCCACTCTTCCGGGTCTCAACTCCATCCTTCCGGCGGCACTCTGTGCCCGCTGAGCTGGACTCCTGAGCCACGTCTCCACCTTTCCCGGGAAGCTCTAGTGAAGCTGCTGAGCCTCCCGTTCAAAGCTTCGGCAGGAAGTCTCTCCTCCCCGGGCGCACGATCACGTGTTCACGGGCGGACAACCCCACCGGGCTGACCCCGGAAGGCGCTTTCGCTTTCCCCGCCTCCCGCGGCTTCCCCGCGCCCGCGGCGGCGTCTGGGCCCAGGCTCCGCCCGCAGAGGGCGTGTCCCTCGGGGCGTGTCGCGCCGGGGCGACGCGGGCCGACGTGCCGTACGCGCCTCCGCGGGCGTCCCGGGGCGGCCGGCCTCTCCGCCTCCCTGCGAGGCGGGCCGGGCAGACGGCGGCGGCCATGTTTGTGGCGCGCAGCATCGCGGCGGACCACAAGGACCTCATCCACGATGTGTCTTTCGACTTCCACGGCCGCCGGATGGCCACCTGCTCCAGCGACCAGAGCGTCAAGGTGCGTGCGGCACGCCCGGCCGCCCAGGGCCCGGCCCGGAGGCGAAGGGAGGCGGCGCGGGAGGGGCCGGTCCCGACCGAGGCGCACGCGACCCGCGGCCCCGCGGACGCCGCCGCGCCGGAAGCGGCCGGAGCCCTCCCCGCCGGCGGATTGTGGGGTCACGGCCGCCCGCGCTCGCGGCGTTCCCCTTCTGCCGCGCCTGCGCCGGACGGCTCCCGACCTCGGGGGCGGGGGCGAGCGCAGGCGCGTTGCCGGGGCTTCAGGAGCGGGTCGTAGTGGGTATCTTTGCTTGGGCGGTGCGGGCCTCGCCGCCTGCGCTCCTCTGCCCGGGGCACATGGCATTCCCCTGGAGGGAGGACACACAGCAGTCGCGTCCTTACGTTTGTTTTCTGGGACTGCCTCAGACCCTAGCCCTCGCTGTAGTCCTCCCGTCTCAGCCGTGCTGCGGTTACGGGAATGAGCCCCTGCCCAACGCCACAATCGCTGAGAACCTGACAGTTTTTCTTCTTGTTCGTGTCCGAGTGTTCCCTGAAGATATTTAGAACAAGTGTCCGTTGAGTATGCTACGGCGTGTTCTCTTTTTGGAGACAGGGTCTCTCAGTTCTGAGGCTCCGATAGTTTGCCTGCTTCTAACGGGGGTGGTGTCATTAAAGTGTGCGCCACCGGGGCGCGGCTCTACTCCCCCAACCCTCAATTTTGGAGATTTATTTTCGTTTGTGTGAGGGTTGTGTCTGCACGTATTGATGTGCACCGCCTGGCGTCTGTGAAGGTCGGAAGAGGGTAAAAGTTGTGATCCACCTTGTTGGGAGAACCAGCCCGGGACCTCTGAAGAAACGGGTGGAGCTCTTAATAAGCTGAGCCATCTCTCGGCCAACGAGTCCAGCTGATTCAGGTAGCAGACATCAGTTAAACCCTTAAGGATGGCTAACATGGCAATACTGGGAGAGAAAGTAATTCTGCATGCAAAGCTTACATGCGTGATCAGTGAAGGGGCAGCTTCAGCTGTCAGGCCACCAGACTGTCTTGCGGCTTTCACAGAAGCGCTTTGCTGCTTCTGCCGTACCCACCCCTGTCGTCTCTGCTGTTGATTTCGTGTTCCCGCTTCTGCCCATGCTGTGGAATGGGACGGGAGAGAGACCTCCAGCAGCCTACTTACGAAACCAGAGAAGGGGTCTTTGAACCAGTCACAGCCTTGAGCCCTTGAGTAACGTATTTAGCAGTCCCTGCTAGGTCACCAGGTAGAACTGGCTCCTGCCTGGTGGAAATGGATGACGCTCATTCAGAGTCCTCCAGGCTGCTGACAGCAAAGTGTGCAGCCAGCCCCCTGCGGGAGCTGTGCCTTCGAGAGGGCAAGCAGTCCACGGAGTGGTTTTCTGAGGACTTCAGGAAGACTTTCAGATAGTTGTCTGACATCCCTGCTTGGGGCAGAAAGGGAGAGCCCAGCAGCTGTTAGTTAGGGGGTCAGATTGACTGTCATCCCCCAATCTCTTTGCCTTTTTTCCTTTTTTCTAGATACAAGATTATGCCACGTATCCCAGGCAGTTTTGGTACAACGTCTTGCAGTGTAGCTCAGGCAGTCTTTCTTACTCCTTTTCAGACTTCCAAGTGCTGGGATTACAGACCTGCACTACCAGGGTTTATCAGGCTGGCCTTGAACGCACAGAGATCTGCCTGCCTCTGCCTCCCAAAGTGCTGGGATTACAGCTGTGCGCTACCAGGCCCGGTTGCAACAAGTGTTATTAACTGTGGTTGATCTCTCCAGTTCCTTCACGGATTGTCTTGGTAGTGTATAGCCAAGTAAGCTTTGCATGGCAAATTACTTCTCTCCCAATATCGCTACATTATCTTACCTTTCCTAAGGACATAACTGATGTCTGCTAGACTTGTTGGCCATTATACACTTACTACCAGATTTTATGTTCATTCCAAAGCTTGTAGGTTGTGACAGTGAAAAGTTGTTTATTTAGCATTTTACATGCTTTGAATGATTTTTTGTTTTGTTTTGTTTTGTTTTTCAAAACAGGGTTTCTCTGTGTAGCCTTGGCTGTCCTGAACTTGCTGTGTAGACCAGGCTGGCCTCAAACTCACAGAGATCTGCTTGCCTCTGCTCCTGAGTGCTAGGATTAAAGGTGTGCTCCATGATGCCCAGCTTTTGAATGCTTTGTTTTGGCTAATTCCAAAAGAAAAATTAAGTGAATATTTTGATAGGCATTCTCAAAGTATCCCCCACCCCTCATTTTTCCTTTTCCTGTGTGCTGGGGCTCACACTCAGGCCCTCAAATAATGAGCTCTACATCCTTAACCCAGTTTGTTACCATTTTACATCATGAGAGTAATGATTTGATAGCATCATGGCTCTGGTTGGTGTGTGTGTGGTACTGGGTGTTGAGCCCAAGCCTGGCACATGCTGTGGCATGGCAGAAGCTTTGCTATTGAGCTCTGTCATTCATTTTATCTTTTCATTTTGATACATAACCTTCCTAAATTACCCAGGCTGCTTGTACTTGTGCTTCTCATCCCTCCTGAGTAGCTGGGATTACATGTATACAGCAGGCATATTTTCTTTGTGATTCTAGGGGTTGAACTAGGGGTCTCTTAGGTGGTAGGCAAGAGAGCATTCCTAGTCCTTAATACATTTTTTTTCCTTTGTTTTTTTGAGTCAGGGTTTCTCTGTGTAGCCTTAGCTGTCCTGGACTCACTTTGTAGACCAGGCTGGCTTGGAACTCACAGAGATCTGCCTGCCTCTGCCTCTCAGAGTGTTGGGATTACAGGCATGTGCCTGGCTAAGTTGGAATTTTTTTTCTCTATAATTTTTTTTGGGGGGTGTTATTGAATATTTTACTTTAGCTTTTATTTCATGTACAAATGATCAATGTTATCTTGTTCAATTAATTTTATGTGAATGGATGTTTGTATATGTATCTGTGTACCCAGAGGTCAGAAGAGGGTGTAGGGTACTGAGAATTGACCTTGGGTTCTGTAGAAGAGCAGCCAGTGCTCTCATCTGCTACTGAGCCATCTCTCCTTCACTGGTAGCTATTTTTTATTTTATCTCCTCATTAAGTTTATTTTTTACCTCAAAGTGAATACCCACTGTGTCGTCCCCTCCCTCCCCCCAAGCTGGTCTGGAATTCGTAATGTAGACCAGGTTGGCGCAAACTTAAAGAAGATCCCTCTGCCTCAGCCTCCCAAATGTTGGGATTAAAGGTGTGTGCTACCATGCCTGACTCCACAGTGCTTTTGCAATCATTTACAAAAATGTAGGGTGGCAGTTTATCAGTAGGATATTCTCATTATTGTGAATTGACACTGTGTCCAATAACTCCCCATCCCTATTTCCATAGGTTACTTGATTACACCTTCTAGCTTAGATGGAACAGGATAGGATAATTGCCTTTGTATTTGGCTCATGCTATAAACAAATTCTTTTTTATAATCCACTTAGTGCCAAAGTTTGTGCATTTATTTTTTTTGTCCTTTCTGTTGGTGAATTTACAGTTTAAACATTATCCTTAAGGGCTTGACTGATGTCTAAAACAGTTTAAAACAAGCCACAAGACAGTCTGGTGGCCTGACAGCTGAAGCTGCCCCTTCACTGATTATGCATGTAAGCTTTGCATGCAGAATTACTTTCTCTCCCAGTATTGCTATATTACCTTGGTAAATACTATCCTTAAGGGCTTAACTGATGTCTAAAACAGTTTAAACAAGTCAGATAAGTTCCCTTCGGGCATGATTACAGTGCTGCTGGTTTGAGTGTGATGCTGACAAGTCGCCAGTTTATATCATTTTAAAACAGAAAGAAAAAGTTCTGTATTGATTGGTTGGTGAGAATGTTCCATCAGGTAGAGGACCCTAAACTGCTAGGAACACTTGTTTCAGTGGTCAAAGTCACTTCATTAGAGCATACATAACTGCTCAGTGCTGTCTTAGCAGGCACAAGACCCTGGGCGCAGTCTTCAGTACACTGCCAGTCCTGCCTGATAGCATATAAACAAATAAACAATAAATAGGAAGAGGTGGAGGGATGTAGATGCCCCTGCCTCTTAGGGCTGCTTAGTACTTGGCCCGACCTGCACATGATGCTCAGTGCATGTTGGCTTAAGGAGTGCTCCTTTACTGCTGCTTCCTTGTATGCAGTTGAAGTTTTGCTTGCGTTTGTTCTCACTTGCCTTTTGTTTTCTTATAGGTCTGGGATAAAAGTGAAAGCGGAGATTGGCATTGTACTGCTAGCTGGAAGGTTAGTTTTCATTTTTACATGGTTTGAGAAAATTGAAATGTTTGCTGTTTTAGTGCTCAGTATCATTGAGAAGACAATACAACTGATATGGTGTTGTGCTCCTGGAAAAAGATTTCTGTTTTTTTAAATGATTGTTTTGTTACTGATTTAATACTAAATTTGATAATAAAATGTCTAGGTCTGGCCAGGTGTGGGACCCAGTGCTTTGGGAGGCCAAGGCAGGAGATTGCCATGAGTTAGAGGCCAGAGTGAGATTACAGAGTAATACCCTGTCTCAAAACAAAACCAAAGAGTGGAAAAATAGTCTTTTGGTAGCATTGTCAAATAACTACTACTAGGATTTCAGCATATTTCATATTTTTTCCCCTTTCACTCATTGCCTACCTAACTTTGTTATGGGCTGAGTTGTCTGTTATTAGGAGTAATTTTATTGTTATGTTCCTTTATCAGAATAATAGTAGTAAGTGACCTATCTAGTTGAAGGTTCCTAGCAATTTTATCAGTGTCAGGTATGAGTTTTTTCTCATGGAGTGGGCCTTCTATATCAGAAAGTGGCTGGTTTCTTCCACAAAATCTGTGTCACTATCTTGCAGATGGGTCACTTGTAGGTCACAGGATTTGTAGCTGGGTGACCCCAACTATGACTTTCAGGTATTAACATGGATTTTAGATTTAAATCATTGTCTCACTTCGAGTTCTGTAAATTGATCTAAAGAGGTCCTTAGGGCTGTCATTGCTTGAGGAACAAACCTATTCCTCCTCAATCTGGTTCTCACAGAATGTTTACTTATGCTATAGGGTGTAGCCTTATACTTATAATTGATGGCCATTTAGTGTGGGGTGGTCTGTCTTGTAATGGTTTGTTCTTTTTGCAATCCAAGGTGGCTACAGGTTTAGTGAGAACAGTGGTTTCTTTCCATAGCTTCAGCCTTGAAAGGGCTGAAGGGATGAGATGGGTTAGGTACTCCTTTAAGTGATTAGCATGCCTGTGTAGAACAACAAGAGTTTGACCTATACAAATGAAGGCAGAGATGCCAGTTTTTCATCCATGTTTAGTTACCTTGTGGACCTGTGAGGAGTCCACAGTTTTTAGCAAAAGCAGTTTCTGAGTATTTGTTATGAAACCATGTGTTGTAGTAGTGCCATTTTCTCTTTGCCTTACATGATTACTGTCATCATAAAGCTGAGTTGCCCTGGTGACCTCCAGAATACCCTGGCCCTGTAGTCACAATAAGGGAATGAGTAGATAGCACAATGGCTAACTGTGCTAATGGTAAAGGTTGAAGAGCTGCTAACATTTTTTCTTAGAAAGCCCTGGGAAAGAGTCAGCAGATCTCCTCTGAGATTCTAGTCATCACTTTCTGCTCTATCTGCCTGTGTTTCTGTATATACAAGGTGGAAGGGTGAGTAGAATGGCATGCGCAGTGCTATCTCCTGTGATTCATCAGAGGTGGGACTTTGTGTTAACCCATTCTCCAGTAGAGAGCCCTTCACTCATACTCCTGTAAGTGACCCAGTAAAGTTACTGCTCACTCAGCTAGACTTGGATAGAATCCTATTTTGATTTTCCCTAGGAAAGCTCATGTAACTGTGATAGCTTATGTATAATCCTTTTGCCTATCTGGCTAGCATGTTTTTGCTTGTAGCATGTTTTTGAGGTTCATCCACAATGTGTTTTATGTATTCTCTTTGTTTTTTCTTTGAGACAGGTTCTTACTGTGTAGTCCTGGCTGTCCGAGAACTCAGCCTAGACCAGTTTGACCTCAAACTCAGAGAGAGCCACCTGCCTCTGTCTCTCAAGTGCTGGCATTAAACATGTGCCTCACCTCACCCAGCTTTTTTTTTTTAATAGAATGTATAGGTAAGCCACATTTTGTTTATCCACTCACCTGCTGATGGATATATGAATTACTTCTAGTTTTTCAGTGTTAGAAATGTTTGTGTTTGCTTTCTGCCATTATAGCAAAATACTGGAACTAATTAACTAAATGTAACAGCCTCACAGTTTCAGTATGTGATTGGTTAGGCTATATGATTAGTTAGGCTAACCAATCATTTTTGCTCTGGGTCTAGGGTAGGAACAGGTAAAGTCTGCACACACTGTGGCTCTGGATCAAGGATAGAAAGCTCGTGCATGCATGGCAAACATTTTACTGGCTAAGCTATTCCATAGGTTCCCAGTTTGAGAAAGGGTCTCGCTCTATTCTTGAACTTGCAATAGCACTTGTGCCTCAGCGTTCTAATGCTGGGATTACAGGTGTATATCAGCATGCCATATGTACAGGAACCCTCTGTCTTGCACATGAAGACAGAAGGCTGGAGAGGTGGCTCACTTGGTAAAGTTCTGGCTGTGCAATTGTGAGAGCCCAAGTGTGGAACCACATAAAATGTTGTGTGTGTAATCAGGCATGGTGGTGCACGCCTTTAATTCCAGACCTCAGGAAGCAGAGGCAGGTAGCTCTATGTGTGAGTTTGAGGGCAGCCTGGTCTATAAAGAGAGTTCCGGAACAACCAGGGGTACAGAGAAGTCCTGTCTTGAAAAAACAAAACAAAACAAAAAAATGTTGTTGTGGCAGCATGTGCTTGTAATCCCAGTGTTGGGGTAGTACAGACAGGAAGGATGTCCAGGAGCTTGCTGGCCAGCCAGTCTAGCCAATCAGTGAGCTCCACGTTCAGTGAGAGATGGAGAGCTGTGCATGGGCACACACACACACATTCAAAATAAAGTGAAAAATATTTTTAAAAGAACAGCTCTAGAAAGTCCACAATCCTATATGTCTTCCAAAATATGTATCTTTTTAGAAATTAACTTTTAATTTAAATGTTAAATTGGTATCTTTCTCATCTTACTGAAGTAAAACTACTTGGTTCTATTATTTTCTCAACTAAAACTATGTTTGTGAAGTGAGTAAACTCAATCTTGTTTTTAAATTCCCCAGACACATAGTGGGTCTGTATGGCGTGTGACATGGGCGCATCCCGAATTTGGACAAGTGTTGGCTTCCTGTTCTTTTGACCGAACGGCAGCTGTATGGGAAGAGATAGTAGGAGAATCAAATGATAAACTCCGAGGACAGAGTCACTGGGTGAGACATTTCTTTAGTTCCTCGCTCATTTTTCCATATTCTCTGTTTATTTTTCTTTTGTTTTGCTTGCACTGTTACTTAGGCCTGTCATTATTCTAGGGGTGAACCTAGAGGATTTGCATTGTACCCGTTTTGTATATTTGTGTATTTTACATAGTTTTATATAGTAGTTAGTATATGATTTTAGACTTCTGATTTGTGGTTATTTTGTAGTGCCTGGGATTGAACCGTGGGCCTCATGCATTATCACTGAGCCACACTCCAAGCTTCCTTTAACTGCATCTCCTTTTAAGTTCTACCTTGGCCTTTATCAATTGATTCTGCACAGAAATACTAACCGTGTTCTGCTCACATTTCTCATCTATGAAAGTAGAGAATTGGGGCTGGAGAAATGGTTCAGTGGTTAGGATTGCTCCTAACTGGTTGCTCCTTAGAGGACCTGGTTTCAATTCCCAGCACTCACATGGCAGCTCACAACTGTCTGTAACTCCAGTTGCAGGGGATATCTGGCACCAGGCATGCATGTGGTGCACATATATATGCATGCAGGCAAAATACTCATACCCATTAAAAACAAACAAAACTTTAAAAAGAAATTGAGATTAATCTAGTTAATTTAAGACCTTCCCATCACTTTCACTGAAGTTTATCATAGGAAGTGTTTCATTTTTCTTTTATTTACTTTTCATAATAATTACACAGTATAAAATTCAAAGCTGTAAAAGGATGTGTGCAGTGAAAACAACTACTTCTCTTGCCTCCTGGTTCTGCTGTGAGGGAGTCTAGTCTGCAGGTTCTTCTGTATTGTTGACGAGGCAGTCTGTCCCTTTATTGATCACAGAAGTCACAGACCTTATGTTTACTACCAAAGGATCCTAATTCACTTGCTTTACCTCTTACAGCATGCTTTCTGTGACAGCAGTGTCTATGAAAATTCTAACATTTTCTGGTTTGGGGACCAGTCTGTTTAGTGAGATTACTAACAATACATGCTTTATCAGGGCAGTTAATTACAGTTCATTAGTTAGTGTGATTATCATGTATGCCTAGTGCTTCATTGGAAATAGAGACCAAGAGTGGCTTTAAGTAACTTTTGCTAGGATGAAAACCTAGTGTATCTGTGTGATTCTCAAACTTGTTCCTCAGATCTGTTACATTTTCTTTTTGTGTATGATTTAAATAATATTTTTTTCCAGGTGAAGAGGACAACTCTAGTGGATAGCAGAACATCTGTTACTGATGTGAAATTTGCTCCCAAACACATGGGCCTGATGTTAGCAACCTGTTCAGCAGATGGTATAGTAAGAATATATGAGGCCCCAGATGTTATGAATCTCAGCCAGTGGTCTCTGCAGCATGAGATCTCATGTAAGCTGTGCTGCAGCTGTATTTCTTGGAACCCTTCCAGGTAAGATTACATAAGGCAGTTTACTTGGTAAGAAAAAAAAAAAAACTGCAAATGAATCTTGAAGAGTAGAAAACAAAACGAAGTTCTCTTTCTAAAAGCAAATGATGTCACTAGTTCAGTTTCTAGATTTTAACTCTGAAAGCCACTGTTAACATATGTAGATGATTGATACTGTTGATTCTTATTCTGTTAGATCTAAACTGTTTATATTCACTAATAGATGAATATAGCTCATAAATGACTGTATATTTTATTTGTGGTGTTCTTTATAGTTATGCTGGTAATTTTAGTTTAAAATTTATTTGTACTGTTGGATTTATTGGTTCTTAGATTATATGATTGCTCTCTTAAATTTTTCTTTCAACTTTAAATTTTATGCGTATGGGTATTTTGCCTGCATTTTGTGCCTGCACACCACAATCATGCAGTGCCTGTGGAAGCCAGAAGAGGGCATTAGATTCTCTGGGACTAGACCATTATGAGCCACCATGTAGGTGCTGGGAATCAAACCCAGGTCTTCTGGAAGAGCAACCAGTGTGCTTAACCTCTTAGCCATTTATCCAGCCCCAATGATTCCTCTCTTACAAAAGAGAAAATTGGCAGTGGTGCGGGACTTTAGGTGCGTGCCTTTAATCCCAGCACTTGGGAAGGATAGGCAGGCTTATCTCTGAGCTAGAGGCCAGCCTGATATACAGAGTGAGCTTTAGGACAGTCAGGGCTACACAGAAAAATCCTGTCTGGGAAAATAAGACCAAACAACAACAATAGCAATAACAATGATGAGAGAGAGACTATATGAGCTTGCTTTGCAGCCTTTTTTTTCGATTTTTGTTATATTGTTATAAACACACAATGAGTGTTTATAACATTTGTATTTCATAAATATTTAACGTGTATAGGTATTTTGTCTATGAGCACTAGTTGACTAAAATTTATCTAGCAATCAAGTTATATGTGAATATTATACTCTCTCATGAAGCTGTTGTTTGCATAGAATAATCTCTCCCTATGTTTACGTTATTACCAGAGCTCTTTGTAGTTTAAGCATTTCTAATTAGGTTAGAAATGGATCTAATTATGTGAAGCTTTAGTAACAAAGCTTTAGGTAGCTTTAATAACAAAGAACTACATTTTTCCTCTTGCTTATATTTGTAGGAAGAGAAGTCTGTAAGGTATGGCAGGGGTCTGTCTTAATCTCAGTTTTTTTGAATGCCCTCTTTTGGAAGAAGTGTTCCTTTTATTTAAGTCATATAAAAGTGAAAAGCAGTCATGAGAGACAGTGTGAGGTTCTCAAGCACATGCAATGTGATGGTCTCTGGTAGACATCCAGATGGGATAGTAAGGGCAGGACAAGCTGACTTGTAGGTTGTCTTTTTGATTCTAGTTTTAAAGTTCTGTTAATTAAGCAATTTACTGCATTATATAAAATATTTTCCCTTCATTTCCAGCTCTCGGGCTCATTCCCCCATGATAGCTGTGGGAAGTGATGATAGTAGCCCAAACGTAATGGCCAAAGTTCAGATTTTTGAATACAATGAAAACACCAGGTCAGTACTTCTTTGTTCAGAATTGTGTTTGTGTTAAGTTATTATTCCTTTTTTATTACCTGCACTGTACATCTTTCATTGTCTATTCACTGACTTTTTCTTCTTTTCTTTTTTTGTTTTGTTTTTTGCTTTTTTATTAAAAAAAATTATTTTCTGAGTGTTTTGCCCGAATGCATGCTTGGGAACCTTCTGCATGCTTGGTCAAAGGCTTAGGAGGACATTGGATCATCTGGAATTGCGGTTTGGATGGTTGGGAGTTACCATATATGGGTGCTGGGAACAGAGCCCAGGCCCTCTGTAGGAGCGAAAGGAATCTAATCTGCCTTGCTGTCTCTAGCCCTGTTTTTTTTTTTTTTTTTTTTTTGCTTTTGAGAGGGTGTCATGTTACTCTGGTTGTCTTGAAGGAGAGTTGAATGGATATTTCCATTTCAGCATTCTGAGTAGCTGCAAGCACCCAGTTTGTGAAGAGGAGTAAATTAATACCTTATGTATTATCTTCTAGAGAAAATGGAACATAATACCAAGTAATGGGTTAAACTTTCTGAACTAAAAGAATCAAGATGGTGAAGAGTTTCGTGCCCAGGGAAACCAGGTCTGAGAGTTAGGTTGGGAATGTGCAGTTAGAGAAGGACCTACACGGTGAGTGGACGTTCGCTAGATGAAGGGTAGATAGCCTTCTATGTGAAGAGGACTATATCTGATAAAACCTAGGAACAAGACACAGCCACCACTGCAGTTGGAACATAACAGGCAAATGGGATATGATGGACAGACAGGACTCGAGTCTGTGCCATTGCTATAGTATCATCTTACTTGTCATGTGACTGCAAGTACAGGACCAGATGGCTTAACTCTTCAGAGATGTGATGTAATGCCAGGATCACGGGACCCTCAGAGACCACCAGGAGATGACTCTATGCAAGAGAGCTTTATTACGAGAGCGATCGAACTCAGGACCCAAGTTTCACTGACACAGCAGTAGAGAAGTGGGACCTCGAGCTCTGAGTGAGCAAGTTTTTAAAGGGAAAGTCTGTGAACAGGGGGTTTCCATGACAGCAAGCAGGAGGGCACATGTTTCCATGGCAACAAGCGGGGGGTTACACATGCCTTGACGTTATAGGATTAGGTAAAAGTTAGAGGAGCGAGGTGACCTTCCCTGAGGCACATAAACATTGGGGAGAATTTTCCCAGCCGATTCCTTACCGATTCTCATTGATTATTCCCAGGGAGATTGTCTCTATTTTCTATAAAGTATTTATTCCGTGATATTTCCTGGAGGCTGTTGCTAGGAGAGTTAACTTTGTTGTCTGCCAAGTGTACATTCCGTGATATTTCCTGGTACCTGAGTTCAGCTCCCAGTCAAGATGGCTCTTTATTTCAAAATGGAGTTATACCCAGGCTAACCTAAACTCTTCAGTGATAAATATTTTAGAAGGGAGCATGAGTGGCTGTTGCACTTATCCATTTGGGAGATTACAGTGGCTTTGGCATAAAGTAGGGACAATGAGAAGGGGAGAAGACAGCAAGACAATATAGGTACATGCGTTTCTGTAGGTGATTATAAAATCTGAAAATAATAAGCAGGGTAAAAAGCTTGATACTGTTTTACAAATGCATAGACCAACAACCTGTGGTCAAATCTAAGGTCAAATGGGAAGAGTTAGAACTGAAAAACAAGGTTTTTGTTAGCCACCCTGTGTCTTGATAGTTTGTTTTGAAAGTCTTACTGTGGGGTCTGTGCTTGGCCTAGAATTCACTCTGTAGAGAAGGCAGACCTTTTAAACGTGCTTGATTCTTCTGCTCTGCTTCCTCTCTCAAATACCAGAATTACATGTGTACCTCTACACCAGGGAGGTCAAGTGCCCCCTCTGAAAACCATCTCATTAATGCTGTCATTTGGCTACTCTATAGATGGGAACTGCTTTAGAGAATTTTTATTAAAATCTGGTTTTTATGAAATATTTTGAATATTTCATAAGTAAGAATAAGAACATTAAGAGCTGAAGATAAAAACATGAATGTAGCAAGCCAGGTGTGGTGTCACATGCCTGTAATCCCAGCATTCAGGGAGGCAGAGGCAGGCAGGCCTCTGTGAATTTGAGGTCATCCTGGTCTACAAAGTGAGTCTAGGACAGCGAAGGCGACCCTGTCTCAAAAACAAAACAAAACAAAAAAACAACAACAAAAACCCATGAATGTACCTTGCTGTGGTGGCATTCACCTTTAATCCCAGCCCTTGGGAGATAGAGGCAGGCAGAGAGATCTCTTGAGTTTGAGGCCAGCCTGGTCTACATAGTGAGTTCCAGGATAGCCAGGGGTATATAGAGGGACCCTGTCTCCAAAAACCAAAATCAAACCGACCTAAACCGAAAAACCCAAAAAAAAAAAAAAAAAAAAAAAAAAATGTCATACAATGCCTATAGTACATACAGTGTTGTAGCCATTACCATGGTAACATTTCCTTTATGTACTAGAACGAGAAAGAACTTTTGATAGAGCTAGGTAAAGTACTGAGTGGAGCCTGATATTGGAGCCTGCATTTTGAAAGTGTTATAGGTGGCATGGAGCAGAAGAAGCACAGTATGGAGAAGTTTTCTCAGTCTTAAGTAGGCTGCTGAGATCACACAGAGGCAAAAATGGGGGTGAGAAAGCTGAAGTGATTGTAAAGGGTAATAAAAGTTCGAGTGAGGTCTTTGAAGTAGGTATTTCAAAGAGTGAAGAGAAGTTCGAAGAAGAATTGGAGGGAGAGGTAGGATGGAGAGCTCTGCCCTGTCTACATGCAGGGTTGCTTGGCTAGATGCTTTAGATATATCTATGCTGTTGAAGACTTTAAGGAGAACCAAACTCTGATGTGCTCTTCCCTTTTATAAATTTTATTGAGACATAGTCTTATATGTAGGTCAGGCTGACCTGGAACCCTGGGAATCTGCCTGCCTCTGCCTCTTGAATGCTGAGATTAAAGTTGTACCCTACCACGCCCAATTCCACTGTCATCTTACTCTCTGTTTACTTATACAGAATAAATGTGATGATAGGATGCTGCTTGTCAGCCTTTCAGTTTTTGCTCATTAGGCAAGTTCTGTGCCATTCATGTCCTTGGTTTTCTGGTCAGGATCTTGCTATGTAATTGACACCTTAGCCTTGAACTCATGATCTTCCTGCTTGGATTACATGTGTACCACCACACCTGGGTTGGGCATTACATCAAAATGTCAGTTTCTCTTGCTATCAACTTTCTTTTTAACTTATATTCATTCAAGGTCTTTTATTTATTTATTTTTTAAAGATTGATTTATTTTATTATGTATACAATGTTCTGCCTGCATGTACACCTGAACGCCAGAAGAGCGAAACAGATCTCATTATAGGTGGTTGTGAGGCACCATGTGGTTGCTGGGAATTGAACTCTGGAAGAACAAGCAGTGCTCTTAACCTCTGAGCCATCTCTCCAGCCCTCATTCAGGTTCTTACGACATTCAGTGCCTTTATTATTTTATTTTATTTTTTAAAGATACTTGTTATGTAGCCCAGGCTGGCCAGGAACTCAATGATCTTTTTTATCTACTTCCTAAGTACTGAGGTTGCAGGTGTATGCCATCATGCCAACTCTCCCCTCTCTGCCTCCCTCTCTCCTTCCTGTTTGAGACAGTCACAGTGTGTGTGTGTGTGTGTGTGTGTGTGTGTGTGTGTGGCCTTAATTGGCCTGGAACTCATTGGAACCCTACTGAGTGTTAGGATTAAAGGTATGAACCACCATGCTTGGCTCTTACCCTTTTTGGGGTAGGTGGAAGGATAATAAGGACAGATTTTATTCTACTAATTTTTGATCAAGTATTTTTAGATACACTTAAATTGTAAAGACAAAGACTGGCCCTTATATTGGTTCTTGGGCTAATCCAGCAGATACCTACCTCCACCCCCCACCCTCCCATTTGTAGGCATGGAAGCCAAAGATCTGAAATCAAGGTGCCTGCTTGGCTGAGCTCCTTTGAAATCCTTGCTGGCTCTTCTAGCTTTTGATAGCTCCAGGAGTTCCAGAACAGCATTGCTTTAGGTACTTTCACTGTTGTGTCTTCTTTTTTTTTTTTGAGACGGTTTCACTGTGTAGCTCTGACTATTCTGGAACTCATTTCTGTAGACCAGGCTAGCCTCAAATTCAGAGATCCACCTGCTTCCACCTCCAGACTGCTGGGATTAAAGGCATGTGCTACCACTGCTTGGCTTACCTGTTGGTCTTTTCTAAGGACCGTGAACATTAGTGTCAGTCATATACCTAGTGATAATGAATATGGAATAGATTAAAAAAAATTTTTTTTAATAAGGTCACATTTGTAGGCTTCACTTTGGGCTTAGGAGTTAGTCTATTGTTTGGGGGCCACTATTCAATGTCCTCCAAAGGCAAGCATTTACTATGAGCAGTATGAAAAATAATTGAGATATATTGAATTTTTTCAAATTTCTGATATTTTAAAAAAAATTGTTAATTTTGAGATAGGGCCTCTGTATGTAGTCCTGGCTGGCCTGGAACTCACAGAGGATTCTCCTTCCTGTGCTTTTCCAGAGTACTGGCTTAAAGGCATGTGCCACCAAGCATGGCTCAAATTTATTTTTATTTTAACGATTTATTTTTATTTACGTACATATGTATAGTGAGACTTCTTTTGGACCCATCAGTGGTTAAATAAAGTCATGGAGATTCGTTAATATTTATAAAAGCTTAGGCCTTAGCTGGGCAGACTCTCAGCTACCTCATAAACTTACTTTGCCTATCTTTCCATGAACTACCATGTGGCTAGCTCTGTCTCTTTGCTGATATTCATGTCCATCCATTTCTGTGTCCCCCTGGCCAATCCCATTGTGGGTCTGATTTTTCTTCTAGAGACCCTCTTTTAACCCAGAAGGTCCTGTCTTCCCTTTTCTGCCTAGCTATTGGTCATCAGATCTTTATTATCAGTAAGTGAGAGAAGAAGAGTGTTTATAAAATAGGATACCAGTGGTGGGTTCATTGGCACAAGCAATCAACAATTGAATAAACAGGCAACCTTCACTCAGTTCACAGAAAGGTTACCCAGCACATTGTATCTTCATGACTGTATGCCACGTGTTTGCAGGTGCCTGCAGAGGCCAGTGGAGTATTTAGATCCCCTGAAGCTGGAGTTACAGGCCATTGTAAACCATCTGATGTAGGTGCTGGGAATCCAACTGTGGTCCTCTGAAAGAATAGCAATTGCTCTTAACCAGCGAGCCATCTCTCTAGCCCTAAGTTGTGTATGTTTTATTTCTGAAATTTTAAATTATTATTATTATTTTTGAATTAGAAAATATGCAAAAGCTGAGACTCTAATGACAGTCACAGATCCTGTTCATGATATTGCGTTTGCTCCGAATTTGGGAAGATCTTTCCACATCCTGGCAATAGCAACCAAAGACGTAAGAATTTTCACATTAAAACCTGTGAGGTGAGTTGTAGAAAAACAGGACTTTGAAAATACTCTTTCCTTCTGCTTATCTTTCTCTGTAGAGAATAGTAAAGGTACAGGTCTGACATTTAAATAGTGAATAGTTAATGTGTTTTTTTTTTTTTGTTTTGTTTTTTTGAGTGAGGCTTTAGTTTGAATTGTTCTAGTTCTTTTTCTGTTTCTATACTTCCTTTCTGCTATTCTATCTTGTAAAATTGTTACGTCTCTTGGATTCTGGACCTTGTTTTGCAGAATAATGGTTGTTGCTCATTTGTTTCTTTCTTGTAACAACAACAACAACAAAAAAAGTTCACTGAGTATCATTTGGGTGAAATAAGTCCGGGTTTTGGAGGAATTAAATGAAAGAAATACTTGCGTAGCCCAAGGGCTAGGTAGTAGGCGGTAGAGGGTGGGGAAATGGGTGCACATATTAGGAAAGAGTATGGTAAGCATAGTTCTTTGTATTTTACTTAAAATGTGTGTTTATGTGTGAGAGTGTGTGTATACACTTTGGAAATGTTAATCTTCTTTTAGGAAAGAACTTACTTCTTCTGGTGGTCCAACAAAATTTGAAATCCATATCGTGGCTCAGTTTGATAATCATAACTCTCAGGTTTGGAGGGTGAGTTGGAACATAACAGGAACAGTACTAGCATCGTCAGGAGATGACGGCTGTGTGAGGTTATGGAAAGGTACGGTTTTTAATGGAGTGGAGTTGTTAACTTACATTTACTTTTCACTTAAAAGTATAAGCTCTGAAGTATATTTTAAAATATTGTCTTTAATATTGTTTAAAATAATTTTTTTATATTTGTACTGTTTTTAAACATCAGATTACCTTGTTCATGGAAGCTAGTGGTCAGTTGAATTGTTTTATTTCTATGTGGAAAAAAGGCAGTTTTAAAACTAATTAGAACACTCAGTATCTCCAGGAAAAGCTAACCTTGTTACTGCTTTATAAACCCAGGAGAGGCCCCTGGGTTTGGCCCCTGGGTTTGGTAAAAATGTTTGCCCTACGAGTGAGGACCTGAGTTTAAATGTCTATAATCCCAGCACTCCTTTAGGGAACTGGGGCCAGAGAGAGGAGAATCCTAAGAAACTCAGGGTCCTTAACCTAGTAAACACAGCAGGATGGTGTGGGGTCGGGGAAACAAACATTAGAGTCCTTACCTTAAACAAGGTGGAAGATGGGGGCTGACAGCTAAAGTTAACCTCTGCAAGGGTGCTGTGGCACTCATGTACCTGAATAACGCACACACTGGTGCACAAATCCATGCACACATACACATGCTCACTCATTCACAGACTTTAAATTCACCATCTTTTCTATTTCCTCAAATTCAAGAATACTGGGATTCTGATTCTCAGTTTCTTATAGTGCCACTCTGAGGGAATCTGGTCAAATTACTCTGACTTTGGTGTCTGTAGCATCAGAATGAATCCATTCCATTCTGAACATCAGCTTGAAAACTGCAGTGGGACACTTGACCTGAGCAGTTTCTACTTCATAAAATGCAGTTAGGCTAAGCCTTGATGGCCTCCCATGTTCAGTCTTAGGATGAATTCTGTAGGACTTCTCTGTCCATTTTGGTTTTCTTCCAAACCCATTTGTATCCCATTAGTCTCCTTAACTTTGATTTAGTGGGCTAATGACATCAGTGACTAGTTTTGTATTCAAAGAATGAGACCATGATGAATGAGCCCCTAAACTGCCACAGAGGTTTTATCAATCTGTATCTCTGACTATATAATATATGTGGTACCCACAGCCAAGAAGATAGCTCCAGTCCCTAGTTAGATTCATTGTAAGAAAGACAAATAATTTAGGTTTATTCCGTTTAAAGATTGTGTTTCGATATTAACATGTGTGTGGAGGTCAGAAGACAACCTTAGGTATTGTTCTTCAGGTATGACTCATGACTCACCTTTTTGTTTGAGACAAGGTCTTTCTTGCCTGGAAACTTGCCAAGTAAGCTAGGCTGGCCAGCTGTTGAGCTCCAGGGATTTTTCTGTCCCAGACATCCCACTGCAGGCATTACAAGGGCACCAGCTGGGTTCTGTTGCTCAGACTCAGGTCCACATGGCTGCAAGCCAGGCACTTTACTGAGTGAATTATCCCCCCAGCCCAGATAGTAACTTGTTAATCTTGTAGATTAGAGAATTGTCTTGAAAGGAAGGGAAATAGATGGTAAAAGCTTTAATGTTTTTTAAACTAGTAATTCTTTGTTTTGATCTTACTCAAACTCGGCGCAGTCCTTATGAGTCACTGTGGCTGGTTTAGTATTTCTTTGAAAACCTTAATGTGTTTCATCTAAAAATTGTCCTTAGTTCCCACCTGGAAGCAAATGTAGCTTGCTGCAGCCCTGGAGATGGCTCAGTTTTTAAAGTGCTTGCTTGTAAAAACATGAGAACCTAAGTTCAGATCTTCAGTACCTGTGTAAAACCCAGGCTTGCTAATGTGCAGCTGTAATCTTAACTCTAGGGATGCAGAAGCAATAAGGTCCCTGGAGCTTTGGTATAGCCAAATTGGACAGCTGGTGTAACCAAATTGTTGAGTTCTAGGTTCAGAGAGAGACCTTCCCTCAAAAACGAAGGTCACAGGGAAAGACACCCAATGTCAGCACTTCGCGTCTACGTGCATGTGTGTACATGCATGCTTATGCACATGAATGTGAGTATAGGCGCACATCACACACACACACAGATAGCGAAAATGTAGCCCATATTTTGTTCTTGTAGTTTTAGAAGAGTGTCGCTATATGTATTATGCGTAGGGATTAGTCATATTAATGTATTTGGCTGTTTTCTTTCAGCTAATTACATGGACAATTGGAAGTGTACTGGTATTTTGAAAGGTAACGGGAGCCCAGTAAATGGGAGTTCTCAGCTGGGAAACTCAAATCCTTCGCTAAGCTCAAATATTCCAAATCTTCAAAACTCACTAAATGGAACTTCTGCTGGCAGGTAGGCTCTTCTGCAGGGAAACTAGAAACCACACTCCTTACCCCATCCCTGGGCATACTTTTTATTTTATGTGTATGGGTATTTTGCCTGTTTGTTTATCACAATGTGTGCAGTGTTTGTGGAGGCCAAAGGGTCAGGTGCCCTGGAGCTGGAGTTTTGGATGCACGTGAGCCACCATGTGGGTGCTGAGAATCAAAGTCGGGTCCTCGCGAGAGCAGACAATGCTCTTAATTTTGCTGAGCCACCTCCCCTGGTAGCCATACTACTAAAGGGTGACTTTTAAGATGGAATAAAGTAATTTACCAATAATTGTGATACTTATCCTCGGAATTTCACATCTGGGTATGTATTTAATGGCTTACTTGGTTATAGTATGGGCAGTTTCTAAGTCCATTAAGCTGTGTTCTGAAATTCAGTAAAAATGTTAGTAGCTTTGTTTATGATTCTGTCTTTTCTAAAGCAGCGAGAGGAGAAGATAATAAGGTTGATAATAAGGTTAATAAGGTTGACTCTTACATAAACATTTTTTTAGTGCTTGTTGTGTGGGCTTTGCTCAGGGCACATTGAAATTTTAAATAAAGTATATAACTACAGCTTTGTGAGAACAGTGAGCGAAATAATTTGTTGTTTGTCCTTAAATGGTAAAATCTGAGATCTTGAGGTCAGATTATTATTATGATTATTCTACATACACTTAAAATAAAATTTGACATAATCCAAAGTTAAAATTTTCATATTCAAATTTCAAATATATAAATTTGTAATATATATATATATGTTTTTTGTTTGTTTGTTTGTTTTGGTTTTTGAGACAGGGTTTCTCTGTGTAACAGAGCCCTGAATGTTGTGGGCTTGCATTGTAGACCAGGCTGGCTTCGAACTTACAGAGCTCTGCCTGCCTCTGCCTCCTGAATGCTGGCATTAAAAGCATGTTGCCATCATGACTGTCAATATAGATGTCTTTGGGCATAATTTGGAATAGAGTTTGGGAAACTTAAAAATCCAATTTTAAAACTGTTCTATGGTTATTCTCTGTCATCCTAAACAGAAGAAGAAATTATAGTTTAATTTTCTCAGTTGTTTTGATACTATTGTATTTTTATAAAGAAATCTTGCTATTTGACTTTGAGGTTTTAAGTATTTGCAACTAAAAAATCAGTTTCTAGTTACCATTATTTTATAAAAGAAAACATTCTAGACTTAATTTTAAAAACTCTGGTTTTAGATTACAGCTTTGTACTGTACATAGCTTTGACGGTTTGATCTGTTTTCTTATTGTGCCAATAACCATCTACGTTAGATCTGTGATGCATTTTCCCTTTCCCATTTGTATTATGTCCTTTAACAGAAAGCACAGCTGAGTACAAGCTAGCTGGAGTAACTTTGCTGTTTTGCTGCTTGTTGCATGCACACAGGAATGGAAATCGAACTCCTTTCCCCCTTTCCCAGCGCCGTTTGATCTCTCCCAAGATGCACCAACAGCCTGCTCACTACTAAATACAGTCCAAAGGCCTTTAAAATTACAGTGTATATAATTTTTTGTACTAGTCAGTTTACTGGCACTATAAATGGAAAGGCTTTTTGTTGAGACATCATCACCAAAACAATTTTTTGAAATGTTCTGGAGACTAACTTGGGTTTAAAAACTGAAAAGATTGCTACTATCCTCATAAACAATTGGGAGGAGGGAAAATATAATTTTATTCCATTTGGAGACTATAGGAATTCCTTTTATTTTCTAAAACAATAAGCTAAAATGATGAGTTTTTTATAATTTTAATTTGAAAATCAAATAAATATTTTTCATAAAGATTGTTTTGAGTGCTAATTTGTTTACCTTTTGTAGTATTTCTCTATAGGTGATATTATCCACACAACTGGTTTTCCTTGTAATTAATAATACTAGTAAAGGAGCAGATCATTAGCCTAGCACTGGAGTTGAGATAAATGATTTGTAGCCAAGCAGCACATTCGCATTTGCTACACTTTTATGTGGTAGTAAAAAGGTAGAAGCACTTTTAATTTTTCATCTCATACTCATAAAAGAGATGGTTGTTTCTAATATGTGCATGGATATTTATGTGTGATTCTATACGACTTGGTTTCCTTTAAGACAGTTTGGAAACATAAGACTTGCCATTTTGCTGAAAATATGCATGCAATTGAAATTCCATATCTCAGGATTTTTAATGTGTTGTTTCAATGAGTTACTGTCTTCTGAAACTCTTGACTTTGACAACAAAGTTACATACCTTTTCATTTACTAAACTGCATACATATTACGGGTAAGTTATAAGATGATGGAATAACAGGCTGTAATTCTTTGAGCCTTTTTATGCACCAGATTCTGTAGCTGTTCTAAGTTTTTTGCAGGAAACTGACTGTCCGATGATTGTAGTTTTCAAAAGCATGTTGCAGTATCCAGCTTTACTGTGTGAGTGTATTCGATTTGGTTCTCAGAATCATGTATGCACTAAAGATGTGTGTCTGCTGCTGCAGCAAATGCAATGTTCCTCAAATTAAAACGTATTAGATTTGTAAATTACAGAATCAAATGAGAGATTAGACAATGCTTTACATTGTCTGTGTAATGTACTGAAATTTTTTTTTTTGGCATTTTAACTTTAATAGATTGTATTTTTTCA
Source organism: Meriones unguiculatus (assembly GCF_030254825.1). Lineage (NCBI taxonomy): Eukaryota > Metazoa > Chordata > Mammalia > Rodentia > Muridae > Meriones > Meriones unguiculatus. The sequence continues at coordinate 21,633,826 of NC_083350.1, read as the reverse complement.
AACTTTCATACTTGCTTAAGCAATCTTGATTCAAGTGAGAGTCTTGGTTTGTACTGTTATGTTCTATTGGTCCTGGCATGAATATACAAGGTTTTTTTTGTTTTGTTTTGTTTTTTGTTTTTCTTTCCTTCCAGCATGTTTTCTCTTCTTTGGTTCTCTTTGTATTTACTGCTTTTCTCTTTTTCTTCTGTTTCCTCCCTTCCCTCCTTTCCCCTCCCCTGTTGTTTTTGTTTTGGTGTTTCGTTCCTGTCTTCATTATTTCAGGTATTTCTTTCCCCCTCTGGATTCCCCACGGGCTGGATCAAGATGGTCCAGTTGTGCCCAGCTCCTTCCTCCTCCTGCTCCTCTGGTAGAGCACTCTTGCGATGCTGACACTGCCAACCTCCAGTATCCTCACCCTCGCAGAGGATACCTCTCTCGGCCTCTCAATCCCTTACCTGAGAATGAAGGGGTTTAAAATACTGATTTAAAGGCCTTATTTCAGATGCTTGTAAATGCTTTTATTTCAGGCTGCTTTTTTGTTTTCTTCATTTCTTTTCAGAAGATCCTTCTTTCTTAGGGCATGTCTTGCATGTATTACAGCTGAAGTGTTTGGAACAAAACTTATTTGTACTTCTGCACCAGGAAACTTGGCTTCCCTAGTTGGTTACCTTTGATGAGATGATCTTCAAAAAAGTAACATTAACTGTGAAAAAGTCCCAGTATCTGACTCAAAGTGCCTGTCTTGTAAATTCTGTACCGAATTGTTATAGAGTTCAGTTTCACCTGTCGATAGCTTCACATAAAAGCATATCATTGTGGACCTCTCTGTATTTCAGACATTAAGAAATACTTTGGATTTTATAGGCTGATGTTACAGATGACTGTAAAATAAATAATTCCTGTGGATAAAGCAGTGAATCATAAGGATATTTTTGTTTTTGTTTTTTTAAGGAAAATGCCTTTTACTCTTTGGAATTACTGTTTAATGTTTTTTTTTTTTGTAATTATTTTCCAAGTAGGTTATTTAATAAAAATATTTTAAAAGATACGAATGTGTTGTCTTATAAAAACCATATGTTCTTGGGTTTTGTGTTTTGAGACAGTCTATGTAGGCTGGCCTGGAACTTGCTATGTAGCCTAGGATGACCTTGAACCCCTGACATACCTACCTCTCTACCTCCCAAGTAAAGGGATTACAGGCTTGCACCACCACACCTGGCTAAAATAGAATGCACTTTATTTAACATTTCTGCTCTCATGTCCAAAACAAAACAAAATAAAAAGCTTAAACAAAACAAATATAAACAATGACAAGTTTTAAAGGTATAATGCCAGGTGAGATGGCTCACTGGGTAAAGATGCCTCCAAACCTGACCACCTGAAACCACATGGTGGTGGAGAACCCGCACACACAAATAAAAATGCCATTAGACAAAGATAGACTGTCAGTATGTACGTTAACATTCAAACCTGACAAATGACTTCAATCTTACTACTTAGCATTATTGTTACTGATTTTGGTTTGTTTTGAGACAGGGTTTCTGCATAGCCTTGGTTGTCTTGGAACTCACTGTGGAGGTCAGGCTGGCTCTAACTCAGATCTGCCTGCCTCTGCATCCTGAGTGCTGGGATTACAGGTGTGTACCACCATGCTCAGTTCAACATAATTCTGTGGACAGAGAAATCGAGGTATATTTGCATATGGTAAAGTGATTAAAACCTGAAACTAGTAATCTTATTTTAGCCTAGCTTTCTTAGGAATTGTCGAGGATTTACCTTTCAAGGTAAAAAGATGTCCCTTTAAAAAAATGTTTATGTGTGAGTACATACAGGTGTTTTGGGGGTGCAGAAGAGAGTGCCAGATTCACTAGAGCTGGAGTTATAGGCATTTGTGAGCTGCTGGACACTGCTACTGGGAACCTAACTTGGGTCCTCAGAGCAGCAAACACTTAAATCCTGAGTCATCTCTGTGGCCCAAAGAGATGTGCTTTAAAAGCATTTCATATGTGTGCATAAGTTTTTTACACTGGTGACATAATAGTTAAAACCGTATATAGAGAGCACCTTAACTTGGAAAGGATAATGATTAGATAGAATGGATTCTCTTTTAATTAAAGGAATAGTTTAATTTTGCTTCATGATGTCAAATAAGCCAGACGATGGTGGTGCATGTCTGCTATCCCAGCACTTGGGATGCAAATACAATTCTAGCTCAGAATGAACAGTTAATGTCTGAGATTTTAGTGGCTCTATTACAGAGTTTGAATGAAGTGAGAGAGCTGGGCATGGTAGCATATGCTTTTAATCTCAGCATTCAGGGAGGTAGCGGCAGGTGGATCAATATGAGTTCAAGGCCAGCCTGGTAGTCCAAATCAAGTCCAGGACAGCCGAGTCTACACAGAGGAAGCTGTATCTTGAATAAAACCAACAACAAAACCAAACAAACTTTAGACCATTCTCCAATTTAACTTAGTGAATATTTCATATCTTCTGTTTCCAGTATTCTAATGCTGTCTGCTAGAGGATATGTGACAAAAAGGTCATCAGTCAGTCCATACATTCATTTTAATGAGAACATTTCTAAAGTATATGGATAATGGGTTCTGCTTTGTAGATACAAAGATCGCATAATAGCTATAAAAGCCACTGACTAGCTTTAGCTGGCTGTATTTAGAAGGAATGGGCATTTTTATGGGTTAAACAATGAAGGCGGAGAAATAGTGCTGTTTTCAGGGGCCGTGATCTTTAATGAAAGTGAGATTAGTCTGAATTCATATTCTGCAACTAGGATTGGATATTGGCTGAGGCATTTCACTGAAAGCATTTGGAATGGGAGCTGTCAGGCCTTTAATTTGTTCTGGATAGGCATCACGTCTGATTCGTTGGAAGGCACCACTGGTTGTCTTAAGTTCTAAAAAGATTTGCAAGTTACATCGGAAATTCTAGTTTATAGTTGGCAAGTAAGATAAGACAGGTAGGTGTGAGACAGTAGTTCCTACCTGCTGAGTGGGAGCACCCATTGCTTCTATGTGCTGGTGCTTTCCTAGGTGTGAGAACTGAAACATCCAGGGCCCCAGCTATCTCCATTTTACAACTAGTTTAGCATTAGAGTTCAGGCTCTCCTGCCTGCATATACTTTGGTTGGTTCATCTCTCTCACCAGAGAATCAACAGGTTGCTGAGTGGGGGTGATTTCTGGTGACTGGAGGATTGTGGAGAGTTGGAAACCAGGGATACAGGTGAATAACAAAGGAAGTAGAGATCGCACTGCTCACCTCCAATTGGGTCAAGCCCTTTGAAATAAGTTTGTATTGGTTTCTTTGAGCCCCACAGCTGAGGACTTGGGAGGTTTTTGTTTGATTTTGGGTTTTCTCTGAATGTGAGTGTCAAATTCAAGTACTGCAGAAGGGGACAGGTGGACAGCAGAATGGAAGATTGCCTTTATTTTTAAACAGTCTTGGGTTTCTGAGGCAACATCTTAGTATGTACAGGCTGGCTGGCCTTGAACACACCATCCTACTTCCCCAGCCTCCCAAATACAGGGGTTATGAGTGTACGCCATTAATGGGCATTGTTTCCAGAAGTAACCCTGAAGAGGTTAACCAAGAGTGACCACTCAGGAGGCGTTTGGAAGACACAGAAAGGAAAATGATCAGGTAAACATGTCTTTTCGCACCAGGCAAAACTCAGGTACAGCGATTGTTGTTGATTTTGTATTTTCCCTTCTCCCATGGTTAAGTGTTTCTTCACGATATTCAAAAACTGTCGAAGTTAAGGAATTAGTTTGGGAAAAGAGAGACCTCCCCCACCCTTGTGAGACTCTTGATATTTTAAGACAGACGATAGAATTTTTCAGGTAAAGAGCTTTTGCTGAGCATGGGCAATGATGTAATTTGTGTGATCTAGGAAGAATGGCAGCTAAGGAAGGCTTTTTCTTTTTCCAGTTGGTACCAGCTTTATCCCAGGTGATTAGGTTTAGCTATCTTTCATGACGTGTACCCCAAGGAAGTGTTGGACCCAGATGAGACCCAACTTCCAGGGAGATGCACGTACGAGACTTGGAGGCTGAATTGATGCAAAAAGCAAGAGGTTTATTCAAGTCAACGCATGTTGGGGCCACCTGCATCCATGCAGGAGACGGCCCCAAGGAACAAAAGCTTTAGGTTTTTAAAGGGATAAACTGCAAGCAGGGAGTTACATGCCTTGGCATTATAGGATTGGGTAAAAGGGTCTATAGGGAAGTTGACTTTTAAAATGATTGGTCTATTTTTAGGCACTAAGACTGATTGGTCCTGGCCTGGCCATCTGGAGGATATCTGATCATGAGCAACGCCTGGAATGATTTGGCTGTTGCTAGGGAAGTGGGTAGCAATTAGCACATCTTGTGGTTTTTCTGAGAAGCATGGCTACATGACTCTGGTCACAACACAGGGTCTATCTGGGTTAGTTGCCAGGTAATGTTATCTAGCAAGTGCAGGCCTGGTTACTCTTTTACAACAGGGTGGGTCAGTGGGTCTGTTTCAACTTGCCTGCTTCCTTATCTCTACCCATGTCCTGCTTTCTGGAAAAGTACTGAGAGAACTTAGTTTGACATGGGGCCTAAAATTCAAAATGGAATCTGTAAGGTTTGCTTGACTCCTTCATTCCCCCCTTCTTTTAGTAACTGCTTCAATCATGAAGGAAGTCTAGGCCTGATTTAAAGTCTCGGCCATAGTTACCCTCTGGTAATGTTGCCTTAACATAAGCACTTGTACTGTATTAATCCTTTCCCTAATGAATGTAAGCAGGTGGTTCAGAATGCAGGGTCCGAAAGTTAAAAGAATAAGCAAAATAATTAAAAGGTTCCAACAGGGTTGACAATAGAGTGGTAAGCCAGGGTGAGCTATTAAAGCAGGACTCAAACCAACCCTGGTTGACCTCCCGTTATCTTTTTCTCTTGGCTAGCCCTTCTCAGACTTTTGCCATAGCATCCTCGATTACTCCTGAATGATCTATGTAAAAACATTCTTCCTTTAGGGCTACACAAAGTCCTCCTTGTTGTAGGAAGAGCAAATCTAGCCCTCTTCTATTCTGTAGGACTACTTCTGACAGTGAAGTTAATGATTCTTTCAACCTGGTTATTGATTGTTCTATTCGTTGAATGTCCTCATCTATTGCTGTCCTAAGGCTCTGATATTTTTAGTCCTGGAGAACTAAAGAAGTGCCTGTAGCTCTTCCAGCGACACCTAAGCCCAAGAGTGAAGTGAGTAAGGGCAGTGGCTATTTCCCTCCTAGGCCTATTTAGCTTATTCCCATAGTCCCAGTGACTTACGAGTTCACAATCTTGGGCATCAGTTGGACTGGTACACAGAGTGCTTTTTCCTGTTGGAGAATTTGAGAGTGCATGCAAGGGGTCAATCCTGAATTGCAGGCCCACCAACTGTTACTGGGAGGGAGTAGGCACACATCTGATTCATTAGAGATATGTAAAATGGAAGAACAGAGAACCCGGTGGCTGGATGATGCTTTCCCAATGCAGGTTCCCAACCCTAAGACTGATTGCAGGGACAACTGGCCACTTGATAGTTGCCAGCGGCAGTTCTCTGATATCTCAGATATCTCTTTGTATAGTCTGCAGGGTAACCAACCGAGCAACAATTGCTCGATCAGGATCTAGAGTTAAATCCAAGTCAGGTCCTGTAGCCACCAGGGGACTGGGGACCTATATACGATTCCAAAAGGAGTTAGTTTGAGCCTATAAGGAGTGTTTCGGTTTCGGAACAGGGCCAAGGGAAGGAGCACCACCCAGTCTAAGCCAGTCTCCAAGGTCAATTTAGTCAAGGTCTCTTTTATAGTTCTATTCATCCATTCTACCTGTCCCGAGCTTGAATAAGCACAATGTAATTTCCAGTTGGTCCCCAACACTTGAGCTAAGTCCTGACTTAGCTGGGCAGTAAAAGCAGGCCCATTATCTGACCCTATTACCTGTGGAATCCCAAACCTGGGGAAGATTTCCTCCAGTATCTCCTTAGCCACCATCAAAGCGGTCTCCTGCTTGGTGGGGAAGGCTTCTACCCATCCTGAAAAGGTGTCTACAAAAACTCACATTTACTGACATTTACTTTTACTTGGTCCACTAAATTCCTCAGTCCTGGAATAAATACCTGGATCCTTTAACGGCTTCAATTAATTTTTTTCACCCTAGGCTAAAAAAAAAATTGCATCTGTTGGATCAGGTCCAAGGCAGCATCTTCAGGGAGTATAGTTTCCCCCTTTAGTATGTTCCAATGTCCATGCTTGGTTTTGTAATTAGTGGGAGATGAGGTTTTTCTCTTCTGTCGAGTATTGCAGGTTGGGCCATCCTTTGGTCCAGTCATTCTCCAGTTTGTTCGGGGCCTCAGTTACCAGAATGGGGGTGGAATGAACTGTCCTAGCAGCTTGATCCGCCATATTGTTTCCCCAGGCTATTGGGGAGTTACCCTTTTGGTGCCCTGGGCAGTGGATGATGCTCACTTTCTTGGGTAGGAAGAGTGCTTTTAGCAGTTCAATTATCTCTTCTTTATTTTTTTATTTCTTTTCCCTCTGAGGTTAAGAGCCCTCTTTTTTGGCATACAGGCCCATGCATGGGAGTCGTGGTAAAAGCATATCAGCTATCAGTGTAGATATTGACCTTTCTGTCCTTCCGTAGGTTGAGGGCTTGGGTTAAAGTGATCAGTTCTGCCTTCTGGACAGATGTGCCGGATGGCAAGGCTTCAGCCCATATTATCTGTCCTCCTCTGCCCATACATCAAGAAGCTGCTCCCATCTGTGAACCATGTTACCTCTGCATCTGGCAGGGGTTGGTCAGTTAAGTCCTTTCTCCATCTGTGGTCAGCTGCCAAGATCTGTTGGCAGTCATGAAGCGGAGCATCCATGTCTGGACCAGGAAGCAAGGAAGCTGGGTTGAGTCCTGCAGGTGGGCTGAAGGTAATGCGATTGGTATTCAAGAGCAGGGCTTGATATGGGCCATTCGGTGTTAGTGAGCCAGCGGTCTGGGGGCTGTCTGATGATACTTGCTAATGCATGAGGGGCTATAATAGTTTCTGCCCGAGTCAGTTTGTCAGCATCCCTTAACAACATGGCAGTGGTGGCCACTATCCTCAAGCATGCAGGCCATCCGGCAGCTACTGAGTCCAGTTTCTTTGACAAATAGGCTATGCGCCATTTCCATGGGCCCAGCTTTTGAGTTAGTACTCTCTTAGCAATCCCCTTGTGTTCATCCACAAATAGCTGAAAGGCTTTGCTACATCCGGGAGCCCTAAGGTGGGTGCTAACAAAAGGGCTGCCTGATAGCCTTGATATCGTTAAAGGCTTGTTGTTCTTGCTCACCCCAGTGGAAAGGTTGTCCTTCACCCATGCGAGGGGGGGGGGAGGGAGTAAAGCGGGGCCACGATTTCAGCAAAGCCTGGGATCCAAAGCCGACAAAACCAAGCCGTGCCTAGGAATTCATCTGCTAGGGGCTTTTGCGTGTGGGGAGGGCCAGGATGGTCCATTTCCTGGCCTCAGACAACCATCGTTGGCCCCATTTCAGTCAGTACCTCAGGTAGCTTACCTTCTTTTGGCAAATTTGGGCCCTTTTAGCAGACGCCCAATAGCCCAGTTCTGGTTCTTGCAACAGCTGCCCAGTCCCTTGGGTACATAGTTGCTCAGTTTCAGCGGCAATGAGGAGGTTGTCCACATACTACAAGAGAGTTACCTGAGGATTTTGGGCTCAAAATCCCACCAAGTTGCGGTGTAAGGCTTCATCAAAGATGGTTGGTGAGTTTTCGAACCTTTGGGGCAGCCGTGTCCAGGTCATTTGCCCTGTTATGCCCTCTGCAGGATCCTTCAATTCGAAGGCAAATATGTCCTGGTTGGCTGGTGCTAGGGGGAGGCAGAAGAAGGAGTCCTTTAAGTCAAGGATGGTGTACCAAGTCCTGGTTGGAGGTAGGGAACTCAACATGGTGTAAGGTTTAGGTAATGTTGGGTGTAGGTCTGTTACTCGCCTGTTTTCTTCCCTCAGGTCTTGGACTGGTCAATAATCTTGGGTTCCGGGCTTCTTTACTGGCAATAAGGGACTGTTCCAGGCAGACTGGCAAGGTCTAAGAATTCCTAATCGGAGGAGGCATTTAATATGAGGTTTGATGCCGGCATGGGCTTCTTTGGACATGGGATATTGTCTTATTGCCACTAGGGTGGCTTGGGCCTTGAGTTCAATAATTATTGGAAGTTGGTGAATGGCCTTTCCTATTCCTGCCATCTCTGCCCTCGCTAAGGGAAAGGCATTTAGTCACTTGTCCATTCCTGGTTGCATCTGGCTCCTGGATTTATATAGGCAGTACTCATCGTCCGATTTTAGAGTTAGTAAATGAATAGGTTCCCCATCAGAGCCCCTGATTTGTGGTCCCTCAGGGAGAAAGTGGATTTGGGCCCTCATTTTGGATAGTGGGTCTCGGCGCCCAGTAAGTGGTAGGGGCAATCTGGGATGATCATGAAAGAGTGGAATACCTGTCCTATCCCTAGATCCACAGATCTTCGGGTAGTCCATGAGTATATTTTAATACCAGTAGCCCCTTGTACCCAGGACCTTTGATTTGATAGAGGCCCGTCTTTATGGAGTAGCACCAAGTGTTGGGCCCCAATGTCTACTAAAAATTTAGTAGGTTGCCCCTCCACTTTCAGAGTTATCCTGGGCTCAGGGAGGGGCTCCAAGCCCTGACTTCCCTAGTCTTCATCTTCCTGGAGGGTTAACACATTGGGGCAAGCCCCCTGACCTCCCCACTGGTGGTTGTTTCTGTTGGGGCAATCATGAGCCCAGTGACCCATCTCTTTGCAGTATGCACTTTGGTTCTTTTTTAGCAGGGCTCTTTCTTTGGTCTCCATCCCCCCTTGGGTTTCTTTTACTACAGTGGCCAGGATCTGTTGGAGTTTTCTATCTTGTCTCTTTTCTCTCTCCATGTCTCTCTTTTCTTGTTCCCTTTCTTTTCTTTCCTCTTTCTTCCTCAGTTTCTCTCTGGTCAAATACCCGTTCTGCTACTTGCACTAATTCCCTCAGTGCCTTATCCTGCAGTCTATCCATCTTTTGTAACTTCGTACGAATATCCCTACTGGACTATTCTATGAAGACCATAGCTCCATTTGGCCGATAATCTTCCTTTTCAGGATCATATGGAGCGTATTGTCTAAAGGCCTCCATGAGTCGTTCCAAGAATGTGGAGGGACTCATGGGGGCTTGCCTAATTTCCCTTACCGTGGCCAAATCGGTGGGCTTCCTGGCAACCCCTTTGAGACCCACCAACAGAGCCTGGTGATAGACTGATGTACCCCCTACCTTCTGCCGTATTGAAGTCCCATTCAGGCCTTTTGAGGGGGAATGCATCTTCAATAGTAGCAGGGTTCTGGGTTGGGGCTCCGTTGTCTCCTGGTATATTTTTTCAGGTTTCCTCAGTGGTGAAAAGCACCTGTAACAATTGCTGACAATCGTCCCAAGTGGCTGGTGAGTAAAAAGGATTGACTCCAGGAGATTTGTTAGTCCCAGAGGGTTAACAGAAAAAGGAGGGTGTTGGGCCTTCCAATTGTATAAATCAGAGGTAGGTAAAGGCCAGTACTGCATCTCGAGATTTCTCTGATTGTTTGGTTGGGGAGAGGGAGGGGAGGAACAATGCCTCGCAGGGGAAGTGGAGAAGTGCATGGGTAGTGTCTGGTGAGGCACCTTGCCGGCTAAGGTTGGTCATGGCAGGGCCCGCCCTAGATTCCTCAGGTATCGTGGGGGCCGATGGCTCGAGAGCTTCAGCCTCTCCTGGGGAAGGTGCAGGGGTGGGTGCAATCCGGGCTGGTAAAGGTGGTGCTGGAGGATAAGGCGGTTGGGGTTCCAGGAGAAGCAGATGGGTGGTTCAGGAGTCTCGGTGAATCTTAGCTAACTTTCGTGACATGTGTAACCCAAGGCAGCTTATGCGTCCACTAAGCGGCGATATGGAAAAAAACCAACAAAAATCCTAGTGGGGAAAGCTGACTTGCGGAGCTTTGGGGAAGATTTCAAACAGGGATTAACTGCAAGACTTTGCAAACAGTGCCTTTTCGGAAGGCTTCTTCCAGGCCCGCCTGCGCGGCTTCGGGTCTTCAAATCGAGGGACGCGCGGTCCTCACCAATCAGAGGCTTCTGCCCGCCCCTTCCCTGGACCTGGCCCAATCCGGGGACGGCTTCGAGGCCACACGCTAAACTTCCTGCAAAGGGGAGGGAACCTCGCGGGCTTTCGCGGCAAGCGCACGCGCACTTGTCACACGGCGGAGCCGCCCCTTCAGCAGACGTTTTCTCAGCGCCTGTAGCTCGCGGAGCCTTGGTTTGCGGCTTGGTGAGGAGGGTCGTCGGTGCGGGGGGCTTGAGGGACAGGGCAAGCCACGGGCCAGCGCTGCGCCTTCTGGGTGGCAGCGGTGACGGCCCGGCCTAGTGGCAGCCACGGGCTGGAGGCTAGGTTGCTCCGTGACTTTAGCTGCCCGCCCGCGTGTGGCCCGGAGGGCCTGGCCGTGGGTCCGGTCCGGCCAGTGACAGTCTATTTCTGAGGGACGGACACATGGCCTCTGAGCTTTGCGGTGTTTTCTTCCTGCACAGTGCTCTGGCGACTTTTTACTGTATTGCGATGGGCGGTCCAGTCCTTTTGACTGACCGTGACCAAGGAAGTAACGTTTTTTTGTTCGCTCTGCCGGGAGGGCTCTTATGTCAAGTGGTGGCTAAGTTTCATGTACACTTATTCCTAACAGCTATTGCAAAATAAAATAATTGTTACTATCCCCCTCCTTTTGCTTTGCTCTTGATTTCAGACTTTGTGTAGTTAAACATGAGGACCCTTCGGACAAAGTCGGGTGGAGGATAGCTGTGTATATGACAGTACTTCGATTTGCAGTTATCATTTTGAGGTCATGCTTTTGTTGTTTTCATTTCTCCCAAACCAACTCTTTCTTCAAACTTCTGCTTTGTGGGCAAAGCTCACGGTAAGTTTTATTAAAAATAATACAAAATGTTTACCTGTTTTTGACATGCATCACAGTGTGCCAATAGTTAAATGATGATTGCTGGCAACTTTGATGGTGTTGTGGATTCCACAGTGTGTACTTTTAAAATGTGTATAACTATATGCATAGACCTGTAATGGCTACAGGAAGTACTCTTTATGTACCCACAAGTGTCATTCATTAAGTACAAGTAAACCAAAATGTGAAATTTGAAGCCAATATATCCTTTTAAGAAAATAGCAAGAGAAATGCAAAGGTGGCTACTAGTTTAAAATACAATAGAAGAATAGATAACATTGTATTATCTTCACATTACATGGTAGATAATGGATGGGAAATTATGGCCTTTTCCCATCTAGGAAATCTTTAGGAATGTGCTGTCTGCATGGGGTTTTCTTTTGCTTTGAAAATTTATTGTCATTACATTCTTATTTTGTGAGCATGCATATGTCAGAGGATAACCAAGAAAAGTTGCTTCTCTCCTTCCGTCATACGGATCCTAGAGAGCCAACTCAGTTTGTCAGGCTTCTGTTTTTTGTTTTTGTTTTTATTTTTTTTTAAATACATGATCTTCCTCTGTAACTCTCCTGACGGTACCGGCTGTGTAGCCTAGGCTGGTCTGAGACATGAGGCAGTCCTGTCTCATCCTCCTAGATTATAGGCATACAAGGCTAGACTTAGGCAGGATAGTTGGAACACTTGTCAGTGGCTTAAAATGAATGTATTGGCAACATGCATTGGGAATAAGTAGTGGGTCTCAGCTCTAGACATTTGAAATTAGAAACATTAGAAGTTGATAACTGACATAGCAGGAGAAATTAGAATGGTCAGAGGTATCTGTGTGTGCCACAGCTCATTTTTAGCTAACTGAGGACAGCTTATGGGAATTGATTCTCTTTTTCCACCACGTGCAATTAAACTTAGGTCATTGGGCTTGACAGCATGCATCCTACCCATTGGGCCAGCTCACCTGTTCTAAATATCAAAATCCTAAACTTACTGTAAAAATCATTAGTTTTTACCATCTTTGTTTTCCTTACTAGTTAAGTTTGTGGTACTTAATATTCCTTCCATGGTGTGTCTTAGGTAGGTTTTTTATTGCTATGAAGAGGTACCATGATCACAGCAACTCTCTTATAAAAGAAAGCATTTAATTGGGGCTGCTTATAGTTCAGAGGTTTAGTCCATTATCACCTTTATGGGAAGCATGGCATCATGCAGACAGACAGGGTGCTAGAGAAGGGACTGAGAGTTTTGTATCTTGATCTGCAGGCAGGAGCAGGAAGCTGCCACACTAGACGAAGCTTGAGCATATGAGTATAAATGGAACTTTTATTTGCCTGTTTTATTTGTGTCTCAGAGGCTTACTGCCCCCTTCTGCTAACCTAGGCCTACCCCTGGAAGCTTCTAGCTTCCATACAATCTAACGTAGGCCTAGAGTATTTTCTACCTCTGAGACTTATTGCTGAATAAGCTCACCCTTTCTTGTTCTTTCTGAGTTCTGGGCTGGCTGGTTCAATTCAGCTGTTCTCCTCTCAAACTCCTCTCACAGCTGACTTATTCAATCTGGCCTCTCTCTCGGTCCCTGAATTGCTCTGCTTGCCCTCAAACTAACTCCAACAATCTTTTCTAGTCTTCTGGCTCTTTCTCATTCTCTGGCTCATTCTGTCTTCACTTGTGTTCTCTCTCTGCACCCTGTCTTCCTATTACTGTCCCAGTAAAAACTGCTCTTTCTCTCTCATTGCCCCTTAAATAGCATCTCTTTCCTCTCTTCCTGAGAGTTAAGTATATCCTATTCTGTCAGCTCTTTCTCTGATTTGTCACTATTTTTCCCTCTCAGTTAGACATCACTTTCACACATGGATGTTTCTTTTCTACAAACTAATTTTACATTTATTGTTTGGAATTAAAGACATGTACCACCACGCCTGGACCTAAGCTTTTCTTTACCTGAAACTTGCTCTATATCAGGCAGGCCTTGAACTCAGATCTGCTTGTCTCTGTCTCCTGGATTAAATAAAGGTGTGTTTGTATTCCAGCTGGATCACACAGACTTAGAAGGTCTTTAGATGTGATCTCTTGCCGTTATAGCCATGTTCTGAATTAATATTTATCTACATATGAGAACTCAAAATGCCCCCAAAGTGGCACTTCCTTTCAACAAGACCACACCTACTCCAACAAAGCCACACCTTCTAATAGTGCCCCTTCCTTAAGGGCCAAACATTCAGATACATAAATCCAACTTGTATTTCTGTACTGTGTTGGTTCTAAGAAGGTAAGTTTAGTGTTTGTTGCGTATGGTGTTCTGAATCTGACTTTAGCTCGGGTATTTGTTAGTAGCTGTTCTTTCTTATTGATGGCACAGAAGTCTAGTTGTTTTTGTTTTTTTAAGAGACCTTGTTCTGTTACTCATTGGAAAATGTTACGGCAGTAGACTTATTTTAAAATGCTTTTGTTGCAGTGAGATGGGAGATTTTCGAGGTATAGCAGAAGAGTCATTTCCGAGCGTAGCCAGTTCACTACTTGGTAATAGTGAGGTTTTGGAAAATGTCACTCTTTCATCAGATTTTGGCTTGCCCATTGCTGTTTCTACACTTGCCCGAAATAGACCCAGCATTGACAACAGGTAAGACTTACTTGAAGAAATATTTTTTTTTTTTTTCAGGTTTACAAACCCTGTAATACTGATATGCAAGAGAACAGGGTATGGGATGTGTTAGGACTTGGGTTTCAGCTCCCTATGTTTCTCACTGGGTAACTGTCATTCTTTTATTCTCTTAGCTTACTGGTTTTATATGCTTGCCTGTTTCATGTTCAAGAATATCTCTGAAAAGACATCTATGAATTGCACTTTCTAGCTGGAGAAAGAAGACTGGTGAACTGAACTGTTTCTCCGTGTTGACCTGTAACTGGCTTGGGGTCATTGCATCTTTTTGTGTAACAGTTTCCTTTTTTACTTCATTTCAGCCAGCTTCATACTTTACTAAGTTTGTGTGGCTGCTTTTCCTTGCAAGCTAAGTTTGTTTTTTGAGACAGGGTTCCTCTGTGTGTAGCTTTGGTGGTCCTAGAACTCACTGTAGACCAAGCTGGCCTCAAACTTAGAGTATTTTTTTTTTTTTTTTTTTTAAGATAGGGTTTTTCTGTGTATAGCCTTGGCTGTCCTAGAACTCAGAGATGCGCCTGCCTCTGCCTCCTGAATGTTGTCTTTAAAAGTGTATATCACTACTACCACCTCCCGGCCTTTAAATTTAATGAATGCGCGTCTGATTATTTTTTTTCTTTCATCTTTTCATTTTTAATTTATTTAACTTTATGTGCATTGGTGTTTTGCCTGCATGTATGTCTGTGTGAGAGTGTCAGATCTTAGAGTTATAGACAGTTGTGAGCTGCCATGTGGGTGCTGGGATTTCAGTGAGGGTCCTCTGGAAGAGCAGTCAGTGCCTTTAACTGCTGAGCCATCTCTCCAGCAGCCCCCTGATTTTGTTTTTCTTTTTTTGTAGTACTATGGCTTGAATCCAGGACCTTGTGCATGCTAGGTGAACACTTTACCACGAATCTATCTACATCCCTAGCCCTTTGTGCTTCTGAAGTAACTTAGCTTGTATTCAAATAATTTTCAATTTCTCAGATAAAGTTTTTTATTCTTAGGAACCAAACTAGCGTTTATTTTATTTTTAAATTTTTCTTGTAGTTTTATATCTGAGTACGTGTTTGGCTTAGTACATTTTATTTATATTAGTCCGTATGTGATGTGTGTGGTTTTCACAGATGACTTCATATATGCTTTGTGCAATGTGTAAATTCTGATTGTGCTCAAATATATGATCACCATCTGCTTTCAATCTAACCATCTGATGAAAGGTAGCATTTTAACCTTTGGGATAAAGGGTTGTGGTAACTCTCTAAAAGATTATTGTGGGGGGAGGAGGGAGAGCTTATGAGGGGGATACAAAATGAATGAAGTGTAATTAATAATAATAATAAAAAAAAGTTAAAAAAAAGATTATTGTGAACAGTGGGGCTCCTGTGTGGTTAGTTTTGTTATTTTGTAGCCCTGTGACATTAGTTAATTTTGA
Organism: Meriones unguiculatus; assembly: GCF_030254825.1. Classification (NCBI taxonomy): domain Eukaryota; kingdom Metazoa; phylum Chordata; class Mammalia; order Rodentia; family Muridae; genus Meriones; species Meriones unguiculatus. The sequence goes on along the minus strand of NC_083350.1, from coordinate 21,618,759 downwards.
GACAGGTTTCATGTAGATCTGAGTAGCCTCAAACTCCTGTAGCTCAGGATGACATTGAAGTTCTGGTGTTCCCATTTCCACTTGTAAGCTTCTACTACTGTACCCAGAATATGTACGTAGTGTCGGGATCGAACCTGGGGTTTTGTGCACACCAGGCAAGCGTTCTGTCAAAAATCGTTACCTTTAGCTCAACAAGGTGAGTTTTAATTGTGAATATTTTAAATCCTGATAATTTTGTATAGGTGCTCTGATGTCCAGGCCTCCTACTTAACTGAAAGGAGGTTTTCAGTTCATTCTGAATCGTCTTCCAGTTGCCAGAGTGACAACACTGAACCAGGAGAAAGGTTACAGCTCAGCTTTCAGGGTGATGAGTAAGTTCTTGCCTTCATTTTTACTCTGGTAAAGCTAGCCTTGGACTCGGGAAAATGGACAACTTTGTCTTTGATTATTACCTTTTTTTTTTTTTTTTGAGATAAAGTTTCTCTGTGTAACCTTGGCTGTCCTGACCAGGCTGGCCTTGAACTCACAGAGATCTACCTACCTCTGCCTCGAGTGCTAGGATTACAGGTGTGCACTGATTATGACCTCTTAGTATCTGTAGAGGAAGCAAGACCTTCCTCTACATCTTTTGATTAGCCTTTAATTTTTTTTTTTTTGGTCTGACTATAATAAATGAAACAGTGATAGGAAAAAAATATAGGCAGTTATTTGGAAGACAATCAGCGTCTATGAAATCATGTTTGTGGTACTTGAACTTTCACTGTGTGTCTTTCTGCATCTTCCTGCTTGCTGAGCTGCTGTAAGTCAGAAGGAAAGTTGCTGTTAACAAAAATCATTTTCGTCTGCATACAAAATTATAGAAGCAAATAGAAAGCTAGCATGTGAACAGAGGTGAGAGTAGAAATAAACTTGTGAAGCCTTTATTTCCCAGGCATGGTGGTATACTATAATCCCAGTACTTAGGAGATAGAAGCAGGAATATCAAAAGTCCAGGCCATCCAGGTCTACATGCAGATTCTAGGGCAACTAAGAACCCAGTGAGAGTCTCTGTCATACAAAAACAAAACAACCACAAAATCTTTATTAACCCATGATTTTGTTGTTTTGGCAAACATACCATGCTAATATCTGTAAATATAATCATTTTTAGAAAGCTGGGCTTAGCTAGGCAGTTATGGTGCATACATTTAATCCTAGCATTTGGGTGGCAGAGGCAAGCATATCTGAGTTCTACTCTGAGTACCAGAACAGCTGGGGCTACACAGAGAAATCCTTTCTTGAAAGAATCAATAAAAGAAAAGTGGAAAAAAAAAGTTGAGGTTTTATTTCCCCCCCCTAAGTATATAATACTTATGTGGTAAAGGAAAAAAAAAGTTTTTTTACATGAGAAAGTAGCAGTGAGATATTCTTTTTGGGTCTGGTGGGTAGACTGTGTGCCACAGGGACCAAGCCTGATTATCTAGTCCCCAGAATGTACTTCTAGTTGAATTTTTTGGCTGGATTCCATGTTTATACTGTTTATACTCAGTGTTTATTCACTGTGTATATCTGTTTTCCATTTTGAAAGATGAAATACAGAACTAATTAATAGATGTTTATAGATTTATCTAAGGTAACTAACATTTAACCATAATTCTACTTCCTCAAAAAGTTCTGCCTCAAGGAAAAAGAATATAGAGAGTCCACATTTGTTACATGCTCTCTTGAAACCAAATTCAGAAGAGAACCAAGCTAATACTACAGAATCCATTCAGGGTCAGAATCTTTTGGATGGAGTTTCCACTCTGGAACAGGTACCAGGTACGAAGTGTCAGAAATTGTTTCGTCTATGTTTTTTAATTTCCCTGCCCTTTTTCTGGTATCTGTCTTATGTTTCTGTCCCATGGTAAACACATTGCTCTGGTTTGGCATGGTCTTTGGTAGAGGCCTCTTGATGGATCTCCTTTGCTCTGGAAACTGTGCTGTTGATAGGTCTATAGCATGCTTATATTTAGAACAGAGCTCATTGCCAGTACTCTGTCACTTCCTCCTACCAGCCTAAATTTATTTTTATGTTAATATAATGGATGAATTAGAAATCCTAAAATATTGTTTCTAAGATAATAAAGTTTATACTTTTGAAATACTCGAAGGTGACTCATTTTAAAAATTTATTTTAAAGTAAATATATAAATTAGGAAAAGCTACAGAATATGAGTTGTCAAAAAATTACAGGCTGCTGCTTTTGTGGCATTCTAAATTCTTGCTCTTTTGTCTTTCTCCTCCTGCCCCTTGTGTTTTTTGAAGACAGTTTTGCTATGTACTTCTGGTTGGCTTTTTACGCTGGCTGTGTAGCCCAAGCTGGCCATTAACTTGGAGCAATACTCCTGCCTCAGTTTCCTGAGTGCTAGGATTGCAGATGTATGTCACCATACCTGTGTTTCTTCTCTTTCCCCAACTTGTTCTTTTTCTTTGTGAAATAATTCAAAACTGGCAATTGAAAACTATATCCTGCTGAGCGGTGGTGGTGCATGCCTTTAATTCTGTCATCTGTGAGGCAGATGCAGGCAGGGCTCTGTGAGTTTGAGGTCATTCTTGTCTACAGAGTAAGTTCCAGGACAGCAAAGGCTACACAGAGAGACCTTATCTGGAAAAATGTAAAAGAGGAAAGAAAGCTGTATCCTTTTGCTTTACTGTAACAATGATATAAATCTAAGCTGTAATTTAGTACTTAAAATACCTGCTTTGAGTGTTAGAAGATTGATGAATGGAACAAAAGTTTTTTTTCTGTATATGTATGTGTATATATATGTATATATATATTTTAAAATGTATTAGCTAGGCAGTGGTGGAGCATGCCTTTAATCCCAGCACTTGGAGGCAGAGGCATGTGGATCTCTGAGTTCAAGGCTGGGTTGGTTTACAGAGTTCCAGGACAGCCAGGGCTACACATAAAAATCCTGTCTCAAAAAAACAAACAAACAAAAAATAAAACAAAACAAAAAATTAAAATGTTTTTTGTATACATAATTACAAACTATATGTAGAGAAGGGACTAGTATTCAGAATATATAAAGAAGTTTAACGTTAAAATACAAATGTGCAAAGGTTTTGAGTAGACAGTTCTCTATAAAAATCTTACACATGGCCAATAAACACAGACCCCAAATGGCTATATCACAGAGATAAAAACTGGGGTCTAAGACAGATGGGTCACTGGTTAAGAGCACTTATTACTCTTCCAGGGGTCCTGGATTTGATTTCTTATAATAAGTTCAAGAATGGCTGCACAAACCACTCAGACACCACTGATCTCAGTCAGATATGGATAGTTTATTGAATATACATCCCGCGACTGATCACCATCAGGGACACAGTTTACTTGGGAGCCAAACTGTGATGCCAACCCATAACCAAGCAGAAATAATCACTTCTATTCCAGGTACCTTGTCTAGCTATATAAAGCATTTCAGCTGACCTTTAAGCTGATTAGCTGGGATATAGGTCAGGGGAACTTGGAGACGTTCCCATTTTCTCTCTAGGGGGTTTTTGGGGACTTCTCAGTTCCGTACCGTTCCTTCGAGAAAGGAGCATAGTAGGGTATTGTGGTTTAACTCAAATAAAACATACATTTATCATCTTGTTAGTACTGTATTCTAAGCAGCAAGTATGGAATTGAAACAGTGAGTATTGAGTTATACACTAGGGAAGACAAAATGGCTGTTCTTATGTTAGGCAGTAAGGCTTGGACATGTCTGGACATGTCTCAATGTTGGTGAGCCCCAACAGATTTTTCTTATTTACATGCCAACTCAAAACCATCAGTAATTCCAGCTTAAAGAAATCGAACACCTATTATGATATCAGAGGGCATCGACATAGACTAAATACTCATACACATAGAATCAATAAAATAAAAATAAAACAACAACAACAAAACAAGTGTTGTTGAAGATTTGCAGAAATAGAAACTCAAACTTTGATGGAAAATGGTGGTTGGGTGTGGTGGCACACACTTTTAGTCCCAGCTTGAAGAGTCAGAGGGAGGGGAATCTCTATGAGTTTGAGGCCAGATGAGTTTATATAGTGAGTTCCAGAACATCCAGGACTACATAGTGAGGTCCAGTTTCAAAAAACAAAAGAAACCAAAATAACAACAACAAAAGGAAATGGTGTAGCTGCTTTGGAAACTAGTTTGACAGTATTTCAAAACATTAAAATAGACTTAGTACATATATTAATCAGATAGTGACATTCTTTGAAAACCTTAGGTGGAGAAGGGATTTATTGTAGCTTGTGGTTTCAGGGACCTCGGTTCATGCTCGGCTGGTTACATTGCTATGGGCCTGGGGAGAAGCTGACTGTGGTGCTGGAAGTATATGGTGGAGTCAGACAGATCTTTGACTCCTGCTGGTCAGGGAGTAGATACAGTTCTAACTCATGGTGCTTGGGGGTCAAACTTGGTCTCACACATACTCAGCAAGCACTGGCTATTTAGCTGTACTCCAGTACTCTCTTTACTTATTTATGGCAACTCTCCCTGACATTGTAAAATTTTAGGTGTTATTTTGCTTCTATTGTATTTTAGACATCTGTCTTAGACTACATCTGTACGAAATCTTTATGTATGATCATAGTTCTATTATCAGTTGGCAAACTAAAATCTTACCTTATGCTTGAATTGAGGTCTAAACATCATTTGTTTTGTCCTGTATGTTCAGGTTTGTTGAAGTAAGGGAGGCCTATCTCTCTCTCTCTCTCTCTTTTTTTTTTTTAATTTTTGGTTTTTCGAGACAGGGTTTCTCTGTGTAGCCTTGGCTGTCCTGGACTCTCTTTGTAGGCCAGCCTGGCCTCCAATTCACAGCCATCCGCCTGCCCCTGCCTTCCAAGTGCTGGGATTGCAGGCGTGCACCACCGTGCCCAGCCAAGGGAGGCCTATCTCTTATAGCTTATTTCTGTTTTGGGACTTGTCTGTTTTCATTATATGGATTTCCTTTTTCTCCCCTTTACTAAATCTCTTATTACAAAAAGCGTTAGCTTTACAATCTCTATTAGATAATATTCATATTTTATGATGTGTATAATTTTATGATATTCTAATAGTTTTAAAATTTTTGCTGACCAGTGATGGATTCTGTTATTATCATCTGAATGTTCATCTCTTCTGTTTCAAGATAAAAATGTTTAGTTCATTTATTTGTTGTTTTTGAGTATGATTGGGTCAAAATTAATTTGTCTCCAGTTTTTGTTTTTGTTTCTTAAATAGACTCAGCTCTTGATTTCCACTTAAAATCATGGATGAATAATCAAGAACACAAGGTAATTTTTTATGTATTATCAATTTCTTGAGTGCTATGATGGAGTAAAAGTTCCTATTTCACACATACACACACACGAAGTACATAACAGAAATTTTGTAGCAAAAATGGAAATTTAGCAGTGTTTGGTAGTATATATCCTAGCACTTGGAAGACTGGGGTGTTGCAGGTTATTTGATCGCATGTGAACCTCAAAATTGTGAACTGTAAAACTTGTTTGGTTAGGTTGAGCCCTATCACACACCTTTAATCCAAAACCTTTCTCTTTATTGTAAACAGGTGATTATGGTTCAGCTCAGCCAGCCCTAGGTGTTTAATGCAAGAGTTTTCTGTACACAGGATTTAATAAAGTTAACCCTAGGTCAAGAGTCAGAGCAAGAAACCACCTGACAGGGATTAAAGATTAAGAGGGACTTTGAATTGAAGGGTATTTAAGTTCACATAGAGAAGTAGAAAAAGCTTTTGGCTTAAGCTCTGGCTTTAGCTTAGACTTCAGCTCCTTAGCTCCCCGGGTTTTTGGGCTGTAACCCTAGCAAGGTTTTTGCCTGGCAAGGCTTTGGCCTTGGGTTTTTTTACCTTTTCCTCCTGGGCTGTCAGTTGAGCTAGTGAGCTTTTTGGTTTTTTCCGTCTAGACCTGAGCTAAAAAGGAAGGCCAGTTGGATGCTTTTTCTGCCTCTTTGAGCTAGTAGGTTTTCACCCCAGCATCTGCCTCCTGACTATTGGTGAAATAGAATGGTTGGCATTTTCAACCTTTTTTTTTTGTTTGTTTGTTTATAACAACACTGGTGTTGGAGGATTGTCATGAGTTTGAGGCTAGCTTGGGCTGTATGGGAAGTCTGTGTGTCTTAGTTTCCTTTTCTCTTAGTGTGATAAAATGCCCTTTGAAAACAAGGGAGAGTTCACAGTTCCACGTTACAGTTCATTATAACTGGGAATTTACAGTAGCAGGAACCTGAACAGGAGTGAGCTGGTTACATCAAATCCATAACCAGGAACAATGAATACATTCATGCCCAGACTCAGATTGCTTTCTCTACTCTGTTTTCTGTCCTGTTTTTTTTTTTTTTTTTTTTTGAGACAGGTATCTGGGTATCTGTGTAGTCTTGTGTACCCTTGAACTCATTTTGTAGACCATGTTGTTCTTGTACTCCCAGAAATCTGTCTGCCTCTGCCTGCTGCTTTCTCGAGAGTGCTGGGATTACAGGCATGCATGAGCATACCTGGTCTCTTTTTTTCTACTATTAGACAGTTTTGGATTCCCTGCTTAGGGAAGGGCATCACATACAGCAGGTGGATCTTTTCACCTTAATGTAATCAAGGTAATTATAATAGATAAGCCCAGAGGCCTAGCTCCTAGGTGATTCTAGCTTCTGTCAAGTTGAAACACTAATCATCACTTTCTGTCTCAAAAACAAAGGTGGGGGATGTTTACCTTTAGTAATAAGGAGATTCAAATATAGTTCCATCTGGATGTGGTCATGCACGCCTTTGATCCTAGCACTCGGGAGGTAGAGGCAGGCAGACTTCTGAGTTCAACACTAGCCTGTTCTGTATATCGAGTTTTAAGCCATCCACATAATGAGACCCTATCTCAAAAAAATAATAAAAGTTGTTCTGGCACCAGTTTGTGCCTTAGATATTTATTGGACTAGCTGAGTCCTTTCCTGTATAAATGTGAAATCACGTGGACATGCAATGATTTTGATCTTGAAATTAGGCATATTTTACAATCATCTGTTAGGCTGGTTATTTTAATATGTATTCAATATTAATGTGAAATAAATGCCATAAGGAAGTGCTAAATTTTCATTCTGGGCCTTGACTATAGTAAATTTCTCATGCCCTTTAGTTTTTGCTGGTCCTAATGGTAGGAAAGATTGCTTGGGTCAGGGTTACTTACTCCAGCTTTCTTAGTGTATTCATTTCCTGTAGCAAGCCTTGTATTGCCCAAATTCAATTGTGTAGTGTATTAAATATGTTACTAGGTGTGTAAGCTGGGGAGGCAGTTCAGGTGGGTCAGTGCAGGGACGTAGGTTAGGCAAGAAGGGAAGTTACTAGTTCATGTAAAGCACAGATTTTTCATTGACTAACCCATATTTTTTCATTTATTAACTGCATTGTAGATTAAAAACTTCATCTTTTGGTGTAGCCTTGTACTATTTGTTTCCTTTCAGATTGTCATGCCTGATAGTGGGAAGCATCTTGAAGACAAGACTCCAAATAGTGATTTCAGCCATATCAGCCTTTTAGAAAACGAGAAACTTTTAACACTGACACACTTGGAAGATTCCTCTGGTACTACGGAATGACTGATTTTTTTTTTCTTGCCTTTCCCTTGCCACTTCACTTTTTGTCTATATTGCAGTAGTTAGTATACTTTTGATTATTTTCCCCCTTGTCTTTTCCTTCTGCCTTTAACAAGACTGTTGACTTTTGTTTTTGGTTTGGTGTTGGTTTTTTGAGACAGGATTTGTCAGTGTAGCCCTGGCTGTTCTGGAACTTGCTTTGTAGACCATGCTGGTCTTGAACTCACAGAGATCCACTTGCTTCTGCCTTCCAAGTGGTTGAGATCAAGGATATATACCATAACAACAGGGTTTTCTGTTGACTGGTCTGAGTGGCAGGGTTTATTGTTATTATTATTATTATTTTTACTTCTTTTGAGACTGGGTCTCACAGTATAGGCTGGTCTAGAACTCCCTAGGTAGATCAGGCAGCTCAGAAACTCATAGAGATCTGCCTGCCTCTGCCTCCTGAGTGTTGGCATTAAAGGCATGGGCTTTATCCAGCATTATTTTTATTTAATTTTTGAGAGAAAAGGAGGTATTGTGTATGTCACATTTGCCTTGAGCTCAGGATCCTCCTGTTTCACAGATAACTATATCAGTCAATGTCTCTCACTTTCCCTATCTGTCTTCTTGGTTTTATTTTCTTCTTCTGTGGTCTTGGGTCTTCAGTGCTAGACCTCCTGCATTTTAGACACACTCTCATATAGCTTTAACTGTCCTAAAACTTCCATTGTGGACCAGGGTGGCCAATCATTTTTTGTTCCTATCTTCTAAGTGCTTGGATTTTATAGGCATACGCTACCACACCTGGCTTTATGATATGTCAAACATAAAAACAAAATTACATCATCCAATGCCCTGTTTATGTTTTATCTGCCTTCATGATTATAAAATGTGTAGTTCAATTTTTACTTGAAAATCTATCTTAATTTTTAATTCTACTTTATCAAAGATGATGATATTAATGATGAAGAATTTTATGATGACCATTTGGAAGCATATTTTGAACAACTGGCCATTCCAGGGATGATATATGAAGCAGGAGAACAGGAGTCACCAGAAAATGTTTTTAAGTTACCTGTAAGTGGTCCCGGCAAAGTATGTTTTAGTCTTTGGTGGTTTTTATCTTATTTGGAAATTTGACGTTGTAAATTGCTCTGTCTCATTAGAATTTTTTTTATGTTGTTTTGAGATATGTAGACTGTGAGGCTGAGGACGACCTTGATGAACTTCTCATCCATTTGCCTCTACCTCCCCAGTTGCTAGTTGTAGAGTTTTGTGTCCCCACACCTGGTTCATTGCATGTCAACATTAGACTTAAGCCTGTGGTTTTCCTGTGCACTTCCAGTTGATAATTAGAGTTTTCTATTTCCTCTTTGTCCTCACCTAAGAAAGTAAAAAAGGAGGTTAAGAATTTTAGCACTTTGGAAGCTGATTCAGGAGGATTAGGATTTCAAGGCCAGCCTGGATTACTTGCAAGAAGGCAGGGAAATGAAGAAAGTGTAGTCAGTTGGCATTCTTTTTCTGCATTAAGCAATGCATTTTTTTCTTCCCTCTTAATCATTTGAAAACAAATTGCAAATGATTTATGTCTATACACTAAATTTATTACTAGTGAATGAGTAAGAATATTTTCTCAGCAAACCACAATGTTGTTATATGCCTTTCATACAGTAGTTTAAAATTAAGATATATTTTATGTATATAGGTATTTTGCCAGCATGTATGTCTGTGGACTGCTTGCATGCCTAGTGCCCTCAGAGGCCAGAGTAGACTGTCAGATCTCTTGGGATTGCAGTTACAGATAGCTGTGAACCACTATATGGGTGCTAGAACCAAACTCAAAATCCTTTAGAATAGCAGCCAGTGCTCCTCCTCATTGAGCCCTCTCTCCAGCCTCTTTGAAGTTAATGTCCATATTAAAACTTGCCCAGTTATCTCTAAAATATTCCTTATGTTTACTGTTTATGATTCATAGTTTAATCAACAGCTATGTGACCTGTGGGTTTCTTTATTCTAACTTGTAATTCTTTCATATATTAAGCATTTTATAATATTTAGGCTCTTTGTTTTTGTTGAATCGTAGCATGGAAACATCTGATTGCTATTTCACCTGTAGAATAGGTTAAGCATTTGGCAGGAATTCTAGTGATCGTTTCTCTCATGAGCAAGCGGATTGCACATGTGCTGTGTACACAGCCCTTCACATCAGTGGACGCATCTATGGTTCTACCATGGCTGCTCTATGTCTCCTGATGCAGAGGATTTTTGTCCTTTGTGATGAAGTCATCTGTGGGATTTCACATCAAGGCCTTGTATACATCCACAGTGCATCTACACATGACTTGAGCGTGACCACACTTTAAAGTTGGGTTTTGGTAAATTGCTTGACTTTGCTTCATACATAGTCCAGGATATACTGAATACCATATAGGCCATTTATTTATATAATAAGCATTTTATAGCAATTGCATTGCTTTGTCCATTAAATATTAAAATGAGTGTGAAAAATGAAACTTACTGTTGATTCATTAATTTTTAAAGGCTTGTGTAGGAGAGGATGTTGTGGTGAAGGAGCTGTGTGCTGAGGATGAGACACTCAGCCTTACCTACAGTCACAGCACACATGATGCAAAAGGTGGCTTTTACCCTGCTGACTCCAAAAAACAGGATTCAGAGTTGCTGCACCAAAATAAGCATTTGGCTTCAGATTTAGAAACTGTCTTGAATGTGGATAGATGCTTAAACACAGAGACTCCTATAGTATTTATTCAAAAAGATGGGAACATCACATCTGTGAAGACCAGTGGTGACAATGGAATTAATTCTCCTGATAATCTTTGGTCACCAACTTGTGAAAGGAGAGCATGTGAATTTTATGAGTCTGTTGCAAAGACTAATGACCGTAAGTGGACTATTTTATTTTAAATAGAATTAAAGAAGTGTATAAGGTGTTTATGTGTTCAAAATAGGCTAAGCTTCCAAGTAGAACTCTGTCTGATTATGTTGAAGTATTTAAATGTTTCTATGGATTTTTAAAAATTATTTTTTAAGTTTTCTTTTTATTCATATACCATACTATTGACAATAGCCTTCTCTCCTTCAGTCTTCCCAGTCCTCGCCAGTCCCTCAACCCTACAGATCCACTTCTCATTTCCCTTAGAAAAGAGCAGGCTTCAAAGAGATATCAACCAAATGTGGCTTAACAAGATACAGTAAGACTGGGCACGAACACTCAAATCCAGGCTAGACGAGGCAACTGCCGGAGGGAAAGGATCCCCAAAGCAGGCAAAAGAGTAAGGGATAGCCTACTCCTACTGTAGAAGTCCCACAAAAACCCAGCCTAAACAACCATGTAATACATTGTTGTCACATTCTTCCTCTGGGACTGTCCTCTGGAGTATAAATAACTCCCCAGTAATTACATTACTGAAGAAAATGTTCTCCTCTCCCGTAACAGCTCTTAACTGCCATTGGTTCCCCTGGGTAGGGCAGGACCCCATGAACTCCTCCCCATGTTATTATATTTTTTATAGATTTAAAAAATATATTAGTATTGCATGATTGTTGCTCATAAATAATAATGTTAAGCAGACACCAGTGCAAATGTACCTCTCTGAGTCTTTTCCCTCATACCTCATTCTTCATTATAGACTTGCGGATAAGCTTGTGTAGTTGCCATCAAAGAGATAATTTTCTTTTGGGGAAATGAATTTTCCTTTTTCTAACCAATTTTGAGTAGATTTTAGCACCATTGTTAGGTAAGTTGTTAGATGTATCATTCAATTGTTTTGGAATTTACTCTTTAGAAACAGGTCTCTCACAGAATGTAGTGTACCAGAATGAGGATGGCAAATGGGTCACTGACCTTGCCTACTTCACATCTTTTATTGATCAGCAAGATTTGCAGATGTCTCCAAATAATGAAATGAATGAAGACTTCATATCTGGTTGTAAGTATCTAGATAACCACTTTTATTGTGCCAGATTCATTGTTTATGGTGATGCTTTGAGTCTCGTCGGCCTGTATTAGTCAGTTATATAAAGTCCTTTCTGAAATATAGTTGTGTTTTGGAAATTCTTTAATACAAAGGATGTAGAAAAGTTACAAGTCTTGGTAGAAGGAAACAAAGGATGAGGCCTAACAAGTAAACATCTAGGGGAAGATACAGGACTGCTTTAATGTTTAAACAGTGAAGAATTCAGGTGACAAATGAGATTATTAGTTTAGGTTAGCTAATAATTAATTATATTTAAATAATATATATTTAAATTAATTATATTTAAATAATTATTTTTTTCTAAAAGTACAAAACTCTTCTTTCTTAATGTCCATGGCTGATTTTTGAGGAGCAGAAAAGGCAACAGTAGAGTATTATAGATAATTAAATGAGAAATCCCTTAGAAAAAGTACTTTGAACTATAAATAGTATTTTGAGTTATCAGTCTAATGATTTAAACACTGTGATGCTTAACTCATGCAAGCAAATTAAGGTTCTGTGTTATCTTCCTATGAGCTGAATTTCCTATTTGCCCTTTGTTGGCTGTTAGATTTAATTGATTGATGCTTTCATATTTTACCATAGTGTTTTTTGCTTCTTTTGAGTTGTAGTTTCACAGAAACATCTGTGTATGTAGATTATACTATTTTGCATCTAATTTTAGGGGCTAATTTAATGGTTCTCCTAATGTTCAGTCATAGGTCCTCTGTTACAGTGATTGCTTCAGCAGGCACATACTTAGCATTGTTCTGGAAGTAGGAATCTTGAGCTGTTTTTGGCGCTCTGAATTTCCTGACTAGAAGCAGAACTCTTTCTGTTCTCATTTGTGTCTTAAGTTGTCTACTGGAGACTACTTGTCCAAAGTGATAGTTTGGATCTAATGAGTTCTTTGTGGGCACATGAGAGGCCAGTGTCCTTGTTTGGGCCCTGTATGGACTTTCCCTTCTGGCTCATTCTTCCCCTTTCTGTACAGTCTTTCTGTAGCAGGCAGAGGCCTGGGCCATAGACAAGCAGGCCAGATCCTGGTCTCGTGTTAACTTGCATTATGTTTAAGATATCCAGGCAAGTGCTGTGGCTCCTGTTTCTCTTTGGCCATGCATGGCTCCTGTCTTTCTTATTTTGTATTCTTTGGCTTAGAGATTAGGATATGTGATCAGGTGGTACTCATTAGGATGTTTAAGGTCAGATATTAGAGGGCTACCTGTTTCTGAGTTGTTCTGGGATGTGGGACTTTGTAAGGCTGGTACATTCCCGGCCACACAAATACATGAGCATTCCAGCAGTTGTCTTTGAAGTAACCAATTTCTAGTAACTAATTTTTAGTCAGATGAAACCCCGTGTATATATGTAGACAAGTTTGTCTTTTTGTTTCTTTTTAATGATTTATTTTTATTATTTTAAAAATTATATGTATGTTTGTGTATAGGTATGTACACATAAGTGCAGGTGCCTACAGAGGCCAGAGGAGTTGGATCTCATTGGAGCTGGAGCTACAGGTGATTGTGAGTCACCTGATAGAGGTGCTGGGAAATGAAATCTGGTCCTTTAGAAGAATAGTGCATGCTGTTAACTACAGAGCCATCTCTTCAGCTCTAGACACAGACCTACTCTCTCTCTCCTTCTTTCTGTTGGCTCGTTGACACATTGAGATAGGTTCTCTCTATGTAGCTTCTGATTCCTAGAATTCACTCTAGACCAGGCTGGCCTCAGACTCACAGACATCTGTATGCTTCTGCCTCCCAAGTGCTGGGATGCAGTGCTATGCCACTACACCCTGTCAGACATAATTCTTAATTTATGTGTAGTCAACTCTTTAAAGCTAAAAGAATGAGTATTTCTTTTGTGTGTGAGCATTGTATTGTATGTATGATATGTTTGTGTTTGTGTGTATGTGCGCAAATGCAGGTAAACATGCAATTGTTGCATCTTGTGACTCGTGTACAGAGATCAGGACAAACTCATATGCTTCTTCTTTTTTTATCCTCCCCCCGCACCCCCATAGGTTTCCTCTTATCTTTTATTCACTGCTTAGCTGGCCCATGAGCTTCCAGAGTCTCCTTTATTGATTATATGACCCCTTCCATATTCTTGCAGGACACAAGGATTATAGACATGTGTGCTACCATGTCTAGCTTGTATGTGGGTTTTGGGAATTTGAACTTAGGTCTTCCTGCTTACATGGGAAGTGCTTTACCCACTTAGCCCTTTCATGAGTCTGGAGTTTTTCTTGTTACGGCTAGGAATCTTGCTTTGTTAACTAGGTTATTCTCAAGCTCCTGGGCTCAAGTGATACTCCTGCCTCAGCCTCCTGAATAGTTGGGACTATATGCACATGCCATCATTGCACTTGATTGGAATTATATGTAAATACCTTTCACAAATTAATTAGGGCAAATTTTCACAGAAATCTGAGATCAGTCACAGTAGTGTTTGTTTTAATGGAAATTTGACAAGCTTGCATACTTAGTATAATTGTATAAGTCATGTGAATGGAAGTTTTACATAGTTAAAAAAACTGCATTTCAGGAACTCTAGGGAGTTGGGCTCAATAGATAAAAGTGCTTGCTGTACAGTCATGAGGGCCTGAGTTCTGACTCCCAGTATTCATGTCAAACTGGGATCAGAAGGCAGGAGGTGATGTGCACTTGCAACCCCAGTGAGGGCTGGGGTAAAATAGGCAGATGCTAGGGCTTGGCAGTATAGGTGAAAGAGTGAACTTCAGGGTCAGTGAGAGACCTTCTCCCCTATGTGCACCCATCCCCAGGAGAAAAAGTATGCTCTTATTCCATTTTTTTAATTTGCTTTTTGTGTGTACTAATATAATATAAATATAAAAACTTGTTTTTCTTTAAGCTGAAGCACTGGATTTAATTGCAAAAGATGAAGAGGAATTCAATAAAGAACATCCATTTATACAGGTTTGTAATTACTTGTTCCAATCTAAATTTAAATTTTTCTTGTATTAATTTAAGTTTAGATTAAAAACTCCCCCTGGCAGTTAATAATTCACATTTTTTTTTCATGTTATGACAACTTTAACTCTTTTGTTCTAAATTATTAGTTGAATACTGATATTTTAAAATATATCTTTGGAAGGGAATGTAGGTTACTGCCATAACAGTTGCCTGATACATAAAACCCTGTACTTCATTTACAGTGCTTACACATAACAGAAATAAAAACAGAAGAGTAACTATATCTTTATCTTAAAAAGGTTTGCACTCATTTCTTTATTGTGTGTCTGTGATAGGGGATGCTTAGAGCCAGTATGTGTGTACTGACGCACGTGTGGAGGTCAGAGGACAACTTTTGGGAGTAGATTTTCTTCTTTCACCATGTGTCCTGAGCATCAAGTTCAGGTTGTCAGGCTATTGGTCTAAATGTTTTGAAAAGAATTAAACAAATATTTTTGGCTGTGTGTATATATGTGTAAGTATATGCATGTGAGTTCAGGTGCTGCCCGATCTCTATGGAGCTGTAATTTCAGGCAACTGTGAGCCATCAGCTAGAAGTGGGTGCTGGGAATGGTTTTTGGGTCCTCTGCAGGAATAATAGTACACACACTTAGCCCCTAAACTCATCTTTAAGTAATTAACTCTGTGCTTTTTAAAAAAAAACGTTTTAAGGAAGATAATCCTATTTATGTTTAGAAAAGATGTGTAATCCTAATTTGTGGGAGTGTTTGTTTAATATATTGAGACAGAGCATATTATAACAAGTATGCAAAAACGAGTTCTTCTGTGGACTTTAGTAATTGGTCATTTTTATATTTATATCAATGTTTTGGGCCACAATTTGAAAAAGTTAATATTTAAGTTTTCTTAGTTCTTTTATTTGTAAGCTTCACGTATTAGAAGAACAAGGAGAGAACGCTTGTTGAGGAAAAAAATGAAATAAGTTTTTTTTTTTTTTCTAGGATGAAAAAATAGATGTTCAGAATACTTCGCTCTCACTTGGGGATACATCCTGGGTAGCTACAGTTAATTACCATTTGTTGAGAAAATCACTAGGCACATCCGATTTTGATAAAGACGATGGCAGTTATCTACGCCTCTCATTAGGAGAGTTTTTTGCACAAAGATCTGAAGCTCTTGGTTGCCTTGATGGTAGTAACAGTGTGAAAAGAGTAAGTATGAAATGTGCTGTAAGTGGTAAAACTCACTAATGTCTTTGTGTTGCTGTGCCACAATGTCCAAGACTGGATAAGTAATACAGAAAGGCTTGTTTTGGCTCACAGTTCTGGCGGCTGAAAAGATCAGATTGCCACATCTGGTCAACTTCTGATGAGGGCCTTGTGCTGCTGCAGCAACTCATAGTGGAGAAGTGAGTCTGTGTGAAAGGGCTATGTATGTAAGAGAAAGCAGAGAGAACTGAACTTACTTTTGCCTTAATTTGACCACTTTTCTGAGAGCCACCCTAATGTTTTCCTGAGGGTACATCCTTTTTTGACCAAAATCCTCTGAGAGACCCTACCACCTTACAACCATGTTAACCAAACCTCAGTGTGAGTTTTTGTGCGGACAGCCACAGTACCAGGCTTTTTACTTCAATGTTATGGTTCTATATTTAGAACATGCAACTTTAAGGCATAGGCAGAATGGGAGGTTGGCAGAATAGTGGTTAAAAACTTAGGTTTTATAGTCAGTTAGACTTGGTTTCAGTTCTGGTTCTGCCTTTTAACAAGTTCTATGACACTATACAGTTTGTCTTCTGTGCCTTAATATTTCCATTTCTAAAGTATAGTACTGTTTTATGGGATGTTTTAAGATTGAAATGTTGCTACATATGAAACAGTTAACATAGGTACACACTGAGTAACTTTTGGTATTGTTATGTGGTAGGAAGAATTCTAGGATTCATTTATTCCACCCATCTGCAAAGATATTTTGAAATGTTGGAATGTTTTGATTTTAAAAAAGTGATAGGAGCCGGGCACTGTGGTGCATGCCTTTAATTCTAGCACTTGGGAGGCAGAGGTAGGTGGATTGATACGGGCTGGAGGCCAGTGTGGTCTACAGAGCGAGTCCAGGACAGCCAAGGCTACACAGAGAAACCCTGTTTTGAAAAATCAAAAACTAACCAACCAATCAAACAACAAAAAAAGTTATAGGTATACAGATTTTAGTGATAAATGCTATTAAGAATGACTGAGTAGAAGACATTGAACTGGCATCATATGATAAAAAAGAGGAAATCATCCAGAGATCCAGAGAAACAGGGTTCCCAGAAAGGAAAAAAACATTTGTGTGAGATCTAGAGGCAGGTATCAGATTGGTCCATCAAAGGCAAGTAGAACTAATCTGAGGAGCCAGAGTGAAGTTGGTAGAGTAGGATATTAAAAGACTACAAGTCTTTTAAGTCCAGCACTGGGGAGACTGAGGCAAGAGGTCCTAAATTGGAAGTCAGGGTGAGCTGAGCCATATTAAACTGTCAACAGATGTAAATAAATAACAAAGACCTGATCATCAGGGCTTTCCTGTGGGGGTTGTCGATATCTCAGATGAACTTCCAGGAAGGACTTGGAGGCACAGAATTTCTTGGTCATATTGTTTAGGTTCATTTCCACATTGCCACTACCTTTGCCAGGGACCTGCATGGTGAAAGTCAGCAAAACACAGAGGAGGGCCAGAAGGCAGAGGTTTAGTAAGTGGGAAGAATGGTGTGAAGGCTAGGGACAAGTATGATCTAGTGAAACATGAAAGATGCAAGGATTCAAGATTTATTTTACACATGGAATTTGAGTTACAACAGAATTTTAAGTATTGCAGAGTGTTTATTAAAGCTGACTTCACTAAGGGCATGTGTTAGGTTCTTAGTGAGATGGTAGTAAAATGACTAAGAGCCATTTAAAGAATCTATGGTTTATTTTGAGTCATGGTTTCACTCCATGGTGGTTTGGATTGTTGCTTTGAGCTTGTGTCAGCACTTTACATCATAGCAGGAGTGTGGCAGAGGAAATTGTTCCTCCTGGCAGTTAGGAGGGAACTCGGATGGGGGAGGGGAAGAGAAAAGGAAAGTAGGTAAGAGAGCAAAGAGGGCAGAGGAGGAGAGAGAGAAACAAGGAAGTGACTGGGGTCCCAATATCCCATTAAAAGGTATGCACTCAGTGCATCTTCCAATACCACAGGCTGGTCACTATGGCACAGTGTTGTTGATTATTAATAGTTCTTATTGATCTAACTTTTAGTTATTAAAACAGCGGTTATTCCTAAACCAGCTGTATACTACCCAAATCACCACACAGAGACTAGGATTTACATAATTAACCTAGAGCACAATGCTGGTCAATAATTACTCCATCCTAAACCTCCAAGCCCACATAGTTTCCTCCCATTCAGATTTACCACATTATACTTGCTTTTAGTCATATCTTAGGTCTGGTTCATCTCTCCTCCTGGTTCCAAGTCCTCTCCTGCAGATCTTTGCTCTCCCACTCTTCCCACTCGCTTCCTTCTCCTTCCCTCCGGACCAGACTGTCCCACCCTATTCTCTCCATTGCACAGTGTTGGCTGGTTGTTTACTGAAAATACAGAGAACAAATGGTGGCATGTTTACACAAACTTGAGACAGGTGATGCTCTTAGAATAAACATCACAATGCAATGTCGGGATTGAAACCAGATAGTGGTGTAGAGAAATCAGTATTTGAATGAACAAGGGTAAATTGTATAGATCCCACAAGAACATTATACCAATATTTCCCTCTTTAGGTCCAATAAAAGGCTCCTTTTCTTTCAATATAATAATAATTATAAAACAGAAAACTATTAGATAAGATTTACATTTACAATGTCCAGTTCATGTGCTTTTGGCAAGTTAGTAGAAAGTATTTGATTTTCCTATTTTGACAAGTTTAGAGTTCTATACGTAAATTAACTTTTATCCTTATTGGTATTACCTATATGAAAACATTTTCTTAAATTCTAAACAACTTAAGCTTAATTGTGGAACTATAACTATTTGATCTTCAACCTCACCAGAGACTTGAGAAGGAATAAAATTAGTTCTTGGAGTAAATAGGAAGTGCATGTTAGCAGCTTCCAAAACATAAAAAGTTGCCATCTGAATAGTCACCCAAAACTCTTTATAACTTGGAGCATCATCTTCAGCCTTCTGCCTCAGTATACTTGACAGACATATATATGAAGCCGGAACTATTTAGGACTTGCTTACCCTGTTTTGGCAGAGTTCGGCAGTAGAACTGTCCTGCATTTAAGCTTGCCCATTTTTGGCAGAATTTTGTCTGTCGTGGGATGAGGGTGTTTTCTTTTTGCCCAGGTGGCTTGTTTGCCACATTTGAAGCCATCTCCATATAGAGGTTCTTCAATGCTCATCATCATCTTTGAGGTAAGCAGGGTGCTGCCAGAAGATGACCTGTCTCATTGTCAAAAAATCTTTAAAATAATAGACATTTTAAAATGCCCTATTCTGTAGGTCTCTGAGGTTTTTGAAGACTCACCTAACTTCTTATAATCATATCTGTTAAACCCAAGGATGTATACTCCTGGGGTAAATTAGACTAGTGTCTCAGATGACTATAAGTTGATTAACTAGCAATTAACTTGCATTACCTAATATCCTAAACAGTTTGTAATAGAAGTTTAAAAGTATTGGAAGTAACCTTGAATTTGTATCAAAATACTAAAATTTACCAGTGTATTAAAAGTAGACTTATTTTTGCATCAATATACAACATCCTATACCAGAGTTAAAAATAACTGTATTTGAGAATAACAAAGCCTTAAGTAGATTCAATAACCTATGTTTTTTTTCTTATAAGACATTCTTGTATTTCCCTTTCTTTTCAACCACTTTTCTCTTTATCTAAGGAAGAAAAAGAAAAAGGAAAAGGGAGAAACCCCTGAGTCTAACCTTGTTTTCTCTCTGAATAAGACTATTAATAATTTATAACCATCTCCCAATGACAGTAAACATTCATAGCCACAGAAAATAATAAAAAACCTACCCAACCCCCTTAAAGGAAATTGGATGTCATTCTCATGAATTTTTTTTCTAGCTGACTTTTTGGACTTTAGGGAGTCCAAAGTAAATTGGGAAAAATGGTTAATTAAGTAAGCATTAACATTTGTGGTCCATTCTTTGAATGTTGAGAAATTTCAGGCTTAATAGAAGTCCTGTTTGGAACACTCTAAAATGCTGGATCAATTGAGATTAGTAGCTTCCTTCAAAGCTCTCTTGGGACCTGGCTTTGATGAGAAACAGCAATTGAAGCAGTTGAGGTAGGAACAGGCAGAATGCTGGAACACGCAAGATGCTGAAACAGAGATGTCAATGTCTCAGCATGCTGGAAGGATGAATTCTGTCAGGTGTGATCCACTGTCTCTGGTGTGTCCAGTCCTTTTGTTCTGCAAACATAATTTCTAACAAGCATTATGTAGTCGTAAAATTATAAATGTATGAGATGTGCAGGACGAAACTAAAATATAAACTAATTTTATCTATTCCAGTTGAAAGAATGGCATAAGAAATTGTGAAGGGATCATCAATTTATGTTACCTGTTCTGTTTAGTCTTCTTTTTTAAACCTTTTTTAAAAAATTATTTAGGGCTGGAGAGATGGCTCAGAGCTTAAGAACACTGGCTGCTCTTCCAAAGGTCCTGAGTTCGATTCCCAGCAACCACATGGTGGCTCCCAACCATCTGTAGTGAGATCTGGTGCTCACTTCTGGCGCACAGTTACACATGCAGGTAGAATGCTGTGTAAATAATAAACAAATATTTTAAAAAATAATTTATTTAACTTTATTCTTTTTGTGCATTGGTGTGAAGGTGTCAGAATTCGTGGAACTGGAGTTACAGACAGTTGTGAGCTGCTATATGGGTGCTGGGAATTGAACCTGGGTCCTTTGGAAGAGCAGACAGTGCTCCGAACCACTGAGCAATCTCTCCAGCCCCTTTTTAAACTTTTTAATGACATCTTTTTTATAATAATTTATTTACTTTTTATTTTATGTGCATTTAGTGTGAAGGTATCAGATCCCTTGAAATTGGCTTTGCAGACAGTTGTGAACTGCCGTGTGCGTGCTGGGAATTGAACCTGGGTCCTTTGGAAGAGCAGACAGAGCTCTTAACCACCGAGCCATCTCTCCAGCCCCCTGTTTAATCTTGGTTTCTCTCTTCTTGTGCGTGGCCAAAATCTTCAGGTGGTTTTCCTCTGTCATACCTGATTTTTATTAGTTTTGATGGTACCCATAATTTTTCTTCTCCTGTATGAACATAAGCGAAACTTCTTCCCCAGCGTAACACATGCCCTGTTCTCCATTTTGGAATTAGCATCTTTATATGCTGCTCTAAATCAGCAGTTCTTTCTAAATTCCACTGTGTCTTAGCAGGTGTGCTACTTACCTCATTTAAACATTTTAAAATTGATAAATCATTTAATCTATTTTAGGGAGATATTATATTTACCTTCTGTTTTATGACGATCTTTTTAAAATTACTGTTAGATAGTTTCATAATTGTTTGACCTATAGGATTACAAGTTACATCTGTAACAGATTTCATATTATAATGTCTAAAATATTGTTGAATTCCAAAGGATATACATGCTGAAGCACCTTCAGTTTGCAAGGGCATCTTCAAAACATTCACCATCTCTAACAAATGTGTAACCTTAGGATCATGCTCTCCAGAATTTAAGGCAAAAGCCCACTGGAATTCTGAATATGAATCTATGTCATGGTGCATGTATTTCAGTTCTCCAAACTATGTAAAATGGAGCATACCAGCTATTGTATGACCTTGTTCCAAGACAACACTAAATAGGATTTCCGTTTCTACTTTAGCATGTAACTGAACCTTAAGAATATATATACAATATCGAATCTGACCCAAGTTGGCCTATAGCTGAAGGCTTTTTCTCCAGCATCTTAATGGGCTGCCATTTTGCAGTATCTTCAAGCCTCTGTGGACTTTTCTCATCTGGAACCACCTCTTTCAGTGTTATTGTAGGTACCAGATTGGACTGTTCCAAAGGCGCTCTATTTTGATTCAAAGATTTCCCCAATCTCTGTTCTATGGCCTTTAACTTAGCAACTATTTTCACAGTCTCTTCTTTCTCCAAGTCTGTCTTATTCTCATCTTTTCCAAAAAGGATATACAAAACTGAAATCATCAGTGAAAAAAATTATTTGTATACTAAGAGAAACACTCAAATGGTATCCAGAAGCACTATGTCATTGTGTCTTCCTCCATTTTCAACATAAAAAATTATCTTTTTTTAATCTCAAAATCTCTCCCTAAGGACTTTACTTTCTTAGACCCAGCTTCCCTTTCAGACCTTACCAGTTTAGATGCTTGAGACTTCTCTGTCTCTGGCTCCGGTTTCCAGGGAGATGTATTTTTTCTGTCTCACTCACTGGATCCTGACCCCTTCCACACTCTGGGAAATTATTGGGTCCACAAAAGTTTGCTACTTAGACCTGCAAGAACTCCTTCTCAAATGGATTTTGCTTTCTGCCTGCGTTGGCAAAGTCTGGCTTTGAGAAGCTTCCTTGTTAAAGAGCCACATTTTTTCTATTGGGAAAGAAACTGCCTCCCTGGGTTTTGTATGTATCATTGTTTTTCTGCAGCCTGCTTGAGGCCTTGCTGGTGTGCAGGGGGCCTGTCTAATCAGGACTCTGTGAGCTCCTAGTTTAGGAACTTCCTTTACTTTGTTTTTAAGGACAGAACTAAAAAAACTGCTCTATAGTTTTATTTTCTATATAAGTTCTTTCTAGATTACTGTAAATTCTGCCACATGTTGGTATGCCATTTGTTGTTAGTTATTAGCATTTATTATCTATATCTTTTAGTTAAACAGTGATTATTCCTAAACCAGCTGTATACCCTAATCACACAGAGACTAGGATTTACTTAATTAATTTAGAGCACAAAGCTGGGAAACAGTTACTCCATCCTAAACCTCCAAGCCTGTATAGCTTCCTCCCATTCAGAGTTTCCAACACTGTACTTGCTTTTAGTCATATCTTAGGTCTGGTTCATCTCTCTTCATAGTTCCAAGTCCTCTCCTGCAGATCTCTGCTCTCCCACTCTTCCTTCTCCCTCTTCTCTCCATTGCACAGCATTGGCTAGTTGTTTTATTGAAAATACAGAGAACAAATGGTGGCATGTTTACACAAACTTGAGACAGGTGGTGCTCTTAAATTAAGCATCACAATGCAGTGTTGGGATTGAAACCAGAGAGTGGGGTAGAGAACTCAGCATTTGAATGTGCAAGGGCAAACTGTATAGATCCCACAAGAACATTAAACCAACAGCACAGTATATTGAAATCACAGTTTCTAGCTGAGCAGAACAAAAAATATTTTTAAGAAGATATATTTATTTTATGTATATGAGTATTTTGCCCTTATGTATTTATGTGCCCAGTGTGCATGCATGGTGCTCCTGGAAATCAGAAGAGGAAGTTGCACTTGGTTGTAAGCTATCATGTAGATGCTAGAAACTGAACCTAAGTCCTCTGAAAGAGCAGTCAGTTTTCTTAACCATTGAGCCATCTCTGCAGTTCCTAAATTAATTAATTTTTAAAAAATTTAAAAAATTATGTGTATATATGCATGTATCTGTGTGTTGATTGTGCACCTCCTTATAGTACCTGCAGAGGCCAGAATGGGGTGTCCACAGTTGTGAGCTGCCAGATGTGGGTGTTGAGACCAGAACCTGGGACTTGTGCAAGAGTAGTATACAGTACTGAGCCGTTTCTCCAGCCCCTGAATGTTAAACCATGCTTTTGGACCATCTGATCCATGTAGTGAATTAAAAAATGAAACTCTTGAAATAGGTGGATTGATTGGGGTTCATTGCCAGATTGTCTAGACCTGTCAGCTACCCAAGTAGCTTAGGCCTTATCTTAGGCTTGCTCCCGGCTGGCTCATATATCTTAAACTAACCCATTTATACTAAAGTACATTCTGCCACATGTCATTCCCGCATCTGTTTCCTCTGAGTCTGCCTGTTGACTCTCTGGCACCTGATTCTTGCCCCACGTTCTTAGCTATGCCTGGACGTCCCGCCTGTTCTCTCCTGCCTTGCATAGGCCATTCAGCTCTTTATTAAACTAATCAGAAGGTAATGGAGAAGAATACAAAACAGGTGATGCAACACAGGTGATGCTTCATAAAAATAACAGCACTCAGATCCCAGCCTGTACCCAACTCTGCTTGAATAGAGAACAGCACTTGAGTAATGCAAAGACAGCTTTACACAGGGCATAAGGACGTTATCCCAACTGGGGCTTTGGAGACTTTGAAGAAATTGTTTTGCCTTGATTTTGAGTCAGTGCCTCACTATGTAGCCCAGGCTGACCTTGAGTTTGTAGTATTCTTATACCTTACTCTGTGTTTGGATTGTAGTTGTGCGTCACTATACTTGACTGAACTTTATTTTATTTTTGATATAGGGCTATATCTAGCTCTGGCTAACTGGAAAAGTAAAGCAAGTTAGACTTGATGTTATAGACTTGTCTTTGCCCCCTTAGTGTTGGGACTGCAAGCGTGTGCCACCTTGCATCACTTTCTGAATGCCTTAAGCAGATGAACACAACATAGATCTTAGGAAAAGAGGGCTGACACAGAGTTTTCATTTGGTATTGTAAAATTTCATATATTCAGTTTACTAGATCAAGGGAAGAAAGTTCTAAATGAATATCCACTAGAATCTGAAGTCATAATTTTAGATCTGTGATATGAAAGTCATGTAAGAAAAGTACAAATTTAATTCTCTTCAGCAATCCCCTTGTGCCTAGATCTTTCTGAAACGTCCATGAAAGTCAGTGGGAGTATGCTTAATTTCAAGACATGTTTTCTGCAGGTTAATCTATAGAGCAAAATATGCTATATTAAAGTTCTACCTCATTTATCCCTCTCCATTCAGAAAATTGCCTAATAAATAGTGAATGTTCATAACAGTTATTGAAGGACTGACAGAAATGTCACTTCTGAATTGTTTGTTTTTGAGTTTTTAGGAAGGTTTATTTAATGATATCAGTTACAGTGATTAAATAATAGCTAGGATTGAAGAAACAAGGTTTTGTCTGCAGCAGCTCTTTGCCCCATGTCAGATGTAGAACCCAGGTCTTTCCATGACAGGTCCTACCACCAGCTCAAAAATTCTGTCTGGACTTTTGAAGTTCACCTCTTATTATTTGAAGTCAAATGACAGTAGAGTTGTTGAAGTCATTTGGATGTTTTAATAGTATTAGATAAAGTAATCTAGAGCTTTTCAAAGTGGTTGGAAATTAAGGAGACTAATTCATGTTTATTTTTGCAGCCATCATTTGGTTATTTTATTAGATCACCAGAAGAGAGAGAACCTTTTTCTCTAATAAAATCCGATGTGTCAAGAAGTAATTTGGAAAAAGAAGTGACTCCTCTTCACCATGATTTATTTTCAGGTAGTGGATTAAAGACTTCAATGAACTTTTTTCTTAACTTGTAATTGTGTGATCATATCCTCTGTGGGTGAAGATGTATATACATTGCTTTGTAACATTTTATCATTGGTTGTAGATTTGATTTTTATATAACCTCACTTTTCTTGAAAGTTTAGAAGACAGATAAAATCCACCCCAATTTTTGTATACACTACTATAGCAAATGAGAGTAATTTCAAGTGACCTAGTTAAATTTTGCTTATTAAATTATTACTGTTAAGGAATAATAGAAATTATATTTATCATCTAGATAGATTTTAAAGAGATGCTTTGAAATCTATAGTATAATAGTCTACATATATCATTTCTGCATATCAATGGAATATATATATATATATATATATATATATATATATATTTTTTTTTTTTTTTTCTTGAGACAGGGTTTCTCTCTGTAGCCCTGGCTAGCCTGGACTTACTCTGTAGACCAGGTTGGGCTTGAACTCAAAAATCCTAAAGGTGTGTTCAGTATTCCTGGCTGATAGAAAATATTTTAATTTAGACTTTGTTAGCTAATTTGTTGAGCCATTCCTCTTTGCTAATCCAATGTCTTTTGCTGCATGGATATGAAATTGAATTGTAAGCTGCTTAAACTTTGTAGCCCCTCAGTTGAGACCTACTTTAGTCTTTAGCATAACTGTGGCTCCTCTGTTATCACCTTTAGCATATCAGAAGCCATTTTGCCTCCAACTCTCCGTTTTGATAATAAGGTGAAATTAAGTTCAAGTTCTCAGGCTGTATGTGCCTGAGACCAGGGTACAATTTAATAGTTCAATATTTGCTGCTTAGAATAAAACAATAGATGATAAAAAGCGTGTTCTGCTTGATGTAAAGATCGAAATGTCCCACTGTTTTTTTACTCCCAGAAAGCTGGATAAGCCCCAAGAGCTCACCTACCCTAGGTCCCAGCCAATCAGCTTAAAATGCTGTGCCTAGCTACCTAGATACAATACAATACACTTGGAACAAAATCAGTTATGTTTAGTTGGTCAAAATGATGTAATGTTGCCCCCCCCCCCCGGCTTCCTTTTCCTGGCTACCTAGTTGTTGCCTTGTTATGGTTTTTCATATAAGAAACCTATGTTAGAAACAGACTGGCATCAGAGTCTGGTTCCTGAGACCAGATTATGGCCCTGACCGGTCAGTTTTTGTTCAGCGTTCAATAAACTTTTATTAATATGAGTCTCGTGTTTGAATCGTGTTTGAATAATCAGTGTGTGACAGTTCTTGAACCCATAACAGAATAATGCATGTTCCATCCTTTTTTAAAAAATTCATTATATGTATATGGGTATTTAGTTTGTATATATGTCTGTGTGCCGTGTGTATACCTAGTGCCTGTGGAGGCCAGAAGACGCCATTGGATCCTCTAGAACTAAAGTTAGAGACAGTTGGGTCCTGAAGATTGAATCCAGGTCCTCTGGAAGAGCAGCCAAGTGCTTTTTAACCATTTAACCACCTTTACACTCCCAAGATACACTCCATTCTAAAAGAGCCTGTGTCCAATATAGGACTGAGGATAAAGGGCCTCATTTTTTTATCATTTTCAAGTATATAATTTTGAAATCAATATTGAAGCCTAAATATATCGAAATATTTTATATGAATATTTTAGGAATGATCAAAATCCAAAGACTTCCTTCAGAGCCTATCCTTTGTCCAGATGCTTATTATTTAAACATTCTTATGGAGGATAACTTAGATTTGCAGTACAGAGATATTTTCCTTGGCAGTTAATCTCTTTGACTAGTACTTATCTCAGATTATTTCTGAGGTACAGCAATGCATGCCTTTAAGTTGAATGTTGTTTATTCCTGTAGGCGATTTGAATGGGCAGTCCCAGGCACAGCTAAGTGAAGGATCAGTTACACTTCAGGCTGAAGAACCGCAGAGGACTTCACAGATGGGTGAAAACGATAGGACCCTAACTGCCAACAGAAGCAAGACACAGGTATCTCAGACGCTTTCTAAAGAGAGTCTTACAGTGCCCTGAGACGGTTTTCATATAAGGTGGGCCAGGGTTACCTGGGAAAAATGTATGCTTTCCCTGGCTTCAATTTTATTACAGTGTCCTTTAAGTGGAAACATTTTAAAAAGTCAATTATAATGTACATGTAGAAGACTGTAGAAACCAGACTGCCAATGAATGAGTCACCACAGATTGTGTATTCCAGATCAATAGAAAGAACACTGAGGTGTATGCAGACACCGTTTCTTCCCGTCTGATGTGTTACATCCCTCTTGACTTAGCCAGACTGTCAATGTCTACCTCCAGAACCATGAAAAAAAAATATTATCAACAATTCAGAATTCTTGCTGGGTGTGGTAGCACACGCCTCCCGGTACTCCGGGAGGCAGATCAATGTGAGCTTGAGGCTAGCCTGGTCTACAAAGTGAGCCCAGGACAGCCACGGCTACATAGAGAAATCCTTGAAAAAACAAAACAACTCAGAATTCATTTTAAAAAACTCTTCTAAATTTATTACTAGTGTCCAGAATGCTTACACTATAGTCCTTTATGCTCTTTTTAAAGTTTGTATAAAAGAAGCTACGCAGCATGCATTCTTTTTCTTTGCTTTTGCTTCAGCTTTTACCTACTAGAGGAATATATATATATATATAGAAGTCATTTTTCTTAGTGCATTGTCTTCTGTTTCATGAATGTTAGTGAATGTTTGAGATATTTGACAAGGTGCTGAAACAACCTAGTACCTCTGTTTTGTTGGCTGAAACACCCCCTCCCCCATGCCACTCTACCCCTGTCTGTGCCTGTCTATGTTGAATGCAACTGATGGTTCACATATAAGGTTTATGGCTTACACTGAAGGACCTTTGGCATAGTTTTTGGAGTAGCTGCACCAATACAGATGACTCCTAAGGTTCTGCAATAATTCGTGTTGACATATGACCTTTCTTCACAGACTGCTATTACTAACCACTTGAGTAGCTCTTTACTTCATTGTTTTAATTTGTATTCCTCTGATTGCTAATGAAGTTAAGTACGTTTATACTTTTATTGGTCTTTTAGGTAGTATTTTAATATTTTTTTATTTATTATAGTTTATTCACTTTGTATCCCCGCTCTAGCCCCCTTCCTCATCTCCTCCTAGTCCCACCCACTCTCCCTTTTCTTTCCCTGTGTCATTTCCTTAGTCCCCTGATAGGGGAGGACCTCCTCCCCTTCTATCTGACCCTCCTTGCCTATCAGGTCTCATCAGGATTGGCTGTATCATCTTCCTCTGTAGCCTGGCAAGGCAGCACCCCGCAGGGGGAGGTGAACAAAGAGCCTGCCACTGATCCCCTTACTAGGGAACCCACTTGGAAACTGGGCAGCCTATGGGCTTCCTCTGAGCAGGGGGTCCAGGTCCTCTTCATGCATGGTCTTTGGTTAGAGCATCACTCTCTGCAGGCCCTCCTGGGCCCAGGTTTTTTGCCAATCCTGATGAGACCTGATAGGCAGGAACTCCTTTTAGAGTTCCTGTTCCCTCCAGGTCCTTCTATCTCCCACTTCTTCCGTAAGGTTTCCTGCACTCTATTTGGCTATGAGTCTCAGTATCTCCTTTGATACCCTAGTGGGTAGAGTCTTTCACAGGTCTCCTGTGGAAGGCTCTTGTCCTGTTCCTTGTGTTCTCCTACTTCCGATGTTTATCTTGTTTGCCCTTTTGAGTGAGGTTTTAGCCTCTTCCCTAGGGTCCTCCTTGTTGTTTTAGCTTCTTTAGGACTATAGATTTTAGTATGTTTATCCTATATTATATGGCTAATATCCACTTATAAGTGAGTATATGCCATATGTGTCTTCCTGCTTCTGGGTTACCTCACTCAGGATGATCTTTTCTAGTTCCCACCATTTGCCTGCAAATTTCATGATTTCTTTGTTTTATATTGCTGAGTAATATTCCATTGTGTAAATAAATGTACCACAATTTCTGTATCCATTCCTCGGTTGAGGTTCATCTAGGTTGTTTACAGATTCTAGCTATTATAAATAAAGCTTCTATGAACATAGTTGAGCTTAGGTAGTTTTTTATATGAAGAAGTTCTAATTTTTTGGATTTCTTTACATCTTTTCATAGGATCCTTTGGCCAGTCATGAAAGTTTCACTTATCTTATTCCAGCCTGTACTTATCCTATCTTCTCTCCAACATAGGGTCTCACTGTGTAGCTCTAGTTAGTCTTGGATAGACTGTGTTGTCCAGGCTGGGTTCAAACTCTTGTCAGTCTTTCTGTCTCAGCCTCCTCGGTACTGTGATTACATATGAGAGTCGCCATGCCTGGCTTATTAGCCTTTTAACTTTTTTTTTTTGGAACTGGAGTTACAGACAGTTGTGAGCTACCATGAACCTAGGTCTTCTGGAAGAGCAGCTAGTGCTCTTAACTGTTGAGCCATCTCTCCAGCCCCCAGCCTTTTCACTCTTAATTGTATCTACTTTTCTTTTTGTAATTAATTCATGCTTTCTCTATTTCACTAATATGTTTACTTTATAATAAATCAGAGATCCAACATAAGGTTTCTTTAATCTTTTTATCTGTGTTACATTACTCGAATATATTGTTGCTTGATATAAGCCTTGGCATCTACTAAAATCATTTTCATACATTTTAAAAAATGTATACCAAAGAACTAACCCACCAACAACTTTGTCCTTTTAATGAGATTACATTTAATCTATAGAACAGTAAAATTCACATCTCTATAATACTGAGTCTTCTAACCTATAAACATTTTATATTCCTTCATATTTATTATAATTTTCTCTACGTTTTATGATTGGGCAGATTTTTCTTGTTCTCTGTTATTTTTTCCCCAAAGTTGTTAAAACATTTTAATAGTTGTTTTTTTTTTAACCTCCCTTTGGTCTCACTGTGTAGCCTTGGCTGACCTATGTAGACCAGGGTGGTCTTGAGTCACTAAGATCTGCCTGTCTCAGCCTCCCTACTTTTGGGATTAAAGGTATGTGCCAACTAGCCTGGCATTATTATCATTTTTTCTTTTGGCCTGGCATTTTTATTATTAATTTTTTTAGAAATAGGTCTTGTTATGAAGCTTAGACTGGCCTTGAGCACTTGTTTTTTTCACAACTTCTTGAGATGAATGTGTAGCTCACTGATTCTTTTTCAATGACTTTTCTGTCTTATTTTCCTAATATGAACATGATGGCTTGAATTTTCCAGAGAGCACAGCTTTTGCTTCATCCTGTGTTTTGTCTTTCCATATTTTGATACATCATATTTTCATTATTCATTTTCCTTCCCAATCTACCTGTGTCAACACTTTTCTCTCTCTCCATCCCTTCCTTCCTTCACATTTTCGCTATGATAGGAATTGAACTCATGGCTTCACACATATTTAGTTAAGTGTTCTTCTGCTGGTTAATATCCTCATCCTTGTTCAAGATATTTTCTAATTACTTAGGCCCATGAATTTTTGCCTTCTGAAAGAAATTTATCTTAGGTTTCGAGAGTTTCCAGATTTCTTAATTTTTTTTCTTATCTTAAATTATTATTTTAAATTATGTGTATGCTGTGGGTAGGATCTGTACATATATGTGTGGGTGTCTACCCCCTGGGCAGTTGTGAACTACTTGACATGGGTGTGAGAACTGCCATCAGGTCTTTTCTCAGAACAGTACATATACTCTTAACCACTGAGTCATCTTTCCAGTCCAGTGTTCCAGATTTTAAAATAATTGGTTTTAGGTTTATTGTTCTGTGTTCAAGATTTTTCATCTTAGGCATTTAAATTTTGTTAAGACATGTTAAATGGATCTGGATTTATTCTGTTTTTGGAAATGCATTTTGTTCACTTGAAGGAAATACCTTACATATAACTATTATCTTCATTCTTTTTGTTTTATTAATGTTAAATAAGAATGATAAAGTTGATTGCAGCTTAAAATTATTGTGCTCTACCTTCATTTACTTAGGTTTTGATATCACCCATTATGATTATATGCTTGTCATATAATCCACCTGTCCCTGCCTCCCCAAGTGCTGGGGTTACAGGCATGTACCACCTTGCCCAGCTGATTTTGTTTTCTTTTTTCTCTTCATTTTATGCATTTTTCTATATTATCCAATAAATTATTACCTGTCTCCTTGATTTACTAATATTTGATAAAAGTAATTTTCTTCCTTCTTTTCTTTCCCTTTTCCTTCCTTGCTTATTAGTTTGTTTGAGACAGTCTCATGTAGCCTAGGTTGGCCTTGAACTCATTTTGTAACTGCTCTTGTGTGTATGTTTCCCAAGTGCTGAGATGATAGCCATGTGCCACCACAGTGAGCAAATGGGGTGCTATTAAATTTGCTGTAGGAAAAAAATAAGTATCCTCTGGGGTTCCAGTTCCTCTCACCTGAAAGTTAGCCTTACCTTTCTTTCACCAGAGGTAGAAGTTTTAGTATGTGTTTTCCATGGTTTTTACTGTTGGGCCCGTATTAGTTTTATGGCTGTGGTTCCCATTATGTCTTGTTGTGCCTAATTTATAAATTAATTTTATCATAGGTTTTTATATATTGTCTAGGAATAAGCATATATATATATATATCTAGCTTGGTGTGCTGCCTAAGACCATAGAACTTGGATAAGAAAAGACTACACTAAATGAAGATTAGTCTGTACTTGTCCTTGGAAGTGGAGTGAGTTTGTTTAATCAAACTTTTCTTATTTCTAGGACACTTTCTGCAATAATAACAAAGTTCAAGAGCATGGAAACACAGCCCCTGGTGGTGGGGATTCCATACTTAGAATAAGCACCATTGCTTCTGCCATTGCAGATGTGTCAGTGAGTGCTGATCCTGCCCAGCTTGTTGCCATGATGAAAACACTCAGAAATAAAGGAAGAGGCAAGACTTTTCAGGATGATGGTGCACAGGAGCCCTGTTTCACCACACCTCATTTCTTACTCAGTGATTTAGAAAAAAGTAACAGATCCAATGCATTTGATATGGAGAAATACCTTACAAAAACAGACACAAGTAGCTGTGAAGGTGCACAAGAGCCCTTTTCAAGAGCAGGCACGTCTGATATTTGGGATATATGTTTGCTGAAACAGGAGATTGTTCAAGACATCACTGTGGTGAGTGATGGTGCTACTATTACAAGAGAACCAGAGGAAGATACAGCAGCTATTGTCTGTGGTGAAAATTCGGAGAGTGATACTCAAGACTCACTTAGAACGATAGCCTCTTCGAATCCAATGCTTCCAAACCTAAGGGAGAATAGAAACATGGCGAGGATGGCACACTCCATTGATGGATTGTCAGATGTGCATAGCAGTGAGAAAGCTACCTCAGTTTCCATTCCAACATCTAGTAGTTACTCCTCAAGGAACTGCAGAGTACCTTCCCCTTGTATTTTAGAAAAACGTGAAGCAATACAAGATAATAGAAAACACCAGAGGAAAAAAGTCTGTGCCAGTGAGACAAGCAGCAGTGACAAGCATGTCACTTTTGACGAAGATTGTGTGGTCTTCCCTAAGAGTATTGGTAAGGATAGTGATTGATCATTGAAATTGTGTGGATTGTGTTTGTTACTGTTTTCTAGTCTTACTGGAAAATACACCTTTTTAATAGATTTGAAAAATGCCTCATCTGGCTTTGAAGACCAGGAGAGCTTCAGACGGTCTTCCTCACCACTCAGTCATTCTTCTTATTCTGGAAGCTTATCAGGGTAAGTGCTTACCGCAACTTTACTTTTATTTATTTATTTCTGTTATTTGAGAATTTCATACAGGCACATAATGTGTTTTGATTAAACATACCCCTACCTGATTATTAATTTAAATTTATGCTATGTGTAAGAAAAATCTGTCATTTTTAGGTTCATCTCTTAAAGGTAGTCCTTAAAATACTTTATGAATTTTTCTTTTTTTTTTTTTTTTAAGATAGGGTTTCTCTGTGTGGCCTTGGCTGTCCTGGAGTTGCTTTGTAGACCAGGCTGGCCTCGAACTCACAGTGATCCACCTGCCTTTTCCTCCATGAGTGCCAGGATTACGGGTGTGTGCCACCACACCCAGCTGAATTTCTTTAGTTTAAGAAAACAATTTTTGGCAGGATGCTGGGAGTAAAACAGGGACGAGGTGGAATTTGTTTCATTATTTGTATGTTTTTATGATATTTTAGGTGTTTGTTTACATTGCTTGTTTCTCTATGTTTATATTATTCACATTATTTCTCTTTTAAAAAATAAATAAAAATAAAAACAATTTTTATTTATCATGGCTGGCCTTGAACTCAACAGAGATCTACCTGCTTTTGCCTCCCCAGTGCTATTTCAGTTGTTTCCCCACTTTATTTTATATTGAGAAAGGGTCTTTGACAGAGCCTACAGCTCACCCATTTGTCTTCACAAGCCAGTAAGCTTTGGCCAGCAAGCCCCTTTGGTTCCTCCTATCTCCATTCCCTCTACTGGCATTGTAGATTCATACTGCCATAGCTAGTGGTTTCTTTCTTTTCTCTCTCTCTCTCTCTCTCTCTCTTTCTTCCTTCCTTCCTCTCTCTCTCTCTTTTTCTTTCTTTCTTTCTTTCTTTCTCTCTCTCTCTCTCTCTCTCTCTCTCTCTCTTTCTTTTTTCTGTACATGGGTACTGGGAATTCAGACTCACTTCCTCCTAATTGTCTGCAAGCACTTTACCCACTGAGCCCTCCCCAGATCTAATATTGTGATTATCTCCATATTTAAAAGAAAATATACAGACTGTATAATGGGTTGTTTTAGTTTTTTTATGTTGCTATGATAAAACATTCTGACCAAAAGCAACTAACTTCGGAGAGGAAAAAGTTTGTTCCAGCTTATACTTCCAGGTTATAGTTAGTTCATTATTGAGAGAAGTCGGGGCAGTAACTCAAGGCAGGAACCTTGTGAATACTGCTTGTTGGCTTACCCTGTGACTGAAAGAGGCATGCTTGCCTAGCCTTCTGACAGTCCATGCTTAGACATGGTGCCTCTTAGACTGTGAAGGCAGCCCCTCACACCTGTATCCACATATCAACCTGATAAAGACAATTAAGATTTTTTCAGGTGATTCTAGGCTGTGTCAAGTTGACAGTTTAATGCTAGGACAGGGACTTCCATGGTTTATTCAGTTTAGTATATCATTTGTGTTTTGCTACCTTTATTTTGAGACACGGTTTTCTGTGCCCTGGCTGTCCTGGAACTTGCTCTGTAGACCAGGCTGGAGATTCACAGAGATCTTCCTGCCTCTGCCTCCTGATTGCTGGGATTACCACTATACCCATCGGGAGTGTTTTAAAAGTTTAAAATAAATAATCTCTTATAGATTATTTTACTTTATGTGTATGAATATTTTGCCCACACATATGTGAGTGTACTGTGTTTGTGCCCACATGAGGCAAATAGTCTGCTGCTACGGACCATCTGAATCAGTCTCACATCCCACACCTGGGATCAAAACTAAAGCCTGTTTATATCCACAACAATGTGGGGCATGTATAGGTGTCTGCGATTGTACTCACATTCATGAAGGTGCACATGCCTCAATGATTGTTGAGGTCAGAGGACAACCTATAGGAGCCTGTTTTCTCCTTTCACCATGTGAGTCCTGGGAATCAAATTCAGGTCATCACGTTTGAGAGCAAGCGCCTTTACTTGCTGAGCCATCTCAGCAGCCCTCCTTGCGCTGTGATTTTTGAGTTTGCTTCTTTTCTCCCCCAATCTGGAGGTTGGAGGCAAGAACAAAATAAGCTAGAAGTAACACCAGTGTGTGTTTATGTTAAATAAATACGGGTTTCATATCAAAGGCTGTTTTATTATTTTGCTTTTTTTATTTTTCTGTATTGGTACTGGGAATTGATACTCAAGTTTTTGAGCATCATCTGCCACTGTCACATCCTTAGCTTTTATCCAGTAGTTTT
Source organism: Meriones unguiculatus (assembly GCF_030254825.1). Taxonomy (NCBI): domain Eukaryota; kingdom Metazoa; phylum Chordata; class Mammalia; order Rodentia; family Muridae; genus Meriones; species Meriones unguiculatus. The sequence goes on along the minus strand of NC_083350.1, from coordinate 21,583,853 downwards.
TTTGTTTGTTTTACTTAATATATTTTGAGTATCTTTCTAAGCCAGAGATCAGTATTCAGCTCCATGTATTGAGATTTTTGGTTTTGTTATATGTTAAAAATGCTAACAAAACATTATGCCATTGAACTATATCCTCACCCCTAACAGCATTGTTTTTGGTGGTTAAAGAGTGTTTTGCTGTATGCTTGTGCTGTACCTCAGTTCATCTTGTATGACACTTAAGCTTCCTACTTTATTATCAATAAGCATATCTTTTCTGAAGTGTTTTATATTTATCTTTTTTTTTTTGGGAGGCTTTCTCAAGTGTAGAGTATTTGAGTCAAGGAATTTTTTTCTAGGTTCTGCTTAATTGCTCAACCAAAAATTGTTTATTTTACCTTTATATTGGTAATAACACAAGCATTTTCTTGCCTTATTTATGCCATTTTCTGTGTTGTTTTTAATGGTTTTATTAACTGCTGTTTGTCAGGTACTCAGTAAATTTTTATTGAATGAATAACTGTTTTGTGTCTGTTTATGGTATTTACTAACATAAAGACAACTTTTTCTTTAATGGTAGCTTACCAAGTAGGTCGTCGGCAGGAATATAATTGATCATTTTAATTAAAGAAAGTAAGTTTTGTGGTTGAGTTCCTTCATGCTTATCGACAGACAGGAGTGGTCATTTATTTATACAGAATCTAACACCATGCTTCTGATTTTTTCTTTCAGATGTGCTCTGGAGTCTCTTGAGTCAGCTCAGCACCATAAGGGTCAGTCAGAGAGTGAGTTGTTTCAGATGGCATGTTCCCGTGATGTTATTAGTAGGCTGACTTACGTGTCTGAACAGGAAAACACCTTTCCTGTCTCTGCTGCTGATGAAAGCTCAGAGGACCACAAGGTGGGTGGCACTTGGACTGTTTACTAAAAGTAAGCCTTCGAGACCAAAAGTATTAGTGATATTTGATTCATACTGGAATTCTGGTCTGTTTATCTTCTTGTTAACTTCTGTATCTTTAGAATGAATTAATGTGGGTATATATTTGAACTTAAGTGTCTACATTGGCTCCCTTCCACTTCAAAAAGAAGTATCTTTGACTGAAGTTTGAGAGCAGCATTGATCTTCAGGCATAAACATAAATAGGAGGCCCTTTGACAACATGTCCTTTTAGCAAAACACTAGTAGTAGGTTCCCATAGAGTCTATGACCTCCCTAGCTCTGGGCTTTTGACCAGTTTCCAGTAGCAGGTGTGACTTTCTTCCTGTGGAGCAGTCCTCAAATCCAGTTAGAAAGCATTTGGTACCCCAATAATTATGCCAATATTGCCTCAATGAGTGCATCTCTCTTGGTAAGTCAGTATTGTGGCATACAGGGTACACCACTGTGTAAGTCCATTGATGACTTTCTCTTATAGTTGGCATAACATCTTTCAATGTTGTGCAGGCTAGCCAGCAAGGAGGAAGTTTTTGGTCAGTTCTAGCTTGATTTCAGTAGTCTCTGCAACCAAAGTGTTTTGTGTCTTGAGTAATAGGTTCTTACCATCTAGTTATGGTGAGCAGCTAAAAGCAGTGGCAGTAGCAAGTGTTGTTTTGGGATTTGTAGAATCTCCCTGACCATTAGCTTATAGGAAGGTATTCTATATCTGGCACTGGAATTTTCAAGCCCATATCTTCTAGAGGAAGCATTAATTATCTTACAAAGCTGTGGGGTTCCTAAGCTTTTTGTAATATATCCTCAGTTTAAATTAATCCATTTTTGTCCCCTGTCCCCTGAGTCTGTGTTTTCTTAGCACAGTGTTTAACTGCTGAATGCTGAGACCCGACAACTTGTCTGCTGTTTTCTCAATTACTAGCCCTCTCTAATCCTATTTTCTTCACCTTTCTGAAGGTTTGTGGTTTGAAGTCAGTGCTTTTATCACTTTGTGATTCAACCCTAAGGACGTGTTTCTGTTACTATTCGTAATTGACTAATAATCTGGTCTCTATCTCTATTTACTCTATCATTGTTTCTAAAGCTTTGGTTTGAGTAACTTCCAGTGTAACCAAAAATAATAAGTGAGAGTTAAATGTGCTCCTGTGTGTTAGTTTTAGATTGTTCATCTTTCAAGTCTATATCTTACTCCTCAGGTTGTACATTATAAAGAAATAATAAAAAAGAACCATACCATATTTTAGAGATTGGAAAAGGCTTAGTTCTTACAAAAATTATTATCTTTAAGTTCTTCAAGCATATTTAATACAGTGTGGAAAATTAATGGGTTTGGGCACGGTTTGTGAGTTAGCTTTGTACTAATTCCAACCTCATGTCCATATCATTTGGTAGCTTCTCTGCACCTTTTTTTATTTACTAATTTACACTATGTGGGATGGCTTTGGTTCTTTCCGTAAATGTTTTAGATGTAATTGTGGTTTACCTTTTATTTTCCTCCTGTTGTAAGACTTTTATAAAGCAGGTGCAGTTTTCAAGTGTAAGGCTGCATTTTATATTTGTAGCTATTTTCCTTTGTGCACTTTGTGTTTGAGGGTACCATGTAGATTTTGATTTGAGACTTATACCAGCATTGTTTGAATGTGTTTTATATTGTTTAATTTATGGATTATTAAAAAAAAACAAAATTTGTTACATTCAGAATGATCTCACCAGTGAGTTGAGCACCACAATTATTCCAGCCAGTCCAACTTCATCAGAGGAACAAACTGTGGAGAAATTAAGAGACAAAGTTCCAGGTCAGAATGCAGAAAAACATTTGTTGCCATGTATTATCCAGAGTGAGTCTGGTTTAGGAAACGAAACAGAAACTCCTTCTCTGAGGAGCGGATTTGAAAATGGAGAGCCTAATTTTACGTCAAGTCAAGATATTTCTTCCAAAAGTGGGGAACCTTTGGGATCCAGTAAGGTGGATTCAACATCTGGCCCCAGTGAGCAGGACCTGATTGGCCAAGTTCTCCTGAACAAGCCAGGTCTTAGTCACCGGTCTGGGACAGGCATGTTGACCCTCCCTGTACTGAGCCAGAAGGCTGTGGACCAAGGTCAAAGACTATCATCTATTGGTTTGTCAACTGCCAGCAGTGAATCTAGCAGCCAGATTCCAAGTCTGGGCACCTCTGGAAACCAGCATAGTCTTACACCCCACATTTCAGCTCATGCTTCTGTTGCTAATGTGCAGAACCGGCCCGCTGTGTGTCCTGCACTCTGGACTGGACATTCTCTATACACAGCTTCTGTGGCACCACAGTATCTGGGGCCAGTCTCTTCATCTGGGAGTGCCACCTTGCCTCAGTGCCATGCAGCCATGCAGGTCTCTGGGATTTCAAGATATTCTTATCCTCCTGTTGTACCAGATGTGGCTTCTGGGATGTATTTAGGACCAAATCTTGCCTCTGGATTGATGGCTCCCTCTTCTATTTATAACCTGTGTTCTACTGCTGTACACCAGAACCAGCTGAGTACAGCAAGACTATTTCCTGTGCAGTCTGTTGGTACAAACTCTGAGACTGAACCATGGGGCTCAGGGATGGTGTCTGGATTTGGTAAGATGCTTTTTCTTCTCAACTATTGCTTGTTGTTACCTAAAGTCTGAAATTCCTCAAATGGGTCCACAATTCTAGTTTGTTTCAAAGAAATGCTGGTTGGAATTAATTTCTTTAAGTTTTAAATTATTAAGGTTTATTTTTATTTATGTGTGTGTATACACATACATGTGCAAGTGCCTACAGAGGCTAAAAGATGGTACTGGATCTCTTGGAGCTAGAGTTGCAGGTGGTTGTGGACTGCCTGATAGGGATGCTGGGATTTGAACTTAGGTCTTCGTTATTGAGCAGCAAGTTCTCTTAACTGCTGAGCCAGCTCTCCAGTCCCCTCCCCTCTATTTACTTATTTCCTTTAAAACAAAACAAAACAGGATCTCAGATTGGGCTCACATTTTCTTTTTTTTTTTTTTTGGGCTCACACTTTCTATGTAGGGAAAATGACCTTGAGCTTTTGTTTTATTTCTTACAAGCTCATCCTTTGTCTTATATTGAGAACATCAGAATGTTTCTATGAAGGGTTTACTGAAGTTGTCTTAGGACAACAGTAAACTGTATGCTTATAGTTTTTGAGGTCATTGTTCTGATTTTGTTTTTCCTCTTTATTTGATTTTGCTATTCTTTTATTAGGAAATGTCCTCTTTAGGATCATTTCTCAGAATGAGGTACCTTCTGCTGGTGCTTCATGGGGGTGATATTATAATAGTGAGGAGCAGAACTCTGCTCTCATTTACAGCATGCTTTTCTTGATGACAGTCATCAGGCATGTGGAGTTGAGGATTGTCCATATAGAGCCCACCTGAGTGTGAGGGTAGGGAAAAGGCTAAAGAGTGCTGTGAAGACACTGTGTAGCCAGGCACACATGAAAATAGAGCCTCTAGGGCTTCTCTTTACCTGCCAGTGGCTTATAACTTGGGAAAGAAAAAGGGCATCATGGCAGCAACAGTCAAGGTTAGATTTGGTGTAAATTCTGAGTTGCATTAGCTTTACTTGTGTTTTCATTGTTTGTGAAAAACAGCTGTATAGAAGAGATAGGAATTATTGGTAGCTTCCATTGAGGCCTTTTATGTCAAGGATTCTTTTTTTTTTTTTTTCTTTTAAATTTTATGTGCATTAGTGTGAAGGTGTCAGATCCCTTAGAATTGGTGGTACAGATAGTTGTGAACTGCCATGTGGGTGCTGGGAATTGAATCTGGGTCCTTTGGAAGAGCAGACAGTGCTCTTAACCACTGAGCCATCTCTCCATCTGTGTCAAGGATTCTTACACATTGGGCATTTATTCTGTAGCTCTTGGCTACAACCGGGTAATCCTGTGTATTCTTTTAACCAATACTGCTTTTAATAAGATGTTTAGTATAACTTGCATTTTGACTTACTCTCATGCAGGGAATGCCACAATACCTGAGGAACTGAAGTTTCCTCATGCTTGCTGTGTAGGGATTGCTTCACAGACCCTCCTTAGTGTCTTCAACCCAACTGACTGTTGGCTGCAAGGCAGCCTCAGAATTCTCAGTGTTTGTGTGAATGGTGAGAAGGTAAGTTTTCTGTGTCTTCTTATTGGGCTTCACAGCTGCACTTTAATGAAGTACTTTATTTCCCTCTTACCTTTTAAAATGAGAAAGTATTTTTAATTCTTTGATAATTTCATACATACATATTGTGTTTTTTGGTCCCCCTCTCCTTAACCTATTCCTAGATCCACCCCTCTTTTTTCCTTTTTATAAGTGATTAAATTTTTCTTTTGAAAGTTTCTTTTTAAGATTTATTTACTTTTATGCATATGAGTGCTTTGCCTTTGTATATATGTGTGCATCAAAAGTGTGCATTGCCCACAGAGGACAGAAGAAGGGATTTTGAGCTTTAGAGAGCTTTGAGTTGTTATGGGATGCTAGAGAACCTGAGTCTGCTGCAAGAGTGTTCTTAGTGACAGAGACATTTCCCCCCCCCCTTTGGAATTTTTTTTTTTAAGTTTTAAACTTGTTTTTTGATACTTTCTATATTATAATGCACCCTGATTACTGTCTGCCCACTCTTTCTCATCTCACCATTGTCATCCTCTTTCCCTTTACAAGGGAAAATAATGGTTTGTGATACAAACCATTATTCACTGGAATTATTTATTGGTATGTGGAGAACTTATGCTTGGGTATACAGCTAAAGACAATGAATCCATCAATAGCCTGTAGTTCATCAGAGAAGAATAGAGCTACATGAGGGCCTCTCCAATTATGATTTGTGTTGGTAGGCCAGTCTTTTTTTGTTTTAATTGATGTTTTTATTTTTTCACTTTACATCTTGATTATAACCCCCTCCCTCCTCTCTTCCCAGTCCCACCCTCTTCCTCCATTCCCCCTTCCCCTTCTTCCCAGAAGAAGGGAGAGCCTTCACCCCCACCTGTACCCTGTACCCCTGTACTAACCCACCCCAGCACATCACGTTGCATCAGGACTAAGTGCAACCTCTTCTACTGAGGCCAGACAAGGCAGCCCAGCTAGGAGAAAGTGATCCAAAATCAGACAACAGAGTCTGTATCAGAGACCGTTCTCCGCTCCAATTTCTAGGGGAAATTTCTAGGAAGACCAAGCTGCCTATCAGCTACATATGTATAGGGGCCCTAGGTCCAGTCCATGCATGCTCTTTGGTTGGGGGTTCCTAGCCCCCATGGGCCTAGGTTAGTTGATTCTGTTAGTCTTCTTGTGGAGTTCTTGTCGCTGCGGGTCCCTCTGTTCTTCCTCCAACTCTTCAGCTGAACTCCCCAAGCTCCGGGTAGGCCAGTCTTGAGATCGTGTCTGCAGTGGTATGCCTGGAAGATAGCATTTTTTTCAGCCTTTCTTTCTAACTTCCAGCTTCTTCATTTTCTCTGCTTCCTCTTTGACAATGGTCCCCTAACCTTAGAGGGATTGGTGTAAATGTCCTTCCTGTTTAGGGCTGAGAACTCAACTATCTTTTATTTTGATCACTATGAACAGCCAGAAGTCTTTGCATTCATCACTGTTCTCTGCAAAGAAAAGCTCATCTTTGTAAGGCTGAAGATAGGATTTGCCTTTGTGTTTAAACCTAAAAATTTAGCATTTGGTTTGGCATTATGTTTAGCTAAGCTAAATAATAGTAGTGAGTTCTTCCAGGAGGATCTATGACCTTCACCAGTCATAATTTTATCTGGTTTACAGTACCTGGTGTGGATTTCCTTTTATAAAGCAGGTCTTAAATCTAAGCTGAAAACGTTTATTACCTGCTAACAGTCATGCCACTGTTGCCTGAATAGCCACATCTTGAACTTAAGCTCAAGTACCTGTACTCAGTGAACATCTTACTGACCTCCTTTTTGGTTTTGCTTATTTTTATTTATTATTATTATTTATACAGCATTCTGCCTGCATGTGTGCCTGTGTACTAGAAGAAGGCACCAGATCTCATTACAGATGGTTATGAGCCACCATGTGGTTACTGGGAATTAAACTCAGTCAGGACCTTTGGAAGAACAGTTCTTAACTTTTGCCTCATATCTCCAGCCCTAGTTTCTTTTTATTTTTAAACAGACTACCTATGTAGCCCTTCCTGGCCTTCAGCTTGCTATGTAGATCAGACTACCCATGAGTTTTTGTGGTCATTGTCTGTGTTTGCCTTCCAAGTGCTAGGATTATAGGTGTATGCCACCATGCCTGGTTTTTTCACCCCTTTATTTATGTCTAGTCATTCCTATCTTTCTAGTATACATAAAAATACAAATAAGATTCTTTTTTTTCCTCTTAATAAATGTATATATGCAGAGCCATTGCATATAGCAAACTCGTGCACTGCTACACTTAATTCATTTTGCTTGTTTGTTGTGAGGCTAGGTCTCAAGGCCAGCTTAGACTTGCTAAATAGCCAAGGATGACTTTAGACATACTTGATCCCTCTTTTCTCCCCTCCAAAGTACTGGGATTAATACACAGATATCTATGCCCAGCTTTTTTTTTTTTCCTTAAATGTTTATTGCTCACATAGAACTTGATAGCTACCCAAATGGACGGTTTTAGAATAGGTGCTTTTTGGTTTTGTGTTGTGTTGTCTTTCTCTGTAGTTTTGGCTGTCCTAGACTCACTTTGTAGAGCAGGCTGGCCTTGAACTCACAGAGATCTACCTGCTGCTTCTTCTCCAAGTCCTGGAATTACAAGTGTGTGCCACCGAACTCAGCTGGAATGGGGTCTTTTTAAAGTCCCTCATTGTTAGAGCATTTAGAGTATAAGACATCTGAACATGATTCACATTTTTATCAGTTGTACTATTATTAATCATCATTTCTTATTTACTTAAAGTAAAGTCATGTTAATTTGCCTTTAGCACAATTTTAATTCCTGGGTGTTTAGAGTCCATGGTTTTACTTAGTACTATTTAATATGTTATTGTCATGTATCAAGAAAAGAAAGAAAAGAACTAAGTTACTTATTTGGGCCTAATCTTCATTTGATATATCTGTTAATTTTCTTATATGATCTTTTGAAATAATGGAAACAGTAGCTCTAATGTCTAGCAAGGATCTCACATGGTGAACTGCAGCTGACATTAGATTCTGTAATTTTCCTTTACTCTGATGCGTAAGTTGTGAGTAGGGAGGGGAGGGAACAAGGATCAGCACTCCTGCTGTGATATGTCCATGCTTTGTCTCTGTTACTTGTCAACCAGCAAGGGTGGTTTACTGTCTTTCTCCTCTTAGTGTCCTTGCTTACCTGGTAAAACAATATTGCCACTGTCTTTTCCTGGTGTTTGACAAAATACTCTTGACAGAAACAGCATTGTGGAGAAAGGGTTTATTTTGGCTCACAGTCCAAAGATACAGTCCATCATGGCAGTAAAGTCAAGGCTGCAGGAGTGTGAAGCAGCTGGCTGTGTCATAGTCAGCAAGCAAAGAGCACTGGATGCACGCTGCAGCACCACTGCCTTTCTCCACACATAGTCCAGGTCGCAGACAGGGAATGGCATAACATCCATAGGTTGGTCTTCCACTTCAGGTAGAGAAATGAAGATAATCTCCCTCAGGGATGGCCAGAAGCCCATCTCCCAGGTGGTTGTAGTTGACAGAATTAATCATTACTTCTCTGTTCTCTTATTTTCCTCACCTTTCCATCTGTTACCAGATCATTAAATAAGATCAAAATAAAATAACTGGAGGAAAGCATTGTAGGTTGAAGGTGAGATTTGACACAGTATGTAGAAATAGAAATCATATCCTACACATGTTTCTGGGGCTGTGAAGTACTTCTGTGTTCAGTGTCCTTTTTAGAAAAGTGTGGGTATAGGCAAATATGTTCACCTTAAAGTCTCTAGGAGTGGTTACAGTTCTTATGTAGTGAGATTAACTTATTTTCACTTATGTGGGTGGTTATTTGCATGCTATAACCCAGGTGTATAGGTCAAACAAAGGTCAACTTGTAAACATTGGTTTTCTCCTTTACCATGTGAGTTCCAGGGGTCAAACTCAGGTTGTGAAGTTTGACATTAAATACCTTTTACCTACAAGTCATGTTACCACCATCAAAGAGCCTTTTCCTTTGGACTGATGATACCTTTCAATAATGAGTTACAAGAGTTGAGTCTTTTTAAACATGTAATGAAGGCTGAGATTTCATAGTTTGACTGGGAAAAAGAGTCTTAAATTAGATGATTAGCCTTGAAAGGTAAGGTCATTTCTAACACACTATCGTGCTCTTATTTACAGGTGGATCTTTCAAGACAAACATGTTTAGTTTTTAAGAATAAATTTGTTGTAAGACCTCATGCCACGGAAGAGATAAAAATTCTTTTTATACCCACAAATTCTGGGATTTTCAGATGTACATTCAGTGTTGCTTCTTGGCCATTTTCAGCAGATGCTGATACAATAGTTCAAGCAGAAGCTTTGGGAAGGAGAGTCACTCTTACTGCCATTGCTGAAAGCCCTATTATTGAGGTAACTGTTTGTAAATGAATCTTTATCATTTGCTAATGTTTTAATAAAGAAAGAATTTGTGGGCCACAGTGTTTCAAGCTAAATCTTAGTTGTTTCTTAAAAAATATTTCCTTTAGATTCATTTACTTTTATGTGTATGAGTGTATGTTTCCATGTATGTATATGCACCACATGTATACCTGTGTAGGTCAGAGGAGAGTTACTGGATCTTCTGGAACTGGAGTTACAAATTGTGAGCCACCATATGGATGCTAGGAAATTCTTACTCTGAGAGTAACAAGTGCTCTTAAACACTGGACCCTTAGTTCTTAATTATCTCTCCCTCTGTCTATCCTTCCTTCCTCTTTTTTTTTTTTGTTTGCTTTTTTTGAGCCAGGGTTTCTCTGTGTAGCCTGGACTTGTGTTGTAGACCAGGCTGGCTTTGAACTGACAGCAATCCACATGCTCTGTCTCCCCAAGTGCTGGTTTTTGTTTTTTTTTTTTTTGTTGTTTTGTTTTGTTTTGTTTTTTTAATTATTGTTTTTTAATACAGGCTCTTACTGTATAGACCAGGCTGGCCTCAACCATCCAACTGCCTCTGTCTCCCAAGTACTGGGATTAAAGGCATATGCTACCACATCAAGTCCTTATTTTGTTTTTATTTCAAGATTTGAAATTACCATTTTTTTAAAATAGAACTATGAATAGAGTTACTAAAGGATTATAAAGTATAACATCAAGCTATTTTCCTATGATTTCTCTTGTATACATACTTACCTAAGTTCTAGTGGTTTACCTCCTCCTCCTTTTCTTTCTTTTTCCCATGTTGAGATAGTAACCCTTAATGTGAATATGTACCTGTTGAGATGAAGGGCTCTTGATTAACTATTATTTGGTCATCTTTCATTTAATTTAACAATGCCATAGTGACTTACAGTTTAAGCCAGAGCTGTGGTGAGTGAATGGCAAGGCAGCCTTCCTGAGAGACTGGAATGGTGAGAATCATTCCGGGAGTTTTCCATAGTTCATATTCTCCAAGAGAATTAAGTTCACCAGTTTATGCTGTAGGACATGGAGAAAGAAGTGAACTTAGAGATGGTCTCAAGTACTTCTCCATCAGCTCTGCTGTGCTTGCCATTTGCTAGGTCTGGGTTTTCAGCTTTTAAAACTATTGTTATAAGGGGCCTGTCTTGGACAGTGTAGAATACACAGCTTTTCTCCTGTCCCCTGCCCATTAGCAACCAGTTACTGTTCCTATCTCTGTTGTGAAAACCAAAAATATCTACAGACATTCTCAGTTTTTGCCTGTTCAGGTCCTCTTAAGGACCACTGAGAAAGAATATTTCTAATTTTTTCCTTGTCAATAAATCTATTATCCAAGCCTTTTGGACCTGCCCTTGAGCAGCTTACATTTTTAGCAGATGTGAAAAATTATGACCCATGCAGTATTTTAGGTTTCCACGTTCATGTTATGAGTGGCTCACATCAGTGGTTACTTTGCAGTGTGGAGCAGTGTTGAGTCCCAAACCAAGGGCCCTACTGTACTCATCTGGCAAGCTCAGAAATACCAATGTCAGTATGTCTAAGCTTTGATTTTAAAAGACAACTTTGAGAAGCACCATAGGTAGGTGTAATAAGATGAAATAAGTCAGTGTAAACTAGGCCATTAGAGTTGCTGTCTTAGGCATCAGGGGCTGAGAACTGGGTCATTCTTTCACCCCTTTTGTTTAAAGTCTGATGTGACTAGTGCTGATCTTTCTGTTACTTCTCTTTTGTTAATGGATTCCAATGTAGCCTTGGCTGTCCTGGACTCGATTTGTAGACTAGGCTGGCCTCAAACTCACAGGGGTCTTCCTGCCTCTGCCTCCTCAAATTCTGGGATGAAAGGAGTGATCCATTATGCCCTGCTGGATGCCAACTTCCTTTAACATGTTTTTGTTACAATGTCTCTTTCCATGTGTCTTCATTACCCTGAGAGCAATTGTGGAACTGCAATGAAGGTGTGAAAGTCTCTGTGTGTCTCAGCTGGAGCTCTATGCCAGTAGCTGGTGTGGCCTAGACTCAGGCTTTGCTGTTCTTGCAAACAGTCTTTTGAAATGTACCCATCCCTTCCTGGGAAGGTTCTTTGTTGTTTTTTGAACAGCAGGATAGAGATTTTTAAGTTTTAATTAAAAAAATATATTTCTAGAAAGAACACTCTGAATTTCAGGACTTTATGTATGGTGTTTACATTTCATTTCAGATTTGGCCAGCAGGTGAAATATACTACCTTTGGAAAGTGTCAAACCTCAACTACTTTGGAGGTTAATTTGGACCTCTGACCTTCATTGGCCATTGTGAAATTCAGCTCCCACTTGCTAACATGTCTGATTTCCTTGTAGTTTCATAAATCATAAAAAGAAAAGTTTATATATTTTAAATATTGTATAAAATTTCACACAAGTGCTATGAAGGTCAGTTTGTTAGTTTTCTCTCTAATGTTAAAGACACAGCAATCTGCTACATAGTCCACACTTATTCTCAACCTTTGCTAGGCCTATTTGATATAATTTTGAATAGTCTTTTTGTATCAGACTAAATATGAACTGTACCAAGATCTTCATGAAGTTGTGAAAGGAATTAAGGAATTAATAGTCTAATGATAGGACTAAATAAAAAGAAATTTATGAAGCCAGGTGGGGAGGCAGAGGCAGGTGGATCTCTGCGTGTTCGAGGCCAGCCTGGTCTACAAAATAATCCAAGACAGTCAAGTGCAGGACAGCTAAGGTTGTAGAGGGAAACCTTGTCTTGAAAAAACACTAAACAAATAAGAGTTATGTTTTATAAATGTTTTATAAAGTGGTTGGTTTCATCTTAAGATCTAATAGTGTTTTCAAAGTAAGAGTAGCCCACGTTGCTGTAATCTATAGTATATTTGAATACTTAGCCTATTTTAAAAGAAGACTTTAACACTTAGTTTTACAGACAATAATAAAATAAAATGGAAAATAAAATAAAATGGAAAAACTTAGATCTAAGCTTACCCATCACTCTGATTCTTAACTGTGGCTAAAGAAGAATGTAGACAAGATATTTATTAATAATAGACTGGCTTTTGTCACTCAGTCCTTTCTTTATACTTAGGTAGAAACAGAAAAGAAAGGGGTTCTGGATTTTGGTGATTTGACCTATGAAGGCTGGAAAGCTCTCCCACTCAAGTTAATAAATAGGACACATGCTGCTGTGCCAATCAGACTGATCATTAATGCTGTAAGTACTTAGAATTGGAGATGACCTACAGAATATATTGATTTGAAGTTATAGACACTGCCAGTATACTCGGTTAATCTTTTGTTGTAAAAGTAAATTATATTGCTAAAGAGTATATTAACAAATGTACTGCAGTGACTTTGCTGAAAGTGATTTTTCTGTTTCTGAATAGAATGCCTTAGCCTGGCAATGCTTCACATTTTCCAAAGAGCCCGTCCGTGCACCTTTGAAAGCTGCTCCTTATGCTGATGTGATTGCTCAGCTCGTAGCTGCATCTGTAGTTAGTCATGTGATGCCTCCCAGTTATGATGGAAAAGTAAGTTGGCTCACTTTAAAAACAAAACTGGCTTAGAAGTAAAGAACAAGTTTTCAAACTACTTTTATCTCTTTGAGATTTCAGTCTTAATATATATTAAAATTTTGTGTTTTTTTTATTTCATAGGATCCAGAATTTCTGATAGTTTGGATTATTTTCCATAGCCCAAAGAAACTCCTCACTTCAGGTATCATATTTTTGGGGGCAGTATTCAATTCTGTAATTAAACTTCACATTTGCCCTTTACTTTCTTATTAAGTAAATGACAATATTTTGGACTATTGCCAAGAATTTTATGTTGTTTGGAAAAATGGGGAAGATGGCATGACATTTGGGGTCAGGCCTGTGTAGGTATAGATAATCTCAGCAAGTGCTGAAATAAGCCAATTTCCTTTCTACTTTTCTCTCTAATCATACTTAGGTTTAGATTGTTTTAAAAGCCTTAACTGATTTTTCTTTTCTTTTTAATTTATGAAGTTGGTTTTTTCCTACCTTTACGTGGGTTCTGAGGATTATACTTAGATCATCAGACTTGTATGTCAAGCGCTCTTACCCAGTAAGCCATGTCCTTGGTTCTTGAATTTTCTTTGGACCCTTAAAGACAGCCTTTTGGGTGACTAGTGAAATTTTGGGATCTCTTACAGTTTTGGTTGTGAGCCTAGCCTTTAACTGCTGAGCCATCTCTCCAGCCAAATTTGGGATCTCTTTACTGAACTAAAAGAGTAAAACTTTTATAGAAATTCTAGGCCCAGCGGAAGAATTCCTGGCCAGAGTGGATATAGAAGTTGACAGCCCAAACCCTATGCCGGTTCTTAGAAGTGTGGACCTCCGAGCAAGAGCAGGCATAGCTAGGATCCATGCACCCAAGGACTTACAGGTATCCTCATCTTCTTTCTATTGTATTCTGTTGTATCCAGGTTGATATTTCTTTAATTGTGACAACTTTTTGAATGCATCTTTGCCCTACCCTGTAGACTGTCTATTTGTTGGCTGATGTAAATTCCTCAACAAAGCAGCCCTTGCCTTTGAAAAATGCTGGGAATATTGAAGTTTGTCTAGATATCAAGGTAAGAATTTCTGCAAGAGTGCTGTAGTATTTCTGTTTCTTATTTTCTGATGGCTACTGTGCTAGTAACCTTGTCAGGATGCTATGAGGCTTAAACTCAGAATTAAGAACAGTGTTGTGAAATCGAGAGTCAGCCTAACCTGAAGTATATCTGTGGTTGATGTTGAAGCCTAATGCTTTGAATATAAGAATTTTTTGAGTAGTTCCTTAGAATTTTGTGTGGCATCTGTGATCATTTAGAAAAGTGTGGTCTGAAAAAAAAAAAAAAAGAAAAGTGTGGTCTGAAAAAAAAAAAAAAGAAAAGTGTGGTCTGCATATATAAAATAGAGTTTTATTTCTGATAGCCCAGGTGAGTGAAATGGTGGGGGTTATCAGCAATTGGAGATGGGGTGGGAGGAAGATTTGAAATGGAGGATAGGATGTAGGTAGAAGGAAAGAAATATACTTTTGAAGAGGAATTATAATGAGCAAATATCCTAGTTAATAAGAGACATATTAGGGACTGGAGAGATGGGTAGTTAAAAGCAGTTGCTGCTCTTTGAGATGATCCAGGTTTGGTTCCCAGCACCTACCTGGCAGATTACATTGATTTGTTAACTTCAATTCCAAGGGATCTGATGCCCTCTTCTAGCCTTGCAGGCATAGCACACACCCACAGAGCATGTGTATATGTAGGCAAAGCATCTGTATACATAAAAATCTAAAAAAATAGCTGAGTGGCCGTGTCTGCAGTGGCACACACCTTTAATCCCTGGATTTGGGAGGCAGAGACAGGTGGATCTCTGAGTTCAAGGCCAGCCTGAAATAAAAATTAGCAAAGAAAGACACACGATACAAGAAAACTGAGGAAGAGCTTCCTGATGTGAGTTAAGGTGTGGTTATGTCATTGCTTAGGTCGCAGACCAAGGGAGTCAATTTTCAGTGGATCCAGAGAGTCTGTCTCTTAAACCTGGAGAAGAACATGAAGTTATAGTTTCATTTATTCCAAAGGATCCTAAAGCATGTGAGGAAAGGTAAATGTGAAACTATTTATAATGACTACTTGCTTATCTACGTTTCACTCATGTGCAGGTACATGTTTTACTTCACCTAATACATAATATAATGATAGAGCTGTGCTTTAATCTTTTCAGTAACTTTTTATGCACACACACACATGCACACACATAATGTGTACACACGTAATTTACACATACATATATGTAATTTATCTTATCACTGTTGTGTGCATGATGTGTGTGGTATGAGCATCACATGCCATGTGTACATATGTGGAGGATGACTTTCAGTAGTTGTTTCTCCTTCCACCACGAGCTTGGGGATGAAATTCAGGTCCTCAGGCTTGCACAGCAAGAGCTTTTTCCCATTAAACAATCTCACAGGGACGTCTTTTGTTTTTGTTAGTAAAATGCTTTTCTTAAACCAACTAAGTCAAAGTTAAGAAATTGCTATTTTTTTTTTTTTTTTTGGTATATTGTGACAAAAATCATGAAGCATGAATTATGGTGTTCTCTTTAACATTTTCCCCCCAGAAGTCTGTCTGTCTGTCTTTCTGTCTTTCTGTCTTTCTTTCGTTCGTTCGTTCTTTCTTTCTTTCTTTCTCTCCCTCTCTCTCTTTCTCTCTCTCTCTTTCTTTTTCTCTCTGTCTTTTTCTTTCTTTCTCTTTTCTTTTCTTTTATTTCTTTCATTGCTTTATAATTCTTCCCATGTCTTCTCTAGGACCTGTGGCTCTGACCTCTAAGCGATAAATAACTTTCATTCAGAATATCATTGTTTGTATTTGAACTTGACTGCATCGATCTCTACTTAGTATGTGTCTCAGAAGCACCCACAGAGGCACCCATTGCTCATCCTCAGCATGGGGTACAGAATGCCCATGTCCTGGCAATTTATCACTAGAATCTTGTGGGAAAAGGTGCACTAGTTTAAGTACTGTGCCTCAACTGCTTGCCCTCAATCCTGTGCTGACTTCCTCTTCCCACAATACCTCATCAATAATTATTGTGATCAATACTTCTTTTTTGTGTGTGTACTTTTCTCCTGGAATATAAGCATTTGGAGTAGAATACTGTGCTTGGATCACAAACACTTTATTGCCAAAAGAACCGAATATGGGACACTTGACTTATATTTTCTTCTTTGGTTAGGATCCTGAAAATATTTGTGCAGCCATTGGGACCTCAATATGAAGTAGTGTTAAAAGGTGAAGTAATTTCTTCTGGGAGTAACCCTCTGCCACCTGAACCTCACTGCTCAGATATTCCATTGATTCTGTCTAATAAGCAGTTTCTGACTTGGGGAGGCATCCCTCTAGGCAGGACACAGTAAGTATTCACAGCAACCATCCAAGAGATTTTGTTGTCTATCTAATGTTATTCTCTTAGGTGTTAAATACAACTATATTATTTTTTTTAGTTTTGAGATAAATCTGTCATATATTTTCTTAATCTTCATATGATGAACCTAAATTAAAAAGAATGTGTAATGTCTAATTTTAAAAATAATCTCGAACTGCCTTTTATTTTTATAGGCTCTTTGGTATTATCAGTTGAGTAAGCATTTAGGAGTATGAGAGCTCCTTTTATGGAAAGGCAGAAAGAAGATAATCAAGGCACTGTATCTTGTTTGGGAGATTGCAATCCAGTTAAATACTTAGAACAGATTTCAAATTAAGTGATAATGGTCTTCATTTTTTTGTGCATAACAGGGATTTCTTCACTTACTTTGTATTAAGTGACAAGAGGAAGTAGTTTGAAAGATTTAGGGTTTTTCATATTAATAACCTGCTACTTATATGTCCACTTACATTATAATGTCTGTAAAAAGTAGAGTGAATTCAGTATACTGATGAAAAGACTACTTTGTATACAGGAACTCATAGCCCTGACCTCTTGTTTTCCTGAAAACAAAACTGAGCAACAAATTTTGGCTCTGTTAAAGACTTGATGACTTTTTTCAATAATTTCTACAGCTTATCTTTTAAAGTGCAAAATATGTATATACCCATACATATGTATGTATTTAAAAGACTAAGGCCATCTGAGAAGGTAAAATTAGAGAAACTAAAAACCTTCCCTTGTTAAGATGAGTCTTAATAAGCCTTAAATTTTCAGAAATAGATTCCATAACTGGAAGGATGATTTTAGCCTATGAGGGTGAGATGTGCAATCATCCTATCTTTAGACATTGTAGCTTTTTTTTTTTTTCTTTTTTCTTTTCATTGTAGCAGTATCCATAAGGGAGGAAACATTTAAAATGTATAATTGTTTTTAGGCTTCAGAAACTAGCTTTACGAAACAGTTCTACAACTACAACCCAAAACTTGCGACTACTTATCAAAGGACAGGATCAGGATTGCTTTCAGGTTCGTATTTCACTATTTGTCTTTTCTGATTTAAATACTTCTTTTTTTAAAAAAAAATTCATTTTTTGTGTTATTAATTACAGTTTATTCACTTTGCATCTGAGCTGTAACCTTCTCTCTAGTCCCCTCCCAATCTTACCTTCCTTCCCTCATCTCCCATGACCCTCCCCAAGTCCACTGATAGGGGAGGTCCTCCTCCCCTTCCCTTCTAGTCTATCAGTTCTCATCAGGACTGGCTGCATTGTCTTCTTCTGTGGCCTGGTAAGGCTGCACCCCCCTCAGGGTGCAAAGAGCACCGAGTTCATGTCAGAGACAGTCCCTGTTCCCATTACTAGGGAACCTACTTGGACATGTAGCTGCCACGGGCTACATCTGTGCAGGGTTTCAGGTTATCTCTGTGAATGGTCCTTGGTTGGGTTAACAGTCTCAGAAAGGACCCCTGTGCCCAGATTTCATTTATTTATTTGTTTGTTTGTTTATCCTTGTAGAGCTCCTGTCCCTTCAGACCTTTTTATCTCTCCTTTCATAAGATTCACTGCACTCTGCCCAAAGTTTGTCTATGAGTCTCCACCTCTGCTTTGATACCTTGTAGGCTAGAGTCTCCTTGAACTCATAGGCACAGAAGATAATTTCCTGAACAGAACATCAACAGCACAGGCTCTTAAATCAATAAATTGGGACCTCATTAAACTGAAAAGCTTCTGTAAAGTGTAAAGCAAAGGACACTGTTTTCAGTATGAAACGACAGCCTAAAGATTGGGAAAGGATCTTCACCAATCCTATATCTGGCAAAGGGCTAATATCCAGACTATATAAAGATTTAAACAGTTCTTATGCAACAGGGTCTCACTGTCTAGCCACAGCTGGCCTGAAACTGATGATCCTCCTGGCTTCTACAGGCCTGTATCACTATCTGTGGGTTCTGTTTTAGATTTTTTTTCTGAGTACAGTACACTCAATATATGTAGACCATTTGTTTAATTTGTCTGAGATTATTCTCACTGTGTAGCTGGCTTGGGATTCACTGTGTAAACCATGCTGGCCTTGAACTCAGGGATCCATCTGCCTCTGCCTCCCAAGTGCTGATTATGCGTATATGGCAGCCTACTTAGCCTAGACGAAGTGTTCTGTATCTGTTTTTTGTAGTGCTGGGGATGGAACCCAGGGTCTTGTACATGGTTGGCAAGCTCGCGATGACTGGGCTGCCTCCTTATCCAGACCAACTGAGTTTTTGTTGGTTTGTAGGTTTTAAAGATTTTTAAATTCTGTTTTATGTGTGTGAGTGTTTTGCCTGTATGTATGTTTTTGTAGGGTGTGCATGCCTGGTGCCCATAGACTTCAGGAGAAGGTGTCAGTTCTCTGGGACTGGAGTTAGAGATGCTTGTGAGTGCCATGTAGGCACTGGGAACAGAACCTGGGTCTTGGGAAAGAGCAGTGCTCTTAGTTGCTGAGCCATCTTTCAGCCTCCAAGACTAATTGTTAAAGAGCTTATATTAATGTATGTTTCATTTGTGCTAGGGTTTGATTTATATTGTTACTTGTTTTTAAATTTTAGATTCAAAACACTTTTGGCTCAGAGGAGCGATTGACCAGTAACTGTGAGATCAGAATTTGCCCAGGTGAAGACTGTGTAATCTCTGTGTTATTCGCACCTACTCGATTATCTTGTATGTTGGCTAAGCTAGAGATCAAACAACTTGGGATTCGATCACAGCCAGGCATTAAGTTTATGGTAAGAGAAATTCACTGCTTTTTTTCCTTCTGTGAAGTTCATGTCAAGTTATAACCATTGCTTTAATATTGGTAAGTTATACATTCTGATTTTTCTAAGTTTAGACTTAAAACAAATTATAGAATAATTATCAAGTCATTAAAACCAACTATTGGGAGGTTCATATAACCACCAAGTATCCTAATGCTTTTAAAATTTCATTTCAGCTTGAGAAATTTGAAACATCCCTAACATAAACACATTTTGGGTAAATCCAGGGAGAGCAAATATGTAGACCATTTGTTTAATTTGTCTGAGATTATTTTAAGATTATTATAAGAATATTTTCTTAGCTCATTTGGTCCATTATAAACAACAAATACTACAAGCTAGATAATTACTATTTTATGTGTAGGAGTATCTTGCCTGAATGTCTCTGTACCACAAGTGTGTATGGTGCCCATGGAGGCCGGAAGAGGGTGTTGCATCTCCTGGAACTATGGTTACAGATTATTGTGAGCCACCATGTGGTGCTGGGAATTGAACCTTGGTTCTCTGGAAGAGCAGACTGTGCTCTTGACTGCTGAGCCATCTCTCCAGCCCCATACTAGATAATTTTTAAACATTTATTCTTCACAGTTCTGAATCTGGGTGTCCAAGATCAATGTGCCAGTTGTGTAGCAGGGAGGTGCATTCTGTTTCAAAGATGGCACTCTTTTCTTCGTGCCTTCAGCTGGTACAAGGCTGAGAGCACTCTTCCCACCTTTTAAAAGCACACTAATTTCGCTTTTACAAACCAGGGCTGTCATGACTTTATTCCTACTTCCTAATGCTGTTAAGTTGGGAATTATTCCAACAGAAGAATTTTGGCAAATTTGGACTTTAGCAAATATCTCTTGACGTAATTTTTTAGACTGTGTTCCAGATACTAGGTCTACAAAGACAATTTTTTTAATGATTTATTTATTTTATTTTTTATTTTATGTGCATTGGCGTTTTGGATGCATGAAGATATCAGATCCACTGGAACTGGAATTACAGATAGCTGTGAGCTGCCATGTGGGTGCTGGGAATTGAACCTGGGTCCTCTAGAAGAGCAACCAGTGCTCTTAACCACTGAGCCATCTCTTCAGCTTGACAGATTAAAAAAAAATGATTTAAAGCTATTTGCATAAATATTCAGAACAAGTACAGATAAAATGGATAAATCATTGAGGAAAGAAAGTAAGAGCAGCACAGTCAGATAATAGCTACATAGAAATGAGTTTCTTCAGGCTGCACATTTATCTGGCAGTGAGGCCAGAACTGAATTTATATTCTCCCTTTTGGCAGTGTGATCAATTATAAGCTTGATCAAGATAGCTTTATTTGACTCCAGAGTTAATGTATTACCCGTGGAGCAACTTACTTGGTCCCATGGTGGTCCAAATTGTTTGAATATGTAAGTGGTCATTCTTAGACCCTGTCACAAAGCTTTAATGTACATAGTTGTATAGCACTCTGATTTGATTTTTTGTGAAAATAAAATTGGGTTTGTGGAAAGAGCTAAATGAACTATGTCTTTACACTATCCTGAATATGATGTGGTAAATTCCAGGCTTATTAGCCAGTATTTGAGGTTGTTAGTCGTTTAGGGCAGAAACATTTGATTGAATAGTTGCCAAGTTCTGATTTATAGCCTGGCATCTTCCTAAACAAACCAGGGTCTTAGTGCAATTCCTGCCTGCATAAATTCTCATGGGTAGGGTGAGGTTTATCTGTGGATTCCCCAGCTCAAAATGGCTTGTGTTTTATGAAAAGACTTACACTGTTAAAGATAAAATAGCCTAATAAGGTGGCAGGAGGAACCTCGTATCGGATTTGAGAAAATCCAGAAAACCAGCCCTGTCTCATCATTTACACTCACTCTGGAGTGAGACTTCAATATTTTACTCATGACATGCAGCTTCTTGTCCCAGTATTATGGTTTGGTTCTGAGGAATGAATGGAATATTCTGTGCTCTGAATAGCATAAAGCATGATGGACTGAAATAAAAATTAGTTTTTTTTTTTTTGCATGTTGAATGCATGTTAAGCATCATTATTAATTGGTAGGTGGAATATCACATTTTGTTTTCAATATAACCTGAGATAAAACTGCTGTCTCCATATTCTACACAGGTTAACTGAGGCTATATAAGTGTGGAACCCACACTTACTTAATTTAATCCCTAGGGTGCTAAATACAGCGCTCTCTCACAGTTACTGAGAGCAGTGCTTATCAACCTAAGTCTGTGTTGCTCCCACAGATGTTTGTTAGTATCTGGAGACAGTTTTGATTGCCTTAATTGAGACTAGGACATGAGACTAGGACAAGAATATTATCATCTCCTTCCCCCCCCGAATAAATATCCAGCCCAAGATACCAATGATAATGAGCTTAAGAAGCCCTCCTTTAGAGCAGTGATTAATCTATGGACTGGTTAGCATCAAATCAAGTCGGTTTAATTTAAGATTTTCACTTTTGTGTTTTAGCATGTGTGTGGAATGCACATATGTGTGCACGCACATAGAGGCTGAAGGTTAACTTCGGGGATCTTCCTTTGTCACTTCACTTTATTTACTGAATCAGACTCTGAACCTGGCACTTGCTGTTTTGGCTAGCTAGCTTGCCTTAGGGCTTTTGGTTTGTAGTTACTAAATACTGGGTTATGTGTGGATCTGAGCTCCAGGCTTCATGCTTGTATAGCAGGAACTATGTCTGTTGAGCCAAAAATTCTTGAGAAGAACTGTATCTGTACTGAACATTTATACTGTTTCTCTTGATACTATTTTCTAAACAGTACAATAGTTATTTACATGGCATTTGTGTTGCATTTATATTGTAGCCTCTAGAGATGATTTAATGGGTATGTTGGGGTGTGCATAGGTCATATGTAACAACAATGTCATTTTATAGAAAGGACTTGAACATCATAGAATTTGGAATTCATGAATATGGGGCTGTCCTGGAACAGACTCCCTGAGGATACTGGGGGACTAATGTTCAGAAAGAATACTTCTATTGAGTGTTTTCAAAGATGCTTTTTCTCGTTATCATTTCCTGTTTAATAGCATGCAGAAAACTTACTCATAAAACTGTAGGAAATGAAAAAAAATTGGAATAGTTTTGGCTCTTTTCAGCTATAGGAAGTAATTTTAAATGATAAGATGTGTAGGTTTTTGATCTGAAAGTCTTAGAAATGTTATTACTTTATTATAATAAGTCAATCAAATTTATGAGGAACCTCAGTTAAGTTTTCAGTGTAGTTTTGATAAGCACATGAGGTAAAGCAAAATTAATTGTTGATGTTTTCATATTCTCAAGGACCTATTTAGAACCTGTGAAAGAATGTTACTTTCTAGTAAGGTAGATGTTTTCCTTTCTTCCTTTATAATGGAAGGCACCTGTGACTCTGTTGTTTGGGAGGCTCAGCCCCTGTAAAGACTACAGCCAGCACCCCTCAACGCTGGCTTCAGTCTCAGGTTTGCCACTCTCTAGCCTGCCCTGGGGTTTTGAGTACTAGACCTAGGTTTAGTCCTGTTGGCAGGCTCCTCCCTGACAGTAGCTCTACCAACACTGCGATGATGGGCTTTTTCCTCTCATAAAGTATTCCTGAGAAGTTGAAAAAATACCACTTAGGTTCTACGCAGCTGACCACCTTACCAGTACATTATGTTTTTAGTCATTTCAAAGTAAATTACAATGTATGTATGCTTCACCTTATGAATGCAAGCGTAGCTGTACTAGTTTTAGTATTGTTCTTTGGTTAAGCTTGGATTATGCAACAGGAAATGATTGTCTGTAGTCTGAAGATATGCAGTTTGGAAGTGCTATTTGTATTTCTCTCAACAAAATGTATTTAATAATATATATTAAGTATATATAAAATGGTGGACTAGAAGTTGGGTGATTACTGACTCAAGGATACAAACATTAAAAACTTTACTTGTATTAAATCTATATTTTCTTTTGACTATAATATGTTTTCTGCTTTTTTATATAAAAATAATTTTGGATGTGTATGTGTTTTATTTTTTAGATACCTTTATCTGGATATGGAGGAACAAGTAATCTTATTTTAGAAGATGTTAAAAAATTATCTGACAGTTACTTGGTAACGATGAATGACTTAATTCCTGGCAAAGAAAGTAAAGTTATTTTTTCTGTTCGCAACACTGGTTCTAGAGCAGCCTTTGTTAGAGCAGTGTGTTTTAAAGATTCTCAAAGAAAAGTTTTGCTGGATCCTAAAGTATTCAGAATTTTTCCAGATAAATTTGTACTTAAGGAAAGAACCCAAGAAGTAAGTATAAAATCTCTGCCCTAAAATTTTTTTTATTAATATTAATTAGCATTTTATGGCCAAGAGCTAAAACCATGTTGGGAGGGAGTGTGGGATGGAAGTACTTACCTAGGCTTCCTGGAAGAACTGGTGTACATTTCTTCTTTTCTGAGACAGACTTCCTCTGTGTAGCCCTGGCTGTCCTGGAACTGTTGATCAGGCTGGCTCCGTACTCAGATCCGCCTTTCTCTGCCTTCTGAATATACATGGGTTCTTCTGTGGATTGCAGGATTGTTTGTTCATGACTTTCTGAGGAAAAATACTGAAATTTCATACTCATGGTTTTCTCTTTTTTTTGTATCAGGATGTTACTTTAATCTATAATCCATCAAACAGAAAGAGTGATAATAAACCTGCAACAGAACTACTAACTGTATACTTCTTTGGTGGTGATGAACTCTTCAGACAGCAGTATCGAAGGTAGATTACTTCCCTTAGCTAGTGCTGGGAACTGTTTAGTGAAAACAAGGACAGTTAATGATTTGTAAATTTTAGAATATACCTCACTATTTATTAGATAGATGAAGAAAAGCATTGGTAAAATTTATGTGGCTCATAATTGGTATAATGTGAGTTAGAGATATTGGAGGAAACATAAAGGTGTTTTCCTGAATTCTGGCTTCTTGACGTATAGATTATACTTTTTCTTTATCCAAGAGTATCACCATTCTTTATACTACTACTACATATTTAAAGCATAGTTCCTCACACTTTTCCTACTCCTAATATACTTACGACTGTATTAGGTCAGTTTCAGAAAAGATTTTAAGAACTCACAGATTATTTTATATAAACCTACATGATTAATTTAGAATAGTTCTAGGAAGGCTAGAAATTATAGAAAAGATACTGTATTTTAGAAATGTGAGGGTGGTTTAACTTATAGATTCTTTATAAAATCTGATACACCTAATATAAATATGATTTAATATACTGAGTGGGGAAGTTTGGAATATTGTTCTTGGTCAAGTGTGATTAAAAATGGTACATTGTTATGTGTTAAATTCTTATTGTGAAATTGAGTTTCTTGGGCTAGAAAACCAAAGTATAAGGCAGATGAAGCTCACGTTGAGAACGATGGCTTGCTATGTGATCCTTTGAAGCTAGCTTCTTGTTCTTGTTCTTGTTCTTTTTTTTTTTGTTTTTCTTTTCTTTTTGAGACAGGGTCTGTCTACATAGCCCGGCTTTCCTATGTATACCAGGCTGCCTTTGAACTCACAGAGATTCAAGTGCCTCTGCCTTCTGAGTGCTAGGATTACAGGTGTTGTACCACCAAGTACAGTTGAACCTGGCTTCTTAATTATTTCAGAATAATTTGGAGAAATCAGATTATCACATTTCCTGTTTCCCTTTCTCTTTACTGAAACTTAAAAAACCTAGTGTATTGTTTCATAACTTCTATTTACCAAAAATTTACAGTACTGAAATTTTCTTGGTTTGTGAACATCTGAGAATTATAGAGATATTTATAGTTTATTTCTCACTGCAGAAGTCTTTTGGAAGATGCCTATTTTTACAGTAGTTATGTGGTTACTTAAATTATTTCCCCAAACAGCTCAATCATTTATTGTCCCTCCCACCACTGAGACAAGTTCTTTGACCAAATTGTCACAAATAATGAAAAGATAAGCCCTGAAATATCATTTTCTTTCTACTCTTACATTAATAAGCCCCTGCTTTGACATTACTATTAAACTAATGCTAATGATTTCATTTAGCTGAACTTTCAAAAGCAGGTTTGGGTCTAATAAGTACATATCTTATGATTTAAGATATATGATCTATGTATGAATGTATCATGCTCTTAGTGGGGTTTGCCAAATACTTCAATTAAAATCTGATTTAGGTCACTTTTATATATAAAGTGAGTAAAAACATTTCTTCTGGCAGAGCCCTGCTGAATAAACCAGGAATCATAAAGCAGATACTTCCAGAACATACTGTACTACGAAACATTGACTTTGCTGAAACATTTCAGGATGAGCTACTTGTAGATGAAGGTAAGAATTGTAGCATCCTTGACCCTTTGGGTCATTTGTGGTATTATTTAGGCATGGACTGAGAACAGGACCAAGGTTCGTTTGGTGTCCAGCTGAATCTGAGCTGTGTTGACTTCAGGCAAACCACACTAGTGAGTTTCAGTTTCCTTTTTTATGGAATGAGAATGGCATTTAGCTTCTCATCCGTAAGTGTTGGTTTTTGTTTTTTGGGGTTTTGTTTTGGTTTTGGTTTTTTGAGAAAGGGTTTCTCTGTGTATGTAGCCTTGGCTATCCTGGAACTCACTCTGTTGTCTAGGCTGGCTTCAAAGTCCTAGATCTGCCTGCCTCTCCCTGCCTCGGCCTCCTCAGTACTGGGATTAAAGGCATGTGCCACTGCCACCCAGCAAGATTTGTTTTGAAAATTAGATAGAAGAACTTTGCTTTATAAATATTTTAGATTTCCATAAGATTTTTAGATGTCAGGCTCATGACTGGAAGGAAGATGGGGGCCATCATTACATTCAAGTTTCTGCTGCTTCAGGTTTCATGATCATATTTAGAAACGTAGGTTCCCAAAACATTCCAAGTAGAATGTAGAGTACTAGCCTAGATGCTTAGTCTCACTTGAAAAAAACAGTTCAGATATTTAATTGTGTTATTTATCCATACAAAACAAATGTACCAAGACATCTAAACTGTAAAAATGTGTGTATAATTTTTGTGCCATAATAATTTTTACACAGTGTTGTTGATAGTTATAAGAAGTTAGCCGTGACCTAAGTCTCTAAGAAAACAGAGCATAATATTTATAGCCATTAGAACAGTGATATGAATTTGGGATAAATGTCATAAAAATATTTTCATTTATTAAGAAAAATACCATTTAAAATTTTTATAGCAACCTGTCATTTTGGTAAAATAATTCAATATATAAATAATATCACACATGAATAAGCATATTTAAGACCCAGCTTTGCTACTTAAGAAATTATCACTTCCTCAGAGGATAGTCTAGTTAAGAGCTAAACTGCATTTTGCTGTGAACACACATAGTAAATAACATTGTAGCTTGGTGAAGATGTAAGTAGAGTTTAGCATGGTTTGGAAGTTGGCATAATTCCACCAGCTAGTGATAGTCCATATACCTGCTAAGTAGATGCATTCTGAAGAGATATGGTATCAGCTGAGTGGACACCAGAATGCAGTCCTTAACCATAAAGGGCTGACAGATGTAGGAGACAGATGTGGGGAAGACTTAAGTGTATTGGGGGGAGATGACTGCAGTGTGCGCTTAGGAATGGGAGAGGCACAGAGAAAGGGCTAGAGTGACTGTTGAAATATACTTGAAGGAACAGGAAACTAGACAGAATGGAGAAGATGGTCTAGAATGAGGAAGGGTACTTCAGGGTAGCTCCTTGTCCAGATATTCAAGAAATGTAAGAAAGGTTGTTTTGAGAAACCGTGAGCTCAAGTAACTTTCAAGATCACTCATGTCAGGTAGTTTGAGTTGTGACTTTTACCAGGTTTCTGGATATCAGAATACAGTGTACATTGGGCATTCTGCTCTATGAATGAATGAATGAATGAAACAGTCCCACTTGTTTGTGTTGATGGATGCCATACTTTGCCTATGAGAACAGCATTCTCTGTGATTATGTTACTGAAATTTGTTTGAACATTTTACTATTACAAATATTTGTTGTGGTCTCTTACAACATGGGTAATAAGTGGCAACTACTCTTATAATTTATAGTCATAGCATAGTTACTATAAATTTAAACTTGCTGCCTAGCATGGTGATACACTAATGTAATACAAGCTTTTGGGAGTGGAGTCAGGAGTGTCAGAATTACAAGACTAGCCTTGGCTACATGAGATCCTGTCTCAAGAAAAATTTACTGTGTTTATTTTATTCCATTTAAAATATATACCTTTTAAGGAATGATAGAATGAAGTACACTAAAGTTTCTTGTATATATATGTTCAGGCAGCCTAATCTAAAGATGTTCATGATGTGCACACTTTTTTATTAATCTAGAAATATTTAGTAATGATAATAGTGACTAATTCCTAGATGTGCTTAACTGTGAAACTTGCCCTTAACCTTTTTGTGCGTCAAATTCCTCCTTTTAAATATATACCTCATAATACCTCCCTCAAAGAGTCAGTCTGGAAATTTAGCCAACCTGAAGAATTAGAATAGTGCCTCACTCACCATATATATTTGTTGCCATACATATCTTGAAAAATGTTCATGCTTTAAGGTTCACAGTACCCCCGAGATAGATTATTACCATTCCAGAAACTAATGCTTTGAGAGGTTTCTTAAGTTGCCAGAGGTCACAGAGTGGCAAAGATGATAGATGATAGCTTACATTTTGGTTCAGATTTGTCAGCGCTAGTGGTAGATAGTCTATACAAGTCAATGGTGTTAATAGTTGAGATATTTCCTATTCCAACCTAAGGAAATAGTATGGCTGTGTGTAATTGCTGTGCTCGTGTGAGGATTCATGTGTTTCAGCATGTATTCTTTTGCAGCATGTGATCTTCCCCAGCGGCCTAATGACATTCAGCTCTTCTATGGAAGCATGCGCAAAATTACCCTGTCAGTAATTGGAGAATTCAGAGAGTCCATTTCTAGCAGAGAATTTCTTCAGCCTCCTTCCAGTGCTGAGAGTGAAAGGTAAGACAACTGCACAGACTTTCGCTAGATTTCATGACTTATTCATACTGCAGCTCATCTACTCCCCACTATACCACGTTATTTTCCTCATTCTTTCACCATTTTAAGCTTAATTTGAAATGTTTTAAAACTTCTAGAAAAGTTTGAAAATAGTGTAGACAACTTTTGGAAAACCCAGTACTCTGATATCCTAATTGTTAACATTTTACCTTTTACCATTTTATCATTTGCTACCTCTTATTTATAGAGATTTTTGTCTTAGTCACATAAGAGTGAATTTGCAGGAATGAGGAGCCCTAAGTTGCTAAAGTTACTCCCGTAGCTAACCTATCAGAATTAGAACATTTAACATCAAGACAGTACTATCCATGGTACATGGACTCTGTTTATACATCTTGAATTGTTACAATAAAGCTCTCCAGAGTTAAACTATGAAAGAAGATATCTTTGTCTCTTGTTTAGAATCCAAGATTATAGTGCATTTTGATGACCTGTCTACTCAGTAATGAAGTCTGTCTGCCCTTCCTTACCATTCATAGATGAGAGTGTGTGAATGGATTATTAAGTCAGAACCTCAGAGTCAAAAGAATTCCATAGATAAGCTTTGCTGATAAATTGAAATAAAATTTGAGCTTGTCTGTGGTGCTTCCTAGGTCTTTTATATAAATACTAGTTCAGTTTAACACGGGTTCTGTGTGTTGCATATGTGTCAGAAGGGAGCTATTTCAAGCATGGCAGTTCTGTTTTATAGTTTGCTCATTAAATAATTTATATGGTAATTTTCAAAGGAATATCCCATATGCTCATAAATTCCAGGTTTTTCTATCACAGACAGTTGTAAGCAGATGCTACTACTCAGCATGCTACTACATAAGGGCATTAGTGTAATGGCTTTGAGATGATCAGATCTGCCCAAGTCATCTCTTTTTTCCTGAGGATTTCCAGTAAAAGATAGAAAATAGTTTACAGGACAGCTGCTGACCATTTTCCTCTGAATGACTGTTCAGTTTGCAATTTTGGGTTCAACACCTTCAGCAAAACAGCAAAACATGACATGGTTTAATATATATATATATATATATATATATATTTTTTTTTTTTTTTTCTGTGTGCCTACACAGGTGGTTTATGATGTAGAGCTGTC
This sequence comes from Meriones unguiculatus, assembly GCF_030254825.1. Lineage (NCBI taxonomy): Eukaryota > Metazoa > Chordata > Mammalia > Rodentia > Muridae > Meriones > Meriones unguiculatus. The sequence goes on along the minus strand of NC_083350.1, from coordinate 21,554,562 downwards.
CTGGAGTCTTTGTTTCTCACTCTGTTAACCAGGCTGGTTTCAAACACAGAGATTCACCTGCCTCTGCCTCCTGAGCTCTGTGATTAGAAGCATGTGTCGTTGTGCTCAGCAGTAGCAATATTTTTATTACTTGGCTAAAATTAGTGTCTCCAAGTTTCTCCACTACAAAGTTAATATCTTTAAACAAATCCAGATTTGGTGAATTATTTTGTTATTGAAGTTTTTACATCTATTGGTAATTGTTGCCCGATTCACGTCATTTTTATCAAAGGTATTTCTTTTTATATTTCTATATTTATTAGTTGACTGTCCACTTTAAAGAGACTTGGGCTGGAGAGATGGCCTGGTGATTAAGAGCACTTGCTGTTCTTCCAGACAACCCAGGGGTCAAATTCTAGCACCCACATGTCTGCAACTCCAGTTCCAGGAGATCTGACACCCTCACACAGACATGAATGCAAACAAACACCAGTGCTCATAAAGAAGAGACTTTTCTCCTTTTTGTATACTTACTAATAGCAGGGTGGTTTGTAGAGTCAGTGTGACTTCTTTTTTTCTCTCATCTCATTCTGCTCTTTAAGTCTTTCGATGGGTTGCCCTTAGTCCGTGAGTATTTTCTTACTTATTGGCACAGCAAGATATTCAAGATTTATCTGACGTTTCTTGCTGAGCATTACAGGCTCATTTCTCTTAGAAGTTCATTTTTTTAGAGAATGACATTGGAAGTCTGGGGATGGCATTAGATGTACCCATGCTATTGTAATGGAAGAACTAAGAAATGCATGAGTTTGTGTATAAATCCATGTTTCTATATTTCAGAAAAAGCAAACCTGAGTAAACATCAGTGCCTCCAATTCCTATCTAACATGTACCCTTCCCATAATTATATGTTTTTCTCTAATTAACCTCATTATCCTCTTTTCCGTTAAGGTTCCACCAATTCTGCCATTTCAACTAATGCCATTATGTATTCTGTTTCCTGAGCCCAGTGCTACAGTGTGTACAGGTTTATTGTCCTTATGTGTTCAATACCATAGCCCAATTCCTGCTGCTAGTGACCCCACCTGCCCTCCCATCTGTTCTCATTCCTTGTTCTGATCATTTCCAGTGATATTTAAAGGAATAATTAAATAGAGCATTTACAACTATATAGTGAGGAACTTGTCCTCAGTAAGTAGAAATGCCAAGAACCAACAATTATTTCAACTGGTCTGACCTTTCCAGTACCTCTCTTGTGTCTCTTGTGCAGTAAAGTCAGATTTGAAACCAAGGTGAGCATGTACTGGTAAAAAGGAGAGGCAGGGGTTCCCTTCTGATTTTTCTATTTGTTTTTTTTTTTTTTTTATTGGAAATAAGGCTGGGTTCCATGTGTCGTGGAATATTTGGACACTGCACAATAAAACTTCAATTATGATTTTGTACTTTTGTGATTGCAAGATAGATGTAAATTAGAATTGTTTATAAGACTTACAGGAAAACAGTAAGAGTCTTCTAGACTGGATTAGCATTTTTCCAGAAGCTTTGCTATTTTCACGGATTTTGGTGTCACTATTGTGAAACCAGTTATCATTGTGCAGCTACAGATATGTTAAAAGATAATTTGGTCTTTCTTTTCTTTTCTTTTCTTTTCTTTTCTTTTCTTTTCTTTTCTTTTCTTTTCTTTTCTTTTCTTTTCTTTTCTTTTCTTTTCTTTCTTTTTTCTTTCTTTCTTTCTTTTCTTTCTTTCTCTCTTTTTCTCTTTTTCTTTCTCTCTTTCTCTTTTTCTCTTTCTTTCTCTCTCTCTTTTTCTTTTTTTCTTTCTTTCTCTTTCTCTCTTTCTCTCTCCTTTCTTTTTTCTCTCTATCTCTCTTTCTCTCTCTCTTTCTTTCTTTCCCTCTCTCTCTCTCCCTACCTTCTCTCTCTTTCTTCTTTTTATTTTTTTGATAAGGTCTGACTGTGTAGTCCTGGCTGGCGTGGAGTGCCTGTGTGGAACAGGATAGCCGCCAATTCACTGAGAACTACCTGTCTGTGCCCAGAGTGTTGGAATTAAAGGCACACATCACCATGCTTAATGAATTTGGCTTTTCTTTTGTTGCGCCATTTTCCAATAAATCTTTTAAGGGATTTAAGATACAAATCTGTAAGGCCAAAAAAAAAAGTGTGATTAAAGTTACAACATATATGTTCTGTAGCTTACACTGTTTTTTGTTTGTTTGTTTTTTGTTCTTTCTTTGTTTTGTTTTTTAATTTTCTGTCTTTTATCTCCTGCTAGGGTCAAACCCCAGAGCATTGTCCTGCTCGGTGAGCACCTTATCTCAGAGCTTCATCCTAAGCCCTATAGTACTTAACCTCTGAGCCATCTCTCCAGCCCCCTATAAAGTACTTTTAAGTATATAAAAAAATATGGAGTCTTTATAGTTACTGGAAAATATATGGTATATCATACCCTTTTACTTCTGTCATAATTTTTTATTTTATATGCATTGATATAAAATGTGAAATAATTAAATTTGTTAGAAGTTTTAATGTCTCTTTATTACTTTTCTGTTTTTAAGTAATTTTCCCAGTGAATCTGGAACTTCTGTAAAACAAAGTGGCAACGTCTCTTTGGATGTTTTACCAGTTAAAGGCCCTCAGGGTTCTCCTTTTCTTTCACAAACTGCCGACCCAGCTCAGGGCACACCAGCCTCTGAAGAAAGTTGGGCTGTCCATCCAGAACACTTGATTCTGGTAGCTGCTGCTACTTGTGAATATTTCGGTAAGAGCTCAGAAGTGCATCTGGGAGTCGAGTCTCCCATCTCTGTGTCTGTGGGGTCAGTTCTACATCTCTGTGTCTGTGGCTGACTCTAGACTGGCTCCCACATGAGACCTGACAATCAGTACGCCACCTGCAGCGCTCTACTTGCTGCTTTTTGACTTGACACTGATACTATGGGTTCAGAGTAGGAACAAATTGTAAATGGATGCTTCCTACAGTGAGAGTAGGTGAAAGCATTTTCAGGGCATTCTCTCTAACCTGGGTTAGTGTAGCCAGTGTCTTTGTAGTTTCCAGGAGTTATCAAGAACTACTTGAACATAGAGTTGAAATTCGTATAGAACCAAAAAATTTGAGCACAGGGTTCTTTCCTGAGACTCATACTCCAACCAAGTACCAGGCGTGGAGATAACCTAGAACCTCTGCACAGCCCATGGAAGTTCAGTGTCCAAGTGGGTTCCATAGTAATGGGAACAGGGACTGCTTCTGACATGAACTGATTGGCCTGTTCTTTGATCACCTCCCCCTGAGTGGGGAGCAGCCTTACCAGGCCACAGAGGAAGACAATGCAGCCACTCCTGATGAGACCTAACAGACTAGGATCAGAAGGAAGAAAAAGAAACCCTCCCCTACCAGTGGACTTGGGGAGGGGAATGCGTGGAGAAGGAAGAGGGTTTGGGAGGGGAGGAGGGAGGAAACTAGAGGGGGGATACAAAGTAAATAAAGTGTAATTAAAAATAAAATAGGGCTGTAGAGACGGCTAAGAGGTTAAGAGTATTGGCTGTTCTTCCAGAGGTCCTGAGTTCAATTCCCAGTACCCACATGGTGGCTCACAACCATTTGTAATGAGATCTGGTGCCCTCTTCTAGCATGTAGGTCTATATGCAGACAGAATATTGTATACGTAATAAATAAATAAATCTAAAAATAAAAATAAAATAAAAATAAAAAAAGAAATCTCTACAGTTGGACTATTAAGTGAAATAAACTATTATATAAGTGCATTTACTCAGAATTCAGTATTACTAACACTTGTCTTTTTCATTATGACTAAATGCAATTAACATTATTTATCTGATACAATAGGTGACATGGTAAAAACGGGACGTTTCCAGATTATAAATAACTCTGTTAGGTTACTGAAATTTGAGCTATACTGGCCAGCACATTGCCTAACAGTTACACCACAACATGGATTTATCACGCCAGAGTAAGTATGGTTTTTAAAGGTTTTCTTCAGTGTTAATCAAATGCCATCATGGAGGCCCCCCCCTTTTTTTTTTGAGACAGTGTTTATTAATATAGCCCTGGCTATCATAGAATTTTCTCTGTATACCAGGCTGGCCTCGAACTCAGAGATCTGTCTGACTCTCCTGTAAATGTTTGAATTAAAGGTGTGCACCTCCTTGCCTAGATTTTTGGAGGCCTCTTAAAATAATGTATTAGTTATATATAATGAGTATAAAATATTTCATACGTGTATTTTGATCATATTTTTCTTCTGTTCCCACTCCTACTGATTCCTTTTCTTGTCCAAGTTACCTCTATAACTTTGTTGAGGGTTAATGTCTAGCTCAGTCAACGCGCTCTTGCCTAGCATGTGCAAGGCCCTAGTTTTTGTTCCCAGCACTGCAGAAATAAGCAAATGAAGTTACTCAGTAGAAGTTTGCTTTGTGCTAACAAAGCACACATGTGGTTTGTAACACACAGTTAAGAATCACTCCTTTTAGTGGAGTAGAGAGCATACATAAAGCCAGGTAGGGCACCCTAAGGTGATGAAGAGACATGATTGTGAGGAACAGAGACCGTGGAGTGGAAGACATCAAAGTGTTTCTGACACGCTTACTTTGCTTACAAAATCACAGTGTAGGAAATAAAGCCAGGTATGTGATGAGGGTTCGCAGTCTCTTAGAAAGCCTACCTATTTATTGCTTCTATCTCCTTGGTTTGCAGTGTGAATCCTGTGCATTCTGGTTTTGTTGTTGTTCTTTTCTGAAGATGTTTTTCAGCCAGAACTTTCTGAGTTGTGAAATGTCTGAGTCACACCCTAGCCTATAATTTTCTATATAAAATGTTTTAAGATGGAGTCTTCTGAGACTAGCTGTTCCTACACAGCTACTGTCTGTACACAGCCTGATAATTGACAAGATGAAAACCATAGCTCTGCAGCTTTCTAGGGTTTTTATCTGGTCAGCATAGCACTGTGCCTTCTAGAGTGCTTAGTATTTGTGATTAACAGCATTGCAGAAGAACAACATGGAGTTCCTTTACATTTGCAGAATTACAATTGTGTGTATTTATAGAGTTTGCTGGACTGATGCTATAGCTAATGTAAGGACGGGTACCCAGAGTATCCCTGGAGTAAACCAATCAGCTCTGCTTGTACTGAGTGCTTATCAAATGCAACAGGTCCTGGCCAGCTAATGAGTGAAGAGATAAGAGGGATGGTGGAACAGTTATTTTACAAATGACCCCAGGGTTCCATGTATTAGCTATTAGCAAAGGAGATAATTTTGCCGTGCTATTTTTGACAAGTGGGATTTTTCATAGACACAAGTCTGATTTCTTCATTTAAACACACATGGTCCTGGATGAGAAATTTGAGAACAAAGATAAATAACTGGTTAATTAACGTACTACCCCCTTTCCTCCTGCATTTCCTTTCAGTTTACTGGGAAGTTAGTCTGCTTTGTGCTGTGACCATGCTATCCCTTACTGTCAAGTGGCTCAGCGTTTGTGTAGTATGATTCTGTCTGGACTTGGTTCTGAGGTGGCATTTCTGTTCAGTGGTTTGTATTCCAGACAGTTTCTCTTGGGCTGAGGGCTTGTGCCAGTATACTTTTTGCTTGCCTTTGTTGGGCTTTGAGACCAGGTGAGCTGTGTGAGGATGTTAAGGAAGGAGCGAACCACATTCTGTGTATTTTCTCAGCCATAGAAAATGATTGGTTATTGGTAGAACAGTATTTGTAATTTTTGTCACTACTACTGTAAAATTGAATTGAATATTCTCAGTGTTTTTTTTTTTTGTTTTTTTTTTGAAGGAGTAAAACACAAGTTCTTGTGAGTCCTAATTCTTCTCTGTCTACAAAACAGTCAATGCTCCCATGGACTGGTTTGATCTATATACACTGTGATAATGGTCAGAAGGTACGTCTCATTTGTTTTTCTGAGCAGCAATCTTTTATTTTGAAGCTTCAGTTTCATAATCCTTATTAACATTGCATTTCAGAAGTCAAATGAAACCAAGTAGGTATTCTTACTTGGAGCACTTAGTGCAGAATTTTGCCCATAGCGATCTGAACAGCTTTCTTGCGAGACTGACAGTGGAAAGTAAGGGCCTAAAAACTATTGCTACTTGCTTTAAAATCAGAATAGAAGGAAGGAGGGAGGCAGGGGAGATGACACAGTTGCCTTCTAAGTGTCAGGACCTGTGTTCAAAGCCCCAGACATAGGAGTATGCATCTGCTTGTCCCAATGCTCCTATAGTGATATGGAGGCAGAGGCAGGAGAACCCCTGAACATCATTGGCCTCTTTACCTAGAGACAAACAAAAATGAGCACCAACATCCAAGGTTGTCCTCTGACCTCCATGTAAGTGCTGAGCACATGTGAATATACGCTCATACATACACATGCACATGCAGAGGGAGGAGAAGGGAGGGGGGGAGGAGAAGACAGGGTAATGCTGAGAAAGGAGAGAGAACCAAAGATTTACTTTGATATCTAAATAAACTTTAATTTCTAAATTTACCAGTACTCTGTTTGTTTGGAATTTCTTTACTGTAATTTAAAAACCAGAATGTGCCCTTTTAAACTGGTAGCTACCTCTGTGTCTTACTCATTTGGCTCATTTCAGAAAATTGTAAAAGTTCAAATTCGAGAAGATTTGACTGAAGAACCGTTATCTCATTTGGCCTCCAGCACATTTGGAATTCTTGCTCCAGCACCTGAGCCTTCCATTAGTCATTTGACAAAACCCATAACAAAACCACCTTCCACAAAACTGGAAATTAGAAACAAGACAGTGGTTTTTCCTCCAACAGCACCTGGTAAAACCTCAGGTATTGTATCACAAAATTAGGTAGGTCGGATGTCAGTTACTGCATGCAGTCTACTGCTTTGTTGTTAGTTTTGTTGTTTTGTTTCATTTTTATGTATCTACTTACTGTCTTTGTATGCCAGGGACCAAAGCCAGGCCTCACACATGTTAGTGTTTTCCTGCTGAACTATACTTCTAGCCCCTTGGCTAAGATTTAAGCTTGAGTTGATAAGTACCAAACTTACTTCTACTTAGGGAGAACATTATGGAGGCATTGACAGTCATTTCAGTAATGGGATGGATTTGAAAACACCGTCTTAAAATCTGAAGCTTGGACTTTTTGGTTTCATTGGATGGGTCATTACTCTTCTGTTCCAACCAGGTCTTTGATCTAGTAGTTCTCTGACCTGGAAGAAGAAAGGAGATGGGTGTCTTAGGCTGAAGAGACACTATAACCACAGCAACTCTTAAAGAAAAATATTTAATTGGGGTTTGGCTTATTATAATTGAGGTTTAGGTTTATTATCATCATGGCAGGAAGCATGATAGTACACAGAGACGTGATACTAGAGAGTTTTACATCTAGATCAGCAAACAGAGGAAGAGAGTGCTCCTGGGCCTGGTTTGGGCTTCTGAAGCACGAAAGCCTACCCCCGTTGACACACTTCCTCCAAAAAGACCACACCTCCCCAATAGTGCCATTCCCTGTCAGCCTGTGGAGGCCATTTTCATTCAAACCATCACAGTGGCTTGGACCTGATTGATTTTTAAGGTCCTCAAGTGGCTAGGTACACTGCTGAATTTCCCCGTGTGCTAAGGGGCTGTTGTAACCATCACCATCACAAGCACACTGAGGGGGGATTCAGTCGTGCATCTGTTCAGTTATGTATCTAAAGCAATGGGCTTGGTCTTCACCATTCAGCAGGTACTCTGTAGTAATGTTCCTCCAAAGTTTCACATAATTGCTTTTTATCTTTATCTCTTTTTCTCAAAGGTCCTTGCTGACCTTTGCTAAATGAGTAGTGTTATTTGGGTATTCTAGAAAGGATTTGGGTCCCTGTCTCACTGAGACAAAAAGTACTTCCCTTTGACTCTGTTTCCTTCTTTGTAGGCCTCTCCTGGACGTTGCCATTTATCCCCAGTAGCTCACGCTGCTCTCACTCTTATCTGGGGACTTTTCCTGTCTTTTGCCTGCTCTAAGAATTTCAGTCTTTTCAACCTTGTCGAAGTCTCCATTCTAAGGCTCACACCATTCATGCCCTTTACCACTTGCCTCAGGTCCCTCTTTTCTCAGGCCCCTTGAATCCTGTGGCCTGTGCTGGTAATAGTCCTCTTCCCTCTTTTTCTTGATAAGCCTTGCCTTCCTGTTAAGCCATAGTTAAACCTAGTTGTCTGACCACCTATGTTCCCCCTTCAGTATCAGGACATTGCTGGGCAAAACCATATAAGGCTTTGCCAACAGATTCATAGTCCCAGATGCTGTTATATCATATGTTCTCATCAACAGCCAATGCTGTTCCGAGTCCTCTCACTTGCTACAGCTTCTGGCTTTGCCTCACACAGAGAAGTCATTAGACTAAATGAAATCTCTCTGTTTTCTGTCGTAAAGGAAGCCTTCTGCTTAAATCTAGCCCCATCTACTCTGCTTTCTCAGGAACTCTCCCTGGCCTGTCCTTTGCTTGTCCTTCATTTTTCCTTTTCTGTTGGCTCCTTTCAATGAGCCCACAGTGTGCTACCATTATAGACATTTTACATTGCCCTCTTATTTGTCTGCAACTGCCACCTTCCTCAGCACACCCATTGGTAGAAGGATCCTGTTCCCTGCCTTCCCTTTCTTAGTTTGGCTAGCTGCCATCAGCACATTGCCTGGCCAGCTTGATAGGAACTCCCAGAAGAGCTGTTTTGCCAAAGCTGTAGTCTATGTTAGGTGAAGCCTCCCTCCTTGGAGCACTTCCCAGCTGGGTGCTGATGCATTCTCTTGCTTTGTTCCTTTCAGAATTCTTTGAGAATTTTGTGCAACTGAGCCCTGGGCCCACTGGTGTCCTGTTCCTATTATACTCTGCTGCCACCTGTGCCCTTCCTCCTCCTTTTTGCTTTCCCTGAGAGAGCCTATAAACTCTGGCTGGTGACTGCTGTGTGCTCAGGTCATGTGTTCTTAAAGGTGTTAGATCCAGGATAGAACCTGCTTCTCCTCTAATTTGACCATGTGAATCATTGACACCGGTCCTCCCATTCCATTATAATCTCATTTTTGTGTTTCAGCTCTTCAATATCTTTGTATTATACTTTTGAAACAAAAAATCCAAAACAGGATATTTGACATATCTGATTGTCTAGAAAATTCTGTAGTTTCCACTGGACTATAAGGTTATGAAGTTTGTCACAGAGCTGCTTGCCACTAGCCTTTCAGAGTCAAGTGCTGCATTTTTTTCTTCTTTTCAGAGAACTTTGTGGAACTAGCGAATGGTGGCCCCACAGATGTGAAATGGCACCTGTCATCTTTTGCTCCCCCATATGTCAAGGTCAGTCATCTCACTGTTTAGACTCTGTGAGGTCTGAATACAAGGACAGGTTGACATGTTGGTTGTGCCACCAGTTTACTCCTGCTTTTCTGTAGGTAGGGATGATGTATATCCAGTTTTTTCACCAGATAATTCTGAGAGTCAAATTAGAAAACTTATTTAAAAATGCAAAACAAAGCAAAAATGTTTGCTCCATTTAATTCTCCTAGTTCTGATTTTTATCTGAAGTAACTTAATTAGAGAAGTGTTAAGGGTTTTATTTTGAGCCTGTGTGTGCACACACTGCTTCTGTTTCATGTGAACTGTGCCCTGTGTTCACTCATCATTGTACTGTCATGGTTTAGCCGTGGGAGCTGCTGTGGGTGGGGGGAGCACTCTGCTGTTGGCCTGCCACCTGCTACATAGCTCTTCCAGTGGTACTGCCCATTGAGAACAGCTTGTCACTTGTATGGCTTAGTCTTTTGTGACACTGTTTGCTGTTGTTATTTTGTTCTGTTACAACAAGATCTCTTTGTAGCATTGGCTGGCCTTGAACTCTGTAGTTCAGACTGGCCTTAAATTCATAGAGATCCTTCTGCCTCTGCCTTCTAAATGCTGGGATTAAAGGTGTGTGCCACCATGCCTGCCTGTGACACAGTTTTAAGGTAGGTAGTTACTGGATTTATTGCAATAATGATTTAGTTTTGCAGGAGTATTAAAATATAGATACATTCAGCAGTTTTGAGGAAGACAATAATTTAACATAAATAGCATCAAGCTCACAGTGGACAGATTTAACCTTCTGTCTGCTGGTGACAGCTGATGTATTGGCATGCGCAGAGCTTAAATGGGGAGGAGGCTCTTTCTTAGGAATATACTGAGTGTTCCTGACCTATTTTTGAGATGGATTTGTCCTTTCCTCTGTAACTTTAACAAAAATGGGATCTCTTTGATTAATTTATTGGATGTTTTTTAAATTATTTGAATAATGAAATAGTCATTGAATTTGTAAATGATTATTTTCCAGAAAATTGACGAGACTGGAGATGTTTTCAGAGCCACCTACACAGCGTTCAGGTGCTGCCCCATTTCTGGCACACTGGAAGGTTATAGAATCCAAAAGGTGAGTTTTGGAAATTTCTCATAGACAGCTTGCAAGAGTATAATATTATTCTCGTAGGAGTGAATCATGTGACCTGGGCACTCAAGTTTGTCTCCTGCAGACCAGAGCTGGCCTCAGAGCCAGCGTCCACTGGAGAAGAGGTCTGCCGTTACAAGCATACCACTGTTGTGCTGTGGCGGGAAGCCTGCTTCCAGAGAAGTGTTAGCTGAACAGTCCGAGTGTGGTGATTAAGGGTTGCAGCTGCAAGCGTTTATAATAAACTTCACTGATGAAGACAGTAGTTTTGTCTACCAACTATAGCCACTGAAACTGCTGTTCTTCAGAAAAAATCCAACATTCACAGCATAGTTATCAATATATTTTTATGGATAGCAATCCTTCCAATTGTTGTGAACTTTTATTTATTTTAGAAGTATGATTTTTAAAATTATTTTTTATTTTTTGAGATGTCATTTTCTCCTTCCCCTCCTCCCTCCAAAACCTATTACTCCTCATTCTCTGAATTTCAGGACCTCTTTTTTTTATATTAATTAGTTTATTTACTTTGTATCCCAGCTCTAGCCCCCTCCCTCCCTCCTAATTCCATTCTCCCTCCCTCATCTCCTCCCTGCCCCTCTCTAAGTCCACTGATAGGGGAGATCCTTCTCCCCTTCCATCTGGCTCTAGCTTATCAGGTCTCAACAGGACTAGCTGCAATGTCCTACTCTGTGGCCTAGCAAAGCAGTTCCTCCCTTGGGGGTGGGGAGGTCAAAGAGCCAGCCACTGAGTTCATGTCAGAGACAGTCCCTCTTTTTCATTATTTGTTGTTACATACACAGTCCTACTCAAAACCTTAGCCAGAGGCCTGGAGAAATGGCTTGGTTGTTAGGAGCACTTCCTGCGCTTGCAGAGGAGCGTAGTTTGTTTCCCAGCACTCATATTGGGTGGCTCATAACTGCCTGTATCTCCAGCTTCCAGGGATCTGACTCAACTGGCCTTTGGATATGCACACACATACATGCATATAAAAATGAAAAACAAAGCTTACCTTGGCTTTAAGTTTTTTAATTGTGTTTTGTTTTATTTGTGGGTTTAAGTGGTTATTTTTTTACTCTTCAGAAAAGTTGCTGTATTTAAAAATACTCCTCTCAGAGCAAAAAGAGGAATGCTGTAGAATTTTAAATGAACTGGGAACAGAGAGTGAGTTGAAGGAAGGCCTAGAAACTTTGTCTTGTCAGAATTAGAATCGAGGGCTCCATAATTACTCTGAAATCCATTTGATGTTGCGTTTATGGTTAGAAATTTATGGGACAGGAACTCCAGGGCCTCTCAGATTTATTTCGGATCAGTTTAATTGTGGCCACAATGTAACACTTATGCGGTGTCACTCACCTTCAGGCCAGTTTCTTAGTTTCAGGGGTTACACATGCTCATGATATGCTGATTATCCATCAGTGGTGATGTGAAATCCAGCTTGAGAGTAATAGACAATGTCAGAGTTAATAGAAAAGTTGATGTTGGCATCATCCAGGATGTGAGAAGGTGGTGCCTTGTATATATTATATCACAAAATAAGCAGGAAAATGTGTGCATGTGTGTGTTGGATGGGGTCTTTTTAAATTATTTATTTATTTTTTATTTTTTTAAGGTTTCAGTCTCTGCTTTAGGCTTCTTATCTCTGAAACTAAGCATTTGCTTTCTGGTTGTATGTCCCCATACAACCTTCTTTTACTTCTCTTTGTTCATATACTTTAGTTTCCCGTTGGTTTTGTTTTAAAGTTGATGGAGTGGTCCTGAATTTATGTAGATACATATACAGGGGATCCACAGTAATGAAAATAGCATGAAAAAAAAAAGCACAGTGATGTAGGAGGACTTACAGTTCTCATTTTCAAAACTTACAAAGCCGAAGTACTGTCCCAAGAAGGTGAATGGAGTACAGAAGGGAATGGCTTAGAACTCAGCCCTCATGTCTGTGATCAGTTGATATTCTTAATTAGGGAACTAAGGCAAAGTGGAGAAATACAACAAATGGCAGTGGGAAAACAAGATACGCTCAGGTCAAACATGATCCTCACCTGTTGCATTAGTTACTTTGCTCATTGCAATAATAAAATACCTGACAAGAAGCAGCCTAAAGGGTGGAAGTTTATTTTGGCTCACAGGTTGAAGGGATCCAGTCCTTTATGGAGGAGGTGACATGGTGAGAGGACTGTGCAGCTGGGACTCCTTACTGCCTCACGTCCTGGCAAAATAAGCAGCAGAGAGTGGACAGGAAGGTGGACTGTGCTATAAAACCTTAAAGCCTGTCTCTAGTGATTCATTTCCTTTAGTTAGACTCAACTTCCTAACAGTTCCTCAGCCTTCTAAAACAGCACCACAAACTGGATACCAAGTGTTCAAATGTGAAACTGTAGGGGACATTATACATGTAAACTACAGTTACTGTATAGAAAAAGTAACTCAAGTGGGTCTTAAATGTAAAAGCAAAAAGTAATAAAGCCCTTAAAAAATACGTACAAACAAATCTTCATGGCCTTTGAATTATGCCCCGGTCATTTAAGTATGACACCAGCAAAGTGTCAAAGAATGTGGTGAATTGTTAAAATTAGTAATACTTGTTCATGTAATCAACTCTATAAAATAAAAGGTCTACAAGGTGGGAGAAATATTTGAAAGTCATGAATTTGTCAAAGGACTTGTGTTCAGAATATTTAACATTTATGCCTTAGACAAATGACCCGGTTTCTAAAATGAGCCAAGGACTCAGATAGATGTTTCTCCAAGAAGATATGCAGTGGCCATTAACTCAAAACACTTAGAATTGTTAGTCATTTGTAAAATGCAATCAAAGTCAGAAATGAGCTGTCATTTGCTAATCTGTTTAAGATCTGATCTTAAAAACAACCAATAGCTTCACTGAACACATAGAGAAAATGGAATTCTTTTGTGTTGCTGTTAGGAATGTATTAGAATATGGTATAGTCAAGTAAAAAGGTTTGAAACTCCCTTTTTTTATTTTTAATGATGGAAATGAAAATATACCTAAAAGTGAAGTTTCTGGAAAAACTGTTCTTCCCTGTGTTGTATTGTTCTTCAAACTTGACTTTGGCCTCCTGCCTGGTCTTGCGTTTCAGAGCTGAGTCTCTAAAGACATCCTTGTTGACAAAAGTTTTGTTCAAGGGGATGTCCACAGAGTACCTTGTGGGTGTGAGGTGACTGTAGTTATAAACTTTCCCAAAGAACTTGATCTTTGATCTCTTGGCCATTTTCTTCATGCCCATGGCAGCTGTCACTTTTCTAGGATAGTAGTCGATTCCTGCCACCAGGGCATGGCTGTAATTGCTGTCTGAGGTGCCATCATCAGTATTCTTCCCATGACGGCTTTTTGTCTAGCCAGGACCAGCACCACTTTTCCCGGGTGTCATGAACTTTCCTATTTCGACAGTAAGCAGCCGGCGGCACCCAGCAAAAAGCAGTTTGACAATTCTGAAAGATAGAATTTCAGTAGGCCATAGTACTTCCACTTCGTGTTTTCTCTCTTTTGGCTTTTCAAGACAGGGTTTCTCTGTGTAGCCCTGGCTGTCCTGGACTTCCTTTGTAGACCAGGCTGGCCTCAAACTCATAGCAATCTGCCTGCCTTTGCCTCCCTTAGTTCTGGGATTATGGGTGTGTGCCACCATGCCTGGCTTGGATATATACTTTTGAATAAATGCAAATGGCTGCTGGACATGGTGATGCATACTTTTAATTCCAACACTCTGGAGGCAGAAACAGGTGAATCTGAATTTGAAGCAGCCTGTTCTATATAGTGAGTTCCAGGGCAGCCAGGGCTGCTGTCTTAGTTCTCTGTTGCTGTACTAAGACACTGTGACCCAAGCGACTTAGGACTTAGAGGTTCAGAGTTCATGACTGTCATGGTAGGGTATGTGGCAGTAGGCAAGCAGGCGTGACAGTGCAGCAGTAATGAGAGCTTACATTTTGATCCACAAGCATTCAGCACAGAGCTAACTGGGCCTGGTGTGGACTTTCCACCATGATAGACCTCTAACAAGTCGACTTTCTGATCTCTCCCAAACAGTTCCACCAACTGGATATCCCAGTGTTCAAATATATGAGTCCACTGTAGCTCTTCTAATGGATATGCAAATATTCATGGCAACATTGTTTACTATAGCTGTAATAGTTGGAAAAACTAAAGAAATCTATCAATTTATGTATCCATCAGGATTCTGGAAACAGAATGGCTCAGTGGTTAAGAGCACTTGTTGCTCTTCTTCTAGAGAACATAGGTTCAATTCCCAGTACCCATATGGTGGCTCACAACTCTCTGTAACCCTTATTCCAAGGAATCCAACACCCCCTTTTGGCTTCTACAGGGATCAGGCAAGCACACTGTGCATTGACTTGCATACACGCAAAACACTTATACATATAAAAAAAAAATAGGAAGAAAACGACCCATTAAGTTTATGCGCTGTCCATATACTCCTGGGTATGAGGCGGTCCACTGAAACTTAGACAATTTAGCAGTTTTCAGGGCGTGTATTGAGTATGATACATTTATAGTATAGTAATAATAGTACAGTATAATAATGTAATAGTAATAATACATGTTTTTTTTTCTCTTTGTTTTGCTTTGGATTTAATTTTTAGAGTCCTAACTTTTACAAATTGCATATTTTGTACCTGAGTAGGATGTTTTTGTTTTCATGATTGGCCCCTCTGCTTCATTGTGTTTAATTCCCTGGACTGGATGTTCTCACCTGGGTCTGTTCTGCCTTTCCCTCTAAGCTCTCAGAATCTGCAGTGGCAGGAATAAGGTTACGTGTTCACATGAACCTTACATGTCTTAATGTTTAGTCCAGACTCAGAGATACTCATTGGTGATCACAGCTATTAACTCTTAAATTTGTGGCTAAAGCCAAGGCTTTTTTTTTTTTTTTTTTTTTTTAAAGCCAAGGCTTTTAAACACTAACTTTATGAAGCACTACTTTAAAATATTGCCACGTTATCATAGTAAGATGGCAAGTTTTTTCCCCCCAGGATATCCAAAACGAGTGGGCAGAGAGTGGAGGGAAAATGGGGGGGTCTTTATTTGCCCTATGGGAGCAACAACTTACATAGGAAAGTAGAGTCCAGCTCTGTGCCCTACTCCAGGTGCCAGCTCAGAGACTGTCAGCAAGTGTTACAGCGTGAAGTCTTCCGAGGGTCTCAGGATGCCAGCCAAGAGCAATTCCTTGCAGAGCAGTCTGCAGAAAGCAGGTTACAGCAACCTCGCTTGAGTCTTGGGGGCTGGGACAAGAATAAATTCGCCCACCTGCAGCTGTAGGTTGAATCCTTGAGGACGAGGGCGGAGCATTAGGAGTTCTAGTGAGTTCCTCACTTGAAGCAGAAGCTGCCACTGTGGCAGGTCACCAGTGGGTCTGTCTGGAAGGCAGTCTTCTGGTTTCTGGCTGCAGAACAGGCTGAGTGGATTCTGTCTGGGAGCCTTCCTTCTCTCCCCCCTCAGAAAATATATCCGACTTTCTCAGGTTCTTCCTTTCTATCAAACCTAGGAGGGGCAAGAGAAAGCTTACCAAAACTCAAGGGTATACTCAGCTAGGTCAGTGGAGGGAAGCAGATACTTAGTTTTCAAAAGGGAACCCCCAAGTTTTTCTCAGCTGTGGGTGGCTAATGACTGTTGCAGAGAGAGGGGCTGCTTTTGTTGCTATGGTGGTGGAGCTGTCTGTCCTTAGCAGACAGACCTTCACTAATTGGGGGCTGCAGCCTGCTTCCTGACTCCAGTCGCACTCTGGGTTCTTCCTCTCAGTCTTCTTTTGTTCAGTTGGTTTTGATTCATTCTAGTCACCACCTCAATGTCTCTGGGACTTTTCACATGTTAGGTTGTCAGACATAGCCTCCTCCTTTTGGGGATTCTTGCATGGGTTCAGTAGCAACTGGGATTCTCCCCCCCCCCCCCCGCTTGCTTTCTCAGCCACTGCAGGAAAGTACTTGACTGTTAGAAGGTGGCACCTCTGTTTGTTGATTGGTGGGAACCCATTAGTCACTTATGACTGTGGGGGCTGCCTTTGGACACTGCTTATATGAGAAGCAGGGGTTTGGTAGTTAACTGCTGTAAAGGTCTAGGTGTCTTCACACCCAGGGTTCTTGGGCCCTGGATACTGTTATAGATCTCAGATTACTGTTGAGAACTTTTCTCTTGCTGTCAACAGCCAAAATTGCCACTGGGGCCCCCTTTAGCCCTGCAATTGAGCGTTCACGGGCTGGACATGTGCAGTTTGTTTATACGTGTAAACTGTGTGCGCAGGGCAGCTAGCTCTGACTAGCATTCTGAATTACTTCCCGTATGAGCTATTATAGTTTAGCACTATCTGGTCACCCTCACCTTCACTATTCTCATGTGCACACTGATAAGGCCTCAGTAAGGAGGTTAAAGGGAGTAGATTGTCTTCATGGTGGGATTTCCTCCAGTCACACAGCTCTAATAGTATGAAAACTCTATTCCTCCAAAAAAGCATATACTGTACATTTGAGGGAAATGTTATATACAGCTTTAAACAAAAATATATTTTGGATATGTGATAAAATTGTTCAAATAATTTTTTTAATAAAACTATTTTATAAGGTTATATGAATGAATATTTTTATTCACGTATATCTGTGTACTGTGTACATGCAGTACTTGAGGAGGCCACAAGAGGGTATCAGATTCCTTAGAACTAGAGTTATGAATGGCTGTGACCAATCATGTGAGTGCTGAGACTCCATCCTAGGTTCTTTGCAAGAACAGACACTGCTCTTAACCATTGAGCATCTCTCAAGCCCTCAAGTTCATTATTTTCAGAGGTAAAACTAGCCAGTATAGATGCATTTGTCAACTTTACTTGGTTCACACCAAACTTTGAAATTCTGATCTGTGTGTAAAGATTTGTGTGTTTTGTAGGTCTCCGTCATGTTTCTGCCCAGACAGAGAGGAAATTATTCCCAGTTTTGGGATGTTGAGTGCCACCCTGCTAAAGAACCTCACATGAAACACACACTGAGATTCCAGCTGTCTGGCCAGGTGAGTATTGACCTAGATACAATAAACAACTGGTTGCATATATTAAGTGAAAAAAGTGAAAAAAACATATTAAGTGAAAAAACATCTGAAAATTCACAATTGTTTCATACGTTTTCACTTTTACTAACTTGTTAATTATATCTTAAGTTTCCTGTCAGTCTTTATTAATTAACATCTTTTTAGTCTGCATTTGGTTCTATTGCCTGTACTCCACATGAACCCATGTTTTACTTAATTATGTAAGTTGTAATATGTGTGGGGGTGTCAGTGGCACTTGGGGCAGCAGAGCTAGACAATACACCGAACAAAGTTTGCAATTCAAGGGATTTATAAACAGTCATGTCTTTACAGTTTTTTAAAGGAAATAAATGGAATTTCGTAAGGAAATGTCTTTGTGCTTTCTGTGCATTTCTCTTCCCACTTTGTGTGTTTTTCTATACAGAGCATCAGAGCAGAAAATGATTCTGAAGACTCATGCTCCAGTGGTAGCCTCATTAAAGTAGATAATGCAGCCGTGTGCCGGAGGCATACTGTGTCCGAGACCTCTCCTCACATGTCTGGGTGTGTACACTGTGTCCATCTGGAGAGTTTCTGCCCGTGTCAGTGAGGTATAGGTGTAGCACTAACATGTCTTTGTGTTACAAGAGCCACTTCCACTCTTAACCAAGACAGCATCCCCCTCCTCTGAAAAGTTCTAATGTGTCCTTTTGAAGTCAAAACTTGCTCTATTCTGGCTTCTGTCATAGGATTCATTTTGCTTTCACTTCATAATCATGTACATTTTTGTGTCTGGCTTCTTTCAACATTACATTATGATTCATTAATGCTTTGAGCATGCAAAGAATTTATTCTTTTTTATTGTTTTATATTTCAGTGACCTGTAATTTGGACTAATATGAATTAAGGAACTATAAACATTATTTTATGTACATTTCTTTTTTGAGGGGGGTCTTTGAGATGGGTCTCACTATGTAGGGTTTGGCTGTCCTTGAACTCACAGAGATCCAACTACCCTCCGCCTCTTGAGTTCTGGGATTAAAGGCATGACTTTCATGTACATTTCTGAGGATAAATGTTTTTATTTCCCCAAATTGCTGGGTCACATGATAAGCATATATTTAACTTTAAAACAAGTTGGCAAATAGTTTTCCCAAAGTGGTTACACTGTTTTATATTTCTGTAAGAAGAGACTGAAAGTAGATTCTGGGGCTAGAGAGATGGTATAGCAGTAAGAGCGCTTGCAGCTTTTGCAGGAGACGAGTATAGTTCCCAGTTCCTTGTCAGGTAGTTACAACTGCCTATACCTCAGGGTCCAAGAGGTAAAGTGCTCTCCTCTGGCCTGCACGGGTACTGCATACACAGGGCCTTACATACATACATACATACAGACATACATACGCACACAAATAAAAACAATCAAACTTAAGAAAGTGGGTCTTTTTGTTTGTTTGTTTTGATCAGACTAGCCTACATTTGCTATGTAGCAGAGGATAACATTAAACTTCTCATCTCCTACCTCTACCTTACAAGGATGAAATGGGTTTACAGGCCTAAACAATCATGCCCAGTTTGAAAGTACATCATTATTTTTTAAGATTGATATTATTTTTAATTTGATGAGTATGTGTGTTTGTGTGAATGTATGCTACTTAAGTACTTGGAGTACAGAATAAGGCATCAGATCTTCTAGAACTTGAGTTATAGGCAGTTGTGAACCACTGTGTAGGTGAGAACAAACTCAGGTCCTCTGCCACAGCAGGAAGTGCTCTCCAGCTCTGAAAGTACATTCTTAAAATTTTTAAATGTAAATTTTATACCACCAATTTATACTGTTTTAGTGGTAATATTTATCATATCCAATGAAAATCTTTCTTATGACAGATGGATAATTGTTTAATTTATTTCTGGAAGAAGATTTTTAGAAGAGGAAAGTATATTAAAACCTGCTAAATGTAATATATAAATTTGGTCACCTGACTTCTAAGGCTAGCAATAATGCATTTTGTTTGAAAGAAATTAGAACACTTCATAAAGTGTTTCTTCTGACCACTTATCTGTTTGTCTCATATTCTTTGAACTCTGACGATGCTCAAAGATGCTACAGATGAGGGTAGGGGTGGTGTTGAGTTGCCCTAGTCTCACCTCCTTAGTTTTCAAATGGAGGAGTCCTGATAGTCCTTGCCTTTACACTGGTAAGTATGATCATAAGCTCTGAAAAATACTGGGGAAGTTAACAGGAAATGTGACAGACAGTTAACTGCCTGGGGTAAGTGTCATGTTAGCAGTTTCGAAGTCCAGAGAGTGGTTAGAGAGCAGATTGACAGAAAGTCAGTGTATAGAATTAGGACTGAATCAGACAGTGTACCCATTTCCATGGGAAAGGTCAAAGGTCAGCAGAAAGGTCAGCATCTTTGGACAATTTAGAAGAGCCCATGGAAATAGTGATCCAGGTGACAAGAACTGAAGCAAAAATGGGGAAGACGGTACATTTGCAGTGCTCATAACCCAGCCCACCTGGAAGAGCCTCCCTGTGGCGTCATTACCTAGACTAGAGAAGCTCCAGTACAGGGAGGGTCTCTGAGTTGGAGAGACAGCACAGAGCTGCACTGTACATCATAGTCCATGAAGACATGTTGTTACAGGCTCATTGATTGCCTTTCATTGTCACCCTGTTTCCAAAGCAGACATGTTGACCTGAGTCGCCATGGAGTGTATGCCCCGAAGGATGTCTACCTGTTCCCGCCAACCGCAGCTGGGGAATCCAGTACACTCAAAGTCAATTTGCGAAATAATTCATTTTTCACTCATGCAGTAAGTTGAAAATGTTACTGTGGGTTTCAAAAAAATCATTTTCTTAGCCAGGCATGATAACCTATAATCCCAGCACCCAGGGAGGCAGAGGCAGGTGAATTTCTGCGAGCTTGAGGCCAGCCTGGTCTACAAAGTGAGTCCAGGACAGCCAAGGCTGTCTCAGGAAAAAAAAAATATATATATATATTTTTTTTTCTTAAAGATTAGAAATATATTCTGTTTATTTCATTTGTAATGCATTAATTTTAAAAATGCTTTAATAGTGTATTTGAAAAGAAATTCATACTATTTTATTTGAAAGTCAAATTTTAAAAAGTTTATTTTCCCCTCTGTAGTCTCTGCCACATAATACATTTATAGATAGCATTTACGTTAGTCAAAACCTTCTCATGTTAAAACTCTTTTAAATGTGTTTCTGTTATAAAAGTCTCTGTTGCCCTGCCTAATTTTTTGACTGAACTAAATTTACACAGTGTATTTTTAAAGCAAAGCCAAGGTTTATATATGACAAATACCGAATTTTCATACCATCACAAACTGTTTTCTGTTGATTTCCAGCTGAAGTTTTTCAGCCCCAGAGAGCCTTTCTACATCAAGCATTCCAAGTACTCTTTGAGGTGAGTTTAGCAAGAATCACTGTGTTCTTCTAAGGGGTGGGGTACAGGACCTGCCTCTTGGGGTTGAGGACTCCTTGGCAGCTTCCCTTTTTCATTGCCGGCAATGAGGAGCTTTTTTGCTCACGCTCTTCACAGGTAGCCAAGGAAGCAAAGAATCCTGCCTGAGGTATATCATTAGTCTTTGTGGATCACCTGACAGTGTGGTGGCCGCACAGGCTTTGATCCAGTGCTAATCCCTCTTACTCAGTTTTGTCTACAGCAGACGTAGCTTGATAACCTCAGAGTTAACTTGTAATAGTCCCTGCCTTAGATGCTGTTTTCACCAGTCAGTGCTGAGATCAGGAATGTAGATTCTCACTAGTGGAGACAGAAATTCTGAAGTGAATGAGGGAAACATTATTGTTAAGTTGCCCAGTGGTTTTCCTCAGGTACCACCTGGCCACTGGGTTATTCTTAAGTCTAGACCGTGTGTTCTTCTGGTTTGTGATAGTACAGGTGTTAGCCAGAAAAAGACCAGGTCTAAGATAAGTTTGTGGTCGCAGCATTCAGTCTGTTGCTGGTAATAGAATAGAATTAGTTACTGTTGAGGCACTACACATTTGTTAAATATTGACATCACCTAAATTCAAATGTAATTTTGACAAGTGAAATGTCAGATTATTTCATGTTTTGCTTCATCTCAATTTTTAACAAGAATAGTTTTTCTGTTTGAAGCTGCCTGGCTTTAGTCATCATATTGCTGCTGTTTGCTGTAGATTGCACTGTAACAGCCCCAGTTTTACTCAGCTTCCAAAAACCATTTTTAAACTGTAGAAAGTGTAGACAGTTACGGTGGCACACACCTGTAATTTCCTGTAAATACCCTGAGAGCTTGTAGCATTGGACTACAGTGACAAGACTGTCCCCCCCAAAAAAAAGGTGTTCATTGTTATACAGGTCAAAGTAAACATTGTTATAGAGTACAAGAGCACATGCCATGCATGTCTTTCTGGGTTAGCTCACTCGGGATGAACTTTTCTAGCCTGCAGACTGCATGATGTCTTGTTTCTAATGGCTGGGTAGCCTTTCATTGTGTAAATGGGAACATAGCTGGGCACGAGTCCTTGTGGTGTGGGGGAGCATCTTTTGGGATGTGTCCAGGGGAGGTAGAGCTGCGTCTTGAGGTAGATCTAGTCTCAAGTTTCCGAGAAACCTCAAGATTCATCTCCACAGTGATACAAGTTTGGTGTTTGTGGACTTCTTCCCTTAGAGCTAGAAAATGTTGTCTTAAGGTGAAGCCTATTTTATGTACAACCTGGGTGTTTTAGCTATTTTTCTCATAGATGTGACAAAATTCTTAACAAAAAAAGCAACTTTTATTTCAATTCACAGTTTGATTCCACTACGGTGGGCTAGTCACAGAGGCAGGATTGTGAGATTCCTAAATCACATTGGATCCACAGTCAGGAAGCAAAAGAAAGAGGTGTGCTGGTGTTCAGCTTGCTTGCTTATTGCTCAGAGCAGGACCCCAGCTCATGGAGTGGTGCTGTGCATAATTTGTGTAGGTCTTCCACCCAAATTTACTCAGTCCAAAAACTACCACTCAGGCCTTAGATTACTAGATCCTGTCTGGCTGACAGTGTTAACTATCATATTGGAGCATATTTACTGCATCTAAGGAAACTTAGAAACACGAGAGCGTATACTTTTTTTGTTTTGATTTTTGAAGATTATTTTTAATTATGTGTATGTGGGGGGAGGAGTTTACCATGCACTGGTGTGTGTGTGTGTGTGTGTGTGTGTACACCACAAGTGAAAATAAGTGAACAGTTTTTCAGCAACTAGTTCTCTCTTCTTAAAAAGATTTATTTACATTTTCTGTGTATGAATTCTTGCCTGCACGGATGTATGTATGTATGTGTAAACTGTGTACTTGGTACCAGCTAATGCAGAAGAGGGCATTAGATCCCCTGGGATTGGTGTCACAGATTTTGTGAGCCACCATGTGGGGTACTGGGCATTGAACCTGCGTCCTCAGCAGGAACCACTGAGCCATCTCAGCACGTTCTTCTGCATCTGAAAGCCAGTGCTTGCTTTCATTAGGAAACATTAATAACAATGTTTAGTAACAAACTAGCACTTTGACAATGTTAGTAAGAATAAATGCCACTTCTGATCACCAGACTTCAAAATGTGTCACTTAGGGGAGAGACTAAGATTGCCACAAGGGAAAGCATGAAAAGCTACTGACTTTGACTAGTAGTGATTAAATAAAAAGTTGTTTGGGCAGGGTATGCAGAAAGTATAGAAAGATGATTCACCATAGCCATAAAGTATATCTGGGACACAGTTTTATGGACAAGAACAATCCTCCATTAATATTGCTCTGAAACATAGAACTTTCTCGCCAGTCTATATAATCTAAAAATAAAGCTTCAAGAATACTTTTTATAAAATTGCCAAATTTTAGAGCAAAATTGCACAGTAGTGTTGATAAGAATGGGATAGGTTTTAAGTTTTTTTTTTTTTAGCAGTACAATATGCTGCCTGAATGAAGTAAAGCCATGATTTTTAGCATTTTTTTTCTCACCTGTAGGTAGATAGCGACATATTTTTTGTATATGGGGTAAAGAGAAGCAAAATACATTTCCTTTTTCCTATTAATTGGCTATCCAGAGACAGTGTTCCAATATGTGTTAATCCTGTTGGCATATTTTATTTTGTTTGTTTTAGGGCTGGGGTGTAGCTTAGTTGGGGAGAGTGCTTAACCTTTATCATGCATGAAGCCCTGGGTTCGATAACTAGCATCACAAAACCCTAGTATGGGAAGTGTAGGTAAGGATGTTTAAAGTTCTAAGTCTTTCTTGGCCATACAGCAAGTTTAAGAGCAGTTTGAACTACATGAAAACCCTGTCTCAAGAAAACCAAGTGCTGCAGATTAAACCACAGGCCTTAGGCATGCTCAACAGACACTCTACAGCTGTACTATCTTGATTTTAGATTTTCCTTTCCTTTCTTTAGCATCTTGTTAGATATTAGCATTAAAAAATTAGAAGTATACTTGAGTGTAGTGCTTCTTGATTCTTTCATCAAGCCTGTGGCAGCATTGTACTGCAGCAGGTGACCGATGATTGCTGTCACTTCATACCCTCTCATTTCCTTCTCTCCACAGAGCCCGGCATTACATCCACATCCCGGTGCACTTCAGACCACAGTTGGTGGGCAGGTTTAAAGCTTTGCTTGTGATCCAGACAGATGAAGGCAAGAGTATTGCTATTCGACTAATTGGTGAAGCCGTTGGAAAAAGTTAATTAGAATACAATTTATGTAAATGACCTATTATATTTTGGCAATCTCATTTTTCTACACTAAAATTATGCTGTTGTATATATTTTGTATGATAAATTCAATGTGTATAAATTACAGATTTGTTTTTAAAGAATTCAGCCCTGAAGCCCTGACTAAATATCATGTATCTAGCTCACAGTATTAACATTTTCCAGGGGAGAAGGTTCTATTTTTGCACAGATTATGACATTCTGAATAAATATGACATGTTTTAATGTGGTATATTCAGAAATAAACTCAATTTTTTAAACTGAACTTGTCTTTTTATGTGCTGCCACAGTATTAAAATTAGAGTATTGCTTTATCCTGCTGATTGTTCTCAAGCTTCAGAGTGTGCTCTGATTTCTTTTCTTCTATTACAGTTTCCTTTCCCCTAAGAAATTTCTTCTGTCTGAGAGCTGGCTGCTGAGATAGAGTCTTCATATTCTGTGTAATGACAGTGGGAAAGCATGTTTGTTCCCTAGTGTCACTTACTGTATTTAGTGCTGGACACAACAGCTGCTCCAGATCCAGTTTGGGCATGACCTTTGCAGTTACGTACTGCCTGGCATTCTGTGACACCCAAAGGGAGGGTCTGAGGGGCAGTGCATGTGAGCTCAGGAAGGCAACATGCCACCCAAGAGACGCAAGGTGAGTCACTGCCTCCTGCTGGTCACTGGTGCATCTCCTGACCGTGGCCACAGGCCCAGCCAGCTGCCTTCTGAAAAGTGGTACAAGCCCGCAGCATAGGTTTTGGTACAGTTGTGGCCCCGAGGTCTCAGCTGGGTAGCATTTTAAGCCTGGATAAAGTTGCCTGGACAACTTATATCCAAGTACACTTAAAAGGCAAGATTGTGAGTCTAATATTAAAGTGAATTTCTACGTTCTCATTTTTCTTTTGCCTAGAGATTGACTTGCAAAGCCAGATGTGATAACTCATACCTGTAATGCCAACACTTAGGAACCTGAAGCAAAAGGATTGGCATGAGAGGCCAAACAATGATGCAATGAAAAAAGAAAAAGAAAAAGAAAAAAGGAATTATTGGCCCTGGTGGCACACCTCTATAATCTCAGCACTCAGGGAGGCAGAAGCAGACAAATACAAATCAAGTCCAGGATAGCCAAGGATACACAGAGAAATCCCATCTCAAAAAACAAAACAAAAATTTAAGAAAAAAAAAAAAGGAAGAAGGGAGGGAGATTTTCAAAACTTGTTTTTTGTTTTTTGAGCCAGCAGCTCATGTAGCCCTGGCTCTCCTAGAACTCAGTTTGAAGAGCAGACTGGTTTTGAATTCCTGGAGATCTAACTGCCTCTGCTTCCCAAAGTGCTGGGATCAAGGGTGTGTATGACCACACTTGGCTCTCTGCCAAGAGTTTTCAGCAAGTTTTATTGTAGATTATACAGGGCATTTGACCACATTCAGCTTCAGAAATGTTAAGAGTAGTCTGTTTTGTAATGTTCCCTCTGCTTCTTCATTTTCTAAGGGTGTGTGCTGTTTGTTTCTGTGGAACTACTGCTTTGTCTTCGTGCTATATTCAGGAGGAGAAAAAGTATCAAAACAAATGGAACACTTTAAAAGTGACTCCACCTCCACAGTCCGTCTACTTTTTCTGGATCTTCAGTTTCTATGCCTCATCATCTTGGAAACATAACGTTTGGGGTCTTTACAGCAGCTGGCTATGAACAGTTGATTCCTGAGCCCATCCCCACTGCTGAAGCAATAGCAGGCCACTGCCGTGTTCATCAGAGTCACTAATTGTGCTCACGTCTAATGGGTGAGCTTCCAGGGCACTGCTTCCTGATGACCTTTCCATCTGGGAGCTGCTGCCAGGCTGCCTTTTGCTCTCCCCTTGTCTGGATACCAGTCTTCCTCTCCCTGGGTTCCATCCTGGCTCATGTGTCTGCTGGGTTATCAGATGGGCAGTTCCAAACTTTTGGTTCCCTGTCAGCTCTACATGTGTTTCTCCCTGTTTTTGCTCAGCCTGGTAAATGATACTGTTTATCCCAGCCCTCAGCTAAAACCCTGGGTTTGGATAATTTGCCCTCATCCCCTAAGTTTGCCTCTCAGAGGAGTGTCTGAAGTAAGCCATCTTCAGGCCACTTTTATTTGGCATCTGCCGCTGCAACCTTAGGGCCCCTTTTCGCCATAAGCAGAGCTACATCTTCCTGTAAACCACGGCCCGTGCCTCCTGCTTTTCACAGCAGGAAGGCTTGCTCTGGGACCTGGACACCAGGAGACCTTCCATACATACTCTGCAGGGCCCTGCTTGTTTCTCTCACTGATCCACAGCTGGCCTGTCGGGTTCCCATAGCTGAGCCCTTCTTTCCCTATCTCAAAAGCTCTTTGGAGCATCGATGGTCCTTCCTGACTACTTTCACCCAAGGCCGGGGGTGTCTTCCTTGATCTATCCTCCCCAGTGTCCTCCCCTCTTCATGTGATCCGTCTTAGGTGTTTCCTGGGTGAGCCTGCTTTGCTCAGCGGATGTAAGCTCTGGAACGTGGAAGGCCTGAGGCTCCTTGCTCATCAGGTACCCCTAACCCCTGGACAGCACTTGATATGGCATGCACATTGTCGGTGGCCATCCGGCAGCACCTGCCATAGCCACCATCCACTCCCATTCTGGGAGGTTTTCATGCAATGCCTGCATGCTCATCCCTGTGTTTATAAACCTCACCTTCCTGGGAGGCATGATTCCTCCATTGCTGCCCCCACCCCCAGCCACATCCAGGCTTCTTATGTGGCTTTCCTCTAGTTTCCCACACGTTTACCGCCAGAGCTAGTTGATTGCCGACTGCCTTCCAAGAGCAGAGGGTGTAGGTACCTCTGTCATGCTTCTCAGTGACTTGGCAGACACTGGGCTTTTTATGTGGGGAGGCCGGGACAGGCGCTTTATTCCTACCGTGCTTTCCATCACGAAAGGAACATCTTTAACAGGTGGCTTTATGGGAGCAGGCATGGCTTAGAATTGATGCTTTCGCAGACAGGCTAAGTACAGAGAGGTTATCTGGCCAAAAGTCACATTTTCCTAACTTGAGCACCCAGTTGTAGATAAAAGAGGCTACTCTTGACATAATTAGTGAAAACGTTGGATTTTGTGATCACCTTAAAAGTTGTATTCTCTGATTGTGAGGCAGCCTCAGGATTGCCTTGTAGTGTATTCTGCTGGCTTAGCTCGTGAGAGTCCACAGTAGTAAAGATGATCTTGTCAGGTAATGAACTCTGGGTTATGATGACTTTCTGTGTATAATGAAAATATTTTATGGAAGAGAATCAATTAGGGCAGTTTCTTATGACTCTGAAATTGTTCTATTTGATCTTTCTGGTATTTTTTTTTTCTTTTTCAAGAAAGCATTTTTCTGTGTAGCCCTCAATGTCTTGGAACTCATTTTGTAGACCATGCTGGACTTGACTGCAGAGATCTATTTGCCTCTGTCTCCCAAGTGCTGGGATTATAGGCATGCGTTACCACTGCTCTGCTATTGCTTTTTCTTTCTTTTTTTTAAGGATTTGTTTATGTATTTATGTAAGTGCTCTGTTTACATGTGTGACTGCATGACAAAAGAGGGCATCAGATTCTATCATAGATGGTTGTGAGCCACTGTGGCTGCTGGGGATTGAACTCAGGACCTCTGCAACAGCAGCCAGTGCTCTTAGTGCTGAGCCAACTCTCCAGCCCCTTATTGGCCTTCCTCCTTTTTCAATTCAGCATTTTGTGAGTTTTGATACTAAACCTGGAAGAGTCTTTAATTTACAAAGTTTTGATGACAGTCTTGATCTGAAGCCAGAAACTAGTTTTTCAGCCTCTTCCTGGACTGTTTTCTGTCTGTCCTTTTCCTGAGTTAGAGCTGTGGTTGGGTTGGATATCTGTATTTCATGCTGCTTCACCAACTAGTCATAGACACACTGGCACCTGAACATGTGACTGTAAATTTTATACAAGTCATATCTTTTTAAGTTTCCTAGCTGGCTTTTATTGAATTGAAATGCCGCTCTGTAAATTTCTACCCCAACTCTGACTGCTTACCAGTTTACCTTGTGTGGGTCAGGACTCTTTGTCTCTAAATCTCTAACTACATCCAGAAATCTCACAGAACCACTACTGTCCTGCTAGGGACATATTGCATTAGTGAGCTAAACAATTAAAGTATTATTGTTATTTATTTATTTTTGTTTTACTGGTTAAGTCAGTTTATTAGCATAGTTGACTCAGGCATCTGCAATGGTGACTTTAGCGTCCACTCCTGGCTCAGTACCGACGGAAGTGATCTGCTTAACAATCTCCGAAGGACTGTGTAAGCCAGTCGCTTGTGGAGTTGCTTGTGGATTCTCATTTGGAAACGATCCCATGTCTTAGAACCTTCACCACAAGTGTTTTTCTTGTAGTGTTTCTCAGTGTCTTGGTAGGCATGCGCACCTGTCCTTTTACTTTCAGATTCTTTCCCTTTGCTCCTCTGATCAAGTCGGCACATGCGTTCTCCAGCGACTTCATGTTGTTGCTGGTGAGTGTGATTTGAATCCGGTGAATCGCCACCTCCGGTTCTATGGGCATCTTTCCGGTATCTTTAAAAGCCATGGCTGCAGCCTGACTTACTGACCGACTTCTTCCTCAGCTGGAGCCAACGGTGGTGAGTCAGGATGGGAGCAGACTGAACACAGTGACACACAGGACCACGTCTCAGGAGCAAGTATTTTTTTTTTAACTTTAAAAAATTAATTGTTTGACAATTTATTCACTTTGTATCCTGGTTGTAGCCACCTCCCTCATCTCCTCCTGCTCTCACCCTCCCTCCCTCTTCCTCCCTTATCCCTCTTCCCCCGTGGTGACACATGCACACTGCACAGCAATAGGATTTGCTGAAGGAGGTGGAGGCAGGAGATCAAGAGTTCGAGGCAAGCCTGGGCTACATATTTTAAAAAAGAGGCAGCGACCAAAGACTGTGCATGAAGTATTAAATTTACTTTTCCTTAGAGAAGAATCACTTATTTCACTTAAAAACAAAACAAAACAAAAAAAAATTGCCATCTCCTGTATTAACTATTCTGGATAGGAGGGTGAGCAGACAGCTTTCAAAATATTTAGAACTGTAACATTTTAAAAATACTTTAATACTACCATCGAGTATGGTGAATGTATTAGACAGCTTCTGTAATGGCCCGTAAAGATCTCAGCCACCTGCTTTTACCCTCTCAGGGTTGCTGGTCTCCTCCAGTAAAATGCCTGCACATTGTTGGTCATGTTCCCAAAAGTACTGGTTGCTGTGTTGCAAACCAGACTTGTGACAGGTCTTTAGGAAGCAAATTGCTATCTCGGGATGGTTGTGGATGGCCTGTGACCCACAGCTAAACACACACTGAAGTTCTTGACCCAGATCCTACTATAACAACCTGTAAATGAACTTCCCTGGTGAGCATTCAGGTGAGACCCCAGACAGTGCTATCTATGTTCACAGCTTTGCAGAAGGAGAGCTCCGAGCAGTACCCAAACTGCCCAAATTCTTGTCCCACAAAAATGAGTGATTGTTTTAAACCAAGAAGTCTATGGTAATTTGCATGCATCGATAGATATCACAGTGGCTACTCATTTAAAAATAGAAACTAGTTACACTGAGGATTCAGCCATCACAATGTCAGCCATATTGTAAAGAATTATATGTAAAGTCTAGTGATAATCCAACAGTGATTGATGGTTTTATGAGTAAAGAATCCTCATTTGGGTTGTAGGTAAAGCACATATTTTATATGTTAAAGGTCCTGGGTTCAGTCATCAACAGGAGAACAAAAACTGTTGTTATAAAAAGTGAAAATCACAACGTTCCATTTTACCAATAAAGAATCCAGCCAGATGCTGGGGTGAAAACCTGCTTGCTCAGAGAGGCAGAGAAAGCACCTATCTGACCTTCCTTCTCAGCTCATGTCCCGAAGGAAAAGGCCCAAAGGCTCACTAGCTCAGGTGACAGCTTAGGATAAAAAGGCCAAAAAAAACCACAAGGCTTTAAAAGGCTTGCTAGCTCGAAGTTCAAAAAGCCAGAGAGCTTTAGCTAGAGAGCTAAAGCTCAAAAGTGCCAAAGGCCAAGGAGCTGAATGGCTGAAGAACTAAAAAGCCAAAAGCTCCTTCTACACACTGTCTTAAATACCCCTCAACTCAAAGCCCCCCCTGCTCTTTAATCCCTGTCAGCTGGTTTCTTGCTCCGCCTCTTGACCTAGGGTTAACTTTATAAATCCTGTGTGCAGAAAGCTCTTGGATTAAAGGTGTATGCTAGGGCTGGGTGAACCACACCACAACTACCTGTTTAAAATAAACAGAAAGTTCTTGGAGTAAAGTTGTGTTGTTAGGGCTTAACCAAACCTAACAATAAACAGGGTTTTATAGTTCACAATTTTGGGGTTCACAATGGGATCAGATATCCTGCAACAAAAACAAAAACTTTGAGAAACTCCTTGACCTTAAATACAATCAGTGATTTTGGTTTTTTGATTTTTCAAGACAGGGCTTCTCTGTGTAGCCTTGGCTGTCCCAGACTTTGAGGTCTGCCTGCCTCTACCTCCTCAAGTGTTGGGAGTACAGGTGTGCACCACTGCACCTGGCTAAACCATCTTTTAAAAATATTTTTAATTTATACCTAGGTAGAAATCTGGAACAAAGAACTTTGTGACTTGGTTTAAAATGAGCTCTAATTTAAGGTATGTAGGCATTCTGTAGACTTTTATGCCTAGTCCATAGTTTCTCTATTAAATATCAACAGATTGAATATCAAGAGCAACCATGGACTGAGCATAACAGTCTCTCATCTTTTGGCCTTGAAGGGTTAGACTGTGCAGAGAGGAGAGAGATGCCCACATTCTGGCAGTCTACCCGTTAGAGGCAGCCATTTCACCTCCTGAAGCTGAAAGCTGTGCTCTTTTACTAGATTCTCTTTTGCTAGATTTTATATGCTAGAGACACATACCAAATAGACAGAATCAGGAAAAAAAAATCCCCTTGCCATGTTACAGCCAAAACCCTAAATTTACAGCACAAAGAAAGGGTATTGAAAGCTGTGAGAGAGAAGCCTCAGGTCACATACAAAGGCAAGCCCATCAGACTAATGACGGTTTAGCCACAGAAACTCGAAATCCACAAGGACTTGCAGCAATGTATTTTAAGTGAAGAAAGACCACAAATATCAATCCAGACTACTATACCCAGCAAAACTGTCATAAATGAAAGCAAAAGAAAAGCTTTCCATCATAAAAATAGACTAAAACATTTATGGGCACCAAGCCAAACTTACAGAGAATACTAGGATAAATACTTTGCTCTGAAACCAGGATAAAGCACATTCAAGAGGTTCCAGGAAAAAAATAAAGATTGTAGGGTAGTAGTTAGAAGAAAATGTGGGAAGAACAATATAAGATATAGGCATTTGTAAGGACTTTTAAAATAGAACTCTAGTCAACAGTTGACAAGTAAGATCTCACAAAGCTACAGAGCTTCTGTACAACAAAGCAAATAGTCAAAATTGAAGGAAGAGGCAGCCTACTAAATGGGGGAAAATCTTTGCCAACTGTACATATGACAAAGGATTCATAGCTAGAACACAAAGAACCTATAAAAAGTCTAGAAAGCAAACAATTCAATTAAGTAGCTATTAATCTGATTGGAAGAGAGTTCTTAAGGAATAAAAATGGCCAATAAACATTTTTTTAAAAGTGTTCAGCATCATTAGTCACTAGGGAAATAAAATTTAAAACTACTTTGAGATTCCATCTCACCTCACTCAAAGTGGCTGCCATCAAGAAATCAAATGCTAGAATGGATGTGGTGAAAAGAGGAACCCCAATTCACTGTTGGTACAAGAGTAAACCGGTGTAATCATTATATAAATTGAAGCGACAGTTCTTACAAAGCTGGACACAGTACTACCATGTGTCCTAGCCGGACTATTCCTGGGTGTAAACTTATTCTGGGTTAGTTTTTGTTGACTTAACATACATTAGAGATACCTGGGGAAGAACACTTCAGTTGAGGAATTACCTCTGTCTACTTGGCCTGTGGTTACATGTGAGGATATTTTCTTGATTGTTAATTGATAAAGGAGAGCCCAGTGCACTGTGGGTGGTGCCACCTTTAAGTAGGTGGGCCTGGGCTATATACAAAAGGTAGCTAGCTGTACAACCAGGGGGAAACAAGCCGGGAAGCAGTGCTTCTCCATGGTCTCTTCTTTAGTTCCTGCCTCCAAGTTCTTGCTTTGTGTTCCTGCCTTGGTTTTCCTCTATGATGGACTATCGCTCATAAACTGAAGTAAACCCTTTCTTCGCCAAGTTGGTCAGTGTATTATCACAGCAACAGAAACCAAACTATGACAACCAAACCAAACTTTGGGTACCCAAAAGACTCTATATCCAGTCACAGAGATAGATGCTCATGCATATTCATTGTTGCTTTATTCACAAGAGCTAAAAAAAAATGAAGTCAGCCTAGATGTGCATCAACTGATGAATGGATATGAAAATGTGGTACATACACACGATGGAATTTTATTAATACCTACAGAAAAATGAAATTATGACATTTGCAGGAAAACGGATGGGACTGGAAATGATTCTGAGTGAGGTTACCCAGGCTCAGAAAGACATGCCACATGCTTTCTCTCCTATGTAGATCTTAGCTTGGAATCTCTAGATTTGTGTTTAATTTGGAGTGCCTGTAGAAGGCAGGAAACCAGAAAGGGGCCTTGTGTGAGAGGATGCCTTAAGAGAGAAGGGATACACAGCACAGGTGATTGGAAAGTAGAGGGGTTGAGTATTGGGGGTGAGAATGTTTAGGGATAAGGATGAGGAGTTGGGAAGGTAAGCAGGAAGGGGGAGGGGAACCAAAATAAAGGGTTAAAAAAATCATATAGAAGCCTACTATTAGCTAGGTGTGGTGGCACATGCCTGTAATCCCAGCATGCTGGGAGGCAGAGGCAGGCAGATCTCTGAGAATTTTATTAATTCTATAAAGCGAGGCCAGGACAGCCAAGGCTACACAGAGAAGCCCTGTTTCTAAACAAAACAAAAAAGAAACCTACTATTTTGTAGGCCAATTAGAAAAAAAATTGAAAAAACTGAAAAAAATCTGTTATAAAGGAGATATTGGCATGACTGGATAATGTTATTCTCAGAAGCCATAGGTTATTAAATGAAAATCCCAGTGCCACATATAGACAGACCTCTTTATAGTTGGCCAGGAAGGCTACAGAAGCACCACAAAAAATACAGTCTCTTGGTGTTCCTCTTGCATGCCCATCAGAACTAGATAAAATCTTATTGCTGAAGATACCACAGACCTTGATCATACTAGAACTGATCTGAAGTCTTTCTCCCATGTGGTTACTTCTTTAAAAGCTGACTGAAAGGGTGTTCTGCAGACCACTGTTGGAAAATAAAGGCATCAGTAGTCTTATCCAGCTGTGAGAATGGGAGGAAAGGAGGATGGGGAATATGACTGAGATGTAAAGTGAACAAATAAATAAAATTAAAAGTTAAAAAGAGTAGCTTTATTTTCCTGATACAATTGTCATTTCAGAGGCTTACTGCCTCTGTCTGCTAAACTAGGCCTGGAAGCTTCTAGCCTCCATATATATATATATATATATCTAGGCCTAGAACGTTTTCAGCCTCAGAGACTTACTGCTGAAGAAGCTCACTCTTTCCGAACTCTGGCTAGCTGGTTCAACTCAGCTGTTCTGGCTCAAATTCCTCTCCAAGCTGACTGATTCAATCTGGCTTCTCTCAGCTCTGACTGAATAGCTCTGCTTGACCTCAAGCTAACTCTAGCAGTCTCTTCTAATCTTCTGGCTACTTCTCATTCTCTGGTTTGTTCTGTCTTCACCAATGTCTAGCTTGTTCTCTCTACAACCATCCCAGGAAAGCTGCCACCTCTCCCCCTCCCTCTGTGCTGCCCTCTTAAGTTGCCTCCCTTTCCTTTCTGTTCTCGTGAGAGTTGAGCATCTTCTATTCCGTCAAATCTTTCTCTGATTCATCACTTTTTCTGCCCCTCAATTAGACATCACTTTCAAACATGGGTGCATCCTTTTACAAACTAACTTCTTCACTATTTGGGATTGAAGGTGTGTGCTTAGGGCATGTCTGCATTCCAGACAGAGCATCCATGTTGCTGGATTAAAATTCCTCTACAGTGGGTGGAACTTCAAGTAGTATGTGTGCTTGTATATTTTTCTTGGAAAAAAAATAGTCAGATGTGTGATTGTTTATTGATTTGTGGGCGGTAGCCAACAGTTTGACTGGATGGTCAGGGACTTGGAAAAAATGTGATTGGCAATTTGGCAAAAAAGACATCTGAGGAAGAAGGCTGTGCATAGATCTCCCCATATGAGTGAAAGATGTGAAGGTACTTGTGTCTCATGTAAATAAATGCTCATCAAAAGGTGACTTCAGCTGAGAAGGAGTTCATTAATCAAGTAGATATGATAACCCATTCTGTAGACAGTCAGCCTTTTTTCCAGCCATGTGTGTCATTGCTCAGTGGGCTCATAACAAAAAGAGCATGGTGGCAGAGATGAAGGCTATATATGGCATGGACCACCACTTACCAAAGCTGACCTGGCTATAGCTGCTGCTGAGTTCCAGATTTGCCAGCAGCAGAAACCAACACTGAGCCCCTGATATGACACCATTGTCCAGGGTGACCAGCCAGTGACCTGGTGACCCAGATTGCCACATGTGACTACTTCCTTTGTGAAAAAGACAACATTTTGTGCTTACTGAAGTAGATACTTTTTTTCTGGTTATGGATTTGCCTTTCCTGCATGCATTGCTTTTGCCCAAACTGTCATCCATAGTTTTATAGAAGATTTTATTTACTGTCATGGTATTCCACACATTATCACTTCTGACCAAGGAACTGACTTCACAGTCAGAGAATTGTAGCAGTGGGCCCATGACCGTGGAATCTACTGGTCCTACCATGTTTCCTATCACCTTGAAACAGCCGGCTTGAAAGAACAGAGGAATGGCCTTTGGAAGGGCTGGGGCAGTGTTCTTCAGAAGGCTGTCTATACTTTTAACCAGCACCCAACATATGGGTTTCTCCCTTAGCTTGGACTCGTGAATCCAAGAATCAAGGAGTGGAAAAGGGAATGGTTGCGCTCACTGTCACTCCTAGTTACCCACTAGGAAAGCTTTTGCTTCCTTTTCAAGCGAACGTAAGCTTTGCTCACCTAGAAGTTTTGGTTTTAGATGAGGGCGCACTCTGCCCAGAGACACAACCAACATTCCATTGAACTGGAGCCGTAGACTATCTATCAAAAAACCCCAGTGCCAGGCAAAAGATAGTAGCTGCCCTTTGAGCTGTTAGTCAGGAGGGTCTGAGAGAGTCCTAAACATGCCAGTGTTCAGCGAGCTAACACGGTTTGTCTAGGTTTGTTCAAATGCTGCCAGGTGGTGGTGATGTTCTTTGAATGGCTTTTGAAATGACACTTGCTGATAAAGCTCTGGGGCAGTTTTCCTGAGTCTGGAACATTCTCATGTGTTTCTTAGAGTCACCTCCTAATGTGTAGTTCAGGAGATGGAAATGGCCGAGTGCACTTGGAGGTGGTTACTGTCGAGGCCAGCCACCCAGGATGCCCCAGGAAGAGAGACCAGGTACCTGCCTTGTTGAAAAAGTAAATTTCCAACATGCTTTAATGGCTTTGTTGCCAGCTGTTGCATAGTAAGGCTAGTTTCATTTCTGCTGTCTAGTATTAGCCTTAAAGCAACAGAAGAGGTGTCAAACATTTCTGGTCATTTAAAACTTCAAACCACAATTAAAGCCATTGTTCTCCTGAGTATTGAGTGGGATGGCAGTGGCCAGGTCCCTTCTAGAGGGAAAGCAGACTCTGATAAAGCCTTCTGAAGCCAAATAGAAATGAAAGAATGGTATACTGTGTGATCCTTTCCTGCCAGGAGCATTGCTAATGCTGGATCTCAGTGAAATTGGTGGAGCCTCCTTTCAGGGCCCAGTCACTATCGTGACACAAGGTTGCCCGTGGGAAGGTAGATTTGGGGAATGTCTGCTGTTTACACACTCAATACTGTCACACTTGTCTCTGTGATAATGAATATATGTGGCCTGAAAAGCATGGAGGAAATCAGTATGACCAAACCAGAGGTTAGTGAGGCCCTCTAAAGTCTGATTCCAAGGTTGTTCTAAGGAGAGGCATCGGGACCTAGAGTCCAAATCAGACTCTAGTATTGTGACTTCTCCAAGGGGCTCAGTCCAATACAAAATCTACTGCTAATAAGGCCTGTATGTAGCTTACCTGTCCAGGCTATGCTGGCACATTGTGTATTTCCACAGGCCCATGTCTGTCCATATCATGCCT
The DNA here is from genome assembly GCF_030254825.1 of Meriones unguiculatus. Lineage (NCBI taxonomy): Eukaryota > Metazoa > Chordata > Mammalia > Rodentia > Muridae > Meriones > Meriones unguiculatus. The sequence continues at coordinate 21,518,040 of NC_083350.1, read as the reverse complement.
ACACATAGCATGCCTGCATATGGTTGGTATGCACAGGACTTCCTGCATAGAGTCCGTCTGCCACCCAGTGCCCCTGTACACATGATGTCCTGGCACTGTGCTAGGGAATATGAAGCTGCCCACCCAGTTTGACAAATACAGGTCGTATGACAAGCCTCAAGAAGGCCGACAAGTACGTCGTCCAAGAAGCCTGACTGGCAGCCCTAGGGTTGCTGTCTGGGCAACAGTGGAGGCATCAGGAGGTGTGCCAGGTGTTTTTATTCCTTGCTGTTATAGGCCCTCAAGTTAAAAGCAAGATCCCCCAAAGGAGAGTACCTGCGTCACATTTTCCTGTTTTCACCTTCCTGCCCCTTCCCAGGGAGACCACAGGAGGTGGGACTCATCCCGCCAAAGCTGTCCCACATTGCGGCCACCCTGTCACCAGCAAGAGCTGTCAGTCATGCCGCTTTGTGACTGTGTCACCAGCATAATCAGCAAGATTAGGTGGCCACAGAGAGATCCGTGAATGGGTGGTAATTGTGTTAACGGGAAAAGAGAGCTAAAGAAAGAACTATCCTTTTTCACCACGGCTGTGAAAGAGGTGACAGCTAATATTTTAAGGCTGGAACAAGATAATTGTGGTAGGAGATCTTTGTATGTTCTCGGGGTGGGGGGAGAATGCTATGTGCTCATAATAAATATTCAAAGGCTCATTTTATATCATGAATACCAGATAACAATTTCTAGTGAGACCATTTGCATTGGCCTTTTCTTTGAGACATTCTAGCCCCAGCCTGTGGCTGGCAGAATGAGCCCAACTGTACAACCCAGCAATCCATGGAGGGCTGAAGCCAGTGTGCCAACCTGAGCCACTCTGCAACACATGGGCAGGCTGCTCCAGGTTCCTGCAGGACACCCCAGCTTTCACAGGAGCAGCAGACCAGCCAAAGCCTCAGGTAAGTACTCCCTGCCTCCATACTTCACCCCATAAAAGGAACATGCTTCTTGGGGGGGGGGTGTCTTAAAGAAGGGGTAAGTGAAGGAATGAACCAACACATACACACACACACACACACACACCCTCCAGCCAGCTACCTCCAGGAAGCCCATTAAACCCGTTTTTTAGCATTAGGTGAAAATCAGTCACAGAAAGAGGTCAAGTCTTTCAGAAATAAGTTATCTTCCTGCCCCTGTGTCACTGAGAAAAGAGCCAATCATGGTTGCTACCCCAGCTGCCAGTGACACATGCCTATCCAGATGGGTTCTGGCTGTGCCACGGGCCACTCCTGCCACCACGGGTGCTAGAGGAGAAACGGGACCCACGAAGCTCCAGGGGCCACCCTTAGGCAGCTTGCTTGATTTTGTGGCTCTCCCTGAATGTCCTAATCGGAGCTTTTGCGCAGACTGACAGCTGATACAGTCTCAGGTTCTCACACTTCCTTCACGGTCCCCCATCCCTGGAGGCCCTTTCTTTCCCTTTCTTACTTTGGAGCTGGAAACTGAAAGTGTCTGGTCGCTGAACTCGTGTAAGCATCAAAACCACACACAGACTCAATGAGCCGGGGGAGCCCTGCTGGACAACCCCCTGGGAGTTTTAGAGGCTTTTATTCTCTGTAGGTTTTACAGACAAAACCCCACAGGGGTCCCATTTAGGGCTTTGTGGCAGTGCTCAGACAGGAGCTTTCCCTACTGAAGGGCCCTCCTCTGAGCACTGAGGGGACCCTGCCTGCTGTCTGCTCTTGGGGTAGAAGAAGAGCCTGAGAAAACGGCCATGCGCTGGGTGCCTGTCCAGTCTCCCTGGGTCTACCAGCCCAGCTGAAGTGGCCCTGACTTTCTAATGTGGAGCGTATTGGGTCTTAAAAAACACCATAAAACACGCCTCTGTGTCCAGCCTCAGTGAAACACTGTAGATGAGCCATAGAAAAGACACTCTAGACTAGTCCTCCAGCCCTCAGCATGGCTCTGCCACTACAGTACGCCCCAATTCCCAACCCATAATTAAAGAGACTGTCTTACTCTGAAGGTCAGAAGCAAACTTAGCTTGGGGCCACACTGTGAGGTCCCATGGGAAGAAGCCAGGCATGGGGCCATGGGGGCAAGAAGGAAAAACAAACCAGAGCTGAGGATCATGCTAAACAGGACTATTAGTGTGGTCAGGGAGAGTTTCTAAGGTGAGAAACAGTTTCTAAGGAGAGAGGGGGTGACAGGTGTGTTCTAATTTGCTTTCTGTTGCTGGGATAAAACACTTTGACCCAAAAACAACTTGGGGAGAGAGGAAAGGGTTTGTTTATTTATTTATTTCAAAGATCTTTGAAAGAAGACACCACTGAGGACACTGCTTACGGGCTTGTTCCTCCAAGCTCGCTCATGTACCTTTCTTATACAGCCTAGGTCTGGCGTGTCTAATCTTATCCCTGTCTAGGGATGACATGGCCCACCGTGGACTGAGCCCTTCACTATCAACAAGAATCATGAAAACGTCCCACAGATGTGGCCACCTGCCAGTCTGATAGAGGCAATGCCTCAATTGAGATTCTCTCCTCCTGGGTGACTCCAGTTTGTGTCAAGTTGACAAAAACAATCAGTGCAGGGTAGAAGGCAGAGAGGGTGCCCCTTTGTGGCCCTGTATGGTTTTATGAGTGACCACCTGTTCACACTTTCCCAGAACTGGAAATCTAATTCACACTTCTTCCTCACTCCACCCTCATTCAATCCTTGAACTTTGAAAAGGGATAAGAAGATTTCCCCCGTTTATTGGTGGCATTTCAGCAAGAATAACATCATTTTGACCTTTCTGCAAATGCTGTGCAGGTAAGACAAGGCATGGCCTTGTCTTAAAACATTAAAAAATGTTTTGCCAAGTGTGGCAGACCGAATAAAAATGGCCCCCATAGACTCATGTGTTTGGAGTAACATTATTGGAGGTGTGGCCGTATTGGAGGAAATATGGCACTGGGGGTGGGCATGGGTTTCAGAAGCTCAAGCCAGACCTAGAGGCTCACTCTCTCTTACTGCTGCCTGCCAATCCAGATGTAGAACTCTCAGCTCCTTGTCTAACATCATGTCTGCCAGGATGCTGCCAAGATCTCCCCCATGTTAACAGTGGACTAAACCTCTGACCTGTAAACCAGGCCCAGTTAAATGTTTTCCTTTATAACAGCTGCTGTGGTCATGGTGTCTCTTCACAGCACTAGAAAACCTAAGGCCCCAAGCTTGGATGCTGCAGAGGCCGTGCTGGCCCGGGGGCACTTTGCGTTTGGAACTGTGCCACCACGCTGGTTTGCAATCTGATCTGAGGCAGGGGCTCTGTGAGGATGGAAAGGGGAGAAGGATGAACCATGCACATGGACTCCAGCCCCCTGAAGGTACAGTTCCAGATGCTGGTGGCCAACTTGGACCTCCCGGGAGGTTCCAGGCTCTATAAACCTCAGAGGGCAGAGTAACCCTTATGCCATCAATCATTGAAGAGGTTGCCATGAAGCCTGCCCATGGATTTCCGAGTCTCAGTGGTATGGAAAACAAGATCACGGTTTCTCAGCCTAAGCTGTAAAACAAACTCACACATTGTTTACGTTGCTCAAACAACAGAGGCACATACGCACAATGTGTACACATAGAGAGAGATGACAATTTTTTTCAGTTCTCGCTCTGCTTTAACATTTAAAAGTAGCTATTCTTAGCACATCGTATTTAGGAATAACTTTTAAAGGCAGCGAGATTAAAATAATTACCAAGACTTGAAATTGAATAGAATCTGGAGGGGGTCAGTGGCTTATTGTATTTATTGTGTGTCTTCAGGGCCATCTGCGCACCAGATACTAAACAATTTCCTCACGTTGATTTCATTATTTGTCACAGCTGAAAATCATGCCTCATATGTGAAGGCCTAGTCTAAAACAGTAACATTCCCAATGTTCCCCACCCCCCCTTCTTAAGCTAAGCCTTCTGACTTTCATTTACTTAAGACTGAATTATAACTTCTGGGTTAAATATTATTGCTTGAATTTGAACATAGCTCTGAGTTCGTCTCCAAAGTTCATGAAGTTCTGGCTAGTGAAATGGCTCAGTGGTTAATATTGCTTGCTGTTCTTGCAGAGGACCTGACTTCAGCTCCTAGCACACACAGCCCCATGTCAGGCAGCTCATAACCACCTGTAACTCCAGATCCAGGAGAATCTGATACCATATTCTGGCCTTCTCAGCACATACATATGTCTCACACACACACACACACACACACACGCACATACTTTAAAAGGTTCATGAGATTATTTAATAATGACAGATGTTGGCAAGGATGTGGGGGAAAGAAACTCTTATTCACTGTTTGTCTGAATGCAGATTGGCATGATTCCTATGTGAGTTGATATGGAGGTTCCTCAGAAAACTAACAATAGTACTACCATATGACCCACTTTTGTCACTCCTGGACATAGGCTCAAAGGATTTTATACCTTACTATGGAGGTATTTGTTCATCCATGTTCCTTGTGGCTTTATTTACAATAGATAGAAAATGGAATCAGCCTAGATGCTCATCCACTGATGAATCAATAATAAAAACATCCCACAGAATTTTATTAAGCTATAAAGCAAAAAGAAATTTTCAGGAAAATTGATGGAACCAAAAAATTATATAAAGTGAGGAACTTAGGCCTAGAAAGACAAACAATATGTGTTTCTCTTACATGTGGATCCTAGTTTTAAATTTATAGATCTTTTTTTGTATTTAAATTGGAGTGAATGGAGAAGCCAGGAAATAAGAGAGGAATCATGGAGGAAAGGGGAGGCCGTAGGGGAGAAGACGCAGTAAAACACAAGGGAAATGAAACTAGGACAGAAGGAAATACAAGGCATGGGAAGTTTAAGAGGGTTTGGAGTGAGGGTGGGGGCGATGTAGAGGCACAGAGGAGGATTAACAAAAACTAAAGGTGCCTGAGAAAGCCATAAAGAGAAACTTACTGTTTTATGGACTAAAAACATAATTAGAAAGAGCAGTAAGAAGTGACAACATCCTTCAGTGATGGATAATGCAACACTCAGAACTCAGAGACTTTTATTTTATTTTTTTAAATTTTATTTTATTTTATTAATTACACTTTATTCACTTTGTATCCCCCCATAAGCCCCTCCCTCCTTCCCTCCAGGTCCCACCCTCCCTTCCCCTTTTTCACGCATGCCCCTCCCCAAGTCCACTGATAGGGGGGTCCTCCTCTCCTTCCTTCTGATCTTAGTCTATCAGATCTCATCAGGAGTGGCTGCATTGTCATCTTCTGTGGCCTGGTAAGGCTGCTCCCCCCTCAGGGGGAGGTGATCAAAGAGCAGGCCAATCAGATTATGTCAGAGGCAGTCCCTCTTCCCATTACTATGTAACCCACTTAGACACTAAATTGCCATGGGCTACATCTGTGCAGGGAGTCTAGGTTATCTCCTTGCCTTGCTCTCCTTGTGGGGTTCCTGTCCTCTCCAGATCTTACTATTTCCCACTTCTTACATAAGATTACATGCACTCTACCCAACAGTTGGCCATAAGTCTCGGCATCTGCTTTGATAGTCTGCAGGGCAGAGCCTTTCAGAGGCCCTCTGTGGCAGGTTCCTAGATTGTTTCCTGTTTTCTTCTTCTCCTGATGTCCATCCTCTTTGCCTTTTGGGATGGGGATTGAGCGTTTTAGTCAGGGTCCTCTCTCTTGATTAGTGTCTTTAGATGTACAGATTTTAGTAGGTTTATCCTATGTTATATGTCTATATGAGTGAGTATATACTGTGTGTCTTTCTGCTTCTGGGACAGCTCACTCAGGATGATCCTTTCCAGGTCCCACCATTTACCTGCAAATTTCATGATTTCCTTATTTTTCATTTCATATTGTGTAGATGTACCACAATTTCTGTATCCATTCTTCAGTTGAGGGGCATCTGGGCTGTTTCCAGCTTCTGGCTATTACAAATAAAGCTGCTACAAACATGGTTGAGCAAATGTCCTTATTGTGTACTTGAGCCTCTTTTGGATATATGCCTAGGAGTGGTATGGCTGGATCTTGAGGAAGTGCTGTTCCTAGTTGTCTGAGAAAGCACCAGATTGATTTCCAGAGTGGTTGTACAAGTTTACATTCCCACCAGCAGTGGAGGAGGGTTCCCCTTTCTCCACATCCTCTCCAGCATGTGTTGTGACTTGAGTTTTTGATCTTGGCCATTCTGATGGGTGTAAGGTGAAATCTCAGGGTTGTTTTGATTTGCATTTCCCTGATGGCTAATGATGTTGAGCATTTCTTTAAGTGTTTCTCTGCCATTCAATATTCCTCTACAGACAATTCTCTGTTTAGCTCTGTTCCCCATTTTTTAATTGAATTACTTGGTTTGCTGCTTTTCAGCCTCTTTAGTTCTTTACATATACTGGATATTAGCCCTCTGTCAGATAAAGGGTTGGTGAAGATTCTTTCCCAATCTGTAGGCAGTCGTTTTGTTTTGATGACGGTGTCCTTTGCTTTACAGAAGCTTTTCAGTTTCATGAGGTCCCATTTATTGATTGTTGCTCTTAGAGCCTGTGCTGTTGGTGTTCTGTTCAGGAAGTTGTCTCCTGTACCAATGAGTTCTAGGGTTTTCCCCACTTTTTCTTCTAACCAATTTAATGTGTCTGGTTTTATGTTGAGGTCTTTGATCCACTTGGACTTTAGTTTTGTACAGGGTGATAAGTATGGATCTATTTGCATTTTTCTACTTGTAGACATATAGTTAGACCAGCATTATTTGTTGAAGATGCTATCTTTTTTTCCATTGTATGGTTTTGGCATCTTTGTCAAAGATCAGGTATCCATAAGTGTGTGGGTTTATTTCTGGGTCTTCTGTTCGGTTCCATTGATCCACCATTCTGTTTCTATGCCAGTACCATGCAGTTTTTATAACTGTTGCTCTATAGTACAGCTTAAGACCAGGGATAGAGATACCTCCAGAAGATCTTTTATTGTAGAGGATTGTTTTAGCAATTCTGGGTTTCTTGTTATTCCATATGAAGTTGAGAATTTTTCTTTCCAGATCTGTAAAGGATTGTGTTGGTAATTTGATGGGAATTGCATTGAATCTGTAGATTGTTTTTGGTAAGATGGCCATTTTTACTATGTTAATCCTGCCAAGCCATGAGCATGGGAGATCTTTCTATCTTCTCATATCTTCTTCTAGTTCCTTCTTCAGAGACTTAAAATTTTTTTCATACAAGTCTTTGACTTGCTTGGTTACGGTTACACCAAGGTACTTTATGTCATTTATGGCTATTGTGAAGGGTGTTGTTTCCCTAATTTCTTTCTCAGCCCTTTTGTCTTTTGTATATAGGAGGGCTACTGATTTTTTTGAGTTAATTTTGTATCCAGCCAATTTGCTGAAGGTGTTTATCAGCTGTAGGAGTTCCCTGGTAGAGTTTTTGGGGTCACTCACGTATACTATCATATCATCTGCAAATAGTGATAATTTGACTTCTTCCTTTCCAATTTGTATCCCCTTGATCACCTTCAACTATCTTATTGCTCTAGCAAGGACTTCCAGAACTATGTTGAAGAGATATGGAGAGAGTGGGCAGCCTTGTCTTGTCCCTGATTTCAGTGGGATTGCTTTAAGTTTCTCTCCGTTCAGTTTGATGTTGGCTATAGGCTTGCTGTATATCGCCTTTACTATGTTTAGATATGTGCCTTGTATCCCTGATCTCTCCAATACTTTGAACATGAATGGATGTTGGATTTTGTCAAAGGCTTTTTCAGCATCTAGGGAGATTATCATGTGGTTTTTTTCTTTCAGTTTGTTAATATGGTGGATCACATTGATGGATTTCCGTATATTGAACCACCCCTGCATGCCTGGGATGAAGCCTACTTGGTTGTAGTGGATGATATCTTTGATGTGCTCTTGTATTTGGTTTGCAAGTATTTTGTTGAGTATTTTTGCGTCAATGTTCATAAGGGAGATTGGCCTGAAATTCTTTTTCTTTGTTGGGTCTTTGTGAGGTTTAGGTACCAAGGTGACTGTGGCTTCATAGAATGAGTTTGGTAATGTTCCTTCTGTTTCTATTTTGTGGAATAGTTTGAAGAGAATTGGTGTTAGCTCTTCTTTGAAGGTCTGGTAGAATTCTGCACTGAAACCATCTGGTCCTGGGCTTTGTTTGGATGGGAGACTTTTGATGACTGCTTCTATTTCCTTGGGGGATATAGGACTATTTAATTGATTTACCTGGTCCTGATTCCTGATTCAGCTTTGGTAAGTCGAATCTATCAAGAAAATTGTCCATTTCATTTAGATTTTCAAATTTTGTGGCATATAGACTTTTGAAGTAAGTCCTAATGATTGTTTGGATTTCCTCAGTGTCTATAGTTATGTCCCCCTTTTCATTTCTGATTTTGTTGATTTGGATGGTGTCTCTCTGCCTTTTAGTTAGCTTGGCTAAGGGTTTGTCTATCTTGTTGATTTTCTCAAAGAACCAGCTCTTGGTTTCATTGATTCTTTGAATTGTTTTATTTGTTTCTAATTGACTTTTAAATAAAAATGCCACTGTTGGGTGCAGGATACCTCCCTATGAGTTGTTAGCCAGTGAGATCCCAGTGGCCTCCAAAAGAATACAGGGTATTGGCATCCCTCTTAGCTGGCTATCAAAACTAGCTGGCAAGACCCTGATACTAACGACACCATACAGCTTTGGTTGCAGGACACAGATACATCAAGTTGGAACTGAGCTGGAAATGCCTTTTCTGTTTGTTGGCTTTCATAGTGCCTGAAGGTGCTACTCAGTCTGCTGGGGGCAAAAAACCTCAATGGTGTCATCCAGCTATAGGCCTTGCTGGCTGCAATACTGACTCCGTAGGCAGGATATGAGCCAGGTGCAATATAGTGAGTGACCTGACTATATCAGGCGTAACCAACCGGTTTGTGATTGCATTGGAGGTCTGGAGCATAAGAGGGATTATGTATCTGGTACCATAAGCCTGGTCAAAAGCCCATGACTGAGACGATCCTGGACCCAAGCAGAGATTATACTGCTATTGTTTCCCTAGATGAATGTGCTGTCCAGCTTCCCTCTACATGTTTATGTTTATACTCATGGACTAATGCTGTTCTCAGAGTGGGACAAAGAAGCTCCCTTTTGCAAAGGGAGAGGATCAATGCCATGACTCTTGTCTGCTGAAAGTGCTGAGTGACTGCCAGGTGCTCAGCTCCAAATGGAGCATCTATGTCACAGCCCTCTTCCCAGGGCTAAGGGAACGTTCAGAAGAGGGGGCAAAACTACTTCAGAGCTGGAGGGAGGGAAAGAATGGTATGGGATATCATGACATATCAAATCCAGATATGCTAAGACTGTTGTAATCACAAGCACACAGAAGCTATGGATATCTGAGCAGGGTTGTGCCCTTCAAAATTCCATCATGGATAGAGGAGGTGCCTACAAGGGTCTGTTGATGTGAGTGTTTGCTATGGGAATGGGTGCCATTTTCTTCAATGGTGTAGACACTGGGGGGTCAACTGGAAAGGAGTAAGTTAGAGGGAAAGGAAGGAGGGGACACCAGAGGGTAGTGGGACAAATATGATCACAGTGTATTTTGTATATGGAAACTGTAAAAACACATCCCTTTTGCCTGATATCTTCTTTTGCTACTAGTCACAGTATTATCTTTTCCCATCCTTTTCATACTATTTATTTATCTCTCTGAAGCTAGTCTTTTGTAACAATATATCACGGGATCATGTTTGTTTTTTTTTTAAATCCATCCCACCACTCTATCTTTTGACTGAAGATATTATTCACTTCAATTTCTAATAATATAGACCCTATTGATGCTTCCTGTACGCTTGTTTTTTCTATAGTTATGTTTCCCTTTCCTTCTCTTAGTGCCTTATGTTTTATTGATTCTTACATATTAGTACATTTTTTACTTTGTTCATAATAAATATTTTTATTGTATATATCAGGGGAATTACATTAAGTTTCTGTTGTGAGTTGATTATGTTCTTTAAAGGCCCATGTATAAAAGAAAGGCTTTGTTCTTAGCCCATAAAGCTGTTAGGACAGTGGGATGTTTAAGCTGTAAGGCCTGTTGGACGCTCCTGAGTCAAATAGGGTATGCTCTTGAAAGGGATATTGTGGTCATCACTCACCCTTACACTCCATTGGCTTCTTTCAGTACATGCTTCCACTGTAATGTCCATAGAGGTCAACTGACCATGGTGTGAAACCTCTAAAAGTAGGAGCCAATACAAACCTTTCCTCTCCTTGAGCTTGTTTGTTATAACAGATATTTGTTACAGTATTAGACATTTGATTAACATTGTATCTTTCAGACAAGATCTCACCTTGTAGCCCAGGCTAGCCTTGAATTTATGATCCTCCCAGCCTTCTAAGAACTCGGGTTACAGGCTTGCAAAATCACACCCAGATTTATTGCAACATTTTACAGTTACAATTATCTGTCTGTGAAAGAAAACCATTTAATCGTAGTCATGTACAAAACTATACTGTTCTCCTTCCTTCTTCATGATACCAATATCACAATTTAGCCAGGCTTGGTGTTACCTGCTTGGTAGTCCGAGGACTTGGAATCGGAAGCAGGCAGGTCAGGAGATCAAGGTCATCCTTAGCTACACAGGTAGTTTGATCAACCTGAGCTACATGAGACTTCGTCTCAAAAAAAAAAATATCCTGCAAATACTATCTTACCATATGTACCTCATAACTTAATAGTATAGTTACTGTGTGTTTTTATCTTCCAGTTAGAATGAAATGTTTCATCCCAAGTCACTATAGAACCACAGTGGCCTGTACTTGTTCATAAATGCATGCTCAGCAGATACCTTTATATTTTTGAGCTGCTATCATTTTAACTTAAATGCACTTTGGCGATGCTTGGATAGAAGGACAAATGGTAATGAATGCCCTCCCCCCATTTTTCTTCTAAAATCTTTATTTGCCTTCCTTTTTATGTTTATTTTTCTTGTTTGTGCGCATATGTCTGTGTGCCATGTGTGTGCCAGGCCTAAGGAGGCTCACGGAGGGCATTGGATCCCCAGGAACTGGAGTTGGGTGGATGTAAGTGCCTGGTGTGAGTGCTGGGAACCGAACTTCAGTCCTCCGCAGCAGCAGCCTGAGCTCTTACCTGCTGAGGCTCCTTTCCAGACTCTCTTTATAAAGTATTTCTGTTGAGAGGCTGGGGGACAGTGTCCTGGAAGTGCTCTTGTGTGCACCGGTCACTTTCCCTCGGGGCTTCTGACAGTCTCTTTCTAACTGACTGTACTTCATGACAATGTGTCTTGGCATGGGCCTTCCAGTTTAGTCCTGTCAGACTCCTTCAAAGTTCTCAGGTTTGGCCATCATTTCCTCTCTCAGATTTGAGAAGTTTCCAGCCAGCATCTCTTTAAAGAAACTCTGTCCCTTCTCCCACTTTCTGTATGAGTCTTCCATGAGGCACATAGTGGGCTCTTGGGTGTTATTCTCAAGTTCCCTTCGGTTTTCTTTGTTTTATTCCTTTATTCTTTAGTTGTTGTTGTTACTAAATAAACATAAATGGCTTATCAGCCACTTTCCTGATTTTTTTTCTTCTTTTGATCATATGTGCTTTTTGAAATTCCTGTGCTGGGAAAACCTCACTTTAGTTATTGTATTTAGTAGCTTAAGAATTCCTAATTTCTTCCTCTTCTTCTTCCTCTTCTTCTTCTTCTTCTTCTTCTTCTTCTTCTTCTTCTTCTTCTTCTTCTTCTTTTGGGCTAATAATCTCATTTTTTTTTGTCATTTTATTTAGTTACTCATCTGTTTTATCTTGAACACTATGTTTCTTTAAAGTAAGCATTTGAAGTGTCAAATACTTCCTAGGCCTGTGTGCTTGGGGTCTGTTTCTAGAAGCTAGGAGCTAATTTGTTCCTTTGGTCCAGCTATGTCTTCCTGCTACTTCATGTGCCTTTTTTTTTTTTTTCCTTTGCTTTACTTTTCAAGAAACCAGCATCTTCCACAGTCTTGAAGAGCAGCCTATAAGAAAAAGGTCTTTACTGCTCAGCTTAGCTGGAAATGCTTGGTGGTTCTTCCTTTTTTTTTTTTTTTTTTTTTTTTTTTGCGGGGGGGTGAGGGGTTGTGTTATCCCTGGGCTTATGGTATAGTTTTTTCAACCGGATTCATTCTTTTCTTTTAGGAGCTTGTGATCTCTTCCTCCCTCTGGTGTCTGTCTGTGGCGCTACAGTTCATCTGCTTGTTCACTGTGTCCCCAAGATCTCTACTTCTGCTGCATCTAAGAAACACACCTTAACATCAAGGATAGTTAGCACCTCAGGGTTATGGGGTGGAAAAAGATATTCCAAGGAAATTGGATCTAAGAAACAAGCCAGTGTAGCCACAGACTTCAACCCAAAACTAATCAGAAGAGACAGGGAAGGGTACTACATAACTCATCAAGGGACAAATCCACCAAGTGGATATTGCAATTCTTAACGTCTATGCACCAAACAAAAGGGCACCAATCCATAAAAGAAATACTGTTATAGCTCAAGTCGCATATTGGCTCTCACACACTGATAGTGGGAGGCTTCAATACCCCATTCTCACCAATAGGTCATTCAGACAAAAACTAAACAGAAAAATGCTGAAGCTAATTGATGTCATAAACCAAAGGGACCTACAGATATTTGCAAAACATTTCACTTAAACACAAAAGAATATACCTTCTTCCTTAGTAACTCGTGGAACTTTCTCCGAAATTGACCATCTACTCAGACATAAAGCAACTCTTAACAGACACAAGAAAATCGAGATAACTCACTTCATCCTATCAGACCGCCATGGATTAAAGCTAAATATAAACAACAACAGAAACCTTAACTCATGGAAATGGAACTCACCACTGAATGAAAAATGGGGTAGGACAGAAATTAAGAAAGAAATTAAGCTGGGCATGGTGGTGCACACTTTTAATCCCAGCACATGGGAGGTGAAAGCAGGCAGATCTCTGTGAGTTTAAAGCTAGCCTGGTCTACAGTGAGTTCCAGAATAGCCAGGGCTCTGTTACACAGACAAACCCTGTCTTGAAAAATCAAAAGAGAAAGAAAGAAAGAAAGAAAGAAAGAAGGAAAGAAAGAAAGGAAGAAAGAAAGAAAGAAAGAAAGAAGGAAAGAAAGAAAGGAAGGAAGAAAGAAAGGAAGAAAGAGAAGAATCTAGAATCAAATTAAAAGGAAAACACGACATATCCAAAGTCTATATTCAACATACTTAGAACATTTGAAAGGTGTCTTCTGTGAGGCAAAGCTCCGGCTTTTCAAACAGTTTAAAACAGGAGATGAAGGTGGGGTTAAATTATATGATACTGATGCTTTGGAATAAAAGCCATAGCTGGAGGTAATGATCTTTTTGCAAAATAAACTACATGGTTTCTTATTTTTGTAGGCCGCCTCAGAATTGTTCTGGTTTTACATCCTTTGAAACTTTTGGCAAGCCAAGCCTTCCTAACACTGGCGAAGGGACACTTTTCTTGCTTACTTGACCAAGTTTGTTTTCAGAATTTAAGGGGGAAAGGTGAAGGCTGGTTCATTCCTTCTTTTCTCCCCCTCATCCCTCTTTTGTTTTGTTTTCTTGAGACACGGTTTCTCTGTGCAGCTCTGACTGTCCTGGAACTCTCTCTGTAGACCAGGCTGACCTTAAACTCACAGAGATATGCCTGCCTCTGCCTCCCGAGTGCTGGGATTAAACGCTTGTGCCACCACCATTAGGTTTCCTCCTTTTTCCTTGTCCTCACCCACCTCCCTGTCCACTTGCCCTGTCCTCTATTTCTCATGCTATATCACCCAGAGTTCTTAAGTGTGGGCAGACAAATTTGACAGAAAAAGGGCATCTTTGGCACCGTCTCAGTGGCAGAATAAGAAACAGGCACTGGGCAAGCACACTCTGGAGGGAGGCATTCAGATTACTAATCATTTGGGGCATCTCTCTCAACAAACTTACCTCCTGGACCTTCCTCTAACCTTGAACCACTCAATGAAACACTTTGCTTACGCGTTTTCTCTTGTTGAATAGGCAGGAAGAGAAAGTTACACAAACAGAAGAAAGTTGCTGTACATAAGTGGCTGCTAAAAATTTAATTTTTATTTAAGATTATACTTAGAAGAAAAAAAACAACAAACAGTTAAATCCTGAGAATAAGGTCTGGTGAAATGCTCGTTGGTTAAAAGCACTTGATATGCAAAAACCTGACAACCGGAATTCAATCCCTAGGAGCCATGACAGAAGAAGAGCACTGACCCCCTAAAGCTGTTTTGTGATCTTCACATATGCACCGTGGTGTGAGCATGCATGCACATACATAAACACTGTAATAACTGTCAATAATTTTTTTAATACTGAAGATGAACAAATCTTAAAGCACAGAAATATTCTAAATAAGATACTAGTAAAAAACTGTCACACCTCGGTGCAAAGAGGATCCTCACTGCATTCCTGTTGTGTTGTGGGTTTTTACCCTCCTTCATCATTTTTATTTTGTGTTTATGAGTACATATGTGTCTGGGTATACATATTTTGTGTGTATGGGTACATTTATGTGTCTGTATACATACCTGTGTACCGTATGTGTGCAGTGTCAGTAGAGGCCAGAGAAGGGCGTGAGATCCCCTGGGACTGAGGTTACAACTAGTTGTGAGTCTCCACATGGTCCTAGGAATTGGCTCTAGGTTCTCTTAACCACTGAACAATCTCTGTATTTTGCTTTTGTTTCTGTTTCATGTTAGCCATGGAAGAACGAGGGAAGGCACTGTGATTCACTCAGCGAGATGCTACTGTCAGTTAAATTTGGTGGACCAAAGCTTTGACAGTGTAATAAAAAGGGAAAAAGATGAAATTAATATTAACTAGACTAGAAGTTTTACAGGGCTTAAAAACACACAAAGCAATACCATATGATTTCAGAAATTTATATGCAGCGTAAATAAAAAGGCAGGGGGAGAAAAGAATATGCTGATGATGTTTGGAGAGGAGTCTCTCTTGGTCTTTGCATGTCAGAATGTTTTGCAAGTCAGTTAGTGATACCTTTTAAGGAATATTTGTGTACTCAACAGACTTAGAACATTTAAAGGTGTCTTCTGCTGAGGCAAAGCCCCGGCATGCTTGCTAACCAGAATAAAACCCTTGAGTCCAGGACTCTCTTCCTGTAATGCCGCCCCTGTGTGTGCAGGTGACAGCTGGCCCTCTTCCCATTGCTCCACAGAAGCTGGAGCACAGACTATGGCTGCAATAATGCTGATGCTGCTATTGCTGTCGAGCACAATATCCTTTGTCTCTGACCTTGCCAACATCTTAAAAACAGTAGCAGGCCAATGTATTAGTTTACAAACAATGTGAAATGTCACAGCCTTCAGAGCTCTTGACAATTAATTACCTTCACATTTAGAATTTTCTCTTATATGCTTTTCTTTCTACCAGTTTTGATTCTTCTGGAACCGGTCTGCATTCCTTAGCTCATAGACTCCTCTTCTATATTCAAAGCTGGCTCCTAGCATCCTCCATCTCTGTCTCCCCAGATCACTGTCTTTCCATTGTTATGTCTCTATGTTTAACGCTTGATTCTCCTGTTTCTTTTCTGTTATTAATCTCATAGTTACTTTGTGTCCACCCAGATAATCTAGCCTAACTTCATGTCAATGGCCCTGATTTAATGACTGCGGAATTCCTTTCTACAAGTAAGTAAAAATAACATCCACAAGTTGTGCAGAATAGGACATGGCTACCTCTGGGGGCCATTGGTCAGCTTGCCATACCAACTGGAACTTACTCTGCAGCCCAGAAGTTCAGTTTGTGGTATGTCTGATTCATATTTACACACAGAGGCGTATTCTAGGATGTTGGTGTGGCACTGTGCATAATAATGAAAAAATCGGAAAGAACTTCTTTAGCATAGCATAATTGTTTAAAAGAGAACGTTGATTCAAATATTGGCTGTGTGTCCCTGAGAAGTTTCCTTAATTGTCTGTGACAGGTTTTCTCATGGGTACCATAGCAGGTCATATATTGTAGAGGCATATACCATAGGGACATATATCATATGTCATAGGGCAGGGGATGCAGGCTCCGTTGGTGGAGTGCCTACCCAGCATGCACAAAGCCCTGGCTGGCTTCCTAGCACTGCATGACCCAGATGTGGCCCACTATTGAGATGAAGCTGTGTTTTTCCTGAGTTACTCTGGTCTTTCTGTTTTCATTTTAGCAGAAGCTTTTTCTCTTTTGAGGCTGGAGGATGACTGAGCCTGGGTGGATAAGTTAAGGATACTATCTGTCTAGCCACAATCATGCAGCCCTGACTGACAAGTGGCTTGTTCTTGAGAGGAGAAAGTGTTTGCCATCTAGATTCATCGGGATGAACTGAGACCGCAGGGGCACATGGACATACTAAAATCTTATCACGGGGCTGGAGACATGGCTCAGTGGTTAAGAGCGCTGGCTGCTCTCCTAGAGGACTCTGGCTTGATTGCCAGCACCACATGGCAGCTCACAACCATCTGTAACTCCAGTCCTACAGGATCTGATACCCTTTGCTGGTCTCTGCAGGCACCAGGCACACACAGGGTACATAGAAATGTATGCAGGTAAAACACCCATGACACATGAAATGTTAAAAAATTTAAACATGCTATACTTGTGAGTTTATTATTATTCAATACATTCCTAAGTTGTGGAAAGACCAGAATGTATTTGTCTATGTTTTCTGAGATGCACGCCTCTGATCCCACCATTCCAGGTATGGAGGCAGGAGGACCAGAGGAGGATGTTCTGGGCTACATGAGAGTGGCACATACCAAGTGCTATTTGAATGTTTATTGCTGTTCTAACAAGGGCTAACTAAAAATGAGGCTGCAGCTCTCTTCAATAATTAAAAGGAAAAGATCTTCTGGAGGTATCTCCATCCCTGATTTCAAGCTGTACTATATAGCAACAGTAATAAAAACTGCATGGTACTGGCATAGAAACCAGCTGGTTGATCAATGGAATCGGATAGAAGACTCAGGAATAAACCCACACACTTATGGACACCTGATTTTTTTTTACAAAGATACCAAAACCATATAATGGAAAAAAGATAGCATCTTCAACAAATGGTGCTGGTCCAACTGGATGTCTAGATGTAGAAAAATGAAAATAGACCCATACTTATCACTCTGCATAAAGTCCAAGTGGATCAAAGACCTCAATGTAAAACTAGACACACTAAATCTGTTAGAGAAAAAAGTGGAGAAGAGGCTAGAACTCATTGGCACAGGAGACAACTTCTTGAACAGAACACCAACAGCACAGGCTCTAAGAGCAACAATCAATAAATGGGACCTCAAGAAACTGAAAAGGTTCTGTAAAGCAAAGGACACTGTCATCAAAACAAAATGACTGCCTACAGATTGGGAAAGAATCTTCACTAACTCTATATCTGACAGAAGGCTAATATCCAGTATATATAAAGAGCTTAAGAAGTTAAAAAGCAAAAAAAATCAAGTAATAAAATTTAAAAATGGGGAACAGAGCTAAACAGAGAATTCTCAATAGAGGAATATCAAATGGCAGAGAAACACTTAAAGAAATGCGCAACATCCATCGTTACCAGGGAAATGCAAATCAAAATGACCCTGAGATTTCACTTTACACCCATCAGAATGACTAGATCTTAGTCATTCTGATGGGTGTAAAGTGAACACATGCTGGAGAGGATGTGGAGAAAGGGGAACCCTCCTCCATTGCTGGTGGGAATGTAAACTTGTACAACCACTTTGGAAATCAATCTGGTGCTTTCTCAGACAA
This sequence comes from Meriones unguiculatus, assembly GCF_030254825.1. Lineage (NCBI taxonomy): Eukaryota > Metazoa > Chordata > Mammalia > Rodentia > Muridae > Meriones > Meriones unguiculatus. Next base: position 21,500,280 of record NC_083350.1, on the reverse strand, counting down.
TTAGGAATAGTGCTACCTCAAGATCCAGCTATACCACTCCTAGGCATATATCCAAAATATGCTCAAGTATACAATAAGGACATTTGCTCAACCATGTTTATAGCAGCTTTGTTTGCAACAGCCAGAAGCTGGAAACAACACAGATGTCCCTCATCTGAAGAATAGAGACAGAAATTGTGGTACATTTACACAATGTGGAATATTACACAACAATTAAACACAAGGAAATCATGAAATTTGCAGGCAAATGGTGGGAACTAGAAAAGATCATCCTGAGTGAGGTATCCCAGAAGCAGAAAGATACGCATGGTATATACTCACTTATAAGTGGATATTAGACATATAATATAGGATAATCATACTAAAATCTGTACACCTAAAGAAGCTAAGCAAGAAGGAGGACCCTGGGTAAGATGCTCAATCCTCATTCAGAAAGGCAAATGGGATGGACATCAGAAGAGGGAGAAAACAGGGAACAGGACAGTAGCCTACCACAGAGGGACTCTGAAAGAATCTACCCTGCAGGGTATCAAAACAGATGCTAAGACTCATAGCCAAACTTTGGGCAGAGTGCAGGGAATCAGATGAAAAAGTGGGAGATAGAAAGACCTGAAGGGGATTGGAGCACCACAAGGAGAGCAACAGAACCAAAAAATCTGGGCCTAGGGGTCTTTTCTGAGACTGATACTCCAACCAAGGACCATTCATGGTGATAACCTAGAACTCCTGCACAGATATAGCCCAAGGCAGCTCAGGGTCCAAGTGGGTACCCTAGTAAGGGGAATAGGGACTGTCTCTGACATGAACTGATTGGCTTGCCCTTTGATCACCTCTCCCTGAGGGGGGAGCAGCCTTACTAGGCCACAGAGGAAGACAATGCAGCCAGTCCTGATGAGACCTGATAGACTAGGATCAGATAGAAAGGGAGGAGGACCTCCCCTATCAGTGGACTTGGAGAGGGGCATAGGGGGAGAACAGGGAGAGAGGGTAGGATTGGGAAGATTTGAGGGAGGGGCTACAGTTGGGATACAAAATGAATAAATTATAATAAATAAATTTAAAAAGGAAAAAAAGTTGTTTATAAAAGTTTCATCTAGTTACCATTTTGTATACTTTCCCTTAGTCCTGGGCTCACTTCATCCTTAGGTTGTTGACATTTCCCCCTGAAAAATTAAAAGGACATAAATACTGACTATATTTCAAGATTATCCTAGTTATCTTTACATTGATTATATAACTCAGAGATTGCCGATACTGGTTTAGTTAAAATTGTGAACTTTCATTTGGAATTTATTAATTATGGGTCCCTAAGTTCTTAACAGTGAATGCCAGTGGATGAAAACAGAAATACTCATTTCTGAGACATAGTTTGGTTAGAATGAGTTCCTTGTTTTATTTAGCAATAGAACATTCTCTACCAAATAATGGATATGCTAGGCTTATCTTGATTGTCGCTGCCCTCAGTCAGTGGCTTTCCGAGAATTCCTGACTGCTCTTTTCGGAGAGACATATTGAGAGCAGAAATGCAGTGCTCCAGATCCACCCCCCTATCCTGCTCCCAATTGGTCCCACCCTACTTGTGAGACAGTGAGACTGGGGTGTCCCGGATGGTGCTGTGGGTGTCCTGCGAGGTCTCTGGGAGTACAGGAACGAGCTTTATGGAAGACAGGGGCTCCAGAGCTTCCACAAAAACAGCCTTAAAACCCCCATGAAGTGGGAGTCCAAACTGATGCTTTTATCCAACTATAAATTTACTAAGCCAGTTTGTAGTTAGTCTGATACTAACATTTCTTTTAAATTAAATTTTAATTGAATTTTTTTTTTCCCCAAAAAGGAATCATCCTTCCAAAACAAATGTAGAGACGCTTCATGTGAGTTGAATATCTTTGATCTCCTAAGCAGGTTCTTTCCCCTTGCAAGCTACTAGCCATTCCCAGGGCTCGGAAATAAATATCTAGTCTGTCAGCGCAGGGCCTTTATGCTCATATTACTCAAGAAGCGGTGACCGCCTGGACTTGTTGGATGTAACTGGCCCATTTTTCCCTCTCAGTACTGTAGAGGCTACCTCACAGTTCCTGACTTCGGTGACTCCCACTGTGTGACACACGCCGTCGACAATGGAAACGCCAGCTGCCTGGCTTTGTCTCCACCTGTCCTCCCTTGTTGACAGGGCTGAGACAGTGTCAGGACTGGGTTGGACTGGAACCTGCTTCCCTGGTGCATTGCCTGGAATGTGAAGGTCCCAGGCACCTTCCTGGGTAGTGAAACCCAAAAGGCCAGAGGCAGGGATTAATTGTTTCTAATACTATTTATTTCTTCTTCTTCTTCTTCTTCTTTTTTTTTAAAGATTTATTTATTTATTTTCTGTATATGAGTGTTCTATCTGCATGTGCTCCTGCATGCCAGAAGAGGACATAGATTTCATTGTGGTTGGGAGCCACCATGTGGGTGCTGGGAATTGAACCCTGGACCTCTGGAAGAGCAGACGGTGCTCTTCCATCTCTCCAGCCCCTAACACTATTTCTTGTTATTTAATCTCTTTGGATTAAGCTTTACAGTTCCTGAGTCTGAACGGTCTTATTCTCACTCTTTCTAAAGGTGGAGGGAAGGAGACTGAAAGCCAATGCTCCTCCAAGCTGCATGCTGGTGCCCGATAGTCCTGCTACGGCATCTCTAGGCAGGCCGCCTGGGAACCGATTAAGTCCTGAGGCTTCTGGTGCCCTGATAGACTCCTATAAAGGAGGCAGAAGAAGCGCCGTGGCTCTCCAGGAGCGTGAGGATGCAGCAAGAAGGCATGAGCTTTGAAGTAGGGAGGGATTGACCAGCCACTGGACTTCCTGGCAACTTGGCGTTAGATGTCTCAGACTCTACAACTGTGGCCAATAAATTTCCAGGTTTGTGAGTTACCCAATGTAAGGTGTTTTATACAAATATTTGTGCGTGCCTAACTACTGAGAAGAAACAGTTAAGCATGGATTGCTCTGTCAGCAGAACAAGCTACTGGGTTTTAGAAATCAAGATGCTCTGAGAAAATGTGTCCTCTATAATGCTAAGTGACAGCTCTCTGTGGGGAAGCTGCTTTTCCTCTGGGGCAGGCTCTGGGTAGTGCTGATTCTATGCCTGTGTTGGGGACCTGGGAGGCCAGGGCAGGTGTGCCAGGAATAGCTTTGCCCTTTCTAACCGGCATTCCATCCATCTCCCTTTGTGTGTGTGTGTGTGTGTGTGTGTGTGTGTGTATGTTTCTTCCAGGAAAATGTCAGGAAGGGACTTGGCCCCGCTGTGTTATAGCTCCTTACTTCCTGCTTTGGTGGTTAGATCATAGGTAAATGTGGGATTAGAATTCTCCCACAACCTTCTTGCCAGGCTTCTTAAGAGAAAAAGTAGTTATTCATTGGCTGTGCTAACCTGTCTGCAGGGAGGCACCCATGAGGAGCTGAGAGTCCAACCCAGTGGGGATGAACAAGCAGGAATGGAGGTGGAGAGGTGGAACCTTCATTTGACAGCTGGCTGTAGGAGCTGGAAGTCTGGCTCAATGGGTAAAGTGCTTGCAACGCAAACATGAGGGCCTGGGGTTGATCGCCTGAACCTATGTAAAAAGGCCAGGCCCTGTGGCGTGTACTTATAATGCCAGCACTGGGGATGTGGAGACAGAAGGGGCCTTGGTGGTTACTGGCTGGTCAACCCTAACCCACTTGGAGAACTCCAGGCCAGTGACACTGTCTCAAAAAACAAAACAAAACAAAAACAAAAACAAAAACAAAACAAGAATAACAAAAAATAAGTGGCATCTAAGAAACACTTGAGATTGACCTCTTGCACACACACACACACACACACACACACACACACACACACAAGCATGCATGAGCACACATACACTAATCACAAGAAAACCTCAGACCTATTTGAAGACTCAGTGAACACCTTGAAATTCACAGAGAGTCAAGAAATTCTCTTCCAGCCTTAGTTTAAACTGAGGTGGGTGCCTTGCCATTCTAAAAAAAACTAATCAATTATTATTGTGGGAGGGGACAAGTGCTAAGACAGGCATGTGGGTCAGAGGACAACTTTGTGGAGGCAGTTCTCTCCTCCTACCTTTACATGGGTTCTGGGACGTAACTTAGATCACTGATCCTGTGTGGCAGTTGCCGGCTGAGCCATCTTGCCGGCCCTGTGCCTTTTTTTTTTTTTTTTTTTTGTAAAGGAAAGAATACTAAAGATGGACTTTGGGCTTTCAGTGGTTGGAGGCTGAGGTGACTGCTGAGATGAACCAAGGTGACATGTGTGTAAACAAAGCTGCCGTGTCCACGAAGGTGAGGTGCCTAGTGTTCATAAAACTAGTGACGTGACATTGTGTTGGCTTTGAGTGGCCACGGTGTAAGGAGGAGGCTGGCCGACTGGAATTGTTTAGAGGAGAAGGGCAAGAATGACCAGAGATGGGAGGTCAAAGACAAAGCCATGGCTAGCAAGCTCGGGAGCTGCCCTCAAGTGAGGACCCATGTGGGAGAGGATTGTGGCTTCTCTGCACGCACAAGACAACAAGCCAGGGCCCCAGGAACCCCACCAAAACCCAGGCCTTGGCTCAATGTCTGCCCAAACGTCCCAAACTCAGTAAGGCTTCCTGGTGGCCAGGGCTGCTCTTGGGATGGTGTTTGAGGAAGCTGAAAACCCACTGGTAAGAACCTAGTTACAGACGTTTCTGAGACAATTCCCTGGAAATTCCAAAATTTGTGACTATTCAGAGCTATTATCCTACGCTTTAATCAAGGTGCACCGTTGGCTGAGAACAAGTTGCCCACTTAACAATTTTGGTCTGATCGGGGATTGGCTTTGCAGAGATGGGCAGTGGCACACACCTTTAGTCCCAGCATGCAGGAGGCAGAGGCAGGCAGATCTCTGTGAGTTCAAGGCCAGCCTGCTCTACAAAGAGAGTTCCAGGACAGTGAGGGATGTTACTCGGAGAAACAAACAAACAAACAAACTGGCTTTGCTTCTAAACGTTTTATTTCTCCTTCAGTGGCCAAGTGAAGTGAAGGGTTTTTCTCAAACTCTAGCTGCTACAAGCCTCATGCAGAGGTAATGTGCCGATATCTACATATTTAGCTAATGATGGAGTTGAGAATTCTGATACCCAGTTTTCTTCTTCTTCTTTTTTTTTTTTTTTAAGTCCTCTTATAATTTGGATGTGGAATTTTTCTTGGAGGCTTCTGTGTTAGGCTGCTACCATTGGAAGGTGATGGAACCTGTAAAAAATAAGAAAGAAAGTGTATGTGTGTGTGTGTGTGTGTGTGTGTTTGCCTGCCAGGGGAATTGTGAAATGCCAATGTCTTTTCCCCACTCTTTGCTTCCTGGCTGTCATGACTTGAACAAAATGTTCTGCCACGCATTCCTGTCACAATGCCTTGGAACAGGTCTGGAAACACCAGGGTCAAATGATTATAGGCTTTTCTATAAAATGGTGAGTCAAGATAAACCTTCCCTCTTGTTAACTTGATTATCTCAGGCGTTTTGTTATGGTAACAGAAAGCTTAATAACATCAGGTCTTAAATAGAATGGTGAGCTTTTTAAGGTGTTGTTTTCTGGATCTATGGTCTGCTTCACCCTACAAATGAATCAATCTCCTCTCACCAGCAGAAGAGTGCTAGGGCTCTGGGAATTAATAGCAATTGATTTAGGAGCTGGTTGAATGTCTTTATAGCTGACATCTTGCAGGCTACATACTTAGGTCTTCACCTCATCGTTCTTTTCACTGGGAGGAGGGATGGAGGGGAGCATTGTATATCAGGCAGGGAGAACAAAAACATTTGTCTGGACAATATTTTTATATGATAACTTATTATATATTGGCTTTTATTGCTGAGTAACAAATTGACAGCCACTCAGTGACTTAAGAGAATGTTACCCATGGATGAGCCATGGCCCTGAAGAAGTCTGGGTCTGGCCTGGTTAGATTATCTGCTCAGATTTTCACTGTAGGCTGCAATTTTCACTGGCCTGCTGGGGCCAGGGTCTTCTTGGAGGCCCAGATCTCAAGGCTCATGTGGCCGAGGTTCCTTTGAGCCATAAGTATGAGGTTCATACCTGGGTTTTCTCCTAGATCCCACAGGCTGCCCTCAGTCCTGGTCAAAGGTTGCTCTCCATCCTTAAAGGCTGCCCTTTAAGTTCCTTTGCTTTCAGTCATGGTTGCACTGTGGCTCTCTGGCCTCTGTTTGCTACCAGCCAGATTTTTAAAGGCTCAGAGAGTACTTCAGGTGTCTTAAAGTCATGTGCAGTAATGTGGTTACAAGGTAGAAGGAAAACCCAGGGAAGCTTCCAGGAAACCTCAAGGCACAGGTACAGGAACATAGTTTTGGCATAGACACAGGGAAGATGACTTTAATGCCAGGAAGGTTGTGTCTTATGGACACATGAGCTTCACCTATTGGCAATGCCTGTGTTCATTCATGCCATACATATGAGTCAATATCTTCTCTGTGGCACGAGGGAATTAGTGCCTGATATTTGGGGGTACAATTGGGTGCTTGTGTCAGCTTTCCACTTCTTTGACAACGAAGTTGAGAAAATCAGTTGAAAAGGAGTTCTTATTTCTACTTCCAGGTTTCAGACGTCAGGTCCATGGTTGTCTTCCCTTGTTGTTTTGTGCTATGCCGGCACAGCATGCCATACTGGTGGCATGTGGTAGAGATGGTCAGGAAGCAAAGAGCATTGCTCATCCTTCCTAATGCTGGACCCTTCAGTACAGTTCCTCATGGTGTGATGACCCCTGACCATAAAATCATTTCATGGTTACTTCATAACTCTATTTTTGCTACTTTTATGAATTGTAATATAAATATCTGATATTCAGGATAGGTGATATGCAGCCTCCAAAGGGGTCATGACCTATAGGTTGAGAACCACTGGCAAAGAGCTAGGAAGAGGCCAGGGGCTCAACATCCCTTCAAGGGCATGCCTCCAAAGCTCTAACTTCTTTCCTTCGGCCCCACTTCTTAAAAATTTTACCATTTCCCATTAGTGTGCTGGGCTAAGGACCAAGGTTCTAACAAATGAACCTTTGGGGATACTTCATGTCCAAACCATAACTGTGTGCATGGTTCTCTCTGCTATTCTTTCATTTGAGAGAGTTGGACCCACTGCAAGGTGACCTCATCTTATCAAGTCTTCCTACAGCCATTTAGATAATCCTCCTTCTCACAATTAAAGTTTTATTGCATCATACACATTTGTATATCCCCACACTGATTTTAAGTATATAATTATTGTAGTTTTATATATGCATATCCACTTATGACCACACTGAGAACAAAACATAGATCACTCCCTTTTATCATTTATCACTTACCATGCAACTCTGTAACTTTTTTGAAAAACTCAATTTTTATGTGTATGTGCCTATTTGTATGTATGTGCATCATGTCATGCAGTGCCTGAGGAGGCCAGAAGAAGGCACTGGATCCTCCCTGGGAGTGGATTTGCAGGCTGTGGTGAGCCACCATGAGGATGCTCGGAACTGAGCCTGGATCCTCTGCAAGGGCAGCAAGTGCTCTTAACCACTGAGCCATCTCTATAGCCCCCAACATTCTAGCTCCTATCACCAACGTTTAGCCTCTTACACTTTGGAACATCATATAAATAAAATTAAATGACAAGTATTATGTTTCTGGCTTGTCTTTTGTGTTTGTGAATGTTTGTGAATGAACGTTTGTGACATTCATCCGTAGGGTGTCTGTCAGTGGCTGTGAATTAAGCTGCACTTAGTCTTTGATTCTGCGAATGCACCTAGGACAGCAGTGTTGTCTTCAGTTTTCCTGTTGCATTTTAATGAACCAATTGGTAGAAAGTTACTTGCTGTTGTCTTTTCTTGGTCCTCTGAGTTCACTTCTCCTGAACCACTCTGGAAGAGGAACTGCCAGGTATGCAAATTATGATGGTCTGCATTCTGTTTAGCATTTAGAAAGGTCAGTTTTTGAAAATTTAATTATTTTAGTGAGTAATTTTTTTATGAGTTCCATGAAAGTTGAGCATGTTTTCTCATGAATATTGCCCATTTAAAATTCTTCACTGTTAGGCATCTGTTCAAGTAACTCACCATTTTTTAATGAAAGGTTCTCCCTTAAGGAGAATTATACTGACAGAGGTAGGTTCTATCCATTCTTCAGCTAAGACAGGAGATAGGCACACAGCAGCATTATCCTGTCATGGACTGATCAGAAAAGCAGAACCTTCATAGTTGAGTATTTATTAAACTCTATGACCTGGTTAGTTCCCCAATAATTGAGACAGAGACCTATTGATTTATGTAAACAATCCTTAAACAGGTATGATTTAAACTAATTTTCTAAGCTAGTCTGGCTACCTTCCAGCTGCACTCCCCAAGTTGCTTGCCAATATGTTGTCCTGTTTGGCCTGGATCTGCTTCATCAGGCTGTATTCTCTTCTATCTTCTTCTTGTCTCTCTCTCTCTCATCTCCTGGCCTTGGCCTCATGATCACTTCCTGAGAACCCAAGCCTGAGAACCAAAGCTCCACCTACCTTTATTCTGCCCAGTATTTGGCTGTCAGCAAGTTTATTAACCAATCAGAGACAATTGGGGAGCACAGTTTACACATCACTTGGTGTCCATGAGAATGTACTCATCTGGACTGCAATCAGATCTTGGGGGCCAGCATTTAGCATTTGAATGCACAGTAGCACCAGACCAAACCCAACAAACCTTTGTAAAAGAAGTAGACTGGATTTGCTGAGGGACATGGAAGCTGGCGAGAGGGCTGAGAAACTTTGATGTTGTTTTGGGGGTGGTGGTGCAATGTGGAGCTACAAGAGCAGACAAACCTGGGCTATCTTTTATCTGTTCAACTTCAGTGGTGCAGAGGACCCAAATGCCAGGCTAAGGACCTTTACAATAGCACTCCCTGCACCACTGATTGGGACTTTGGTGACACTGAGGAGGAATATCTAGTGGAGACAAGGGGATCTCAAGCCAAGGCGGGGAGAGGGGAATCACAAACAACCGCCTTGTACCTTTTCCTTCCAAAAATCACACAACTTTCTCTCCTAGTCTCCCTGACCCTAGCTCACCAGAAAGGCATCAAAAAACACAGTTACTACATGGCTGGTACCAGAGTAAGCAGATGTGTGAAGTGGAAATTTCTGGTTTCTTTGAAGACTCCGCTTTGTCTTGTGATGTTTTGCTGAAGGTTGGCTTGTGAGAGGGCACGTGATGTTTTGCTGTGAGTTCTCATGTGTGAGGGGCCAGCCGAGAACATTCGTGGGTAGACTCTGAGGAGAGGAGATTGAGACCTACGCACAGAGAGACATTGCTTTTTGGATCAACATTGCTGCGCTGATCTTCGTGGTCTGACACTTGACTTTGCAGAATGAGACATTCCAGAGAACTTCTGGGGCAATCCAACTGAGTCTTGTGGCTTTCACCAACTTGTCCCAATCTTCCGAATCCTATTGCTGCTTGGTGTTGGCCTTTGGACTGGACTGGTATCTTGACGATTGAGTTTGGTAATCCGCTAAAGACCCATCAACCCTAATCAGCAGGAAGTAGATAAAAGAGGTCTACAGCCCTTTTCCCTAATAATCTCCTACCTAAGGTCAGGGGTTAGAAGGGAGGTAAAGGTGTTCAAGAACCCCAAATAAAGTAGGTTTTGTGAAAAATCTAAGCCCACAGATGTGATCCTGACAGACTGAGATCTGGAGCTCTGAGGATGACCTATGAGTTTTTAGGACTAGAATGTTTGTTTGTAAGTGGCAAATCACTTAGGAACACTTTTTTTTTCTTTTGCTAATGTTGCCTAGATGCCGTATACAAGTGGGTTTAGACGGATCATCTTTGAGGCAACCATTTATTTGTTTATTCATTTAACCCATCTCCCTCCTCCTCTGTGTCCTGAAGGAAAAACCCTCAAGGTTTTATGCCCACTAAGTTGGGGGGGGGCATTCATTGCACAGGGCACTGTGCCATCTCTTGTGACTTTAAACTTACTTCCAAAGAAAGAGGATCTTGTAGGTGTGTGTACCCCAAAGCATGGAGGCAGACACATGCCAGAATGGTATGTGTGTGCAGATGACCAGCAACACAAACAATCCTTGAGGGACCATCCCTAGTTTATAGATTGCTCTCTTAGGCCTTATCATCCTGGGTAACAAGATGAAACCCTGATATTTAGGCACAAGGAACGGGCCCTGCTCTCCTAGACCTTGTAATCTCTAGATTCTGGTTCTGAGCATCTAGACTGGAGTGTTCACTTCTCCAGAACCAGAGTTACCCACAATGCAAGTCTGTCCATCTTTTCTCCAGTTTAAAAGGCACAAAGCTTAAGTTTCATCTAAATGTTATGCCTGAGATCTAAATAATAGAATCATATTCTCTGACTCACTTTTTCTTGTGGTCATATGGGGCCCTTAGATTTTTTTTTTTTAATCAATTGCTCAGCTTCATCTTTTCTATTTTTATCTCTTAGGATGACAGGCTAGTAACCTTGTATGGATTAAATACGGGCAGAGCTAATTGACTCAAGGGGTTAACTGCAATGGATCGACAACGAAAAAGAGGCTTTTTTCCCTCTCACTTCCTTTTACTTAGAGACAAATTTCATCTTATTTCTATCCAATTAAATGATATTCTCCAATACTGTTTACTTGTCTGTCCCATTGCCAGGCTCCATTCATTCCCCCAAATCTCTTCAGTCCTAAGGATCGCGTCCTGCTCTTTGACTAGAGACACATACTCCTTCAGACCGAGCAAAACAAGGTCCCCGCTAAGCTCCCGCCTGAGCTCTGGGGCTCAGGGGCGTGGAGGGCGCACAGCTGGAATGAGGCTAACTGAAACTAACACAACTGCGATGAATTTTACCAAGCCCATCTCAACACCTCCAGCTTTTCCGTTCCGGTAAAGTGCTGTGCGGCTGCTGAATTGGAGGAAAAAAAGTTTACCTCAACTGCTGGGGTCTAAGCCCCGCCCCGTCCCCCTGTACACTGCTCCTCTATTATTTGGGACCCGTGCACCCCCACCCCCTTCCGGGAGCCAGCACAGCGCCTAGCAGAGCAAGCTGTCTCAGTTGTGGGCTGAGCTGAGCAGAACTTGGTGTTAAAGCTGCTGAAGGTAGGTGGCGGTATGGTACGTGCATTCCCCGATTAATGTTAGATGGGGCCCTTTAGCAACGCTAAGCCTTTATCTCTGCGGATGGGGGGCACGTCACCCAATGTTCCACAGTCTCGACTTCATCATCGGTAAAGCGGAGAACGGCTCACCGTTATCGTGGGGATTATGTAAAGGCAATCTGTGAGAAACGCCCAACACACGCCTCTCCATAGTTGTAGTCACTGTTAGGTCACAAGCAAACACGGATTGTTATGATGGCTGAGTAGAACTGAAGAAAAACTGAATGGAGATAATATTCCCCTAGCGGAAAAGTTGCTGACAAATTAACTGCAGATTTCAAATATCGTAGAAGTGTGTGTGTGTGTGGGGGGGAAGGGTTTGAAAACTGTTACCCCTTTAATTATTTCCATTCCTGTTAAACCAAACCCGAAACCTGGGTTCAAGTATTTTGACGGGCTTCAGGGAGGATAAATTTGCCAGCGAGGAACTCAACTCTCTAATTGTGTTGACTGCAATAAAATTGGCGGTGGCAGCAATCAATCTCCATCAAACATGGCCGGGTAGACCAGTGTCTGTGCTGGTCCTTCCGGAGGACCGAGGACCTATTGTTTGCACTCAGTGGAGGTCCTGTCCCGGCCTGCGGAGGACTTGGAGGTCTTTCTTCAAGGGCAAAGGGTCATAGCTCCTAGAGAAAGGATCCACGCCACTGCCCAGTCCAGACCCATATCCCTAGACGAGGGCATGACACCAGGGGCGTCCAGCCTGGATGAGGAGGCTCCTCAGACGTTCAACCCTTCCTCCTAACTGTCCTGGGGTCCGGAGCAGAGGGTCAAGTTCTGCTGCGGGTGGGCACCCACAGCGCCGCCCCCCCGAGGCCGTGGGTGCCCCTCCTCAAACCGCCAGTGGCCTACCCGCAGCGAGCGTACATCTCGCACCCCAGCTCCAGGCTCAGTACAGGGCTCAGGGGCTCGGGTGGGGTTCCGATCCGCCCCCTCTCCATCCCTCCCAGCCCGGGTCCTGCAGCCTTGGGGGGCACCGGGTGTGCACCTGGGCGGGGCCGCGTCCCCCGGCGGCGCCCCCCGCCCCCGCCGTCTGGCCGCACGCCGGGTCCCCGCCGCAGAGCCGGGGGAGGAGCGGCCGAGGCTGACTGGAGACAGACTCAGCCTCGGCGGGCGCGGTGGCGGGAGGCGCCCCCCCCCCCCCCCCAGCCCGCCCGACAGCACCGGCGCTCTCCCTCCCCCCTCCCTCCCTCCCTCCCTCCCTCCGGTCAGCCGGCGGGGATCCCCAGCGAGCCGGGGAGGAGTCGCGGCGGCGGCCGCCAGACAGGCTGCAAGTCCTGAGAAGGCGAGGGGGGGGGGGGGGCGGGGAGCTCCGGGAGCCCGGTGGCAGGTCCCTCTTAAAGAGCCACGCCGCGCCGCGCCGCCCGGAGCGCTGCCCCTCCCCCGCAGCCCGTGGGGCCGGTGGCCCGACCGCGCGGTGGGCGGTCCCGCTCACCCATCCAGGGGGCTGCGGCAGGTGAGTGTCGCCCGCCCGCCGCGGTCTCCGCGCCTGGCCAGAGTTCACCTCTGCGCCGGGGCGGGAGGAAAGGGGGGTCGGGGCACCCGGGTCGGGATGCCAGGCAGCCTGAGCCGGACTGCTGCTCTCCTAGTCCCCGCGTCCCCGGGACCGGCACACCGGGTCTGTGACGCTGTGTCTCGGGTGATCGTGGGGGGCGGCCGGGGCGCCTGCCCGTCCCCGGGAGGGCTCGGCTCGGCGTAGTCTTGGCCACCCGGGGACCCGGTGTTCTGCAGGGTCCCGCTCTAGCCGCTTCATCCTGCAGCACCCAGCGGTCCGGGTGGGCGCGCGGGGGGGGGTTGTCCGTCCCAAGCGGCGACGCTCCTAGGCCCGTGGGTGAGCTGCCGCGGCCGTTGGGGGCTGGAAGTCAGCGGCGACCGGGCGGCCCGGGGGCGGCCCGAGCTGGCACCGCAGCCTCCCCCTGCACCTTGCGCCCGGGCGCCCGGGCTCCAGGCTTCCCAGCCCGCAGACCGTCTCCTCTCCCCCCGCGCGCTTTGACGTCGGCCGCGGGCTGCCCGGGGCTCCTGGCATTGGCTGGCAAAGTCGATTGTCTGGGGCGGCTGCTGTTACTCTTAGGCTGGGTCTCCGGGCCGGGAGGAAGCAGGCGTGTGTTGAATTTCTCTTTGACCCTCACGGTGGAATAAACAGGAAGCGGAGAGCACCCAGCCGGCCTCTGCGTTTGGTTGTGGCTCTGCGCTCTACGGGCTGAAGGAGGCTTCCCCGGACCCCTGCCCGGCGTGCCGTCTGGGCACGGCTGGGGGGCGCGCCCTGTGAGTACGCCGCTGGGAGACAGTGGGCTCTCTGTGCGTTAACTCGCTGTGGTGCCACAGGGAGCATTTGCTTGCTCATTTTTAAACTTTTTCTTTTTGTCCTGTCTTGTCTTTCTTCTTTTTCATTGCAAGGGTTCTCAGTGAGCGGAGGTTTCAGGACCACGGGGACGCATGGTGGGTGGGCATCATTCCAAGAGCCCACGCTAGGGGCGTCCGTTCCGGGTTACCTGGAGAGGCACTGCCTTGGCCAGTCGGGACAGTGAGAAACTCGTTAAAACAAGTGGGGCTTCCTAGTTTCTGCCCAGGCACAGGATGACTGCTGAGTGTCAGTACTTCAGTCAACGGAACGTTTTGTTTTTCCACAAAGACTCTTAATGAACTAGAACGGATTATTTTGATTGGCTTTTCTTCCCCCGCCCCGAGTCTGTCTCCCCCTCGCCCCTTCTTTTCTAAGTGTTTTGCCACCTTGCCATCCCTGAACTCCTTGCTAAAAGTTAGAGTTAATTATGACAGTGATATTTATTGGTGACCTTCTGTGTGTTAGGCATTGTGGGCTGTGAAGTGAGAGGTTGTTCTCAAGGGCCACACTTGAGGTGGTAAAGAGGGTGAGCCCTGCTGGATCTTCAAAGCAGAGTGTTGGAGTGCAGAGGTAGCTTTCAGGGGCGCCAGGCTTTCCTAGCCTCTGGGGTTCAGTCCTAGCACCAGGTAAAAAAAAAAAAGTAGGGGGCCGTGCTGCGCAAACACTGCCAGGCTCATCTTCCAATGGCTTTCCATTGGTTTGGGTGTCCCCAAGCGTTATCCGCTCGTCTGTATCTGTCCTGGGCTTTTGGGACTGTGTATTGGATTTTCATGGATGGTTCTATGAAGACTCCCCAAGCCAGGGCCTCATTTTATATGGAAGAAGTTACAGTGTTCCCCTGTGGTTTAAACTCAGCTTACTGGCATCGTAAATCTGCCTTTGCTCATTCCTTTTGAAATGTAGAATAAATGTTCTGTAAAGAAACACTGTCAAATCTGAATCATTACACAGACAATGAAGGGGTCTAAGTATTACCAGTATTTATTGGATTTTAGTATTTGTTTTCTGTCATTCCAGAGAAGGCTTAACTCTTTAAGAAATTAACTTTGCTACCAATGTAGAACACAGCTAAGAATTAGAGCCGGGACTGTAAATGTCAGGGATTTACTGTAACAGAATTGTAAATACCTTCCCCTTGTTAAACAACAACAACAACAAAGCCAACAAACCCTCTAGCTTCTCGGTGTTCTGCCCCTACCCTTGTAAGAGCTCACCACCCTTGTCTATGATTCTAGGTCCTGTAGGTTTGTGTTTACGTTGGAAAGACTTGTGCCAGCGGGTCTTTAGGGCTATCTCTTGACTCCACCTTTTGGGTGCTTGGTTTTCATGACCACGGCCCTGTGGTGGAGCCCAGCCAGCGCCAGCTGCTTCTTAAGGGATTTCGTGGCAATCTGTTGGCACATCATTTGTCGTTCAACAGTCTTTTCTCCACCCGTCTCTGTTAGAATATATACATCCATAGGCAAATAGTTATTTCCCCTCAACTTGGGACTGTCCCGAGAATAGTTCTCTTGCCAGGCATGTTGAGAGCCAGGGCCTTCTTCAGAGGTGTTTACAGTTTCGGACTGTGCTTGACTTAGCAGCCTGGCAGAGAGGCCCTATAGCTCGTGGGTCATTTTCTTGTTTTTTATCTGGGTTGCTGGAGGACTGGATTCCTAGCCTGGCAGGGAAGCAAAGAGAGGGAAGGATGACTTCTGCGCCCTGTCCGTAGTTTCTGGCTGGCTGGCAAGTAAAGACCCCCAAACTCTGTATCCCTGTGCATATGCCCCACATTAAGTCAGTCACTTTATAGTGGTATGCAGGGTTGTCCTGTCATCATACGAAGCTAAAGCCCATAGGATTCTAGGTAGAGATACCTGCACGTGTACAGACCGGTTAGATCCTCATAGAAATCCTGGTCATGTTTCCTCTTTTCTTTCTTCTGAGTCTGGGCTTACGGAGTCGCTAGGATATGTCTCGTTTGGGGTCAGAACTGACAGAGAAAACTCAGGAAGTAACAGCTCGGAAAGGAGTGCGGCATTTTAACCTGGAAAATGTGAGAGTTATCCAACACACTGCAGATTCCCTTGGACACACGTATTAATGTTAATGGTGGCCAATTGCGGTGTTCCTATGTTTCCCTTTCCTTTCTTCCTCCTTTCATCTCTCCTTGGCTCACCTGCTCCCTGCTTCTTCAATCTTTCCCTTTTGTAGAAAAATCTTCCAGAAGCCATTATTCTCTGATGTTACTTTCTGCCAATATGGGCTGTGTTAGATGGGAAATTACATCTTGACCTATATTATGAGTGTACACGAGAAGTGAACTGTGAGTTTTAAAATAAGAAAATAGGGGCCTGGGGAGATGGCTCAGTCAGTAAGATGCTTGGAGTGCAAGCACAAGTACCTGGGTTAAGATCCCTAGTGCCCATGTAGCCACCAGTGACGAAGGTGCAGAGATGGACAGATACCTGGAACTTGCCAGCCAGCCAGTCCAGATGAATTCGTGAGCTCTAGATTCAGTGAGAGACCCTGACTCAAAAAATACGGTGAGGAGAGATTGAAGAAAAGATCTTATGTTGACCTCTTTTGCGTTGACATGCACACACACGCCCCTCCCCCCACACAAATAGGAATGGGAATTCTGCACACACACGCCCCTCCCCCACACACATAGGAATGGGAATTCTGCACACACACGCCCCTCCCCCACACAAATAGGAATGGGAATTCTGCACACACACGCCCCTCCCCCACACACATAGGAATGGGAATTCTGCACACACACGCCCCTCCCCCACACAGATAGGAATGGGAATTCTGCACACACACGCCCCTCCCCCACACACATAGGAATGGGAATTCTGCACACACACGCCCCTCCCCCACACACATAGGAATGGGAATTCTGCACACACACGCCCCTCCCCCACACACAAATAGGAATGGGAATTCTGCACACACACGCCCCTCCCCCACACACATAGGAATGGGAATTCTGCACACACACGCCCCTCCCCCACACACATAGGAATGGGAATTCTGCACACACACGCCCCTCCCCCACACAGGAATGGGAATTCTGCACACACACGCCCCTCCCCCACACACATAGGAATGGGAATTCTGCACACACACGCCCCTCCCCCACACACATAGGAATGGGAATTCTGCACACACACGCCCCTCCCCCACACACATAGGAATGGGAATTCTGCACACACACGCCCCTCCCCCACACAGATAGGAATGGGAATTCTGCACACACACGCCCCTCCCCCACACACATAGGAATGGGAATTCTGCACACACGCCCCTCCCCCACACAGGAATGGGAATTCTGCACACACACGCCCCTCCCCCACACACATAGGAATGGGAATTCTGCACACACACGCCCCTCCCCCACACACAGGAATGGGAATTCTGCACACACACGCCCCTCCCCCACACACATAGGAATGGGAATTCTGCACACACGCCCCTCCCCCACACAGGAATGGGAATTCTGCACACACACGCCCCTCCCCCAATTCTGCCCAGTATTTGAATTTCATATTCCCCAGCACCTGCCACTTTTGGGGGAGATTGTGTGGCACGTGCTCCTGTGTACATGTATGCCGTTGCCTGTGCTCATGTCGGGTGACAGAAGTGAGTGCCTGTACTGTTCACGGCTATACATGTATTGGGGTCAGATTCCCAATTAATATTGGTTTTCCTCTGTTACAGGAAGACTCGGGAATAATGTCTGTGTTGTTGCACATCCATTTGATCTAAAGATAGATTGCTTTTCTTTGAAATGATACTTTGACCTTTTTAAGCTGTTTTTTCTTTCTTTCTTTCTTTCTTTTTTTTTTTTTTTTGCTGTTGTTGTTTTCATGAGGACTTTTCTCTCCACCAAGCTTGTTTTCCAGCTAGGTCTTGGAAATTATGAAGAATGTAGCTGTAATTTCTCCCTTGATTGGCAGTTGAGAGCTTTCCTGGACAAAAATAAGGCTCTACTGTGCCAAATGGTTGACTTTTCTAGAATAAAAACTGTAAAGGGTATGCAAAAGTCTTCTGGTTAATATATTGGTATTCCCAGAACCCACTAAACCCCTGACAGCCTGCCAGCATTCACTTAATGAGGACGCAGAATGTCTGGCTCAAATTCCCATGAGTAGAATGAGGTGGGGGTTGGATCTCCACACCCTTTATTAATTTTTAATGACTGTATTTTGTTTTGCAGATTTTACTTAAGTACCCCAGAACCCTCATAGCTGACCCCAAACTGGCCCCAACCCCATTCATTTATTTATATAGCATAGGAAAATGGTAAAGCGTTTGAGAGTGCTAACAGATCACTTCTGACTACCTGGCTTCTTTCCTTGCTGGTTTTCTTTCTTTTTTTTCTTCTTCCTTAGTTTTTTTTTTTTTTTTTTTTTTTTTTTTTTTTTTGAAAAGGAAGAGAGAAAAGGGAAGGAAAAGACGACAACTTTAAAAAAAAAAACAAGAAATGATGTTTTGTTGTCAGTTAGGAAAAGAGAAGCATTTATGAAACCTTTAGGATTGTCAGACAGTTTATATGACAGTGCAAGTTGGTGCTCGCCAAGCTTCAGACAGATTGTTAATGTTACATGACAGGGATAAATAAATTACTGCTGTCTGCAACACGCTTGCACTGCAAACCCACTGTGCAGCCCAGCTGGCCGTGTGCCGCTCCTGGGGCCTGGTGGAAGTGCAGCTGCTCAGGAGGCCCCTGCCTGGAGTGCTGAGACCTGGTTTAGAGGTGAAAAGGGTGTGTCTCTCATTTTTACTTTGGGCTTAATGGTAGAATCCACTTACCGGATATCCGTGCTCCCTAACCTCCCTTCCCTCCCCTTGTTTTTTACTAGGCTGCCCATCCTTGTCCACTCCTGACTCCATCTTGGTCTTCTGGTCTATACCCACATTCTTCTTCCCAGGAAAGGGAAAGGTTCGTAGCTGCACAGAGTCTGAGGTATTCTGCAGCCAAGTTCCAAGCTGTTTACAGTCGTGTTCTTGATACAGGTACAGACACAAACTGTCTGCAGCGGATGAGTGTGTGTGTGCTTCCCGGAAGGGGGGCCGGGTGGCACTCCTTGGGCATAATGTACTTTTATCATGGCAGTTTGGCGACTCAGCTGGCAGAGTGACAGGTGTAATGAAGTTAATGGTCTTGCTCTAGTTGTTAGTGGACGCACTGCTCATATTACAAAGCCACCTCATATGCGGAGCCCCAGCCAAGTGATTTGCAATTCTCCTTGCAGATAGGACTCTAGGCTTGGCTTATTAAGTGACATTAAGGTCAGGAATTGGGTGGGTGTGAGAAATGTGTGTGTGCCCTTAGCCACCCTTGTCTAACTGCGTTGGAGTGACTATTCAAAGCCTTAGAGAAGGAAATAACCTATTCCATCCCCTCTGGCTGGCCCTTCCTTCTCCTAGGGTGTGGTGGGGGACCCTTTGGTGTGTGTGGACTTCCTGCCCTTGGGGTTTACAGAATGCAGGCTTCCTGCCAAATTGCTCGATCCTAGTTGCTTGCCGGCCACTCTCTCCAGAAATAGGCAGTTGCTGGGGGAGGCACAACTTGGCATTGTTTCTGTTGCCTGTGGCCCCAGGGACTTGTAACCTGTGCACAGAGTCGGGGTGGCACTGTTCTGTCCAGGGCCAAAGCCAGAGCGCTGCTTTCTGAAGGGCTCCGTGAACCTGGTCAGACCTGCATGGACCCTGGCACTTGGTCAGATCACCTTGGCAGGATTTCCTCTTACGGGCATGCGTTTTTCTGCTGGGTTCCCTTCTTAGTGTACATCTATCAGCCAATAGAATCTTCACAGCAGCCCCATGACAGACACAGCTGACATCTGCATTTTACCGACACAGGTCGAGAAGTTATCCAAAGTCATATAAAACTGTAAATAAAAAACATAGCCCCGAACAGCTTGGGCCATCTGGCTAAGTGATCTGCGGCGTTGACATTTTAGAAAAGGGCTGCACAGGCAGGCCACAGTTCTTCATCAGAGGCCATATGAGTTTAAGGAGGAATGTCCTGCCATTTCGCTACTTATCTCTCCGCAGGCCCCAGTGGGATTCTAGCTAGCCAGCATGCTCAGGGTCCTCCTGCGTGCCTCCCCATTTGATGTTTCCTCACCACACTCCTTGCTCTGATCCTGCTCTCTGCTGTCTGGTCTGCGGTGAGAGCCTGGGTTCTGAGAACTGGAAAGTCAGCAGCTTTGTGTCTGTTGCCTTGTGCCTTCAGTTCCTTGAAAGAAAGGCAAGGCACACGCCAGCAGAGTGCTTTTCTGTGCCCTTCAAAACTACATCTGTTCCTCTTTCCACTGAGTGTGACTGCCCACTTCCTAGAGAGAAAACAGGCCCACAGAAGAGCATGCAGGGCTGAGGGGGAGGCCGGAAATCTTCAAAGTGTCCGTTTATGTAGAAGGATCATGGAGTACCATTCTCTCCCCCCCCCCCTTGGCTCACATTTGAAGAAACTTGAAATGAAGATTCTGTACTTAGCACCCCAGGGCATCCATTAGTTAGCCATGCAGAGAGTTATACATTTATGCCCTGTAAATACTTGTGTATCTTGGACCAACACAGAGTCTGTATAGGTTTGAGATTATAGGAAGAGCTAAGCTTCCAAGATATGGGCATATAAATTTGGCCCTGACTGAACAGCCCTTGCTGTGTTTGGGTGATTCCTTGGAGTTGGAGCTACTGGTTGTGGGCCAACCTACTTGGGCGCTGAAATCTGAACTCAGGTCCTTTGCAGAGCAGTACTTGTTCTTGACTGCCGAGCTGTCTCTCTAGTCCCTCCTCTCTGGTTTTCTTGTTATTTTTAAAGAACAGTTTCAGGGCACGTAGACTGATACTAGTCTTCTCTATTACAAATAATACTTTAACTGAAAAAAAATTATTAAAAAATTATTAGGATCTCATTCTGTAGCCCAGGCTGGCCTTAAACTTACTATTGTATCCCAGGTTGGGCTCAGATTTGTGGAGGTCCTTCTGCCTCAGCCTCCTGAATGCTGAGATTACAGGTGTGAGCTACTATGTCTGCTTTGAACATTTCTGTATTACATATAGAGGTTGAGTAGTTTCCTAAGAGGAGAGTCAGTGGATATGAGGACTTCTGAGGGTCTTTCAAAAGTTCTCAGAATGGGTGGGGCAGCTTGCACCCACAGATAGAAGGGCTGCCCAGCGACTATGCCATGTGGACAGCAACCAGTGTCAGCACCTTTGCATGCTTGTCAGCAAAACGATATGATTTTAATACTTTTATTTCTTGTTCTTATTGTTAAAAATCTTGGCTGGTATCATTTGGGTTATAGGTTTAAAATTTGCTGCTTGTTAAGGGCAAATGTAAGGATGTTTTAAATTTAAAGTATATTTTATTCAGATAGATTAGGGGTGCATTAACAGCCTAATCATAATTTCTGTGTTTCTCCCTATCAATCTACCTGTCTATCTACCTGTCTACCTTCTATCATGTACATATATGAACAATGACAGGATTTTATGGCAGTAGTGTTGTAGTAAATTAAATAAGGGCTGTTGGGCTATTTAGGGTCTATTATTAGCACTAAGATTATCACAGCGGAATTATTTAAACCACTGTCACAAATAACAAGACACAGACACCTGTTAGATTTATACTCGCCTTATTTACCTTGGGCTGGGCAGATATTCCACTTACACTGTCTTGATACCCTCACCATCCATCTCCCAGCCCCTATCCAAAGCCGTCTGCCTTAATCCTTCCCATGTGGTCTATCTTCCATTCATAATCCCATGGTACTTGCTTGTGTTCTTCATCTGGGCCTTTTCACGCTGTTATTGGAGTCCTTCCTCGCAGCTCATGTGGATTTTTTCTCCTTGCTAACCCACCTTTGCCTCTTCCTTCCTTCTCTCCTTTTGTTCCTTTGTTTCCAATGATTCCCTGTCCTCCAAAGCCCAGGCACCGTAGCCACGCCTACTTCATTCTGCCCTGCCCAGGTATAGGCTGTTTAATCAACCAATCAGATATGTCTTAGGCAGGTTTACAAAACAAAGATAGGAGTAACCAAGTCTTGAGGGTCAGTAACATGCATCAGGCCAACCTCCAACACTGCCCTTTTTTAAAAAAATTATTTATTCTTATTTTATGAGCATTGCTATTTTGCCCAAGTACATGTCTGTGTGAGGGTGTCAGGTCCCCTGGAACTGGAGTTATGGACTGTTGTGAGCTGCCATTCGGGTGCTGGGAATCGAACCCAGGTCCTCTGGAAGAGCAGCCCCCAGAAGACTGCTCTCGGTCTTTCCTTATTATTGTACTCTCCCTTTATGAGCGTGCACTTGGAGTCACAGTAGAGAAATGAGGGCCTGGAGAGGACATGGGTTCAGCATCTGAGTGCTGGTTCAGCCAGGTGGTACCTTGTCCAGTCAGTTCTCTTTGACCACTGTTGGAGAGCAATAGGTCTAGTTTATTTGTGTCCTCCACCAAGGGCACAGACTTACCATGCCTTTGTGTGTATCAATCAATGGCCACTTCTCTGTGCTACATGTTTGTGCCCTCAGCGGGAGCACCTCATGTTCTCTGCACCTGTGCTCGTGTCCAACAAAGGTCTCAGCCCGTCCAGACCAGTAGGCGACTCAACAGTGCCTTGTCTCCCAAACTGCTTGTCCCTACATGTTGAGGGAGATGAAAATCATTTTAGTGGGGTCTGCTTCCTTGAAGTCACTCTTTCATGGAACGCTTAGAAACAGCTGTTTGTGGTCCCCGAAGGGTAGAGGAAGACATCGCTGTCCCACGGCCGGTTGTAATTAGTGTAGTACAGCTACCCTCACAGGCACCCACGTCCCTGAGCTGGGGGAACTGGTGCACACTGCATGGCATTCATCTGTCCTGTGGGTGTGTGTTGGGGGCCTGAGTCAGCATGCCCTCCTGCCTGGTAGACAGTGGTCAGGGTCCAAGGGACTGTGCAAGCAGGTCTGTTTCGTGTGAAGCCTTCGTAGAAGTGCTCAAGGATGTTCTTACATGGGAAGACAGACTGCAATGCAGGATAGTGACTGTCTGCTCCTGGAGGCACTGTGATCCATCTACCTGAGCTTTGGACCCCAGGGAGGGTTCTTCTGTGTGCTGGAGGCCCACTGAGTGCCATATCCTTACCTAGGCAGGGACCCGCTCTCACAGATACTGGGCAGTGTGGATCGTATTGTGCCTATACAGTGTGCTGGCTAGTTTTATGTCAACTTGACACAGGGTCGGGTCATTTGAAAGGAGGGAACCTCAACTGAAAAAAAAATGGCCTTAAGACCTAGCTCTAGGACATTTTCTTAATTGATGATTGATGGGGAAGGGCCCAGCCCATTGTGCGTGGTGTCTTCCCTGGGTTCTATAAGAAAATAGGCTGAGCAAGCCATGAGGAGAAAGCCAGTGAGCAGCACCCCTCTGTGGTCTCTGCATCAGCTCTTGCCTCTAGGTCCCTACCCTGTTGGAGTTTTTGTCCTGACTTCTTTCAGTGATGGACTATCAGTGTAGAAGTATAAATCCAATAAACCCTTTCCTCCCCAAGTTGCTTTTGGTCATGGTGTTTCTTCATAGCGATAGTAACCCTAACCCTAATCGTAATCATAACTATACAGTTATTATTAGCC
The DNA here is from genome assembly GCF_030254825.1 of Meriones unguiculatus. Lineage (NCBI taxonomy): Eukaryota > Metazoa > Chordata > Mammalia > Rodentia > Muridae > Meriones > Meriones unguiculatus. Next base: position 21,477,154 of record NC_083350.1, on the reverse strand, counting down.
TCCCATAGTACATTTAATTCAGGAAAAGGGTGAACAATAAGCCAAGGTGGAGTTACTTCATGGAGCCCTCAGTGCCTGGGTCTGCCATGCAAATCCTTGGTTTAGTTGCTACAATAAAGGGCATGTATTTAAGCTCTGGGTATACTTAGATCGTTGAGGAAGGTCCCTGTCCTGATGGTCGAGGCTGTCCCTGCCTGATCCATTGAGGAAGCTGAGCTGTCGCAGGGACTTGAACATATTCCCTGGGGTGTTGGGGTGTTGGGGTGATGGCCCACAGCCACGTGGGAGGATTGAGCAGACCTGTGGCCCCGAAACCCCCCTAGGTGTCACCTCCGGGTCTGGCTTTCACCTGCTGCTCCTCCATCCATCCCTCTAGAGCTCTTGTCCTGCTGGACTGCTTGGAGGTGACCCAGCGAGTTTCTAGGCACCAGACCTCACTTTGCTGTTTTCCAGCATAACAATTTGACCATTTCTTACATTTTGAAAGGACAAAAATAAGACAGGGTGTGCTCAACCAGTTGGGAGGGGCTCATTGCCATACACATTTCTTCCTAAATGGAAGCTATTAAGCCAAATATGAAGTGTTTGTGAAGTGCCTGCCCAGAACTGGAATGTGGTCAGAGGCCCAGTTCCTCCGCTTTGGGGACTTAGAGACTAAGAAGGAAATGGAATATGGTATGAGCAGCAACTGGCAAATAAGGACCGTTCCGTGAGCAGGCTTAGAATCCAGTTTTAAAAAGCATCATACCTACAGGAAAGAGAGGTTGCTTGACCCACAGGATGGAGAGTGGGGGTCTTCCCCAGTCCATTTTTCTTTCACTCTCTCTTCTCCTCTTTTCTTCTGGAACTCACATGCTGCCCAAACACTAGGTACCAAGAATGCAAATATCCAAAGACGTAGGTCTGTCCCCAAGTGACAGAAGACAGATGTGCGCACTGTGGGAACAGCCCCACTAGAGGAGAAAGGGGGAGGCTTTCTTCGGACTTCAGATAGTGCAGGGAGGTTTTAAGAGAGACTAAAGACTGTGCCCTGACTGCGCCCTCCACCTCCCATCACTCTGTTCACATGTTGAAATACAGTCTGCAGGGTGAGAGTATCGAAAGTCAGAGCCTTTAGGGCGGTGGCTCTTCATCTTCCAATGCTGCAACCTTTGAATACAGTTCCTCATGTCGGGGTGACCCCCAGCCATTATTTTTGTTGCTGCCTCATAACTGCAACTTTGCTGTGGTTATGAATTGTAATGTAAATATCTGCTATGCAGAATATCTGCTATGTGACCCCTGGGAAAAGGGCACACAACCCCAAGGGGTCTTGACCCACAAGTTGAGAACAACTGCTTTAGGAGGTCGTCAGGCCAGCAGGGTGGAAATGCAGTGAGACAGAAGTAAGTTCAGAGGCCTGGAGTCTGCGGTTTGATGCAGGGGAAGGGTGATGTGGCTGTCTGATTGAAGCACAGATATATGTGAGTGCTTATAGCTTCTGCAATTTAAAAGTTTAAGTTTAAATTATTTCCATTAGGTTTGTTTGGTTGGCTGTGATTTTTTTTTTTTCATTTGAGGTTCAAATTCATGGTCTCTCGTAAGCTAGGTAAGCACTAGGCCATACCACACAGCTCCCAAGTCTGTGGCACTTAGGTGCCAACAGTCCATGTTTAATTGTTTTACCACATGGACACTTTAAGGCCGCTTTCCTAAGTTTTGTTCAGAGGGACACAAGGAGCCAGCAGCTTAGGTAACATGAAAGACTAGTCCCCAAAATATTGGAATTATTTGTCTTAGTTAAGGTTTCCATGGCTGTGAAGAGACACCCCAAGCAAGGTAACTCTTATAAAGGAAAAACGTTTAACTAGGGCTGGCTTAAAGTTTCAGAGGTTCAGTCCATTATCATCATGGCAGGAAGCGTGCAGCAGACAGGCTGACATGGTGTTGGAGACAGAGCTGAAAGTTCTACATCTTGATCTGAAGGCAGCTAGGAGGAGACTGGGTTTCCACACTGGGAGGAGCTTGAGCATAGGAGACCACAAAGCCTGCCCCTACAGTGACACACTTTCTCCAACAAGGGCACACCTACTCCAACAAGGCCACACCTTCCTATGGGCCAAGCGTTCAAATGCTTGAGTCTATGGGGGTCAAACCCATTCAAACCACCACGTTATTTATTCCTGTTTGGAGCGCTGGTACCGTTTTACTTTGTAAGGGTGGGCACTTTAGTTTAGTGAGTTAATTCCATGTGTTCGATGTGCACAGAGCATAGAGAGATAAAGTTTCTTTAACTGGCTTCATGGAATGTGTGTCATGGGAAAGATGCAAGAAAATTAAATTTGATACACTTGTAGGTGTTCATGCTCAAGACAGAATGCAAGTGTGGTGGGAGGCAGCGTAACCTTGGGGGTGTTGAAGGAGCAAAGTGTTCCTGGGATAGACCAGACATAAAGGGTCCATGCAGGTTTTCAGGTGGAGGACGGGCCAGTTTTCAAAAGCAAAGACAGGGTGAGGAATTTTGTTGGAAGACTGTAAACAAGGGTAAGAGGCATGCATTTTTTTAACATCAGCCGGGGCCAGCACTCACCATGGTCATTGGTGTTGTGTCACGGTATGGGACTAGCTCTGATGGGGCTCTTCCTGTTTTCCTTTTCCTAAAAAACATGGTCAAGATGGACAAACAAACAAACAAACAAACAAGTCTGTTGTATCTACTGGGTTGGTCAGCTTTCCGTACTGTGATGAACATCTGTGATAATCAGCCTGTAAAGAGAAAAGAGTCATTTTGGCTCATGGCTTTAGACACTCTAGTCTCACTGCTCTGGGGCCTGTGGAGAGGCATTGCATCCTGGCGAAGGATCACGTGGTAGAACAAAACAGCTCAGATCACTAACAGAAAGTGAAGGCAAAGAAGAAAACGTGATCCTTTTATCGCCTTTGAGGGAAAACCCTCAATGGCCTGAAGACATCCCACGTGCAACAGACACGTGCAAAAAGTCCTGCTTTCCAGTACTGCCACCCTGAAGACCAAGCCTCCGGAAGGGAGCTGTCACCATAGAAGTTACAGCACCTCTGGTCTGTGTCATATCTAGTTATTCACACTTGGGCTGAGACCTGACCATCGTGGTTTAATACATTCTATTTCTTCATGTTTTGAAAAATGATTAAATTCTGTGCTCCATACAGTTCACGCAAGAAAGCCAGATTGATCACTTTCACGTGGGAATAATAATGCTTTCTGTTTGCAAAACACTTGTAACATTTTACAGCTTTTACAGACATCGAATTTCATGTTCCTTGGCTTTATGGAGCAAATAATTAATGAAATGTACACAGAAGTGTAATTAATAGATTTGGTCCTTCTACAATGTGCTCTTCAGCTCAGAGTGGAATTCATCTTTTTTTTTCTTCCTTCCTTTAGTTTTAAAACCAAATTGGAAGGCAAGCTCTTGTTACCGCCCAAGCCACACAGCAGGCTGTTTCCTGAGGGCTGTTGAACCTGAGGGATGGCAGTTGGCAGGGTGGACACATAGACTATGCAATTCTGAGGATAGGGCAAAACCTTAGACATCAAATTTGAAGATATGCATAATTAAACCAATGAGAGTAAGGAGGTCAAACTATGAAGCCTCTCCAGGGACTGTGGTGGACAGAGACTCCCAGCAGTGAGTGTGAGAGCCCAGGCCACTCCGTGAGCTTTCATTTCCTTTCTATATTGTTTGAGTGTTTTCCGGCAACTCTTCAAGGAGGACTCTTTTGGAGGCTCTTCAAGGGCCTCAGAAGAGCACTGCGGGTTCTGACAAACAGGAAGACCAGCCTTCCCGCTGGCTGGAAGCTAGGCGGCACAGCTTCTTCTTGGATCAGGGTCCCACCAACACCCTGGCTTGGTACAGGGTGTTCAGCCATGGACCCACGTTGACTTCAGCTCAGTTTCTTCCCGTCTGGCAAAAACTTCCTCTGTGTCTTGTCCCTGCTGCTTGTTGTGTGGTCCTGGCCCCGATCCGGTCCTGGAAGAGGACGCACTGCTAACTGCTGTGCCCTTCTCCCTCCCTGCTCATCTCTTCACTGCTCTGTGTGACTCAGTCTTCCCCCGTTGCCAAGCCTCCCAATGCTCTTCTGATGCTCTTCTTGAGTCCCCAGTGTAAGCCATTCACACCTGCGGCCAGGGTTTTCTGCCCTCCTCCCTGAAATGCTGCCTCTGGTGACTGTGACCGTGCTCCTGAAACTGCACGAAGCTGCTGTGGAGGACGAGTGCTGTTGAGGCTTTCAGCAGACTCCATCCTGTGTCTGATGCTGGTGATAAAGACCAAAGGCTGGCCGGTCTGCTGGGTTTCCGTGGGGCAGACCCTCTTGTCTCCTAGGAGAGCAGCAGTGACAGGTGCTTCTACTAAGAGTGCTCGAGGTCACTGGTCAGTAGTTTAGGTGGCAAATGAAGTGCTTTCTGGTCTCCGGTAATTAGTTTGTGTGATCAATACATACTGAATAACTTCTGTAGAGGCCTCTTCTCGTAGTTATGTATAGGGAGTTGACATTGGGCTTGTAATAAAATGGCAAGGTCCCTCCTGCAGGGGTCTGCCATGCAGATGAAACACAATCTCTGCATTTGCTTAAAAACTGGGTTGCCTCAATAGATGACTTGTTATTTTTGCCTGCCACTCAAATACACTGCCTGCCTTCGGGTGACATGGCAGCGACTGTGATCCATGAAGCTTACTTTCTTCTTTACCATTGCTAAGATATAATAGTACATCAAGGGGCATTTCATCTTGCTCCTGGAGGTGGGGATGTTTCAACAAGGTCAGGAAAGGATTTAAGAACTACCCTGGAAAGCAGGCTGGAGAATTTAGCACCATTTTTCTTGAGGCATATTTCTTCTAGGACCTGGCTGTCATGTTCCGTGTCATTTAGAATAACATTGTCTAGGCAAAGTCATCATCTGGTGTTGGGTCTCCTACATGGGCAGCGTTACGGGCCGAGTGAACCCTGCCATTGAGGCACAGTTGGTGTCAGAGCCAGGAGGAAGCAGGGGCTCCACCATACTTGGGTGTGGGGGTAGTTCTAGATGGAGGCAGAATCCTTTTGTTGTTGTTGGGAGTGGTTATGTTTTTTACTTCACTTTGATGCTTACTGGGACCAGAAGGTCCCAGCAAGGCCTTTGGTCAGGGGTCCTCCCAACCGTGCTTTTTCCTGTCTATGGCATACTATACCATACCTCTTCCTAGAAAACACTGAGAGCAGACAGATCACTGCCCTGTCCACTGTCCAGCAGCAATTCAGTATTGCTAGTTACATGGATAAGTGGGCATGGGAGCAAGGGATGCCTTCTTTGGCAGGGGCACAGATGCAGACCTCAAGACTCCCAGGGCTTGGTGAAGCTTTGATGCTGAAGCAGAGCAGTTCCTGGGCTTCTGTCCGTCTGTTGCTGTCTAGGTGGCTGCCGGGGTGGGTACAAGGCCACCTCACCTCTGTTATTGCGGATTAGGTCAGGCCTCAATGCAAACAGTTGGTTCGGATGGAAGGGGTAAAGTACAGCTGCAGAGGTGGCAGGGACAGGCCTGGGGATAAGTCACTTATAATGCTCTCATCCACTGTCCTGGGCTAGGTCTCTGCTTCCATTATCTTCCCCCAGGATTGGAATGAACTGAGGACTTCATCTGTGCTAAGCAAGCAAGCCCTCTTCCGCAGAGTTCCACTCCTAATCCCCACATTAAAGGCTTACTTTTTACTTTCCCCCACAAAGTAAACTGCGTTCTAGAAATCAGAAGAAGCAACTGTTTTCTAGACCAACTCTTTGCCCTCCTTTTTTACTCTCTCAGACCCAAATCTCTAGCTACGTGCATTATGGGTGAATTAAATATTGTTCATATGTTTAGAGCAAATCCATCAAGCTGTGAAATATTATTAGATTTAAGAATGTTCTAGAAATTATGTTATAAAGAGACTTTTTTCTATAGAAAACCTCTGATCACAGAAAAAGTTTAAAGTGGAGGTGATTAAGGAGGATGAATCTTTGTTTTTGTATCTTTTCAAAGTAGGCTAAGCATTTGATTATTTCCTGGAACCCTGACTCACTTTCTCCACTCCAGCTGTGATTTTGTTCTGGTACTACAGGTGATTTCCTGGGTTTGCTTATTTATTTTGTTGTCTTGGGCTTAAAATCAACACAGAGATAGTGAAGATCAAGTGCCTGGTGGAACAAGGGGCAGAGGACCTGAGAAAGATGAGCTGGAAAGAGCGGCAGTTTCTCTCCGTGGATGATTTTTCAGCCCATGTGTAATAGACCATAGCACTAGCCATGCTCACCTATTAAGAAAAGTGACCGCAGACACAGTGATTTCTTTCTCTGTCCACTCAGGACACATGGGCAGTCTTGCCTGTAACAGGGAAGGTGTGAGCAAAGGCTACTTTTGCTGAGAGTCTGGTTTGAATCATACCCCTCACCCCCAATCCACACACCCAAAAGACAGACTGAGAGGAAATATACATAAACATTAAAAATAGATGCCTTGAAGTGTGGTGCTAAGGATGAGCTAAAAAAGAAATTCTTTTTAAAAAAATGATCTTGTGTTTCTGTTTTTATAATGAGAACATTCCCAGTAAAGGGTGTGGAACAGAAAGTCAGTTTCTGAAAAATTGTGGAAAACAAAAATTAGGTGTGTATCTTGTGAAGTGTTTTGGAGGCAGGGATGAAGTTGCTACGGGGGTAGAAAGGTTTACTTTCCACAGAGTGGTTCCATCTGGCCCTGTCTTACTCCTGGAGCCACGCTGGGCGGCCGTACGTGGGACAGAATTTCTTATTAGATGGGGAAACAGTTACACGACGAATTATTATTCCATCCTTCCCCTGAGATTACTATCTAGCTTTGATCTAGTAGCAGGGCAAGGTTCCAAGTCTTCTTTCCAGGCTGACTCTTCTAGTCACCTGTGTGATTTGGAAGGCCAGTCTGCAGTCTGGAGGGCTGTGCCTCTGCTGTTGGAAGCGTTCCTTGTCCGACATGGAACCATACTCTAGTGTCAGAGCTGGAGCTGATTTGCCGAATTCATTTGCAGAAGTGCTGATATCTCTTTCTTGGAGGTGACGTTTTTATGCCTCTTTGCTCCTTAAAATCATGATGTCACTGCCCTTCCTTCTTACACTTGTTTAGAACCAACACAGTCAACTTAGAGACAAGGTTGCAACATTCTGTCCTGGAAGTCTGGCCAGGGGCCATCTTACATGTGTGGGGAGTTAGGCCTTATATTTAATAGAGATGGGTACAGAGAGATGACCTGGGAAGCCTGTGGAACATTAAAAGGGGTTCAAAGCTAGAGGCTGACATATAGGACCCGGGTCATGGAGGGCTGAGTTGCAGAAATCAGGGTGAGTGGCATGAGGGGCAGAGTTAGAGGACTGGGGTGAGGGTGCAAACTGGGACTGCCAGCGTTCAGGTATTTAATAAGCAGTGGGAGCTTGGTCTGTGGATCTTAGGGTGTTCCCGAGGATTAACTCTTGTGGTACTAATATGGCAGGTATGTGATAAAGGAGGCCCCAAATGGGCAGGTCTTCTCAGAAGTGAAGGCGTTGGACATGTGAGGGATTCTTGTATAGATAGTCTTTGGTCTTTGGTCTTGGACCACTGTGTCTGGAAGATGGGGCGGGGGATAACTTTTGCCTGGCTCAGAGCATAACTGTGACCTCGAGGTGGAAGGTCAAGTGTTTTCTTTGAAACGAGGACGACTAAGCATTCTCCTTCTTCCAGTTGTACTCTGCCTTCTCCCTCTTGTGAGCAGGTAGGAGGAGGCTCCATGAAGCGCTCATGAGTGGGCTGTTTGCACATGAGGCTGCTAGCATGTACCACAGCTTGGTACAAAGGAGGGTTGCCACAGACATTGGGCCTGTGGACAGTGATGCCAGCATGCCAGTTTCTTATTGACTTGGTGACAGAGGTGATGCGTTTTCGTCCATCTCTAAGGCCAGATGGAACAGAGGTGATCCTGTTTAACAGGAAAAGCAATTAGACATGCATGGAACATGGAATCTTGTTTTTTTGTTTATCTCCATGTAGCATGAACAACTCAAGGTCCATTCTGTCAGTGGACACTATTATATAATGTGTAATAATGACAGACACCATGGTCACACAAGCCCCCTGACCTCAGTTTCCCCATTGAGAAGCCCTTTCACATTTCCATTGCTATTTATCTCTTTCCACTTGTTATTTAATTTGATTTATTTGATTAATTCCTTAGAAGTATTATGATCACTCTTATCTTTCATGTGGAGAAATAAGGCCCTCAATTGGTCTGAGGTCATCTGCTGTTAAGATCTTGTCTGTACAATAGGAGGCTGGGGAGAGCCTGGTGGCTCCCCTGGGCTCCTCCTTGAGTTAAGTGACTGTGTCATCAAGGGTCATTTCTGTGAGGTGTGAGGCTAATTGTGAAGAAAACTGTGCAATAAGGACTGTCCTCATACCACCATCCCTGCTTGCCACGTACTTGCTCTGAGGGGTTGCCCGACACTCCGGGAACTGCTGGGAGCTGCAGATTCTAAGGGCATGGCCCCCAAGATCTGCCTTTTTCCAGATGAGGAAATGTTGGGCCACACCTGAAGTGCTTGGGATTCTTTTTTCGTTTTGTTTTGTTTTCTGGGATAGGAACTGGAGACGGAGTTCTCTGACTGGATAGAAATGATCTATCATGAAAGGAGGCAGAAGAAATTCTCGAGAATATATCATTGTTGAATTTATGCCCTTTATATGTTACCTCTAGTTGGTGTTTCCATAGTAGCTCAACCAGAACTGCCCTCGGATGGAACAAAAGCAATCTTAAAGGAAAATCTTGTCTTTTCCTTTGCATGCCAACTACCTACTCTAATAGCTGGGTCCCGAGCACTGATCTGTAAAAGGGTGAGCGGATGAGATTTGGAGGTGTGGAACCAGATATATCTCAGCTCCGAGAGACAGCATCCGAGATGAAGGAACTTAGACCCTACCCCACCTGCTGGCCTTGCACTTCCATGAGCAATGTGAGCAATCGAGACATATTCCTCATGAGGAGAGATCCCACACAATGATGACCTCCGCACAGCAGCTGCTCCGTGAAGGATGGCTGCACTGCCGTTCTAGCTTCCCCTGGGCGGATGTTATGAGACACCCACAGGCCCTAGCCTCTGCTTTGGCTGTGAGGAGTACAGAGCGTCTTTTCAGGGTGCTGGCATGAAGAGGGCTGCTTGCCACTGTGATGGCACGTTTGTGTTCCAGACGTGGGCAGGCTCTGCTGTTGGTGATGGGTCAGAGCTGGACATGCTAACCCAGTGAGTTTAAGCCTCCTGGACACAGGGATTTGAAAGAAGAGCACCGAAGGGGCCACACTGGAGTTTAAACAGACTCAACTCTCCATTTTTTCACCCAAGCCTTGCATAGGGATTCCGTTATCGTTAAATGTTAAATGAGTTTGCCTGAATGGCGATAGTGCCTGTTAAATTCTAATTAGCTAGCAAATTAACTAGTGTGAATTCTGATTAACCAGAATGAGTTACAGGTATTAACGATTATTGTCTTCTAGCAAATGAAAACCCTGCTTCTCTGAAAAGACTTTCCAGTTGTCTAAGAAAGGCTCTGCTGTCTTTTTGTTTTGTTTTGGTTTTTTTTCGAGACAGGGTTTCTCTGTGTAGTCTTTGGCTGTCCTAGAACTCGATCTGTAGACCAGGCTGGCCTAGAACTCCTTACAGAGAGCTGCCTGCCTTTGCCTCCAGAACTCTGAGATTAAAGGCGTGTGCCACCTTGCCCTGCTCTGCTCTACTGTCTTTTATGCTCCGTTTTCTACCTTTTGAAGCCCTCACTGGGCACTGTGTGGACTGAATCAGAATGAAGATGCCCTGCCTGACCTGGGTGGTCTTAGGAGGAACAGAGTTCAGAGCTGGGTGCTGCCAGGGCTTTATCCTTACACACCGTGGTGGGTGCCCTGTGCTATGTATGCCTCCAGCATGCGGGCTGTATCTGTGACATCACACCATTGAGCCAGAGAAAGCGAGTGTAGCCATCTCACCAGGGCCAGCCTGATCAGGCTCCTGGGGGTGCACGCATGCATTTGCAGCTTTTGGGGGACCTCCTGGCAATGTGCTGATCCGTGCAATCCATCCTATACCAGCCATTGGGGATCTCACTCTCATTTGGCCCATGAAGGGAATTCACAAGTATATAAATACTTCTTTGATTTTGACCATTTTAGAACGGACTATAGACATATTCATTGCTTCATGACTAGCGTTTTGGAAAAGCCAACTTCTTAACTCTTTTCATCTATAGACATACACAGCAGGCATGTTTCGCAAAGGGTCATAGGTTCACTTCCAAGTGGGACAGCTAGGATGTCCTCTCTGTCCCACTTTGTTCAGATCACTGGTTGACACAGCGGTTGCCAGCCTGTAGGTGCAGTGTCCTGTGTCCCTGCCTACAGGCAGGGAAGTAGAGGTGCCTTTATACCATCTTTGCCCTCTTGTGAGCCCACCACTGTCCCAGGCCTTTCCTGGGACCCCCCTTGGCCTTCCTCTGGCTTCTTTCAACTGGGAAGTTCTGTTTCTACCACTAGGTGTTCCAAGAGAGCATTGGCTCCTGTTGCCTACGGGCTTTATTTGCATTTGCTCACAGTGTGTGCATATGTAGATGAACATGCATTCATATACGCATGTGTGTTCAATATGTGCACAGATGCGTGTGTGCCTGTGCGTGTGTGTATGTATGTATGTATGTCCACCTAGGAAAAAGTTGACTGTATTTCATGCTGTTTGTGTCTGTTGGGCAGTCCATATGGTACCTCAAAGGATGCTAGTGTATGAAGACCCAAAGATGCACCAAGCTTGATATATGCTTGCCTGCCATCATTTGTATCTACTCAAAAATCCAGGGTTCTCCCACGGGTGACCTCCTGCTGGCCTTAGCAATTCTGAAATTCATCGTCACTTTGAACAAAGTCCTGCTTGCTACTTGGAGACTTGAGATGGGGTAGAGATCCTGTCTGGAGGTATCGAGGGAAACCTGGGCTACACCGATGGGAGTGTACTGGGACCCAGGGTATATCCTTGGGATGGACAGGAACAGGGAGCAGTCCGAAAAGGCCTTCATGCTGAGAGCTACCGTGGAGCCATGACGAGCAGCTTTTCAGCTTCCTCCTGGCAGAGTGCTGCTGGTGCAGGTGACTGACCTTACTTCAGCACTTCCGGGTGTCCTTTCAGTAGCGAAGCCCTGCCTCCTTGGTACCTGCTCCCTTCACCCTCCATGGCTGAACATTCCGGATGGTACGTCCACAAGGACACTTGGGAAGAACATTCTGTATCCTCAAGTCCGAGTTAGATGGCTGCCGTATTGTCAGGTGTGTTTCAACATCTTTATTCAACATAAACACATTTATATTGCAAATAAATGCTGACTCATAAACACTGACTTCATGGGTCATGACAGGGTGGGCTTCTGGGAAAGTGGAGGCTATTATGTTTCTGCCCTCTGCCATCTGCAGGAGGCAGGGTACTTTGTTGAAATGACTTCTGTCATCTGGGTTGGTCATTTTTTTTTTTTTTTTCTAAAGGAATAGGCTCAGGCCCAAGTTTGTGTGTTTGTGTGTAAGAATAGCTCAGATAAGTATTAAAGCACAGAACAGATCCTGTGAGCCATCTCAGATGTCTTCCTCAGTTGTATGTTTTCTTATGCATGTTGACTTCCTTTCAGAAGTGATGGTTGAAAACTACTGAAGTACCTATGTCAGGGTAGTAACAAAACATTCAGGACAAATGGAAAATGTGAGCTTCACAGGTGTTTTGGTTTGAATAAGAAATGTCCCTTAGAGGCTCATGCATTTGAACGCTTGGCTCTTAGTTGGTGGTGCTGTTGCTGAAGATTACAGAACCTAGGAGGCAGGGTCTTGAGGAATTGTGTCGATGTGTGCGTGTGCATATGTGTGTGTCTCACAGTGCTTCCGTTCCTTCCCCCTACATGATGGGCTAGAATCCTTTTTTTTTTTCCTCCTGTAAGTTGCTTTTGTGTAGGTTTTCTGCCACAGCAGCAGTTTCTGTTACATCAGGGCTGGGCTAAATGGAGGAAGTTCTTTGGATGCACTGACTTCCTAGAGGCATTTATTTTCATGTGCCCAGGGAAATCCACTGAAACATCTTTTTTAAATTTAATTTTATTTAAAAAAAAATTAAAATTCCTTGTCAGATCCCTTGGAATTGGGGTTACAGACAGCTGCCCTGTGGGTGCTGGGAACTGAACCTGGATCCATTTGGAAGAGCAGACAGTGCTCTTAGCCACTGAACCATCTCTCCAATCCCCACTGAAACATTTTTGTTTAGACATCCAGCATTTCAGGTTTTCCCTGGCAATGGAGACTCTGCCCCTCCGACTGCTTGCTCTGCTGGCTCTCCTCCTCGTATAGGTAAGGGGGAACGTGCTTTTGGAAACTTGCAAACAGGCTTTTAATTCCTTAGGGGTGTTTTGAATTTAGGCCGGGAACTGTGTTCAGGTGATTGGCGATGGCTAATTAAGGTAGGGCCAATAGAGCATTATAGTCTTTATCCTGTAGAGGGAAACTACCTCTAAATACTTACTAATGGTTTTCATTACAGAACGTTTTAGGGTACTGTGGAGATTGATAAAGTTTTATTCTTTGACATGGTGTGGAGTCTGCCTAGTATATAGAAAAGGAAGAAACACTGGAAGAGTTGCGTTTCTTTACTTGTCTTCTAACTAAAGTCATTTCCAAGTAGTTATTAAAATCGTATCCAGCAGCTTGGGCCTCCCACACAGCTCTGACCCCTATTGCTCCAAACTAGTTTCTTTTAGGTGTTAAGCAATTAGCACCAAGGTCGATCTGAATAATCCCCCTGTCTTGCTGGTTGGGAGCTTTTTACATGGTCTCTCTGTCTCTCTTTTGCCAGTGTTTTTGGTACATCTAGGATCTTGTACCTTTGTTGCTTTCCCCAGTTTCTGCATCCCTGTTTGGGCTGCCTTTCATATCAAAAGCACTGAAAAAGTTTGTGTCAGCCCCCTCTCCCCCACGGCTCCTCCCAACCAGATCATGTATGCATAGAGAGTACTTGTTAGTTATTGGGGTGTGAGGGTAGGGTCCCAAGAAACAATAGGTGAGCGATTAAGCTGTCTCTCCCACTTCTTGGGCACATAAATAACTTCTGTGAGCTGGCAAGGATTAATGAGACAAGATATGGGGACAGTACTTAAAGATTTACACCAACATCTATCTGTCCCCGCTGCTCTTCCCACCTGTCTGTCTATGCAGTCATTTATCCTTCAACCCATCACTTAATTTCTAAACTTAAGTTATTGTTAAGATAAAGGCCCTCAGTTTGTTTTCCTCTTATCTGCCTATGCCTTTCTCTGGGTTTTGTGATTGCTAATTGACCTTTGAAATCTTTGAGCATATTTATTGATCCACATGGGTTCTTGTGGTGGTTAAATATTACACTCATCTACATTTACATTTGCAAGTGTGGTCCACCAGAAGCTTAGGTGATTCCTTCCTTCCCTATCACTCACAGATGGACGGGGACTCACACACACACACACACACACACACACCCCTCTAACTCTAGCAGGCCTTCTGAATGTTTCTGTGTGGAGTTTGAGCTTTTGGCAGTGGTTCTGGACTGATCACATGACTGACCACACAGTTGGGAAGTTCTGTCTTCAAGGACAGACAGAATTGTTCATTTGAAAGTGCAACTTAATAAATATTGTGAAAACACACATCATAACCTCCTCAGCAACTTGGAACATGTGAAATACACATGAACATATGAATTACAGTTTCTGTGGCCTCTGTAACCTGGTTGGGGGTGAGGCTTTTAGAAGGCAGAGAACTCATTTATTACCCTGACTCTCCCTTGGAGAAGTGTCAGGTTCACCTAAGAGGGAGCTGTGAGTCAGTGCAAACAGAGAAGCGATGTTGGGGTGACTAGGGTGCAATGTGGAGTGAGTTGGAGGGGTGTTCTGAGTCTAGATGGAGCTCAGATAGGGCCTGCCAGCTCCTGAGGGCGTCGACAGGACTTCCTCCAAGTCCTACCATTCTTGAGACCGTCTTCATCGAGAAATAATGGGGGTGATTTGAAATGAGGCAGGGAGGGGAGACTTCCTTCATACATTGGGTGTAAGCTGTGCCAACTTCGGGGGCTGCCGGCAAGCTTTGCTGAGTTTATCGCAGCAGAGAAAGAATTCATATTCACAGAGGTTTTTGCCAGATGTTTTCTGTAATGTGTGTTATTACCACTCTCACTTTTCAAATGGGACTCAGCGAGATTAAGACGAGGGCTTAGGTTAACCCAGCTGCGGTGCAATGGGACTTCTTTCCAGCACATGTGTGTGTGTGCGTGTGTGCACACGAATGTGTGCTCATGCTGTGTGAGTGAATGGATAGGCCTGGGGTTGCCCCCCAATGCTGAGATTGCAGATTTGTGCTACCACATCTGGGTTTGAATGAATGATAGTGTTCAGGATCTGAACTCGGATCCTTCTACGCGCACAGCAAGCGCATTAGCCACTGAGCCATCCCCCCGCCCCCGACTCCTCTCCACTCCCAGCCCATGTCTTGGACCCTAGCTCTCTGTCTGTGTTGCTATGGCAGAGAGGTCTCTAAGGAATCTGGACAGCAATTTTCAATGGAGGCAGAGATAGCATAGGTCAGTTCTATTTCAAAGGGACTTAAGAGAAGTGAAAGATTTTAAGGTTGCTGTGCATAGAATTATGGGAAACCAATGTGTAAAATGCTCAGCCCGTGTCTCATGAAATGGGGATCAGGCCTCACAGCAGCTCTTACTCCTCTTTTCTGTGGAGTTCGTCTCTCCCCCCAGAATTACAAGGCAGGCACTGACAGATGTAAGAGTGGATGCTTACGAGCAAATTAAACATGCATTGTTAAAAATGGATTCAATGTGTGAACAAAGATTGGCATGAAGGTTGGGTCCTTGAGTTTCTAGAGGCTAATTAAAGTGCATGAACAATGAATGATAAATTCAGATAGCCCATATCGTCAGAAACCATGGCTAACCATTTACTGCAGCACTAATGGCAGCCTGCAGAGGCATGACTAGTCAGTCTGCAGCCATTTCTGCCTCCGTACTCCATCAGCTTGACCATGCTGAGACCACTCTGCTCTGAGGTCCCTGGCATCTAGGGATACACATACCAATGACTTTTGGCATTCTTGATTTTGGGACTCACTATGGTACCAGGTGCCAGCTCTGGAGGCTGTGGTCAGGTGTTTGTAAGGATTGGAGCTGAGGCCAAAGACTGTAGCTTGTGCTAACCCTTACGAGGGTGAGGGGTTGTGTGTGTTTCCTTCAGGCAATGAACTGCCACATAAAGGGCCGAGACTTCATACATGAAGGGCGAACTCTATACACGAAGGGCAGACTCCATGGCCCCACTGGGTGCCTGGTTGGCTGTGTATGGGTTACAGCAGGCAGTAGAGTGAAGGAAATGTGATCTGGGTCAGAGAACTCCGTGATTTGTCATGAGTAGGAAACTGGCCTCCAGGGGGTGCTTGTAGAGCAGGCCCTGCCCCAGTCCCTTAGCTCTCTGTGACACTGAGGTGGGTAGAGGTCAGGCCACCTTTGCTAGTGAACACACCTAGACCTCGGAGGACTTGTACCTAGCTTCACAGTTAAATAAACACAGGTGCTTCTTTTATTGTGATGGCGTATTACTGTTTAGCATCATAGCACATGGCCACCATAATCGTGGAAGACTTGTGCTATGTGTGGCTAGCCTGGGAAAAGAAAAAAGTTAAAAAAAAAAAGGTGCAGTTTATCTTTAGCATCACTGTGAAGTTGAAAGATTATAAGTTGAACCATCCTTAGGGCTTATGTGTCTTCTTAGGAACTCTCCAAGCTAAGAAACAATTTTTTTTCTTTAAATATGGCTAGGTTTTGTTGTTGGTAGCCTGGAACTTTATATATAAATATACTTTTCTTTTTTGAAAACCTCTAAAATAAAGTGAATATTCATTGTACATGGATATAGTGACTAAGAACAAGAATGATTTTGAATAAGATTAAGGCCTCCATTTCGAACAATCTTTTACATTCCATTTTTTTTTTTTTTTTGGCTTATTTGTTTCGTAGATAGCAAATTGAGAGCATTCGTTAAGAAAGGTTACACCTCTGAGGGAGGAAGCTGGCTGGAGCAAAGAGTTAGGAGCATGAATGGCCATGCTGTAGAAAGGATAGGGGCTTTTATGGCAGCGAGGGAGGACATTTGGCTCATGTGCAGAGTGGGAACGAACGTTCTTGGGCATTCTCAGTTTCACGTGGTTCTATATACAGCTTTATGCCTTGTAGGTCTGTCAGCACCTTAAATCTCCACACAGAATGGCAACAAGTCATATAGAGGTTACCTCCAGGCACGCTGGAACGCCTTTGTGCAGGTATGGTGACTGGCCTGATGGGGGATTGAAGGAGCTGAGAAAGGAGCAGCCAGGTTTTCTTTTTGCTAACTGTTTTTTTAATATGCTAACTTTACTACCTTTGTGTAAAGCTCTTTGGACCTTACTCTCTGTCCTAGTTCCTACCCTCGGGCACCGCTGAGAGCTGTGGTTGCAGATATGTTTTTGGGGAGCTGAAGTGTAACAACCCACCTTCTGTACCTGCCCCCATGTGATGGAGACAGGGTCTAGGAGAGTCTGTGAAACGCTCCCCATTTCTACCTGTTGGTTAGGGAGAGGGGCTTTGGATGCCTTGGAGTTGGAAGTGGTTGAATCCTTTCATCGGAGGGTTGGCCAGGGCTGTGGAACCCCAGAAGACACAACAGCTCTTCTCTTTGAGCATTAGACAGGTCCCTCTTGGGCTCCTGATAGTATGACTAGGACTATCAGGTCTTGGTTAGATAGGGTCTCACCATGTAACTCTGGCTGCCTTAGAACTTGCTGTGTAGACCAGGCTGGCCTGGAACTCAGAGTCAATCTTCCTCTGCCTCCTGAGTGCTTCTGTGGATAAAAGTGTGTGCCACCAACTCTGGCCAATCACTTTAGGTTTTGAGTTTTAGGAGTAAGATTGTTTGGGCAGCAGGAAAATAAAAAATACCATAGTGGTGGCTCTCTATTGAAAATGTGGCATTTCATTTAGATCAGTATGAGCATGTGTTAGTTACTTTTCTGTTGCTGTGGTTGAAGACCCTGACAAAAATTAAGGTAGGGAAGAAAGGGTTCATTTCAGCTTATAGTTGTTGAGAGGTTACAGTCTGTCATGGCAGGGAAGGCACAGCAGCAAGAGCACGAGGCTGGCTTGGCAGCTGGGAAGCAGGATAGTCACATGTATCCACACACAGGAAGAAGAGAGAAAATAGGAAGTAAGGCAGGCTATAAAACTTCAAAAAGCCTGCCCTCAGGGATGCACCTCCTCTGGCAAAGCCCTCAAGGTTCACAGCCTTCCTGAAGAGTACTACCAACCAGAGACCCAATACAGGAGTCATCTAAACCGCAGCAGTTGGTAAAATGCGTCCACACTGAAGGGAGCACACAAACCATCGCACATCGGTCCAAGACAGCAAACCAACACCAAGGAGGAAAAGTGCAGAGCGGAGGCTCTTGGAACATTTTAGAGATGGCTGAGTTTGGAAAAAATGGGGTCAAGGGGATGTATTAGTTGCTTTTCTATTGTTGGATAAAATATCAAGATCAAAAGCAAAACTTACATCTGAAAACATTTCTTTTGGCTTACAGTTTCGGAGAGAGAAGAGTTCATCATGGTGGGGGGCACGGCGCGGGTGGTGGAGCATGGAGCTGAGAGCGCACACCTCCGATTGCAGGAAGTCAGGGAGCGTCTGTAATGGTGGCGGGATCGGATCTGAGGTGGGCTGAGGTTGTAAACATTCACAGCTTGCTCTCCAGTACTTCCTCCAGCAGGGCTCCACCTCCAAGAACTTTCAAAACCTCTTCCAAATAGTCCCACCGTCTGGGGACCAAATGTTCAAACACAAGAGCGCATGGCTGGTGGGTTATGAAGTGTACCAGTTAGGAATGTCCGTAGGAGATTTGCCTTTGAATCTGCTCGGTGTATGCACACAAACAAATGCCACACTACCATAAAGGGTATGGTAACTTCATGTAAACAGACATCTCACCAAGCGGGGAAGGAAAGGTCAGCTGGGCAGAAAATGGCGCAGGCTTCCAGTGGGGAGCCCTCCTCATCGAGGATGCTTTGCGAGAAGGCTCCACCCACATCTCCCTTGAGGGCCTCAGCTGTGGCATGCTGGGAGGACGGCATCACTGGAAGTTCCTAAGGGTCCTTGAAAAGTCAGCCTGGTGGGTGCTTATGAACTCAGCAACGGTGCTGGCAACTTAATAGTTGCCAAAGCCAGAGTCACATAGTGGCCAGCCTCAGAGCACCCTTTCTGATGAGGCTCAGCTCAAAGGTTTGAGAGGCCATGTCTCCATGGCAGTACCATCCTAGGCTACCTCAAAGCTCTATTTGTTTTGTTTTTTTTTTTTTTTTTTTTATTTAAATTCTCTAGTGGGAATCAGTTTTAAACTTTTAGGGTTCAAAGTTTAGGGTCGGTTCATTAATAATCAGAGGTGCTTTGAGGTTGGTGCCTTAGCATATTGGAGTCTACCTTGGGCTTGGCTTATCTTGAAGCTGCCCTGTGGCTGGCTTCTTAACACATGTTAAAAGCATTACATTATTCCAGTATACTCAAAATGTTTTCACCTATGTTCTTAATGTGAGCCTATGGAAGGGGACCTTATTCAAACCTCCACAGAAGAGATGGAGGCTTTCTCTGTATGAGCCAGGGTGCTAGAGTCCCGGATAAATCAGCAGCCAGGAAAACAACAGCAGGGCAGGTGGCCTCCAGGTCTTTTGTCCCATGAACTCAAAGAAGGGAATTTACGGAGACCAGGAAGGTGAGTTAAGGAGGGAGTTTTATTATAGGATTATACATTGAGGCTTGAGAGAAGGAAAGAGTAAGCTTCTGAATAGAGAGAGTGGGTCCCAGGAAATGGGGTACAATTGAGCTGTTAGTCTGGGGAAGACGAAGAGAGAAAGCCCTGCCTTTTGAGTTAGGGACTGAGGAAGCAGGCATGTTCAGCAAGGGAGGTCTGTAAGCAGCTGCATGGTTAGGGGCAGGGGTTAGGGGACATCAGAGAATGGGAAAGCCTAGACGACCAGGGAAAGCACACTTAAGCCTTTGGCAGGTGTGAAGGCTAAACTTGGTTGTCAACTTGACACACCTGGGAAGGAGGAACTGCCGTCATCAGATTGGCCTGTGAGCATGTCTGTGGGGGCATTTTCTTGATTTCTAATTATGTAGGAAGGCCCAGACCACTAAGGGCTGTACCATTCCTAAGCAGGTGGGCCTAAGCTGTATGAGAAAGTTGGCAGTGAGCCTGGAAACAAGGCCAGGGAAGCAGCATTCCTCATGGTCTGCTTCCGTTGCTGCCTCCAGGTCCCCTCAGGGATGGCCTGTAACTCCTAAGCCAAATTAAATAAAGCCTTGCCTCCTGCAAACTGGTTTTGGTCGGCGTCTATCACAGCAACAGAGAAGTGAACTAGGACTGAAAAGGATAGGAGGAAAGGGGGGGGATTATGTTTTCTGAGTTAGAACTCAGAAAACCAGCCAGGCTTAAAACATGTAAGCAGCTGCGTTGGGGGAGGGACTTCTGGATCTTACAGTTTCTCATTAAGGGGATAATTATTCCCTTACCCCCAATCTTTTTATTATGTCTTCAGGTGAATCAGCTTTGTGAGACTACTAACCGGGTGATTGGCAGGCCCAGCTGGATTAACTCTTTAGGGAGAGGATCATAGTGTGCAATGTTCTAATCTTTCCAGCAGATCAGAGTGTCAGGTCCTTACAGGGCCAGCCGGTGGAACTCAGATCCGGTTGTTTTGACCAGGAGAAAGTAGCTTCCCTTTAATGGGCCTCAACAAAGCCCTCACAGTTTTCACATTGTATTTAAATCTTGAGGGGTAGTAATGACATTTTCCTTTTGGTGTTACAAGGGAAATGGGAAGCAGTATCCCAAACTGACCATGAGAGAGGGATCCATTGGCTAATTTATCCCTATCTAGCTAATTAATATTTCCCCTTCTTAGTTAGGTTTCTAATGCTGTGATGAAGCATTGTGTCCAAGGCAATTTAGAGATGAAAGGCCTTTTTACATTTCTACATCCATAATCCGGAACTGAAGGGAGTCGGGACAGGAACTCAAAGAGGGCAGGAACCTGGAGGCAGGAGCCGCTGCAGAGGCCATGGAGGGGTGCTGCTTACTGGCTTGCTCCTCAAGGCTTGCTCAGCCTGCTTTCTATAGTACCAGGACCACCGGTTCAGGGGTGGTAAAACTCACAACAGGCTGGGGCCTTCCACATCAGTCACCAATTTAAAATATGCCCTGCTTGTAGGCTTGCCCACCGCCCCATCTTAGGGAGGCGTCTCCCCAACTGAGGCTCCCTCCTCTGTGATGGCTCTAGCCTGTGTCAAGTTGACATGAGACCAGCCAGCACACATCCTCTGAAGCTGAGACCCTAAAGTCATGTAGTTGCTGGCCTTGGGTCATTCTGCCTATTTTCAGCTTCTTGCCAAAAAAAAAAAAAAAAAAAAAAACTGCTCAGTTTCAAGGTATCTGCTTACTTAAAACCCCCTGACCAGGTTCTAGGTCCTGTTCTCATCATTATGATGTAAAACACCGCATAGCTTTGCCCTTTGAAGAGAGGTCTGAGATCTTTCACAGGTTCACAAATTTTCCTCTGGGTCCTCAAGTGTCTCATTCACCAACTGGTGCCAGTGGGTATCATGGTTTGGTGAGGACCTCTTGGGAGGTTCCCTTGTGTTCTGAAAAAAGGAATTGGATAGACATGTGACTAGTAGCAAGCAAAGTGAGAGAACTTATATGTGTATTCTTTCAAAGGAGGAAGCAGGCTGGAACAAGGAAAGGATTTAATAGCTTAAATGGCCCAGCCAGCGTTTCAGGTGCTTGAACACAGTAGATATTTGGGGTTATGCTTTCAGGATGGCTGTAAAATTGAAAAGTAATTCCTTTAGAAAAATTAAAAAAAAAATAAAATTGTTCTTTGACATTTTTCATACTGTACAAAATGTATTCTAATTATTCTCCCCTCTCACTCCTGTCAACTTCCTGTTCTCCCTACAAATCTTTCCCACATATTTATGTCTTTTTGTTTTTGAAACACACGCCCCTCTCCCCTTCATTGCTAATAAGCCTCGTAAAAAAGAAAAAAAAAAACCCTCCCTTTAGATGGTGTGAGATTTATAGCAGACTTGCAAAGATGATGCAGACAATTCTTGTACCCTGAACACCCCTGCTTTTTCTGATGCAAATGTCTTACTTAAACCAGGTGTATTTATTACAGTAAAGAAATGCCCACTCATATACAACTGCTGTCGAAGAACACAGACATGATTCAGATCTCTTTAGTTTTTCTATGAACATCCCTTTTCTGTTCCTGGAGAAGTCTAATATGCCAAATTGTATTTAGTAATTGTGTTGGTTAGTTTTATGTCACCTTGACACAGGCTGGTCATTTGTGAAGAGGGTTGTCGATTGACAACATGCCTTCATAAGACTGGCCCATACGCAGAGCTGTTGGGCATTTTCTTGATTAGTGATTGATGTGGGAAGGTCCAGCTCACTGTGGGTGGTGCCAATCCTAGGTTGGTGGTTTTGGGTGCTTATAAGAAAGCAGGTTGCACAAGCAATGAGGAGTAAGCCAGTAAGCAGCATTCCTCTGTGGCTTGTGCTTCAGTTCCTGCACCAGGTTTCTGTCTAGCATTCCTGCCTTGACTTCCTTTCGTGATAGACTGTGACCAAGACATGTAAGTTGAAATAACCTTATTCCTCTCTAAGTTGCTTTTGGTCATTGTGTTTTATTACAGCAGTAGAAACCATAAGTGGGACAGTAACCATGCTTTTTACTCTTTATACAACTTTATTTTTTACTTTTCTCTGTTGTAAAAACAACAACAACAACAACAAAACAACAAGTTTTCAGGAGAGAACACTAGAAAGAGTCCCAGTTGATGGACTCATCTTGAAGTATGGCTAATCTCACTTCTCTGTCCTGAGTAATTCACGATTCTTAGTGAACCAAAGTGGTTTTATTGGGTTTATGTAGTCTCAGCAGTAAGTAGAATGAGTGAGTGGCAAGGCTTTCAAGGCCGTGCCTGCTTGTAAGCCGTGTCATTGTCTGGCTAATTATTATCCTGATGATCTGCTTGAGTAGCTACTGTGAACACCTGATGATGAGAAAGAATTGCGTTTGCTCTTCCTACTGCGTTCTGTTGCAGTTGCCAGGAAAAATGCTTCAGCTGTAAGGGATGCTTCATCAGGTTCTTTGGAAAACCCACACTGAGCCTTTATCCATCCCTATGAGTTGATGAGTCGTATTCAGTTCTCCTTGGAAGTTGGGAACACCTCTCCAGGTCCACATAGCCCCCAGACCTTACGATACGTATCTTAAGAGCCATTCTAAAGTCAACTGTCAAGATGGTAAAGACTATCTTAGTCTACATTCCGCTTTCATTGGATGTCAGGGTCCTGTACTACCTCTGGAATGCTAAAATTTTCAGGATTTGCCCTTGCACCCCACATTCTACCTAACTCAGAAAATTTCCCACTTTTGTGTCTTGCTGGTTATTGGCTGCTGCTGGAAGAATGATATCCCATTGTTGGTATTATGAAATGATTACTGAATTAATGAATGAGTGAAGCCTACTAGTAGGCTTCAGACTTTAGTTGTTTAAGCTTTTCACACCATACCATCAGCGGCTTCACCTGCTAACCCTTTGGGGTTACTGTCATTTAGGGATCTGGTTCCTTGAATAGAATTCAAATGCAGAGGTCCTTCTCTCTGAACTTCAATACATGTTAGTAGCTTATATGATAGCTCAGTGTTGGTGAACACACACACACACACACACACACAGTGTTGTTTGTGTATTTGTTTGAAGGGGATTTAGTTTCTCCAGCCAGCATTAGAATGTTTTCTTGCCATAAATTTTTAACGTGGCATTACTGAGAAAGCACAAACATATACAGTTCACTCCTTCAATGATGTACTATGCACACTCCTCGGGTGTGCAGATAGGTGTAGGAGGCTTTAGGGAAGGGCCTCAGGCCTGTTGTGTGGGCTGGTGACTGGCCTCAGGTAGCCTTTGATATCTCTAGTCGTCATTATTAGGATAATTACAAGTAGAAACAACGAGAGTAACAATGGGAAGTATCATTAGCCATGGCAGGACTGACCCATCTTCGGTGGCTCCCGAGTGAGATGTCTGGCTTGATAGGATGGTTGTCCATGGAATGACAAGGAGATAGGCCCTTAAGGTCAGAAGCCAGGGTGAGAGATTAAAATGACACTAGCTTTTACTAGAGTCACGACCTCCTGGTTAGAAACAGGCGCATTTGTCATTGTCCCTTGATGCCCAGAGTTATTCCTGGGTAGGGCTAGCTGGCTGTGAGCTCCCTGCAGAGTACATGCCCTGTTCTAGGACAATATCCATATAGTTGTGCTTTTCTGTCCTTCTGTTTATTTTGCATCTTGTACTTTGCTAGTTTTCCAAACCACTGGCCATACCACAAGGCTTCATTGAACAGATGGCATGAGACAGACGCATGATCTTGGAAAACTGGGGCCCCAGGGATCAAGGTACAGGCCTGCCTCACACTTGGCACTCATCTCCTGTTCCCAATTTGAAGGATTTTCTGCAGTAGGCAGGGGTCTGTGCCTGCTCTCTGAGGAACTCTGTGCTGCTGAGCTGTTTGAACCCTGGAGTTGATGGAAGGGGTGGGGCTGAGTGTCAGGCATCACGCTTGCCCACGTGCTGCCAGGAATTATGAGTCCGAGGAAGTGGGGCCTGGTTGGGGCCCTTGCAGGAGTTTTCGTATGCTTGGCGGTTCTTGTGCTGGGGGGGGGGAGCACAGATACTGCCATTCTGAGCACACACATGCTTAGGCTACTCATGTACTCAATTTCCTTTTAGAAATTTAGAAATGGGAAGAAAGATACTTAAACCCTTTCTTCCATCCCACTAATTTGAGGAGCTTTCTAAGCCTGAGGGTTACTAAGATCCTGATGGCTGGTAATGCTGTCTTATGGCTTGTTTGGTACCCTCAGGCAAGGTGCTCATTTTTGGATCTGTTACCATGCATGACACTAATGGGACTCAATTTGTCATGAGAGGAACTTTCAGAAAAATGGAAAGTTAGAGCAGAAATAGGAATGTGCTGAGACAAAACGGAAGCTGAGCATGCAGAGAAATCTTTGCCGTGTTCTCTTTTAAAGGCACAGCGGTCACGAGGCAACATGCATTTTCTTTCTTAAAGAGTTGAATACAAGCTTTCTGGATTGGAATATCTCTGGTCACAAGGCTTCCCTTGGCTCTTTATACTTAGGGAGTCACTGGGTGTCAAGCTGTGGGTAAGATTTTTGACAGCAAATTTCTCCTAGGAAGGATGGGGTTGGCTTTTCTACCTGCCTAATTGCTGGTGGCCCTGGGGATACGCCTGGAAGTCCATTTGCTTGGTTCCTTGCTATGAAGTGTAGTAGGTTCTGAGGACTGAGGGCTCAGAGGTTTACATGTTGAATTGCTGCTGGGAGGAAGCTTTGGAAATCAAACTCGTGGGCTTGCGGACCATGAACACCAGTCATGCTGCGATGAAGTCGAGAGATTTCTGAATGTACGTGCTGGAACTGTGAGCTGAACGGAACAGGTTTTCATGGTGAAGGTGAAAAGGCTTCCTGGGCAGAGCAACTAAGACAGCAGGGGACGTAGTGAGCCAGGGCTGGTGAGTAGGAGGGAGTGGGGGCCCAGAAGGCAGGGGAAGGGCTTTCTGAGACCCTGCTCATTGTGTCCCCAAAGGCACATGTGATTAGAGGATTTGTCACATTCAGTAGTGGGATTAGTCATTGGGGACATGGCCTTTAAAGGCATATGGGACCTATCTCCATCTATCCCTTCCCTTTTCCTTTCCCCCTTTCTTCCCTTCTCTTCATTTCTCTCTCTCTCTCTCTCTCTCTCTCTCTCTCTCTCTCTGTGTGTGTGTGTGTACATGTGTGCATGCATGTGTGTATGAGAGCAGGCATATGTGTGACGTGGTGCACCTGTGGAGGTTAGGGGACAACTTTTGGGAGTTGGTTCTCTTCTTCCACTTAAAACCAAATTGTGAGTGAGTGTGTGTGTGTGTGTGTGTGTGTGTGTGTGTGAGTGTGGGTGTCCTGGTGCACATGTGAAGGTCAGACGGCACCTTCAGGTGTTGCTCCTCGGCTTCCTCACTGTTTGAGACAGGGTTTATTTGGTCTACTGACAGGTTAGCTGGCACCCAGGTTTGCAGGGTTCTTCTGTCTGCCCCTCCAGTCTTGCCATAGGCACACTGGGATTACAGATGTATACTACCACATCTGGCTTTATGTGGTTGGTTCTGGGGGGTTCACACTCAGGTCTTCCTGCTTGTGCAGCGAGCACTTAACCCACCTAGTCATCTCCCCAGCTCCGTTGTCTTAACTAGGGGTTGGTATTGCTCTGACAAGACACCATGACCAAAGAAGCTTGGGCAGAAAAAGCTTTACTTGGCTTACTCCTCCCCCACGTTACCATTCATCATCAAAGAAGGTTGGGATAGGAACTCAAGCAGGGATGGATCCTGGAGGCAGGAGCTGAGGCAGAGGCCATGGAGGGGTGCTGCTTACTGTCTTGCTCCCCAGTGGTTTGCTCAGACTGCTTTTCTTATTGAGCCCAGGACCGCCAGCCCTTGTGGCCCCACCTGCAATGAGCTGGGTCCTCCGACATCAGTTAATAAGAAAATGCCCTACAGGCCTGCCATAGTCTTACCTTATGGAGCCTTTTTCTTGATTAAGGCTCCCTCCTCTCAGATGACTTCAGCATGTGCCAAGTTGACATAAAGCTATCCAGAACAGCAGTATTAAATCTTGGTTCTAGGCAGGATCTCTCTTGTTTCTGTTAATTAATTGGCTAATTGGTCTGTGAGCTTCTGGCCAATTTTCCCATTTCACCACAGGGTTGCTAGGATTGCAGTTGTGTGCTATCACATCTAGCTTTTTCCATGGGTTCTGTAGATTGAACTCAGGTGGTTAGGGCCACTCAACAAGATAATGTCCTCACTGAGCCATCTCTGACTTCTCCCTACTCCACACCTTTGCTTCTTGGCCACATGAATAGGCCTCCATCATCTGCTTCTGCAGCGAAGACTGTGCTGTAACAGGGCCAGAGATAATGGTCTGAGGCCTCTGGGAATAGGAACCAAACAGGCTTTTTTTTTCCCCCTTATAAGTTGATTTATTTCAGTATATCTCTCCTAGACTATACATCTTGGAGAACACTCTTTACTCCTACAGATAAATTCAGTATTGTATGCCATTCACAGCTATTCCAGAATTAAGCACGTTTCTTTTCTGAGCAAAGGTGACCACAGGAACCAAAATGCTCATATGTAATAATCATTAGGAAAAAAAAATATTGGGGACCAGGATGTAGCTACATGGCAGAATGCTTACCTAGCGTTTATCCAGCACCACAAGATCAATATTCAAAGTAAGAAAGTAAACATTAGAGATTTAATCCTATATAAAATATCAATAGCAGAAAGTAGCAGAACTTTGTCAAGATGCAATGTTAAATTTATGATGCAAGGGCCGGATGCCTTCATTCCTGTCTCTCAGAAGAAGGGCCCGCTGTCACACTTGGCATGGGAGTGTTGGCTGGGCCAGTCTGTGATCAGTAGCTGAACCTATGAGCAGCCGAGGGAGAGGCAGACACACACCTGTGTAAGGTGCCAGCCCTGGAATTGCCTCCCTATGCTCACGCCTGGGAAGTGCTGAGGGACGGGTGCTCCTGAGTTCCTCCCTGGTGCTAAGGTTTGTGTAGGGATGGGAAGGAGAGGAGAAGAGAGTTAACAAGAACACGTCAGAAGAAAGTTCCACTCTTGATAAAAATGGGGTCTGTTATGTAGGAGTCAGGGAAACCTTCATTAATGAGGTGGTGTTTGAGCAGGGGATGACCCATGGGTAGATTGAGGGGATTTCTAGGCTAAGAGAACTCTGTAGAGGCCAAGACAAGAGCTTGCCTAAAATGTTCATGCGTATAATGGCTAGAGAGGAGAAGGTAAGTGCAGACCAGCTGTGCATATGTGTGTGAGTTTGTGTTCAAGTTCTGCAGGTCATGCAGGACTTGGGATGACATTCTAGGATAGGAGAAGAGCAGTATGGGAAGTTCCTCTGGGGAATACTCCAGTGAGGGACGGGGACATGAGGGGCACTGTGGGAGCTGTTGCTGTAGCAGGTCCCCCAGGCTAGGTTGATTAGGTTCAGGGAGTGGAAGGAAGAGCTAGGGACGAGCTAGGCAGAGGTAGGAGTGGAAGAGGACGGTAGATCTGCCTCGGCATCTGGAGTACTTGTCGATGATTGTAAAGGGGAAGCTTGGGGGAGGAGCAGGTTTCATTACTGTTCTATTGTAAAAAGACGACAGTATTGGTGTTCATTGTATAGCCTAGATTTCGGCCTGATTTTTAGCTTGCCGCCTTTGCACTTAGTATCCCTGTAGGAAATGACTTGCCATTTATTTAGGACATTGGCTGTATTCATGGTTGCCCAGAAACCAAACTGAATTTCTTGGTAAGAAAGGTTCGATTTAAAGAGGTTTGACTTTTTTTTTCCTCTCTCCCTGAGAGGAGGAGTTCTGTGTACATACACATTTTTTAACTGAATTATTTTCTTGAAAATTAGAGCTGTGGTTCAATATGTTGATAAACTCAGGGCCGCCAGCTGCTCTGAGTGCAGCAGGACTTTTGGGCAGATGCAGACTGCTTGCCATCTTGGAGTTCCCCCTCTTGATACTTGAGGCATGCCGTTTGGAGGCAGAGACTGCTGTTCTCCTAAGCTAGGGCTCCCAGCCCAGCCGCAGTGATGCTTTCCTATTCTCCTAGTTTCATCCTCTGGAGGCAGGAGAATCGCCTGAGCCCAGGAATCTTAGGGCAGACTGGGCGGTCTGGCCCTGCTCTCTGAGCTTTTCCCTCTTGGGATCACACATAGTTCCTGGAAACTGAATGTGCGCCCCCCGTCCTGACCCTACACCGAAACTTTCCGTCCCCCGAGGATTCCCGTAGAATTTAAAGTTCGAGAAGGACTGGGTTAAAATAGTTGGAAGGTTTCAGAAGTGGACTTGCTTTGGTATCAGTGTTTTATTGGGGCAGCTGGGTTTAAAGCCAACGAGTGCTAGCAGGTGTGTTGGGTACTGGGGTCGAGTTACAAACCAACCTTAACACTATCTGTAGCGATTCAGCACCCCAGAGGCACTCCCTGCAGTGCTGTGACCCCTCCTCCCCACCTCGTGACCTGGCATGTATGCTGTCATGGAGCAGAAGGCCCTCCCCACCCCATTTATAAGAAAAGGTCAGGTAGAGGGAGTCGTGTGAGCCGAGGAAGAGCCTTATCCTCACTACTGCAAAGATACAAACAAACAAACTATAAAAACAGACTAGGGTGCCTCCGCGCCGTGGAGCAGGTGCAGCCATGGGCTGAGGTTGTCTGATAGGAGTGCTGTCTGATAGATGGTGGCGCGCTCGTTTGTGAAATATCGCCCGAAGATCTCAGAACTGTTTGTTGCTTTTCTTTAAACATTTCTCTTGTCAGGGTGATGAGAAAATTGCTCGTGTGGGAACTCGAGAAGTAAAAATTTGTTAATGCCTCCTCTGAGAATGGTTTGTATTCAGAGCTGTTTATGAGCTGTCACAGATCATTTCCAGCTAAAACATGTGGCTGTTAGAGCAAGCAGCGGCGAAGTCTGCGAGCGCGCATGCGCACAGCCTCCAGGCCGCCGCTCTGACGTCTCAGGCCTGTACGCCGTGGGTCTGTTTTTTAAAATTAGTGACATGATCTACCCTGAAAATGGTCCGGTTCTTGGGCGGAGACCCTGTTTTGAAAAATCGTGTCCCTGTTAAGGATCTTCGCACACCCCAATCTGAAAAGGCATAAATCTGAGATGTCGCCATTCTTTTGATGGTGCAGATAGAAACTCGGTGTTGCAGCCTTTGTGTGTTTGTGACCTGTGTCACTCTGGGTGGCGCTGTTAGCGGATACCGTGGTTATTTTTCTGTGGAGACCTGTGCAAGATGGCCATCGGGGTCCAGCGTGCAGCCTGGACACAGTGTGGGTTCGCCGACTTGAATCGTCCGTGGGACTGGGTCATCACGCAGCGTGTATTTCTCATGAATATTGATGTGTTCTTGTAGTGGCTCTCAACTAGGGAGGGCTTGTCCCCCCGGGGAACATTTGACAAGGTGCATGGACAGTTGGGGTTGTCGTAATCTTGACGATGAAGAGCAGGAACACTGTTGAGGTCCTATAGTGACAGCGCAGTGCCCCGCTACTTGCCCAGCCCCAAATGGCAGTAGTGCCTTTGTAGGGTGAACCCTGCGTGAACAAAGTTGCCTGTTGTAGTAGATGGATAATGGCAGGAGGTAAAGGTTAGAAACGATGCAGTGGCCAGACGTGGCGGGAAAGATGGCGGCGTTGGAAGAGCCCCCCCATCCTCTCTGTTTGTTCTCTGTTCAGATAGCTGAATGCATTGATTTGACCTGAACTTGGCCGAAGTTGCCTATGTTTGGGGCAGCTGGGGACATGTGACGGTTGTAGGGAGTGTCAGGATTCTACAGTAGAATACCTCTCTGGTTAGCCACTTTCTCCTGTCTTCTTTGTGGTTTGTTACTTCACGCGGATCTTTC
Source organism: Meriones unguiculatus (assembly GCF_030254825.1). NCBI lineage: Eukaryota > Metazoa > Chordata > Mammalia > Rodentia > Muridae > Meriones > Meriones unguiculatus. Next base: position 21,447,439 of record NC_083350.1, on the reverse strand, counting down.
TCTTACCGTTTCCTTCCCTTCCTGCAGATGCCTTTCCTGGGCCCTCCCTCCCCCACTTCTGTGTCATACACACTATCATTTCATCTTTGTCTATCTTGACTGTCATGGGGACAGCCCTGACGGGCTCATGGTACTGAGGATGGTGTTGAGGACCTTGTGACTGCTGGGAATCTTTCCTGAGACTGTGGAAATGGATGCCCTTGGCTGAGCTGCCTTCAATACCCTTCATAAATTATAATTTTAAAATTTAAAGGCACGGCTTTCGCATGCACATGCAGCCCCCGGTGGCCTTGACTATACAGTCTTCCTGCCTTTCAGTCTCTTGACGGCTGAGATTGCAGACTTGTCGCCTGTGGTCACCATCCAGTTACCCACAGCTGAACCTCTTTTCCAGAGGTTAGAGGCCCGGCTTGCTTTCTCCATTCCTCCTCAGGCACACAGCAGCTTCCTTTATTCTGTGCTCACCACACACTGGTAGCAGAGCTTTGTGGAGCTCGGGGCTGATGGGCTGAAGCGGAGCACACCAGGCATTAAGAAGTGATGAGCGTGTTGGCAAGTGTGAGCGGCGGCGGCAGCATGTCAGATCCACTCCAACGAATAGCGGAATTCCCTGCCCGACAGTCTGTTTAATGGTTAAAAAAAGAAAGAAAGAGAGAGAAAAAAAAAAGGTTGGCTTCTTGCTGTTGTACTTACTGGATGATGAACTTTCTTTTGCCTTGTTTGTTAGGAAAGAATGTGGTTTCTGAGCCAAGGCCTTGGATTCCTGGTTCCTGGTGAACAGTTTCGGAGTATTCTGAGATTCTTCATCTTGAGAAAACGCTCGGTCGGGTGTCTCTCTGGGGACAGAGGCGACACTAGCAGATGTTTGTAAAAACCTTATTTCAGTTTAACTTGTGAGCTAAGAAACCCTGCTGCTTGGTCTTTAGTGTTCAGCCCCAGACTCTTTAATCTGGGTTGTGGTCCCAACTTCAGCTGTATTTGTGGGATGCTTTTTACAAAGCCCTACCTGTAAATCCTTGGAGGTTGAGAATGCATCCAGTGCTTCTGGCCAGCTGAGCATCAATCAGCTTAGCGGTCCAGCAGGGTGTCAGCTGTTTTCCATCCCGATCCTGGAGTAGACCAAGGGTCGTGGTTGCTGCCAGTGCCCAGCATTGAGGGACCTACAGTGTGCATCTCTATTCTGAGAAAATAGAAAAAGAAAGTCAAAATTCCATGCAGTGGCTTTTGTAATGTTGCTAAGTTGAAAAAAAAATACCAGGTAGTCTCCAAGTAGATCTTTATTTATAATGAGGTACTGACGAGGCTCACGGGGCTAGGGAGAACCTTGCCCGGTGAATCTTGGGGCTGGGCTTGCGGCTCTTGTTAGAATCTGTAGTATTTCTATCCACTGTCCAGCTCAGAAGCTGCAGGATTTCTAGAGTCGTCACATGTATGGAAGGCTTCCCAGTTGTTACAACCTGAGTGTCATTGCAGCCATAGATGCAGGCCCTGAAACGTGCCTAGGAAGGAGAGAACTCTGGGACTCTGACTGCAGGTATCACTGGGACTAGAGAACAGAGATGAAGTAGGTGAGGACCGTGGACTGACAAGGCCCCTGAGGACCCAGGAGGTTGGCATGTAGTCCCACGTGCCATTCCAGACGCATTTGCAATAGCTGTGTGAGGAACGCCAAGGGAGGGCAGTGGCTAGGGAAACCAAGACCCCCACCTCGGGTCTGCTAACAGTTGCTTGCTGTAGTTAGAGGCGAGGAAGTCTTTTTCTGGCCGGCCTGCCCAGGTTCAAGCCCCAGCTGCTTAAGGACTACGTGCGTGACTTTCAGATGCTTTACTCAACCATCCTGTGCCTCATGGCCCGTATTGTAAAAGGAAAGTGCTGGTCATGGTATTCTCCTACTTTGTGACATTCTTAAAAAAAAAGATTTTACCAGTGTTTTGCCTGCTATGTATTTCTGTGCACCACTTGTGCCTGATGCCTGCAGGGGCTATCGTATCCCTTAGAACTGGAGTTATAGATGTTTGTGAGCTGCCACGGGGGTTCTGGGGATAGAAAGGGCCCTCAGGAAGAACAGCCAGTACTATTAATTGCTGAGCTGTCTCTCCCAGCGTTCCTTACAGAGTTCTCATGAAGCTCAAAAGAACCAGTACTATTCAGTGCCCAACCGGCATACTTGTTTTAAGCGAGGGACCATATTATCTATGAAGAGCTCTCTATTGGGTCATACCCAGGGTTCAACTTCTTTCACATTATTGTTTCTTCTAAAGCACACCCACTATTAACCATTAAATTTTGGGGAACTGTAATGGAACTCTGCAATGTCTGCAAAGGAGTCGGGTACAAGACGGCGTGTGTGAGGAGGGTGGGATTGCGGGAAGGATGTGAAATTGTTTCTGGCCCTGGGAAAGAGCAGGCCCCACCCAACCCCTCCCAGCCCCGGATTTCTGTTAGCTGATTGGTTGCATGCTGTTTTTTTTTTTTTTTGTGTGTGGTGTGTGTGTGTGTGTGTGTGTGTGTGTGTGTGTGTGGACTGGTAAAGGGATGAAGGAGCCTGTTCACAGCCCTGCAGAGCAGAGGATATACCCGGCACAGGCCTGATAGACCGTGCTCTGCCTTTCCAGCCACCGAAGCATGGGGCCAGATGCTGGGCACCTTCCCAGCTCTTTTGAGTCATATCCTCAGAGCAAAGTTTTCTGCTTTTCTCAAAGGGAATGTCCAAAATACCAGGCACACCCATGTTTAGTAAGTATAAAACCATCCTGTAGGAAGTACACACACACACACACACACACACACACACACACACACACACACACACAGAGTTTTGGAAGCATTTGCTATAACTAAGATGGACTTTTCCTAACAAATATTCTGAGTGCTCTAACTTAGGTAAATAATACTCTTGGACAGAATTCTTTAACATATACATCACAACAGACACTCTATAGTGTGTCCTTTTCACTCAAGTCATTCTGGTGCTAAAGCATTGGTTAGTCCTTTCTCTGCAAATGGCTGTGCTCTGGGTTTTTGCCGTAATTTCTCTATAGCTTTTCTCTTCTTCGCAGATTTTCAAATCTGGGCTAATTTCTATTTCTGAGATGCATTACTGAAAAGAGTGGTTGAAGGATGTATCTGAAGACCGCACATGGGCGTGTTTCATAATTGTGCTGTTTCATAAAAGTGTTTAAAATACTGTCTTCCTGAATCTGGAAGATTCCGAGTTGGCTCACCAACAGATTTGAGTGCTTGAAGTTTGAGGCAGATGGCAAATTGATCTGTAACTTATATAAGAGCTGGCATTTCTTTTACCTGATGCAAAGCTCAGTTGCCTACACCACGAGGCTGGAGCTCTTCTGTCCCCTCCTCCAATCTTCCACAGTCTGTTCTCTGTGTTACTGAGTCTTGCGTTTTAACTGCTGCATTTTTATTTTTTATTTTTATTTTTTTCCACAGCTCCATTCCCTTTCTCTGCCTTCAGTTCTCCACACTTCTTGTCTGGATCTTTCAACAGTCTCCAAATGGGTTGTTTTGCCTCCTCTGTCCTGTGCTTTTGTATCCTTCCTTGAGGTATGGCTATCCCTCCAGGTTTATTTTATTTTATATTTTATTTTATTTTATAGAACAGAGCTCTCCAACTGTAGTCTGATCAGAAGAATGCCCCCCCCCCCTCCCGCACAGGGCTGTCTAACACAGCATTTCTGATTAGTCAAATTGCCATTCCATGCAGGGGTGGCTTGTAACACGGAGGGTCTGGCTTTCTTGATGTTGCCCTTCCTGCCTTCCTTTTTATGCCGCTGCCATGTGGCCCAAATATCACCTGGCTGAGGTGAGTGCTGTTCCGCGCTCCTTGTCACTTGCTGACATTTGTAGCAGAAATGAGCCGTCCCATGGTATCCAGAAACATCTCTTTATTTTCCTGGAGCAAGGGAGCAAATCTCATCTGAGCTGTGATTCAGTTAGAAGGGCAAAATGAGCTCCTGGCAGTCATTTGAGGGATGCCCCTCCCCCATGGGAGGCTACTCAAGGACTTGTCACTCATTCTCTTCCCCTCCCTGTTGGCAGCAGGTCCCGCTTCTTTGGCAGCTGGTTAGACTTTGCTGAAATCATCTCCCCTAGGGGCAGCCCTACTCCATTTAGTCCTGGAGAACCCTTGCCCAGCTGCTCAGAGCTCGGGCCTTGAGTGAAGCCCTCTGCCAGCAACCTTCTCTCTCTGGAGGACCCCTCCCTTCCTTCCTTGCAGCTTTCTTCTCCACCTTTGAACCCTGTCTTCTCTGTCTCTCCCATCTGTCTGATAGGAGTTCAGGCCTGTAATTTTCAGATGTTGGTGTCTTTTAAGAATTATTCTTGGAACCTGTTAAGAGTGCAGATTCCTAGATGCCATCTGCATTACTTTTCGGTTCCTGTGGTAAACACTTATGGTCATGGGGCCTGGAGAGATGGTTCTGTGGTGAAGAACATTGGATGTTCTTCCAGACGACCCAGGACCCACATGGAGTCTCAAAACCATCAAGTTCCAGGAGATCTGACATCATCTTCTAGCCTCCTTGGGTACCAAGTCCACAGGTGGTGGAAAGACAAATACGAGCAAAACACCCATGCACATAAAATAATTAAAAATAAATAAGGAAAAAAAACCCACCGAGAGCAAAGGGAACTTAGAGAAGGAAGGGTTTAATTTTGGCTTAGGGTTCCAAAGGCTTAGCATCCATAATGGAGACGACATGGCAGCAAGAAGCAGGTACAGTGGCCAGAGCAGGAAGCAGGAGACTCATGCTTTCAAACGTAAGCATGACTCAGAGCAAACTGGAAGTGGTGCCAGGCCTTTAACCTCAAAGCCTGACCCAGTAAGGCATTTCCTCCAGCAAGGCTGCACCGATGCCAACTAGGACCCCCATCCAGGATCAAGTGTTCAAATGCCTGAGATGATGGGGGACATTTCTCACTACGCCATCCCGAGGCATTCTGCCTCAGAAGGAGGCAAGGTGCGTTAGGTATGATGTCCCTGTGATGAGGGTACTGGGCCCTTTGGATGTAATTAGCACTGAGCTTGGATCTTGGAGAGCACCTGTCTAGACTTTGAAAACAAAGGCTTTTGCGGGGAGGGATTTTTAAAAAGTTGCATTTATTCTTTCATAGGTTCATATTTAGGCAAAATATTGTGACCACATTCCCCCTCTACGGTTCCTTTCATCCCCTCTCCCTCCAAGCTCCTTTCTCCTTCTAACAGGCTGTCTCCCTATTTTCATACCGTGTGTGTGTGTGTGTGTGTGTGTGTGTGTGTGTGTGTGTGTGTGGTGTACATGTGGGTGTGGGGTGATGTGTGCGCATGGCATCTTCAGCAATAGTCTTCTTACCTAGTTCTGGAGGACGACCAAGAGCAACAGCAGCAGCTGTATCGGTTTGGGAGCCTTCCTGAACAGCAACTTCCTGCGTGTCATCCCACATCTGGCTCTGGGATTTTTGGTTGATCACTACCGGCTTCTGGAGTAGCACTGTCCACCCAGGCAGCAAGCCTTCCCTCAGGTTCAATTTTTACCTTATATTTTTTAGTTGGTTTTTTAAAGTAATTGTTCTTGTTTAAATAGTAGGCTTGTATGTTGCTTTTCATGCACCCTCAGTTTGGGTTAACTCCCCTTACCTCGTCATTTCCGACTATCTACGTGTTTCCATATCCCTTAAACCTCTCCATTTCCAATATCCCCACCCCCAGCTTCTGTATTTCGATGCGTTACACTATTCATCTTCCCTGAAGGCTTCTTACCCCACTTTTACTCCAAGGTACCCCTTTCTACCTTCTTGTTAAGGGCTCCAAGCTAAACACGCAAACCTAAAGATTCTAAGCGAGGGTGTGCATCATATCCTAGAAATACTATGTGTCATTTGTCTTTCTGATTCTGGGCTATGTCACTTAGATTGTTTTGGCTCCATTCTTTCTCCTGAAAGCTTCATTTTCTCATAGCTGAATTAAATTCCACTGTGTATGTGTGCCACATTTTCATATCCATTCATTAGTAGAGGGACATCTAGGCTGATTCCATTTCCTAGCTGCTGTGAATAGAGCGGAAATGAACACAGCTGAGTAGGTGTCTCACATATGGAGTCAGCCGTGGCATAGCTGGGTCATATGGCAGTTTTTTGAAAACTTCCTACACTGATTTTCATAAGGGCTACCCTGATTGACACTCCTGCAGTAAGAGTTCCTGCAGTGAAAGTTCCTCTTTCCCCACATTCTTGCCAGCATTTCTTCTCATGTGTTTTTGTTTTTTGTTTTTGTTTTTTTGGTGACTGTCAATCTGATGGGAATGGGATGGATTTTCAATAGTTTTAATTTGCGCTTGCCTGAGGACTAAGGGTATTAACACTTTTTAAAATGTTTGTTAGCTATCTGTATTTCTTCTTCGAGGATTCTCTATTTAGTTCTTTGGTTTCTTTTCTTTCTTTCTTTTGTTCTTTTTTTTTTTTTTTTGAGTTATCTCCCACCATCTTCTCTGAAGATTTATTTTTAGGGCTCTCACCTTCTTTTTCTGGACCCAGAAACACAGAAGCCGTTTTGCTAATCGTCTTAATTCACTGTGCCCCTCATCTCTTTGATGGCCTTACCCTGGAGGGCATGGCCTGCCCTTCCCATACCCTGCAGAGAGCCCTACCCTCAAGTCAGTAGGACAACCTTGGAGACAAGTATGTATAGCAATCTGAGGAAGATGCCAAATTCAGGGAGATATTTTTAACTCCTTTCTTTCTGGCAAGATGATCCTATTCCTAGAGGTGGGAGGATTCTGACAGTCCAGTGGCTGCCTTTGGCAGTTTAGAGTTTGAAGTGGGCATGGCTGAAAATGTGATTTTTCATTTCAAGTCAAAAGAAAGCTGCTGAAGGAACTTTTCTGTTTAGAAGTTGGCTGGTGATAGCTTTCATGAGTGAGCCCAGCCCCGGGCTTACTGAGCCCTGCAGTCATGGTCAGATCCCTGACCTGTGCCTGGACCCTGTCCCTTTCCTGTCTTTGGAGTTGTTATCCTCAGGGTGTCATTTCAGCCTCAAAGGGTGGCATGTCACAGACTCCAGGTAGGTGGAAATACACAGAACTCTGAGTAGGAGTAATATTAAATGCTGCATTTTTAAATGTTTCAACGAGACAGATAATCTCTTATGTTGTCTGGACCAATCTTTTTTTGTACATTTACATGCAATCTCTTCACCATGCCATGACATAATTTTCTGCATTTTACGTTTATATTTTCATCAAAGTTAACAGGAAAAATATGATGGAGATGTTGACAAATATTCTCAGACTGTACCTGTATTTTCAACATGTGCTTTTGCTTGCAAGGGCTAAATTCATCAGAAATACAGCATACGGCTAAGTTAAGTAGAGCCACGCTCTTACATTCTTTTGCCCTATACTTTTAAATCCTCAGAGAAATGTTTGAAGACTCTAGTTATGACAATTGGAGCTGCCTGCACACACATGTTGGTGAGCACACATGTGAGTCCAGGCTCACAGCATTAGCAGTTATCACAAGAGTGGTCTGATCGATTTATTTTAAAACTAACGGCACCAGCCCCACCTGTCACATTTTTATGGTGGAATTTGAGAAGAATGAGGACAGTTTTATCAGGATTGTGAAGTTTTCCAGGGGCAGAGCTTGTGTATGTTAATTTACTTTCTAAAAACAACTTGTGCAGTGTTCTCATCCCGGAGACCAGCTGTCTGTTTTCACTCAGACCCAGCTCCCCCTGCCATGTAACTTTGCGTTGAGCAAGGCTCATTTCTGGAGCTGCACGGAGCTCACCTGCTCCCTTGGTTCATTCTCATCTTTTGCTTTTCCAAAAGGTTTTAGCCAGAGGTGGAGGTGCCTCGTTCTCCCTGGGCGACAGCAAGCCATCTTACCATCGTTCAGCACTGTTTGGGGGTCTAGTGATAGCAGCTGGATGTAATGTGAATTGGTAAACACTAAGAGTCACTAGCTGCCCTTTAAAGCTTTGACTCAAGGTAATGTGGTCACATCAGTGCATTCCTTTGTCAATTTTCTTAATTCTAGCATTTAAAAAGGCATGGAGAGCTAACTTTCCCCAAGTCCAAGACTGTATGTAGTGCTTCATCCCAGAGACATATGGTAACATACTTTGTCTACTGGTGATGAGTTGGAGACTGTGGATTCTGCCTTCCTCCCAGTCAGTTCTGGACCTCTGGATTGTCTGTCTGTCTTCTCTCTTTCTCTCGGGTCTTTCCCTTTTCTTCCGTTCCTCTTGCTTCGCTCCTTGCTTGATGTTTCTTTCTTCTTGGTCCTGGCATCCATTGTCACTGGGAAGCTAGCTAATGACATTGTGTGCTTCAGTCTTGTGGCTGCACCTGTCTGTCTTCTCATAGAAACTCGTGGTACTTGACTAGTACCACTGTCCGATTTTGGCTAAGTGAGGGCGGATTTCGTGGGGGGGACTTAAAGCTTCGACACATCTTGGTGTTGAGCTGCATGTCTGAGTTTAATACTGGGGACACCAAGGAAGGGAGGTATTTTAATAAGTCCAGCGGATGTAAAATGTGCTGTTACTCAGATCTGTTGAGGGGCAGCTGAAACATCACATTCTGCTCTTGAGTTGTTTTCCCTGGAGTGTGGCATTGCTGCCCTCGGTCACTGTGAGTTTTCCCCATTAACTTCTCCCAGTTTTCCTCTCTCCTTTGTCTTTGGCTTCAGACTTTATATGTATTTAAAGCTAGCACAGCACACAGAGCAGAGCCTTAAAATGCTTAGAAGCCATGCACTGTTCTATCATAAATCTCTATAAATCCTTAACACAGTTTGGATGGATTTCCATGAGAACTACTTCAACTACAAGGTAGTAAAACAAATGCCTTAAAATAACCAAACTCAGGACAATTGCTTGGCAGTGTCCACCTTTTAAAAACTTTCCAGACCCTGGAAGAGGAAATGATTCTGAGACTGAGTTATGATTTTAAAAGTAAAAACAATAAATGAACATTGACATTATTTGCCAACAATTATTTTTTTTTGTATCCCACCATTTTATCCCACTTCCCAAATAATTCAAACTGTGTGAGTTTTACTGTACTTTTTTTTTTTTAATTGAAATTGGTTTTGCAGAAGTGGAAAATTGGCAGCATGTATGGAAACTAGCAAACCGGTTTATAGTGCTCTGTGCTTCTTAGCTTAATGAAACCCACAAGAATGAGGAAAGGCTTCGCAGGTCGAAATAAGAAGTTGCCCGGTAGGCATTCCTTTTCTGGAAGTTTATTTTTACACTTATTGATTCTATAGCACGTGGAACAGCATGTCTAGGCTCAAGTTGACTGACAGTGGCCTCTGAGATGGGCACAACTTCAACTCTCTGATTTTTCTTTTCCACAGTTCCATGTAGAAAATGCTGGGAAATGTTTCTAAGACGATTGTACAAACAAGAGAAACTCGGTAGCTAAAAATAAGAAAGAAAGAAAAAAAAAAAAACCCATGACCCAACAGAAACCAGCCACTGGCCTACAAAACAGCTTGCTAGTCTTGATGGCTAGCTGCTGTGTTCTGGAGCTCGTAACGAGGCAGTAGGTGCTTGTGTCTAGTTTTGAATAAAACTATTAGTTGATAGGGGAATATTTGGAGACTAATTCCAGAATTTTGAATAAAATAGGGTAGACAATTATCCTCTCCCCACTCACGTGGTAGAGCTTCCTTGAATGATGAGTGCAGCTGACATCAGTACATTTCTAGCTGGAAGCACCAGCAAGGCCATTGGAAAGGACGTGCCTGCACCTTTAGTCTAATGGAACTGGATGATGAGAATTCCTTCTACAAATGTGCTCCTTTCACGTCCTCTGAATGTTTAGGGTTTTTATGCCTGGTCACTTCCAGGGCTGGTGTCCTCACTGCAGTCTTCCTTTGCCCCTTCTGAGCTCCCCCCTCCACCGTGTGCTCTGCACCCCACTCTTCCCATAGGACCCTTCCTATCGAAGGGCCTCCGAAGGCTGATGGCTGGTACCTCTACGTGTCTGTCACAGATGTCTCTTGATGCTCTGAGTTTGAGTGCACATTTCTAGGGAACTCGTTCGTGTCTGGCTGCCTGGACCTACAGTCCGATCTGTGCTCTACGGTGCTTTGTTAGGGGACTCATCTGTACCTCACGTTTCCTGGGACCTGGTTAGAATCACAGAGCCTTGGAAATCATTGCAGACTTACAGAGCCCAACTGGTTTTCGCTGCTGTGCAAAGCTGAGCTTAGGATAAGCCTACTGGGGTGACCATTTACAAGCCACAAAAGCTGTGAAAGCCAAGGTAACGATGCCGTAGCAGTAAAATGTGTTTTGTTAAGTGATTTCAGAATATTGGATTCCAAGATTTATTTGAAAAGTTCACATGCAGATAGTACAGGTGAGTGAGTTCTGTTTGACTCTGTTTTCTGGGTAGTTCATGAGTCTTACAGGATGAGGCTGGACATAAGTCAAGCTAGCTTATTCTTCTGGGAAGGTCAAGACTCATTGACTAGGAAATTGTTTCAATAGATTACAAGTGGAACTGAAATAGGGATCTTCAAGCAAAGATAAAATATCTTTTAGGCTCTAAGGTTAAATATGCTTTCCCAGATATATAAAAAAAAGCTGTGTGTTTGTGTATATATTTAATATAATAACACTATATGAAAGTGGGCATATGTCTTTTGTAGGAGTCACTAGTGGATCAATGGGTTCATTCTAGTGAGGTTTGATAGTTTAAGGACCAGATCTGCTATCTAAGAGGTCAAGATTTTGGGTTTCTTAAGTGTTGGAAGCTGGGCACCTGAAGCTTCTCCTAAGGTTTCTCTTCCTATGAATCCCAGCTATGGTGATAAGGGTTCTGCTGGGCCGGAGCTCAGAGAGGGGAGTGGAATCCGATCAAGTGGGAGAGTACCAAGTGAGCCTGAGGCAGAAGGCAGAGTGGGGTGAGGATGCGCATGCGCAGACCGAAGACGCGAGCAGGACCCGAGAGAAGACTCATCAGGACAGGCTCCAGAATGAATCATAGGTATCATCCGCTCTGAGGCATACGTGTGCTGCCCTATACAACGCTTCAGTACATGACTGCTCAAGGCAGGACAAAGGCACCCTGGTTTCATTCTACTCCTTGTGGGAACCTGCAAGGCAGATAGGCTACCTTCATTCGTCAGCTCTCGAGTCTTAGAGAGATTGTGATCTGCTTGAAAGCATTCCTGATTGTACTTGAAGGTCACTTAAATGATGCCATCCCTCTTCGGTTATTATTTTAAGGCTATTTTTTTTTCTAGATTCGTTAAAAAGCAAACCTTCATTTCCCCCCGTGTGTTTTGTTCTGTTTAGAGTTCCGAAACACATGCCTCAGCAGTATCTCTGTGCCTCTGCCTGCCTGCAGGTGTGTGGGTCCATGCTCTGGGGGAAGGAGTGCCACAGTGGCTGAAATTCTTCCCGGCACTGTGGCATCACCCGAGGGTGGCCTTGTTCTGTTTTCCTTTAAGCGGCTTTAGAGCTTGGGCTTCTGGACTCTGCTGGATAAAGCACCGAAGTCACACAAGCGCCGGGAGGACAGGGAATCATGCTATCCTTTGCGCAGGGTTGATAGCCTGCCTTTTCCCGGATGAAAAACAGTGGTTCAGTGGAGAGGGGAGAAGCACCAGAGGCTTCCAGCGTGAGACCTCGGTCCCACTTGTGTGCTCGTCACACGCTTTGGAGGGCATTGAGGTCCTTTGAGGTCAAGGGCGCATGCGGTGACTGCAGCTGCCATAGGCCCGGCTCTAAGTGTTCCAGATGGTTGTCAGGGTTTTGAAGACAGCGGGCACTTGTGGATACCACGAGAAACCCTGAGTCCTGCGCTCTGAGCCCCAGGGGAGACAGCCTGTGAGAGTAGCTGTTAGTCAAGCCTTCTGTCTCCCTGGTGACAAAACGGGACATTTCACCGTTTTACATACCTGCTTTGAAGAGGCCCTTCATTTCTATTTGGGCGTAAAATACTCAGTCTAGGACAGAGTAGTGATGTACCTGGCCTTTGACTCGCTCTTGTTCTTCCTCATCAAGTTAGTGTCTATTAGTTGACCACGTTGTTTATGAATGTGTACTATATATAATGTATATAGTAAGGAAATAAATACCAGAGCATCGTGAAGTGGTTGCCTTCGTTTTCCTTAAGAACAGGTGTTCAAGCGTATAGCCACAGCGAGGATGGTCAGCGGGGGATAGAGCTTATGTGCTGGCTCCACCCCCACTTTACTGGCATAACTTTGGTGTACTGGCTGCCCCTGCCCCCAGCAGGGAGTCAGCTGCACTGTTTCCTACCGGTCTGCAACTTGGACCTCTTTGGCTGCTGGCTCCTTCCTGGGGCAAAGCTTCTTTTGAGAGCACTGCACAACATTTGGGACCTAGGAAAGCTGGACCTGTAATTAACATTTCTCACCATTCATTCACTCTAAAATGATGCAACCCTGTGAGAGAGAGGCGATGAGTAGCTGTCTGGACCAGGTCAAAAAGATGCTTCAGTCAAAAGGATGTAGAACGTGTGGGTTCAGCAGATCAAGTCAGTGTATAAATGCGTTTGTGTCTTACACAAAAATGCAGGTGTGTTGCTGGTGATGGGATGGGGGGGCTGTAGAATCTAACTTTGATATTTCTGGAAAGAAGGTCATAAAATAGAAATGGTTTGGCAAAGGACACCTCTTTTCTTTTTCCTTAATCTTATGAAACTAGCGGTTCTGGAAATTGCTTTTTCCTCCACCCCAAGTAATAATTTTCAAGAAATAGCTCTTCTGTTTGAAGCCTTCATTGTATCAAAAAGGCTCTACCTCATGTCACCTACAGCCAATCTCATTTCAGAGCAAAGGAAGGAAGCCTCCTGCTGTATTCCTTTCTCAATCCTTCTCTAAAACAAGTTTTTTTTCTTCTTCTTCCTTAACAACGGAGTGAGAGTGTTGAGAAAATAAAGACTAAATTTCAGGATGGCTTGGTGGGTAAGTGTTCTTGCTACCAAGCCTCAGAAGTGGAATTCCATCCTTGAAACGCACCTCATGGAAGGAGAGTCCCAACCCCCACAAGTCACTCTCCAACTGTCACATAAGCTGTGGCAGGCTCCTTGCCCTCCGACATCTGCCGAGTACACCCGTAATCTCTGCTCAGGAGGCAGAGACAGGAGGATCACTGTGAGTTTAAGACTAGTCTGGTCTTTAGAACAAGTTCCAGGCCAGCCAAGGCTATCCTGAAAGACCCTGTCCCAAAACCCAAACAGAACAAAACAACCACCACAAAAAAAAGCCAAAACAAAAACAAAACAGAAAAGGCACCATGCCAAACCAAAACTCAGAGTTGTGGTACACTTCAGAAGTAAAACATTCACCTAGCATGAGTGAGGCCCTGTGTTCTACCTCCAGTACTGCTAAGAAACAAAGGTGACAGGCTGGCTTCTCTTTCTTGCTTTTGCATTCTTCCTAAGAAAAGTCTTTGCTACCTGTTAATTTTCAGGCTGGCTCCTTCCTGGGGCAAAGCTTCCTGGGGCAGGATGCCACCCATCCTGCCTCGTTCTCATTCCTCACTGGAGCGCCTGCCTGCAAACAATGTCAGGAACATGTCTTTCAGGAGATGGTTTGGGGTTAGTGAGATTATCAGCCCCACAGGACCGTATTTTATTACGTTGGAAAGCCACGTGTGGATTCCTCAAATACTTTGAGCAGCAGGGAAAGTACAGGAGGAGCCCAGCCAGCGCTTCCTGTGAGCGACTGTGCTTGTTCTTGTGTTTCTTTCTCTTGAGTACATGGTTCTTCTGAAACCCTCATTTCCTTTTGTAAGGATGTGGTTGGTAGTCATGCTTAGCCTTTTTGCCTGGAAGTCCTGAGTTTTGTTTTGAGTGTGCCCTGTGAGATTAGGAGAAAGGCATGCATTCGCTAGAAGGAATAAAAACGGGGTATGTCTTAGGTCTGCATTCTGACCTGGGATGGATGTCTTTTGTGTGAGCCTGTTTCTTTCTCAGTGGGGGTGCTGGTCCCATGCCAGCTCACCACCTGCCTCCTGCGTAAGAGTTTCCTAATCTGTGGGTCATTGCTATTTTCACAGCTAGGGATGGGCCCAAGGGGGTCAAAATTCTGCTGGGAGGATGGGTTGCATTTGTTGAAATTCTCAGCCTTGTGTTACAGAGCTGGTGTTTTTCGTTTTTCTTGGCTTGGGTGTGAGAATCCTGCTGTCTGCGAGGATAATGCTCATGTTCACTGAGTGATTTATGAAAGACTGGGAATATGTAATAAGTTCCAAGGTATAGATCTTTGGAGATTGTGATAGGGTTCTGTAATGACTGAAGTTTGTATTTTCACTCTTGGAAGCAATTTAACTATATTAAAATCAACCTTACAAAATCTACAAGAGATAGAACTTAGAGTTATGGTTATCTTTCCTTTATAGTAAAAATATAATCTTTTATTGAGGGTAATGGGCACTGAAAATATTAACGCGTTCAGCTTACACATTTTTCTTTTGTGTGTGGGCGCAGGTGTGTTGCATGCCAGGGTGTGTACATGGCAATCAGCACTATGTTTGGGAGTTGGTTCTCTTTCTTTGTAGGTTTTGGATATTCAGTTCAGGTTCTCAGGGTTGTGTGGTAGAGCACATTTTACCTACCATCTTGCTGGCCCTATATTCAACTTAACTTTTTTGTCTTTTAAAAACAAAACAAAACAAAACAAAACTTTATTTGGTGTGTGTATGCGTGTGGGTAGGTGTGGGTCACAGCATGCGTTTGTGTGTAAATCAGAAGGTAACGGTGGGAGCTGGTTCTCTCCTTACACTGGTTGGGTTCTGGGGACTGAACGTAGGTCACACAGCTTGGTGGTGAGTGCCCTTATTCACTGATCTGTCTCGCCAACCCTGAACACAACTTTAAATAGAATTGAAACAAAATCTTAAAAGATTGAAAAGTCGTCTATTTAAAAAAAAATCTTAAGAGATTTTTTAAAAATAGCTATTCAAGAGGTATCAGAACCTTGTTTTAGAATTATAACCAGATTCATCTGGCCCTCACAGGTTTTTGTCACTTTGGTTGGGAATTAAGGACTTAACTGATGCTAATGGAAAAACTGAAAATGAATCATTGAAGTCTTTCTTTGGGCTTTTCTTAAGTGACTTTCGTTTTTTAACCTTGTGCTGTTACATAATAAAATGCCAGAGACGATATTTGACAAAAACGTGGCCTCCTGGGATACATTTCTTTTTTTAAGATTAATTTATTCTTTGATAATTTTGCGCGTGTATGTAAAATATCCTGTTCAACACATACCCCCTCTTATCCCCCTTCAGCATCCCCTGAACCCTACTTCCCCCACTGAGTTTCCACCCTACTTTCATGTCTTTTATTCTGTTTGGCTTTGTGACCCTACTGTGTGTAGCTAGGGCCACATGCATGGGTACGGGCATGAAGCTTTTCACTGGAGCATGAGTAACCTGACGAGGGCTACCTCTCTGAAGACGGTGAATTCACAATGACATTTTGTTCAGAGACTCCTCACTTGTGCCTGTTTATTGAAGCGTACTCCCTACTTTTCCCTCCAGCAGTTTCAAATGTCTTATGTTGAGGTCCTTGACTTGGTGGGAGTAGAGTTTTGTGCAGGGTGAGAGGTAAGAATCGAGTTTCATTCCTCATTCTGTTGATAGCCAGTATCCTGGCACCGTTTGTTGAAGCTGCCATCTTTTCTCCTGTGAGTATTTTGGCATTTCTGAGCCCTTCATCTATTCCACTGATCCACGTATCTGTTTTTGTGTCAGACTCCTGCTCTGTATTACTGCATCTATGTATTGTAAGTTGAAACCAGGCATGGTCATACCCCAGGTAGTAGAATGGCTTTGGGTAGCTCTAGTCTTTTATGTCTCTATGTGAATTTCGAGATTTTTTTTTTTCTGTGTCTGTGAAGAATGGCCCCCAGAACTTTGATTGAGATACATGGAACCTGAAGATTGCTTTAGGTAGGATAACCATTTTCACAATATTAATTCTTCTGATCCATGAACATGGGTGAACTTTCATCTTCCGTTGTCTTTTTCAGTTTCTTAAAGTTTTCATTGTAGAGGTCTTTTGGATCCTTGGTTAAGTTTGTTTCCAGGTATTTTCTTCCTTTGGCAGCTTTTGTGGAAGGATGTTTCCTTCAGTTCTTTTTCCGTATGTTTCTCTTTGGTGTATAGAAAAGTCACTGATGTTTGTGTGTTAATATTTTATCCTTCTACTTCGCTCAGTGTGTTGATCAGTGGCAGGAGTTTCCTCATGGAGTCTTCCTGCATGCCAATCCTACCATCTGCAAATGGAGATAGTTCTTTTCCTGCCTGCATCCCTTTTATTTATTTCCTTTCTTTGTTTTATTATTCTTGCCAAGACTTCAAGCACTGTATTACAGGAAGTAAGGAGAGTGGATACCCTAGTATCAGTGGGATGCTTTGAGTTTTTCCCCATTTAGCACAGGATTGTTTTATGATTGGCTTTACATAGCCTTTATCATAGGAAATGTGATCCTCCCATCTCTAGCTCTCCATTACTTTTATCATTAAGATGTTGAGTTTTATGAAAGGATTGGGTAATCATGTGATTCCAGTTCTGTGACAAATTACATTTATTGATTTATGTATGTTAACCATCAGTGCATTTCTGAAATGAAGACCAGCTTGATCATGATGATGATATTTTTGATGTGATCTTGAGTAATATTAAAAAGTCTTACTGTGAATTTTTAATCTATGTTTATCAGGAGGTTGAGCTGTAATTTTGTATTTTTTGGTGGTATTTATTTAGTTTTGGTGTAATACTGGCTTTGTTAAGAGTTTGAGGCCTTCTTTCTTTCCTATTTTATACAATGATATAAGTAGTATCAATTTTATTCTTTGAAGGTCTGAAGAGAATTCTGTAGTGAATTCATGTGCTCCTATACATTTTTTTAGTTTGGAGATATTTTTTTATTTGCTGTTCTGTTTCATGTTTGGGTTAATTTTGGTGTCATATGCTTCTATAAAGTTGCCCATTTCTTTCAGATTTTTTGTTTAATAGAACATAGATATTGAAGGTTTATCTTTGACTTTTATGAATTCCATTGGTATCATGATACTTGATATGTCATACCTAGTTTTATTAATTAGGATCCTACATTTCTTTCTTTTGGTGAATTTGGCTAAGGGCTTGCCAGTCTTTAAATAAACTCTTGCTTAATTGAAAATATAATTTTTAGTATATTTCATTTCTAGTTAACTTTTTCCATGATCTTAATGGTTTCCCCATCAATTGATTGGTTTAGGTTTGTTCTTGTAATGGAAGTTTTGGTTTCTTTGAAAGCTCAATTATGTTATGGAAATATGTTTTTGTTTTAATTCCAAGTGTGGGTTTTTAGTTGGGCTATTGTTTGTCTGCAGCAGTTAGTTGTCTTGTGTGGGGCATGGCCAGCTGGTAAAGGCCTTCCACGTGCTGTGTGGAGAGGGGCGTGGTCTAGGGCTCTGAGGAGATAAATTTGAGAGCCCAGAAAGAGTGGCGTGGTGGGTGATGGCATGTGGTGTGTAGCAGTCTGGAGAGACCAGAGAGAGGAATGGTGTGGCAGTTGGGAGCAGACACACAGAGAGAAACACTGTGGGCACAGCAGCTTGGAGAGGACTGCTGGCTGAATGCTGCTGATGGAGATTGGGATAGCCCTCAAAGAACCCCTCGACCCTAAACACCCGGGAGATGTAAAGGGTCTGTGACCTCTCTCCACTAACCTTTCTCCCATGAAGGGTTGGGAGGTTAGTGGGAGGGAGATAGAGGCCTAAACACCCCAAATAAAGAAGAGCTTTAAAAATGAATGCTACATTGGTTATTTGAGTTCTTTTTGAGTTTTGGATGTAGACACTTGGTGCTATTAAACATTTCTTTGAAAATTGCCTTCATTGTTAATCCATTTTTAGGATTTTTTTTTATTCCTTTCTTGATTTCTTTGTCATTTCCTAGTGTGTTGTCTCTTCAAGTTTGTGTAGTTTCTGCAGCTTTTTAAAAAAATTTTCATCTCTTTATTTTTGCTGTTGATATCCAGCTTCACTGTGGTCAGGAAGAATACAAGATGCAATTTCAGTTTTCCTGTGTCGTTGAGCCTTGCTTTGTGTCCCAGTATGTGATCTATTCTGGAGAATGTCCCGTGTGCTGCTGAGGAAATGTGCATTCTTGAGTGTTTTAGTGAAATGTTCTAAAGGTATGTATTAAGTGTATTTGATTTATGCTATCTCATGTTTCTTTCTCTCTCTTGGTTTAACTTTCCTGTCTGTTGGTGAGAGGGTTATGTTGAAGTCACCCACTGTTACTGTGTTGGGGTTAATCTGTTTCTTTACATCTATAGCATTCACTTGATGGAGTTAAGTGCACCTGTCTTTTGGGATATATGTGTTTAGAGTTTTAATATCCTCTTGATAGAGTATTCACCTGGTGAACACGAAGTGACCTTCTTTATCTGTTCTGACTAATTTTGACTTGAAGCCCATTTTGTCAGCTAGCTGAATAATAGCTACACACACTCATTTCCTAGTTTCATTTTCTTGGATCTTAATTTTTTTACTCTTAGGTTGTGTCTGCCTTTGATGGTAAGCAGTCTTTCTTGGAGGCAACCAAAAAAAAATCCTATTTTATTTCATTATGTTAGTTTAGGTCTTTTTATTGGAGGAATTGAGGCCACTAAGAGTTATTATTGAAAGCGTGGTTTATTTCTTGTCATTTTGTTGCTTTTGTTGTGTTTTCTTAAACTCCCTTTGACCAACTGTCCTGGTCTTTTATCTTTGTGGCCTTTTGGGTATGTTTGTTGTCCTCTCCAGCTCAATCCATATGGAGCTGGATTAGTGTCATCAATTCCTTTATTTTTGTCATGGGAAGTTTTTATGTCTTCTTCAATTATGGTAGTTTTGCTAAATAGAATAGTTTGGACTGGGAGTTGTTCTTCTGGCTTTAAAAGTGAGCAAGCAGCTGTTGGTTTCATTGGTCTGCCTTTATATGACTTAGCTCCCCTCTCTGACAGCTTTCCGGAACCTTTATTCTAGGATTTAGTGGCTTAACTATAATATGGTAGGGGAGTTTCTTTTCTGGTCTTTCTCAAAATTTTATATTCTGTTTGTTTCTTGTATCCAGACAGACATCTCTTTCTCTAGATTTGGGAAGTTTGCTTTTATGGTTTGATTGAAAGTTCTTTCTTTGCTTTTGGAATGGAAATCTCTTCCTTAAAATCTCAAAATTCATAGACTGGTGTTTTTATGGTGTCCCAAAGCCCTCCCATATTCTGTTCATGGATACATTTAAAAATTTCCCATTGACCTTGAGCTAATGATCTAATTCTTTGACCTTGCCTCCATGTCCTGATGTTTTATTCTCCACATGATCAACTCATCCTGTTGGCAAGGCTATTCACTGAGCTCTGTATTTGGCTGATGGAGGCTTCTGTTTCTACCATAATTTCATTTTGGCTTTGCTTTAGCAATTCTCTCTCTTTCATATTTGGAATTGACTTCTTTATTTCATTCAGCTGTTTGTTTTTTGTTCTCCTGGAATACACTCATGCCTTCTTCAAGTTGTTTGAACCTATTTGTAATCATTCCTATTCTTTGTCTGGAAGTTCTTCTAGGTCACTCTCATTGGAGAACATTGCTATGAAGTTGGTGATTTTTGGAGGAGACATGTTGTCTTTCTCTCTTTGTTTTCTTTATGTTTCTGCACTGAGACTTTTGCATCTGAGGTTTGTTGAGTTTTTCTTTCCTTTCTCCTTTCTACTTCACTTCCTTCCTTTCTTTTTTCCTTTTCCTTCCCAAGTTAACCTTTGCATAGAAGCAGTTGCAGTGCTCAGAGAGGACTAAATCACTGGGTGCTGCCCTGGGTCAGGTCCAGCTAGCTGCCTATTCTCACAGCCTCTGATGTGTGCTGCAGGCCTCCACTCTGGGCAAGCTACCCCAGGGCCACGTCTGGTTCACTTCTTGCCTCTGCTTTGTGTTACGGATTCCTATGTACCGAGGTATCCTATTCTAGTTCATCTCTGCCTTGCTCCCTGTTCCCTTGGGTACCTTACCCTGGGTCAGAACAGGCCTCATCACTGCTTCTGTCCCTCTGTTTGCATGCATGTTCCCGACCCTGGATCAAGTTGCTCCTTCTCTGCACGTCTCCTGACTTTCTCTACACGTTAATCTTCCCACTTTCTGCCAGACAATTCTAAAGACTGACTCAGGTTCACAGGTAAAACCGTGAGGCTAAATGTCTCTCAATCTCTTTTGAAATTAAATTTGAATCTTTGAACTCTGCTTTGAAGGACTGAGCGCTTCAGTTGCTATCACCTCATTGTGTTATCTAGAAGCTGAATAATCATAATTGTTGACATTAGAAACTAGCCCCCAAGGGGATGGCCAGGTTTGTAAAGTATTTGCCTCATAAGTGTGGAAACTTAAGTTTGATCCCCCAGAATCCACATAAAGACGCCAAGCATGGTGTTGGCTGCTTATAATTCCCATGCCGTGGAGGCAGAGACCAGAGGATCATTAAGACCCTCTGGCTCACCAGGCTAGCCTGATTGGTGATTTTCAGTCCAATGAGAGTACCTGTGTCAAAGGAGGCAGATGACTTTCTGAGTATGACATCCAAGGTTGTCCTCTGGCTGCAATAGGCAAATACCTGTCCACCGTATACTCCACAAACACACTTAAACACAGCCACACATGCAAAAACTAAGTTAATGACCTCCTCTGAGTTCAGGATGCTGGCAACATAGTTCTTTCCTGTAGGTTGGCCACAATTCAGAAATACTTCATGGTTGATAAGGCAGTTTCACATGTGTGTAATATATAAATACATATTTTATGTATATGTTATTAAATGTATTCATTTTATGTTTCTGAATAACAGTCTTTTTTTTATGTATTAAACTTGGTGCTTTAAGCCATTATACTCACTTATTACCTCACGGTTTCCATGGTTGAGCTGCCTGGTTCTCTCTTCAGCTCTGCTAGGGCTGAAGTGAAGGTGTTAGGTAGGCTGTGCTTTGCATACAAGAGAATCTACTTTGAAACTTGTTCATGTGGTTGACAGAGTTAAGTTTCTTATAAGTGTAGGACTGGTGCTGTGTTCCTTTGCTGGATGTCAGCTAGGACCACTCTCAGCTCTTAGAGGTCCCTGCAAGTCTTGTCATGTGGTGCTGGTTCCCTCTTGGCTGCCCATTCCTTCTAAGTTAGCAAGCAGCCTCACTCTTCAGTTACAATTTAGGAATATCATACAAGGAGCTAAGATTAAGGGGTTAGTATCCTGCTCTAGATTCTGTAGGTTTCTAATATTGACAAAAACACAGGGAGAGGGTTGGCTCGTGTATTTGGGGGTAGACCTCCACAGGAACGTCAGTGTTCTTTATCAGTCACTTTATCTGGATACCTTTGCACTGGTTGAACATTGGGAGTGACATATAGCTTGAACATGATTTGAGGGACAAGTCTCTTATGAGCACTGTGGCACACAAATGACACAGGTGGTTACTTATTCTACCTTGGACAGAATGTGTCCTATGTACTGGCAGACTACGTGCTAAGAAATACCCATTTCATCAGAGGCAGGGCTTTTCCTGAAATGGGTTTACAAAACAGGAAGTGGCTGAACGGGCGCAGTGACCCTCCTAGAATGGGGCGACACACAGCAAGAGCGTGCTCACTAAGTTGGGATAACGGTGTTGATGGTAGATGATGGGAACCAGACAATCCCTGGAACGCTAAAGATGCGTTACCACGAGGACAGAGGACACAGGAGGACAGGCAGCCTTGTGCACACAATCGCAGACACTGTGTTCCTACTTCGGCTTTCCCTGCTTTACAGAATTAGATGCATATTTCCAAGAA
The DNA here is from genome assembly GCF_030254825.1 of Meriones unguiculatus. Lineage (NCBI taxonomy): Eukaryota > Metazoa > Chordata > Mammalia > Rodentia > Muridae > Meriones > Meriones unguiculatus. The sequence continues at coordinate 21,425,613 of NC_083350.1, read as the reverse complement.
GGGGTGAGGTGTGCCTGGGCTTGCCTCCTTTTACTGTTGAAGACTAGGCCTACTGAGCTATCTCGAGGTCGTTTGGACCATTAAGCAGGAACATGGTCTTTCCATCAGGCTCCACAGAAGGCTCAAAGAGTAGGATTGTCAGAGGCCACCCAAGGTTATAAAAGGAGACCCTATTTCAAAGTGTTAGAGATAGAGAGTGACCCCCACTATGAGCTGGCTTGGTGCTTGGTTAGTCTGAGAGCTGGAGTTTGGCCCTTATGTCCCAGAGCAGAACGAGACTCCAGGAAGTTGTCAGCAGCTTCTACACCATGCCTTGGCGTCCTTGCGCCTGCACTCATGGACACAAGTACACAACAACAATAAAATAAAAAGCATTGTTAAAGACAACTTCCCTGTCTGAATTTAAAAAGAAAATGGCCCAGCGAGGTACTGTTCATTACTTGTGACTTCTCATTGAAGAAAAGGGTCTTGTCTTGGGAGGAACAAGTATTTCCTTTGAGGTAATGATGAGAACTTACTGCCCTCAATGGCTCCTAGAAAATATGCCAATTTAGTCATATCTTTCACTCCAGATTTTTGGATATGATTCCCACTTTTTTTCTACCCTGTAATACTTAATTAATGCTTATGTTTGCGTTTTCATTTTATTTATTTTGATATCTGTGCCTTTTATTGTGACAGCTCTCAAATGTCTTTTGGAACTTGGGTTGGGGTAAGTTGAACGGAGCGAAACCAGGAATCAACTCATTGAAACTCTTTATATTTCTTCTAGCATTCCAGGCCCTCCATCTGCAGCATCAGATTGCCTTCTCCTGTTGTACTGTTCGTAGGAGTGGATCTCAGGCTCCGAGTCATTCAGAGGTGAGCTGTGTGAGATTCTTTTTGATGTTTGTGAAGCAGAGTTTGATGGAAATGGCCAGACTGTGGTGGTTGTTCACCCTTAAGTTGTCTTTGCTTTCCATTTGTGTGCCTATGTGCTCATTTCGGAGAGTGGTGTGTAACTGACTGAAACTTGGGGTGCATGGAGGTAAGATTTAGATGGTAGCTACATGTTTTGGTAATGCGGACATCTTTTAGTCTAAAGCTAGATTCACGGCTAGCCCTGGGCAAGTCAGTGAATTAGAGACTGTGCTATGGGCCACATGGCTCTGCCCCCAGGTTGCAGTTTGTTTGCTGTTTGCTAGTCACCTCTGTTATGCTGACTATAAGTGACTTTATTGATGCTGGTCCTGCCTAGTTGACTGGCTTCATTTAATGCTTTCTGACATCAAATCTATCTTTTCTTTCTTTTTCTGCCTTTCCTTTCCTTTTCCCTTCCCCTTCTCCCCCTTCCCCTTCTTGCCCTTCCCCTTCTTGCCCTTCCCCTTCTTGCCCTTCCCCTTCTTGCCCTTCCCCTTCTTGCCCTTCCCCTTCTTGCCCTTCCCCTTCTTGCCCTTCCCCTTCTTGCCCTTTCCCTTTCCCCCTTTTCCCTTTCCCCCCTTTCCCTTTCCCCCCTTTCCCTTTCCCCCCTTTCCCTTTCCCCCCTTTCCCTTCCCCCCTTTCCCTTCCCCCCTTTCCCTTCCCCCCTTTCCCTTCCCCCCTTCCCCCCTTTCCCTTCCCCCCTTCCCCCCTTTCCCTTTCCCCCCTTTCCCTCCCCCCTTTCCCTCCCCCCCTTTCCCTCCCCCCCTTTCCCTCCCCCCCTTTCCCTCCCCCCCTTTCCCTCCCCCCCTTTCCCTCCCCCCCTTTCCTTCCCCCTTTCCTTCCCCCTTTCCTTCCCCCTTTCCCTCCCCCCTTTCCCTCCCCCCTTTCCCTTCTTTCCCCTTCCCCTTCTTTCCCCTTCCCCTTCTTTCCCCTTCCCCTTCTTTCCCCTCTTTCCTTTTTTCCCTTTCTCCCTTCCTTCCTTCCTTCCTTCCTTCCTTCCTTCCTTTCCTTTCTTTCTTATTTCCTTCCTTCCTTCCTTCCTTCCTTCCTTCCTTCCTTCCTTTCTTTCCTTTCTTTCTTATTTGCCAGAAGGTATTGCTCATTACTAATAACAAATCCCACACTAGCTTTCTCTTTTATTCCATCCTCCCTCTCTATTGCCTGGTCTAGAATAGTATTTGGTATGTGAGCCCACCTCAATACAACTTTTGTCAAATGACATTAATTGATGGGGATCTCCCTGGAGGGTCTCAGAGTACATATTATCAGGGCTTTTAAAAAAAATGTATGGTTGGAATTCGGTGAGGCCTCTGATTTGCAGCGTCCGGAAGGGTTCTGCGTACCTCTCACTCATGTACACAGATCCCTCAATTTAAATGGCCCTTCTTCTCAGTTTAGAGCCTTCCTGATGCATAGTGCTAAACGCCGCTCATAGTCCAGCAGACTGCATCCTTTGGCAGTGTGGGTCCAGCTCCTCTCTGTTTGGAACAATTGGGTTCAGCTTATGCATAGTTCTTTCCTGAGTGAGTTGGCTCTCAGGGCAGGTGACAAGCGTTCACAGGAGTGCTTGGTGCTTCGTGATCTCTGTTGACTGGATGGAACAACAGCTGGAGGATCACTTGTTTCTGCTGATGAGATGGATGTCGGTGACTCTCCTACCATAATTTGGCATACTGAGTATCAGCTTAAAGTAGCAGGAAGTCCGCTACCAAGGCCTGGGCAAGTGTGAATGCAGTTTACTTGTCTTCCTTATTTCACTTGAGTTTTCCCTAAGTTGACCCACCCCAGCCTAAAACTGTCCTCAAGTCTTTTTCTAAGTAAGCGGGCATACCACTGCATTCTGCCCCAAAGGGCTGTGAAATCTGATTTACAAAAATTTGGTAAAAGGAGCGATAATTCCTGAAAATTACATAAGTATCTGATTTCTCTCCTTATATGGGATTACCTCATTCTGTCAACTATTTTAAGCAACTTTAAAATTGCTGGTGGAAAACTTTCTCTTTGACTGCAGCAGTACCGCATGTGGCGTTTAGGTTAAATACAAAACTGCTTTCCTCCCCGCAAGCGGGAGCGCTTGAGGAACTGCTCACGCACGCTCACTGCGCAAGTGCACAAGGCTTCGGCATTTCCAGGCGTCCGCAAGCTCAGACTTCTGATTCTGAGGTGCTGTCAGGACTTTCACACCTTTAAAATAGGTTCTTACAGCTGGGTGTCCTGGAATTTCTGCTTGCCCTGTTACTTATAACGCTCACAGCTGGACTACCGGGAGACATTCCTAAGAGCTGAGCACGCTGGACAGGTGGCGTTTGCTCTCCCTGCTCTGCCTCTCTGGAGGCGCTACGAGGATTACAGTTTTGCCCTAACTGTTCCTGTCTGTCTTTGGGTGCAGTGGATTTATTTGGCCTTGGTTTTGAAGGTGGGGTTGAGCCTCCATGTTTAGGTTGTTACAAAGTATCTTAAAAGTTTGGTCCTCTTAAAAGACCCGGTAGGCGGAGGCACATACGCCTTGGTCATAATGCTAGATACTGACTTTGGCTGAGTTCTAGCCCTGCCATGTCTATTCATTTTATTGCCCCCGGGAAAGTTGTCACTCTAGGTCTCAACTTTTCTTACCTCTTAATGGGAGATTTATCTTGTGGAATCATGTTTGAAATGCCTAATTCAGCACTGATGCACACCGAATGTTCAGTAAAATGCCAGTTATTTTCTCTTCTGATGCTAGCCAGCTGTCAGCCATGGAGCGCGCGCGCACACACATACACACACACACACACACACACGGCAACTGGCAGAAAACAGAGAGGTGCTGTTGTGTTCCTGCAGCACGGGGCAGGTTTCTTCAAACACAGGTGAGGCATCTTGCTAGAGCCAGGTGTTAGGAGATACGTGAAGGCACAAGGCTGCTGAGATGCAGGTGAAGAAATCATTACATCACTAATTAAGGCTCCTTGCTTAATGTCAATGACAAGAAGCTGCTTTGAGGAACGCTCAGCAGTTAACCGACAGCCCTATTCAACACTGTGTGTCTCTGACCTGAACTTCCTACGATTATGTTACAAGAAAAAAGAAATCAAGAGATCAAAGGCCAGCAGTACCGGGAGAAGTGTTTATGTTGCATCATTTATGCTGCTAAATAAAGTGATATGTATGTACAAAATGATCCTCTGGCGTACAAGGACATTGATTAAATTGTAAAAATGTGATCAAAATGGGAGCAATTAGAGCTGTGATGTAAATGTGAGCCTGAGGTGCCTTCGCTTGAAGGAATAAGCTCGGCCTTCAACTTAGATGGAGGCTGCAGTGAGAAGCCTGTCTACGCCGGAAGCTGGGCTGTGATGGGTTATCCTCTAAGTAGGAGGCCCTGGGGAGATCTCCTCACTGTCCTCCCAAGTTCTCGGAAGGCTCCTGAATCCTTTCAGGGCTTCGTTCAGGGTTGGCCTTTGGCTGAAAATCCCACCCTCTTGCCTGTCCATCTCTGTGTGACCGAGAACTGGAATTGGAAGGCTGTAGCATCCTCTTACCTGGTCCCCCACTCTCCGACTTTGGGTAAGACTTTGGCACAGGTGTCGGGAACAGTGGGTGCTTGTATTTGTAGTTTCAGACTTGAAGCACCAAGCAATGCAAAGAGGAAGGCTGGAGAAAAATGCCTTCAGAACCGTATCACCAGCTTCTGCCTGTGGCCCGAGACCTTGGGCTTTCTGCTTGTTTCATTTTGCTCGTCAATGTTTTATTTTGCGTGTGTGTGTGTTTGTGGGGGTTAGAGGGCATCGCTGAGGGTCACTCTTCAGCCATCGTTTACCTTTTCTTCTGAGACATGGTCTCTTGCTGGTTTGGAACTTGACATGTAGAAGAGGCGAGCTGGTCCACAAGTCCCAGGGATCGGCCTATTCCTTCTCTTCAGTGCTGGGGTTATGAGTACTTGCCACCATGTACTCCTTTAAAAAAATTTAATTTAGAATTTTTACATGGTTCCAGGGGTTGAATTAAGGCAAGTGATTACTAACTGAACTTGTGTCTTCAGCCCTCTGCCCTTCTATTCCCAGATGACATTTTTCCTCATCAAGTGCACACAAACACACACACACACACACGTAACAGAAAAAATGCCTTCAACAAAATTTTTTTTTAAAAAATTCAAAGTGCACTAGCAGCTTCATCAGTTGATCACAGCATTGTCAAACTTCTAAAAAAGCCAGCAAGTTTTCCACCTAAAATTTCTGTGGGGGAGGCTAGGGTGTGGGTGTGGGGAAAGAGTATAAAAATAAGACTTTGAGAGATTCTAGGTTGCTTGATGCCGTTTGTATTTTTCCACGGTGCGGGAGGTTAGAAATAGAACTGCTTTTTATGGGATGCTCGGGAGCAGTTTGAAAACTTGGCTTCGTGGGTGAAGCAGCTTCGGCAGCAGGGTGTCTTCGGGGGGCAGCACGTGGCACCACCCTCCCGCACTTTCTTCTCAGCCTTCCTGCCCTCCTCCCCCCTCCGCCTCCCCTCCTTGGTATCACCCGGATGAGCAGCACTGGAGTGTAAAATGTGCTTTGCCAGGGTCAGGCTCTTAGAGCCCGCTTGTGGCAACTGATGCCAGCCGTGACAGACTGCGCCTCAGCAGTCCCGGAAAAGCCACGCTCGGTGCATCTGTGGAGGCATTTGCTGGGAGGGCATGCCCTTCAAGGAGAGACGGCCTCCTGAAGGCTTGATGTTGGTGGGGTACACGATCCGTTCAGAAAGCGTCACTGTGGAGCCGTGTGACTTTCCTAAAATCTCCCGAACTGAAGTAATTTGCCGAGTTCCATTTAGATTGTATGCGGAAAGGGCAAGAAGATGAATCTACCTGAAAACAGCTTTTTTTTTTTTTTTTTTTTTTTTTTTTTTTATCTGTGTGCTGCGTGTTGATGGAAGTGTGGGGATACCGGTGCCATGGTGTGTGTGTGAGTCATACAGCAGCTTCCGCTATCGTTCAGTCTTCCACTACGGTACAGGGTCTCCTATACCAAGCCTGATGGAGCTACTGGAATTCTCCTGTCTTCGTGGCTCGCCCCTCTGTGTGAGCACTGGGATCACAGGCATGTGCTACTATGCCCGGATTTTCATGAGTTTTAGAAATACTTGCGTTTGGGTGATAAGTGCTTTACCTAGTAAGCCATCTCCTTAGCCCAAAGATGTTTTTGACTCTTAGGGAACCTAGAGGCATCCTTGAATTCCTTGGTGTCATATTCAGTCTTGAAAAAAATGTTAGGGCTTTGAAGGGAGTGTTGAGAAGGTTCTTGTCTCCCAGAGGTAGGAGCGTTCTGAAGCATGAGGTGTGAAGGTCATCAGAGAAATCATTTTAATGATGGGCAGATGTGAGATGTCTTGAGCATGAACAAAAGATGATGTAGGCAAGATTGAAGAGGATAGACAGGGAGATGGAAGGGATTTGGTTGAGGCGAATGAGATGATTAGATGTCTCACCTGTTAAAACAGATATATATGAGCAACACAGAATGAACTCAGCAGCTTATGTCTATATACCCATTTATACACGTGTAACAATAAAAAGGAAAGGTTATGGATTTGAGAGGGAGTTGGAGGCATTAAAGGGGTTTAGAGGGAGGGAGAAATGATGTAAATGATGTAAATATGGTATACATGAAAGAAATAAAATAAATTCAATCCAAGAAAGAAGTATCAACTAGTCTTTTCTGTGTAGGCTTTCTGGTTGAGTGACGTGTTTGTTTTTGTGCCCAAGGCTGTTTGCTGATGCTCAGATGAACACTGCTTGGGAAAGGTTCCTACTTGACACTAGCTGTCTGGGGCTTATCTAGGCTCAAACAGATGTGTAAGCAACAGTTTTTTCTTCCTTCTCTTGGGGCCTGAATGTGCCACCATTTTCTATATTTTACCTGCATCTCTTTCTTGGAACTTGGGTGCTGTGGTAAAGAAGCCAGAGAACAGTGGACTCCCCCCATCCTTCATCGCATCCGTTTTCTTAGCAGGTTTTCTTGTGAGTGGGGCCTGGGTTGCTTGCTATCTTCCGTCTGATTGAGTTTTGTTTTGGAGGCAATATTCCTGAGTAACTGTGCAGATAATTTGCAAATACAGTCATGACAGTGCCAAATGTGTCAGAACACGTGGCGCATGTGACCCACTTAAGAACAGTGCTTTTCTGTGGCATCTGCAAAGGTGGTCAAGGAAGCCATGGTTGTCCTGCTGCTGGTTTCCTAGAGTGTTGTGTAAAGGCTGTTACTGGAGAGAGAGCAGATGGACCTGGCATGTCAGGTGCTTGGGAAGAAAGGGAGATTGTATGGGAAGGAAAGTACTAAACTATAAAGTGTTTGAGGGCTCCGCATCTCTTACAGGGTGTGGGGAACCATTGAAGGCTTTTCAGTGAAGGTGATGTCTTTAGGTATATATCTAGGAAGTTGAATCTGGTGGCCAAAATGAATAAGCAGCTAGGGAGAGACAGAAGATAGAATCAGTTAGGATGAATAACAGTGCCTAGAGATGAGGTGCCAATAAGGAAAAGAGGGCTGGTCACAGAGAAGCCCTGGGGCAGGTTGATGGACCAGATGTGGTGAGCTGTGATGACAGGTGGGCAGAGGCTCAATTTCAAATTGAGATGATGGTTTGAGCAGAGGCAAGGATCTCAGGAGAAGGAGCTCCTTCAGGCAGGAAGCTGTGATTTCTTTGTTTGATGCATCTTAAGGATGTGTGTGAGGAAATGACCAGAAGTTAGACAGCAGTCTGAGGCTGAGCGAGGTCACAACTGCAGATAAGACTTGGGGGTCATCAGCATATGTCGGCCGCCTGAAGGAAGTAGAACAAGGAAGAGAGCAGCCATCTGAAAAAGCCTGCATGTTTCATGCTCTGTCTTGCTGAATAAAATCTTTGTCTGCATGCCATGATCTTATTTTAGACTTAAAGATCTGTTGTCAAGTCTTTGTCACACTCAAAGAGTGGCTGTGAATCCTTATAACTCATTAGTACAGTCTCCCAGCTTTACGCTTGGGGTGCTCATTTCCTACCTCCACCCAGGTGACATGGGGCTGTTTCAGCCTGCATGTATTCTTGCATGTATGATCTCAACACAGAGTGACCTAAAGTAGTATATATTTCAGTTAACGCTCAGTGTGGTTGAATTTGGCTCATTAACCCCTGCCTTCTAAGCCTCCCAGCGTGATAACTTGCCTTCTTCCTGGAGCTGCTTGTGTTTTTAAGCATTTCTCCTGCGTCTCTCATGGAATTGGAAGGATTTTACTGTTGATGCTTTTAGATCAATAACATTGTGTGATAGTCACAAATAGGTTCTACTGACTATGAGTGTGTTTGACATGTATGAGGATAAATAAGTTTTCTTCATTTTAGAATGTGTGTGTGTGTTTATGTATGTGTTTGAGTGTGTGTATGTGCATGTATGTGCAGATGCCTGTGGAGGCCAGAAGAGGGCATAGAATCCCTCTGGAGATGGAGTTCCAGGCCATTGTAAGCCACCCAATGTGGATGCTAGGGACAGAATGGTGGTCCGTCACACAAGCACCAAGGTCTCCTAACTCTTGAGCCATCTCCTCCAAATGGGTTTCCATCCTATATCTCACAAGGGGATTTGGTACAGACATTTTTTTTCTTGAGACAAGATTTCTCTGTGTAGCTCTGGCTGTCCTGGACTCTCTTTGTAGACCAGGCAGCCTTGAACTCACAGAGATCCGCCTGCCTCTGCCTCCCTGAGTGCTGGGATTATAGGCATGTGCTGCTGCACCCGGTGGGTTCAGACATTTACGAGAAACATTTTATGCTTCACTTGGGAACATGGATGAAGCAGGTAAGGCATTCTTTGGATACATAAGACGTCTCTTGGCTGTACATACCTGTTGAATTCTCCGCTCACTCAATCACTGTTATGCCTTGATGCTGACTTGGCTCCTAGCTTTGCCACCCTCTGCCTTTAGTTTATGGAGGGATGCTTAAGTTTTAATAAGTAATAGCTATATTTTTCAGATTTTACACAGGGCCAATTATGAGTGGAGAGAAACATGCCTGTAAGTGGTAGAACTCAAGGGCAAACTTGTTAATGGGATGTTTATGTTAGGAAAAAAGCTACTAATTAATAGGAACTTCCTGCAACTGGAAATAACTATAAAGAATTGCTTATAACATGGATGAAATACTGAAAAACATGTTTAAAATGTATCAAAAAGAAGCAAGGAGAATAAACCCAAAATACCTGTTAACTTTATTAATTTGAGTTTTTTTTTTTTTTTTTTTTTTTAAATAACATCTCATGTAGACCTAGAATCCATTTGGCAAATGAACAGTCATTGCTGTCACCATCCCCGGAGAGACTTGCTCCACGAAGATTGTAGGATAGGAAATATATTTGTTTCACATTTTGAACTGAAGAATTTGTAGCAGTTGTAATTGTGATTTGTGGTTTAAGACAATGGAGCTTACAGCAAGCTGATAACCCTCCAATTATATTTAGGTGAAATGTAACCCAGAGAAAATGAGCAAATCAACGTTCCCATCTTGGTTTCAGCTAACAAAGTCGTCTCCTTAGATAACTTTCATCAGCTGAGCCCAAAATAAAGGGTTATCCCACTTCTCTTCAATGGACAGGCCTCTACTGGGAGCTGTTTACACTATCTCAGATTTATAGCAATAGGTGTTTTAGTTGGTGATGGGACTAAACATCTGACTTTGGCTCTCATATTAGTAATCTGAACAACAAAGAAATAAAAAATCCATAAAGGAATTAGAATAGCACTGTAACCACAAATGACCCTGGCTTGGTTTATCCTGTTTTTGAGACAGGGTTTCGCTGTGAAGCTCTGGCTGGAACTTGCTCTGTAGAGCAGGCTGGCCTCAAACTCTTCAGAGATTCATCTGCCTCGGCCTCCTGAGTGCTGGGATTAACAGTGTACACCACCACCACCTGGCTAGGAACCTGTCTTTAAAAACCACTGTTTTTGAGTGAGTTAAGGGTCAAAATGGCATTCCTATAAACATTGGCAATAGGCCATACCTTGTATACTCTGGGACACAAACAAACATTAGGACTTACTGATGTAAATGTTTTATTTAGAAGCATTAAAAACACACCTAAAAAAGCAAAGATATATGCAGCTTTGGCAGAAGAACTAAAACGGTGTGGCAATAGAGCCTCTTCTGAGCTTGTAGCTATTTTGACGTTTGGGGCTTTTAGATAACCAAGTTGGGTCTTGCAAGGAGCTGCAGCCCTGCCTTCCTCTGAACTGGTTCTGAAGGTGCCACCGACTGTCATTTTCCACATCTCTGTAAGGGGCCCAGGCCTCATCTCGTCCAGTGCTCGTTTCAGGTGTGCTCTGAGCCTGTTAAATCAGTGTCTGAGATCTCAAGAGAGCTCCAGCTCCGTTCTGGAGCACAACGTGATTTACATCTCAGGTACCAAATCTTAGGATTTACTTTTCATTTATTTCTATCTTTACAAACGAGGCAAATGTGAGAACATGTGAGATTTAGTGTAGTAGTTTGTGCTTGTTTGTTGTTACCAACTTGACGTGAGCTAGGACTGGCTGGGAAGAGAAAAGTCACCTCAGCTGAGAAAGTCTCTCCATCCGAGGTGAGTCTGTGGAGCATTTTCTTGGTTAGTAATTGGTGTGTGGGGTTCAAACCACGGGAGCAACCCCAGGTAGGTGGTCTTGGGTTGTATAAAAAAGGAAACTGAGCAAGCCAAGGGAGCTAAGACAGTAAGCAGTGTTCCTCTGTGGCTTTTGCTTAGTTTCTGCCTGTGGGTTCCAGGTTTGAGTCCTGGCCTGGACTTCTTAAGAGGTGATATGTGATCTGAGAGTTATAAGATGATATAACCCCTTCCCTCTCCAAGTTGGTTTTGGTCATGGTGTTTTATCACAGCAATAGAAACCCTAAGACTCATTTGCAATGGCTTAGTGTTAGGAGGGATTATAGTGTTAAAGATAACAGGACATTAATCTGTTTAAGGATTTGGAAATGAATAAATATTAGTAGAATTTAGTACATTATAGTTAATTTTTAATCACTTTAAACATTTCCAGTAGTGTCTTCTATCTTTGACTCACAGTTGAAAGAAAAATTCTGACTCCCATTTTTTTGGAGATTGGTAGAGAGAGCCTAAATAAAATCAATATTAAAAATTGCCAGCCGGGTGTGGTGGCACATGCCTGTAATCCCAGCACTCAAGGAGGCAAGAGCCAGGCAGATTGCTGTAAGTTAAAGGCCAGCCTGGTCAATAAAGTGAGTCCAGGACAACAAGGCATACACAGAGAAACCTTGTCTCGAAAAACCAAAAACTAAAACAAACCCCCTCAAAACTGCCAGTTTGGGATCATGGGAGATGGCTCAGCAGAGAAAGGGCAAGCAGGAGGGTGGAGTTTGGATTCCATGTAAATGCCAGATGTGCATGGTGGCTTACCTGTAACCCCTGGCTTAGAAGACAGAAGTAAGAGATCCCTAGAGCAACTGCCTAGTTAGATCAGCCATAATGATGAACTTGGGCTTGACTGAGAGACCTTGTCTCAGTAAATAAGGTGAAAGACCAATCAAGGAAAATTCCTGATGAGAACATTGGGCCTCACAGTCACGTGTATATACAGGTACCCACCCACCTACACACACATGCATTCACACACATGTGAACATGAATACCCACACATAGGCATACCATGTAGACAGGTGAATAGAAAAGAATTGCCAGTTGGCTGAAATATTTTACAAAGTGAAAGAGATTGTTATTCGAATCTGAAATGCTTCCCACTTGCTCGCGCTTGGAGCACGTGCTTCCCAGCTGGCGCTATGTTTGGAGGCTGCTGAACATTTAGGAGATGGAGCCTAGCTCGGAGTAGGTTACCATGGGGTGTCTATGAGGGTTGTAGCTCTGCCCCTTGTTCCTGTTGATCCCCTGGCTCCTGGTCCACCAGGGTGCGAACAGCCTCTGTAACATGCTCCTGATGGCCCAACTCATCTTCTCTACCGTAATGGACCAAGACCCTATGAAACCATGAATCAAACCAAACCTTTCTTCACTTATTTCTATCAGAGACTGTAATCACGGCAATGTACAAGTAACTAAAACAGATATGAGTCATTGGTTAAAACCATTTAGAGGCCATCTGTCCCCATGTTGGGGATTTCTGCCCAGCTGCAAATATAGTTGTGCTGAGCCATTGACACTGCTATGGAGAGAGAGAATATTGAAGGGGCTAGATTATAGCTCATTAGATGCTTTCTTGCTGAACTGGAATAGCTCATTTTTGTCCTATGTGAAGGAGGATCTCTGTATCCATGACTTTAATACAAATGTTAGAGCATCATGGAGCGGTTCAGTGTCTGCTGGCCATTTTGGAGTTCAGTTTAGGGCATGTAACTGTCCCCCCCAAAAGAAAGTAGTCCATGAAATTCGTTCACTCTCATTTCACATTGGGTATGAGCCTTCCATTCAGTGGAGCCTTTTGAATTGTAAAAAAATCAAGAAGAGCCCAAGTTCTGGTTTTTAAAAGCCCCAAATTCCTAGACATTCTATGGTAGCTGTTCCACAGCATTTATTCCTTCTGCCAAAGCCCCTTATGGTCCATTGTGTGGACAGACATGGGTGGGGCTGCACCCCTGGGCAAAGACCTGTAGCCTGCCTATCTGTGTGGACCTGGGAGGTAGCTCTGTCTTTCTACTCATTGTCATCAGAGTAGATTACTTGGGTTCCTTATTCCCAGTGACCTGTGACCTCATGTCTCTGATCCTTAAAGAGAGAAGGAACCTGGTCATTCCAGTCTGTCTCCCATAGAAAAGTATTAACACTTTCTTTGTGTACCAAGAAAGGTTAGCTTACAGTTAAAAAGGTTGAAGCAACCTTCTCTAACCAGCCTTTGTATAGGATAGTGAGAATTCTTCCAAGTATTTTGATGCAATTTTTTTTTTTCTGGGAAAACCACCCTGAAATCTTTAGAATTTCTGATTGAGAAGAATTGGTAGTTTTTTTCATCAGTTGATCATTCTGGGGTACTTTATTCTCATACTAGAGTGTGTACATTCTTGTTTTCCTAAAGATATAAATTCAAGTTGTCTTGGGAATTTTATTGTCCACTATCAGATGAGTTACCTCTATTTTTTTTTGGTGGCAATAATGCGTTTAGTGAGCCATAATAAAAAATCAAATAGTGGGCACAGTTTTAGAAATTAAGAGTACGTCAAAAGTAAAAAGGCCTTTTATTCATTAACTGCTGTTTATTTACTATCAGATCTTTGTTCCAATGAGTGTAGGACTAAGAAGATGCATAGGACACAGTCTTTAGAAAGCCCATCTTTACCAGCCCTCATGAGCAGATCTGGAGACCTTGTTCTGTGTCTTGGGTGCCCGAGGAAGTCTCACGTAAGGGCTCCATCGAGCTGTTCGGTCTTGGCACATAAGGAATTGAATTTCCCAAGGCTGGCTAAATGTGAGGAATTTTCTGTTTACAGGCCATAAAAAGCTAACGGAAACTAAAGCAAACTCTCAGGAGCAGCAGGAGTTTGAGCCTCCAAGTCACAGCAGAGTAGCCCCTCGAGAGAATGTCCGCACAGTTGTGTACAATTCCATTGCTCACTCTGCTCCCGCCAGTCTGTGTCTGCAGACATCTTCACACATTTCCAGCGGAGGCTCAATCTGTGGTGTTCCATAAAACCCCATGATGAAACCAGCAACCCCCTGGCTACCGAGATGGCCACCTGAAGACCAGACCAATCGTTAGTTTTTATATACTAACCCATGCACTCACTTATTAACTTAGTCAGTTATTGATTGAGAGCACTGGCAGCTGAGTGGTATGCCGGAAGGAGGTGAGGTACAGAGGGCAGTGATACTTCATGCATGGTTATGTACCACTTTAGTACAGCTATGAGAAGCCAGGATGAGTTTTTGTTGAATTTTTTACCTCATTATAGACTCATCTCTTTATTCTCTTTTATTAAAAGAGTCGTGCACAGTAGCCTGGAACTAAGAAATGGTTTGGGCTGAGGAGATGGATTAGCAGGTAAAGGTTCTTGCTGCCAAAACTTCTGACCTGAGTTCGACTCCTGGAACCCACAGGGTAAAAGAGAATTGACTCAAAGTCATTTTCTTACTTTTCCCTGTGTGGTGTGGCACACGCGCCCCTTCCCCTACACAAATACATATATAAATGTTTAATAAAAAAAAAAAGGAGGAGCTGAAGAGATGGCTCTGTGGCTAAGAGCACTTGCTGCTCTTCCAGAGGACCTAGGTTTGGTTCCCAGATCCCATATGGCTGCTCACAGTTGTCTGTTATTACAGGTACAGGGGATCCAGTACCCTCTCCCAGCCTCCACAGTCACTGCATGCACATAGTGTAATATGTACATGCAGGCAAAACACTCATACACATAAAGCAATGTTGGTATAATGTTCTTGTGGAATGTTTTCAATTTACCCTGTTCATCCAAATGCTGATTTCTCTCCCACACTATCTGGTCATTGCATTGTGATTGTGCAGTGTTTATTCTAAGTGTCACCTGTCTCAAGTTTGTGTAAACATGCCACCATTTGTTCTCTGTATTGTCAATAAAACAATCAGCCAATGCTGTGCAATGGAGAGAATAGAGTGGGATATCCTGGTCTGGAGGGGAGAAGAAGAAAGTGAGTAGGAGGAGTCAGAGAGGGAGCAATCAGGAGGAGAGAACTTGGAACCAGGAGGAGAGATGAATCAGACCTAAGATATGACTAAATGCAAGTATAATGTGTGGAAAATCTGAAAGGGAGGAAACTAGGCTTGGAGGTTTAGGATGGAGTAACTGTTGTCCAGCATTGTGCTCTAGGTTAATTAAGTAAATCCTAATCTCTGGTGATTTGGGTATACAGCTGGTTTAGGAATAACCACTGTTTTACTGAAAGATAAGTCAATAATAAATATTAATAATCAACAAAACAAAAATAAATCTAAAGATATAAAAAGAAAAACAACCTAACATTAACAGGCTCACAGGAGTAAGGCCTTATTTCTTAGTCATGTTACCCATCACAGGTTAGAATAGGTATTCAACCATCCCTTTTCTGTTTTGGATGTTTTGGTTTATGATATGTAAACATGTTTTTGTTTTAATCCTATGTGTGGGATTTGGGACTGATTTAGATTGTCCATAGCAGCAAACTATTTGTCTCGTGTGAGCTCTGAGAGGGGCTCTTTGCCAGCTGCAGATAGTTTAAATCTGAGGACTCTGAGAGGAATAAAGCCAGAGCCCAGAGAGACAAAGGAAGCTCCAAGGAAGAGGAATGCTGCAGGTGCCCCCCCCCCCCACCCCTGCTTGCTGTTGATGCAGTGTGACAAGAAGTTGGAGATATCCTGGAACAAGGACTGAACTTGCCCCAAGGAACCCGACGACCCTAACCAGCAGGAAGTAGCTAAGAAAAACGATGCTCCTTCTCCCCACTAACCTTTTTTCTCTGCTATCCTGTGTTGGGGTGTTGGAAAGGATTCAGGTGGAGAAGGCAGAAAGAGATATTAAGAAGCATAAATAGTTTAAGAAGTAACGCCAACATGTTACCCATCCTGTTACTCTGGGAACGAAGCTAATAGAAGCTCCATCTCCCCAAACAGCTCCAGGGTTTTGAAGAGTCGGGGAGGGGGAACTCTGGCAAGTCAATAATTCAAGGTTCTGGCCCGACACTAAAGGGTTAACCACATCTTCCTGCCTGATCATGTGGCCTCTGGAAGCTCCAGCCTCCTTCTGCCTGGCAGTGTCTGGCACTGATTAGATTTCCTCTATCCTTTTCTTTCTTTTTCTCTCTTTTCCTCTCCCTTCTCTTACTTTTCGAGGTGGAATTTGCTGCATACCCCTTACAGGCTGTGCTTGAACCTAATAATCCACCTACCTCAGCCTCCCCAGTGCTGCTTTCCCATTTTGTTCTCCTAAGAAATTATAGTGAACGTAATAAAGTATGCTTTTACTGACACACAGTATTTATTGTTCGGTTATTAACCGTAAAATAAAAAAATAGGTAACAAAAGGGCAAAAGTCACCCAGGACTCCATTATTTTCCTCTGTGCATTTGTTTTCAGTCTATTCCATTAAAACATATGTACTTTTTTTTTTTTTGGCAAGGTTATAATCATATGGCTTTGGGAAAATGCATGCGTGTTGGAGGCAGAAGACTGAGGCTTGCTTTTTGGTCCTGCCATTTACTCATTCCTGGCTTTGGAAGAGTCTCTTCTTGTCTGCCCTTCTGAGAGAGAACAGCTCCTTCTAAGGCTGAGAGAAATCATAAACACGTCTGGTCCTCTGTGTTCTTCCCATCATTTGTTGGTTTATATTCTTACCTGTAGCTTTGCTTTAGGGCGTAAGAAGAATTACTATCTTCCCTGAGGAGTCCTGAGTCTCCAATTGCTTCCATGGGTGAATATTCATGGAGGGTGGGTGTTGAAACCAAGAATCTCTAGCCCTCAAGGGGCTTCTATATAACTCAGCCTCCTGGCTCTGTTGCTGGCCTTCCTGAGCTTAAAATTGTACTTGGACCAACAAGAGCTGGTCACATATAACATGTGGCCCTGGCTGTTGCTGAAAGTCTTTGCTCCTGGGGAATTCTATCCCCTTACCTTCAGGTCCTTGCTTGTCTGTGGAGAGCCCTGATTGGAGGGTCAACAGTACTTTGCACAGATGGAACCTGTGTAGGGAGCCATAGGAGAGTGAGCAGTGCAGAGAGAGGCAGTCTCTTCCCATAATTCCACTGGCCCCTTCCCATCTGTAGTTTTACTCCAAGCCAGGAGGCCAAGCTCCTCCGGAGGCACAGCACATGGTATCAAAATGCCCCAAGCCCTTTGCAGGGCCTGGAGTGAGGGACAGCTTGTGCTGTGTTGGTCTTGTCTCAGGCACGTGGAATGTATGGTGTTGGCTATGGCCTCTGGTGTGAAGGGAGCCCTGTGTGGCACTGATGCTTCCTACTGTCAACGTCCCTCCTCCGGAGGCAGAGATGGGTGTGTGTGAGCATTAGCTGTGAGTTGAGGGCTTCAGTGGCAGCAGGATGAGAGGATCTGAGATCTTTATACCATGTTTATTAGCCACCACTCTCCAGGGTTTCCTTGGTTTTATTAACTATGAACAGAATCATTAAAGTGGATACAGGGCAGCGGTTCTCAACCTTCCTAATGCTGTGACCCTTTAATACAGTTACTGGTGTTGTGGTGACCCCCAACCATAAAATTATTTTTGTTGCTGCTTCACAACTGTAATTTTGCTCCTGTTATGAATGTAACATAAATAGTGGAGTTTTCCGATGGTCTTAGGTGACCCCCGTGAGAGAGGTCGTTTGACCCACAGGTTGAGAACTGCCGGCATAGTGTATTTTCATGGGGCAAAGCCCAGGATGGTGGTAATGTCTTTCTAGAGGCTAACTCCGAGTTTATATTTCTAAGTCTGAACAGGCACCTATGAGGATCAGAGATGGTGAGGTGGACTGGCAGCTAGCAGCTAGCTCATGCTCTATAACACCCTGGTAACTAGCATCACCAGCGGCTTGCCTTTCAGGATCTCTGAATCCTTTGTACTGTAGCCTCAGGGATATTTATATCATTTCCTTTTGTGTGTGTG
Source organism: Meriones unguiculatus (assembly GCF_030254825.1). NCBI lineage: Eukaryota > Metazoa > Chordata > Mammalia > Rodentia > Muridae > Meriones > Meriones unguiculatus. Next base: position 21,408,159 of record NC_083350.1, on the reverse strand, counting down.
TGTGTGTGTGTGTGTGTGTGTGTGTCTTCAGTACTTGCCATGTGGTGGGCAGAGTGGGTGCTGCCAGCACTTTTTCCTCTAGATCAGCTGAAGAGAAAGGTGGGCCCAGAACCAATGTGCTCAGAGAAAATTCTCCTTTTTAGAAAAAAGATTTTTCAGTCACCTAGGCTTATGAATGGTGCCTGTAGTTTTTCTCTTGAAGATTCTTTTTTTTATTTTTATTTTCTTTTATTATTTTTTTTATCAGTTACATTTTATTAACTCTGTATCCCAGCCGTGTCCCGATCCCTCATTCCCTCCCAGTCCCTCCCTCCCTCCCTCATCTCCACCGTGCCCCTTTCCAAGTCCACTGATAGGGGGGACCTCCTCCCCATTCATCTGATCCTGTTTTATCAGGTATCTTCAGGACTGGCTGCAAAGCCCTCCTCTGTGGCCTAACAGGACTGCTCCTCCCTTCGGGGGTGGGGAGACCAAAGAGCCAGTCATTGAGTTCCTGTTAGAAATAGTCCTTGTTCCCCTCACTTTGGGAAACCAATTGGTTACTGAGCTACCACAGGCTACATCTGAGTGGAGGTTCTAGGTTATATCCATACATGGTCCTTGGTTGAATGTCTCTTGAAGATTCTTAATGTGCTCCTAGCATATTAGAAACAATTCTGTAATTGAAAAACCCTTAATGTTATTTAGCCCAAAATTTTCTAAACTTACTTGATCAAGAACAGTCTTCTCCTATAGTATCATTAATCCCAGAAGAGCTTGTGACACAGAAGATGACCACGAGGCAGAATAATATAGAATGTGTAATAATATAGAACGTGAGATGTGGGCACGAGGTGACGGGGAGTACATTGGGTCATATTTAGAGGGATTGAGGATGAAATCAGACATGGGTTATTTCTAAACAGGGCCAAGACTCTAAATTAAACCTTGTAGTCCACATTGTAGCCCTGATACAGACAGAGGCCTTGGGTGAGGGCGGAGATACTCATCTTTTTGGCTGAACTCGCACATATGGAAAGATGTTTATCTTGTTAGGGAACCGGGACAGTGGTAAAATATACCCATGTTTTTGTTTTATTCATGCGTGCTCTCATTTAAACCCTCACATGCTAAGTTAGTTGATTTTTCTCCCTCGCTCCCTGTTTTTCTCCCCCTCCCTCCCTTCCTTTCTTTTGTGATGTATGTGTGTGCATGCACACGTGTGCGCTCATACACGGAGGACTCAGTCGCTCTCCACCTTCTTTTTGACATGGGACCCTCTGCAGCTGGAGGTCTTCAGTTCAGCTAGACTGGCTGGCCAGCAAGCCTCATGGATCCCTCAACCTCTGCCTCCCCAAGGCTGGGGTTACAGGTGTGTGCCACTAGCTCTAGCTTTTACGTGTGTACTAGGGACCTGCACTCCGGTCCTAATGCTTGCCTGGCAGGTACTTCACTGAAAACCATCCTCTCAGCCCTGCATTCTGCGTGCGTCTAAGGTAAGAGTCTTTCTTGTGGCGGTAGTGTTTCTCCAACACTGTTTCAGTCTTTCACCTATGAAAAGGATGCTGCTGCTAAAGATAATGTTCAGGAACACTCATTTTCCTCTGTTCCATTTCCCAGTGGGGTCTGAGTGGGATGCAATGGAGAGAACAGGCAGTGAAGTCCTGCCACACTTACGGCATGTCTGAGGCTACTGGTGGGTGTATGCAGTCACCCACTGGTCTCTTTTCTCATGACTACCCACTGTTACCCCCGGCTACCTGTGCCCTAGCCCTCTCGGTCCCCCTACCCCCACTTCTCTCTCTAAGCAAGTACATATAGATGTGATTATGTTTAGAAGCTGAAGCATGGGAGTAAATCAGATGCATTTGCTCAGTCCTTGAATAAAGACTGTAGTTATTTTAACAACAACAACAAAAATCCTGCAGTCTTCAGCTATTTCTGGATAAGACTAGTAATTAGCATGCCATGTGTAATTCATTGCTGGCTCTGGCTGCTTATTTCCTTGTTCCAATGCAGCCTAATTTAGGGGACTGGATTTATTTCACTTGGAAATGTGATTTTTGTGGAGACCTCTAAAATGTCATCATGAGATTAATGGTTTTCTGTAGCCAGAGTTTGCCAAGCCTGGTGCTTGAAGCTCAATTATTAGTTTTCAGCAGCTCTATGGTGGGGAGTAACAGCTTGCTAGGATGATATTTAGTTTCAGAGAAAACTGTTACAAGCAACTGCTGCAAGTAAAATTGCTGGTACCTGAGGACGAAGAGACTAAGGAACAGCAGGATGATTTGGGGTAGGTTAATCCTTACAGCATTTCTCTAGTTTTGGTGTTGCTCATTTGAGGCAGTTTACCCCATTTTTATTATTAGGGGATATGTTACTGACATGCAACCACTTACTGATCTATGGAGGCAAAAAGCACATGTGTGTCTTTTTTGAAATCGATGTTGCCTCTACAGAAAGGAGTGCAAGGAGACCTGCAGCTGCTGAATTCTTGGGGCCTCGTGACATGCTTTCCATATGCAGAGGAATAAGAGAAAACATGCAGACAATCTTTCCGGTTGGAGCTGGGGGTCATAAAATGAGAAACTGGCCATGGTCCAAAAGGAAAGCATTTGGTTTTTTATTTTTAGAAGGATGGATTGGGGTCGTCAGGCCTTAGGGAAGTAACTAATCCTCTGGATTTTTCCAGCAACCAGTCGATCCCAGGGTTGGCCATGTTGAAAGCTCAAGAAGGGTAGGATACGACCTAAGCTGAGGACGTGTTTGACTGGCCACGCACACACTGTTGTTAGAGTTAGTTTTTTTTATGCTCACATGTATAACAGTTGAATTCATTTGTGAATTATTTTAATTTTTAGATTGCTGAAATCTCTTATTTTATATCTTACGTAAATTATAATTTAATGAAATTGTATAGCACGGAAACTTTCTACATAAATATTAGTTCCAGTTACACTAGTGTTATGTAGTAATTATTAAGATGGTAGAATGCCCACAAAAGCAATTTGTTATTTTTTTCAAACACCATTGAATTGTGATCACAATAATCCTAATGAGCACATTTGATAATTGTCCACATTTCATTCATTAATAAAAGAGATTTTAAAATATAATAATTGAATAGACATTTAATTTCTATTTTCAGTGTCTCTTATAGGTACTCAGTGTGTATAACACTCTACAAAATGCTTAATTACACAGGAAAAAAATTTTCCACTGGATAGTTGTGTATTTGCACCATTCTCTTGCTCTGATAGAGCTATCCTATTTGATTGGAAATTGAAGTTACCAATTTCTTATTACTAGTGAATGTGTTTAAAGTGATCATGCCCAAATGAACGTCACATGTGTTGAACAAACAAAACAAACAAGAAAGCAAACAAAACAATACAACCTCCCCAAACCAAACCAACCAAACCAAACCCAACCAAACCCAACAAAACCAAACCAATAAAACCCCAAAACACAAAACCCTCAAAAAAGTCCTCAAAGAAAAGTGATTTCTTCCTTGGACCCCTTGTGACTTTGCCCTTGTCAGAGATCAGAGATGCAGGGAGTGTTTGGAGGCTTGATCTTTTATTTGGTTCCTAAAAGTTTATTGTTGTTGTTATTAACAACTTATGCTTTTGAGTGTTTTTTTCTGCATGTTTGTATGTGTGCCATGTTTGGGCCTGGTGTCTGTGAAGGTCAGAAGAGGGCTTCAGATCCTCTGACTCTGGAGTTACAGACAGTTGTGAGCCACTATGTGGGTTTTGGGAACGCAACCAGGGTCTTTTGTAAGAGTAACGTGTGCTCTTACAAACCACTGAGTAACCACTGAGTCAACTCTCCAGTCCCTCCCAGGGGACTCAGGTAACTCTTCAGAGGCAGGAGTATTAGGGTAGAAATAAAGGGACCATTAAGGGGAAACTGGTCCCTTAAGGGGAATACAGTCTCTAGCATGGGCAGAGGCTTCAGTTGAGTTGGGTGGGTCAATCACTTGTCCAAGGTACTACCCCTCAGGAAGAAGGCATTACCCCCAGGAAGGTAGGCATACCTTTAAGCCATGCTGAAGAGATAAGAGGTACAATTATCCCTCTAATGTGATAGGATACTTTTTCTTCCCAGAATCCCTGCCCCCTACTGTGGTAGCTTATAAGGCTATAGCCACACACTTTCTAATTGTGCTTGCTTTTAGCTTGTCCACCATGCCTCTGACCATCATGCTAGCTTAATTAAAAAAAAAAGTGTGGCTTCTTTTCCTTTTTCTTTCTTTTTGGCTCCTTGGGGCAGTTGCTGAGATTTACTGTTTGCCTGCCATGGTTTTTTCTTTTTTCTTTTTATAACCCTAATAAAGTTTTCTTCCAACTTCCATTTGTGGCCTTTTTTTTTTCATTTTTTTTTCATTTGTGGCCATTCTAAATTTTATTAATAAGAGTTAGAATCCCAAGAGAGGATCCCAGTTCTCCTGGTAGCATCTGGTGGCTATGAAGAGACAGCCCAAAATTTCTGGTAACAAATAGTCTAAGGATGTTGTCAGTTGTCATGAGACTTTCAGCAGAGACCTCCCCACTTTGCTGCCCCCTGTCTACCTGATGTGTCTGCCAATATATTTTAAAAAGTACCTTGATTTATGAGTCCCCTTTCCTCTATTACTAAGAAGGGAGTGTCTGGGGAGGGGGTTAGGGGGGAGGGGGAAAGACTATCATTGAAATATATTATATGAAATTTAAAAATACAAATAAGTCATAAAACCATTACCACATTGGAGTGTGGTATTTGAGGGTGACCTGAATCTATGTTCCTGGTCATGGACTCTCATATTTAGTTCTAGAATAAACTATCTCTTATTGACCCCTCACAAAGGACACAGTATTAAGAAGGAATTAGAATGACTGCCTAAACTGTGACTTTATATGTTGTTGGATCATGTAGTTTGTCACTGGAATATTTTTAGGCAAAGTAAACTGCAGTGGAAGGATTTGGACACAGTCTTGTACTGTGTTATGTAAGGGTTGATGCAGGATTCTTAAGATCTAATGTTCTAGGGAAGCGAGTCATCTTGTCTTTTTCATGGGCCCAGTATGGACTCAGGCCTCTGGTGGCTTCAAGACTTTCCCACTCTGGCCCAGTCTTCCTCACTGTGGTGAAGGAATTGGATTTTAGATATGCTGGAATTCATCTCCTTGTCACCTCCTCCTGAAATGATTGGATGGGCAAGGTGAGCAAGAGGAAGATAAGGAATTTGGCTTTTAAAGAAGATGAGGCAGTTGATCTGAACCAGTAGGGTATCCATGTTCTGAGGCTTACAGGATGATGAATCCCTTGAGGCTTGTGTCAGGTCTATGTCTTCACCCTTGTCCTGGCTTGGCCATTAAAGCCTTGTGTCTCAGGTGGTTTTAAAGGCATAGGCTTACCCAGGCGGACAGTGGGGTCCTCTGTTTGTACAGTACAGGCCACATGTCAGACTACCAGGAAAAAGCTGCTGCAGAGGCTAGAAAACATGGTGGTCCTTGAGTAACGGACTCAACAATCACTTTTGTCTTATTAACCCAGTGGCTTGAGTCTGTGACATCTGCTTACCACCCCAGCCGGGCTTACTTTAGTGAACTATTGTTTCAGTTTCTGTGCTTTTCCATTTCCTGAAACCACTGGCCTGAAAGCAGACCTGAGGAGGTAGAACTACCAACATCTGTACTGTGAGATGATATTAATTACCCTTTAAGGTTTGAGAAAGAGTAAGTGATACAGGAGACAAAGGAATCCTCTAAGGGAGAGGGCTCTTTGACCTTCTGCCCATGCATATAGATGGAGAGACTGGAAAAAGAATAGATACCCTGTTATTTTATTACTATTATTTTTATTTAGTATTACCTCTCATATAGCTCAAAATAAACCCACTTACTAAGAAGCACTCATTTGGAAGAACATGGCTGTTCTTTTCTTCCTTTTAACTGTGCTATTACTTTTTTCAGCGTATCTTTTTAGAGTTTCTTTACGCAGTTTATGCTATAAAAAAACCAAAACCTATATTGTTAACTTTAACTATTCCACATTTAATAAAAAAATATCATAATCATTTTCCTGTACCATGCTTTCAATATTTAATATGTCTTGGAGACTGTTGAGTGTTAACTCATCAAAAGACCCCCACTTCCTGTGGTGGTTGGAGTAAGCAATGTCCTCAACAACTTGGCTCTTGGAACACTTGGTTTCTAGTTGGCGTCACTGTTTGGGGAGGTTTAGGTGGTGAAGTCTTTCTGTGGGAAGCATGTCACTTGGGGCAGGCTTGGAGATCACGTGTAGCCTTAGCCTCCTTGTGGTTTGTTTCCTAAGTTGCTTGCTTGCATGTAAGCTCTCAGCTTCCTGTTCGCACTGCCATGCCTGCTGCTTGCTGATGTGCCGCCATGCCATGATGGACTCTTAATATCTGGAGCCATGAGGCAAACACAATTTTTCTTTCATAGGATGCCTTGGTCACAGTGTTTCATTACAGCAACAGAAAAGTAACCAATGTATCTGCCTGCCTTCTCATTTCCCTTCTCCCATTTAATTTATGCACATCCCTGAATAAGATAGTCCTCTACAGATGAAAATTCGGTTTACTGGAAAATTAATTTTAAAATAAAACTAATTGCACATTTCATTTTAGTTAATTTCAAATCATAAGCATGAAAGTAGAGCTTTAGTATAAACTTCCAGAATTGGAATTGTCAAGTTCAGAGTGTATGCTCATGTAGTTTGGCTGATATTGTGAAGCTGACCTCCTGGGGGTTTTCCCAACATTCTCTAGGGCACAGAGTCTCATGATGCATCCATTACTAGCCTAGAGGTCTGTAGATCAGACTGGCCTCAAACTCAGAGACCCATTTGCCTCTGCCTCCTGAGTGCTGGGAGTGTGGGTGTGTGCTACCACGCCCGGCCAATTACAGCACTCTGGATAATTCTGTATTCATAAGTATGTCTTGTTAAAGATGTTGAAGAACTTAGGGAATAATAACCTCTCTTTTGAAATAAAAAATATTCTTCCTCAGAGATTTTTAGGAAATTAGGTTCCGCCTGAAAACTGTTGACGCCGGTGTTGGTTGCTGAATAAGACAGCAGGTGTGATAGCCGTCTCAGTAAGCATCTTCCATGGCTTAGAAGCTAGGCTTTGACCGTGGCTTGAGACACAAGCTGGATGATCGGGATGGGTATTTCTTACTGCAAAGCACTGCAAGGCTCTTGGTGGTCACGTGCCTGCCTTTCTGAGCAGGGATGTGTTGAAGACTGTTCTCTTGTCTATCTGCCCTGCTTATTGTTCTTGTCAGCTGTGGTGATGGTATCTTGATGCACTTGTCTGTACACGGTGGCTATTTTAGCTGTAAGTCTTTTAAACAAATACAATGACCATGTAACTACAGGAACTCAAGAGGAAACCTTGAATTCCTTTCAAAGAGAAATGCTGCACACAATTGGGTCCTGTGTACATGTACATTTTTCTTGCTTGACAGCTACATAGGTGTGGAGACTAAACTGATGGTCCATCATTTTCTGGTTCTTCCTTCTCCCTTTCTTCATAATCCTCTGCTCTTTCATTATATACAGTGCCCACGTACCTCCCCCACCCCCCAACTCACTGTCAAACATGAAATTTTCTACTTGAGAGTTACCAGCCTATTTAAGAATGAGCTTGGTGGGGGTGAGGTGGAGTGATGGTGCACGGAGTGGATAGTGTCCCCTTGTGACTGAAGCCAGGCAGCCTTCATTCCGTAGCATCTACCTTCTTCGGCTGGTTATGTCACGGAGCTTGAAACAGTTGAGAGAATAATGCAGCCCTCCAACCAGGCACCAGAATAACTCACAGAGCTGAGTGAGTAGTGAGAAAGTAGAAGTTAGGATCTGAAGACTACCATTCTCTTCTTTAGGATCAGAACTATGCTGCGTAGATTGTGTCGACTTGACAAAGGCTGGAGTGTCCTCTGGGAAGAGGGGACCTCAATTGAGACAGTGCCTCTGTCAGACTGGTCTATGGACAAATCTGTGGGGCCATTTTCTTGGTTGATGATTGATGTAAAAGGGCCCAGCCCACTATTGGTGGTTTCACTGAAAGGCTGGTTTATATAAGAAAGCAAACTGACCAAGCAATGGACAGCAAGCCAATAAGCAGCATTCCCCCATGGCCTCTGTCTCAGTTCTTGCCTCCAGGTTCCTGCCCTGACTTCCCCAATGATGGACTGTTACATGAAAGTAGAAACCAATGAACCTCTTTCTCCCCAAGTTACTTTGGTTATGGTATTTTATTGCAGCGACAGAAAGCAACCTAGGATGCGAACCAAAAGGAGAGCGATCAGTAGTACTACTTTAGTGTGCATTCAGATAAAATAAACAGGTAGGACTGGATTCAATATGGTGATACACAAAAGCACAGCCATGCAGCCTGTGCCCTCTGGACTCTCCAGTATAATCTGGTCCAGGAAGGCAGCTGTACTCCCGTAGGATGTGTGGAAACTCCAGAGTAGCAGGCTTGTAGGCTCTCTACAAAGGAGGTAAGGTGGTGGGCTGATCTCAGCTGGGTGGTTCCTTTCACTTCCACAGAACTGTTCTTCCTTCCTCCTTGACCTTCATGCCTCTGTTCCCAGTCTGAGGTTTCTGAGCTTCATTTGCTCTTTCCTTCTGGGATAACAGGTTCCAGATGGGTTTGCTCTTCAGTTCAGCTTGGTTTTGGCATGTTTTGGTTTATATCATCTGCAGTGCATAGTCAAAAAAAATGTAACCCAGATTTTAAGAAATTTTCATTTCTTATTTTACAGTTTTATTTAGAAGCTTTTTTTTCCAGAGTTAGGCTTCCATTTGAAGAAATGATTTCTTATGCTGGAAAGGTATATATAGGTTCTGGAAATAGAGTTCTGCCCCTTAGCATTTTGTGGTCATAGTCAAGTTTTAAAATTCACTTCCTTCCTCTGAGTGATTGGGAGAATGGCATTCTTTTTCTTCAAAGAGTTGCTTTGCTATAAGGATTAGAAATTAAAAGCTGTGACTTTTACGGGGGAAGACAGGATTGATAGGGCTTTCTGATTTTCTATTTCAAATTAGTTCATCCATCCTTCCACTGAACTGAAAAATCAACAGTTTAATGGATCATTCTTGCACGCTAGGACATATATGGATGGGGCATATGTACAAATACAATTCCATCTTACCCTCATAGACTCACAAAGGGACAGACTTGAGTCTTGGATAGTCTAGAGCAACGTAGCTACATGACACACACACAAGGCCCCCCCATGTTGGGGTCCATAGATCCATCCTTCACATGAGAGAGTCCCTTGTTTTCTGCAAGCCCCGGAGTGTGGGTCTGTGACCAATAGCTCTGACATCCCTCCACTTTCGGCTTTCACTAGACTCTGAGGGACTGTTGGGTCATTCTGCAGTGGTGCCATTGCTTGCCCTAACTAGCAAAGATAATGTTTAATCCAGTGTTATCCTCAGACAGAGGGATGTTTCCATCTAGTTGGTTATTACGGGGAGATTTCACAGGGAGGCATCAATGTCTTGAGTACCGTATCCACTGATGATGCTTGGAGCTTTGCTGTTCTTTTTAGAGAACGTGGTGAGTTAGCCAGGATGTGGAGGAGAAAATGGCTGTAGATTTCAGGCCTGGAAGACGTCTACATTTTCAGGTTGCTTTGTGGGATTCCCTGGGTTCATTCAGCTGCTCACTTGGCTAATCTGTAGAATGATGGGAAAATACATAGGGGTATTTGTATACTCAAAAGAACCATAAGAGAATCCTTAAAAAAAAAAAAAAAAAAAAAGCTTAGGCTATGTGGTGTGTGTCCATGGTCTCAGTGACTGGGGAGACTGAGGCAGCAGCATCATTTGAGTCAGTGAGTTCCAGAGGGGCTGTACTAATGGGGACCCCTGCCTGAATCTAGCTGTCTATTTTTCAGCTCCTCTTAACCCTTCTCATAAACAATCCCAAGCAAACCCAAGAAAATACCTAAAGAACATAGAAAGGAGTTAAAGTGTAACATAAATACTCATGATATTAAAATTATAAAATTAAATACAAAATTATATTACAATGACACGAATGAGATAATCAGAATTACACAATTATGAAATCACCAGAACAACCTCAGTTCCATTATAGATCTGAGGTTTCCTGAGCTACTTAGCCTTTATAAAGGTGGTAGTGGGAAGATCTGCTTGGCTCAGGACATTTGCCTAGTTGAGGCACATGGCAGAAGGTAAAGTCAGTCACTCCCCACTTCTGAATGCATGAGAAAAGAGCTTTAGAACCCCCCCCCCCCCAAGGCGGAAGCTCTGGCAGGGAATGTTACTCTTCTCTGTTCTCTCATGTACCTGTACATTGCATTTCAACGGCAAGATTAGTGCCCGCTGATGTGCTTCTTAATTGTCTCGGCTCTTTCCTTTTCCCTCCTGAGTTTGAAGGACTCTGAGGAAAATGATTTGCCACTTTTCTGCTTTTCCACACTTCACACCACAAACACTAAGCAGTTCCTCATGCAAATTCAGCACAGTGAGCATTACCAAGGGAGTGTGCACAGTGCGTGGCTGTCTCTTTTTTCTGACTGATATTGCCCCTTCTTTTTCTTTCTTTCTTTCTTTCTTTCTTTCTTTCTTTCTTTCTTTCTTTCTTTCTTTCTTTCTTTCTTTCTCTCTCTTTCTCTCTTTCTCTCTTTCTCTCTTTCTCTCTCTTTCTCTCTTTCGTTCTCTCTTCCTTTTTCTTTTTCTTTCTTTTCTTTTTGTCTTTCTTTTTCTCTTTCTTTCTTTCTTTCTTTCTTTCTTTCTTTCTTTCTTTCTTTCTTTCTCTCTTTCTCTCTCTTTCTTTCTTTCTTGATTGAGGAGAAGAGTTTTCTTTATGCTTTTTGAAGCCAGAAAAGAAGGGAGTTGAGGAAGTATTATTTTATTATTTTGCTCACCAGTCTTTTGTCACCTTGACACAAACTAGAGCCATCTGGGAAGGAGAAACCTCGCCTCCACCAGATCTGCTTGTACGCAAGTCTGTGGGGACATTTTCTTGATTAATGATTGATGTGGGAGGGCCCTGCCCACCTTGAACCATGCTGCCCCAGAAGAGGCAGTCCATGGGTTGTGTAAAAAAAAAAAAAAGAGGCTGAGCAAGCCGTCAAGAGAGAGCCAGCCGTCAAGAGCGAGCCAGCCAGCAGGGTCGTTGCGTGGGCTCTGCTTCAGTTGCTGCTCTGACTCCTCTCAGCGATGGACTGTGCCCTGGGATGCCCGAGATAAATGAACCCTTTCATCCCCAAGCTGCTTTTGGTCAAAGTGTTTATCGCAGCAATAGAAAGCAAACGGGGACGACTGTAAATTAGATGCTACAAAAATATGCTTCCATCAACCCCTGCATTTGCCTTAGTGGCTGATACAGCACCACACCAAAGTCAGTGCTTAAATTGCTTTTAAGTTGTTGGTATCAAGAAACAACACAATCATTCTCGAGATGAATTTGGGAGTTCAGAAGGCTTGAAGGAAATATCTCCATGTAGTGTAGAGTGGTTTTGGCATATTTCTTAATGGGAGAGGGTTTCTTAGTGGCTATGTGACAGATCAGAGAGGAGATTGGGACTGAAGGTGTGGTTCAGTGCTCGACATGCACAAGGCCTTGGGTCTAACACACAGAACTAAACAAGTAGATTTTCAAAGGGACAGTTTGTTTTGTTGCAGTGAAATATTTATGAATTAAAGGTAGTAAGAATCTGAGGTTTTTTCTGGAAAAAAAATTAATGTTTTTAAAAAAGTATGTTTGTGTGTGTGTAAGTGTATACACACACATACACATGACACAGTATGTGTGTGGAGGTAACAGTACAACTTTTGAGAGTCCCCCCCCTTCCGTGTGGGTTCCAGGAACTGAACTCAGGCTTGGCAGCAAGTGTGCTGAACCACCTTATTGTCCCCTTTACCAGTGCTTTAATGTTGTGATTTTACAACATTTTGTAATGTGGCTGTTGTTCTCAGTAATATGTATGTGTGTAAAATGACTTAGGTATAAGGACTGACACTAACACACTTGAAAAGTGTCATCAGCTAGAGTCAGCCAACAATCCTCATTGAATCGGGGGCATTTTGTAACTGTTAGATTGCTATCTCAGAGTAGCAAGTGACTTTCTCTGTTTTAGAAGATGGAGCATGAAGCCACCTGTTCACTCCCTTCTCAGTAGGTTTGGCTTCTGTGTCTCGTCAGACAGTCCTTGCTAGATAGATTGAACAACTGACTTTCCTTACACTAGAACAGCAGATGTAGTCTCCGGGTACACTGATGGGAGGACCATCTCCTTAGAGGAGTGATTCTCAACCTGTGGGTCCTGACCCCTTTGAGGGTTGAATGAGCTTTTCACAGGGCTCACCTGAGACCATTGGAAAGATCATTACATTCCGCTTCATAACAGTAGCAAAATTATAGTTATGCAGTAGCAACAAAAATAATTTTATGGTTGCACAACATGAGGAACTGTATTAAAGGTTCACAGCATTAGAAAGGCTGAGAGCAACTGGTCTAGAAGGAGGCCATCAGAGAGGTCCTTAACCCTTCAGGGCCCAGCTGAGATACTTTCTTAATTGGGCAGAAGAGGTTTTGCTTTTCACTCAGCTTTTATCCTTTCCTTGGTTGTAAACTAAGCATGAATAAACTGTGGACCAGGAAATGCATTTAAAGTTCTGTCATCTTACACCCCCCCCCCCATAGTCATCTTCAAGGTTCCCATCTCCTTCACTGCTTTAAGAACTCCAAGATTAGTGTTGTGTTGGCCCTCCCTCGAGAGTGGTCTCTCTACTTTGAAGACCTCCCTTGCCTTGTCAGTGGGATTGATGGAGGACTGTTTAATTCAGTGATGTTGGCTATTAAGGGGCCCTGATAAGTTATCAGATGGTTTAATGATGGCCACCTCAGCCTGTGGCAACTTGATTAGTGTTTTGCAGATCTCTTTCCATGTCTTGACCTGCTTGATCACTTCTGTTGTTCTTTAAAGTCCTCTAGCACACACACACCCTGTTAGGTGAAGGTTCATAAATGTATACTAGTGGATCAAAGGTGCCAGGGGTAGCCATTGTGTCTACTAGTTTAGCCATTGTTAACGTTATCAAGGCCTTAGCAATAATATTATCAAAACTATTATTTCAGAGGTGAGGAAACTGAACTTGTTTAAAGTAACAGGAATGATGACAAGCTGCTAAGCTTACCCTTGTTGACTAGGAAGACATCTGAATAGGTCAAGTCAGAAGACAGCAGGTAGGGTGGTTTACCCTGTGATCCCAGCACAGGGAGACAGAGGCTGATTATGAGTGTGAGGTTAGTGTGGTCTGCTGTGTAGTGAGAACCCGATTTTTAAAACGAAAAATAGGGCCATGCTGGTGAGGTAGCTCAGCAGGTAAAGGTACTTACTATGTAAGCCTTGTGTTGGGAGTTTAGTGTTCTGCTCATCCATTTTTATTAAATTGTCTCTATAATTCATTGATTTAATTCTTCTAATTCTTCTGTCTTGCTATTCTCTCCTCATGATCCATTTTGTAGATGATGCTTTCCACTGAATTTTTAAAATTTGAGTTATTGAAATTTTTACTTCCAATATAGTTTGTTTTTCTTTGATATTTCTCCTTATTGTCTTATATTGATTTTTTTTATTCCTTGTAGCTGTTTGTATTCTCTTAGAATTAATTCAAGAGTTTAATCATCTTTGATTTCTCTGATCATATTTATAATCAGTGTTTTGAATTCTTCATCTGGAATTTCTCCCAATTCATTGTCATTGGGGGACGTTACTACGGGATTGGTATCTCTGGAGAAGACGCATTGCTTTGGTTCTTGAGTTTTCTCTGTGTTGAGACTTAAACATCTGGACCTATGTTGTCGAGTGACGTGTTTTGTTTATGTCACCTTTACTCAATGAAAATGTTGGCAATGTTCAAGAGGGACTCGGTTGTAGTGGGGTAGAGATGTCATTTTTCTCAGTTAGACTTGTGCTAAGGGTTAGACCAAGCTCGCTTTCCAATACTCCTCGAAGAGCAGAATACTGTATGAAGTACGTCACCCAGACAACATAGAGCCACTGTGAAAATACAGTAAGAGTTAAATAGAAAACAAGCACTGTTTAAAGGCTACTAATTTTAGAAAGTACTAATTTTTAGAAAGTACTACTAATTTTTGATAGTACTATGCTCACTAGTATATGTGTAACTATGAGTATGAATAAAAAAGAACAAAAAATTTATAGTGATTAGTAGTAAGCTGATAAAGAGAGGAGGGACATAAATACAAGGGGAATAGTAGGGACTAAAATGAGGATGGGCATTTTGGACTGCAAGTAGACTGCACAGAGAGGGATAAGACATGTGGTCAGATTACACAGAGCACTGTCTCAGATAGCAGAAGGCAGGGATGCAGAGACCCAACGACTGGGCCAGCCTATGCTCTTCTGGGGAGGAAAACAAAATAATATGAGGGCAGAAGGAGGGAAGAGTGGAGAGCAGGGGGAAGGAAGGATGGAGAAGAGGGAGAAGAAAAGATGGAGAGGAGGGAGAGAGAAGGAGGGAATGATGAAAAGGAGGGGGAGGGAAGGATAGAGATAAGGGGAGGGAAGAAAGAAAGGGTGGAGAGGAGGGGAGGGAAGAAGGAAAGGATGAAGAGGAAGGGGAGGGAAGAAGGGAATGATGGAGAGGAGGAGAAGGGAAGGTGGGAGAAAGAAAGGAAGGAATAGAACAGGACCAAAGTAGCCTGCTAAGTTGAAGGAATAATAGATATGAAGGGACGATAAAGCTGGACTGGCTGAGAACCGGGTTTGGGTTTAAGTATGGGTATTCCTTCCTTTGCCTTCAGGTTGCTGAGGTGGTTTAAATGAGAATGGCGCTCTTTGATTCATAAAGTTGGATACTTGGTCCCTACTTTGTGAAACTGTTTGGGAAGGATTAGGAGGTGTGGCTTAGCTAGAGGAGGGTGTCGCTGGGGGTGGGCTTTGAGGGTTCAAAAAGGCTCATGCCATTCCTAGTGTGCCTCCCTCTCTCTCTTGTTTGTGGACCAGGATGTGCCTCTCAGCTGCTTCTCTAGCCACCTACCCCATGCCCTCGCTTCACCATCATAAACTCTAACCCTTTGGGACTGTAAGTCCAATTAAATTCTTTTCTTTGTAAGTTGTCCTGGTCATGCTGTTTTATCACAGCAGTAGGAAAGCAACTAAGACACCTGTCTCGACCCTAGAAGTCCTTTTGTGGTGGGCAGTTCTGTTCTGACCTCTGGATTTTTCTTTGGGAGATTGAAACAGATGTGGTCTGACCAGTGGGCATTTCTTCACAGCTGGAGTAGTCTTGGATGCATTCCTGGAGTCTTTGGGCCTTTCTTCAGGAGATGAAGGTTTTTTTGTTTGTTTGTTTGTTTTTGTTTGTTTTTTGTTTTTTGTTTTTGTTTTGTTGTCCTGGGCTCACTTGTAGAGTGGGCTGGCCTCGAACTCACAGAGATCTGTCTGCCTCTGCCTCCTTAAGTGCTGGGATTACAGGCATGCACTACCTCGCCCAGTGAGGAGATGAGTTTTGAATGCTGCCCTCCCTGCTGTGTGATACTTCCCATCACCCAGGCTGCAAGACCACGTGAAAGTTTGCATGCAGAGTCTGGCTCCTACAAGGTTTTATGCTTACCTTGTGCTGCCCTGATTCAAAGTTACTTTTTCATCAGGATATGATCCTTTGACACTTGGCTCTAAGTATCCCAACAGTACTCCTCAAAGAAGGTCTTGGGATTCTTAGCCATTGACACTGCAGGGTATCTTTTTCCCCCTCCCAGTACCAGGGATTGAACCTAGGCTCTCATGCATGGTAGGCAAGCAGTCTACCATTGAGCTATATATGGTCCCATCCTCATCAGCGGTCTTTTGGAAATGGCCTCTTGGGACCTAGCACTGGGAAGAGAGGATTTTCCGGGTACCTCCTTCTGTTAGCACTGTTGCATTGTTCCTAGATGAATGTGCAGTACAGATTTTCCCTGTGGCTCCCACAGCACTCTGTTGGAGGCATCCCTCTTGCTGGGAATAGGGAACTTTCCAAACGAAGCCAGTCACTCTGGGATGAACGCTGGACTTTCTCTCTCCTGCTTTATAAGGTTCCCTGTTTTATTTTGCTGCAGGAGCTAGAGTTACTTGGGTATCACTTACCTCTTCCTGCAGATATTTTTCAAATTTTAATTTCTAGAGACTCTGGCAGACCATGGTGGGGTGTTGCCAGCATCTTCCTAGCCTGCATGGCTCACAGTTCCATGTTCTGAGGGAGAGACTAAACGTCTTTCCAGTTGTTCACAGTTAACAGTAAAACCACATGGTGTTTCTTTCACATCCTAGTTGATGTGCTGGCTAGTTTTACATCAGTTTGACACAAGCTAAGTCATCAGAGAGGAGGGAGGCTGTCAGCTGAGAAAATGGCTCCCTAAGATCAGGCTATCGGCAGACATGTAGGGTGTTTTCTTATTCAGTGATTGCTAAGGGAGGTCTCAGCCCATTGCGGGTGGTGCCACGCCTGGGCTGGCTGTTCTGGGTTGTATAAGAAAGCAGGCTGAGCTAGCCATGAGGAACAAACCAGTAAGTAGCACCCCACCATGGCCTCTGCATCAGCTCCTGCCTCCAGGCTCCTGCCCTGTTTGAGATCCTGTCCTGACTTCCTTTAATGATGAACTGTGGTGTGGAAGTGTAACGCACACAAACCCTTTCCTCCCCAACTTGCATTTGATCATCGTGTTTCACCACAGTAGTAGTAACCCTAACAAGACAGTTGAGGAGTGTTTGTTTTTCTTCTTTATGACTGAGGAAGCAAGGTAACCCCAGATCTGGAAGAGGACACAGAGGAACCATTTGAAGATGGATATATCAGTGTGGGAAATCTGTAAACAGCAATGGTATATTTTTCCAAATATTATAGAAGGGTTAGTTAGTTAGCCAATGAGGGAAGCTTAGCTTACTTTAGGAGTATGCTTGAATACTTTTTTTTTTTCTCCTCTGGAAGTGAGGTTCTGCTTATGGCCAGAATTTAAAGGTGAGAGTTAGGAAAGTGGGGAAAGGGGTGTGGGGATGGGGTGGGGAGCTCTGAAAACCTGGGCCCCACACATTGACCTCTAGGTCTGATGGTATAGACAGATTTGCCAGGTGAGTGACATAAAGTTGTCCTACGTGACTGGGAATGTGAAACAGGTAGGCTCAGGAGGAAAGCTTTCCTGTAAGAGAAAGGAAGCCATGCACTGAGGAATTCAGAAGTGGGAGTTGCCAAATATAAGTGGATCAAAGTCCAGGAAATCACAAGGACATGGATGTGGATGGAGCATGTGGGAGAATCTGGTGGATATTTGGGATAATGGAATGTTGCTTATCTGGACTGTTATATCAGCTGCTATTTAACTAAGTGCCTTTAAGGGCTTTTAGAGTAGCTTCTAAGAAAAAAAAAAAAAAAAAAAAGAGGTTATATGCGTTCTGAGAGTCTTCAGAGATGAAAGCTATAATTCAGTTCACCATAAAAGTATTTCTGCTTTTAACTAGAGTAGTTTATATACTAATATTTCCACAAAGAAAATTGGCAAAGGCAGATAAAGTTAAGAAAAAACAAATGGTGTCTAGTACTTGAGGGACCAGGATCTTGGTGGAGAAGGGAAGCATACTGCTGGAACTTAATTGTCTATGATATTTTACTCATTAGGTTCTTGCTGGCTCTTAAGGGACATAGAAGGAAAATAAACAAAGAAACCAGATAGAAAGTAGTTTCTAAAAACCTGGGACCACAAATAGAGCTTTTGGTAGAAAGTCACGTTGAGAGACAAAACTTAGTTTTAATCATGAACGCACTGAGAAGAGCTCAGTTTTAAAATAGAGAATATCGACATAATCTGATTGGCCTGCTCTTTGATCACCTCCCCCTGAGGGGGGAGCAGCCTTACCAGGCCACAGAAGATGACAATGCAGCCACTCCTGATGAGATCTGATAGACTAAGATCAGAAGGAAGGAGAGGAGGACCTCCCCTCTTAGTGGACTTGGGGAGGGGCATTCGTGAAGAAGGGGGTGGGAGGGTGGAATAGGGAGGGGAGGAGGGAGGGGCTTATGGGGAGATGCAAAGTGAGTAAAGTGTAATTAATAAAAATAAAAAATATTGAAAACAAAAAAAATAATAAAATACAGAATGTTATTCTTAAAAGCCAAGAAGCTAAGTTGGGAGTGTCAAGGATTTGGGATACAAAATTGGAGCGCAATGCCCAGCAAACACCCTAGGATTCCTGTTAAGGCCTGGTCCCAATCTAGGAAAGAGTTAAATTTAGCCAAGAGAGCTTTCACCAAAGATTAGAACTCAAGTACTTTGACTAATTGCATTGTGTCTACAGCCCCTCTGCTCATTGAAGTCATTGAGCTGATAGTCCTGAGCATTGTCTGTTGTCTCTGTACTTGAAGGAATTTTTAGATGTATATGAAATCATTGGCTCACAGTTTGCTCAAGTATTTTAAGTATTGTGAGGAAATATTTTAGTGAATTATGGTATAGAATATCACTAGAAAGTATGATTAACATATTCCCCTCTTACAGGTCACTTAATTTTTTCCTTCCTCTCTTCTTCCTCTCTTCCTTCTTCCTCTCCTTTCTTTCTTTCTTTCTTTCTTTCTTTCTTTCTTTCTTTCTTTCTTTCTTTCTTTCCTTCCTTCCTTCCTTCCTTCCTTCCTTCCTTCCTTCCTTCCTTCCTTCCTTCCTTTCTTTCTTTCTTTCTTTCTTTCTTTCTTTCTTTCTTTCTTTTTCTTCTCCTCCTTCTCTTTCTTGCCTAGATGCCTCAGAAGTTGTTCTTCACACTTTAAGTCATTTTTAGTGGTAATGTTGACCTATAATCTCATCTGTTCTAGAGGCCAAGGCAGAAAGGTATCATATTAGGGGCATGCCTGGGCTATAGAGTGAGTTCAAGGCTAGCCTGGGCAATCAGTGAGATGCTATCTCAGAATCAGAAGCTTCTACAAAGAGGACTTGGAGCTGCAGTTCAGTGGTAGAGCACACACCTAGTATGTGTGAAACCTTGGGTTTGATCTCAGATACAAAGGGAAGGAATGGCAAATTCCCCAAGCTGAATGTTACAAGGACATGCTTGGTTGCTTTAGTTGAGCTACATGTAGGGTTCCAGTGCCATTTTAATTTGTAGAGTTAGGTCTCATTGTTCAAAAAGTGTATTTGCACTTATATAAATCTTCAATGTCCTCAGCCATCGGGGAGATATAAATCAAAACGACCCTGAGATTTCACCTTACACCCATCAGAATGGCTAAGGTCAAAAACTCAAGTGACAGCACATGCTGGAGAGGATGTAGAGAAAGAGGAACTCTCCTCCATTGCTTGTGGAAATGTAAACTGGTATAACCACTTTGGAAATCAATCTGGTGCTATCTTAGAAAATTAGGAATAATACTACCTCAAGATCTAGCTATACCACTCCTAGGCATATATCCAAAATATGCTCAACTATACAACAAGGATATTTGCTCAATCATGTTTGTAGCAGCTTTATTTGTAATAGCCAGAATCTGGAAACAACCCAGATGTCCCTCAACAGAGGAATAGATACAGAAATTGTGATACATTTACATAATGGAATACTACCCAGCTATTAAAAACAAGGAAATCATGACATTTGCAGGCAAATGGTGAGAACCAGAAAATACCATCTTGAGTGAGGTAACCCAGAAGGAGAAAGACACACATGCTATATGCTCACTCATAAGTGGATATTAGCCACATAATATAGGATAAACATACAAAAATCTATACTCCTAAAGAAGCTAAACAGCAAGGAAAACCCTAGGGAAGATGCTCCATCCTCATTCAGAAGGACAAACGTGATAGACATTGGAAGCAGGAGAAGACAGGTAACAGAAGCCTACCACAGAGGGCCTCTGCAAGACTCTACTTATCAAGGTATCAAAGCAGAGGCTGAGACTTAGAGCCAAAGTTTGGGCAGAGAACATGGAATTTTATGAAAGAGGTGGGGGAGATAGAAATACCCGGAGGGGACAGAAGCTCCAAAAGACTAACAGAGAAAAAAAATGAGTCCTGGGAGCCCTGCAGAGAATGATATCCCAACCAAGGACAATGCATGGAGAGGACCTAAAACCCTGGCTCAGATGTAGCCCACAGACTCAGTGTCTAAGTGGGTTCCATAGCAATGGGATCAGGGGCTGTCTCTGGCATGAACTAAGTGATAGGCTTTCTGATAACCTCCCTCTGGGGGTGGGGGAGAGTGCAGCCTTGCCAGGCCACAGAGGAAGACAATGCAACTAGTCCTGATGAGACCTGAAAGGCTAAGGTCAAATATAAGGGGAGGAGGACCTCCCCAATCAGTGGACTAGGGGAGGGAGGAAGAAGAGGGAGGGAAGGTGGGATTGGGAGGAGCTGAGGGAGGGGCCCACAGCCAGGATACAAATTGAATAAATTGTAATAAATGATAAAAATAAAAAAGTTTAAAAAATAAAAAATAAACAATAAAGGAAGTGTTTCTTGAATATTGACTTCAATGTTTTTATTTTCACTGTTTGTTACCTTGTAGGGAATCACAGTTATACAGACGTTGAATCATACTTACCATTCTTCAAAATGTATAACTTGGGAGTAGTGGTTAGGGGTATACCTCAGCGGTAGAGTGCTTTTCTAGAATGTGTGAGACTCTGGTAAAGATATAATCTCTCATTCTTTCTAGCTTAGTTCAGTTTCATTTCTTTATTCCTACATTTTCTACCCCTTCCTTTTCTCCTATTTATCTATTGTAATGATTGTCAATTTAGAATACATCTATTCTGACATTCACATTCCTAAAAGTTTTTGTCATCTTCTAGTTCATGTTTTCTCCCCTTTCTTATCAGTTTCCCCTGGAGTTTTAAATTTATGCTTGGTCTTTTTAGTCTTTCTGTCTTCCATCTGGTTCCCTTTCCTTTCTCCCATTTTCTCCCCATCTCTTTCTTTTTC
This sequence comes from Meriones unguiculatus, assembly GCF_030254825.1. Taxonomy (NCBI): domain Eukaryota; kingdom Metazoa; phylum Chordata; class Mammalia; order Rodentia; family Muridae; genus Meriones; species Meriones unguiculatus. Next base: position 21,387,224 of record NC_083350.1, on the reverse strand, counting down.
TTGACTTTCTCCTTAGATGGTGGTTCCCTTTGAAGTTTCTAAAATTTATTCCATATCATTTATTCATGACTTTGATCTCAAGGCAATGTGATAGGGAGTGTGTTCTGTCTGTTGGCCAGCTTTTTTTTCCCCCACATTTATTTTTGTAGAATATTTTCTTTCAGATTTCTTTCTTTCTTTTTTTTTTTTGTGTGTGTGTGTGTATGTGTGTGTGTGCACACACATGCCTTCATGAGTTTGTGTAAAAGGAACTTTTATTCTCTTGTTACAGTTGTTTTCTTGGTGGCTTATTGCCTCTGTCTGCTAAGTAGTCCTGGAAGCTTCTAGCCTCCATTCACTCTAATCTAGGCCTAGAATGTTTTCAGCCCCTAGGACTTACTGCTAAATAAGCTCACCCTCTCTACTTCTTTCTGAGCTCTGAGTTGGCTGCTTCAACTCAGCTATTCTGGCTCATGCTCCTCTCCCAGCTGATTTACTCAATCTGGCTTCTTTCTTGGCCTCTGAATTGCTCTGCTTGGTCTTAAACTAACTCAAATGATTTTTTTCCTAATCTTCTGGCTCCTTTTCATTCTCTGGCTCATATGGTCTTCACCTGAGTTCTCTCTCTGCAATTTGTCTCTTTATTACTGTCCCAGAAAAACTACCCCTCCCCCTCATTGCCCCTGAAGTAGCTTCCTTTTCCTCTCTCTTCTGGTGAGAGTCGGGCATATCCTATTCTGTCAAGTCTTTCTCAAAAAAAAAAAAAAAAAAAAGTCACCTTTTCTGCCACTCAATTAGGCACCTAATATGGTTGCTTCCTTCTAGAAACGAATTTTACCTTCATAGTTTGGAATTAAAGTTGTGAGCTTTTCTTTACATGAAACTTGCTCAATACCAGGCTGGCCTTGAGCTCAGATCTGCTTGCCTCTGTCTCCTGGATTAAAGGTGTGTTTGTATTCCAGTTGGATCACAAAGACCTAGATGGTCTTTGGATGTGATCTCTTGCCATGTTCTGAATGAATATTCCTCTACACGTTTGTGTACTACATGCATGCCTGGTACGTTCAGAGGTCAGAAGATGGTATTGGATCCCTGGGAAATAGGAGTTACAGGGATAGGAGTTGTCAGTTCCTTGATGTGGGTGCTGGGATCTGATCCCAGGTCCTTTGCAAGATCAGCATGCACTGTTAACTGCTCACCCATCTCTCCACCTCCTCATTGAATAAGGTGCTTTTTTTTTTTTTCCTTTGGGTGTTTTGAGACAGTTTCTCTGTGTAGCCTTGGCTGTCCTGGACTCACTTTTGTATACTAGGCTGGCCTTAAACTCAGAGATCCACCTGCTTCTTCCTCGTTGAGTGTTGGGATTAAAGGCTTATACTGCCACATCCAGCTAAGATATGTCTGTAAAAATTTTTTTTTCATTTATATGTGTGTGTGTTTATATGTATATGTGCAGAGGCATGTGCACATATATATGGAAGCTACAGGTTGATGTTAATTGTTTCCCTCAGTCACTGTCTACTATATTTTTTCTTTTTTCTTTTTTTCTTCCTCTGTGTAGCCTTGACTGTCTTGGACTCTTTGTAGACCAGGTTGGCCTCCAACTCACAGAGATCCGCCTGCCTCTGCCTCCTTGAGTGCTGGGATTACAGGGGTGAACCACTCTGCCTAGCTTCTACTGTTTTTTGTCAAGAGGTCGTGGTATGAGAGAATTCAGAGTTACTTTCCAGTCTTTACAGCCTAGGCCTGTCTGTCCCTGTTGCCTTAGGAAGAGGGATGTTTCCTGCAAGCTTGGTTCATCTGAGACTTTTGAACAGATTTTTCGTTGTGTTCCTTGCAACTGTGTAGGTCTTAGAGGGTCATTGCCACCGGCTCTTGCTCATCCCAGTTCTTGGCTGTACCCTCAGGATGTGTTCCATGAGTATGTGTTCTGCTGGTGGCATGGGGAGTCTCCACGTTTTTGTCTCTCAGTTTTTTTCCCTATGCAGTTTCTTTCAAGTCTCAACCCTCCAACTCCACAGTCCTTCCAGATATTTTGAATCCTATCAGTTATGTATGATTTGCAGTTGGGTGAAAAATGGAGTTTGAAAATTCCACAGAACCTTTTCATTGTAATCTGGCTTTTGCTTTAATATGCAGGGAAGAAAGAAGTTCTCTGTGTGTGTCCATTTTACAGAAAGCGGTTTCGTGATGATTAGGCCGTCTAGCAAAAGTACAGAGCAGGACTGAGCAGCGTAAGAGCTGTGCTTTTCTCTACACCATGATGTTTCTCTAGTACTGGGCACAATAAAGATTATTTATTTGGTCAAAGCAGCTTTAATGTTGACACTACTTGTCACTGCTATTGATGAATCTCATTGGCAAGGTAGAATTTCAAAAGCTTTGAACCATCATTTGGTAAGCAGTAATAACTTAATACAATTGTATACACTTAAGATATTCTCAAATAATAGATAAATGCATTTTGGAAGCCTTGTTTTCTTCTCCCTTCCATTTGCCTTACCTCCTTGCTTCTCCCACCTTCTGTCCAATTCTTCCTCATCTTCTGTCCTTTCTCTCTTTACCTCTGTGACATAGAACATTGCTGACTACAGGTTCTCTAATCTGTTGCCTTTTTTGTAACTTCTCTGAAGGCAGGTGGTTTCAGATCATGTTTTTCTTCGTTACTCTTTCTCTTTTTTTTCTTCCCATTTTAGAACGGCACCTACTAATGTATGTTCTTTCCTGGCTTTGTTTAAGGAGTCTTCTAGTTATACAGTCAAAGAGGAAGAATTTTTTTCTCTTCTGTCTAGTTCACATGTTTATAGTTGTTGAACTTCCTGAAACGGATCTAAAAGCAGTAGCTGCTGCTCTTGACTGACAGGCTTCTCAGCCGTGAACACTGCTGTGCCCTTATTGAATACAGTGTAGGCGGATTTGTTTGCAAGTGCAGCTGACAGGGTAAAGGTTACTATCACACAGACATACACTCTGGCAAAGGTAAGGCTAGGGTAAAAAGAGAGTTGAACTGTACCAGGCTGTCCTCCTTTGGATTTTTATGAAGAACACATTAGTTTCTAAGATTTAGTTGTGGCTGTTCCTCTCTGTGTCAAACATTGGCTTAATTGCTAAAGTTTAATGTTTTTTTTTGGGGGGGATGTGAGGGGACTAGGCATGAAGTCTGCTTGCGTGGTTGGTTTTCACCTGAGATTTGGGAGAGATGCAGAAGGAGGGTGGAAGGTGAAAGGGCTTTGGTGTTGTGCTTTGCATTGACCTGGCTCTCACTGAAGACAAAGGTGAGACCAGATGAGGGTTTTGCTGCTTCTGTGTTGGGGGTAGAGGAGGGAGAAGCATTCTTCGAAAATTCTTAAAATGATTTGCATTTTGTTTATGCTTTGAGACTCGAATGTGGGATTAGAGGTAAGTGGCAGTCTACCATGGTAAGGAAGAAAGGCATTTGGTAGTTTTACTCACCACACTTTCGGGATTGCTTCCCTTTATTTGAGGGTGTATTCACTCATTAAAATAATAGCTTTCAAAAATTAATGTGTTCTACGATAAGCAATTATCTTAAATCTTTTTCTCTTTTGTATATGGGTTACGTTTTATGTTCTTCTCATATGTAAAGGTATTACCACCATAACATAAATCCAGATTAGGTACAGTACCCAATCCACTGGTGAGAAGTGTTGTTTTGTTTTTTTAGTAACAAATCAAAAAGGTATTTTCTTCTTTATTGTAATGGTAATAAAAGGTTAAGAACAACTTTTTGAAATTAGACAACGAGCAGTTTAAAAACAACAAGAAAACCATTTACTTCCCGGAAATGGTCTTTTCGTTTTTTGTCTATTAATAGAGTTGGGCCCCAGAGCCTCCCACATTCTTGGTACGGTTGTTTGAGTGAGATTCTCCCCAAGTCTAAGGCATTTGACTACTTGGGTGGCCTTGCTGAAGGAAGTACATCAGTGGGGGGCTAGACTTTGAACGCTAGTCCCCTTCGGCGCACTCTGCCTCCTGCCTCTGATGTAAGATGTGAATTCTCTGCTCGCTGTCAGGCTGCCACACTTCTCTGCTGTGACAGTGATGGGTTCTTTGACTGAAACCATAGGCCATATAAACACTCCCATCTACAAGTGGCTTTGGTCATGGTATTTCGTCACAGCAATAGAATAGTAACTAATACAATGGGCAAATATTCTGTTTCAGCTTCATACAGTGTCAGGACAGCATAGTCTCTGCTAATTTTTTTTTTTTTTTTGGTGGTAATCAGTGTGTATATCTCCCAGTTGAGTCCTGTTTCCCCCAAAACTCTGTGAGATAGGCCTTCATTGTCCACATTCTCTTCTTGAAATTAGTCTTCTTCATTTCCATCAGAACTCCTCATTAAACTCTCCTCACAGCATTCTTGAACTTCTCTGTGCTCTGTACTCTTTCAAATTCTTCCACCAATCGGTTTCAGTGCCCTGTGAACCATATGGTCATGTTTGCCACAGCAGTCATTTCTTGGTACCAATTTCCAGTGTTATTTTGGTCACCAGGATAAACTACCTGAAAAGTAGCCAGCAGCATGCAGTATTTATTTCTGCTCATGGTTTGAGAGGGTACCGTCTGTCATGGTAAGGGAGGCATGGTGGAGTTTATGGTACCCTGAAGTTTGGGGGTGGGAGGATGGTCATTTCAATGGGTTAGGAAACAGAGGTAAAACCAAAACCTGGATGAGGATATTACCGACAGCCCCTTCTCAGTGATCCGTTGCCTCTAGCTGGACTTTACCTCCCCAGTGGTCCACAACCCTCCTGACACAATGCCACAAGCTATGGGGTAAAATTTTAGGTTCGTGAGCCTTTGGGGGCGGGTAAATGTCATACTTAACTGGTAATAAGTAGCTCAAGGATAAAGAGAACTCTGTAATTATAAGACAGAGATGGGATTGTTCAAGAAAGAGGAAGGCTGCTTGTCAGGTAATGGCTTTCCCTTTTCTACAGTTGTTTAAGCCAGCATGAAAGCAAGGCCTTAGGCTTAAGTGCTAACTCTAAATTTCTGCTGCCCCATTTTATTTGTAATAGCAAAAGAAAGGGTTTACATTTTTATGACAGGTAAACATAATTGTGAACATATTTTGAGGAATATAGTAAGATGGATAAGATTTAAATGCTGGTGCTTGATCAGAAAGAATGTCCCTAACTAATTTTCACAGGATACCAGTTCTCCAAGCTGGCTTTGTCTTAGATGGTGCTGGTCTTGGCTTGTATGTTTCAGAGATTTCTTCTAGCCAAGAGGCACCTGGCCAAGGTATAACTGAGAATTGATTAGATTTATTTCAGTCTTTGGCTTTTGAAGTCACACAACTATAAGATATTTTCAGCCTCTTATGGAGCACAGAGGGCATGAGCTGTAAGTGAGTAGCAGGATGAAAAGATGTAAAACTTCAAAGTATGGTGAGTCTCAAAGGACAGTTCTGTTTGACTGAGGCAGGCGTGGGTCCCTAAGATCTCAGCCAGACTCCCTTTATCCAGGATAGAGTCTCAGCTTCCCCCTTAGCTGCTGCTCTTGTTACCATATTTCTGAGCCATTTTGGAAACAGGTGTATTTCAGAGTCAGACTGTGAATAAGAATGCTCGGTAGGATCTCTCTTAGAAAAACATTCTGTCTTCCTTCAGAGGGCTTGGAGTCTAATTGTGGATTCAGCGAGGTGAATACAAGAGCTACACACATGACTCTACCAAGTGAGGAAAGTTGGCAATATTTATCAGTGATTGTGATTAGGTTTTGTTCTCGATGTTATTTGTCCTGTTGTATTAATCCATGTGCAAACGTTCATTATAGGTATCAGTACTTAAAAAAAAGTCAGTATGACAAAAGGTCCTTGCATTCATATTAGGTCATATTTCCAGATCATAATAACCACAAATAATGCTAGATGGGAATTTAAGTAGAAATGTAGATTTTTCACTTTCTGACTTTAAATGTATTAGCCAACTAAATCATTTGCTGAGATCATTTGACTTAAAGTATTCATTATCATTTTAAAAAAAGATAGACAAGAGATAGTGTAGTACAGGGAAAATGTACATCCCCCACATACCTTGGGCCAAGTGCAAACTGGGTAATGAAGGACTGGGGTGCCCTCCTTCACCACGCCAGGAGGAGGTGCTGTGCAGGTGCCTGTTCCTGGTGCAAGGGAGACACTCTGGTAATTCTCTGCCCCACCTTTCTGGCCTTAAGCTCCGTTGATATCTGCAAAATATCCTCTTTCCCTCAGAGAAGGAAGGAGGTGTGTAGGAACTGAGAATAAAAATCCCAGCAGAGATGGCTCAGCGTTTATGGGTACTGGCTGCTGTTCCAGAGGACCTGGGTGTGATTTCAAGCACCCAGTGGTAGCTTACATTTGCCCATAACTCCAGTTCTGGAGGGATCTGACACCCTCTTCTGACTTCCATGGACAGGGCCACACACATGGTGCATAGACATACATGCAGCAAAAGACTCCTATTAGTAAAAATTAAAAAAAAAAAATCCCACCTATCTTTTAATCAAGAATTTCTTTCTCATCAGTTGCGCTCGGTGACTTGATTTGTTAGCATGTTAGAATGTTCCGAGGACCCAGACGGAACCTGCCGAAAGAACTCCTTGCTCTCCAGGAAGAGTGTTGATGTGCCTGGGAGGCTTTTCTGTGGTATTCACTCCAGGCATGCTTCTGAACACAAGTGTATAATGTATATATTAAAAGTCATTTTACTAGCCATAGTATGCCAACCTATTTCTGATGCAAGCTGTAATATGACAAAAAATGTTGGGATTAAGGAAAAGTGTGTGTATGTGCTCACGTGTGCATGAGCGCATGCATGTCTGTGTGCTCGTGTGCGTGCGTGAGTGCATGTCTGTGTGTGTGTATCCAAACCCACACCTGATTCTTGTTGCATGTTACTTTGGCTGTTGGTTCCTTGACTTTAAGTGCAGCACGCTCAGTGGAACAGCCAGTTTCATCTTGGTGCAGAATCAGATTGTCTTGTTCCATTTGCTAAAAGATTAGGACATCAGCCTTTGGGGCCACTGCCGTGAGTTCTTTCATCAGGTATGGTGATGCCATCTTTTGGGAGGTTCTTGCTGTAAGCTGAGAAGAGAGTGTTCTGTGAGAAAGAATGAGGTGTGTGTTTCTAAGTAAGGGCCCTCGCTTGGTATAATAACTGCAGCGTGGCTCCGTTGGCAGGGTCTGTCCCTAGCCAATCTAGCAGATTTGCAATAGGTGGAGGCACTGTCTGCTGTGATTTCTTTCAGGAGCAGGGTTGCTATAGGTGGTAAGTCTTGACTATGGCAATTTAACGGGAGCCTAAATTTGCATTTGTGTCCATTGCATTCTGTGTGGCAAAGACTCATCCTTGGAACAGAATGTGAGGTGGGGGGAGGAAGAATGATGGATGACTAGGTGTTAGTAAAGAAGAGACAGACACAGCTAGATGGGGTGGGGTGCAGTGGTGTACTTCTTTAACCCTAGTACTCAGGAAGCAGAGGCAGGGGCATTCCCGTGAGTCAAGGCCAGCCTGGTCTGCATAGTGAGTTTCAGACCAGCAAGGCTTCATAGTGAGACCCTGTACCAGAGAGAGAAAGAGAGAGAGAGACAGAGAGAGAGAACGAGAATATATCTTTTGAGCTTTCTGTGCCTTCACACCAGACTTTCAGTTAAAGGTGACCAAGTGCTGTGTAATGTCCTCTAAGAGTGTTTGATAACTGTTCTAGTCTGATAATCTCCCACCGTGCATGTTTCTTTGGCATGGCCCTACAATGCCGTCTTCAGTATGGGGCTCTGGACTGCATTTCTATGAAACTGTGCCGGCTCAGTGTGTCGGTGACCTTGTTATCCAAGCTCTTCTGCACTCCAAACAGACACATTCGCTCTATGTGGAGCTTCAGGATTCGTTGCAGCGAGAGAGACCTCACATCATGGTCCAGGCGTGATGTGAGGACTCACAGGGCCGACTAACAGCTGCTGCTGTTTGGCTTGAAGCCCCTGTGCTGTGGGGTGCAGCTCGGCCTGTCTCCTTGTTTATGTATATATCCAGGGACTCCAAGCCGGAAGTTAATAGAAGTATTAACTCATTTGAAAGACAAATTCAACAAGACATGTAGGAAAACCACAGGAGAAAAGTAGAGAGACTGGGTGACAGGTTTGATGGCATGGAAGCAAATTTAACAACATTAACAAAAGGAGCACAAAGATGACGAGGCATCGTAAACTGTACTTGAATAAGATTTTGAATCAGAGGCAGGAGGGTCTATGAAACTGGGTGAAAAGGAGGGGAGAACTGCAAAGGAGCTTGTTGGATTCCTGCATGACTTCAGAGCAGAGCTTAATTGGAACAACTACCGCTTATTTCTTTGATAGGAGAGCCTGATTCATCATATTTCTAAACATACACTGTAGTTCATCGTGATGTGCCAGCTGGCAGTGGAGGCTAACCATAAGATTGGAGACCATAGGTGGGTGGGCAAGCTGCAAGCTACTTTTTAGAATGAGCATCTTCAGGACTCTACCAGAGGAAAACAAGGGCAGAAATTAAAATGCAGATTTTTCAAGTGCACGTGTGTGTGCTTCAGTTACTTCTGCACACCCAAAGGGGCGTGTTTCTAAAGCAAAAGCTGTTATGTGGCATGTCAGAGTCGGCTCGGAGGACAGCTTCACCTTTTGAAGATATGGTTTGTCTTTGGATTACTTTTGGTTTATGTCCTTGTCTTTCAGGGACTGTTTGGACAGCTGACAATAGCAATGCTAGTTCTCACATCCCTGAGAAATTATGTAGTGTCAGGAGAAGGACTGTCATCAAGTAAATTTTGCTTGTGCTCTCATGGGGACCTTAAGTCTTTATAATGATATTCACTCTCATTTAACAATGTGAAACATTCTAATTGACAAGTTAACGGCAGTGGAACTCTCATTCAAGTGGAACTGCAATGCAACTTGACACTTGACTTTTTGCCCACCAAGATTAGAGGTCTCTAAAATAACTCCAGGTACCATCAGTGATCTTTGCTTGCATCTCTTCTACATCTGACCTTATTGTCAAAAGGCTTTAAGTGAGTGAACATAGATCTCACTCTGAACTTCAGAAGACTGGTCTCCGGCCTAAGTGTCCAATAATCACATAAGTGTTCTATTCCAAAGAATAAATATAACTAACAGAAAATGAGCTTTAATGTTTTTATCAAATGAAAACGTTATGTGTGTCTGTGATGGGGGATTAATTTTGGTAAAATAGGTATATAACATCTGATCCAAAGGCTACATGTTGAGGTGTTGCTTGATTTTGGCAGTGGGAGTTACAAGTATTAGTTGACTAATATTTTCATGCTTTTTTCACAGTGGTCATTGTTGTGTTTTAAAATAATGCTCTTCAAAGACAGAAACTATGTGTGTGTACACATTGTGATTAGAAATATCCTGTGATAGTCACCCCACTGGATGAAATGGAATCAGTCTAATGGGGTTTTACAGAAAATACATTTTAGTATCAAACCGATTTCTCCATATTAGCGATTGCTGTGGGAGGGTCCAGCCTACTGTGGTGGTGCTACTCCTGAGCAGGTGGTCCTGAGTTAGGTAAGAAAGCAGGCTGAGCAAGCCACAGCAGCAAACCAGTGAGCAGCGCCCCTCCACAGCCTCTGCCTCTGTGTGTGCTTTCAGGCGCCTGCCCTGCTTGAGTTCTGCTCTGACTTCTTGAAGGGATGAATGTTACCTGGAGGGATAAGGTGAAATAAATCCTTGCCCTCCTCGTTGCTTTTGGTGACGGTGTCTTTATAGCAGCAGAAACTTAAGGCAAGTATTTTCACTGTATTTATCTTAGTGCTGAAACCTAAGCTAAACCTTGTGGGTAAAATGCAAATAAGCTCTTGCCCTTGAAACTGTTAGAATGAAACGAAGGGAACAGTATGTGCAAGAAAAATATGAAGAATACAAACATGAGAAATAATGATTGTATGTTAATTAGTCACAGCTGTGCAGAGCTGGCATGTAAGTGCTGTGAAATGTTATAATATCTTCGGGTGTTGTGGGTTCAGGGCTGACTGAAAAACAGGAATGGGGTCAGACTTGGCAAGGCTTTGTTTGTCTTTTCCCCAAAGCTGTGGAATCCAAGTTGAATAACACATTTCCTTGAAAATAGTGTGTGTTTTATTGTTGACAAATGATGGCTCGTGGTCCACATGATGGCCAGTGCTTATTTGTATTGGTGAAGTCTTATTGCAACACTGCTTGCACTAGTTTGCTTACGTCTTGCTTGTGTGGCTTCTCTGATACTGTCACGACAGGGTTGTGGAATAAGAGCAGAGACTACGTGGCCATGTACAGAGCTATTTACCATCTGGCCCTCTGCAGACAGTTTGCTGACTGCTCCAATTGCCTTTTCATGTAAACAGAAAGTAAACACATCCAGGCAGTAAATACTGACAACTGACTTTCTGGCTTGGGTCTCACAGACTAACAGATTCTAATGGTTCTGGGTATAAGCGTGTCTCTGCATTTATCCCTAATCGTTTTTACCTTTTAATGGCACACTTAACAGCCAGCTCATATTCCTTCAGCATATTCCACCATAACTGTGGAGCATGTGTGTTGAGTAAATGGACAAATCCTTTGCTTTGATTTACTTTCTTGTCGCAACAGTTGCCGCAGTCTGCTTTCTGAGAGCCTAAAGGCTCAACTGGATCTCAATATTCATTCATGTCTTTAAAGAGAAGTTTATGTATGATACTCTGTATACACACAGAAATATCCATAGCCATATTTTTGCATCATTGGAATGAAAATGCATACCACAGACTATGCCTGTGGTTATAGGGCTGTGCAAAAATGCTTGGCTGTTTTTGATTGTGTGTAGACTAATTAAACAATTTCCCCTTTCTTATTTATAATCAGAATATTATGTTTTAAAGTAAGATTATAACATCATTCAATTATCTATACTCCAAAACTTTTCTTATGTTTTAATGCAACGATGACTAGGCTACACCTTTTGAAGAGAGCACAAAGTGCATTTAACGAAACAGCAACTTGGTTTTGAATAATACACTGGCATATTGCATAATTTTAAACTATTTGGTGTCTCAGGTGGAAATAATCACTGCTTTTTTTTTTTTATTAATCTGATACTGTTAGCTGAGGCAGAGACACTTCCATGTGCATTTTTCTGTATAATAGAGATTTTAAGGATGTCTGAATTATTTATTTTTAAACTAGTTAACATTTATTTTTATGTATGCATGTTTGTATCTGTGTGAATGCATGCCACGTGTATGTGGGTATATGTGGAAGTCAGAAGAGAGAATTGAATCCCAAAGCTGGAGTTACAGGCCATTGTAATCTGCCCAGTGCAGGTACTGGAAACCATGAAGTTTACTCCGTGTGCGTATTGGAAACCAAAAGTGGGTTCTCTGTGGGTACACACGGTGGACCTCTGAGCTCGCTCTCCAGCCTTGAGTATTTTTTAGTAATAAGTCTCAGTGTCCCCAATTCTTTATAAGAGATTCATGAAAAGCCCACTCTTGGTGGGTATTAATATTCATAAACATGTTTTCCATTTCAGACATCTTCTACTACTAGTTTGACCCTCAAACATGTAGAATTTGCTCTTATGTTTTGAGACATTTGAGAAGTTTGGGAAATCAAATTTGAAGGAGATAATCATGTTTAATTTGGTGACTATACCCAAAAGTAAATCCCACTCCCCTGCCTTTTTTTTCCTTGAGATAGCCTCAGCTGTCCTGGAGCTTACTGAATAGATCAGGCTGTCCTCGAACTCATGCAAACCCGCCTGCTTCACAGGAATTAAAGGTGTGCACTCCTGTACCTGGCAGTTTCTCTTTTATCACCATGTCTTTATGCGGGTTTCATTTTGGCGTTTTATAATGTATTACAACATGGCTTGCTCATTTCCACCCCTGTACTCTTACCATCCCTGGCTCCTTCCGTTGGTTCCTTCTCCTTCGTAACATTCATGCATATAATATATAAGTTCCGTATTTGGGAGAAAATATGGTTTCTGCTTGTGACTCAGCTGAACATGATGATCTATACTTCTTATCAGTTTTCTTCAGAATGGCATGATTTCCTTTATGAGGCTGAATAATAACATACTATGGGTATATATCAAGTTTTATTTACTCATCTATTGACAGGAAAAGTGATTTCCTATCTTGACTATTGTAAATATTGCCGCAATAAATGGCTGTGTAGGTATTTCTGTAGTGTGTTGGCTCTTTGAGGTAAATTCTCAAGAGTGGTATAGATAGTCAGAACAGGCAGTAATTGCATTTTTAGTGTTTGGAGACGCTTTTGTACTGATTTCCGTAGCAGCTATTCTAATTCACATTGTTACATAACTTTTAGGTGTTCTCTTACCTTCTGGTTTATATGGTTATCTCTAGGGGGTGGACAGAAACATGAAAGGGGGGATGATAGGAGGCAGAAGTCGAGTTCCTCAGCAGCTTTCAGCACTGGCACATTCTGCTTCAGAGGCTGAGATGGGTAGGCCTGGCGGAAGGTGGGAATGGGGCGCAACGGCAGAACTGACTACAGTCTCCACCTTTGGTATGTAGGGAAGGCATTAGGGCCAAATCCACTGGATTCTAGAATCTCACTGCTCAGATGTAGCTGGAGACTGAGTAGCATTCAGCATCCCCTGGGAGTTGCTTGGTCCTATATCATTTCAGGCCCTGTCTCAGACCTGCTGGACTTAGACTCTGGTTTATCAAGGTTCTCACAGACTATACAAGCATCTTAAGTTTTGGGACGCTCTAGCTTAGGACATCAGTTTTCCAGAATGGTCAACACTGGAATCACCTTTGGAGCTAGAAAATGGTACAGAGTTGTGGTCCAAGCTCCCAGGGCTATCAGTTCACGAGGCCAGGAGTGATTCTGCTGTCCAGTTAGGTGTGGTGGGAGTCCTCTCTGTTGACAGAAGGGATGTTTGAGGAGGGTAAGTCACTTTCTCAGTAGTGTTGGGAAGTCATAGCTGGCTTTACTCACTTAGTCCAGCCAGCCCTACTTTCTCTGAGGTTCTGTTTCATTTCTGCGGGGTCTATGGAGGCCTGTGGGCACAGCTTCAGGCATGGCTGGATATTTGTAGGCAGTCTAGATACCCAACCTCCATTCTTTTTTCTTACAGTTCCCATGGAAACGGTGGGGGAGGGCGTGGAGACTGGGCATGGTGCTATCTTTACCCCGGTTTTTTGGTGATGGAAGGTCTGTTTCCATGGGAACTAGAAGGGAAAGGGATGGTAGTGGAGTAGCTAGACTGCTTTTAAATTTCAATGGCAGCCTCTGTCTTCACTGTAAAACCCACTTTGCCCAAGTTTACAGCTATGCCAGGAGAGTTCTTATTTCTCTAAATGTGGCCACATTTATCTGTAGGAGAGGGAGGGGGGAGTAGGAGGAAGCTCTTAAAATATCCTCGCCAATATTTTCTTTTTCCTCCAGGAAACCATTTTTAGGTGTTGGTATAAGTTATTTAAAAGCTATCTTTAGCTATTATTTTCTTGTGGTTTTATTGAGCATAATAACATGTTTATTATCAAAGGAAGCGTGGAGACAGTCATTTCAAGTCGCGAGTGATTTCTGTGATGTAAGGAACCCCTTGTAGTTTGTTAGTCATTTTGCATTAACTGATGACTGACTCCCTTGGTTGGAATGGGAAGGAAGGCCGTGGCCTCAAGGAACACACAGGGGCCGGGTTACCAAGAACAGAGACAAGACTTCCATGGAGATGCTTTGGTAGCAGTAAGAAAAAAACTAAACCACCAATACTGACAAACGTAATTATTTTAAGATAACAGTATTAAACTCGAATAAAAACAGGCCGTGGGTTTAACATCACCGAGTGTTCAGCTGTGGATTGGAATCCATTAGGACCTTCCTGATTCAGCTTTCTTTTCCTCTCCCTTTAAATAAGCAGCTTACTTTCTTCCTTATCAACTCCTTACCATCTGAACGGTGGAGCTGCATCTTCTCAACGATTCTAATAACATCAAGCAATATTACCCCACACCCTCTGTTGCTGCTGTCTCTGAAGAAGTCATTAGACATCCTCGCACAATGCACATATACTTTTTTTTTGTTGTTGTTTTTTTGTATTTTCTGTATTTAATTGGTACTACTTCCTGTTTGGCTGGAATCCCTGCACACCCCTGCACACCCCAGGAAACCCCGTCCTCTCTCCTTCCCTCAACCCCACCTGCGTAGAGAAAATGCTGGGCTGGTATGTCATCACCCCTTGTCTTCAGCAACCCACCCAAGAGTGCCCACCCAGGGGCTCAGTTTTTAACCATAGATGGGCACAATCCCAGCTCCTAGCTAATGTGTCATCACTCCTCACTTAAGCTCCGTAAGACCCCCTTACTTTAGTCTGGGTTGGCGAGCCCACCCGAGAGCTGCCTGTCAACAAACCTGCCTTTCTACTCTCATTTTGGCTTGAATTGGCTTACTGTGTCCGCAGAGAAAGGTTACTTCCCTCAACTTAGGGACTAAAAGACCAAGGCCCTGACAGCTTATGCAGTGTGCCTGAGGAGGCTTGGTGAACTGCTCAGCTGAACTCTGACTCTGGAGTATGGCTCCAGAGCTGTGCCTGTCCCTGTGTTCCCAACAGCCTCATGGGGGAACCAGTGTGCTGCTGCCAAGGGAACTGCAGAGCAAGTGCCATCTCAGAGCCCCTGTTAGCACCTTCATCCTGTTCTTCTCATTTCCTCCAGCCAACCCCTTACACTTCGACATGGGTCTTCAGCATCTACCTATTTTTAATTTTCTTATTTCACTTGTATTTATCAATATTTATTTTGTTCTAAAATCACCATAAATGTGGGTCATGGTGGCACACGCCTGTGATCCCAGTGCTCTGGGAGGCAGAGGCGGGCCTCATCTATGAGGATGAGGCCAGCCTGGTCTACAAAGTGAGTCCAGGACAGCCAGGGCTCCACAAAGAAACTCTGTCTCAAAAAACAAACAATTTGATGTAAACATAATAGAGTTTTGGTGATTGTATGAGTCATTTGGGATGTTTGGGAAACACTGGGCCACAGGGGAGGACTTTCGTGAGAAGCTGAGACAGTCAGCTTTCCGTGAGGTATGAGAGCTGCTCTTGACTGGTGTGATTCGAGAGGTTGTGTTTACTTTTCAAAACAGCAGGAAGAAGGGAAATGGGAAGAGGTGGCTGTATAAAGTAATAAAGCCTCTTTCTACTCATCATCTCACTCTCAGGAAAGTGAGATGATGTGTGCAAACATCTGGCCCTCAGCAAATGGAAGCTTCCTTGCCACTTCACTCCACTCCCAGGAAGCTACAGACCTTCGGAGAGCGGGGATTTGTTGAGAATTTGCCATGTGCTAGGTTCTACTCTGATTGTTCTGCACTATTTCATTAGCTCATCAAAACTTCCTTCTGGGTGAGATACCAATATTATAATCCTCATGTCATAGAGGATAGAGTCAAGGTCCAAGAAACTCGTCAGCTATTTTAAAGCCATGGTCAATTATAACTACAGTTGGAACTCAGAGCCTAATGTTCTATGTTAAAGTACATCCTGGGCCTTAAGCCATTGTTTAAAATGACTAGTATACCGTGCCTATAGGAACAGGTTTTCTTTAAGTAGTACCAAGAAACCTGTGGTGCAAGAAACACTGGCAGAAGAGAAGATCTGCTTGGTAGGACCATCATGAAACTGACACTACACACTCACACACATATATGCACATTTACACAGACACTATTGCTCATCCACCCACTCATGCACACACACACAGACTCCCACATTCACAAAGTTCATGCACCACATACATATACCTACTACAGAGACTTGCATAGACAGATAATACATACCATGGACACACACACGGTTCTTTATGACCCAGTGAGAAACAGTTCACTTAAGTTCACCATGTCACTTTCCTGACGCGCTGACTTCTGGGGAGAGGAGAATAAATAAGGGCTAGATCTTGGTAGGTTAAAAAGGGAGAACAGGAAGGCGAAGGTTTGAAGTTTTTAAAAGTGTATGTGTGCGTCTTGTACACAGGTGCCCACAGAAGACGCATGTTCTCCGGAAGAGCAGCAAATGCTCAATTCCTGAGCCATCTCTCCAGCCTCAAGATGACAGTTTTAAACATAGAGGAAATTGGCTGTTAGGCTAGCAAGGTCAACGTGTAATCAGGCTTCAGACTTGGTAGTAGTTGTCTCTTGACTTCTGGAGCTCTTGCTGGTATCTGAGAATTCCGTTAGGTCTGGTTAGATGGGTTGAGACAGACATGGCTAAGCGTTGGGTACTGAGTATATGCAATGGCCCGCTGTAGCCGCTCAACAGTGCTTCTGTAGCTTGGAGAGGTGGCAGGCGCATGACCTGAGTGCCTGAGAGACTTCACTGAACCTCCCAGGTTCTGTGTGGAAACACAGCTGCTCCTCAAGACAGACCCACATTCACAGCTCCGCTCCACTCAACCCTCCAGGAAAATACGAAACCATATAGTTATTTCCCCTAAAATGTGTGGCGTCAGGGTGCACTCCTCAAGGCTTCTCACAGATGTAGTTTTCATTATTGTAAGTAGTGCTGGTGATTGCTCATTTGCTAAACTCTTGGGCCCAGTTGCTGCTTGTGTCTGCTCTGGAGCCAACCTCAGACAGTACCATTTTGTGTTGTAGCATTTAAACATCTGCTTAACCACTCATCTCTTTGGATTTCTGTGATCTGACTAAATTGTTCCAATAATGGAGGCTGACTTGATTTTAGAACTTGGTATGTGCCTTGCCCATTGACTTTTTGTTTGTTTTTGAGTTTTGGTTTTTGAAGACGGGGCAGGGTTTCTTTGTACAGCCCAGGCTATCCTGGACTTGCTTTGTAGACCAGGCTGGCCTTGAACTCACAGAAATCCACCTGCCTCTGCCTCCCCAAGTGCTGGCATTACAGGCATGTGCTACCATGCCCAGCTCTGCCCATTGAATTTCAAGTTATTCTCTTAGAAGACTGTAAAAAAGATTTTAGTTTTGTATGAGTATCCACACTTGGATGGATGAAGAGTGGTGTATTAGTAATCTCATTTTTTTCTGGTTCCTTGTAAATGATAAGAAAACAGCAGAGTGATGGAAAGGGAGGGCAAGTTCTAAGAGGAAACAGGTTGTATCTGTGTCCACTCTGCAGGCATAGCAACTTTTTTTTCTCTTCTGTGCTTACCAGGACTTTGCTTGGATTTTTCTTAATGGCATTTGGGTTCTAATGAGTCTGTCAGAAGACAGGATGTTGAATAACCCTGAGGGCTGTGGGGGGGTGTGAAAGAGAGAGAAGGAGAGAAAGAGAAGGGGAGAGAGATTATACACACACACACACACACACACACACACACACACACATACACACACACCTGTTAATCAAACTTTTTTCTTTTTCTTTTTCTTTTTCTTTTTCTTTTTCTTTTTCTTTTTCTTTTATTAGCACTCCCTGTTGGGTTTCTCTGCTCTAACATCCCCCTGGTGGGCAGAGAAACACTGCATTTACCATGGGCCAAGGCTGGGCCCTATAAATGGTCAGAAGTCATCTATCCTGGATATCATGGGTGTATGGTGGGATGCCAGAGGAGCTATGGTGGTGTGAGAATTGGTTGTTCCTGTTCTCCTCACGTCTGTTCGGCATAGCCTGTGTGAGGGCACTGTGAGGTTAGGGGAAACCTGGAGGTTCGGGCTCTGGGACTCTGCTTCCCAGTTTGCCAGGGGAGGCTGGTCTTCACTGTAGAGTTCTATTCTCGGGTACATGGGAAAGCTGGAGAAATACGTACGAGGCCTTGAAACAGCCAGCATTTCACACAGACAGTGCATCAGACAGGGAAGGGGAAGGAGAGAGGGAAGGCACTCTGGCGCGCAGCAGCATTTCTGGCAGGGAGCTGTAAAACTTCAGTTAAATTCTCCGTCCAGTGGTGCTTTCACATCTCAATATTTTGGTATGAAAACATGAAGAAGTTGGATATCAAGAAGCCTTTTCCTTTTAAAGGCAGAATTCCTTCTCCTCCTCTGCCTCACCACACCCCTAATCTGTTACCCACACAGCTCTAATCTTGTACCCTCTCCTCTGCTTTTTGCCCGTTGTTAATTTTAGCTGACACAGCTTTGGTTTCTGTCTATTGAGAACTTAAAAAAAAAAAAAAAAGAAAAGAAAAGAAAAAGAAAGAAAGAAAAGAAAACAACAAGAGGAATCAACTGAAAAACCGTGAAATGAAAATCATTTTGCACCCAGTTGGGTTACCCATGGGCTGGAGGTGGCCGTATCCAGTCACCCTTCTCCACATCCAGATGTGAAAGCCATTGGTGGAGGTGGTTCATGGGGACTGTGGGGCCGTAATTCCTTGGTGCTTACTGGATGTTAGTGTTCTACCTCATTTTTCTGTTCAGATGTGTAACAATACGTGGGGAAGATGTCATCCCTATTTGTGTTTGATAGCTGAGGTCACTGAGGCTACAAGTTGGGGTGGGCATTAATTCAGTGCAAAGTCACACTCACACTCAGAAGGAGACAAACCCAAGGTGGTGGTGGACTCAGAACCTGTAATTCTACTCCCTGGCCCATTGTGTGTGAAGCTTTTGTGCCTTCAATGGTGCCCACTCAGGATTGCTCCAGAGTTTGAATTCTCAGGACCATCAGCCTCCTTACCTACGGTGCCCTTGGTGCTTCTAAAATGAAAGCAGGGCCAAGGCAGTACATTGAAAAGATCACACAGGTCTTTTATTTTTATTTTTTTTCACAATTTATTCATCTATATCCCAGTTGAAGCCCCTTCCCTCAACTTCTCCAGTTCCACCCTCCCTCCCTCTTCCCCTCATCCCCTTAGTCCACTGATAGGGGGAGTTCTCCACTATTGCCATCATGTGCCCATAGCTTGTTAAGTCTCATCAGAACTGCTTGAATCCTCTTCCTTCATGGCCTGGCAAGGCTGCATCATTGGGGGAGTGATCAGAGAGCAGTCAACAGAGTTCATGATAGAGGCAGCCCCTGCTCCCCTCACTTAGAGATCCACATGGAAACTAAGCTGCCAATTGGCCACATCTGAGCAGGGTGTCTAGGTCCTCTCCATGCATGGTCCTCTGTTGGTGCATCAGTCTTTGATCTTTTAGTTTTGTTGGTCTCCTTGTGGGGTTCCTGTCTCCTCCATGTCACTCTGTTCCTGCTCCTCTCTTCCTCTGTAAGACTCCCTGCCCTCTGCCCGAAGTTTGACTCTAAGTCTCAGCATCTGCTTTGATTCCCTGTTGGGTGGATCCTTTCAGAGGACCCTCTAGAGTAGATTTTTTCTCATCCTGGTTCCTCTCTTCCACCGCTTCTATTGTCTTTCTTTTTTAATTTTTTCTTTTCTTTTTTTATATTAATTACAGTTTATTTACTTTGGAGGAGGTCCTTTCCAATCAGTGGGCTTGGAAAGGGGCAGGGAGGAGATGAGGAAGGGAGGGCGGGAATGGGAGGGAATGAGGGAGCGGGAATACAGCTGGGATCACCCAGGTCTTAAAGACAGGTTTCAGTGCAGTCCAGCTCAGATTTATTGGACACCTGATGCATTCTGGCCTCCACGGTCAGTGCCAGAGATAGTTACAGTACCTTCAGAAGCACCTTCATGGACAGAAGGTGGGTGAGACAGAAGAACACAGGCGCCTTGTGTGTAGAAATGTTGTTTGCTCACTCCTACCTTTCCAGCACCTGATTTTTGGCCAAAGTAATGGCCCCATGAATTGCTGATGAAATGCTGTGTACGTGTAGCGTTTGTGGCATCCAATAGGTGGGAGAGCAGGATATATTGTATCCAGCTGTCCAGGCCTGTTGTAAGTGGGCAGCTAGAGTGTTCATCTGCCATGCCCATTTTAGCCAGTTTTACCTTAAGATTTTTATTTATTTGTAGTGGATAAGAACTGTCGTCTAGGCTGGAAGTGGGCATGACAGAGTCTCACTTAGCTTAGCACACGCAGTCCAGGTGTTTGGGACAGGCTGGTAATATTTCACGTGACCTTTACCTGAAGGTTTTCTGACCCTTTGGCCAGCCCAGACCCTTTTCCCTTGCGGGTGTGAGCATTTGCAGGATGCCCACACAGACAATTCTGCTCTTAGGAAGCAGACCTCGCATCCCTGTTCCCCAGCTGCTGGCGAACAGCTTTGTGCTGCGGTGTAACCCTTACCTCTAGCCCCCCAGGCACCTCCCTCACTGGCCAGCTTCCCTTGGGTCTGTGCCTGTGTAGAGCACATTGTAGTTTGGACCTAGATGCAAATCTCTGGCTATGGTCCAGGCTTTGTGGACAACAACATTCTGACTTTTGATTTGCTTCCTACCTTCTATGATCCTCTGGAGTGTTATCATCCGTGACATGAAGGGATCCGATAGATGGCTCCGTGGGCTTTCTCTGCTGCTGGGTCATATAAGGCAATAATTAGACTTAGCCTATTCGTAGAGGATAGTTTCATTTTATTTATTTATTTTTTGACAGTTCCTCCCCTCCACTTATTTGCAAGTTGGAATCGAGCCTCAGACTTGATTATTTATGTTTTTTTTTTTTTTTTAAATCCAGCCTTATGTTTGCCAAAGCAGCATTTCAAGGAATGGCATGGTAATTGGTTTCTTTGCTTGCAGCTTATCTGTGTGCTTGAGTCAGAAGCTCTATGTATCACTTGCTTCTTGGATTGTCTGCCTAAAGAAGGCAGTACTTTATCCTGAAGATAAAATCAGCACTGTTGAGCCACCCCAAGCCAGGATAGCTTTGAGATTCTAATTCAAAAGCTACGTGCTGTGTTATACCCGCAAGTCACAGAAACGAAAGTACCATGAACAATTCCTAGCACTCCGACTCAGCCTCCCCTAGTGGCTGGCACATGCTTCTTTGACTAGCTCAGAGACCTGACACCCATGCGGATTCTCTGTGATTTTGCAGCACATACCCATCAGGCATGTTTGTCTCGTCTCCTTCAGCCAGGCTCATAGCCACCCGGGACTATTCAGATTGGAAAGAATTTCACCTCCTCAGTTTACAAAGTGAGGAAGTGAGAGCCTAGACAGGCCGAGCGCCCCGACCAAGTCTGATAAATGGGGCTGGAACTCGGGAGCAGGGCCGTCCCCTGGGCGCTCCCTGTGTTTCTCTTAATCAAGTCCCACTTCTCCCTTTCCCTCCTTCTTCCTCCTCTTCCTTCTCCTCCTCCCTCTACCCTCTTCCCCCCCTTCCCTCTCCCCTCTAATCTTTAGTTGGATTGGTCCTCACTCAGGTTTCAATCATCTGCACTTTAGGTAGAGAAACTGAGTGATTTTTTGCCCAAGTTGGATGTGGAACCCTCAGCTTTTTGCCCCTCACACCTGCCTCAATAAACATCATCTGCCACGTTAGGTCTCCGTTTAAAGGAAACAGCATTTGAGAAGTTCTGGTAATGTCCCGGCAGAACTCTAAAGTGTACCCTATTTTCAGTTTAGCAACAGTGCCTCAGTTTGCTAAAGCTGAGCACCATTTCTTCATTTTTTGGGTGTTATTTTTCTTCCCGGAACTCTCCTGGTGGGCAAAGAGTAAGAGGTCATCTGTCACAAGCCAGGTCCTGGACGCCGAGGCGCTGGAGTTTTCTGTTGCTTAGTCTGGCCGTCACCTAGGCAACAGACACTCTGCCAGTGAAACAGTCTGTCCACAGTGAAAGGAAATAAAAACACAACCCCAGCGTTGGTTCTTTGTATGCTATAATTTTTTTTTTTTGACTGTTAAGTTGATTTCGAAAGAAAGGATCTGCCACTTCTCTGCTGGGTTTCGGCTTCTGTGCCCACTGTGTGACCTTCCTACTTCCTGGATTGCATATCTGTTTATATCACGTATTTTTTTGGTGAAAGCTAAAAGAAAATGAAGTAAAATGAAGTAAAGTTTTCCTTCTTGAATGAATCCCGGGAGAACTGTATTTGACATAATCTTTTATGAATAGCTGGCAATGGCAGACTTATTCTACAACGTATTTGGTTCAGTTTCGGGAGTGTTTATGTTTTTAAAAATGTCCCTTCCTGTGGGGGTGTTTTTCCATTGAGTATGCTCTATTTCCTTAGTTACTGTTGCTCTGTTATGGAGGTGCTTCAAGACGGTTTTCAAGTGCAGTATTAATTTATTTCCTGGTTAGTCCTTTCCATCTTTCTAGGATAAACAGAACATCTGAGGAGGACTCTCTCTCTCTCTCTCTCTCTCTCTTTCTGTGTGTGTGTGTGTGTGATGGCAGTGGGCTTTCTGTAGAGGGTGTGATCTTGAATGTGTGGGTCAGGCAGAGCCTGTGACCTTTTGTGCTGGGTAAGTCTCCTCCTACCTTGATTATTAGTATCATTAAGCTAAAAGCATTTAGATTTAAAGAACTATCAAAGAACTATCCCAGGTCTAGAAGCTGGGGAGAACAAGAGGAGAAGAGACATGTTGAAGTCCTGGTTCTTCTACACATTAGGCATTTGGGCTAGTTAACTACTGCTGAACATGTTGTTCTTTCTCTACAGTCTTGGTAAGTGGGGTTGGACGTTGTATTGAAAGGACTTCAAGTCAGCAGCCTGTAAAGGTCTTTTCTGGGTAGGACAATTTGTGAAGTATGACCACGGTAGCCCCAGTGTTCCTACTTACTGTTTCACCTTCACTTGGGGCGAAATATTCCCCCTTCCCTACTCAAGAGGACGGAGCGGAGCAGAACTAAAGACAGCTTCTCACCTGCTTCCCCATCGCACTTGTAAGTTCAAGGCTTGGGGGTGGGTTTATATAACAGATACTTGCTGCTCTCCTCTCCCTGCACCCATTTGCCCTGTGCAAGGAACACTTCTTAGGAAGCATTGTGTTAATTACTTTTGTTCACTGGAACATTAATTCAATCAGTGTCTCTTCCCTGGGCACCTACCAGGTAAAGGCAGCTCTGTGTGTGCTGAGGGGATTGGGTGAATCAAGTAGTCTCTGCCCTTGTCCTCATGAAACTTAGAGTGCAGTGAGATAAATGAGGGTTCTGTGATCGGGACAGCACTATGGAACAGACTCTGTGGAGCACTGGGAAGCCAGATGAAGGGCTGCAGGCTGCATAGACAGCCTTTGATCCCCTCATAGGCGTTTTCCTCATATATTGGCTGTTTGTAAATTTTCTGTTTGTGAAACTTTGTATTCATGGCTTTAGCCATGTATCTGATATGTTTTGTTTCTCCTGATACATATTCTGGATATTTCTCCTTGGTCTGAAGAGCATGTAACTATTTTCTCTAATTGTATAGATTGTCCTTTTGCTCTGTTGACTATCTCAGTAGTATGCTAGATGGTCTTAGTTTGATTTAAGTCCATTTACTGATTTTGCCTTTTGTTTTCTCTGCTTCTAGGGCCTATGAAGCAAAACAGAACAGAACAAAACAAAAGGCAATATTAACAAGTACTAAGAGTGTCATAGTTCTATCTTTGCATTTGGGATTGATTTTTGCATGTGGTGAAAGATAGGGATCTCGTTTTGTTTGTCTGAATATGGATCTCTGGGTTTTTCAGAGCCATTTACTAGTTTTTTTGTTTGTTTGTTTGTTTGTTTGTTTGTTTTCCTTAATGTATGTGTTTGGTCCCTTTGTTAAAGACCAGTTGGCGACAAATCCATGCCCTTCCTCCTGGGTTCTCCCTTCTGCTGCATGGGTCATCATCCTATTTCATGCTGCTGTGATGCTGCTTTGGAGTACCTTTGGAATTTAGGCATCTTGATGTCTCACAGTTCTTTGCTCATGGTTGCTTTGCAATTGAATTTAGGATTTTTTTAAAAAAAATTCTATTTTTGTGTGAGTATGTATATGAGTGTTGGTGTGTCATGGGGTTTGTATGTAGGCAAAGACGTCAGAAGAGAGAATTGGTTACCTTGGTGCTGAGGTTACAGGCAGGTGTGAGCTGCCATGTGGTTGCTGGGAGCTGAACTTGGGTCTCTTGAAAGAGCAGCAGGTACTCTCAATTGCTGAATTATTTCTCCAGCCCTGGGGTTTAGAATTTGTGTGTGTGTGTGTGTGTGTGTGTGTGTGTGTGTGTGTGTATTTAAAATAGTTTTTCTATCTCTGGGAGTAATGACATCAGTATTTCCATGAAAATTATATTTAATCTGTAAATCATGTGACACAGTATGATTATTTCAACAATAGTAATTCTTCTAATCCATGAGCATAAGCTATCTTTTCAGGTGTGTGTGTGTGTCTGTGTGTGTGTTAAATACATTGCTTCAGATGAGGTACATTTTCTGATGCCAGGAACAGAGGAGGGTCTTGAAGGCTGGGAATTTGAAGAGATGTGAAGAGCTTCAGGCATATAAGGCACACTTGATTCGCCAGCCCAGGGGCCACTGGCTGGCACCCAGGCACATGGTGTCACACATGAGGCAGGCATAAAGACACAAGCAGATTGGTACAGAGGCCACATGCAAGTAGACAAACATGTATAGACAAACACACAGGTACACTGGCAAAATGGAGGTGAAAAGCTTAGGTCTCTGACCTCATGGCCATATTTATACAGAATTCACACACACACACACAATGGCATTCTGTGAGGAACATTTATACAGCAGAGTATCATATTTACTTGTGGTGTGGCAGTCATTTTGTGCTGACCCACAGCTCACCTGATGGCCACATCACCTCCATCTTTGTTTAAACATAAACTGGGCTCTTGATGCCTTCTCTTCCCAACACTAGGTTTTCTTTTTCCATCCTTTTTCTTTTTCTTCATTCCTTCCTCCCATTCTTCCTCATCCTCCCCTCATCCTCCCCTTTCTTACAGTCATTGTGAGTTGGAATATTTTATATCTTCCTTAGTGACTTTTCATTTATGTATAAAAATTGCTCTCATTTTTCTAAAGTGCTGATATTTTAGTTTTCAACTTTATTAAATTTATGAGTGCTAGCAATTTTTAGTAGAGTTTTTTTTCCTGCTTATTAAAATCCAGGTATCCACAAGCAAGGACAATTTGGCCATTTCCAAATTGGCCACTTTCTATTTTTTTCCACTTCATTTCCAAATTGGCCACTTTCTATTTTTTTCCTTTTGCCTTTCTTCTGCAGTTGTGTTGAGTGAGAGTGGTATAGGTCGATGTACTGGTCTTGTTCCTAGTCTTAGATGAAAACTTTTTTAGTCTTTCCCATTGCTATGGCATTGGCTCTGTGTGTGTGTGTGTGTGTGTGTGTATCAGCCCTATTGCCTCTTTGTGCTGAGGTGTGTTCTTTCTATACCTAATGCTCATGAGGGGATGTTGATGTTGAAGTTTATCAAATGCTTTTTCTGATTCTGTTTAGGAACTTGTTTGGATTTGTCTTCTTTTGGTGGGATGTGTCATGAGTTTTGATGTCTGATGACTCATCTTTTATTTGTTAAGCTCCACTTGATCATAGTATAAGAGTCACTTCTAAAACTTCCTTCTTCTGGATCTTAATTTTCCCTTCTTGTCCTGCTGATGGCAGTTGACATGAGCTAAAACCCCTTCTAAGACTTTGGGAACTTAATTTCTGAAGAGTGCGTGTGAGTTCTAAGCAGCCCAAGGAAAGACATTTGGAGATTGTGATCTTATATCTGTTATTAAAGAGGCTTAGAAAATGGAGTATGTGGTGTATGAGGGTTTTAAATGGGGGTCTCCCTCACCCCTTACCCCAGTGTTCACAGAAGGGTCATGGTCACAAAGGTTGAGTTCCTTTTTATTTCTTAGTTTCTGTAGGCCTGTTAGTCTGCTGCTGTTCTGTTTTTGTGAGGCAAGACCTCGCTATGCTGCTGAGCCTGGCTTCTGTACTCTTTTCTGCCTCAGCCTCCCAGGTATCAGGGTGATAAGTATGCACCACCATGCCCAGTAGGTCTGTTGGTCTTAATGGTTCCTGAGGCCCTTGAGAAAGTGACTTCTTTCTTTTTAATTTCAGCAAGAACAGAAGCAAAGCAGAGAGAGCAGCAGATCAGAGCAGCCTGTGAACCATTGATGAGGCTGAGCCTGCTCACTGTGTGGAAGATGTTGGTGACCGCGAGGCCCAGGAGCCCTTCACTTTGAGGCGGGAGAGCGGATTTCAGCAGGACAGCTTCTCCGTCCCCGACCTCACCATGGCCTCACCTCTCTGGCTGGACGGCTGATGAGACGGCGTCCTACACGCTCTTGGATTGTGTGGCGTCCTGGTAGTGCCTGCTCTTGGGGTGTGGGAGCACAGCCAGAGGGCATCAGATGCTCCCAAAAGCTGGACCAAAAGAGTGATGGACTTGGACAGGCTAAGATGGAAGTGACCTGAGGCCTCGCCCAGGCAGTTTCTTCATCACAGGACAGCTTAAGAATTGAAACACAGGCTTGTTTGGGGAGCAGTATGCAGGAAGCTGGTTTTCAGGCCACAAACGCGTTCACAGGTGAGGACACTCTCCGCTTCATGGAGGAGAGGGGGCTTTGATTTCACTGTGAGGTGGTGGGTAACAAGATTCCAAACCACTGTATGTAACGTGGAGGGGTATATAAACTGAATGCTAGGCCGAGTCAAGGGTTCAGGCTACCAAACTGTCCACTACTCTCCCCACCCCCACCCTGCTCTAAATAGGGCTATGTCATTTGCAGAATGATGCATTAGTGAGGTGTTTTGTTGTTGTTGTTGTTTGTTTGTTTTTTTGCTAGGAAAACTCTGCAAGGAGAAATGTATCGCTGACCAGTAACCTCTCCCTTTCCAGCCTTAGTTTTTATAGTTTTTTTCTCTGTGCTAAAAGTGGTGGTGGGACCACTGTGGCCCAGCTAACTTGGTGGTTAGGACCACTCCTTTGTAAATGAGCCTATAGAGAGGCAGGCCATCAGGATGTCCTGTGACTCTTTAAGGTCACAAAGGACGTTCTAATGTCCCCTACTGGCCGCCAGTTAGCATGTTTTACAAGCAGCCTCTGAGTCTAGCCAGTGCTAGAACCTTGGGGCTGAGATGCAGTGACTCTGGGTTTCCTCTGATTCACTTAAAAGCCCGGGAAACTACTTCATCTTCTAGGCGGATGGCTCCTTGCTTATTGGGAACAATATAGAATCAAAGGAAAATGGTTTTTTTAATGTAAGAAAAAAAAAAACCTTCTTGAACATAGGAAAATATTTTTTTTTAATGTAAAAAGAGCCATTTTTTTCCTTTATGTGTTTTACTTCAGAGGAAAGATGAGAGAACTAGTCAGAAAGTGACTTTGTTGTTCACTCTATGGACATTGAACTGTCGCTTTTCAAATTTTGTAGTGAGAGTGGTTCAGGTTGTTGGGGTGCCTGGAGAAAAGGGGTCAAGGCTTGGAACTGAGAGCCACAGGAGCTGGACAGGACCTCCAGTTCCTTTCCGTCTCTGTGAATGAAGGTGTTCCAGGCCTCTGCTGCCCTGCTCTGAGGAAGGCTAAAAACAGTGGAGTGAGTTGAGCTCCCACAGAGTTCTGTTGTGGAGTTAGGTGGCCCGGCCCACCTGTCTGCTCCTCATCCTCACTGTGGGAAACATGGGCTAACTCTAATGCTCTCAGCATCTCTGGCTGTGCCCTGGGGGCCTGAACTGGAGCACTTCTGCCCGGAGCTGGGGGGGAGGGGTTATCCAGGATCGTGACTGAAATGATCAACACTCAGAAGACATGGATCCAAGTTGAGGGCTTTAGAATCATCTTCAGACTTCTTAGCCTGGAGTCCTTGCCTCCTAATCACTGCTCAGTCCACATACCTTTGGTTGTTTTGGTTTCAAAACCTGCTTCTTCGTGGATGTCCTTCCCTTCTGTTTGGAGGGGGTGACTTGAAGCCCCTCTGTGAACCGCTCAGGTATCACTTAGCCTCCTCACTACCCAGAAGGCAACTAAGGAGAGGTGTGGAGAGATGCCTGTGAAGAGACTCTTAAAAGCAGCTCTGAGAAGAGGCGACAAGGATAGGAAAGGGAGAGGAAGTGGGACGAGACACATCTGAGGAGGGGGAGCACCAGGGTCACGACCCCAGCCTAGTCCCAGGGCAGTCACAGAGGCTGCTTCTGCTCTTAAGGATGTGACCAGTTCCTGCAGCTTCCATTTCCTTCCTAACAACCGAGGCTGCTTCCATGCTTGTCTTGCCAACCCAAGCCAGTACTGGTTCATTGTGGTTTCCACTAGCCGCATCCTGCCCTCAACCACTCCTTTACCTCAAGGGGAGAGGCAGACAGGCCAACCTGTGCTTCTGTGTGAAACAGCAAACAGAACCCCACATTCTGCCTGGAGAATCCCTGGTAGGCAGCATAGGGCTTTTCAGACATTAAAGCCCAAGCAAACGATAGCGGTTACAGTAATTTCCAGTGGTGTCTGCTCCCCGCGGCGCCCCACACCCACCGTGAGCTTGCTCAGGCCACTCTTGGGTACCTCCTCCCTAGCTCACATTTTCTTATCTTATCACATACTTCTCTCCAGAACTCTATTTCTTTATCCCTTTATCTCTTCCTAGTTGTGTCGGCCTGCTTCAATAACAATCGCAGGAGCAATAGCAGAATTAGCAGTAAAAGGATAACTATGACTAATGTGTCTGGGAGCCGGGAGTGCTGGGCACTGTGCAGTTTGCCTGGTTCTTTTTTCTCTGTTAATCTTTACAACACCTTCGAGGCCAGTATTGTGTTTCTGGTGTTGCTGGGCCACAGAGCATGATTGGCACAGCCCAGGGCTGGAAGTGCCAGTGGCCTTCTCTTTATTTTTTTCTTTAGTTAGTCTCAGCATCACTGAAATCTGCCAAGTTGGGACCTTTATCATAACAAGACCTCTGAGTTTTGTGTATATTAAAGCCTGGAAGCACAAAAAGCCAGGCAGGGTCATACAGACAGCAGTGTTTCAAGTAAGACTAAGGATGGGCTGGGAGAGTTAGTTTCAAACAAAGGTGTGCATTTGTTAGTGCCTTTGTTAATTAATCTTATTATAAGATGCTATTAGGTGCCTAATACCATTTGTGATAGTACATGTGTGCATTCAGGATGACGACTTTTTTAGCTTTCCCACATCTCTGGAAAGTAACTAGTGATAAAAATAAAGGACATACAAATACTTGGCTCTGGTGGTTAATCTCAATTATTAACTGATGACATCTAGAGTCGTTCGAGAGATGGGCCTCTGGGGATAGCTGTGAGGGATTATGTTGACTGAGGTGTATAGAGGAATTTTAAATTCAGAACATGGCTACTCTGGCAAGAGATCACATCCAAAGACCTTCTAGGTCTCTGTGATTTGCTGACATACTGAATGGTGGTGGCATACACCTTTAATCCCAGGAGACAGAGGCAAGCAGATATCTGAGTTCAAGGCCAGCCTGGTATAGAGCAGGTTTCAGGTAAAGAAAAGCTTAGATCTAGGCTTGGTGGTACACACCTTTAATCCCAAACAATAAAGGTAAAGTTAGTTTGTTAGAAAGAAGCACTCATTTTGAAAGTGATGTCCATTTGAGTGGCAGCCAAAGTGACGAATCAGAAAGATTTGACAGAATAAGATATGCTCAACTCTCATGAGAGGAGGGAGGAGGCAGTTTTACAGAGAGGTTACAGAGAGAGAACAGGCTAGACACAGGTAAAGACAGAATGAGCAAGAGAATGAGAAGGAGCCACAAGATTGGAACAGATTGTTGGAGTTAGTTTCAGGACAATCAGAGCAATCCAGAGGCCAAGAGAAAAGCCAGATTGAATAAGTCAGCTGGGAGAAGAGTTTGAGCCAGAACAGAGCTCAGAAAGAAGTAGAAAGGATGAGATTATTCAACAATAAATCTCAGAGGCTGAAAACAGTCTGGGCCTTGATTGTATGGAGGCCTGAAGACTCCACATAGGTTACCAGACAGAGACAATAAGTCTCAGGTGAATGAAAGTTACTTTTACAAACTGGATGTGATGGCAAATGCCTTTAATCTCAGCACTCAGGGAAGCAGAGGCAGGTGGATCTCTGTAAGTTTGAGGCCAGCCAGATCTACAAAGCGAGTCCAGGACAGCCAAGGCTACACAGAGAAATCCTGTCTCAAAAGAAAAAAAAAAAAAAAGGTTACTTTTACAGAGGTGAGAAGATGTGGGTGGCGCCATTCCCTAGGACAGGATGCAGTACTGTATGTAAAGGGGCATTCATCACTCTCTGCTTCTGGATGTCATGTGACTGGCTGCCTCAAGATTCTGCTGTTCTGACTCCTCTGTCATAGTGGATTGTAACACTGGTCTGTGAGCCAAAATAAGACCATTCTCCCTTCAGGTGCTCTTGTTAGGAAGTTTTAGCTGTAACAACAGAGAAGGTAACTAAGACAGAAAATTGATAGTGAGAAATGGGGCCTTTGCTGTAATAAACTTCGTGATTCTCGGGGAGGAACGTGAAAGGATTTGGGATATTGTACACTGTAAAGCGGAGCTTATGAGTGGTTCTCAGGGGTATTTTGGAAGACAAGATTGTGAACTGTAGAGGCTAACCTCCTAAGGATTTAGTGATGAACAAAGGCTATCAAGAACTGAGATAGGGGCCTTTCTTGTGATTTTATAAGTTATGTTTATCTATCTGTTTATGCATGGTCACACGTGTGCCGTGGATGTGTGTGGAAGTCAGAGGACAGATTAGTAGAGTCAGTTTTCTCCTTCCACCACTTAGGTCCTGGGGATCAGACTAAGTCTCGATGGCAAGTACCTTTACCCCTGTGCCATCTCACCAGCCTACTCATGTGTTGTTGTTTTGTTGTTGTTGTTTTTTTTTTTTTTTTTTTTTTTTTTGCAAAACATCTGGTTCCATTTGGTGTCCTGAGAGCTCAAATCAAGTTGGGTTTTAAAGTATTGGACTAACTTATGTGGCAGAAGACATCTGAAGACAGGACAACATTCAGGCCGGTGCTGAGAAAGCAGCTGTGATTGTTACAGAGGGTCAACACTGTTGAAAAGAAGCCTGCATTGCACTAGGACAGTAAGAATGGAGTCTCAAGGGCAAAACAGCACCTACCAAAATTCATTTGAAGGAAGGTAGCCTAAATGCAGTCTAAAGCAAACATGACACTTTGAAGACTAGGGTGCGAAGGTTATGCTACAAAGTGATGTGTTGGTTTTCAAGCTGACCCTCGGTAGAATTAGGATGGTTAATTTCGGTAGTCACTTGAGATCTACAGTCCACTGGGATTATCTTGACTAGGTTGAATGAGGCAGATAGACCCACCTACTGTGGGAGACATCATACTCTGAGCTAGGATCAAGTACTATACAGAAGGGACACCAAGAACTGGGTACAACATGTCTCTCTTCTTGACTGTGGGTGGCACGTAGCCAGCTGCCTCAAGCTCCTGCCGCTCTGACTTCCTTGTTGTGATGGACAGCATCCTTGCACCGTGAGCCAAAATGAACCTTTCTCCCTTACGTTGCTTTTGTCAGGATGTTCTATCAAGTACTAGGAAAAGTAATTAAGAAACTGGGTATCCTGGAGGGGCCTACTATAGCTTTGGCTCATTTTCTTAATTTCCTGTCTCGTCTCTTCTTTTATGGCGTCGCTGCAACAGTTTCTATGACATAGGATGGAAGGGATTAAGCTTTTCATTCAAGTTGCATGAGCAACACTTGAAGGTGAAAGAAAGCTACTGCCAACCTTCTTAGTCGGGTTTTGTTCTTTAGTTTTATCCCACAAACCATTTCAAATGCTTTTGGAGTTGAAGACAGCAGTGACTTTGCTAAATGTCTGGGTTAATAGGAAAGAATGTTGCTTTATGTGCTCTAATTGGTGTCCTTAGCATTAAATTTTGTTTTGGGGCAAGGAAAAATCAAGATGCCACTAATCATACCTCAACAGAACTTGTCACATTATCACTTACAAAGCAATTGTTGGGAGGCTGACGCTCAGGAGACTGCAGACTGCCTGTGGGAAGAGTGGGTGGCTCTGAAGCTGTGTCTGCCTGGGGAAGGCCACTGCTTGCTTGAAATGTGTGAAACTGAAGGTGGTGAAAACTTAGGAACCCTTTCACCTTCCCCGCCTCGCAGTTAGAAGTCAACTCCCATCTTTTGTTCTGAGCGACTGTAGCTCTGTCCACAGATTCAGACCATCTTCTCACTGGTGTTTTTCTTGGGCTAATTTTGTGGATAGGAATTGATACACTGTTTCTAATGTTCTCAGAGCATATTGATTAATTATCTTAGCTGCTTAGATGGAACTTTGTAGCAAAAAACAAAACCCTCCCTTTGTAAGCAACATCTGCTCTTTGTAAGAATATTTGGAAAGCACAGACAAGCCAAGAGAAGAAAATGAGTTACAGATGTGTGCTCGTACAGATGTTTCTCTGTGTTAATATTCTAACTTAATTTCCGTCTTTTCCCCTTTTTCTTCCTACAGAGCTGCGTTAATGCATGTTCAATTTTATAAGTGGATCATTCACTTTTAGTATTATATTATGAACATTTTCTTTATAAATATGATTTTAAATTACTGCATAATATCCTTTTATACACTTGACTTTTAAAATCATGTTCCCATTGTTGAATACACACCTTTTACCTTAATGGATACTTTCATACGAAAAGGCCCTTCTGTAGCCCCCAGAACAGAATTAAGGGTCTAACATAGTAAAATTCATTAACGCTTATGATTCCATTTCCAAAGAGCTTTGGTTAATCCTTACCTTTGAGGCGGTGTTAACATCAGTTTCTTTCACTTGCCAGTTGCTAGTTTACAGCCAGGGTGATTAAAATTAGTGGTCTGATCTCCAGCATTCAGCTGAGGTGGAGAGAGGCCTGCCTGCCTCCCACATACATTCAAGAAACTGTGGAACAAGCTATTCTCTGAGCAGGCCCACCACTGCATGTTAGCCTGAGCACCTCCATAGTTAGTGCTGTGGGCTAGTTAGAAACTTGGGTGGTCTTAATAATACTGATTTTATTCTTCCGGGTAGTCTTTATTCCCAGCTGTAGTTTGTTGAGGCAATCATGTAATGTCGATAAATAGACTCCTGGAAGACAAGACATTGTGTTAAAAACAAAGACCTGGTGCCTCTGGGCAGAGAAAAATAAGAATTTTAGGTGGTGTCAGCCTCCATCTTAGACTTCCTGAGACTGTTGGAGATGGCCTGAAGCTTACTATATTTTGGAGTTACTACTTGGTAAACATCCTGCCGAGGTCGAGAATCTGTGTCTTCTCTGTCTCTGATACCACACTTAGACTCCTTAAAGATTTTGCACAGTTTTTATAGACTTAAAGGGACCATTTCAGTGATAGGAGAAAACTCATTTAACCACAGAAAGCTGTGCAAGAGGACCAGATTTCTGTAGTATTTATAGCAAGTCTTTCTTGTGTTTATTTTACCCATAAGGAGGATCAGAGTCAATTTCATTGTCTTCAGATATCTGAAAGGAAGCTCTTTCCTGGTGCTGGTGGCCATGCAGCTTTAGCTACTACTGAGCAGAAGGGAAGAACTCTTAAACTGAAGGGTTGGGATGCCTCCTCTCCCCTATTGACTCCAAGTAGGTGGATTTGGTCTTCCTGGAGGTGTGGCTAGCGTTCCACGCACACACAGGAATGACACTGTTCTGAAGGCTCTGGACAGTTCCTTTTGCCCACCCCAGAACTTCAGCTTCCAGTTCTTTGCTGTAGTCTTTAAGCCCCTGCCTTTGGGATAAGCCATAGATGACATCAGCCCACACTTTTCAAAGTTGCCTGGAGCGTTTCTTTTAAAAGATCCTGCAAACCATTTCTCAAAAGAAGGAGTGAGGGAAGTTTCATGAACAAAATCTTGGAAAAAGATCTTTGGACCATGCCCTAGTTGCTAAGTAGATGACATGTGTTCTTACTGCCCTAAGGGGAAGGGGCCATTGTCACATTTCCCATGGGAGTTCCCAGGCTTCTCAGTGTCTGCCAGCCCTAAGGGACAGAGCAGTCTCCTCTTCTGTTCTGTCTGAGTTACCTGAAACTTTTGGCAAGACTTGTACTTAGACTCCTGCCGTTTGCTTCCCATTACCTAATCTGTGGGGTCCTGAGGAGCAGGGCCACACGCAGGGGACTTACCAGAAAGCAAGCTGTAGTGCTGGGTGTAGTGGGCTTGATACGGGGTGATACATGGTCTTACAATGGCCTAGTGTCCCTTTTATGAGAGACAGAATGGGGAAATGTGCAGGCTTTATCATCTAAGCTTACTTTGTGTTGAAATTTCAAAAAATTGAATGTGTCCTTCTTGAATTCATCTAGCATTGAGCTTGACATGTATTTTTCCACAGAGCTGATATAAGAGGCTTTGTACCAGGGGCCTTTCGCATACGCAGTCTCCTAAAATCTTTGAGGTGGCCCTGGAAGGTGATACATTATGCTGCTTCTCTGTCTCTCTCTCTCTGTTTTTCTTTTTTATAAACTTGGCATAAGCTACAGTCATCTGGGAAGAAGGAACTGGGATTGAGAAAATGTTTCCATCAGATTGGCTGGCAGGCAAATATCTGTGGGGCATTTTCTTGATGAATGATGGATGTGGGAAGGATAAGCCCTCTCAGGCAGGTGGTCCTGAGTTGTTTAAGAAAGCAAGCTGAGTGAGCCATGAGGAGCAGGCCCTTGGGTGGCCAATCCACTTGCTACTGCATGAGGCTGGCTTCTCTGTAAAGTGCTGGTCATGCTCCTTTCAGCCTCAAGACCACTTACACAGTGACAGCTTTCTTTGCATCAGGATATTTATTTTTTTTGGGGGGGGATAGGATGGTTAGATTTTTAATTGAAAATATTTTTTCATGCAATATATTCCGATCAGCTTCCTCTCCCTCATCTCCTTCAGGGTCCTCCCCACCTTCCCACCTGTCTGTGTTTGTGCCTTTTTTCTCTCTTTAGAAAACAAATAGGCAAATAAAAAAAAATCAAACCAGAGTAAAACAAAGCAAACAAATAAACAGAAGAAAACAACAAAGAAAAGCATGAGAAACACACATGTAGGCACACACCCACATAGGCATACACACACATGCTGTGTATACAAATACACGCAAACACAAAACTGGTAAAAAAAATTACAAAATTAGGAACTATAATATGTAAGCAAAAGAGCTGTAAGGTAAAAAAATGGCCAAACAAAGCATTATGAGACAAAAACATCTCCAAAATACCATTGAATTTTGTATGCGTGAGTGTGTTGGCCATCTACTGATAGGCCTGTAAGGACTGCCTTTAACTATAGTTTGGCAGAGTACAGGGAATCATAAGAAAGAAGGGGAGTTAGTCTGATGGGGAAAGGATAGGA
This sequence comes from Meriones unguiculatus, assembly GCF_030254825.1. Taxonomy (NCBI): domain Eukaryota; kingdom Metazoa; phylum Chordata; class Mammalia; order Rodentia; family Muridae; genus Meriones; species Meriones unguiculatus. The sequence continues at coordinate 21,352,116 of NC_083350.1, read as the reverse complement.
GCTCCACAAGGACCAAATATATCTGGGCACAGGGTCTTTTCTGAGACTGACATTCAACCAAGGACCATGTATGGATATAACCTAGAACCTCCGCTCAGATGTAGCCTGTGGTAGCTCAGTAACCAATTGGTTTCCCAAAGTGAGGGGAACAGGGACTATTTCTAACAGGAACTCAATGACTGGCTCTTTGGTCTCCCCACCCCCGAAGGGAGGAGCAGTCCTGTTAGGCCACAGAGGAGGGCTTTGCAGCCAGTCCTGAAGATACCTGATAAAACAGGATCAGATGAATGGGGAGGAGGTCCCCCCTATCAGTGGACTTGGAAAGGGGCACGGTGGAGATGAGGGAGGGAGGGAGGGACTGGGAGGGAATGAGGGATCGGGACACGGCTGGGATACAGAGTTAATAAAATGTAACTGATAAAAAAATAATAATAAAATAAAAAAAACAAACAAACTATAGTTTGTGTAACAGCTGAGACTCTATTATAGAAACCTGATATTTTCCTTTGTAACTGGTTATTAACTGGAGATAACTTCTGGGTTAGGGATAAGGGCTTGTGTCCAATTCCCCTCTCAGCACTACAAGACTCCCTTGAGTGCAGACTTGTGTAGGCCCTGTGTATGCTGAACAGTTTCACTCCTGTTGTGTCTGAAAGGCATTTTTCCCCTGGTATCTTCCATCTCCACTGGCTTTTACAATCTTCCTGCCCCCTCTTTGCCATACTTGACTGAGCCCCAAGGGGAGGGGGCTTGATGAAGACATCCCATTTAGGACTGAGTGTTTTCTAACGTCTCCTACTCTCTGCACCTTGTCTGGTTATGGTTCTCTGTATTTGTACCCATCTGCTTCAGGGGGAAGCTTTTCTAACGACTAAGGAAGTCACTGACCCATGAGTAGAGTGGAAATGTTGCTAGATGTCATTCTATTGCTCTGTTCAGTTAGAAGAACAGTAGTATTTGATTTTTCCCCTAGGTGCATGGCCTATCTAGTCCCTGGTTGTTGGACACCTGAGCAGAATTAGACATGGGTTCAACCTTATGGAAGTTGGCTTTAATCCAATCAAGCAGCAGTTGGCTATACCTATGACTGTTGTGCCACTATTGCCCTACTGTCTCACGCAGAGAGGTTACCGCTGTAGATGGAAGGGTTCATTGCCAGGCTGGTGTTTGCCTCTTTCCTTTGTTAGCATGCAGAGTACCTTCTAGATCATGAACAGTAGTCAGTAAGAGTGAAAGCTCTAGTTATGCATCAGCTCCACTTCTCTGTGTTCAACGAGAGACATAGGTATTGTTTTCAGTAAAGTGTTTGGGGATCCCGGATGGGTGTAGATTGGCAACGTACATGCCAGCCCCAGAATCTGTTTCTTCTTGGGTAACAAATAAGAGTGGTGTTAGAGACAGTGAAACTGAATTTAAGCCAAGAATTCTAGCATTGGGTCATTCATTGCTAGCTTCTCTGTATATGCTTCCGTGTTATGCCAGCCCAAACTGTGTTTGGTTCATCAGAACTGCTTTTATTTCAGATTTAATTATGTGTACCCCTTTGTTTCTGGGTCATTTTCATCAACCATTGCCCTGACCCTTTGAGGATTACAGAATTTTTGTAACAAAAGGTCTGACCTTCCTGCCTTAATCTATGGGGCCTCCGCTCCTGGTTTGAAGCACACAGGAGGCTCAGTGTTTTGGTTGAGGCCATGTTTTCTGGGCATGGTAGATCAGCCTACCTTCAGAGCTGTGGCCAAATCCTGATAGAGACAGGCATAGAGGGAAGGATAGGCCAGTAGTGCTGAATCACTGTCACCGTCATTGACAAACCTTGAAGTTGAAAAGACCACGTAGGAGGGGTTGCCCTTTAAGAGAAATGAGGATTTTCGGCAGCATGATCAACAAGAAGTGCAAAAAGTCAGACAGTTGGGTACCAGGAATGGCTTGTGTGTGTGTGTGTGTGTGTGTGTGTTTTAGATGTACCTGTAAGACTGGTTCTGTTCATTTAGCCAAGACAATGATATAAAACCAGCAGTGGTTATCATTATAGAATTGTGTCTGCCAATGAGATGGCAACGGGATTCTTGATTCCTTCTAAGGGATCTCATTCTGAGTTTGCCTTTCTTCAAGGAACAAGGTCTTTTCTCCTGCCCCCTCCTCTGTGACACATAAACCTTTCAAGAACTTTTTGCAAGAGCCTTCCAAAAGATATTTAAATGAGCAATGTTCTAGGATATGAACTTGTCCTAAGTGTTCTGTGCTTTTAGCCAGAGGGAGAAAGGATAGCTCTGTGTTTACATAGAAGTAGCTCAGAGTCAGATTACCTGGGTTCAAATGATGGCTCTTCTACATCTGTCTGTGTCATAGTGGGTGAGAAGCAACAGTTTTCTGTGCCTCACTTTCCTCGCTAAGGGAAAAATGATAATATCATTTAAAAGGCTGTTGAGGGGGAACACTCCATGAATTTAGAGGGATAAAGCAGTTAGAACTATGTAGAGACATGGCAAGCCGGCAACATGAGTGACAGCGCTGCTACCGAAAGCTTGGCTTTAGGGTTTCAAGAGGCTGTTGGCTATAGACTCATTGACAGCTGCAAGTTGGCTGCCTCTGAAAAGTTTAGTCTGCTAACAGTTTAGTTCTGCACATGGTAGCGTATTTGCTGGTGAGACCTGGGTCATTTCTCAGAGAGCTGCCTCTTAACAAAGAGGCTTTTCGCACTGGTAGCACTGGAAGTCAGGATGCACGCTCATGTGAGCATACACTTTCTGCTTAAAAATTTGTTGAACCACCCTAACAAAATAAGCTTCGGGTTCTTGTATACTTCTTCTAAATTGAGCTAACGTCTCTATGCAATGTTCAGAATGGAGTGGTTCACTGATTTCATTCCACAGTTCTTTATTACATAGATATCGTTTGGATATAGTTTGTTTTGCTAATTGTAGCAAAGAAGAGAAATAATTCCCATTACATGTCCATAAACAGTTGAGGCGCTGCCTTTGTCTTTTCTGCTGCCTCCTCCCTGTTGTCTTATGTGGTTATCAGAAACGTTCTTGAGCCCGGAGACCATTGACCTCGGTCCTCTTGTTGATATTCATTGTCTTTTTAACTAAAGTAAGAGTGTCCAACCATTTGAATGAAGAATTCTTTTAGACTACTTAATAATTCTTAGGTACTCAGGGAGGTGTTGGAAATGACTTTCAAAACAAGAAAAAAAAAGTCATTTAGTAAGATACAGTTTATTTTGATGACAAGCTTCTTTGGGGTCTTATCATTGTCATCTCCATATTGTGTGTGTGCAAGAGGTATTCGTCTTGCAAATAAAAATGCTATGGAAGCATTCAGTGCACTTCTTGATGTCCTGTAAGATCACAGAAACAGAAAGAATTTCTGTTTTTAGCAGGAATTTGGACCTGGGTTATACATACTTGTGAGTTTATCAGGATCAGGAACATGGGTGTGTGTGATCTTTCTTTTCTTTGCTTGGCTTTTTTTTTTAAATTCTTTATTAATTATACTTCATTCACTTTGTATCCCCCCTGTGGTTCCCTCCCTGATCTTTCTTATACATTCTGTGTAAACACTTGGCTTGGGTGGAGCCTTGTTTTCTACTGTAAGGATGAATGGATGGGTTTTATGTAGTTGTCCATAAGTCCACTCCTTGACTGATTTGACACATACGTACTGAGCACTTGCTGTCTCCGAGGCACTGTGGTCAGTATTATGGTACAGGATGAATAAGAGAGAGCCAGGTCTCACTCACATTCATGGACTTGCCACTGCATCTGTAGAGACAGATAACGGAGACCTTGACCCAAAGCTCACGTAATTTTCAAAAGCAGCTACATCTTACAGGAACTGAGCTGAGAACGAAGACGAGGGTGCAGTGGCATCATCAGTATTGCTGCAAAGCCCGTTACTAACAAGACTATGTGGCAGGGCCTCTTGAAGGTCCAGTGTGAAGGAGAATGTGAAACCTGGGCTTGCAATAAGGACAGAGATGGGGTTTCAGAAACCACATGACAGTCATCCAGATGGCCACATGCTCAGAGGCAGGCTGGACACTTGCATAGTAGCTTGGCTTTTTTTTTCTCCCAGAGGGAGAATCTATAAATATTAACTAGTGATATACATACATACATACATACATACACACACACACACACACACACACACACACATCACATTATATCTTTTTCTTAAATCACTGCTTTGTAAAAACATTGTTTACTTCCCAGACACTGATTCCACGAAAATACCTTAAATATTAAGTCACTTCAGTGCCTGTATTTCCTGGCACCGTGAAAGCACATTGCTCAGACATGCTGGTAGAAGTTGTAGGAGAGACAGCAGAGCGTGGCTCAGCACATTGTCATCGTTAATCATTGAGAACCGTGAGCCGGTCCAGCGGAGCCGCTCCGTGGGGCTGGCAGAACCAGGGCATCTTTGCAGCAGAGTTGACAGGACAGGAAAGAAACAGCAGCTACCTCCTTTGCTCTTTGCAGGCTGTGATTTGGGGTCATCCCCGTGTAGAATGGCACCCGCTTTCAGCCCTGGTTTTCTTCTCCCAACCTGGACCAACCTCCCCCAGGCCAGGTTGTCTCTCAATACATAGCCCTCTTAAGATTCCCCTCTTCTCCAGCAGGTAACACCACTACCAGCCCGCATCAGAATTTATGCTCACACTTGCCTTGACCAACAGTTTCCAAGGAAAATATGTCCTCTTCTGGGGAGAGCAGCTCAGTGATACAGCAGTGGCTCTTCGCCAAGGCAGTCCTCGATCTTGACACACTTTGTCACTTCTCACTTAGAATGAGAACATCTAATACATATTTAAAATATATGACACATATTTAAAACATACATAAAATCATATTTTCAGCATGAAATACTGCTTTTCAAAAAGATAGGAATAGAAAAATGTGCTGCTTTTCTTTTTCTTTTTTTATTTATTTTATTTTATTTTATTTTATTTCCTGTTTTCCATTTTCTCTAAAGGTTCTTGGCCATTGGAGCCCCTTTGCTTGTCCCTTGTGATTTTCTTGATTTCTGTGGTGAAGTGAGGTACCCTCTCCTGCTCATTGTTTTAAAGGCCAAAGGACCCTGCTGCTCCGACCCAGACTTGCGCTTTCCTTACCTGTTTCCAGAGACTTCCGGGTGTAGTGTTAATGTTGCCCAAGAGCTAAAACTTGTATATTACAGGAACGTTTGTTTGTTTCTTGGAACATGGAAAAGGTTTACACTCTAGATATATTACTAAAATGTATTTTGGGCACTGTGGGGATTTTTTTTTTAAACTAAAAAATTTAAATTTTTTAGAGTTTGCAATTTTAGGGATTTGTTTTTTTTTTAAGTCTGCATATAATATTTTTGTGAATAAAGTCAGCAGTTCCCACTTAAGTAATTTGTAAGACCTTGCAGAGTTTTTTAAAATTTTATTTTGATTCCTTCATTTTCGTGTTTTATGTGCATTGCTGTTTTGCTTGCCTGTGGATCCACATGAGGGGACTGTATCCCCTGAAATGGGCGTTACAGACAATTGTGAGCTGCCATGTGGATGCTGTGAATTGAACTAGAGTCCTCTGGAAGAGTAGCCAGTGCTCGTGACTTCTGAGCCATCTCTTCAGCCTGCAGATAGTTCTTTTGGATTCTTAGTGTACATAGTGTGTGTGTGTGTGTGCTCGCGCGCTTGTGAGAGGGAGAGGGAGGGAGAAAGAGAGAGATTGCCGGCATGTATGCTGTACAGAGTATTTGAAGGTCAGTTGTGGCCTATGGTAGATTCTGAGGTTTGAACTTAGGTCAGGCTAGCAAGGCAAATGCTTTTATTCACTGAGCGGTCTCTTGTTGGCCAGACAATTTTATAGATAGCAGTTAGTAAACATGTATCGAAAGAGTGAAACAACCAGCTACCTAGAATGATTTGAGGACTTTCCCTTCATTCGAATTCCGACTTTGCAAACTCACAATGTTGACGAATGAATGAATGCCAAGCAAGAAAGAAATGGTTTATCAAAAGGCTCTTGTCAAACATTTGGGAAAGGATGAGGAAAGCAGGCTATCGCACTTAGAGGTGACACGTTAGAAGGGATTGCTTCCACACTGGCTGATACCATCAAAACTTAGAAAGATAGCGGTATTAAAAGGTGACCGGGCTGTCCTCAGGTAGCACATGGCTGATGACAACAGCACACCTTTATGCCCAAATGCTATGCAGCTGTTGGTGAACGACATTTGGGAGCAGTTGTCTTGCCCTTGAAAAACTCTTAAAAATCTGAAAAGCTGGCCCAGTTTTAGGGCATGCACACTTGTGATCTCTGTTACTTGGGAGTCTGAGGCAGGAGGATCTTGAGTTAGACTGGCCTTGTTTGCGTAGTCAGAATTTGTCTGAAGAATTGATCAGTATATAAATACATGAATGAGCATTTGAAAAGTTTGCCATAAAACAGCTAAAGAGGGATTTTTTTTTAATGCTTAGAATGAAGGCTTCAGATGTGTCAAGGAACAATAGAAGGAGGAAATTTTACTCCCTTGTGTTTCCTCATTGGTATCTTCTCAATTTTTCCTCTCTAAAGTAGAATTGGAGGCTGGAGGAGGATGCTTGGATGAAAAAGTGGGAATATCCAGGTGTTTGCTGTTTTGGGGAAGCATGCGGACTCAGTAACTGGAGGTGGTGTGTGAGGCAAGTGAGCTGCCACCACACAGGTGGAAGTTAGATGGGAGAACTCTGCTTAGTCCAGCCTCCCCGGGGCAGTGTGTCCCAGGCAATGACCTTTCCTCTTCTTTATGAGTACAGGTTAGTGAGAGATCAACAATTCCAATACTGTGACTTCTAAGCTAATGTCCTATAAGGTCTGACGGATAACAGGAGCTTGGAAATCTCTACAGAACTTCTTGGATGTGTAGTTTTAAATCCTGAACCTGAAAACCCCTCTGGCTGGTGGTAGATGGACTGAAACACAGGCCACACTGTCCTCCAGAGGTTTTGGTGTCAGGTTTTTCTGCATTTGCTTGCTTTATTTTAGCCCCTAAAATGGATATCCAGATATGTGTGCAGGCTAAAAGCGTAATGCTCCTATGACCATAGCGTGGGCTTATGTTTGTGTAGAATAGCCTGAGAGCCCAGGAATCTTCTTGACCATCTTCCCACATTGGCACAGCTAAGTTCCTGAGTGCCAGGAATTATGCTTAGCATATGATGAACCAGACAGACATGGTTGACTTACATGGAGCATGGGTCTACATTCAGTTTATACACCTAGAATAAACAAAAGGTACTCAGGAGGGAAACACAAAGGCAGAGCTTGGCAGGCCTCTATGAACTCAAGGCCTGGTCTACGGAGTGCGAGTTCCAGGCCGCTTACCTAGTGAGTTCTGTCAAAAAACAAAACAAAACCCACAAAAAAAAAAAAAAAAAAACAACAACAAAAAAGACAACAAAACCCCTACTCTCCTTATGCTTCTTTGCGACCTCTTAAGTAAGGTTTCCTTGCCACTGAGGTAAGTATGTTTTATTGTTATTTTAAATTTATGTTAAGATTCTTTAAATAACTATAAGTATTCAGGGCCCATTTTCACATCCACTTGGTTGTCTTTGATAACTCAGGAACACATGCAAGGAACTGAAATTGAGCATAATGAAAGTGCAGTGTGTTAGACACATAATGAGTTGCTTTGATATAAAAGTAGGTGTGGCTGATTTGAACCTGAGTATCCTTTCTTTCAGAGGCATGTTACTCCCTGTTCACGACCCCCTGCAGCCCCCTGGGAAATGTCCTGCAATGTGTGATAATAGTGACAGGCCATTTTATTGGCTACCATTTTCTTACATAGCCTGGGTCAGACACTGCACCAGGCACTTTACATAAAGTATCTACTGGACACAAAAAACACTTTAGAGACGTGGGTGTTTAACTCACTTTAGACATGAAAAACAAAGACTCCAAGAAACAGTGCAACTTGATGTCAGAGTTGGGATATGTATCCAAGTTAAACCCCAAATCATGACCTAAACAGAAAGAATATGGGATCTTAAACTAGCAGGCAAGGAAGGGAAGATAAAAGGTAACAAGTCCGAGGCTAGCTCCTTAAACAGGATATTATCGCAACAATTCCAGCTTAGCCACAAAGCAGCTTTTTCCCCCCCATTATGTTTGTGTTTTGGGCATGGAAGGTGGTTTGAATGAGAGGTGTTACTGTGTGTAGACACAAGTATTTTGACCACTTCGGGCATCTTCCTTGCTGATAAGTTTTAGCACACACAGGCGTTTGTGCTGCCATGGGCTGATATGGAAAGTGTGTGGGTGACACTGTTTGAGCAAGTCCTGAAGAACTCCTGGACGCTCTCCCGTCAGCCTCTTGCCCTCTGCTCTCCAAAAAGAGCAGTTTTCTTTGTTGTCAGAGATGATGTCTTCTTCATTTCCTTTCTTTAGACTGAGTAATGAATTCCTTATGGTTCTTTCTATGTGAGTTTTTAAGTGCCAATTATATATATATATATCTTTATGTCTGATAAAAATTTACCTGTAAATTTGCATAAACTTCAGGGGTTGGAAAGAAGCTCTGTGATAGAGACTGCCCAGCATGTGTGAATAAGACCTGTCTACAACCCCAGGATCTGCTCAGTGCTGAGGTACCAGGAATGGTGGGGTTTGTTGCTGCTGCTGCTTTTTTGTGACAGTGACCTGTGAATGAGAAGCCAAGAGTCCCTAAATAGAGGGAAACAACATGAGCGGTGCTCCTGGGCATTCCTTTGTGGAGTGCTGGCCTCACGCAGACCCACCGGAGGAAGATAAGTATCCCCTTTGCCCCCTGGTTTCGGTAGCACAGGGTTCAGCAGCTCACCGGGGAAGGCAATTTCACCTTTACGCTAAAGCTGCCTACTCTAGAATTCCCAGACATGCTTATTCATTCTGTCTGCCTCTGAAAGCAGAGACAGGCACGGGGGTGGGGCAGGGCTCTGGAATCTTGACAGAGTGGGAGGCGGACCTAGTCACGCAAGGTAGTTTCTCATGATCCAGCTGGGGACTGACTCACACCCAGAAGCGTCTCATTCCCACTGTTGTGGGATTTCAGCACACGGGTTCCATTGGGCATTGGGTGAGAAGACTTGAAAGAGATTGCCCAGGAGCGTCTTCTACACACTTACGGGATAAGATGTGTGCCCTCTACACAATGGCTTATGAGGGGAAACACACTTGCTAGGGTGCTAAGGTTGGGCATGTGGCAAGTGAAAGTAGATCTGAGTCCTTGACCTCTGAACACCAGACAGTGACCCAGTAATAAAATAAAACAGCTGTTTACAGCAGCAGTCTAAGGCCAGGACTGTAGGCCTTGGCTCTTTGAAGATCACTATAAATTTAACATGACGGTCTGACACGCTGTGCTTTAATATAAGATATGAAGAACATGGCAACATAGCACTGTTGGTTCTAAGATTTTATTTGATTTTTCTTTGCACAGTATTTTAGGAAACCCAGGAATTAGTGTGAAGGAGGACATAGGCTTTATTTCCCCTCCGTGTATCCTGCTTACCTCAGGTGCTTGATACAGAAATGATGATCTGAACAAAAGCCCAGAGAATCTCTGATTTCTGTTCTTGTAAGAGTTACACTAACACAGTGTCTCACAGGAAAATATAACCCCCCTCCACCACGGGAGGAGTGTGTGGTTATCTGGGATGAATTTGACCTCAAAAACCAAGGTGGGGAATAATTGAAGAAAAACAGTTCTGGCCTCTGTGTGTGCATACATCCGTACACAACACAAACAAACTCAGTACTAGCACAAAAGCAGACCTGCAGGTCAATGGAGGAGAGTAGATGTCATAGATATAAACATGGCTGCAGCCATGTCACTGTTGACAACGATGCCAAAATACACACTGGAGAAAAGACAGCCTCATTAATGGCACTAAGAAACTGGATAGTCACACATGGAAGGGAGTTAAGATACCCTTCTCTAACTGTACCAAATCAATACAGCGGTGCAAAGACCTTCATGTGAGAACTGGAACTCTGAAGCCGTTAGAGGAAGACGCTGGGAGAGCAGTTGATGGCATATGCTCAGGCAAGCCCTTTCTGAATGGGACTCCTGTGGCTCGGGAAACAATGCCAACTGTGAACAGATGGGTCCTCATGAAATTAAAAAAGGTTTCTGCACAGCAAAAGAAATAGTTTATTGAATGAAAGAGATGGCACACAGAATGGAGGAAAATCTCTGCTGGCTGTACAGCTGATGAAGAATTAATATCTAGAATATACAAAGAACTCAAAAATCTAAACGAGAAATTAAACACCCCCATCAATCAATCGAGTAAAAGTGGACAGCTGCCTATCCAAATGGCAGGACACACCCGGTCGGCCTCCCATGCGAATAGCATGTGTGTTGAGAGAGTAGCAGACTTGCCTCGGTTGTTCACCTACCTGTATGTGCATCTTCTATAGCTCTTGTAACTTCTGATCACATAGTCGTGGGCAGGGACCCCAACACTTCCTAGAAGGCAGGGCACAATAAATAAGTAGTTGAGCAAGTAAACTTTTAAGGGGTAATTTGGTAGTGAATATAAAAATATGAGAACAGGGTCAAGGGATATGATTCTAGTAGAATATTTTTCTAGTATTTTCAAGGCCTTAGGTTTGACCCCCAGTGCCAGAATACACATACATGCACACGCCTACACACGTGTAAGTGAGCTGTGTGTGTTGCTAGCCATTGAGAATGATCAGAAAGCATCTTTTTGTGGTGCTGCGATGGGTCAGGTGGAGGGTGGTGACTCGTTCTGTTCTCAGTAGTTCAGGTCTTCCTGGAACTCCTCCTGGCTAAAAGTTGGGCAAGCCTTTTTACTAAGGTGGAAGCTAAGGAAACCGTAGCTAGTTAGCTTGAGACATTCATCCTTTGGTTTCCACATCTGCAGAACTGACCCGTGATTTCCGGTTGCTCAAAGGATGGTGAATGTGAGGCTTAGGAGCTGCGTTTCCCTTCTGGCTCAGGAGTAAAAACACCTGTTATTTCTCCTTTTGACTCTCCCTCTTTCTTCTGTTCCCTTTCTTTTCTTTCTCCCCTCCCCCTCCCTTTGGTCTTTAGAATGCTTGTCTTGGTTCTGTAATTCTGTGCTGAGTGTGGATTAATGCCTTTAAGCATGGAAAGTTAGGTTAGTAACACATTACTAAAATTACTATTGTTTACTTTTCTTTGCTGGGATCAAATTCAAGGACTTGTGTATGCCAGGCAAGTGCTCTGTGCTCTACCACTGGGCTACCGACCCAACCACCTGATGATTATATTGGACCATTATCACTACCTGTAATAGCATACACAGAGAAATCTGAGTTCAGATAGTGAAATTCTACCCTGTAAGTTGCCTCTGATGGGCCGGATTCTACCTCTTCTCTGTGTAGTCGCTTTCTTCATAACATCTTTGTGTAGATTTATTTAGAATTCTTGAGCCCTCCTTCTCAGCCTGCTGAGTGCTGGGGACACTCCTGTGCTACCATACCTGATCTGCTTTGTCTTTCTGACATGAAACAATCACACCGTTTCTCTCACTCAGGAGGTAACTGAGTTATCTGTGTAGTATATAGGTCTTGGTGGTTGTGTTGGTAGCTATTTAGGCCTCTCCTCAGAGGATGGGAAGTCATGTGAGGTCACTGTAGGGAATGTGCGTAAATTCTTGATTGCCCTCTAGGGATCGGTCCTTGAATATAGATGATTATTTATCATATCACTTGTGGTTATCATGCCTATAGATTATTAAATAACTGCCTCCTGTTTATTAATACACATGGGAAGCTACTGCTAGAGCAAACTATTAACCCATTATGTCTTATGTGGAACCTTAAACATGTTTAAGAGTCTGTGGGCAACTAGAATTTCATCGTTAGTTCTGGAACCTTTCCAGTTTTTGCTTAATATGTGTAATGTCTGCTACTGCATCGTTGTTTGGAAACAAATTCTCACTATGTAGCCCAGCTGCCTTGAGCATGCTATGATGCCCAAGATCAGTGGTTCTCAATATCCCTAATGCTGGAACTCTTGTATACAGATCTGCAAAGTTTTTGTGGGTGGGTTGATGTTCCCCTCCCTCTGCTAGGAGACTAGTCTAGTTAGTGGGTGTCCTCATCAGTCTCTATGGCCTCTGATACTAGGAGTCTCTGCTTGAGTACTCCTTCTATCCTCCCAGGAGCCTACCCTGATATAGGTCTCCAGCTTGTCACAGAGATACGCCTGTCCTTAGCTTCTCTTTTCTCTACAATCCTGTCCTCTCGCCCTTGCTCTCCCCAGGTCTGATCTCCACCCTCTTAACTCTTCGCACACCCTCTCCTACCTTGTTCCCTCTTTTCAGCCTCACCTCTGTTTATTCTGACTCCCCTTACAAGGGAGATTCTCCCTTGAATCCTCTATGTTACTTATCTTTTTTGGGGGTGGGGTGGGGGTGTGAGTTTGTACCTTGTACTTATCTTCTTTGGGTCTGTGCCTCGTAGGATGTTTATCCTATACTATAGGGCTAAGCATCAACCAAGGACCAGGCATGAACTGGAGCTAGGCCCCCTATAAAGATGTAGCAGATGGGCAGCTTAGGCCTCATGCAGGTCCTCTAGTAAGGGAAGTGGGGGCTGCATCGGACAGGAACTAACTTGCTAGGTTTTTGATCGTTTTCCCCTGATAGGACTGCCTTGCCAGACCACAGGCAAGAGGATACACTCAATCCTGATGCAACTTGATGAGCTGGACTGGATGGGAAAGGGAACTCTTCTGAGAAAAAGGGGAAGGTGGAGAGTGGGCCTGGGAGGGGAGGAGGGATGGGGCTACAATGAGGATATAAAGTGAATAAAAAAAATAGTTTCTCATATTGTGGTGACCCTGAACCATAAAATTATTTTTGTTGCTCATTCATAACTGTAATTTTGCTACTGTTATGAATCATAATGTAAATATCTGATATGCAGGATATCTGAGATCTGTGACCCCTGTGAGAAGGTCTTTCACCCCCCCAATGGGGTCATAGTTCACAAGGTGAGAACCACTGCCCAAGATGCTCCCAGTCTAAGTCCTCCTACCCCAGCCCCTTTGTGGCTGTGCCCTCAGGTGCATGCTACTGTGCCTGGCTCTATGCCAGCTTCCTCCCCAACCCAGTCTGGTTTTGACTAGAGGCAAAATGATTTTTAAAGAAAGTACCTGGGTCAACAGAGAAAGATCCTTAGCACAATACTGTCAGGTTAACTCTCACATTTCCATAGCCAGCTCCCAAGACTGGTACTGTGTAAATCTGATTGTGTTTGGCTACTGGGGAGAATTTTTTTTTTTTTTAATATATCAGTTTTGTTCTTGAAGCTACAATCTAGATGCATTTGGCTACTGGTTTCATGGCAGCTTGACACACGCTAAAGTCATTTGAGAGGAGGGAACCTCAATTAAGGAAATGCCTCCATAGAATAGGGCTTCGGGCAAGCCTGTAGGGCATTTTTAAAATTAGTGATTGATGGGGGAGGGCCCAGCCCATTTTAGGTGGTGCCGTCCCAGGCCTGGTGGTCCTGGGTTCTATATGAAAGCAGGCTGAGCAAGCCAGTAAGCAGCACCCTCCAAGGCCTTTACGTCAGTTCCCGCCTCCACTACTCTCTGTGTGTTCCTGCTCTCACTGCTTTTGATCATGAACTGTCATGTGGAACTCTGAGTGAAATAAACCATTTTCCTCCCCACGTTGCTTTTTGGTCATGGTGTTTCATCACAGCAATGGTGACCTGAACTAACACGGCTGCTCTTCATTAATGCAGAAGAAAACTCCTTCTATAGGGGAATAGCAGATTTAGGAGGCTGAAACCAGAACCTAAGCATTTTGGCAGGTATATAGGAAACACATTACATATTTTTAGGTTGCATGTGATAAAACCTTTAAAACTGACAAGCCACTTGTTAATTGTGTCAAGGACGTGTCGGGAAAGTCTTCCTGTGTGGCGCAGCAGTTGTTTTCCAGGCGAAATCAAACATTTCTGTCTTTGTTTTGGCATGGAGCTGGGGGGTTGGCTCTGGAGCCTCCTCCGCATGCTGAGCAGTGTCCCAGCACCCCCAGCCCCACCCCCGAGCCTTGCCTTTTTTTTTTTTTACTTCCCTTTTGTGATACTTCAATAGGCATGGATTGGAACTGGAGTCCAGATTGTGCCTACTGAAATTTCCAAGTTACTGTGTTCAGTGTCTAGCAGTGCGGTTTTCACTTCTTACACAGCCCATGGCATTTTATCTGTTCTTCATGAGAATATTCTTTACTATGGCCAAAAGGAAAAATAAAGAGGTGTAGAGTATTGTGGGGGATGCGAGCACTATGAGGTTAATCTCTGCCCCGCCCCTTTTTGAGATGGGTTTCTCTGGGTAGCTGTCCTGGAACTTGCTCTTTAGACCAGGCTGGCTTCGAACTCACAGAGATCCACCTGCCTCTGCCTCCCAAGTGCTGGGATTAAAGGCGTGTGCACCACCAGTGAATCTCTCAATACTCTTACTAAGGCAGAAACCAAACGCACAACAGAGACCGTCATTAATAACCACAACACCCAACCACGTGGTGCTCTCTGTGTCACCCTATTCTGAGTGATGGCTGTTTACATTACAGTTTAACTAAACCTCATCAGAGCCTTGTAAGTTAGGTACTGTTTCTGCCCTCCTTTTTATATCCAAGGGAAGGGCAGTTCAGAGAGGTTGACCTGCCTGAAAGCTGCATAGCTAGCGACTAGTATGGCCGTGCTCTACAAATTCTAGCCGCCCTGCAGCAATGTCCGCTCTTAACCATCGTGTACAACTCTCTTGAAATAAACAGTTACATTAGAAAAATGAGGGAGATAATTATGAAGGGAGAATGGCTTATAGCCTGAGGTCCATAGTTCACATCTCCCTGTAGTGAAGGTTGATGAGGCCAAGATCTGAAAGTTTTTCTTTTTTAAAGTACCATGAGAAAGATGTCTGCATACATTGTCTCTCAAACTTACTGACCATAATTCACAAAGTTTGTGCAGAGATTCAGAGAAGACCTGTGTTCTGCTTTGGTGTGATGGGCAAATAGCAGCGATTTGATGGTTTGATTTATTTTGAACTTTATAATCATGCTCCTGTGACTGAGGTTTAGAGATGGCCGTATTCCTTTTCCCTCTTTAGTTTACTGCAGGTAATTGGGCCTGGTCTGGCCTTTTATCTACCCTCTTTGCTGGACATCTTATACTATGCCAAGTCCAGATCAGCCCTGGGCTATGGCTCTGTGTCACTAGTCAACACACATCCCCTGGGGAAGAGACTATCTTCACAGTTTTGTGGCCAACCTCTTAAAGTGTGGCCTGTTTTGGCAGATTGGCCTCCCCAAATGTTCTGGAGGGTGCTCAGACTTTGCTCAGGCTGAGGCCTCCTGGGCTGGTTTCTTCGTGCTTCCTGCTCTGGAGCACCAAGCCTGTCCAGGCAGGTCTGCTATCTGTGTGGATGACCATCCCTGTGGATGGCCAGAATATATATAAGTTTATTCTGCAGGGGAATCATAGTCTAAGCTGTAGAACTCCAACACTGAGCCCCAATGCTTACCTGGCTAGAAATACCAAAGATAAAATGCTGCTCAGGTTTTAGAGCCCAAACATGGGGCTTCCTTGCACAGTTACTGCTCGAAGTAGTCCTTAGTCATCCCTGGCTCACAAGCCTCTCATCCTTACAGATGGATGGCTATGGAAGAATGCCTTCAGGATGATCGGGACCTCATAGAAGACATTAGTTTCTTCTGTTGGTGCCATAGCATCTGAAGTCCCAGGTGTATTTGGGGTTTCGGGGCAGCCTAATGGGAATGTGTGTCAGTAAGATGCCTTCATCCAAGAGGCCACTCTACTGTAGGGAGCGAGTGGAGTTTAGTTAAGGATCTGTTTTAATGCTATACAGAGAAAAGCATGCAGGGGTTATTGAGTGGAACAAGCACTGCTTATTAACAGGATCAGATCTATCTTTCTGCACTTAGTACCACAGACATGAGTCTTAAGTCTGTGTGGAGGTGAGGGGGTAACCCTACAGGATGGAATGTGTAAATTGCTCATTTAAACACCCTCAACCCTGTCTGTGTGTTTCTGAGTATAATGTGATTATTTTTATGTCTCTTGGCTCTTATTTCTACATTGTTGGTGTCCCGGAATGTGTAAGAGCCAGGGCAGGCAGGGCCCATGGGGAACCTAGGAAGCCAGGCTGGGCCTTGACCCTTCTCTTTTGCAGATGCTGCAGTTCCATCATGGTGGGAACACTCTCTCTGTCCTTCTCCTGCCAGTGCACCACAGCTGTTGGGGTCAAGGCATAGGCCTGGGAGATGATGACATGAGCAGTGATTTCCCAGCTCTCCCTCAGGTGACATGCTTGCTTCTTTAACCTTGTGTTCCCACCTGCCCTCCTCCATAGAGAACCCCTAACAGGATCTGACAAATAATATTTGTTGACCGAGTAATAAATAATTGGATAAGTAGTAGCAGGGATAACAGAAGGGAAAGTGAGAGGTGATCTGAAGCTGGGCGTGTAGAACCCAGTCAACTGCTCTGGGTTTTAATTGGTCTGAAGGGCAGGGAAGCTCTAACATACCCACAGCTGTGGGTAAACCAGTCTAGACAGTCGTGCCCAGAAGTGAGAATTACTCATATGTGCTGCCTACTTCTTAGATTAAAGACAGAAGATGGGTCCATCTGGGAAGAAAGACTCTTAGTTGAGAAAATGCCTTCATAGGACTGGCATATAGGCAAGTTTATAGGAAATTTTCTCGATTTCTGATTGATGAGAGAGGCCCCAGCTTACTCTAGGTGTTACCACCCCTAGGCAGGTGGGCCTAGATGGTGTAAGAAAACAGAGCTATGGGGAGCAAGCCACTAAGCAGCATTCCTCTGTGGCCTCTACCTCCATTCCTGCCTCCAGGTTCTTGCCTTGAATTCTTACCCCGCTAGACCACAACTCTAAGCTGAAATAAACCCTTTCCTCCCCAAGTTGCTTCTGGTTATAGTGTTTTTAATCACAGCCATAGAAACCCTAATTAAGACACCACACAAGAAAAGCCAAATGTCTACTCTACCCATCTCTAGTCTCAGTCCGACCTGTCAGAATCCTGAAGTTTTTCTGTGCATCTTTCTCTGTCTAGCTCACAGTTTCTGAGTATGGAACTTTGGCTTTCATTTAGAAGGTGCCATTGGCAACCATTTTTGCCTCAGCCTTCCTTGATTTCTTGTAAGTGTTCTTCTGAGAGTCTGCCTCACCTCTTTGTTTCCTTAATTGCTATTTGCAGAATTGAAAGCACCTTTCCTGCCGCAGGGAAATCAGAGATGTGGATAGTCACATGGCCCTGCTTACAGAGGAAAAGCTTTTGCAGCAGACAGAAAGACAGACCTGTCCGTACACGGGCACCGGAGACAGACGTGCCCTGCCTTGGCATGAGGGAGGCACATCTACACTCGTACTGGTGTTATGACATGTGAACATCTTGAAATATTTTTAGATATGGAGCCTTAGGCAATAAGGCAACCAGTTTATTCCAGCAGAATGGCTGACACATGCTTTGGTAGCCATTGTAGACCAAATGCATAATTCCCCAGATGGTAGAGGAACTTTCTCAATCATTGTTAAAATTTGCTCTGATTAAGAAATTTCCTTTACACCTCTTAGATTTTACCAGATTAATGGTAAATACATATATGTATATAATGTCTTTAAAGTTTTGAACCTTTATTTTTATTTTATGTATGTGGGGGTTTGCCTACATATATGTCTGTGTGCCGTGTGTGTTCAGGGCTCATGGAAGCCAAAAAAAAAGGCTTTGAATTCCCTGGAACTAGAGTCACAAATGGTTGTGAAAACACCCTGTGAGTGCTGGGAATTGAACCTGGGTCCTCTGGAAGAACAGCCAGTGCTCTTAACCACAGAGCCTCTCTCCACCCTATAATATCTTGTTATCTTACTATCTCTTTAGTAATCAAACATGCTATTTTTGATAAGAAAATGTGGCTTATTTGTAACACAAAATACTTTAGTTAAAGTAAACAATATTTTGATTTTCAGAAGCAATGTGTTCCTGTGAAGCTCAGTATACCAGTCATGTGGGGTTTCCGCTGCCCAGTGCTGAAGCTCAGGGGGAAACCTGACATCATTAGGGAGACAACTGAGACCATGAACTTTGACTCCCAAGAGACAGAAACATCCTCCCTTTTTGGCTGGATAGAGTTTTCCCGGTTGCTGTTTGCATATTGACACTGTTGTAGATGTGTGTTTCCTAAAGTATGGCCACGAAGCTTGCATGGCCATGCTTTCTGGTTCATCTGGGTACATAGATATTTTCTCTCAGTAAGTATGTACCAGCTTTTAATGGGAAGAACACTTTAGCTCTAGTTTAGTTTAGAACAACTGCCTAGACACATGGAACAGGTCCCAATGTCTAATTTGTTGCGTGACTGGGCTGTAGCTTCTTGAAGCTCAGTGTTGGTGATAATAATAATTTCACTGGTAATGAAAGCTGGAGGTGATACTCGGGTGCTTTATTCTTGTGTTCAGATGGAAGGACCTTCCATTATTTCCTCTGTCTTCTTCTGTGCATGTTTGTTTTATTTTCTATCATATTTTCCCCCCACAATCTACACTCAGGCTTATGTTCGCCAGGACTGTTTGAGGAGGTAAGCAGCAGAAATAAGGGATTGATGACTGAAAGTCTGTGGTAAAGTGAAGTGAAACATACAGGTTTACCTGAGCCACATCCCTGCAGAAAGGTCTGGAAATAGACAGGCAGGGTACTGTTGTGGTAAGGGTAGTTCAAAGCTTTTAAGCTAAAGGTAGTAAGAAGCAGGAAGGAGAAAGAGGGAGTAAAGGAGAAACAAGGAGAGTATGAGCTGAAGGGATGAGAACAGATACAAAAAGCATCAGAACAGGTGCTGAAGCGAAAGGAACAGCCCTAAATATCTATTCAAACAGGTTAAATGCTAAAACAAAAGAATGAAAATCTAAGAGGGAAAAATAAAAATGTGAAGTAAGTAGGTGAAGAGAGTACCATTCACCATTTCTTCTTCACTGGGATGAGTGTATTTCCCATGAGCCACTAGGCTGTCTTTTGTAGCTGACCCTGCAGGCAAAAAGAGAGCTGCTGGTGTCTATGTGATTCCAAAATTGATATCTCCCTTGCTGGCCTGACTTCCTGCAGGAATATCAGCTCTACAGGAGTCACACCCTCCCATTCCAGAGCCTTCTCCCATGCGCTGGCTCCATGATTGGGTCTTCCGTGTGTGCTGGAGTAAGGGGGCAGGGTATCCTTGCTTTTGTAGCTTTGCTGTTGAGCGCCTTGGTACATTTAATCCTTGCTTGGGCTCTTGGTCCCTACTACTGCTTGCGGAGGTAAGCAGGCAGAAGCAGCAGAATCAAGACAAGTCTGGATTAAAACGAGGTTAAAGAACACTTGCTTATCTCAGTCACGTCCCTACAAAGGCTTGGGAAGAGAGGAGGCAGAGAACTGTTGTAATAAGTGTAGTTTAAAGCCTTATAAAGCTAAGGGTAATAATAATTAAAAAGTAAAAAGAGGGCAGGCCAGGTTTGGCAACAGGACATCTCTCAATGACGGCAGACTCTTCCCTCCCAGCCTGGGAGATAGGGAGGTGCAGCAGACACACCCCGAGTGTCTACTTCAAAGCCTCAATGCTCAAGTTTTGTTTTTGTATCCTTTGCTTCTGGAGAACTTCTTGTCTTGTGCACAGCCCTGTGTGGGGCAAGGTGGAGGAACAATTTCCCGCCACCCTGCCCTCAGTCAACACTCTTCAGTAAGCTGTGTTGTAGATCTAACGTCTAGCGTTTCTGGGCTTTGTGTTTTCATGGCGGTCCTCTCTCGTCCTTCTGTAGCTGTAGTTCTCGCCTTGGTTTTCGGTCACGGACCAGGTGTTTCCTTGCAGAGCTGCGTGATTTGGCCAGCGCTGGTTATCTCAGTTGCACCTTTTCCCACACGGCACATCCCTTCTTTTAGTCCCCGTATCTGTACGGACGCCCACGGTGGAAGCATAGATAATAAGCACAGGCTAAGCGCTCAAAGCTCACCCCAACATCCACATATTGCTGCCTTCTCTAGCGCTTTTTGGCTTTTGTTAAATTGAACCAATTACTATCAACAGCCTTGGCTAGGCATGTGATGCAAAAGTTATGATTAGTGTTTTGGGCTCAAGTGACTCTGCCAGTGGGCTACGCAGACAGACACACAATAGAAGTGGGGTGATGTTATTCGGCGTGGGGGGATTCTGGGTTTTCATGGGAACATAGGCAATAATAGTTCATCCTGGGTGATGGACATGTTGGGGAAAGCATGCAGAACTTACATGCTAGTGGGTAGAGGCTATACACAAAACAGAAAGCTAATGTATTACTGAGTGAAAGGGGTAAGTGTTATAGGAAAAATGAAACCAGAAAACACGGTCTGGGGTGTGGGCATGGGAACAGGGCTTCATTTTAAAGTTGAAAGCATTGACTGAGGATCACTCTTGTAATCTCAGTGCTTGGGATCCGGAGTCAGGAAAATTGCTGCAAATTAAAAGCAGTGTGGGCTATGTGGTGAGTCCCGGGCTTATTTGGGCTGCAGAGAGTGATCCTGTCTCAAAAAAGAGAGTTTTGGCCCTAGAGGGAGGGCTCAGCAGACAAGAATATGTACTGATCTTACATAAGACCTAAGCTGGGTTGCCAGCACCTGTGTATATACCAGGCGGATTAGAACCACCTGTGAATACAGTTCCAGGGCACTCGGTGCCTCTGCACTCCTCTTTCTCTCCCACTCTCCCTCTCTCCCTCTTTCCTTCCTTCCTTCCTCCTCTTTCTCTTGCTCTCTTCTTCTCTCCCTCACAGACACACTCATACGTACACACTTAGAACTAATTAAATGAATTTTAAAAAGAGAAAGTTTATTATGCTTGAATATAAAGAAAGGCTAAAGAATGCGTTTTAGAACTCTGACTCCATGACACATTTGTCTCATATCACATATACTGACATTTTATAAACTTATTAACAAGAATAATGTTGAGAAAACCTCCTAGATACACTGTCTGTAAGTATCTGTAAGACTCTGTTGATTTGTGCATTTTCTTCCATGCGGTCTAAGATGAGAAAAACGAAAGCAGAGCAACAGAAACATATTATTGTGAATGGCAGCTTAAGGGAATTAGCGGGGAATGGTGACATATGTATGCTGTAATCCCAGCATGTTGGGAGGGAGAGGCAGGAGAATCAGATCTTCAGCATCAAAGAGCATTCAAAGCCAGCCTGAGACACACAAGACCCTAACTAAAACATGGAGGGGCATAGATATGGCCAGTCACTTCTGTCTTCATTGAGGACAAAATAAGACAGAAGGAGTTGAACATTCTTGAACATTCAGGATGGAGAGAGGACAAATGAGTTTTTCATGGGTTTCTCCAACATCCAGTCACTGATGCTCTTGGCCTTCAATCAAGCTGTCACACCAGAACCAGTCTTTGGTGTGAGACATTGTGGTAATTCATATTTGAGGTATATTTGTCAGAGTTGGGCCTGGAGATCAGAAGGGCAGGGCAGGTGAAGGTTTATGTTGATGTGGCTTGTGATGGGAAGACCAAGATTCCATGAAGGCCAGACTAAAGAGTTCAGGGATTCAGCAGGGGAAAAAAAAAAAAACAAAAAAAAAAAAAAACAAAAAACTACATAGGGAGAAGTGACCCAGAGCAACAGGATTCAGAGGCTCTGGGGGCTGTGGGTTCACACTACACAGATCAATAGGCTCCTGGTGGATTTTCCCTGGGTAAGAATTGAGCAAAAAAATTTGCTTGTTTATTTTAGAAAGTAATTTTGTCAGCGTTCTGATTAATAATTAAGATGTCTTGGAATCTCTTAAGTCTATCAGAAACATTGATAATTGGGGAAGTAGATACTGTGACTTAGGAAATACTTAATTGGACATGTTAAGGACAAAATATACTTTGTTTTTGTGAAGCTTGAGATTCTAGCCTACAATATGTTGTCAGCAGTAAACAATTTATCTCAATAAAGTGGTGTCTATGGATAGAACTCAACTATAAGACAAGAGAGTCCTGTACTGTGCTGGCTAGTTGTATGTCAACTTGACACAAGCTATAGTCATAGCTTGAGAAGAGAGGATCTCAATTCATAAATTGCTTCATAAGATTGAGCTGCAACTCACTCATGTAAGAATTTTCTTAATTAGTGATTGATGGGCGAGGACCCAGCCCATTGTGGGTGGTGTCACCCTGGTCTTGTCCTGGGTTCTATAGGAAAGCAGGATGAGCTAGCCATGGAGAGCAAGCAAGTAAGCAGCACCCCTCCATGACCTCTGCAACAGATTCTGCCTCCAGGTTCATTCCTAGTTTGAGTTTCTGTCTTGGCTTCCCTCAGGAAATTGTGATCCAGTATATGCAAGCCAAAGAAACTCTTTCTTCCCCAAGTTGCTTTCAGTTATGGTGTTTCATTACAGCAATAGGAACCCTAAGACACATAGTCCCTACCCACAATCAGGGTTGGTTTGAATCTTCGAAAAATTCTATCTTCTGCTAACACTAAGAAGGGTAGAGTTTCCTGCCTTCCTTTTCTTGCCTCCTAAAGTATGACACACCACAGAGCGTCTGGTTATAGCTTTCCACTCACCGGAACCCTCTTATTGGGTTCCTCTTCTTAGCTACAGACACCAGAAGAGACCATTCTTTTATAATCTCAGGAACCTTAATTGAGAGATGAAGAAACAGTTCATTTCAATAAACTTTCCTTGTTTTGAGACAAGTAGCACTCTTCTCTCAGGAGGATATTGAAGTATATTCATTTGAAAAGTATAAGATACCATCTCAAAATCCCAGTGTGGTTGGTCAGGAAGTT
The DNA here is from genome assembly GCF_030254825.1 of Meriones unguiculatus. Taxonomy (NCBI): domain Eukaryota; kingdom Metazoa; phylum Chordata; class Mammalia; order Rodentia; family Muridae; genus Meriones; species Meriones unguiculatus. Next base: position 21,329,274 of record NC_083350.1, on the reverse strand, counting down.
CTGGCATTTAACAGCTGGTACGTTGGCATGTTGAGGCCATTCAGCTTCTATTATGTCTCAGAAGGTAGGCATTTTCAAGAGAGGACATTTTCTAAAGGGTGGGTGACAGATGAAGGACACTAAGCAGACATTATGGGAGGCTTAAAGTTAAAAAAAATGGTATATATATATTTTTTAATCCTCAAAGATAAAAATAACCAGCCGAATTTCAGATACTCGAACACCACAGATTGATGGAGAGCCATCTTACTTCCTGGCTCTGAGTCTGTCTAGTTCCAGGAGATCAGCCGGATTGTTTCTCTTGAAATAGGAAGCGAGACAGGTGGAGACTTTCAATATCAACACCCAGTTCTTGGGGTGCTAGAAGCTGCCAGGAAAGGAGTTGCAGGCTGTTTCCTGAGTAAACAGTCCAGCATGCTAGCCAGACAATGGGCTTTTTCTGGGTGACACCCGAGTGCTGCAGTGAGAGGGAACATTGTGATTTAGGAAGTAAGCCAGGTTAACTGGGAAGGGACAGATGGGAAAAAGACTAAATATTTATGACATTGTGGGCTAGGGAGGAAATGATTCTGTAAATAAAGAATACAGTTAAAAAAAACTATTTGGCTATTTACCTTAACATTCTTCTGTGATTTGCTAATATTTTTGTTTGTTTTATTTCCTCCTTTTGTCTGTCTCCCCCTTTTCCTCTTTCATTTATAATAGATATATATTTTCTTAGTGAAGACATTTGCTCAGTTAAAGAAAAATTTCTTCACCCAAAGGCACATTAGTAGTTAATATGAAGACCTTTTTACAGCTTTTACTTCAACACCGATTTAGCAATGGTTGACTGGATGTTTATTGCGTATAACAAACCGTGTTCTAGTTTCTGGAAATTTATCAGTAAAACTGGGCAAACAAAAATCCCTGCCCTAATATTGTTTCTGTTCTACTGTCAAGACAGAATAGATGGACAGGCAGAACATTTTGCATAGGTTTAACTGTGAAGTTAGACAGAAGAGCGAGCAATGGAGAAAGACAACATGGAACGAGGGCAACAGGAGCAAAAGCCTGGGTTGTGTTCACTGTGGACATTTGTGTGAGGCCTGAGGGGAGTGAGGAAATGAGAAAGCAGTGTACTGGAAAGGTGTGCCCCAGGCAGAGGAAAAGCAAGTGCAGGCAAGCCTATGTCCTAGGACAAGAGTGTGCATGTTGGTACTCTCACACGAAGAGAGGAAGAGGGAAGAAAGGAGAGCCGGAGAGCTGCTGAAGAGGTCAAGTTGGAGGAAATGTGAGCATTTGAACTTCCCCTCCGAAGAATGTGAAAACTGTTGGAAAGTTGGAGAGAACTGACTTGGCTTCCATTTTGGTCCCATCGTTTTAGCTCCCTTTTTGTACCTAGACTGGGAGGATACTGGAGGAAGTCCTGGTACAGAGACCATTGAAATCAGCTCTGTAGAGGAGAGGGACAGTGAGTCAAAGTGAGAAGCAGTTTAGACAAGGGTGGCTGGAACAAGCCCAGTTTCCAGATGTATTTGGAAGATAGAATCAAATTAAACATCACATCAATGACATCATTATATGGGTTGGAGTTTCTGTGGTAAAGAAGGTTCATAACGGAGCAAATTTTGGTGAGAGAATGAGTTATTTGGTTTTGAACATAGCGAACTGGGTATATTTTCTTCATGAAGATGCTAAACAGGCCAATTGGAAGATCTGGATTCTCAGGGCAGTGTAGAGGTCCTATATATGTAAACTGCTAGAAACTGAGGGGTAGCAGTGCCTAGGAAAGTCATGACCCCTGACCTCCACAGTTCAGAGGCAAGTGTGGGAGGAAGCTCATCATCACTGCAGTGGGAGGGTTGTCTAGGCCAGCTGTGATCTGCTAGGTGAGACTTTGGAGGACAGTTGGGTTAAAATGAAGGGCGCTGGTGACCTTAGCAAGCTGATTAAGAAGTAGTGATGGGAGCCAGATGCCTAAGCGGAATTTGTTTATGGGAGAATAAGAAATTAGAAACATAAAGAAAAGATAGTATGTCAAAATGTCCAGAACTAAGTGCAGTTAAAAGAAGCATAAAGTTTGGTTTTAATTCTTTGAAGCTTTTTTCTTAACATTTTATAAAATGATGGATTGTTAAGAACTTAACTGTCTAATGCATGCTTATCATATGTGAACTCCTAGGTCAGCCCACATGCCACAAAAATAAAAGAAATGTCTGAAAAGACTTGGAGTGCAAACGAACCAGGAAAGGTAGTCCTTATTTATAATCCCAGAATTCTAATGATGGAGGCAAGAAGGTCACTAGTTTGAGGTCAGCAAGACCCGATTTCAATCAATCAATCAATCAATCAATCAATCAATCAATCATCACCCAGTCAACCGTTCAGTAAATGGCTTTCAGACTTTTAGTGGAAGGTGACAATTTCAGGTTAAACTTCACAGTAAACTCTAACTCATTCTTTTCTGCCCATATTCCACCTCTGTTGAGCATCCTGATTACCTCCAAGTACAGTACCTAGGACATTCAGGGGTAACGTTAAAGGCTACTTGTATCAGTTACTTTCCTGTCACTGTCACGACATACCGTGACCAAAAAGCAACTTACAGAAGGAAGAATTTATCTTACAGTTCCAGAGGGAGGTTTCATAATGGCCTGGAGGATACCAAACTGCAGCAGGTGTCAGGAGAGGAGGCTGAGAGCTCACGGCTCCCTTGTTTCTAGGAAGCAGAGTGGGTGCACTGTGAGTAGAGTGAGGCCGTGAACTCTGAAAGCCCACCCCAGTGACATACTTCCCTCAGCAAGGCTCTGTCCTAAAAGTTCTGCGACCTCCCCCAACAGTGCCATCACGAGTCTTTGGGGAGCATTTCTCATTCAAACACCAGACTTCTGATTGGATCCTAGAGCCCCATTTTCCCAATAGAAATGTGGAAGTTGAGAGTCTTACTGGAGGGCAAACTGAATACTTCGTGTGAGAGCCGGAGAAAAGCCAGGTTCCTGGGTCTCGGGATACCATTCCGTCTGCCTTTCCTTTAGTGCCTGGAATGTGCTCCTTGCCCGGAGCCGTCAGCACTGGATGGGCAGAGCATGCGTACATGAGAATCATAGTTGCTGGCCAGAGAGAAATGTATGGGCCTCACTTAGGAACCCAGATTTTTTTTTTCCTGTAAATACCTATGCATTTGTATAGCGATCCTATCACTTGGGTATAGTGATACTATGGTCCTCCTCATGACTCGTATACCTCAAATGCATTAAAAAAATGAAAATAAGAAGGCACCTGTCACGGCGCAACTCCGAGCTCTCACTTTACTTCATGGTGTACACTCTTTTCTTTGCAGACAACCACAGGGGAGGGTTTCAAAAGGTTCATCTCCGTGAATGGGTGCTAAATGTTCCTAGTTCTTACACTCGAGCACATCCGCTTACCTATGGATTGAAGGCTCTTAATGACACTCACAATTCCTCATGTAGTGGTTGCCTGTCCCTCCCTGAGGAGCTCTGTTTCCCACATGGCAAATAAATCTTGAAAGCATGCAATTAAGGGGAATCTAGGATCCCCACACTGTGATTTGTGCGTGTGTGTGTTGAGGATAATGCTGGCTACTTAATTGCTTTTCTTTGCACAAATCTGTAGATCTGAACTTACTGTAATTTGCACACTTGTGTGTGCAAATATCATGGTATACAGGTACAGGTACGCTGTGCTACACACTACCACAAAAATAAGTGTCAAATTGTAGCCATCTTTGAACTCAACATTTCTAATGCCTCTTGTCTTGGACGGAGTAAAAGCAAGAGGGGAATCTGAAAGGCTCCATACCTCTCTGCTCCTTCTTGGCTCTACTCAACCAGTGCCCCTGCCCAGTAGGACCCATGTCCTCCTATTCCATCCATGGGGACAGCCCTTATCTATTTTATTGACGGAAGTATAACTTAAGTGGCATTTCTCCTGTAAAGGTGGGGTGAGATAGACTAGAGTTTCTACTAAGAAACTCTAAGAAATAACATTCTTCTTTATTGCTTTTAAAGTCATTACCTTTGGAAAAAGTATATAAATTGTGCTGTTTATTTGTGTGTGGGTATTTTCATGCTGCGGTATTCATGTGAAGATCAGGACAAATCATTAGAGTTGGTTCTTCCACCTTGTGGATCCAGGGGCTCAAGCTCAGGCCGTTAGGCTTGACTGCAGGAACATTTGCCCACTGAGCCAAGCCCCAAATTACTATCCTGACGGATTTAAAAATTAAAAAAAAAAAAAAAAATCTCAATGATTCTCCCACCCCAAAATGGTATTTTGTTTTTCCTAATTATAAGAGCATAGGAATCACAAGAACCTGCAAAGCCAGCTCTGACTCAGGCTCTCACGCAGGCCGCAGGCTCTTAGGTCATTTTCTTGTGTGTGCTGCACATCCTGGTGAACCTTTTCATTACTGAGAGCGCAGCGCAGCCAGCTCCTAATTACCCACCTGCTTTCGAAAGTGTATACTCCTGTGCCTGAGAACTCAGTAAGAACCCCTCACTTTGCCTGAGCACAGAACCTCAGAAACAATTTTATTCATTCGCTAGTTTGAAATGTGGGAAGTTTCCTGTGTTGTGTTGAGGTCAAATGAACTTTTGAGACATAAAGACTGGTGGTGTTTGGAGGAAAGCTGGGGGTGTGTATGGGTTTGTTTGTTTTTCCCCCCCTGCTGAAGGGGAGTTGCATCTAAACCCTGAGACTTTTGGCCTTTTAGGGATAGCACATTGTGAGTTTTTCACTTACCTTTTTGTATTTTCAGACACCTTAAGATAATCTTTTCAATATTACAATGGGAGTGATTGTCCGTATTGTAAAATAGTTTGAGATTTTTTTTTTTTCTTTTAGAATGGTTTTTCTCTTCTGTGAGGCTTTGTTGCTAGTCTGACCTCACGGGCAAACATTCTCTCAGAGTATTCTAGTCATCTTTCTGAGGGCCACCGTGGGTTCAGCAGTGCTACCTAAGATAGAACTTTCTTAAATGTTTGCAGGGCAGCTTAAACTTTTACACAAGCACGAGGGGAATTAGACTCTCCCCTTCGAATTTTGTCTTTGTGTGGGGACAGGGTCACTGGGGGTGCCTGTGCCTGGGTGTGGCATGCTGGCAGAGAGTGTGAGCGCCAAGCAGGGTTGCAGAGGTGTGAGGGACCAGGTTATTTTTTTTTTTTCATGTTTCTAGAGAGGTGAGTGTTGATTGAACACTGCATATTTGGAGTCACCTGTGTTTCTCAGCAAGAGTGCCATGTGGGGGTTTTGTGTGTGTGTGCTTGATCATCTTTGCTCTTTACATGTTACAGGGAGCTGGCAGTTAAAACGTCCTAGGGATGGATAACTTTGTCATGCTCAAGATTCTTCTAGCTTTATCTTCAAATTCAGCTAAGTCATCACTGGGGCAGCGGGGGTGGGGCAGGGATAGGGATAGGGGACACTGCTGTTTTGGCCTCCTTCGTAGCAATGACTCCAACACTCCGTCCTCACTGAGGGCTGACATAGGAAGCCTTCTCTGATTAAATTAGTGTTTAAGATCATCTCAGTGTTCTTGTACAACACCTCTCTTAATAAGGAGAGGGGCAGATCCGCTGAAGCAGTCGAAGTAGAAAAGTTGCCTGCTTCTGACTAATTGGAATGCTTATTGCTAGGGGTGGGCAAGGGCTCATGGCCATGTTCTGGGGTGCCTGGTGATTTAAAGGCCATTATCTTCCTGTGCCCTGCATTTCTTGGCTTGTTTGTCTTGTATTCACACTTGCTGTATCTGTTGGACTTTATTTTTATTATGGGAAAATGTTGACCTTACAGGAGAATAGGCGGAGTTATAGAATATATAGAGTTATAGAATATATAGAGTTATATAAAAGTCCATAAGGTATTTGGATTTCTGTAGGAAGAACTGTAAGTGTGCATTGGTTATTATGATAAATCATTCATTTTGAATTTTAGCAACTTATTAGTTATTTTAAATTTTTAAATATTAAAAAATTTAAATTATTAAAATTTGGGCTTGTGTGTTGGGGGTAGAACACAACTTTCTGAAATAGTTTTTTTTTTTTCCTTCTGCCTAGGTACTGGCTCTTAAATTAAAGGCATCAGGTGTGGCAAGCAAGTGCCTCAACCCATTGAACTGTCTTGCCAGCCAAGGAACCTATTTCATTTTTGCACTCTACTCGCGGGTGTTTGGTCTCTTTGTCCCTCCCAGTGTGAGTGCACTGAGGAGGTCCCTGTTACTTACAAGTTACAGGCCTTGATGTCAGAATGGCGGAGCCAGAATCACTGCCTGCAAGTTTGTGAATGGCAAATGTGTGAACTAAATGAGTCAGTGTTGCTGCAGGAATTTTAGCAGAAATAGCTTGCATAGATTGCTCTGCCAACTCACGCAAAGGGCTGATTTTACAGCTGAGAGCTAATGCCGTATATAGGTCCTTATTTTGTGATTGAGAATCCATCTGTGAAAACTAGAGTTTAAAAGAGTGGAAGAAAAAGCAAGAACAACTTTTTGTTGCCTTTTAACTACTAGAATGTTGACTCTACCAAATGGATTAAATTTAGTCTCGCAAAGCAGTTTTGTTCCACCAGTCTGCATTTGGGTTTAGAATGCTCAGATTCATAGATTCCTGGGGCCTAGGGTCCTATTGTTAAAATATAGCTATTTTTGCAGTATTTTGGAGTTCACATAAACACTAAGATACTCTGTTTCTGTTCTAATGTCGGGATCTAAACTCCTTGTTTTCTCAAAGTTGATAAAATATTAGAAAAACTTTTCTTAATTGCTCTTTTCTTTTCTCTTCTCCTACATGGTACGTCCTGAATGGTTAATACTAGTTTATGTATAATTAAAATGACATTCACTACAAAGTGAATAAAGTGTAATCAATAAAGAATTTAAAAAAATAAGATGACATTCAGGAAAACAACAAAAAAGCTATTATTTTCTCAATTTAATTGAAATTTGTTCTTCAACTTTGGATAGCCCAGTGTGTCTCCAAGTTCCTGTCAGTGTTAAACTATGAATTTCTAAGAGATTCTAAGACTCTGAAAAGAATTCATCAAAGTTTTTTTTTTATAGAGATGTAGAAAGGAACCCAAATTTGGAAAGAATTCTATTACTGCATCAATTATAGTCATTTAAATTATTATTATTATTATTGTTTTATGTTGTTGTTAGTCTGTGTGCATGAATGCAATGGCAGGGTGCGAAAGTCAGAACAACTGTAGGAGTTGGCCTTTTCTCTCTCTCTCTCTCTCTCTCTCTCTCTCTCTCTCTACCATGTGGGTTCTAGGAATTGAACTTAGGTCATCAGCTTGGCCTCAGGTTCCTTTATCCACTGAGCCATCTTGCAAGCTCCCATCATAGCAATTTTTTTAAAAAAGAAATCAAAGAGAATTATGGCATAAAGAAATGCTGTTTTCTTCACTTGAAAAGTTCTTTTTCTTTTAAAATAGAGGTGTTATTTAAATGTCGTAAATGATTTTAACACTGGTTGCTGAGTTCTTCATTTGCATGCTACATATGAAATTGCTGTGACTTTGTTATCCAAATGTTTCTAATTTAATAATCATTTGTTCCTCTAAAGTCTAAATTGGTAGGAATACTCAACAAGGCCCAGAAAGAATAGGCAAAATGAGAAATGAAAATATTTTGTGTATCGTCTTTCTGTGGTTTGAATTTTACTCCTTTGAAAGTAATTCCTACTTCTGGTGTGTGAGAGTGTAGTCTGGGAATCAAAATGCATTGTTTCCTGTACTTCAGCAGTATGGATCCCACAGTGCTATGGTTACTAAATTCCTGAAATACCCCACTGACAGAAAAGCTTGGATACAGTGTATCCAAGAATGACCTAAGTACTTGTATACTTAAATTTAAAAATTGTTTAATAAATTAGCAAAACCACTAAATATCTTAGTAAGATATCTTAGCCAAAGAGAGGGTGCCATGTAAATGAGTTGTCTCCTTCTTGGGGTAGTCTTAGCTCTCCATCAGAACTGCTTAAAGAAACTCTAGAAACACCTGCTGTTTAGGCTACACTTTAAGCCAGTAAGAGCCGTGGCCTGGGCTGGTACCCAGGTATCATTAGTTTTGAAAGATGCTTAGGTCATTCCAGTGTGCAGTTGAGATGAGAGTCTTCTGTTAGGGTTTTTAATGCATTTTAATGTATCACGGTACCCTACATGTTAGAGGATCAGACTATGTGAGGTTTGGGGTAGGAAAGTATATTGGGGACGGCCTCCATAGGAGACCTTTGAATCATGTTGGGTGCCGGCCTCTATCAACAACAGGCTTGCCAGCCTCAACAGAGGCTTTTCTCTGCTCTGAAATTTCACCCCAGCATTTCCACTGAAGTTTAATGCTCAACTGCTTTATAGTATATTTCTAAAGTATTTTCCTCCACCACATGAAGAACTAATAAATGCATCTATTCTATTTAATGAATTTATTATCTAAGTTTATTCAGTTCGTTTTGATTGAAGTGACTGTGGTTTTTTTGTTTTTGTTTTTGCTTTATTATTTTTGTGACAGGCTTTCTCTGTGTAGCCTTGGCTGTCCTGGACTCGCTTTGTAGACTAGGCTGTCCTCGAACTCATCAAGATCTGCCTGCCTCTGCCTCCCTGAGTGTTACAGGTGTGTAGCACCACGCCCAGCTTTGAGTGGTCGTGTGATGGACCCTTAGTTTGATGTTTGACTAAAGACTTGCTGCTGAGAAGTTGGGGATTATATGAATTTGAAACTTACTGGGTTGATATCGTTATCTAATGAGGAAGAGCTTGCTAGGCAAATCGTAGCACCGGCCCTCCCACGGCACTGCTAAGGCCTGCTTAAGGACACAAGCTGTCTCGACAGTTTGTACGGATGGATGTGCTTATCATAGGCGAGTCCCAAACTTTGAGAAAGCAGATCTTGAGGCGGAGAAAGCTTGGTGGAGAGGCCGAAGGGAATGGCTGTGGAGCTTTGGAGGCTGGGATAGTGTTGGTGGGAGGCCTGGCATGCTCTCTGAGGCGGCTCTGCCAGCAGCCAAACAAACAGGATGTCCCGCATGAGGTTTTCTCATGCGGCTCAGGTCAGATCAGTCAGTTATTGAACAAATCTGTTATTCGCTGAGTGCCTGTTACAGACTGACTAGGCCAGCAAAGGATGCGAAGAAGAAAATGTGCACCCTTGGAGTTAGAAGAAGAATCAGTTCCCATTTTTATTTGGTCTATTTGGGGGTTTTTGCACGTGCAGTCATGAGCATTCCCTCTCATGTGTGCCGGTGTGCATGTACATGTGCTTGGGTGTGTGGAGGCCAGAGGTCTGCATTGGGTGTCTTCCCTGAGCCTTCCACATTATTGTCATCATCATTATTAATTATTTTGGGATAGACACTCACTCAACCTGAAGCTTGCTGACTGGCTAGGCTGTTTGGGATGCTCCACTCTCTGCCTTCCCCTTGCTGGTATTTCAGCTACATGTTTCCATGCCTAGTTTTTTGCATGGATGCTGGGATCCAAACTCAGGTCGTCATACTTTGCAGCAAGCACAGCAGTCATCTTACTCAGTGAGCTATCTCTCCAGCCCCCACTCTTTACATTTCTGGAGGATCCATGCTGTAATTTTTTTTTAATGGAAATTAGTTTTTCCCTTCCTCTTTTCTTTTTATTTACTTTTTTTGAGACAGAATCCAATTATGTAGCCAAGACTAGCCTCAGATTCAAAACCCTGTGCCCCAGTCTCCCTAGGGCTTAGAGTATAGGTGTACTACCATGCCTGGCCCTGTCTAGATTGTTGGCTTCTTGTCACCATGTCTCTGTCTACAAAATGGGCACAAAACATTGAGTTACTGGTTATAGGAAGGAACGAATCAACCTCACGTAGTTATATTCTATTGCTTCTTTAAGGTTCCACATGAACTTGAAGATGGTTGTCTAGCTTTAAATCCTCTTAAACTGTAGCAGTGGTAGACTCTTCAGTTAGTGTCTAACCATTTCAGTAACTCTGAGAGCTCTTGTTTTTGGCTAATGTTCTCTTCATGCTTGGCATTCGTCTGAAGTCCAATATTTCTTTTGGAAAGGAAGATAAATTCTTTCCTTGACATTCCTTTTTTTTTTCTCCCCATCAAGTTAAAAACTGTCACTTCATAAATGAGATTTCAAACATCTGGATTTTAATCTTTCCACCGTATGGGATGATAGAGTTCAGCTCTAGCCACATCTGTACTGTGCAACCTGATCCCATTCAGCACAGTTTCTAACTTAGGTGGTGGGCCCAGCTCAGAGCTTGTGGAATGCACTTGGACCCCGTTCTCCTGTTATTTTACACACAGTTGGGGCCTGAGTGCTTTTCCTTATATCCTCTCAGATTGTGAACAAATGGAAGAATTCCAATGCCCCTCTCGTAGAGGCTCACTAGCATTCTTTGACTTAACTGCTATTCTTCGTGACAGGTAATAGTTTCTCTCAGATGGCAGCTATCTTCTCAGATAGTCTTAACTAGTGCAATCCTACTCATGGTTAGCAGAGCCGGGAAGACATTGCTGGACTCTGCACAGTCTTATATCTGGGATTTTATTTTAATGGAAACTTGGAGTTGAAATGACTCGACACTTGATCCAGGTCTACTGCTCTGATAGGCGACAGGGACAAGGCCTTGGCAGCTCAGGTAGCTGTGGCAGCTGCCATCACTGGGAACCTGTGATTCTTTCTGGAGCTCCTTCTATTAGATGTCTGCCCTGTGTGACTCCTCTTAATTTCTGTGGGTATTTAAGAGTCCGAGATGATATACATGGGTGTTTATACAACTGATTATATTTTGTTGTAAAAATCTCTCACCCTTAATTTCTTAAAATTGTTTAAGTTAGAAATTTTATATTAAGGACCCATTTCAGTGAATTCCATTTTCAAATATGGATTTGTACAGTGAGGGATTTTTGTGTTCAGTATAACCAGTCAGAATTTAGGTGTGAGCACCATACTATTTCATAAGGCTTTGTTCTTGTGCTTCACACCCATGCCTCTTAGGTAGCAGAGCACCGTGTTTTCTCCTGTCTTATAAAATATACATTTTACAGTATATATGCTGCTATTAAAACTTTTTCGTAGGCATGAGAGGAATACATGCTCGAATGGTTTGAACGCTTTGCCACGAAACATTTTGAGTTGGAAGCGAAATTTTTGATCCACCTTGAGTCGAGTTGGACGAGCCTCTGTTGTTGGAATGTGGGGCATGGGAAACTGTCAAGGCTGCTCTGAAGCATGGAAACCCTTGTAGGGCCAGGGATGGAAGGGAGAGGGCAACTGTGGTACTCATTCGAAGGTAGTGTGGTGCATTTGCGTAGCAGGACCAGCCTCCCCGAGATGGCCCTTCTGAGTCCAGTTTCCTGGGGCCCTCGGTCCTCAAATCCGCATGGCACGCACACGGGGGGGGGGGGGGGTGACAACGGACAAACGCGGAGCAAGCACTGACTGCTTATATTGTGCTTTTTCAGAGTGCAAATTCACCTGCACCAGCGGTAAATGCTTGTATCTTGGTTCACTGGTCTGTAACCAACAGAATGACTGTGGGGACAACAGTGACGAAGAAAACTGTCCCCTGGTGACTGAGCATCCGCCTCCAGGCATCTTCAACTGTAAGTCCCTCTGGCTCATCCTTGTGGCATTCTGTCTGATAGTGTTTTGAAGCAGATGGGAGGTGGAGACGTCATGTATTCTGGTTAAGGACAGAGCTGTGCATTTTCACCAAGGTTTTCTTCTAGGATGGAAGATGGCGTGTATAAGACGGAGAACTCTGTCTGTTCTTGTGCTGGCTGCTGGCATGGTGGCTTGTAGTGGGTCTTTGTTGTTGATCTGAGAAGCCCCAGTTGATTCCAAGAAACCATACATTTGTGCTCTTGGCACAGCTCTAGAGACCTTTTTGAATGTATGAGTTCAGAAATAATTTTAAATGAAGACAGATCCATAATTATCCACAAAAATGGAGATAACTAGATGAGATTTCTACAGATTCTGGTTGTATGTTTTGCTATTAAATACCAAATGGAAATAAAGTATGTGAATTCTGCTAGAAGTGGCTTATTTTCTGTTTTTCCATGAACCAAGTGAAGTGGGTTGAGGGTAAGAATCTTTTCCTGTCTGCCTACCTAGAGAGAAAGGTTGCCGTGCTGTTCTTGCTGTGTTCAATTAGCACTCCCCCAGGCCCAGGTTTGACATTAGAGGCTTGGTCTCCAGGCCACAGTACTCTGTGAGGTGGTAAGCCTTGCTGACTTGGAGCCTTATTAGGGGTATTCTGCCTTTCTTAAGGAGATGTTGGGACCCTAGTCCCTCATCTCTTTTCTTGGCTTCTTTTATTGTAATTGTTTTGAGACAAATTTCTGCTATGTAGCCCAGGCTGGCCTCAAACTCACAAAAGTCCTTCTGCCGCAGGATCCTAAGTGTCTATATTATAGATGTGAGCTCGCATGACCACTCCTCAGGGTTTCTTGCAGCCATGATGTGAGCACTTTGGTTCCACAGTTTGCTTTCCAATATGATGTCTGCCTTGGTACAGCCCCTAAGGAAATGGAGCCAGTTGCCCCTGGATTTAAACCTCTGAAAACTGAGCTGAAATAAACCTTTCCTTCTTTTAGGTTGGGTTGTACTAAAGTATTTATGATGGTGCCATGAAGCTGAGATATACAAGCCTCTTCATGAAGCTCCTCCGATCGTTTCAGGATCCATTTCTACCCTCTTCATACCAGTGCTGATAGAATATTGAGGCCATTATGGTTAGCAAAAATTAACTCTGGGAAGCTGGGGAGATGGCACAGAGGTTTAGAGCATTTTCTGCCCTTGCAGAGGACCCTGGTTCAATTCTCAGCACCCATGGCAGCTCACACTCATCTTTAACTGCAGTTTCAGGGATTCTGATGTCCTCTTCTGACTTCCACGAACACCAGGCATGTACATAGTCTACATACATACAGACAAAACAGTCATGCACATAAAACAAGTCTTTTTTAAATTAAAATTGTATGTGGAAATAAGACTGCAAAAATGTGATTACTGTAAATTTGGAGATGGTTTAAGAAAACAAAAACTGTGTATACATTTGTCTCTATCCCTACTATTATGCTACTTTAGGGAAAAAACTGTGTATAGGCCTAATATAAAAAGAACGATGCTTGGAGAGTTTTAAAGCCTGCTATTTGTGCTTGCCAAATTCAGGAGCCTCAATGTATGTTTTCTAAGATTTTTTTGGTTGTTCTATCATTTTGAACTTTATTTTAATTTTAAAACATATTGGTTATTTGTTCGTGTGCTTGCCCATGTGTGAGTGGGTACACTTTTCCATACGGGCACACGTGGAAGGCCAGAGGCTGATATTAAATGCTTTCTTCAATAGCTTCTCCAACTCTTTGTTTTTTTTTAACACAGTGTCTGAACCTTGAGCTTGTCATGTTGGCTGTATTGGCCGGTGAGTGAGCCCCCGAGCTCTACTTATCTCCACCTCTGACCACAGCGCTGGGGTTACAGATGTAAACAGTCATGTCTGGCTTTTATGTGGGAATACAAAATCAGGGCTGCATGCTTGTTCATGATCTTGACCGCTGAGCCACCTCTCCAGCCCCTAAATTTCAATATCCTGACTATTTTTCAAGTTCTGTCTTTATATGCTGAGAAGACACTTCTCAAAGGTTAGGACTGGCTCTGCGCTTCCTTAGCACAGATTTCCTGCCTTCCTTAGATTATGTTTGTGTGGTAGTGTTTGTATAATGCGGCTGGCTGGCTGGCTGGCTGGCTGGCTGGCTGGCTGGCTGGCTGGAGTTGTTCAGTCTGTGGTCTCTCCCTTTCTGCTTATGGATATTCTGATACATTTGTGGTCTGGCAGAGGGAAGAGGACACATGGAGGAGGGTGGTAGAAGGAAAGAGGGGTTGGGACTTGGATTGGGGAATTCTTCCTGAAGACAAGCAGGCAGCATGCCAGAAGACCAAGAGCAAGGACCCCTCTTCTCTGCCGTTTCCATGAACACAGAGAAGTATTATTGTTCAGTATTCTCTAAACAATAAAATGTGGGTTTTTCTTTCCTTCTCTTCTGTACTGGAAACTGAACCTATGATCTTACACATTCCAGGCAAATACTACACCACTGAGCTACATACCAGTTCTCTTTTGTTTTGAGGCACAGTCTTGCTACTAAACTTCCTATGCAGGCCTTTAACTCTGTAGTTCAGGTAGGTGTTAAACTTGCAATCTTGAATCTTTCAGCCCCAGCCTCCCAAAGTAGCTGGGTTTTCAGGCCTGTATCACCAGGCCTGGTTAAATATGCTTTGAATATTTACTTGTTTCAAACTAGACTGCTGGAATGGGGTCCCATTTCATGACAGCTTTCTTAGCAGTCATTAGGATGTTTTTATCAGTGCTCCAGAGCATCTGTGTAATCAGGGTACAAGAATGGCTATTGTGTACACTATGGGGAAACAGATAATCCAAGAAAGTCATTTTGAACCCTCCAAGGCATAAGTGTTTGGTGAATATGAACTTGTTCCGAGCTAGTCTGATGGATTAGGATCCTGGTCCTAGGACTTTCTTAGCACTTAGGCAGGTTGCTTTTGCATGATGGAGTGACTGAATTCCTATATGACTTGGATTTTGGTATCTATGAAATGGGCACAATTTCTGCCATATAAGATTACACATGAGTTTAATGGAAGATACGGACAGTGTGAGCTACATAATTGCATGGTCATCTCCACACTCCTTTCCCCTCCTTCTCTCCTCCTCCTCTCCCTGTTCCTCCTCTTCTTCCTCACATACTGCCTGGGCATCCCTTGGGAAGCTGAGTCTCCACAGATTTATACAATTTGTCTTGATTGTCATCACACATCATCCGTAATACATGTCTAGGTGTCCAAGAATGAGTGCATCTCCAGAACTCACTGTCTCCTTGGAAAGATTCCCTAGGGACTGTGCCAGCTGAAGGTGCCTGTGTCCTGCCTGGGGACTTCCTGTATGCTGCCTCCCTGAGGCACCAGGGGGGGGGGCTGGCATTTGTCCTGTAATGAATGTTCCCCACGACCTTGTTGCTGGTCTATTCTTTGTGATTAGGGGTTTCTGGAGCAGCTGTAGCTGCTTCTGTGCTTATTTTTCCAGTCAACCTGAGAGGCCAATCTAATATAGAAAGAATATGTGCACCCCTGCCCCATCTCTCCCAAAGAGAACGTGAAGCAAACAAGAGTTGACTCCTACGTACAGATGTGCATGGTGTCCTAGAGACTCTCTGTTGGTGAGTTTCAGTGGGTGGCGCAAACCTTTCCTTGG
The DNA here is from genome assembly GCF_030254825.1 of Meriones unguiculatus. Classification (NCBI taxonomy): domain Eukaryota; kingdom Metazoa; phylum Chordata; class Mammalia; order Rodentia; family Muridae; genus Meriones; species Meriones unguiculatus. The sequence goes on along the minus strand of NC_083350.1, from coordinate 21,314,012 downwards.
GTTTTCTAGGTGCATTTCCACAGAAGATGGACAGTGTGCCTTCTGAAGAGTTCTGATACCATAAATAAATTTCACCTCCCTACCAATCTTGAAGAAACTCAAGTATTATGGGAATTCTTGTCTTCTGTGTGTGTGTGTGTGTGTGTGTGCGCGCGCGTGCTCGCGTGCACTCGTGCGTGTGCATGTTACAACAAACCTTGTAGCACTTATTCTTGATCCTATTTAGAAACAGTTTGCTTATTTGACCTACTTTGGTCTCTTAAAGAAAATACTGAATGTTATGATATTTGAGGCTTAGAGTGAAGCAAAGTGGGACCTTCTTGATATGTGGATGAACCAAATCAATGATTTTTTTGTTGTTGTTGTTATGTTTGCCTTTGCTCTTGGCTTCAGGTATGCACCACTGTTCGAATGTCTCAGATATCTATCTGTTTCTCATTTGAAAATGTTTAGCATGAAGTAAGGTTAGAAAGAAAACCCCACTGTTGCCCATAGTCAGCCATTTGAACAGCAGCTTTTACACCACCTCTAAGTAGCTTTTTCCTTGAGAAAATGTTTTGGTTTAGGGGCGTATGGTTTCACCTGCTCCTTTCTCTACTTAGATAACTGTGGCCAGATACTCATTGACTGAGGCTGGTTTATTTTGCTGTGAAACTATAGCGTATAGACACAGAAGGCTATACTGGCATCGATTATCTCAAGGGAGAGTTTTTATAGATGTATCTTTCGGTGGAAGAGAGAATATGCTGACAGACTGAACTCATGGTTTTCTCATGTCTTTCCTTCACTCTTTTATCAAAATGTTGTTGTACTCCTGAGCAGTGAGTATACAGATGAGGTTATTCAGTGCCTTCTCTGGCCATTGTACTAATCATCATGGCAGAATGAAGGAAACAGATGCTGCTGTTGCAGTGCTGAGAGTGACAGGGAAAACTCAGAGAACTACAAATGAATGTCGGAAGCAACAGGTGATTGCTTCCAGCAGTGTGTGCTTTACAAGTGAGGACAGAATCATTTTGCTTGTACTAATGTTATACCCAGTTCTCGAGTCCCCAAAAGATCTCCAGGAATCGACTCTGTTGCAAAACACATGAGGGTCTTTTTATTGTTAATTACAAGCTGCAGCTCGGGCCTACACAGCCCCACCGCTGAAGCGGTGGGAGCTGAGTGCCCCGTGCCCAGGTTAGTGGGGCAGAATTTATAGATTCTGGTCCATCCCAGCATGCCCAAGGCAGGGGCAATTCCTGCCTGGCAAGCATCTATTGGTCAAGGTGCTACATTTTGAATCGATTGTCTATAGGAAGGTTCCCAGACTATTAATGACCAGGTGTCCCTCCCTAGGGGGAGGGTCCAGTTTCCTAGCAACTGTATCTCTAGTGGGTGGGGAAAGAACGCAGCGAGGTAGCTCTCCCCTCAGGGAACTTACTGCTATACCGCGCCTACTCTACATAGACTTAAGGATCTTGCCTGGGTATCTTTTGGTCTCTCACTAGTAATCATGGCTTCGGGAAGGAGGCATCCTGAATGATTAGGGAAGGAGACGCTTGGCGCTTCAACCAGCAGGGACATGGAGCAGCAGTGAGGGTGGTGCCATCCTGGACAGGAACAAGGCAGCCTGACCCAGCAAGGTTGTGGGAGACAGAGTTGGAAACGGGCTGGGGACAGAGAGGAGCCAGTAAGTGGCGCCACGTCTTCCGCATCGGGTCTGCTCTGCCCCTGAGCCCGGAGTGAGCTTGTGTTGCCCTCCCCAGCAAACCAGCCACGTGCTGCCTCAGGGTTCCTGCCCAGCTAGGTTTCCTGTTGCACTGTACTGTCATGGCAGCCCAGTGAGGGAGAATTGAGCTCTTGTGGCCCCCTAGACACTATAGTCTATACAGCTTGAAACGGCCACCCATACTCAGGCTTAAGCAATCACTACTGAGGGACCCGTGCCACTCCCCGACTTCCCGAGGAAGCCCAGAGGTGAAATGTGCCAGCCACCAACAGGAAGGACTTCTCACTTTCAGCTCCAGTGGAATTTCCAATTAACCGGAAGGATCTGATTCGGAGAAAAGCAGGGAACACAGCAGCTCTCTGTCCTCATCAGAGGCGGAAGCTGCTGCTTTCCCTATAGGTGGCCTCATAAAACTGACACTCACAATCAAATGGACCAAAGCCAAACAGAAGTTCTCAATTAAGCCAGAGTTTTAATTTCAAAAACTTTTTCGTGAAAGAACCCTCTCAACTCCCAGGCCGGTTGGAGTAATGATGAAGTAAGATGTAGTCTGAGCCAACTGCGCTCCTTCCCGAACCAGCTCTCTCACCTCCCTCAGTGTTCTCCCAAAGTACCCTGCTGTCTTCAGGCAGCAAGCAGAACCGATCATCCATTCAGGTGTCTTTGTTGAGGAGAACTTTGGACCCTAGAGAAAACCTACCCATGACTTGGGCTTACAGATGCTAGACCTATGTTTTTTTCTATAATTATTGCAGTAAGCATTAAAAAATAGTTTTCCATATCATTAATTGTCCTAATAGACTGGGCACCCAGTTCTGCATTGTTTGCTTCACAGAATTTTCTGTTCCTCCACGGTATTGGTGACCATGC